>NC_082664.1:49270000-50520000 GCF_025265405.1 Mesoplodon densirostris
TATCCTTCCCCCAAAGAGCAAACAGGAAAGGAAACCATCAGTGGAGTGTCACGGCCAATTCCACAACTCCTTCCAGTGATGACACTTGAGCCCTTTAAGGTGGAATCGGACCAAACCTAGAAAGTTCACTGTAAGGCCTACAGTAGAGGGAAAAAAACTGAATTGCCTTCTGCTTAGGTTAGTTAATATTTCTGTCTTCTCAGCTGTAATGAGTAAGGCATTTGGACAATTGAGAAAACTAATTTGAGTGTTATGTCTTAACAATTGTTTGAATAATCTTGTTAGCATGGAAATGGGGCTAAAAAAGATATGCGATATTAAAGAAGAGTCAAGGCAGAGCTAAAAAGAGGATGTAGTAGTCATTGACTGGAGAAAGAACTGGAACTTGACCAGACAGTCTTGAGTGTTGGGTAGGTAACTTCTGTGGTTACTCTCAAGTGTCTCTTACCCAGATTCTGCTGTCATCCCTGCTCCTCAAGCCTCTGCCAAGAGTCAGATGGTCCTCTGGCTGAATTTGAAACACATGCATTAAATCCTTTTATGGTTAGGTATGGGCAACGCATATAGTTTCCTGACATCTTATAATAACTTACCTACATAGAAAAACTTTTGCTGTATCTACAGCAGATTCGGCAGGAAGCGCCCCTACTGAACTCTGAACTCTGTTACTTCTAGGATGGGTCTAGGAAGCCTGCAGACCACGCTGTCTCCTTTTGCAGTAGTCAGAGGGAAAGGAAGTTGCCAAGGAAGTATGTGTAGTATTGAGCTTGGAGCAGTGTACAGAATGGCGGGATATAAAATTTCATCTCAAAGGTCTCATTTAGTAAATGTTACTGCTGGCATGATAACAGCCTTGGTCATATGCATCCTATTTTAGTCTTCATTGGATGTTTGCAATGATTCAAAGGATCCTAAAATTTCGGGGTTTGTTCAGATTTTAGAGGTCATCTAGTCCAACCCTGTTTTAGTTTCATGTGAGCATTTAAATAGCATAGAGGTCATGAAAAGTGAAGGGAGGGGTGGCATGTTAGCTTCAGCCCAAAGACATTGAGAGACTAAATACTCAGCAGTAGAGGAGGGAATTTGATGGTGTCTCTAAGGAAAAATGTCGTTGACCACAGTAGAATTCTAAAGCTGGAAGGGCTGTAGATATCCTCATTTTCCAAAGCATGTTCTGGGGACTTTAATAGATGTCGGTTCAGAAAATAAGTTTGGGAAATGCCAAATTTAGAAGACTCCTTTACGGCAGGACTTTCAGGAGCCTCTGATGCATTAAATGCAGTGTGAATCTATCTGGTGCTGTGGGGTGGAGGAGGGGGAGTTTTTCCAAACTTATTTAACCATAACTTTATTTATATGAATATACTTAGAGAAGTGCCATCACATTTAATTCCTGTATTTTACAGAGATGTATCGTTTTGTTTGACAAGTGACCACTCCCACCCTATAAGGTCACATGGCCAGCCAATGACAGAGTCAGAATTAGAACCTAGTCCCCTGATTCCCAGCTTTGTCTTACACCACAGTGCCTGTGTTTCCTTCCCATAATACATATCGAGCTCCTAAATGGCAGAAACTACGTCGGGGCAGGGCGGGGGGTGGGGGGGAGCGCTCGCGTGATGCTTTTGGAGCTGTGAGCTCTCAACGAATGGCTCTAGGCTTGAGTTCCCCAGTTGGTTTCCTTTGTTCCCAGGCTGTCCTGAAAGAATGCCCTACCGGGTCTGGATAGACTTCCTTTCGTGTCTTAGATTCAAAATACCCAAAAAAAAGAAAAGCAAAAGAGGAAATTTCCTGGCAGCCAAGTGGTTAGGACCCTGTGCTTTCACTGCCGAGGGCTGGGTGGCACAATCAAAGAAAATAATAATAAGCAAAAGAATGAAAAAATTACATAAGAAAAATCCAAAATGCCCAGGATACATTGTATTAGTTTTCCATTCTAGTGACAAATACAAACTTGGTAGGGAAACAAGTTGCACAGTGTTAAATAATGTTTAATATTCCTTTTGTTTCCTTTCTGTACTGTTTATATGTTGACCTTTTATCAATTCATGACAAGTAGAGCCCTTCTAAAACTGTTCCAACATAGGTTAACTAATAGAAATTTTAAAAGTCAAGTACTATGTGGAGAATATGAGACGAGTTTCTGGTGTGTGTGCGTGTTTTCCCCAAAAACAGTCTCTTGGCAGGTAGTTAGCATGAACTTTTCCTCAGCCTTTGTGTTTGAATAGGGGTGGGAGTGCACTTAGTATTGTCTGTTACCTTCTGTTTTTTCATTTATGTGTCACAGAGTGCATCTCGCTTCCTTCCCACTGTGCAGTTGCCAGGCTGTGTTGGGAAGCTGTTCTTTAGGGAGGTTACATCTGGTCTTCTGTTGGAGAGTAAGATGAAAAACAAGTATGTTAATACTTGACCTTTAGTACTTTCTCCTGGAAGACATCGAATATCTATGAGCTCCTTCATACCTTCCCTTGACGACACCCACACTCACTACCATCTCTGCTTGATCTCTGAAAATATTTGATTCCCCATGAGCTTTGTGATGGAAAAGTACAACCATTTTGTGGGTCTAAGGCTGTCATAATAAATCCAAACTCCGCCAGTAAGAGTCTGAGAAGTTTTTTGTTTTTTGCTCTTAGGTACAATTCTCAGAGGCAGCTAACACTATGACTCTCTTGCGACCCTTACGTTGTTGCCTTTCTTTCAGCTTCTATGACCTCTTCTTGCGTTTACCCTCCCTAAGTGCTGTCAGTGACTACAGTAACAATTCACAGAAGGTGGCCTTTTTCCTTCCCTTTCCTTTGTTGCCTTTCATTTTCAGTTAGCAAAGCAGGTTAGTTTTCTCAGAATGTTCAGTTTTACTGAAGCATTTTTCCCGTTTGATCTGTGTAGTGATCAGTTCAGAGGGCAAAAAATATATAACTTTCATTTTAGAATTGTCCAGTTTTGATTTTTCTCATTTGGAACTAGTGCATGCACCTTTAATAATTTCAAGGAAGTGAGAGATAAATGTAGTTTTCTCCTGGATTACACTGTTTCTCTAGCTGAATGATCCATTCATTATCTCATTCACCAAGTGCAAGTATTGTGCTCTCTAGTAAACAGCCTCAAAGAGTAGGCTGTTCTAAGCATTCTTGGGAACATATTCCTCCTAATCTTTGATTAGATAATCCAGAAAGTTCATGAAGAGTGAAAATATTAAAATCTACCTCTTCACGAGCAATGGCCACCACACTACCTCCTACGAGGAGGGTCAGTGGCCACTGTGGCACACTGGCTCCCTCAACTGTGAGAGGAAAAGGTTGGCACATGCTGATCTTATAGAATAAAACCCATTCACAGCTTCTCAATTGTGAATGGGTCAAAAGATGACCATAGTCCTCAGGCCTTCAGGCTAATCTGAATATGTGATAACTGATAGAAAAGTAAGTCCAAGAACCCATACAGATTGGGACCAATCACTACCACAGTTCCACTTAACTTCCCATTTCCCTCACCCTTTGGTTGGTGTCAGACTGAAAAGTAGGGTTTTAGGTGTATTTTGTAAGAATCCAGGCATTTCAGTGCTAGATAAAAGCAGTTCCCTCAAGTGGTGTTGACTTTAGATTGGGAAATAAACGGCCAGGATGTAGGGATGACGTATAGAATTTGAGACGGGACAGTGTATGAACTGGAGAAAGAAAAGGCAAACATGGGGAAGGAAAGAAACTTGGTCCCTGGTCATGATAGTCTGGCAGCTTAGACATTTCATTTTCAGAGAAAGGGGGGTGATAGGGTGGGATGGGTCTGATCACAACATCTCTTGAACTGAAGCCCTTGGATGGTTCCATTTATCACTGGAGGCCCTACACCCTAGCCCAACCTGCATCTCCTGCCTGAGTTCTCACTGCTTATCTTCAGCAGCATTTCTGTCACAGGCTGCACACCATTGGCCTAAGAATGCATGCATTTTAGTTATTGTAGTGGTTACCTGTTGTTTTTGTCTACCCAACATCCTGTTTCTCTTCCTTTAGGGTCCTCTCCTCCCATCTCCTTATGAAGTACTGCCCTTGCCCTGCCCACTCTGTGTGGTTCTAAGTTGCTAATCCCATAAAAGTCTTCTTGCAACGTTTCCCACCCTTGGTTAAAATTATTTTGTTTCGCATGAGTCCCTATTATTAAAACAGCATGGTCAAAGCACCGTCTGTACTGTGGCCAGGTGATGGGTACATGTCTCAGATCAGACCATATTTCCCATCTCATAAGCCACAGTGATTATCCCAGAGATAGGCACATGCCCCAAAGTAGACCAAGAAGAGGACTTCCATAGGACTGAGTTGCTGGCCCATATGTGCAGATAGCCTTCTGGGGCTATTCAATACAGTCGGGTGGCACATGGTGTGATGTGAGCATGGAGCCACCTGCACCTGTAGTCAAACTCCACCCCCTCCTCCTGCAACATGGGTTATGTCCCTCTGCTATGGGAGAGGAGGAAGCACACACGGATGAGCAGGGCCAAGAGTTCCTGGAGAACTGAAGCAAATGCCACCCCCAGCGTTCCCAATTCCACTTTCCTGTTACTTGCTTAAGCTATTTTGAGATGGGTTTCTGTCCCTTGGGTCCAGAAGAATTCAAGTTAATAATCATTTGACCAAAAAATAACCTCCACATCCCTAATGGAAATTCTGTGTTTAAGGACAATGTTTTGAAGACTTTCCTCAATCCTCTGGTTGAAATTAATAACAGCTCGTGAGCTCTCATAATAGTCCATTTGGGCTGCTGTAGCAAAAATACCATCAACTGGGTGGCTTATAAAAAGCAAACATTTCCCTCAGCTCTGGAGACTGGGAGGTCCAAGATTCATGGCAATGGCAGATTCAGTGTCTGGTGAGAGACCACTTCCTCAATGACTGCATCTTCCACTGCAACCTCTTTATAAGAACACTAATCCCATTCATGAGGGCTCTACCCTCATGACCTAACCACCTCCCAAAGGCCCACATCTAAACACTATCACATAGGGGACTAGGTCTCAACATAATGACTTTAGGGGGGACATTCAGTCCTTAGCACCCCCCATTAACAATGTGTTTGTTGCACTGGTTTCATTTTGCCTTGATTTGGCCTTTGATTACCTGTTGCTTTTTCACTTACTGGCAGGCTCTTTAAAGGTAGGGAGCATCGGGCTTCCCTGGTGGTGCAGCGGTTGAGAATCCGCCTGCCGATGCAGGGGACGCGGGTTCGTGCCCCGGTCCGGGAAGATCCCACATGCCACGGAGCAGCTAGGCCTGTGAGCCATGGCCGTTGAGCCTGCGCATCCGGAGCCTGTGCTCCGCAACGGGTGAGACCACAACACTGAGAGGCCCACATACCGTAAAAAAAAAAAGAAAAAGAAAAAAAAAGGTAGGGAGCATCATCGGACTCTCCATAAGTCACTACATCATAGGGGCTCAAATTTATTGAATTATATCTAGACTGGTACAGTGTAAGTGCTAGGAATAACCATGAAAATTACATGACTGAAATTCATGGGAATTGCTGAATTGGGAGAAGCCTTGAGAATAGGCAAACCCTACATGGAACCAAGAGGCTCAGACAGAAGGGATTTTGCTTTTTCCACAACCAAAGAAAGCAAAATTAATAGCTCCTAGGATGTGGCAGAAAAGAAGTAGGAAGTATTGTATGCCAGGGTGAACTTGAAAGTAGATCTTGGGTGTACTATGTAAAATACTGACTGTTGTATTTACCTGTGCAGAACAAAAATGCCTAATTAGGTATTCATAATTACTCCCCAACTTGTGCCCCATAGTAACTCAGTGGTGCTTCCTACAGTGACCAAGAAGTATTTCCTTCTTGCCATATGCTGTTCCCAAAACGTAGCGGTGCATGTTCACATCTCTCTGCCTTTGCGCTTGCTGTCCCCTCACCCTAGAATGTTTTCTGCTCATTTCCCATTTACGGAGCTTTTACTTATTTTGAAGTCAGTAATCACTGCATTCATGATTAGGAAAAGAAAATTCTCAGTGCTTTCCCAATTCCTTCCAGCTGCAGACTATTTTCTCTGTATACCAGATGGTAATTTATGATTTACCCTCTCTGCAACTGAAACATAAAGGAAGAGAAAACAAGCAAAGGAGGAGAAGATGGAGTTCATGGGAAATGGCAGTTGGTCCATTAATTTGCTTCTGTGAGAGACGTTATAATGTTCTGTTGTGTTTTGTTTATAAAGAAGGGAATGTTTTCCACGTTTCATATGAACAGCTGTCAACTTTGGGAGCACAACTTTTGTGGAGGGTGAGGACCACCAGTTTGTACCTGTACATAAATGTACAAAGTTTTGTGTCAGTACTTACACAAAACTTTTGCCTCTGATGGTTGACTGATCACGTGCTGTACTAAAGAGCACCTGTGTGGGGAAAGGATACCGCAGCACGGCAGAGGGGAAGGACTGCTCCCGCAGGCGGTGACAGTGGAAAGTGACCTAGCAAGTGGGAACAACTGGGGCATCTTATTTGGGGCTGACTGGCTCCTCATAGTAACCCCAAGTTGGAGAACACTCCAGTTTGACACATTGAAGCCTGGGAATTTTTCTCAACTAGATCTATGGTTGTAAAGATTTGCTAACATCACCTGTCTCAAGGATTCCCTGCTCATTTTTCCCTCTCTCTACTGTAAGAAGATTTAAGGATATGTCTATATGCATCGGGGGAGGGGGAGAGCTTACTAGCTTGCCAAATTTATTAAACCCTCAATCATGTGGCTTTTGTTCAAATTATTGTTAACATTTACCTGTTTGCTCTCTACCTGGCACTGTGCTAGATGCTTTAGATGAATTCCTTCATTTAATGTTTACAGTGCCCTCCTGAGGTAAACACTGTTGTCAGGCCTTATTTTTCAACAAGGAAACCAAGACATAGAAAGGTTGAGGTAACCAGACCCTGGCCACACAGCTACAAGAGGATGGAGCTGCGGTGTTTGCTGCTCAAGCCTGTACTGTGCTGCCTCTCGCAGTGCAATGCGTGGGAAGACAGTCTAGATGGGCCTCAGGACCAGACTCTACCTCACTATCTGTAGGTAAAAGCCTGAGAATTGTAACTCAGTCAAAATTCTAGCTTACTTCCCTGCTTGTGATCTCAGATGCTGGTAAAAATAACCACAGTGCTTGCAAGCAGGATAGAAATGAGCATATTTCATGAGAGGAATAAACCAAGGTGATCACATCCTGCTTTGCCCCCTTCAGGGCTAGGAGCAGAAATGGCCGATATCTTGACAGGTGAGTTGCCCAATGAGTATAATCTTACCTGTACTCCTTTAAGTACATACAGCACCTAAATAAAACAGTCCTGGGAATGGTTAGCTCGCATTCCCTAGGTTTTGAAAGGCTGAAAAATACCTTGTATTGTAATCTGTCATAATCATCCTGGAACCACATTTTTTTTTTTTTTTTCTTTTTGCGGTATGTGGGCCTCTCACTGTTGTGGCCTCTCCCGCTGCGGAGCACAGGCTCCGGACGCACAGGCCCAGCGGCCATGGCTCACGGGCCCAGCCGCTCCGCGGCATATGGGATCCTCCCAGACCGGGGCACGAACCCGTATCCCCTGCATCGGCAGGCGGACTCTCAACCACTGCGCCACCAGGGAGGCCCTGGAACCACATTTTTAATGGTGTGAAGTCTATTGCAGAATTCAGACTCTGAAATCTTTCAGACAGTTCTCTACAATGACATATATATATATATATATATAAAGACACTCAGGTTCTGAACTATATAGAGGTCCTTAAGGAGTCCATAAATCTTAACTGAAAAATTGTCATCAAAAGGAACTAGAATTCCCTTTAGTTTTTTTTTTTCTTTTTCTTTTTCTTTTTATCTTTTGGCCACACCACACAGCATGTGGGATCTTAGCTCCCAGACCAGGGATCCAACCTGCATCCCCTGCATTAGAAGCACGGAGTCTTAACCTCTGGACTGCCAGGGAAGTCCCCTCTTTAGTTTAAATCACATTTTACATTTCTCTAAGAGGTTTGTCAGACTCTCATGTGACTTGTTTGACACAAATTCTATTAATATGAGGAGAATCATGAAATTTGTGTTTAGTAGAGTCATGAAATTTGTGTTTATGTCATTTTCTTAGACTTGAAAATGCTGTCCTAACTTTATACACCCTTTACCTAATTTACTGTAACACTTTACTTTTGCTCCCCATTTTGCCTCACCTTTTGTTAATTTCTCATGTATAAATGGTTAATATTTATAATCTAAGGAGTTGCTGTGATAGTGGGAATAAAAGGCAAGTGATATAAAACGCCATCTCACCATCACTATTCTCTGTTCAGAGAGGTCTAATTTCAGCATTTTGGCAACACTCTTAATGCTCAACAAACAAGTGAGATCATTGAATCAAACAACTATCCCATTCACAGCTCATCTTTATACTTTTATTAGCTAGATTTTACAACCTGGTCTCTGCCTTGATAATTAAACATTTCAACATCCATATGCCTTTAACTTCACCGCTTAAAACTTGCCCTACATTTTTGCTTTTAGCCTTTGTCCTACTTTTTGGTATGTCACTAAACAGGCTGAGCATTCAGTAAACTGTACACTATTCAGATTCTTGCATAACATTCTAGTTTAGAGCACAGTAGTCTTTTTGTTGCAGAGGGACGAGCTAAAGAAAGTTCTCATTTATGCGGTGCCAAAAAGCCTCAGATGTTACCTAAGTATGTGTGTCACACTGCTGTACATTTTTAAAATATTTTACCTAAGTCAGGTCTTAATTACACATGACATTGAGGAGAAAAGTGTTGACTAAAAATAAATGATGCAAACAGTACTTGTTTTGGAAATGTAATCCAAAAATATACTCAGATATATGTTGACACATATTTGTGTCCTAAGTAATTCAGTAGCTAATGTAGGCGCTTTCTCGGCTCTCTCCATGTTAATTGAACTAGGGTGATGGTAGGCAGTGCCCAGGTTACTGCAGATTAGCAACTGTTTATCAAGTCTTGGCTGACCTTTAGTGAGTGTCAAGGGTGGCATTAAAGATAGCTTTTAAATACACTAGATATTTACTTAAAATCTTGACGATCCTCCAGCTGGAACACCAGTGTGCCCAGGTATGCAACTCAGTACTATTCACAGTAGAACATTCTCTCACAAGATCTTTGCCTTCCATTAACAATTCAAAAACTGCCCTTCCTGTCTGCACCCTCGTGCCAGGGCTTCCTGAGAACTTATTTACAACAGAGGTTTATCTAAAAATTATAGTCCAAAACCCCTTGGGCAGACAAATGCCATTGATCCCAACGTAACATTCAGGAAGTCACTGATCCAAGTACCATATTCAGCAAATTCCCAGGCATGACCAAACTTGCTAGAAAACCAAAAAGGGAAAATCTGGGAAGTAAGCCAAGATCCTGGGTGTCATTGTACAGCATTCAAGCCAACTCTGATTTCAAAATTCTCCTGAGATTGTTACTCCATGATTGGAATGCATTCCACACTGCTTGGCCACAGATCACCACACAAAAAATACACTGCAGAATTGTGCTTCCATATTGCTTGCTTTTGCAATAGGAAAATTTAATTGTGGGTGGAAAAGTTTGTTTTGTTTTTGAATTTTCTTAAAATCTACTTACTGGTGAGGCATTACCAAATAGTAGATATAAAACTGGGTTAAGATCTTCTATCAAATATAACCTGGGACTAATCCTGTATCTCCTATCTTCCCTGCCTGTTTCCAAAGATGCTGAGAAGAATGAATAAGAAAACATTTTATTTAAGACAGTGTTATAAGCACAAGGAAGACATTATTCAAAAGATATGGACAAGAAATGGTAAGCCTTAAATAACAGGTGAGTAGTGATATCCCTAAGTAATCTATTGATATGATGCAATCTCAATAAAAATGCAGCAGGATTTTATTTGAAGACAAACTATTTCTCAAATTTATATTGAAAAAATAAACAAGAATAGCAAGGAAACTTCTTAGGGGAAAGAAGAGTAATAAGGGTAATTAGACCTACTATCAGGTAAAACATAGTGTAAAGCTACTGTGATGAAAACACTATAGTGTATGAAGAGACAAGAGAGACCAATGGAATAAACTAGAAAGCCCAGAAAGGCATCAAATAGATAAATTTAGTCTATGATAAAGTTGGTATTTTAAATCGCTCAGTGAGAAGAATCTAAATTAAAAGTATGAGATACCACTTTTCCCCTGTAAGGCTGACAAAGTTCAAAAAGCTTGATAATGTACTCTGTTGGTCAGGGTCTAGGAAACAGATACTCTCAATTGTTTGCCAGCGGAAACACGAATAGGTGTTTGCCCTTCGGTAGGCAATTTGGTGATAGCTATCAAAATTGTAAATGCCCATACCCTTCAATTCAGCAATTGTTTCTACAAATGTATCCTTCAAATGTTCTCACGTGTGCAAAATGACCTACATATAAAGTAATTCATTGCAGAACTGTTAGTGACAGCAAAAGATTAGAACTAATGTAAATGTCCATTGATTGGGATTGGTTAAATAAATGATGGTACCTCCATAAAGTGGAATGATGTGCACTTTAAAGATTTAAGAAATTAAAGATAAGGCAGTTCTGGATGTACAGATATAAAACAATCCCCAAGCTATATGGTTAACTGAAAACCAAAACGCAGAACAGCATGTATAGAATGTAGAATGTATAGAATGTAATCTATTGTGAAGGGGGTTGGGAGGTATAAAATACCTTGGAAAGGTAAGAAACTAGTCCCAGTGGTTTCCTCTGCAAAAGAGGATTAGATAGATGAGGGATAGGAGTGGGAGGGAAACTCACTTTTAGGTATATAGTCTTTTATGCCTTTTGAATTTTTAACTGTATGTGTGAACTACCTATTGCAAAGTATGTGTTCAAAAAAAAAACCAACAGGGCCTCCCTGGTGGCGCAGTGGTTGAGAGTCCGCCTGCCGATGCAGGGGATACGGGTTCGTGCCCCGGTCCGGGAGGATCCCATGTGCCGCGGAGCGGCTGGGCCCGTGAGCCATGTCTGCTGAGCCTGCACATCCGGAGCCTGTGCTCCACAACGGGAGAGGCCACAACAGTGAGAGGCCCGCGTACCGCAAAAGAAAAAAAAAAAAAAAAAACCAACAACAACAATACAACCACTGATAGCAGAAATAAAATAATATGAACAATAATCTGGGATACATTTACGTACCACAGTCTAAACACTATGGAATGCAAATGTCTCTTCTTCTTGGAGAGTACTGAGCAATAGAAATATTATTATTATCCCAGAGGAAGATACTGGGAAATTGTAGAAAGTTGGAAACAGGAAAGAAATGTCTTACGCAAACGTTTAAAGGAATAGAGGATCAGAATCTTTAAAAGTAGAGCGATCTGTCCCAGTATTCTGAAAGAACTAACTGAAGTGTTGACAGGGACATGACTTCAAGTCAACCTAATAACCTAAGTAACTTTTAAAATCATAACACTTGCCCATGAATCCTAGCCTTTGGGTGGTCCAAATATTTTAGGAACAGTATTCAAATATGCATAACAGGATTTAGATCTAACACTTTCTCACAGGACCTAGGAGCTCCATAATGAGTTTATTGTTTTGTTTTACCTTTGTATTGTTTCTTGTTTCTTTTATGTAGTGAATAATGTTAGGCAAGGAGGAAAATTCTATCACAGAGGTTATGAAATCTGGTCCTTTTTATGATGGAGAAGAAGCAAATTATGTAAGACCAAAACTGACTGTAGCCACTTCTGCCTTCTAAGGACAGTGGAATAGTGATTCTTACCTGTGGCAAAACATCTGCTCCCCACTTCACATAGAGGCCAAAAAGAAAAGTCTTTGCCAGTATTTCTCCTTGTGGCTCAAGGTTCACCTTCCCTTAGATGAGCCATTGTTTTTGCAAAACACACTGATGAGTTTGGAGATATGCAAAGGCAGGCCTGGGAAAGATCAAAATAGTTCTGCACATAAAGAGAATTGAGCTGATGAGTAGAGAACCCGAGAGCCCAGTTAAGTTTAAGGTAAGAAAGTGTGAAAAGGGTCTCAAAGGAAAAGGGAAACCAAGCAACCTTCTATAAAGTTCACTCCATACATAAATGCCTTGTGTGAATGATAATTTAAGGGGAGATGAGGGGGAAAGGGCTGATGCTCCTCATTGGGACAAAGCAATGCAGAACAATTGATAAATGAAATTAATTCTCCAAATACTGAGGTGATTGGAAAATGCACAGACTACCCAGATTTCCCTGAGGAGGCACTCAAGAGCTCAAACTAATTCCCTTCGAATTTCAAAGCAGAAGGTAATTCACCTGACTTCTGTTTTATACCTCCCTCCACTAAAGACCTGCACAATGAGATTATGAAAGAGGCAATACATTTATTTATCAACAGTTTAAACAGGCACAAAGGAAGTGCTTGGAATTCCCCACTCCTACCTCTAAGAGGAAACTTTCAGAAGCTTAAACCAACCCATTCTTCAACTGATGGTCAGAAAATCAGACTTCTTAAAACTTCTAATTTCTCCTGAGATTTTTAAAATACTTGCTCCTCCAAAGAGCTTCCAAAATTCTTTATCCAAAGAACTTCCTAAGAATTTAGAATCTCACAAAAATCTTTCCATGTTTTTTTCTATTAGTTTGTTTACTTTTAAATCTGTTGATCTATCTCAAATTTATCTTGGTCTTTAGGTGAAGTATTGGTTTTCACATCATCCCTTAGTTAACTAACTGTCCAACAGTTTTTAATTTAATAATCCTTTCCCTATTTAATTAAAATACCACTTTTATCATGCTAAAATTCTTCATATATAAGTGTATTTCTGTACTCTGGAATCTATTCCGTTGACTTCATTCACAAAGCACACACTGTTTAGACTACTGCAGTTTTATAATGCTATGTTATCTTGTAAGGCTGGTCTTCCTTCACTGTTCTTCTGTTTTTACATAAGGTTCTTGGCTATTACTTTTTCTTTTCCAGTAAGAACTTTAAAATCAGTTTTTCTACTTTAAAAAATTTCTTTTGGTGTTTTCATTGAGATTGTGTTATATTTCTAGATTATTTGGGATGAAGCAGGCATCTTCTTGACGTTGAAGCGTCCTATCTCAGAAAAGGATGTGTTTTTCCACTCAGGTTTTATTTTGTGTCTCTTAGAGCTTTTTTTAGTTTTCTTTCTATGGATTGTGAACATTTCTTAGTTTTATCCTGTACTGAAGTATTGAGTATTTTGTCTTTTTTGTGACCATTATAAATGGCCTCTTTTACCTGTTATGTTTTCTCAGTGGTTGTTATACATTAGGTTAAGCTATATGGAACTACCATTTCTGTGAGTCTAAAAAAGTTAAATATTAGCAATTTAATATAGCTTTCCTAAAAGAAAGGCTAATTATTTTTTACATTTACTTTGTTCCTAATTACCTTAGTGAATACTCATGTTGTTTATCATGTTTTTTCAGGTGATTTTCTTTCTTGAGTTTTTCAGGTGTGTAATCATATTATCTATTAATAATGGTTAATCTTAATTCTATCTTTACAGTCCAATTTTTGTACCTCTTATTTATTTCTGTTGTCTAATTAGGTAGGCTATTACCTGCAGAATGATGATGGTGGGTTATAATTGTGAGGGTAGACATCCCTCTGTTTCCCTATAGAGCATAAGAGCATTGGCTTTCTGGTTGGGATATATATATATATATGTGTGTGTGTATATATATATATATATATATATATATATATATATATATATATATGAATGATATAATGTGATTATATCATGTTTTAAGCATTTTAACCAAGAATTGTTGAAATTTTTTAAATGCTTTCTAAAAGCACTTATGAAGATGATCATATGATTTTTCTCTTTTTAACATTAATAGGGTGAATTATATAGATACATATTTCCTCAAATGGAACCATCTTTGCATTTCTTATATGAATCATATTTTATCAAGGTATGCTATTCATTTTTTTATTATTTTTTATTGGAGTATAGTTGATTTACAATGTTGTGTTCGTTTCTGCTGTACAGCAAAGTGAATCAGTTATGCATATACATATATCCACTCTTTTTTAGATTCTTTTCCCATATAGGTCATTACAGAGTATTGAGTAGAGTTCCCTGTGCTATACAGTAGGTTCTTATTAGTTATCTATTTATATATAGTAGTGTGTGTATATCAATCCCAATCTCCCAGTTTATCCCTCCTCCCCCTTTCCCCCCTTGGTAACCATAAGTTTGTTTTCTACATCTGTGACTCTATTTCTGTTTTGTAAATAAGTTCATTTGTACTATTTTTTTAGATTCCACATATAAGGTATATCATATGATAATTGTCTTTCTCTGTCTGACTTACTTCACCTAGTATGATAATCTCTAGGTCCATCCATGTTGCTACAAATGGCATTATTTCATTCTTTTTCATGGCTGAGTAACATTCCCATTGTATATATGTACCACATTTTTTTATCCATTCCTCCGTTGATGGACATTGAGTTTTTTTCCATGTCCTGGCTATTGTAAATAGTGCTGCAGTGAACACTGGGGTGCATGTATCATCTGTATCGAATTATGGTTTTCACTGGATATAGGCCTAGGAGTGGGATTGCTGGGTCATATGGTAGCTCTATTTTTACTTTTTTAAGGAACCTCCATACTGTTCTCCAGAGTGGCTGTATCAATTTACATTCTCACCAAGAGTGCAGGAGTGTTCCCTTTTCTCCACACCCTCTCCAGCTTTTATTGTTTCTAGATTTTTTGACGATGGCCATTCTGACCGGTGTGCAGTGATATCTCACTGTAGTTTTGATTTGCATTTCTCTAATGATTAATGATGTTGAGCATTCTTTCATGTGTTTGTTGGCAATCTGTATATCTTCTTTGGAGAAATGTCTATTTAGGTCTTCTGCCCATTTTTGGATTGGGTTGTTTGTTTTTTTGATATTGAGCTGCATGAGCTGCTTGTAAATTTTGGAGATTAATCCTTTGTCAGTTGCTTCATTTGCAAATATTTTCTCCCATTCTGAGGGTTGTCTTTTGGTCTTGTTTATGGTTTCCTTTGCTGTGCAAAAGCTTTTAAGTTTCATTAGGTCCCATTTGTTTATCTTTGTTTTTATTTCCATTTCTCTAGGAAGTGGGTCAAAAAGGATCTTGCTGTGATTTATGTCATAGAGTGTTCTGCCTATGTTTTCCTCTAAGAGTTTTATGGTGTCCGGCCTTACATTTAGGTCTTTAATCCATTTTGAGTTTATTTTTGTGTATGGTGTTAGGGAGTGTTCTAATTTCATACTTTTACATGTAGCTGTCCTGTTTTCCCAGCACCACTTATTGAAGAGACTGTCTTTTCTCCACTGTATATTCTTGCCTCCTTTATCAAAGATAAGGTGACCATATGTGCATGGGTTTATCTCTGGGCTTTCTATTCTGTTCCATTGATCTATATTTCTGTTTTTGTGCCAGTACCATACTGTCTTGATCACTGTAGCTTTGTAGTATAGTCTGAAGTCAGGGATCCTGATTCCTCCAGCTCCATTTTTCGTTCTCAAGATTGCTTTGGCTATTCAGGGTCTTTTGCGTTTCCATACAAATTGTGAAATTTTTTGTTCTAGTTCTGTGAAAAATGCCAGTGGTAGTTTGATAGGGATTACATTAAATCTGTAGATTGCTTTGGGTAGTAGAGTCATTTTCACAATGTTGATTCTTCCAATCCAAGATCATGGTATATCTCTCCATCTATTTGTATCATTTTTAATTTCTTTCATCAGTGTCTTATAATTTTCTACATACAGGTCTTTTGTCTCCTTAGGTAGGTTTATTCCTAGATATTTTATTCTTTTTGTTGCAGTGGTAAATGGGAGTGTTTTCTTAATTTCACTTTCAGATTTTTCATCATTAGTGTATAGGAATGCCAATGATTTCTGTGCATTAATTTTGTATCCTGCTACTTTACCAAATTCATTGATTAGCTCTAGTAGTTTTCTGGTAGCGCCTTTAGGATTCTCTATGTATAGTATCATGTCATCTGCAAACAGTGACAGCTTTACTTCTTCTTTTCCAATTTGTATTCCTTTTATTTCTTTTTCTTCTCTGATTGCTCTGGCTAAAACTTCCAGAACTATGTTGAATAAGAGTGGTGAGAGGGGGTAACCTTGTCTTATTCCTGATCTTAGTGGAAATGGTTTCAGTTTTTCACCATTGAGGACGATGTTGGCTGTGGGTTTGTCATATATGACCTTTATTATGTTGAGGAACGTTCCCTCTATGCCTACTTTCTGCAGGGTTTTTATCATAAATGGGTGTTGAATTTTGTCAAAAGCTTTCTCTGCATTGACTGAGATGATCATATGGTTTTTCTCCTTCAATTTGTTAATATGGTGTATCACATTGAATGATTTGCGTATACTGAAGAATCCTTGCATTCCTGGAATAAACCCCACTTGATCATGGTGTGTGATCCTTTTAATGTGCTGTTGGGTTCTGTTTGCTAGTATTTTGTTGAGGATTTTTGCATCTATGTTCATCAGTGATATTGGCCTGTAGTTTTCTTTCTTTGTGACATCTTTGTCTGGTTTTGGTATCAGGGTGATGGTGACCTCATAGAATGAGTTTGGGAGTGTTCCTCCCTCTGCTATATTTTGGAAGAGTTTGAGAAGGATAGGTGTTAGCTGTTCTCTAAATGTTTGATAGAATTTGCCTGTGAAGCCATCTGGTCCTGGGCTTTTGTTTGTTGGAAGATTTTTAATCACAGTTTCAATTTCAGTGCTTGTGATTGGCCTATTCATATTTTCTATTTCTTCCTGGTTCAGTCTTGGCAGGTTGTGCATTTCTAAGAATTTGTCCATTTCTTCCAGGTTGTCCATTTTATTGGCATAGAGTTGCTTGTAGTAATCTCTCATGATCTTTTGTATTTCTGCAGTGTCAGTTGTTACTTCTCCTTTTTCATTTCTAATTCTATTGATTTGAGTCTTCTCCCTTTTTTTCTTGATGAGTCTGGCTAATGGTTTATCAATTTTGTTTATCTTCTCAAAGAACCAGCTTTTAGTTTTATTGATCTTTGCTATCGTTTCCTTCATTTCTTTTTCATTTATTTCTGATCTGATCTTTATGATTTCTTTCCTTCTACTAACTTTGGGGGCTTTTTGTTCTTCTTTCTCTAATTGCTTTAGGTGCAAGGTTAGGTTGTTTATTTGAGATGTTTCCTGTTTCTTAAGGTAAGATTGTATTGCTATAAACTTCCCTCTTAGAACTGCTTTTGCTGCATCCCATAGGTTTTGGGTCGTCGTGTCTCCATTGTCATTTGTTTCTAGGTATTTTTTGATTTCCTCTTTGATTTCTTCAGTGATCACTTGGTTATTAAGTAGTGTATTGTTTAGCCTCCATGTGTTTGTATTTTTTACAGATCTTTTCCTGTAATTGATATCTAGTCTCATAGCTTTGTTGTTGGAAAAGATACTTGATATGATTTCAATTTTCTTAAATTTACCAAGGCTTGATTTGTGACCCAAGATATGATCTATCTTGGAGAATGTTCCATGAGCACTTGAGAAGAATGTGTATTCTGTTGTTTTTGGATGGAATGTCGTATAAATATCAATTAAGTCCATCTTGTTTAATATATCATTTAAAGCTTGTGTTTCCTTATTTATTTTCATTTTGGATGATCTGTCCATTGGTGAAAGTAGGGTTAATTATTAATTTTGTTGGGTTTTGGATTTATTTATTAGTATTACTATTTTTCTGTTTTCTAATTCTTTAAAATCTACTTTTATCTTTATGCACTTCTTCCTTTTGCTGTACTAGGTGCAATAATGTCAGTTCATGCCTAATGTAGCATTTTGGAAATTGTTTAAATAAATAAAAATTAGTATGTCATTTCTATTGTCCTCCATATGAAGAATTTTTTAAAGAGAGAGAATTAAATTTTAGTGAGGAGAAATGGAATAAAGTCCTTAATTTTTTCCTATGTTTTAGGTAAATGTAATTATAATTTTTTTTCCTTTGCTTTAGGTAAATATAATTATAAATTTAAGTGTCTTGTGATTTTTTTATTTTGGAATTGTTGACAAATTCTCCTAAGTAACAAACCTAATATGACAATAGGAGTAAAAAAAAAAAAATGCTATTATTGACTTTCTTTAAAATGGCCTTCCTCTCTTTTCTTATTTCTTCATAAATTATTCTACAGTGGGTCAAGCTATAATATGAAGATCAAGGAAAAATACTTTCCCAGCTTCTCTCCCTGCCAAAACGTTGCTTTATCTATTAATTTAATTGTTTAGCTACCTAGCAAATATTCCTTGTTTGTGTATGGTTTTGATATTATGGGCCAGTTAGTTCCACTCCTTTTAGTTCAATTCAATCCAACAGTCCTTTACTACCTGCTTGTAAGTGTTCTTAAGTGCAAGAGAGAGAAAACTCAATAAGCCAAGCCTCCCTCTTTCCACACCTTCCCAACCCCACCCTAAAGAGCTCACAGCCTGTTCTGTTAGTACAGATTGTTCTTTAAGCCTCAGTCAGACTTTGCTGAAATATGTGTCACAAGACAGGACAGGGAGAAGAAGAGATGGCTTAACCCAGATCATTTGCCATAACTGTAAAAACACGGAACAAAAGTTAGGCTGGTTAATATGCATGCTCAATAGTCAGAAGGATCCTCACAGCAATATTGCTTTTAGCAGCCCTCATGAGCCTGAATGAAGCTCTTGTTTGACTCTCTAAATCCTGCTGGTATTGAATCTCCAGATTGTATTTCCCCTGGAGAAGCCTTGGTCCTCAGTGCTCTGCCAAGGAGAGTTGAAGGTGGGGGAGGCCTTCATTTCCCCACAACTTTTCTCAATTCCTGATGCCAGTGGATCCTGAGAGTGGTAGTACCAGTTTACATACAAGCTAGCAAAAGAGTTTAATGACCTTCAGAGGTTTTTATTTCTTGCAAATGCAAAATAACCTTAATTATTTCAATTCTTACATTCCTCATAGAAGTTAGAAGAGATATGCAAGTAATATATGCACTTCCGAGATATATTTATCATTTCTTACTTGAAATAGTTAATTCAAAATAATCACCATTATTCTCAGAGACACACTGATGATGGAAGTGGCCTTAGATTTATTATGAAGTTGCAAGGAAAGAACAGGGTTTGGGGCTTATCACTCACTTTAACACATTAGAAACCAGAAAGCAAAGTGAGAATATGAGAGTATACAATAGTATACCTTTGGAATATTTCAGTAAATTTAGATCTTATATTTCTTCTATGATGGAAAAGGTGAATCATCTGGAGCCTCTGGACTCTAGTTATTTAGTTATTTTATGAACATTTTCTGGGAGGAAGATATCTGCATCCCATGAGTAAGGGCTTCCAAGAGGAAAGTGGGTGGAACCAGGAAATGGTCCCTCCAGGCTCATTCTACTAGTGATGGAAGTTAGTTGTTCATTCAACACTCGTTTCTCATCCTAGTCCCATCTGGAAAGTTTCATCTCTCATTTTCTCTCACTTTTTGTGATACCTACCCAGATCCGATATTTGGTGCAGAGAGTGGGTGCTGTTTTTTTAAAGGCCATTTTTCATCTGCCTTTGTACCGTTACATTTTTATAAAATTATCTCAGTGGTAACATAATTTAAAAGAATCATAGAATGTCTTCCGTATGGCTTTTCTAAGTTAAATTTCTCCAGTTCTTCATATAAAGACTCATCACCTTCCTAATCACTCTCCCACTGGACAAATTTTAATTTGTCCCTGTCTGCATTAAAATAAAATGCTTTAAACAGGAAAATACACTCTAGTTGTAGTTAACAAGAGCAGAAGGATGAGGAAGCAGGCCTCTTACCTTCCTTGTGCTACCTGCTGTAGCCTCTGGCAGCTACGCCACTTTATTGACCCATTATATCATGGTGCATAAAAATTCCTAAGTCTGTTTCACATGAATTGCCAAGTATCCAGGTCTTCTCAGTTGATTTTTGAATCCTGAACCCAGATATATTATACTTGTCAGGGTTCTTGATTATAAATAACAGAAACCAACTACAGTTCCTTAAGTAGAAATGGAATGTATTGGATGGGTATCTGGTGGCTCCTAGAAGCAAAAAAAAGTAGAAATGGATCAGATACTCGCCACAGTAACAGGCTGCTCAGGACGTGCCACTCACCGACAGGGCACTCAGTACCCCAAGACTGGTATCTGCACCACTGGACACCTACCATCCTTGTGCTGGGTTCTACTGTCATTGGACATGCACTTTGCCCTTCCAGACTCTCCTCCCTGCACAGCCACCAGGAAGCATCCCTAATTGGCCTGAGCTGTGTTGTCACCCCCTCAGGATATAAAGTCCAGGTGGCAGCATTTGATTGGCTGTGCTTAGGTCTTGTCCTTGCTCATACTCCCAGGGGGATAACAGCCCTTTTGGCCTCCATAGTGGAGGGGGGCTGCTTCCCTATTATAATCTTAGGGTTCCTCCCTGATAGGTAAAGCTTTTGGACACTGGGCAACCATACATTATCTTTTTTTCTTTAATTTTTATTTCGTATTGGAGTATAGTTGATTTACAACATTGTGTTAGTTTCAGGTGTATAGCAAAGTGATTCAGTTATATATATACATGTAACTATTCTTTTTCAAATTCTTTTCCCATTTAGGTTATTACAGAATATTGAGTAGAGTTTCCTGTGCTATACAGTAGATCCTTGTTGGTTATCTATTTTAAATATGGCGGTGTGGGGAATCCCTGGCGGTCCAGTGGTTAGGACATGGGCTTTCACTGCCGTGGACCCAGTTTCAATCCCTGGTTGGGGAACTAAAAAAAGCCACGTGACACAACCAAAAAAATAATACCAAAAAAATACCAAATCAAAAAAATAATAATAATAAATAAACAAACAAATAAGTATAGTAGTATGTATATGTCAGTCCCAAACTCCCAATTTATCCCTTTCCCCCACCTTTCCCCCTTGGTAACTATAAGTTTGTTTTCTAAGTCTGTGAATCTGTTTCTGTTTTGGAAATAAGTTCATTTGTATCATTTTTGTTAGATTCCACATATAAGCAATATCATATGATATTTGTCTTTGTCTGACTTACTTCACTTAGTATGATAATCTCCAGGTCCAGCCATGTTGCTGCAAATGGTGTTATTTCATTCTTTTTAATGGCTGAGTAATATACCATTGTATATATGTACCACATCTTCTTTATCCATTCATCTGTTGATAGACATTTAGGTTGCTTCCATGTCTTGGCTATTGTAAACAGCACTGCAATGAACATTGGGGTGCACGTATCCTTTTGAACCATGGTTTTCTCTGGATATATGCCCAGGAGTGGGATTGCTGGATCATATTTAGTTTTTTAAGGAACTTCCATACTGTTCTCCATAGTGCCTGTACCAATTTACATTCCCACCAGCAGTGTAGGAGGGTTCCCTTACTCCACACCATCTCCAGCATTTATTGTTTGTAGACTTTTTGATGATGGCCATTCTGACCGGTGTGAGGTGATATCTCATTGTAGTTTTGATTTACATTTCTCTAATAATTAGCCATGTTGAGCATCTTGGCATCAATATGTCTTCTTTGGAGAAATGTCTATTTAGATCTTCTGCCCATTTTTTGATTGGGTTGTTTGTTTTTTTGATATTGAGCTACATGAGCAGTTTGTAAATTTTGGAGATTAATCCCTTGTTGGTCACATCGTTTCCAAATATTTTCTCCCATTCTGTGGGTTGTCTTTTTGTTCTGTTTATGGTTTCCTTTGAAGTGAAAAAGCTTTTGAGTTTAATTAGGTCCCATTTGTTTATTTTTGTTTTATTTCCATTACCCTATGGATTGAAAAAGATACTGATACAATTTATGTCAAAGAGTGTTTCGCCTATGTTTTCCTCTAAGAGTTTTTGTTATCCATTCAGCCAGTCTATGTCTTTTGGTTGAAACATTTAATCTGTTTATATTTAATGTAATTATTGATATGTATGTTCTTACTGACATTTTGTTAATCATTTTAGATTTGTTTTTGTAGGTGTTTTTTCTCCCCTTCCTGTTTTGTTCTCTTCTCTTGTGATAACTAACTTTAGTGTTGTGTTTGGATTCCTTTTTCTTTTGTGTGTGTGTTTCTATTGTAGATTTTTGGTTTGTAGTTACCATGAGGTTTTGATATAGCAGTGTATATATAAACAAGATTGTTTTAAGTGCTGGCCTTTTAATTTCAAATGCATTTCCAATATCCTGCATTTGTACTCTCCTCTTCTCATGACTGCTGGTTTTGATACCATATTTGTATGTGGATGATTTCCTACCTTTACTCTATGTTTGCCTTTACCAGTGAGCTTTTCCATTAGTGATTTTCTTGTTTCTAGTTGTGGCCTTTTCTTATCCACCTAGAGAAGTTCCTTTAGCATTTGTTGCAATGCTGGTCTTGTGGTGCTGAATTCTTTTAGCTTTTGCTTCTCTGTAAAGCTTTTGATTTCCCCAAATCTGAATGAGGACCTTGCTGGGTATATAAATTTTCATTTTGTTAATTTGGGTTCAAACTTAAAACTAATATCTTTCAAGTAATGGTGCTATCATGCAGTTAATTGGTTTTCATTACCAGGTTTCTGCTGCTACACATTTTCTAAGCTAATCCTTTGTGTTTCTCCAGACTAAATCAAAGGATTGCATAGGATAGGGTAAAAAGTAAGCATTGTGACCAGGCTTCCCTCTGGTTTGAGGACCACATGTATATCTTCAGGAAATAGTTGTCCAAACCTAAACTCAAAAGTATTCCTCCCCACACCCCCCAAGAAGAGAATGCAACCTCCAGCTGGGTGAAAGAAAGCTGGTACAGGATACTTAACAACATTTCAGAAAAGCAGAGCTCAAATATTCTAAGACTGAGAATTGCCTCAGCTGATGTCTATTTCCTCTATCCACTACCATCACCTCAAGTCACAGACAGCACAGTGTGAAGACACAAAATTTCCAGCCCTCAAACCATATAGAGAGGTATAGAGAGGGAAACAAAGTGCCACAAACTGGTTTCAGAAGTTTACAGAGGGAAAAGAATCCTGATTCAAAGCAAATAGAAAGTAGAAATCTAGATAGAATGTGAGCAAAATGAAAAAAAAAAAACTGCAAAGCAATTTTATAAACATACTTGCTTTTCCAACAATTCACAGAAGGAAAAGAACATAAACATGGTAGATAAAGGACACAATTTAGAAGAGCCCTAGAAACAAGGGAATTGCCTACAAATGCTTTCCACCACAAAACATTTTAAGAATATGCATTAAATAAAACAAGAGCTCACATACCCTGTGATGAAAAAAGAAAAAAGCAGGATGAGCTGAAAGAAAATAAGGACAAAACAACATACTTATAAAACTAATAAAAGTAAAACAACAAGGAACAGAGTAGAAATAGCTAAAACTTGATTTACTAACATAGAGCAAAAGTTCGAAGTAATCACAGTAAATACAGATTTCAAAACCCCCAAAAACCCAAGACTAAAGTAAGTAGAAAGAAGGAAGGTAATGGAGACTAAAGACTAAAGATTATCTAATATAATCACAAATGATGGCCCTCATATAGTAAACCCATCAAATTAAGCAAAAATATTCAAGAGAATACCCCTGAAACAAAGGAAAGTGAATCTTCAGAATTAAAAAATACATTGTGTTTCAGAAAACTTCAACATGGAACATTCAATACTGAGACATAGCATGACTTACCTACTGAAACTCAAAAGTACGAAAGAATTCTTTGGGCATTCAGACAAACAATATTAAATTATCTGCAGCGGACGAACTGACCTCAGAATTTAATGTCAGAAAACAGGAACAATGACTAAAGTAACGTTAACCAAGAGTGTCTTATCCAAATAAATTGTCATTCCAGTACATAGGCAAAATGGACTTTCCTAAACGTGCAAAAAATCAGGAAACACAGCACCCATGAGCCTCTCAAAAAAACTACTTGGTGATATCCCAGGAATTAAGAGACAAATTTAAGAAAAAAAGGAACAGAGAAACCATATAAAGGGCTTTTGGTGAACACCAAATCTATTTAAATATAGACCAGAACAAACTGTTGCACTGCCACTGAAGAGAACATTACTGTTGCAAACATATAAAGATAGTACTATAAAAGTTGGGGAGAGAGGGTGTGAAGATGGGGGACCATGTTATCCCCATCTTTCATAAAAGGGGTCAACTAATGTATGAATTTGAAACACGTGACTCAAACACACTTAGTGACTTCGAAAATCTCTAATTAATCTTTTTTTTTTTTTTTAAGTTTTTTTTGGCTGTGCCCCATGGCATGTGGGATCTTAGTTCCCCGACCAGGGATTGAACCCGTGCCTCCTGCATTGGAAGGCGGAGTCTCAACCACTGGACTCCTGGGGAAGTCCCTCTCTTCTTAATCTTAAAGAGATCTTTTAGGAGCTAATATTTCTTTTTTTTTTTTTTTTTTTTTTTTTTTTTTTGCGGTACGCGGGCCTCTCACTGTTGTGGCCTCTCCTGTTGCAGAGCACAGGCTCCAGATGCGCAGGCTCAGTGGCCATGGCTCACGGGCCCAGCTGCTCCGCAGCATGTGGGATCTTCCTGGACCGGGGCACAAACCCGTGTCCCCTGCATCGGCAGGCGGACTCTCAACCACTGTGCCACCAGAGAATCCCAGGAGCTAATATTTCTTATAAAGAAGAAAAAGTTATTGGAAATACAGCAATTCTTTGCACTTAAATTTTGTTTTCTAAGAAATCCAAGTTGTTTTCATCTATGAAATACAAGTGAAACTAAATCAAATACTATTATTTGTTTGATAGTAAAGGAGACTTAACATGAGATGATGTTACACCCATGGGGTTAGGACAATACAGGTGAATATTAAATACAGTTTATCTCCCCTTTAAAAAATGTACATTTATTTCATTGTGTTCATATCTACTAAGCCAGTTGTTTCAAATTATACCTTACACGGGTAGATACAATTTGCCAAAACTTATCAAACTGTACACTTAAAATGGGTGTATTTTATTGTATGCAAATTTACCTTGATGAAGTTTATTTAAAAGATTTGTTTAAATTATGCCCTATTGGAGCCTGCACAGAGGACCAGGGAAGAAATGAAGGTAAAGGTCACTGGGGAGGGCTTTCCCCTCCCCCAGCTCCCACCCATGTCTTTTTAATTAACCCAGGCAGTTTAGAATTTCTTTCTTTTACACAGACTTCAACACAGGGTTCCATAGCTTTAAGGAAGAAGAAAAAAGAACACAACTGTTTTAAAAGTAGATATCAGGGCCTCCCTGGTGGCGCAGTGGTTAAGAGTCCGCCTGCCGATGCAGGGGATACGGGTTCGTGCCCCGGTCTGGGAGGATCCCATATGCCGCGGAGCGGCTGGGCCCGTGAGCCATGGCCGCTGGGCCTGCGCATCCGGAGCCTGTGCTCCGCAACGGGAGAGGCCACAACAGTGAGAGGCCCGCATACCGCAAAAAAAGAAAAAAAAAAAAAAAAGTAGATATCAGTTGACCTGAATATAAACATAGATTGTGTACAGTTGTAGGTGGTGGGTAGGAGAAATAAGCTAACATAGTAATTCCAGTAAATTAAAGGTAAACATATTTGAAGCAAACATTTCTGGATGAGACACACACTTCTGCTTTCCAGAGTGGCTTCAACCCAGGTCCTTCCTGGGCAGATGGAGGTGGTCTCCAGATGGCCTGTGGTGCTTTTGCATGTGTGATTGGGCCTCACCGGGTCTTGGACAACCACTCCCTATAACTCGGCCTCTATGGCTTCCCCCAGCCCTGATCAAATTACCAGCAGGCCCACGCCAGGGAGCGGCTGGCCAGGGTCCTGCTCTCACAAAACGTTTTCAGTTTCCCTAACAATTTTTCCCCTCATCCTTGCAATGTTTTGGCAGCTGCGGGACCTCTTTTGCTCCTCCCTTTCAACTTGCCTAATGCTTCGAGCAGCAGGGGAGACCCAAAACCCTGCAGAACCTCCCGGAATGCAAAGCATTTGCAATGAGTCACAGCTGCAGAGGTGCCAGCAAGGGTTGTTCCAGACTGAGAGAGGGAACGAGGGAGGAGGGGTCGGTGGCAGCAACTGCAGAGCTTGTGTCAAAGGCTAGACCGGGAAAGAGGAGCGGCAGCATTGGCTGAAATGAAGAAAGAAAACAACCAGGGGAAAGCTGTGTAGGGACCACTCCTCTGAAGCATCCCCGCCTGCTCTGCGTGGAGCTGCGGGCTCTTAACAGACACATCCTCTAAGCCCCAAACATTTTCACAGGAAAAACAACCTGGAATATAGAGGATTGCAAGTTAGCTGGAGGAAAATGATCCTGACAGTCCTCTAACCAGCAACCAGAAAGGGCTGAGCCCACTGAGCTTTGCAGTACACTATTTTAAGAAGCTCTTTAAAAATGCAGTAGGCGTTCTCTCCTTTTATGCCAACAGAGGGGGCATTCACTGGCTCTTTCTTCCTGCCTGAAAGCACTCCTCCCTTTTAAGTCCTGGAGAGAGCCTTTGGTGTCAAAACACTACCCTCTTTTAAGTGTTTTTATTGATAATTATGAATAGAGAATACATTCGTAATATCCATGCAAAATATTTGAAAAACTGTAAAATAAGAAGTAAGTGCCCCTCTCACTTGTGTTCACCCCAGTCACCTAGTTCTCCATCCTGGAAGCAAGCATTATTTGTTTCTTGCATATTTTTCCAGAAGTGTTTTTCGCATGTACAACCATGTCTGGTATATGTAAATTTTTGTACAAAGAGTATATGTTACACAATGTTCCATTCTTTGTTTTTAATAAACTTAGAAAACTGTCTCATATCAGTACAAATAGAACTCCCCTGTTTATTTGTTGATTTTTAACTAGATATTTAAACAATAGCCTGTTAATACACATGGTGGTTATTTTCAATCTTTGTCTATTCCAAACTGTGCTTCAGTGAATATCTCTGAACATATATCATGTTCAGGTATACATGTAGGTCAGATTTCTAGAGGTGGGATGTCGCATTTTGACATTTTGATAGATAGTTTGTCAAATTTCCCTCCATAGAGATTATACAACTGTATACGCACATCCATGAGAGTTTCCCCTATTCAACTTTTTTACGTTTGCCAATTGATAAGTTAAAAAATGGTATCTCGTTGTAATTTTAATTTAGTTTCTTCTTTAACAAATGAGGCTGAGCATCTTTACCTATGTTTGAGAGCTGCTGGCATTTTCTGTTCTGTGAACTATGTTCTCTGCCCATTCTGTATGGCATTGTTTGTTCTGATTCACTGAACTCTGTATGTTAAGGAAAATAGTCCTTTGTCAATGTATATACAGGACAATTTTTTCCACTTTATTTTTCTCTTCCCTTTGTACTTACATTGTTTATTTCATACTGAACTCTCTTTAGTTTTATGTTATTGAAGTTATCTTTTTATTCGTGGCATCCAGAAAGTTTAGCATTTAGATTGTATGTCCCCTGAAATGACAAAAGTTTTCCCCATTTCCTTGAAGATTTGTTATTCTATGTTTAGCATTTTAATCTGATCCAGCTGGGATTTATTGTAGTGGCAGGATAAGTAGGTCTCCATCTATATCTTCCTCAGGTGCCTATCCAGTTGTTCCAACACCATTTACTGAATAATCCAATCCTCACCCATGCTACCTCTATCAGAAACTAAGTTTCCATATAAATTTGTGCAGTACTTTTTTATTGCTACATAAAAAAACACGAGAAATTTAGGAACAAAATAACACACATTTATTACCACACAGTTTCTGTGGGTCAGAAATCCAGGCACACATTTACCTGGGTCTTCTGCTTCAGGATCTCTCACAAACCCTCACAATAGCCCGATGAGGGTAAGTACTATTGTTATCCTTATTTTACGTAAGAGCAAAATGAAGTACCGAGAGGTTAAATACCTTTCCAAGAGCGTGCAGGTAGTAAGTGGCAGAGTCAGACATAAGATGAGTATTCCTGGAAGAGTAATTTATAGGAGGTTTGAGTGAAGGAGGAACTGAGCCGGTGTTCTCAGCTGGCAAAAATTCTTCCCTGTTCCGTGTAACACAAAGTTCTATGTGTGCGCGCATGTGTGTGTGCATGTGTGTGATGCTTTAGCCCTTTCTGTTCCCCAGTCAGTAGCGATCAACAGCTGCGGGGCTATTCACAATTCATAGGTATTTTTTTCCTACCTTATTTCACTGACAGGCTGTTTCCAGCAAATACAGCAAGGGTGTGTGTTTCTCCTTTTACCCCTCCCAACCCTGCCACTCCTCAGTGCCACCTGGGAACTCCTGCAGCCGCCTAAGCCAGCCTGTTTGCATCCCTCTCTGACAAGGGAGTGTGGAATTCTCCCTCGTGGCGTAAGCACGCCACACGGAGGAATCTATCTGGGATCCACACTAAAAGGCCTCTGCCTGGCACCTGCACCAGCCCTCACTGAGCCTCACTGCATCTGGCATCACTTCCTCTTTGTTGTAGATCAGGGCTTGTAGTTTCACTTTGGTTGCCCATTCAGTACCATTCCCCTTTTCTCTCCTTCTAATAAAACCCCAACTTTTTTCAAGCATCCAACATGCCCACACACAGCCCAGGAGATTCAGGGGAAGATGGCTCCATCCCTCGATTCTCAGTCAAGAAATGGGCTGTGGTTGGCCTAAACCGATTTCAGTAATTCTTCCCACTCCTTCACCTGTGTTTGGTTCAGTGACCGAGGTTTGAGCCAAACAACACGTGGCAATCCTTTTGGTGACAGTTATTGATCCAAAGGCAGGCATGTGAACTAAGGTGGCCCATGAGGACTTTTATGGCTTTCTCACCTAGAGGATGTGAACAAGAAATCAGGTAGCCCAAATTGCTATGGGCAGCCACAAGAAGAACACAAGGGGAACCAGCCTTCAGATGAATCCTATGGACAAGAGCAAAAAGAGTCAGAAAAAATCTGGGTGACTGATGATATTGTCCAGCCTGACATATCTTTGGAGTTCCTGTTATATGACTTAATACATTTCCCTATTTTTTAAGCCAGTCTGAGTCAGACTTTCTGCTACTTGCAGTCAAAAGCTTCCTAATTAGTACAGAATTAAAGAAGTTGCCTAGTTTGGTCAAACATATATCTTGTATTTTTATTGTTTTAGCTTTTTCACTTATTTTTGAGGATGTTCAAAACTAACTAGGAGTTCAAATTACCTTCATGAACTCTGCTAGTTCAATCAGAATTTTAAACTATCGAAAAGTATGATCAGCTTCAAAACACAGAGCAGCAAGGGAAGCTCAGCTTTGCAGTAACTGTCATACTCAAGGAAGCAGGGGGCATCCCACAGCATTACACGTGTACAGGCCTCCTTAGACTTCCCACTTCCCACTGTATTTATCTCTCTATATGCCAGTCACCCGCACTGGGGGGTGCGGGGTGCTTGAGGCAGGGATTGGGTTCTCTTTGTCCCATGTCTTTGTATAGGACCTGCAACTTAAGAATGAGTGCCAGGCACAAAACACTCCAATGTTCATTTCCAAATCTCAGAGTAATTCCAAAAGCCCTCAGGATGCCCCAGGTATAAAAACTGAAATCAGAATAGCACTCTGAGTATATAAGGGGAGGTGCTGAATAAGTAAAGACTTCTCTGAATTTTCAGAACCTGTAACTATGGTGGAGTGTAGGAGGAAATGTTACATCAGGGTTTTTCTTCCTCAATTACTCATTGTGTTGTTTGTGCTAAATTTGTTGTATATTGTGTCTGAGTGGTCCTTACTACTCTTCTTCTCCCAGAGAAAAGAAAAGAGTTTTTGTATTTCAAGCCCAGCATGGAGGATTGATCTAAGTGAATGTAGAGGAGGATGGGATAAGGCTGAGCTTAGAACTAGGCATTTCGGGGCTTCCCTGGTGGCACAGTGGTTAAGAATCCGCCTGCCAATGCAGGGGACACGGGTTTGAGCCCTGGTCCAGGAAGATCCCACATGCCGTGGAGCAACTAAACCTGTGTACCACAACTACTGAGCCCGCGAGCCACAACGACTGAGCCCATGCACAACTACTGGGCCTTTGAGCCACAACTACTGAGCCTGAAAGCCATAACAACTGAGCCCATGCACAACTACTGGGCCCGCGAGCCACAACTACTGAAGTCCGCACACCTAGAGCCCGTGCTCTGCAACAAGAGAAGCCACCGCAATGAGAAGCCCACGCACCGCAACGAAGAGTAGCCCCCGCTCACTGCAACTAGAGAAAGCCCGTGCACAGCAAAGAAGAACCAACGCAGCCAAAAATAAAAATAAATAGATAAGTTTATTAAAAAAAAAGAACTAGGCATTTCCCCAAACTTGGGTAGCTGGGAAAGGGTAGCTTTTACAGGTTTCCAGGAAGTGAGAGGGATGGGACTCCATTTGCACAGTGTCTCAGGTAAGGGATTGAGGGAATGCCTGTGTCTCTGGGAGTGAGTTTACCCATCAGCAGAGTGGACAACTCTGAAGAGCTATCAGGTTGGCTCAGATAAAATTGTCTTAATGAGTGACCCTGGAGGCCCAACACTCAACAGCTGCCTCAGTGAGCAGAAAGGGCAACCTCAACAATATCAAGAAAATCTTGTTTCCACTCATGGTTTGTGCATTTAAGAAGTCCTTTCCCACACATAGGTCACAAGTATATATATATATTTTTCTATTAGCTTCATGATAGCTTTGAAAATAAGTCTTTAACCCTTTTGGAGCCAACATTCGTTTATGTAATTGATAGGGATTTGGTTTAATTTTTCTCAATATAGTGAGCCAGTTTTCCTATCTAGTAAACAGTCCATCCTTTCCCAGACTTATATGTGGGGACCAAGTTCCAATCTAAACACAGTTCTATCTCGGAGTCTGTCATTCTGCTCCAGTTGTCCATTTTGTCTCTTCTTGAACCAGTACCATAATGTTTGAATCATATAGCTTAGTAGTATTCTTAAATACTCTTTGCCTTTCTTTCTCAAGGTAGACTTAGCTAAATCATGGACTTGTGTTTCCAAATAAATTTTAGGATAAATTTTCAGTGTTTCTCAAAAAACAAACAAGCCAACCCTGCCATTTTGACAGAGATTAAATTTAATTTATAGATTAATTTGGAGAGAATCTGCATTTTCATATTATGCCATTCTGTTCATGAGTGTGGAATACCTCTTCATTTATTCAGATCTTCTTTTACGTCCTTTAATAGAGTTTAAAATTTTTTCTTATAGAGCTCTAGTGTATTCTTTGTTAATTCCTAGATATTCTAATAGTCTGTTGCTACTGTGAAATATGTCTTATTTTTCTACTATATATTTTCTAGTTTATTATTGCTAGTGTACAGAAGTGCTATTGATTTTTGTCTCGTCAATTATTTATACCTTACTGGGAACAGGTTCCATAGATTTTTCCCTGGGAGAGATTTTAGTAGGTAAAAGGGGAAAGGAAAAAGAACATGAAGATACATGTGAGGACAAGAGGCTCTGCAAGAAGCCAAAAGGACAGGCTGCCAGATGCTTTGGAAACCAATTTTATTACTTCATCTTTTTCCCTAAACTTTCATAAAATTATCCTAATTCTAGCAAAGAGAGCAACCTCTTCAGAAATGTTTCCGCCATTCTTTCCTCCACGACTGGTTCCACCATCAGAATCTATCTGGAGTCCAGTCCCCCTCAGCACTGTCACCACTACCTCTATAACCCAGGTCCTCTCCTCTAATCCAAGCTGTCACCTATGACAGTAGCCTTCCAGTTGGTCTCCCACATTCTACACTCCCCCGTACAATCTGTCCCGTCAAGCCTGTCCTTTCCTCATGTCACTCAACTACTCAAAACTCTGCACTCTGGATACTTACCTCATTCGGCTTAGAAGCCAGAGTGTTACTGTTGCTCTCCATGGCTCCCCGTTTGCTCTCTGACCTCATCACCTACCATGCTCCCTCCTGTTCACTTTGTTCCAGCCACATTCCAACTTGGCAAGCAAGCTGCAGCTTTGAGGCCTTAATGAATTATACTTTTCTGCATAACAAATTACCCCAACACTTAGCATCTTGAAATAACAAAGCTTTATTATTTCTCAGTTTTTGAGGGTCAGAAAGCCAGGGGGTGGGGGCGGTTCTGAATCAAGGTCTCTGATAAGGTTGCTGTCAAGCTTTTGTCTGTGGCTACAGTGTCATCTGAAGGCTCAACTGGGGGAGGGGCTACTTCTAAGCTCATTCACGAGGTTGTTGGCAAGCCTCAGGTCCTCGTGGATTTGGGGAAAGAAGGCTTCCTTTCCTCCCTGACTGCTGGCCAGACACAGCCCTCAATTTCTTGCTGCATGAACCTCTTCTGTAGAGCAGAGGGCAGCTCTCCTGGCAGCTTGCTTCCCCAGGCAGAGTGATCTGAGAGAAAATGAGCACCCAGAGTGGAAGCTGTAATCTTTTTAAAACCTAATCTCAGAAGTAACATATCATCAGTTTTGCCATATTCTATTTATTTCAAATTCAGCATACACTCCAGGAGAGGGGAGTCAAGCTCCACCTCTTAAAGAGCACCAAGCATTCATGGACATATTTTTTGTAACCATCACAAGAACTTTGCACCCATTACATCTGCTGGGGGTGGGCAGTCACTGAAATGCTGACTCCTTCTCTTATACAGGTCTCTGCTCATCATAGAGGCTTCCTGTGACCTTCCTGTCTAAAACAGCATCATTCCCTGTTCCCTTCCTCTGTTTCTTTTTTCATAGCCCTTATCATCTGACACGTTAGGTTTTATTTGTTTATAATTTGTCTTCCCACTAGAATATTACCTTGATAAGTGTAGGAACTTTGCTTTGCTTGCTGTTAAATCCCCAGTACCATAGAATTATGACTGGCATATGGTAAGCATTCAGTAAATACTTGTAGGGAGAGAGGAGAAAGGGGAGAAGGGAATCCCAGAAAAGGGGTCCCTGTCTTTAGTGTCTTCCAGATGGAGACCTTGTTCATGTCTTGAGTCAACTATCCATCCAACCCAGCCCCTTGGGTCTGGGATCCCAGAGGAATCCCAGGTGCTGGATGGCAGGTCAGAAAGGAACCGGTGGCTTATCTACACATGGGAATTTGTAATAGGTTAAATTATGTCACCAAATAAGATATGTCCAAGTCCTAATCCCTACTACCTGTGAATGTGACCTTATTTGAAAATAAGGTCTCTCCAGATGCAATTAAGTTAAAGATCTCAAGATGAAATCATCCTGGACTTAGGGTGGGCCCTAAATTCAATGGCTGGTGTCCTTATAAGAGGAATGGGAGATCTGAAGCACAAAGACACAGGGAGAAGAAGGCCAAGTGAAGACGGAGGCAGAGATTGTATTTATGCTGCTGTAAGCCAAGGAACGCCTGAAGCCACCAGAAGCCAGAAGGAGAAAGGCAGGATTTTCCCTTTGGTCCTTCAGATGGAGCGCAGCCCTGCCAACACCTTGACTGCAGACTTCTCGAGCCTCCACAACCATGGGAGAATACATTTCTATTGGTTAATGCCACCCAGTTTGTGGTCATTTGTTAGGGCAGCCCTAGGAAACTCATACAGGATTTAAGCACTTCTCTGAGACCCTCTTCCTTGGGCCTCTGATTATAAGTGTTTAAGAAGAATCATCTCCAAGATTTACATAAAAATGTATGACTCAGATCATTTTTCATAACTTACATACCAAATAAAAACCCTTTAAAATCATATTGCTAACTACATATATAACTTTTTTAAAACAACTCGCTTATTATATATGCTTAGAATTCTAACTTCAGGATATATAAGATATGGTATCATTTAATGCCTCTACCGAAGGGGGCAAGGGCAGGAGGGAGACATTTTGAAGTATATACCCCTTTGTGCTACTTGAGGTTTTATCTTGCACCTTCCTTTCCTTAACATACAAACGCACAGTTAAGAAAAAAATAGCATAGTATTCCTGTTGCTTCTATAAACTAGGATGTAGTTTTCACAGAGTTATGTAAGAGTACCTTTTAGCCAACAATTGCTTAATCAAAAACAAACAACTATCAAACTATTCATTTGTTTATATAAAAAACAGCGATAGAAGCAGGGTGGTTATGGGGGGCGGTGGAGAGGAGGGAGAATCGGGAGGTGTTGGCTGAAGGGTACATAGTTTCAGTTATGCAAGATGAGTAAGTTCTAGAAAATCTGCTCTACACTATAGTGCATATAGTTAATAATACTGTTCTGCATATTCCAAAACTTGTTAAGAATGTAGATCTTATATTAAATGTTCTTATCACAAAAAAGAGGGGAGGAGGAGATGTTTAGAGGTGATAGTTCTGTTTATGACAGTGTTTATTGTGGTGACAGGTTCATGGCTGTATACTTACTTTCAAACTCATCCAGGTAAATATGTACAGCTTTTTTGTATATCAAGCATACTCAATTTAAAAATATTTTTTAAAAGGACACTGATACTACTAATAACAGTTTGGCACACAGTTGTGAGATTTTGGGGCTTTGTTACATTGCTGCTGCCTGAAATCTGCTGGCAAATCAAATGTCTTCCTCCACTTATTTAATTTCTTTGTTGTAGCTTTGGACTGTTCGGGTAGGTTTACACCTTCCACAATATGGTTAGATAAAAGTGAGGGCACGCTGGATGATTGTTACCACTGGATTCTCTTTAAAAAAAAAAGTAACCCCAGAACATAGGCCATTTTTTGTTTTTGGGTTGTTTTTTTTTTTCCATACAGAGAGCTGAGACAAGCTTACATGTGAATGTTAAATTTAAGGACAATAATCATTGTGTCTGTCAGTAAGTAAGCATTTTGGGAGATCCAAAATAAAACTGCACTCATTGATATTCATTTCTTCTTTCTTTCATTCAAATGTGTTGCCTTCATGTGCCTTGTAATGTGTTAGAGGCTAAGGACAAAAGCAATGAGGCAGGGAATCTGCTCTCAAGATGGTGACAGACTTGTAGCTGAGTATGCATGATTCACTACGATGGGTACAGTAATAGCACACAGCAGCCCACATGAAGGGAGTGAATTGCCATGCCAGGGACCAGCGAGGAGCTTAAAGAGGAGACCTCAGACAGTAAAAGTCATAGAGATGATTAATTTTGTTAATGGCTCCAGGATGGACTATATTACTATACTATAACTGTAATACCAGGCCATCTGAACAGAATTGTTTATTTGTCTTATATTATGAATGTCTGTGATTCTTTTTTTTTTTTTTTTTAATGCTTCACAAATTTGTGTGTCATCCTTGCGCAGGGGCCATGCTAATCTTCTCTGTATCGTTTCAATTCTAGTATATGTGCCGCCGAAGCGAGCACTGAATGTCTGTGATTCTTGGCAGTGTATATTCCTGATGTGCTCTTAGCGAATTTCAAAGACTTCACTGGGCTCAATCACATATGTCATGGGAGGATGATGACCATCAAACAAGAGGTATAAATTGGAAGCAGAGAGAGATTTCTCTGTAAGGAAAGTAAAATGAAGGAGCTATACATTTTGCAATTAAAATTTGACATTATTGGCTAATTCAGAACTGTAGTGATTTGGTCCATGCACTGCACTACACTTTACAATTCTCACTGTTAGGAGCTAGACAGAAACTTTATAAAACTGTTTTGAATAGTGTGGTTCTATCAAAAGTTTAGTCTTGATTTTAGAATTTAAAAAAATTGTTTTAACTTTTTTCAATTAAAAAATATTTTAGTACAGGGCCTCCCTGGTGGCGCAGTGGTTAAGAGTCCGCCTGCCGATGCAGGGGATACGGGTTCGTGCCCCGGTCCGGGAGGATCCCATATGCCGCGGAGCGGCTGGGCCCGTGAGCCATGGCCGCTGAGCCTGCGCGTCCGGAGCCTGTGCTCCGCAACGGGAGAGGCCACAACAGTGAGAGGCCCGCATACCGCAAAAAAAAAAAAAAAAAAAAAATTTTAGTACAAACCTAGTACAAACCAGTTTTGCAAAAGGACATCATTTCCATTCTATGGCAGAGAAGCTAACTGCTTCTCCTCTTCTTCTTGGGTACGTGGCTAGACCACATGGCCCAGCTCCCCTCTTGCTGACAGGAGTAGCCCTGTGACTGAGTCCCAGCAAGTGGGAAGAGTTAAACTGGTGTGTGCCACTGCCAGGCCTGACCCATGAAAACCCCGTGCTGACCCTTCTTGCTCTTTGCCCCTTGCAGCTGGCTGGAAGGCAGATGACCCCCAGGACCACCTTGGAAGCCACCAGTTAAAGACAGCAGAGCCTCTATCAGCTCGGCTGCCCAAATGATACACAAGGAGGAGCCCCACTGACCCATGCAGTTTACCCAGTCCTGTTCTGTGAACAAGAAATAACTCTATAGTATTTCAGCCATGATATATTTTAGGGTCAGTCTGTTGCAGTAGTTAGCCTTTTCTAAGTCATACACTTGCCTAGTAAAATTCTTCCCTCTTACTTTTTTGGGGGAGGGAGGAGACACACAAGAAGGGACAAGTTGAGGGAAATTTAATTATAGTGTTTGTGCTGAGCCTCTGTCATTTGCCCCTTTAAACCCATGCTCCATCCTTCTGTACCCTGCTTTCAGTGCCTGAAGACTGACTTCCATCTCTGGGCCTCTCTGCCCTCTGAGTGCCTGGGAGATGAGTGGGAGGGAGGGTAGGGAGGTCAGGATATTTCTGGCCCTGGTTTGCTCCCTGTGAGGTCCTAACCGAAGTTCACTACTCCTCTCAATCTGGCTGTTTCACATGGCTGTCTCACTGCTTCCGGATTCAAGTAGCAGTTCCCTGCCCTTGTCCACGTGGGCTTTGTGTTGGTCATCCCAGCTTAGTCAGCTTCGGCTGCCGTAACAAAGTACCATAGACTGGGTGGCTTCAACAACAGACATTTATTTCTCATAGTCTAGAAGCTGGGAAGTCTGAGATCAGGGTGCCAGCATGGTGAGCTTCTGGTGAAAGCCAACTTCCTGGCTTGCAGACAGCTGCCTCCTTGCCTTGTCCTCACATGGTGGGGAAAGAAGAGAGAGAGAGAGAGAGAGAGAGAGAGAGAGAGAAACTCTGGTCCCTTCTCATAAAAGCAGTAATCCCACCACGGGGACCCCACCTGCATAACCTCCTCTAAACCTAATTACCTCCCAAAGGCCTAATTACCTCTTTGATGCCATCACTCTGGGAGGTTGGGGCTGCAGAAGGGTAGGGGGGGTCACAAACATTTAGTCCATAACAGGCCTAGGCATGTGTTGTCAGTCAGGCTGCTATGAGACCCAGGTCCCCATAGCATCCCTTGCCCACACCTAGCCTACGCCCACACCTGTGTGTTGTCCCTCTGTAAATAAACCCTCCTAGAATCATCCTCCTTTGAATGTGCCATCTGTTTCCTGTTAACACTCTGACTGAGACCATATTGCTTTGTTTTAACTCTCAAAAATGATAGTAGCAAATACTGTGCGTATTACCAGAACCTAGTAAGGCAATTGTACATTTTAGGACAATAACCATCACAAGCAGTAATTCACAGGCAAAGTATTCCATCTCCGTCTTTAGTGGCAGCGGAACTCTCTCCACAGCCCAAACGTAATATGTCAGTCCCCTTAGCCTTTACGCCAGAATCTGAACCTTAGCCCAGCATTCAAAGCCCTTCATAATCTGGTCTCTGTCTCCTCTCCAGCATTATCATCGCCATTTCCTTCCCTCTCACCTGCTGCCCCCATACCATAAGCTGGGAGAATGGTTACTCTATGATTCTGCACATTACAAGCCCTCTCTCTGAATCCCCTCCCATCTTCCTCTTCACTTAACTCCCGGTAGCCTTTTAGAACTCAGCTCACCTCTCTCCTGCTGGGGCAATCCTGACACCTACACCCACACCTTTCCCCATCTGCACACGTGCGTGCCTTCCTAGGCTGGAGGACGCGCCTCTCACGCCGTCTCACACCACTTTACTTTCCTGCCCCCTGACTCCTGGATCATGATTCTTTTTTTTTTTTTGCGGTACGCGGGCCTCTCACTGCTGTGGCCTCTCCCGTCGCGGAGCACAGGCTCCGGACGCGCAGGCCCAGCGGCCACGGCTCACGGACCCAGCCGCTCCGCGGCACGTGGGATCCTCCGGGACCAGAGCACGACCCCGCGCCCCCTGCATCGGCAGGCGGACTCTCAACCACTGCGCCACCAGGGAAGCCCCTGGATCATGATTCTTTTAAGGACTAGAGTTGACTGTTATTAATGGCTATATGCCCATAGTAGGTACTTCACATTTGTTGAATGCATGTCTCCAATGGTTTTAGGCTTTTGTTAAAAACTTGCATGTGCACTGGACTTCCCATAGGGGACTTGGATAAAGCTAGGACCAAGATAGAGGCATGTTCCTCTTCTCTCCCCATTCATCCACTACAAGAGCTGGAGACTTGGGAGAAAAGTCTGTTTCTCTTCCAGCATCTCTGAACTTCCCTCCTCCCCATGGAATGAAGACAAAACTCACCACCCCCCCTGCCTTTAACATGTTCAAGTCACCGCAAATTCCCTATGAGTAGGACCTGAGTTACTCAAGTTTTGCTGTTACATACTTTTAGGGTTTCTTTTTTTTTAAATTTAACTTTCTGAATAGGTAATACGTCCTCATGAGTCAAAACCAAAACGTATAAAAAGTTATATAGTGAAATGTCTCCCCTCATCCAACCAATGTTTCCATTAACCCAGTTCCTACCCTCCATATGTAACCACTTTTCTTAATTTCTTACATATACTTAGTTCCAGAATTGTTTAATGCAAATACAAGCAAATTTCAAATATACATTCTTATATTTCTCACTTCTTTACCAAAGCATGCCATACTTTTTTGAACTGTGTTTTGTTTTGTTTTGTTTTGTTTTTTACTTAACAGGTTTTGGAAACCTTTCCTTACCTGTTCATAACTTGTTTCCTCATTCTTTTGTACAGCTGAACAATATTCCAGTATGTGAATGCATCATAATTTACTTAACTAAACCTTTATTGATAGACGTTTGAGTTGCTTCTAGTCTTTTTTTGTAACACCTATAATGATGCACATTACAAATTTTTTTAATTTATTTTTTTGTATTGAAGTATAGTTGATTTATAATCCTGTATTTGTTTCAGGTGTACAGCAAAGTGATTCGGTTATACATATATCTATATACATATATCTATACTCTTTTTCATTTTTTTCCATTATAGTTTATTATAAGATAATGAATATAGTTCCCTGTGCTATACAGTAAATCCTTGTTTATCTATTTTATTTATAGTAGTATGCACCTGTTAATACCATACTCCCAATTTATCCCTCCCCTGCTTTCCCTTTGGTAAACATAAGTTTGTTTCTACAATAATGATGCACATTTAATCTAGACGTGATGCTATACTATTCAATGTATAATTCTTTTAACATTTTGACTTTGTACTTTATTTCAAGAAACTTTTTATCTGTGGGCCCATCAATACATGACATTTGCTAAAGAATACATTAAGGTTAAACCACAAATCAATGACCTGAAAAAGTTATTTAACTTTATGAGTTCATTTCTGGGCACTTATCCATGAGAATGTTGGACGACATAGCAGAGTATGAGTTCATTTCAATGGAGCAGGCAGTGCGTGTGTAAGCTTTGCAGTTTCTGCCAAGGTCATTTGGACAAAGGAGCATTCCGGGATTCCCCTTGGGAAAAATCTTAATCATTCTTGTACTTTTGATGATCAGTAATATTTTAATATTACTTGGGATGCTAATGTGTTGTATTCAGCAGAAGTTACAAAAAGAGGAAGGACTCAGTGTGTCCATCCAGAGCACCATAAACCTTTGAAGGAAGGCATAATGCATCAGTGTCAAACTATGCTCATTCCAAAGGCTGAGAGGTCAGTTGTGGGTTCCCTGTCTACTGCCCAGTACAGAATAGACATGTGTGGGATTCTGTATGTTTATCCTGTACATACCTGCTGCTGTACAGACTGGTGTCCCACTTGGCCACAGGGCATTCCATCCAGCGGCTCCCTCCTATATGGCTGGTTGGCAGGATTGATTAATGAGGCGAGCCCTCAGGCATGGCACATGCTACATCTGCTGCAGGGCAGTGATGGGCTGGAAAGGGCCAATTGAGTATTACTAGAATTTACCAAAGGCTTGTAGCCACTCATTTCCTCAAAGAGAAGGACCGTGGGTCTTATGAAGCTACTCAGCCTAAACAATGTCTGAGCTTTAGACCCAACCTCAATACGAGACGCATCTCCCTTCAAGAAGGCTGGACCTCCAGGACCTCTGAGACAGAACCAACTGAGGACACTCAGTGGGGCCACACCACCCTCTGCCAAACCTTGCTTTGGGGCCTAGAGACCTAAACTCATCTAAAGCAGTGAGGTGCTCCATCTCCTTTATCTCTGTACATGTATATTTTATACTTTCCAAAGTGAAGGTCTTTTTCTGATTTAAGAAAATGAAACAAAAGAAAAAGATGAAGGTAAAATCAGAGGTCTAAATTAGAGAGAACTACTGCTGAAAAATATAGGTTTAAGGCATTTTTATGAATAGTTTTCACAAACCTTGGCTTTATTTTGACTGTGACCCTTCTGAACTCTTCTGAGCCTCTGGCAATGGAATTATATCTCTTTTATAGGTTTCTGGAACTCTCTCCAAGTAACTCATTCCGCCTCTTCCCACCTCACCAGTCATCAGGTTGGAAACCCTAAATTGGATGAACTACTCTATTCCATTTCTGATATTTATTAGGTAAGAATTTTTAATTATATTATGGTTTCCATGTGTGTTTGTTTCCTGCCACAAGTCCTCAGTGAGCACTTATGAGTTCCCTTTCCAGTCACCTGGGGATGCATCAGTGAGCAAAACCAGTGAAATCATGTCTCTACCAATCTCTCCACTGAAGGGTGGGGTGGTACATAAATGGTTTTTTATGATCAATAGTTGAACACAAGTCAGTTTAATAAACTGGTTTCCAGTGCTTCTCAAGTTAAAATATGGTCCTGAAAGGTGAGCCCTTCTGTTAACTGCTTTCCCTTTTCTTCTTCCTCCTCCTTCAATTTTCCTAGACATCTCCTTGACCTTCCCCCAACACACACACACACACACACACACACACCTGTCTTTGTAAACTTCCTGACTGAACCCTCATGCAATTGATTAATTAAAATTTTGTATTGTGACAATATTTGTATGTTTCAGTTATCTATTGCTGTGTAACAAACAGCCCCATGATGAAGAGGCTTAACATAACAGCCATTTTATTTGCTCAGGAGTCTGTGGATCAGGAATTTGGGCTGGAGTCAGCTGGTGGTCCTGCTTTATATAACTTTGGCTGGGCTCACTCATGGGACTGTGTTCAGCTGGGAGTTTGGTTGGTGCTGGAGTGTTCAAGGTGTCTTCAGGCCTGTCTCCACTGGTCTCCAGCAGAGCAAGGAAACTTCTTACATGACAGCTGACTTCCAAGATGGAAGACCAGCCTTGGGAATTGCACATCACTTCTGTCACATTTCATTGGTCAAAATAGCTCACAGAGCCAGCACAGATTCAAAGACAGAGGTAACATACACCACTTCTTGTTGAGGGAATGGCAAGGTCACGATGCAGAAGAGCATGTGGGAGGGGTGATAGCATTGCAGCCATCTTTGGAACCATGAGCTACTGTACAGACCTGTTTTATGTTAGCTGTTAATCCACTATAAACCATAGTTGTGGGCAGTAGTAATGAATCTAGTATTAGTTTATTTGTTTTCTCTCTGTGTCTGTCTGCTTTTTACTAATCAGTACCTCAGCTCTAAGGAGGTTTTGAACTATAATCCTGAGTTTCATGAGTGTCCATCAGTATTTTCAGCTCCAAGGCACAGGAGGTGATTCTGGCTAGCTTTAGCAGAAGGGAATTTTTGTTGGTTTACCAGTTAGTTCATAGAAGATAGGAAGGTTGGAGAACTAGACTTAGAACATGGACAGAACCTAAGGAAGACTGGGTGGAAGGCATATGCACGGTGACTCCACCACGACACTCTGGGCGGGGCACTGCTGCTGGCACTGCACACACTGCACAGTGGACACAGCTGCCATGGGCTCTTACTGCCACTATGCCTGTGCCAAAGGCTTTGATTCTTTCTCTTATGGCTCCAAGTCCTAAGAACAATCAATTGCCCAGTCTATTTGCTCCCTCATTGACCGGGAAGTGGGGAGAGGGTCCTTTCCACTTCAAACGTTGGGGCTGAGGGTCAATAAGTTGTCCTGATCTGACCTCTGCTACCTCTCTGACCTCAACCTCTATTCACTCTGCTGTAGCCTCAATGCAAAACACCAAGCATGCTCCTGCCTCAGGGCATTTGTACATGCTATTTTCACATCTAAAGTGCTCTTTCCCAAATGTCTGCATGACTATCTCTCACCTTATTCAAATCTTTATACAAACATCATTTTCTCATAAGGCCTTCCAATAGCTATTCTATCTAAAATTGTAAGGCTTTACCCCACACTTCCTATCCCCTATCCCTGCTTTTTTTTTTTCTTTTTAACCTTAACTTTATCTAACATAGAGTCTGTATATATTTTCTTTCCCCCTAGGATATAAGCTCCACGGGGGCAATAATTTTAGTCTGCTTTGTTCAATATTGTGTCCCCAGCATCTAGAACAGAGGCTGGAAAATAGTAAGTGTTCAATAAATATGTCTTCCTTAAAATGAATGTAGAGCCAGTATCTACATGATCCCTTTGAAATCCCTTTGGAACACATTTGTTGTAAGGTTGACAATGATTCTTCTTAGAGTTTAATCCTCTTACCAGTATATCTGCCTAGAATATATTTTTCTCATTTTAATTTGTTATACAAGACAAAATTTTTTGATAGGTTAAAAATTGTTTAATTTATTGTTTCTTTTCCTTCAACCAGGCTTATCCCTCTGCCTAGAAGGAAATTAAACGAGTTAGACAAGGATCATTTATTATAAAACCATACCTTATGCTTTGTTCTCTTCTCAGCATTTCTAAATTGATATTTGGCTGATTTATTGCACTACTTTTCAGGGTATTGCCGCAAGCTTAATAGTTTTCAAGGTCATCCCTTTCATCCCTCATTCAGAAAGACATGAAGTTGGCCTTTTTCCAGTTTTCAGGAATGTATTAGTCCTCAGGAGCGGCGGCAAGCAAAGCAGCACCACTGTGACCTTAACTAATTCATGATGTGTCCCAGGAGGCAAACCATCAGGCCCTTCCCAGAGACTCAAATACATTGATAGTGTCCAAATAGTCATCAGTGAGTCAAAAACACGTACTGAGTATCTACTGAGTGCAAAGCTGTGCTAGCTGTTCCCTTTCTGTGGTTTGATGTCCGGCCTTCTCGTCAGTGGAGGAGTTCATCAAGCTCTGCCATGTGCACACTGGGCAAACAGGAAGCAGAAGGGAGAGGATCCAGCCGGCTTTAACAAGCGCTTCATGACATTTCACATTTGTGTCACTGGCAGGGGGCCCAATTTCAGTGGCCCTGTATCTGATGATAGGGTATTTCCCTCTTTGGATAATAATTGGTGAACTCTCATTCATTCATTCATTCATTCACCGAACACATTCAAATAAATGAAATGTTTCAGTAAGTAGGATGATCTCTATATCCACAAGAAGAAATCACTTTAAACTGATGAGTTTTGGTGTTAGAAATTTTAATTTTAAAACTACACAAAATTACAACCGCTACAACAAAACCCATATTCCTACCAACCAGAATTAGTAACCATTACTATTTTGTCTTATTTTGTTTCCAGCCTTAAAAAAAAAGTCATACAGTGCATGACAGAAATTAGAATAATATCAAAGGGCTTACAGTAAAAAGTAAGTCACCTGCCCCCAGACCCCTGATCTTCTCCTCCGAGGCAACCTCTATTACAGGTTTCTTGTATTTCCTTACAAAGATATTCTATGCACATATAAGCCTATATGTAAATGTATTCTCCCTTTTTTGTATTCTCTCTTTTGTTCACAAATGGAAGCTCATAACATACAACACTCTGTATCTTAATTTTTTTCAATTAGTATATCTTGGAGACTGTTGAAACAGGAGAGTTTTAAGTCTAACATGAGAAAGTACTTTTTAGCTGCCATAATGATAAAATTCTGGAATGAGTCACTAAAACTGATAATATTAGTTTCAGCTCTCTCAAGCCACTTCCAGCACCACTCTGGTTGACATTCCTGAGAAGCTGACTCTGAAACAGAGACTAATGTGCAGGAATTTCACTGGGAAGTGCTCTTGGAATCAACACCTATGGAAGAGAAAGGAAGAGGGAAAAAAGCAGAAATGAACAAAGAGAAAGTTTGGGTTGCAATGCAGTCTCAGCTAAGGCCTCATGTCCCCTTGGGGGGCTGAAGCTGGAATGGCCTTTCCAAGTTGTCCTAATTCAGGAAGGAGTCCAGGCCTTTATAACTCACATCAATCATTCATGGAATTCAGATGGCCCTGGGGAGGGTGTGACCATGGTTTACATGGTCTCCCCAGCTAAGACAATTTCCAGGGAAGGTCGACAGCTAAGGGCTATCTGCCAGTGGCACTCCCAAAATAGGGAGGAATAATTTCTTCATCCCTGAAGGGGCATCTGGGGAAAGCATCATAATATCTACTATTTAAAAAAAAGCAGTTCTTATTTCTAAGACTATATGCCACAGTATTTAGGAGTGAAATTTCATAATATGTAGAGTTAGCTTTCAAATGGTTCCAGAAAATATATTTGTGGGAGTGTGAGAAAGAGAAAGAGATAAAGCAAATTTACAAGATGCTAACAATTAGTGAATCTAAGCAAAAGATATATGCGTATTCATAGTACTGTTCTTGCAATTTCTCTATGGCATAAGTGACATAGTACAAGAGCTTGTACCTGGAACCCAAATGCTAGAACTAGGTGACATGACTTGTTAAAGGCAGATTTTATAACTATCTAAGGTAATTATGCTAGAGTTTCATGGTGACATGACTGGGGAGTACAAAAAACTTGGTGAGCGCCCCCTCAGGTCTTCTCCCAACTTTCAGACCTCATTCTGGATAGGAAGGATTTTCCACCAACACAGACATGCCTTTAGTAAAAGGATAGTGGGGAAATTTGAGAAGACTTGCTCTCTGCACATCATTGTAAAGAAAAATACCCAAAACTTAACAAGTAAAACAGAAAGTACTGGGTGCCCTTTCAATATTCTACTAGAGCGTTATCTCTAACAAGACTGCCTAACAAGGCTGATTGTGTAGGAAATGTAATTTTGTTTGGTTGACCATTTACTGTTGATCAGAGCCTAGGCTCTGTAAAGTTAAATATTAACATAGAAAATTGATAATGATTTTTGCCCAGTCAATAAGATAACCTCAAAGATTATGGTTTTACTGCCCTTAGGACATCTACCAGTTTTGTATCTAATTTTGCCATCTTATTCCAGCATTCTTTTTTTCACCAATCTAATATATCAGCTTCCTAGATCCCCTCTGGATCAATTTCACCATCGTACTGTTTCCTTCATTAATAAGTTAAATAAATTTTTAACATATGCTTATTATACATTTATATAAAAGTCAAGTTTTTGAAAATTATACTGTGACCTCCCACAGACTGCCATCTCCTAGTATCCTTTGTAAAAAATGCATTCCTTTTGCTTATCACCATAAATTCTCTTATTAGAATTTATAGATCAGAATGCTCTTTTACACCAAGGCTTCAACCCTGTCCTCCATGGGATGACTCTGAGGGAGTTTTCTGTGCCTTACCACTGACAGCATTCTCCTTGAGACATGTAGTTTATTCCTCTCCCCCAAGTACTTTAGGGGACCTAAAACTCCACTAGGCCTGCAAAAAAAAAAAAAAAAAAAAAAAAACAAACAAACAAACAAAAAAAAAACTCTAGACAGTCAATAAAATCAGCTGCACAACTATATTACATAAAAAGAAAATAATACAATACAAACAGCAACATTAGCATGAGTTATATGAGAGAAAAAGAGTTACTGTGCAGGTGTAGGAACTGGCCAGGCTGTGCTGTTCTTTACATCCGTCATCCGCTCTGCCTGGGCTGAGCTTTGTTCTCATTGCCCAGGGCCCCTGCCATGCCAGTTGTTAAATATTTTGAATGTCACCCTTGAATTAATACAGCTGTAATAAGGTTATTGTTATTTTTGTCATCACTTAAAAGCATAGTTGTTAGAGTTTAGAGGTGTTACTTCCTTTAAAAAATAAGAATAATCTTATATGAAGTGCCTACAGTAGTCAAATTCATAGAGTCAGAAAGCAAAACAGTTACTAGGGACTGGGGTTGGGGGGGAATGGCAAGTTAATGCTTAATAGTACAGAGTTTCACTTTGGGAAGATGAAAAAGTTCTGGAGACAGATGTGGTGATAGTTGCACAACAATGTGTATGTACTTAATGCTACTAAACTGTATGCTGGAAATTGGCTAAAATGGTAAATTTTATCTTATGTATATTTTACCACCAAGAAGTCACTACTAAAAAGAGTTAATTTTAAAAAAAGAATGAGACTACAAGTAGAAAATAAGTTCATATAGATAAGGATAGAAAAAATGATAGGTGTTCATAAAATAAATGGTTAGAGGTATTAATTTCATTGAAGAGACTAAAGGAATAGATTGCCTACTGGGAAATTGTTGGAATACTTACACCATATTTGAAAATTTTATCTTCTCACAGAGGGGAAATAATCTCCATGAGAACAAGATGAAATTTTAAAATTTGGGTTGATTACTGGAAACACTCCCTGTCTAGGAGATAAATATTGAATTATGAAATGGTCTCCTCAGGGAAATTGTGAAAGTCATCATCCAAAATATTAAAAATTAAATCAGATAAAACATTAGATAGGCCTAATGTAGGAAATGATCCTATTCTGGTTTTGGGGAGACAGACTGGAAGACTTGTTGGGGCTTTTCTATTATTTATTTGAAAGGTTCTGCCAAGAAGCAAACCCCACGTGCTCAGTTTCAGGCATAAGCTCTGAAATTGCTCTTCAGAGTTCCTGAAAAAAAACAAGTATTTTCATAGAGGTTGGAGGTAGGGTTTGAGTCCTTTTTTGAGTGTATTCGTCTAGAGACCTAGGCGTGCCCAGATCCTGCACTGCCAAGCATCCTTCATGCTCAGTTGGCTCGACCACATGAAAACAAAGAACCAAGTGCAAAGTGAAGTTGTCCTTCATTAATATCTGAGCAAGCACTTCATACTCCCACAGAGAGGGAGGGAGTCTCTGGCTGGATTGGAGAATGTAGCTTCTGCTTAAGGTCTAAGTGAGGTCTCATTTCTTTCTCCCAAATAGGAGGCGCCTGAGTCTCTGGAAGCCATATAGAATGGAAGAGAGGAGGCACGGAGCCTGCCCCAGGAGGAGGATACCTACCGTGCAAAAGATGCTGGATAGAGGTTCCAACTTTAACATACAGTAAACTTGCCTGTTAACAAAACTGCCCCAACTCATAATCTAAACTACAAATTAACAACTCCTCCCTTGGGGCATGCAGGCAACAGAGATGGGCAAAGACCTAAAGCTGTGGGGAGAAGGGGGATGTGTCCTTTCCCATTTTTCTCACACACAAATGTAAATTATTTATGAAGGCTGATTCTCAGGAATGCAAAATTATTTAATATGTATTCATATGTTCACCTCCTGTAGAAGTGTGAAAGCCAATGGAAGCCTTCAATGAAAAGCCTTTATAGGCTTTGAGGATGGATGCCTGGGAATATTGTGATTTGAAATTGAAAGTCTTATTACAGAAGGAGTCGTTTCTATAGTTAGAATAGGAGGACAAATGTTTTGGTTGGAAAGGAAATACTTTAAAAGATAAACTTGGACCAAACTAAGGGAGAGTCATAGTATTATGTGGAGAACGTCATTGTCCTAAATATGAAATGAAAAATATTGAATTTTATGAAAGGAGAGAGAAGGAGACTAGAAGGAATGTAAATGAAAAATATGTTGAAATGTAGGTGACAGAAAACCTGAGAATTTCTCAGCTAGCCCTTCAGCAAGTTATGAATGAAAGGGTACTATCCATTCATTGTCATTCATTCGACAGACATTTACTGGGTGTCTATTTTTGTGCCTGGCACTGGCAGGTGTTGAGGATAAAACAGGGTGGGATAGACAGTGTTCCTTCAAGGTGGGGATGCATACATTAACCAAAGAATCACACAAATATCTAATTATAAACTGTGGAAAGTGCTATGATGCAAAAGAGGAGGGCTTAAAAAGAGCATGTGGCAGAGTGAACTGATTTAGTTTGGGAGTAAAGGAAAGCTTCCCTTACATGGGGTATCTGCACTGTGTATCCTAGTTTGCATTTCCCCAAAAGCAGACCCTAAGACAAAGATTTGGGCACAGGTGACTTATTTAAGAGTTGATTCTGGAAAGCTCTGTGAATGAGTAAGGAAAGGAAGGAAAACCATTAATGAGCAAGTTGCCACTATGAGTAACCAGGGTTCAGTTCTCCCAGGGACCCTCTGGGAGACTTTGTGGAACATCCTTAAGAACGCCTCATGAAGGGGTATGAGGCTGGGATAGTTATCCACCCACTCCCGTTCCTCACTAGTTAAGGGTCACTCCAGGGGTGTTCAATTCTCAGCACTTGCAGCCACCCCCTTAAGCAGAGGGACATAGGAAGCTTATACAGACACTACAAGCCAGTGGTTCTCAAATCATCCGAATCACCTCGAGGACTGAATAAAACACAGATTGCAGGGCCACACCACAGAGCTTCTGATTCAGTAGGTGTGGGGTGGGGCTGGAGAACGTGCATTTCTAACAAATTCCCAGACGATGCTGATGCTGCTTGTTCAGGGATTACACGTTGAGAACCACTGCTCCAGACCAGCCATGGGGCAGAGCATCAGCAGTATCTGCCACATACTAAGAACTAAGGGATCATAGGCGCTAAGTAGACAAAGGGTGAGAGGGAAGCTAGGGTTATTCAGGTAGAGAAAACCCTCTACAAAGACCCTGAGGCTGGAGGGAGTCTGTGTGGCTAGACCACTGGAAGGTAGTGCCAAAAGGGAGAGAGCAGAATGAGACGAGGCTGGCAAAGTGTGTGGGGGTCAGATGAGTCAGGGCCTGGGGCGTGGGAAGGATGTTGTTCTTCCTAAGAGAAAGGCAAATGCTTCAAGTGGTTTTAAACACGGGAGGGAGCCCATCAGATTTGCATTCTGGCTACAGTGCTGAGAACATTAGAAGGAGCAAAGGCGGGTGTGAGGACCCCTGTAAGCTTCTATTGCAAATCCAGATGGGACACGATGGTGGCTTGGATTAATGTGGTGGCAGTGAAGATGGAGAGAGGTAGGTGCATCTAATAAATACATAGGAGAAAAAAGTCAACAGAACTTGGTGATGGATTAAGAAGAGGAAAGAGAAAAGGAATGAAACTGGGTCATTTGTAGAGACATGGATGGACTTAGAGACTGTTGTACAGAGTGAAGTAAGTCAGAAAGAGAAAAACAAGTATCGTATATTAACGCATATATGTGGAATCTAGAAAGATGATACAGATGAACTTATTTACAAAGCAGAAATAGAGACACAGGCTTAGAGAACAAACGTATGGACACCAAGGGGGGAAGGTCGGGGGTGGGATGAATTGGGATACTGGGATTGACATATATACACTACTGATACTATGTATAAAATAGATAACTAATGAGAAACTACTATATAGCTCAGGGAACTCTACTCAATGCTCTGGGGTGACCTAAATGTGAAGGAAATCCAAAAAAAGAGAGGATATACATATATGTATAGCTGATTCACTTTGCTGTACAGTAGAAACTAACACAACATTGTAAAGCAACTATACTCCAATGAAAATTAATTTTAAAAATTAATAAAAAAGAAGAGGAAAGAGGGGAAGAATGCATAAAAGATGACTCCAAAGTGTCTGGTCTGCACAGTTGAATTGATGAATCTCACTGGCAAGAGAAGACCCAGGTTTCACTTGTGTGCATGTTCAGTTTGAGGTCCTTGTGGCACATCCAAGTAGAGATCTGGAATGAGCAATTAGGTATAGAACACTGGTGCTCAGAGAGTACTCTGGGCTGGTGATTTAATTTGGGATTTATTAACATGGAGCTGGTGTTTGAAGCCATGGGTCAGGGTGAGACCCCAGAAAGAGATCCTTGCATGAGAAGAGAAAGGGGTTCAGAAAGAACCTCAAGGACTCCAACAAATCATGAACATGATGAGGAACGTAAGCCAGCCAAGGGGTCTGAGAAGAAGCAAGGAAGGGCCAGGAAAACATGGTGTGACAGGAGGCAAAGGAAGTGTTGCAAGGCAGAGGTGATTGCCAGTGTTAAGAGTGGCCAAGAGGGCTTCCCTGGTGGCACAGTGGTTAAGAATCTGCCTGCCAATGCAGGGGACATGGGTTCAAGCCCTGGTCCAGGAAGATCCCACATGCTGTGGAGCAACTAAGCCCGTGCGCCACAACCACCAAGCCTGAGCTCTAGAGCCCGTGAGCCACAACTGTTGAGCCTGCGTGCCACAACTACTGAAGCCCATGCGCCTAGATCCCGTGCTCCACAACAAGAGAAGCCACTGCAATGAGAAGCCCGCACACCACCACGAAGACCCAATGCAGCCTAAATAAATAAATAAATAAGATAAAATAAATAAATTTATTAAAAAAAAAAAGAATGGCCAAGAAATCAAGTAACATGAGGGTTAAAAATGGGCTTCCCTGGTGGTGCAGTGGTTGGGAGTCTGCCTGCCAGTGCAGGGGACACGGGTTCAAGCCCTGGTCTGGGAGGATCCCACATGCCGCGGAGCAACTGGGCCCGTGAGCCACAACTGCTGAGCCTGCACTTCTGCAGCCTGTGCTCCACAAGAGAGGCCGCGATAGTGAGAGGCCCGTGCACCGCGATGAAGAGTGGCCCCCGCTCGCCGCAACTAGAGAAAGCCCTCACACAGAAACGAAGACCCAACACAGCCATAAATAAATAAATAAATTTATTTTAAAAAACTGCCTTTGAGTTTAATGACCTGGAGGTAATTGTGCCCCCAACATGAGCCACTTCATTGGAGGTAGAAACAAGGATGAAGTGGGTTCCATAGTAAGAGAGTAGCAAGGAAAGGAAGACAGTGAGTATATAGACAATGTTCAACATGCTTTTGAGAAGTTTTGCTCTCTGTGAAGGGGAGGAGAGCAGCTAGGGAGACTGTGAGGTCCAGGAAGGCTTCCTGACCTGTTCTCTACCGGCCTTTCAAATGTTGGGAAAGACTTGAGTGTATTAAAATGCTGATGAGAAGTCTCTGGTTTAAGGAGAGAGTTTGAAGACCCTGGAGAGGCATAATTGAGAATTGATGAATTAAGAAGAGGAGGAAGTGGGATGTGGGACACAGGTGGATTAGCTTTTGATAAGAACATGGATGTCTCTTCTGCCTAATGGCAACAAGAGAGGAGAGGGCACCTTGTGCTGCTGCAGGCAGGAGGGAAGATTTGTAATGTAAGTCAAGGCAGTTCTACCCTGATGGCTTCAACATTCACTCTGAGATAGGAGATGAAGACGTGGGAGAGTGAGGAGGGAGGCTGGGATGGAAGGGGCCAGTGTTGACTCTTCAAGGACAGTGGAGAAGATTGGAGAATGACTTTTTTTAAAACACTGGAGAAAAAAATTATTGCTTGAATTCAAACTGATTTTCTCAAGTGGACTCTCCTTGTATGAGGATGAGGACAGCATCTATCTACATTGATACACTTGTTTATAGCTCAAAGACCAGAGGCACCATGCTACTAAATATGCATGTGGCTCCAAGAAACCCATCAGTATTTATATGTGATGTTTATACTTTTGGTTCTAATGGTCTTCTAGAGTGTACATTTCTTGGAGGCTTGGATCTGAGATGTACATCTGGGATCGTCTGGTTCACTACATTTCACTCTTTCATTGTTTCCACAACCTTTTATTGAGCACTTGCCATGTGCCAGGCACTGTGCTAGATGCTGGGGGGCTATGGCGGTACACAAGGCAGAGGAGGGCAGGTGGCCACAGGGACCTCCATTCCCATGGACTACAACACGAATGGTGCCCACGTGCATCGCGATGCAGTTGGAAGTTTCCTCCCTTCGAGGAGGTTACATTCTAATGGCAGAGGGGAAGGCTGGGTGGGAAGGAGACAAATAAGCAAACAAACAAGATAATTTCAAATTTTTGATAAATTTTATTGAAGAAAAAAAGCAGATGAGGAATTAGAAAGTAACTGGGCAGTAGAGGGCGGGGGCAAAGGCTACTTTAATTGTGTGTCCAGGGAAAGCTTTTCTGAGTTGATGACATTGAGGCTGAGAAAGACAGAGTCATGGAAAGAGCCAGGGAAAAGCCTGGGGGCAGGGGAGTGGCAAACGCTAAGACAGAAGAGCCAGGAGGACTGTCTGACTGGAGACAGTGAGTGGGAGGTCAGCAAGGTAGGTTGGTCTTGGCCTGGTGAAGCCTTTTAAGACACCGTAAGGAGTTTCGATTTTATTCTAAGCACAGTGGAAAGCTGTTGATATTTCTAAGAGAAGAGTAGGGGCTTCCCTGGTGGCGCAGTGGTTAAGAATCTGCCTGCCAATGCAGGGGATGCGGGTTGGAGCCCTGGTCCAGGAATGCCACAGAGCAACTAAGCCCATGCGCCACAACTACTGAGCCTGCACTCCAGAGCCCGCGAGCCACAAGTACTGAAGCCTGCGCGCCGCAACTACTGAAGCCCGGGCACCTAGAGCCGGTGCTCCGCAACAAGAGAAGCCACTGCAATGAGAAGCCCACGCACTGCAACGAAGAGTAGCCCCCGCTCACCACAACTAGAGAAAGCCCACACACAGCAACAAAGACCCAATGCAGCCAAAAATAAATTAATTTAAAAAAAAAAGTAAATGTTGTGATTTACATATTTAAAGGATCACTGTAGGTACTGTGTAGGAAATGGACTGGAGAGGGGAAGAGCAGAGAGACAATTTAGGACGCTATTGAATAAATAATACAAGTGAGAAGACAGTGGCCAGGACCAGGTGGGTGATGGTGGAGATGTAAAGAAGTGGGTGAATTTGGGATATATTGTAGAGACAGACTTAGCATGAACTGAGTCACTGGAGGAGGGGTGGTGAAGGAATGTGGGAAACCAAGGCTGACTCCCAGTTTTTTAGGCTGAGCCAGTGGATGCATGATGGTGTCATTTACTGAGATGGTGAACACTGGAGTGGGAATAGATACTGTAGGAAAGTCAGTCTCATGTTGCACAGGTTAGTTTGAAATATCTATTACACACGGATCTCCAGGTCTAGAGCTCCAAAACAGGTCTGGGCTAGAGACTTGGAATCGTCAGCATAGAGACAGTATTTAAAGTCTCGAGGCAGAAGGAGGTAGGCTAGAGAGAGAATGCATATAGAGAAGGAAAGAGGTCCCAAGCTGGGTCCCCTACCTACCATGCTGAATTTAGAGATTGGCTAGGGGCAAAGGATCCAGCAAGGGAGACTGAAAAAAGAAGACAGAGAGGTAGAAGAAAGAGTCCAAGAGGAGCGAGCATTCAGAAAGAGCAGACAGCATCAAACGCTGCTGAGAGGTCGAGTGAGAAGAGGCTGGAAAAAGCACTGTGAGTTTTGCAACAGAGAGGCCATTAGTTTCAGTGGAGTGGTGGAAACAGAGACCAATTTGGGGGTGAGTTAAAAAGTAATTTAGACTTGAGGAAGTAGAGATGTTGCATATAGGTATTTCATTTGAGTGGTTTTAAGTTCAAAGGGACCATAGCAGTAACGGGTAGTGCAGGGATGTATGTCATCAAGAAAGACATTTTTCTTTCTTTCTTTAAATGGGAGATGGTAGAGTCTGTTTATATGGTGATGGCAATGATCTAGAAAGCAAGGCGAGAATTATATGAAGCAGGAAAAACTGCTGATGCAGGAATAGGTGGCTACCTCCAAGAGTGCTGTCCTAAAGAAAGGATGGGATCCCAAAATGAAGAGTTTAGCTTTTAATAGATGCATTTTTTTCCATTTGCTCCTTAAGTTCACATTGAAATTTATGTTGAATTTGGTTCAAGGGAGAGAAAAGATTTGCAGTGACACCTCCCAGGCACCAGGTGGTGATGTTCAGCTGAGGTCAATCCTCTGTCACCTGAGTACCTGCCTAGGAGCAAGCTGATAAAAGGCACTTTTGTCCTTCCAGGTTGAACTGAGTTGGCCTTAGGGCAACTGGAATTGTAGGTGACTTTCTGGTTTGGCTCTTTCAGTGGAATTGCAACTCCTGGTCTGGGAAGAATAGAGGGTTTATGCATTTGAAGAGGACATTGTGATACAAGCACAAAGGATAGGGAGCCTTTCTCAGAATGAGGGCTGGGAGTAAGCAGTTTACCTGCCAGGAAAAACAGGGAGGAACTTGCTAGACTGTAAACAACACTGAATATCTGGGAGGAGTCTAGTGTGTTCATTAACAAGGAAACACTAATCTAGTGGGAGTTTCTGCTGTGTTGCAGGAATTGACTGCATGAAGGCAGCTCTGGGGGTTGGCCTCGTTGGCCTGTGGCCTTCCAGTGACTTACACGTGATGACTGTACTGTCCCCAGGCCAGCTGATCCCCAGCAGCACCTATGGGCCAGGCAAGTTGGCATCTGTGCTGTTAACACTGGTTTTCCCTTGTGAGCCTCTGAATCTCTGTCGTTGTACTGAAATAATCTCTTAATCACATCCTTCCTTTCTTACATCCTGGCCCTAATCTGACCTCCTGGGAGGGTGTCCATCCCAGCAGCACAATAACTCAGCCAGCCCCACCCTCTTACTGCCTAAGATAAACACTATTTATTTAAATATGTTTATGCGCTGATTTGTTGTATCCTTTGGTGTGTTTCCACACTTATAAGATGGTTCCAGGGCTTCCCTGGTGGCGCAGTGGTTGAGAGTCCGCCTGCCGATGCAGGGGTCACGGGTTCATGCCCCGGTCCGGGAGGATCCCACATGCCGCGGAGCGGCTGGGCCCGTAAGCCATGGCTGCTGAGCCTCCGCGTCCGGAGCCTGTGCTCCGCAGCGGGAGAGGCCACAGCGGTGAGAGGCCTGCGTACCGCAAAAAGCCTTCCAATAACCCAATTCTATCCTTGCAACCTGGTGTGTCTTTCTTCTGTCTTGGCAAGGGCTGCTCCTCTTCCCCCTGAATCTTTGGCATGATCCCAGATAATCCTGGAGGGAATCCTGGTTTCAATGTTAAGCAACAATTTCCCCCTTACATCTTCCATAGTCTTTACGAATGCTTAGGTCTCCTTTGTTTCAAAAAAGCATCTTTGCTCCTGTGGCACCTCCAAGTCACCATCCTATTTCTTGCTTTCCTTTCATTGATAAACTTCCCTTTTCTTTAGCTCTTTGAACTCTGTCTTTGGTCGGTCAGCTATAAAGTGGTCTCTGCAAGGTGAACAATGATTTTCACCAGCCTTGTGTTCTTAAGCACGTCTATTCTCCTGGACTTCTCAGCATCATTTGATACTACTGACCACCTTTCCTTCTTGAAATGGTTTCTTTCTTTCTTTGTTTTGGCTTGTCTGACACTGTACTTACCTGATTGTTTTCCCGCCCCTGATCCTTTCTTCTCTGTTGCCTTAGATGCCTCTTCTTCCAGCTTCTGCCTTTGGGGAGCAGTTCCCCAAGGGTCAGTCTCATTTTGGGGGGTTGAGCCATCCATGAAGGCTCACCTCTTTGTTAATGATTTTTCTCTGTGTGATCTGATCCTCTCACAAGATTGCCAGGCTTATTTATCTAAAATGTTTCCACTGCGATATACAGCTTTCACCGCAAGTTCAATATTTCTTTTTTTAAAAGCCTCATCTTTCCCTTGGTCCCTGAAATCAGCTCCTCCCAATTTCCCTTTCCCAGTTCAGTAACTCCACTGTTTTTCCTGGTCACCCAAACGTGAAAACTTTGAAGGATTTATGACCTTCTGTTTTCAGACCTCGGTTTTAATTCCACTTCTTCCATGTACCAACTGTGTGGCTTAGAACAAGTTATACAACCAGATAATCACTCTGGCTATCAGTTAACTCACATTAAATAAAGATAATAATAAAAACTCAAGGTTGTTGTGAGGAACAAGTAAAGTGTCCTGCATAGCACTTAGAATGTCAAAAATGCACAAAAGCTTTTGATAATAGTAACTTTTTTGAAATTTCCTCCATCTCCCACCCCCTATTACTTACCTCATCAGCCAAAGGCTTTTTCTTACGTCTAAGTTATGAACAGATTCCAAGCCTACCTTCTGAATTCTAGTCCCTTGCTCTTCCAATCCATCATGCATATTTTTCTTGGATTAATCTTATTTGAACATTGCTTTCATGATGCTTCTACTATGTGCCAACTTTTTAATGGCTCCCCATTTTCTATCTCAGACTCTAAATTCCTGTCCTCCCTAGTCAGCCTCACTCCCTGCTCACTCTTCCTCAGAGCACCTCCTGGACATGTCTTCCTCTCTTCTCCCTGGCTGGTGATCATGCCATGCTCACTTCTGCCTCATGATTTCACATATCACTCCCCTGGAAAGGCCAAACTCCATCTACTCCTTCATATCTGCTTAGATTTATCTTCTTCATAAAACGTTCCATGACTGCATTGATGACTTTCTTTCAGAGGCTAGGTTATCACAATCTTCAAAGTGGGTCTGTACTTCACAATTTAGTCCTTAGAGTAATAGAGTTTTTCTCCCTTCTGATTTTTTAATGAATCGCTAAAAAATACCTCTATATGAATATTAATAATAGTCAAAAGATGGAAATAACCCAAATGTCTTTCATTCATCACTTGAAATACACTTGGGTTGTTTCCACCTTTTGGCTATTATTAATATTTGCATATAAGTATTTGTGTGGACATATGTTTCCAATTCTCCTGGGTATATACCTAGGAGTAGGATTGCTAGGTTACATGGTAACTCTATGTTTAATGTTCTAAGGAACTGCCAAATTGTTTTTTGAAAACAGCTGACCATTTTGCATTCCCATCAGCAATGTATGAGGGCTGTAATTTCTCTACATCCTAGCCAATTTGTTACTGTCATCTTTTTTTTTATCATATCATTTTAGTGGGTGTGAAGTGTTAGCTCATTGCAGTTTTGATTTGCATTTCCCTGATGCCTAATGATGTTGAGCATCTTATAATGTGCTTATTGGCCATTTGCACATCTTCTTTAGAGAACTGCCTATTCAGATCATCTGCCCATTTTTAATCGGCTTGTTTTTCTTCTTATTGTTGAGTTGTAATAGCTCTTTATATAGTCTAGATATAAGTCCCTTAAAAGATAAATGATTTGCAAATATTTTTTCCTATTCTGTGGGTCTTTTCACTTTTTTTTTTTTTTTTGGCTGCACTACTTGGCTTATGGGATCTTAGTTCCCCGACCAGGGAATCAAACCTGGGGCCCCCTGAAGTGGAAGTGTGGAGTCCTAATCACTGGACTGCTAGGGAATTCCCTCCTTTTCACATTTTTGATGCTGTCCTTTGAAATACAGGCATTTTTGACTTTGATAAAATCCAACTTAGTTTTTCTTTCATCATTTTGGCTTTGATGTCCTATCTAAGAAGCCATTGTTGAATCCAAGGTCACAAAGATTTACTTTTATGTTTTCTTCTAAGAATTTTATAGTTTAGATCTTACATTTAGGTCTACAATCCATTTTGAGTTGATTTTTGTATATGGTGTAAGGCAGCGGTCTAATTTAACTCTTTTTGCATATGGACATCCTTTCTGGTGTTTTAAATATGTCTCCTGTATTAGATAGATGTTCCTTAAGCGCTTGTGGCGTGTGCTATACATCGACACATGTGTCTCAGTGCCCTGCACTGTGCTACGCACACAGTGAGCTGCCTTGTTTGTGTGTTTGTGTGAATCGTTCATATTTTTGTCAGAGGCAGAACATTTCACAAGATGACGTGGTGCTCAAAAATTGTTTTCTAAGTATCACCCAGCATGGTTTTCTACGAAAAGCTTTCTATAATCTAGACCAGTAAATGCAAGCAGTGCATTTCTTTCCCCTTGAAGTAGAGATTTCATTGTTATCTGAGAGGCTTTCTTTAGATCTGTGTCAAAACAGCCCCACTCCGAAGCAAGTCTTCCTTGCTGCTCAGTTTGCCAGGCCTTTTCTTTTTGTTTACTGTGAGTATCCACTTCTATCAAAAAAGTGGCCCCTGCAACCTTCCTTCCTATTCTTAGTTCACACTCCATGCTCCTTGATTTCTACCTCCTTAGTAGCTTTACCAGTGGGCTCCATTTTTGGTAATCCCTGAGACAAACAGGAATTCTGCTCACCTGGTATTTGACAGGAATAGTTCATTACATTTCATCTTGCTGGCCTCATATGGCATTTTTACGTGCATTTTAAACTACCCTTACACATTCACACTCACACAAACCTTCCCTTATGTTCTCCTCTCCCCCAACCTCTCTTTCTTTCAAACTCAGTGGTTATATTTTGTATTAACCTTTTAAGAATATAAAGCACAGTTTAAGTAGGCTCAGAGAAAAAGCTGAAGTCAACCTGCGGATAACCAAGCCGGAGGGAGGGCTGCATTAGACGGCTGATCTGTGAGGTATCATTTGGTCTAAACCTAAGCCCAGTGCTTGGTACCTTATTTGGATATTGCTGCTTTCAATGCTTGAGCTGTTCTTCCAAACACTGGAGTTCTCAGCTACTTTTCAGTATGATGTAAGTACCAGAAGTATTGCATTGTCTTAGAGGTTCTAGTGGGGGATTTCAGATAAGATTCCACATCTGAACACACTGGGAAACGAAGTAAACATCTAAGAAATGCACTTGAAGGTCTCACTCGATAATCTACAAAAAAATCCCGTTTCAGAGATTCAAGTCTGACTCTTCTTTAATCTTCAAAGCAATCAACAGCTTGAAATACTCAAAAAGAAGGCCTAAAGGGACCAGCTGCACCCATCTCAGCCTAACTATTCCTCCAGTGGTTCCTTCAGAGGGTCACTGCCTTCCTGTGCTTTATACTGCTCAAACACAAACTGCTGACTTTCTAAAGCTAGTAAAGTCTCTTATAAAGATATAATTAAGCTGTTTCCAATGCTAAGAAATGGGGCTGGTATTTGCAATATTAACATCTCCCCTTCCCGCTCCCCGTCCCTTATGTAGGGATCATTCACAGAAGTGGGCAGCAGTCAGAGTAGTGGGCACTGTGGAGGGAGGTTGTTCAGAAAGTAACTCACTGGAGAGTCAGAAAACAAGAACTAGAATGTGGAAACTGAGCATTAAAAGGGTTTCTGAGACACGACAGTTGGCTTCGACAAATTTGTCTGAAGAAAAGGGAATATTCAGAAAGGACATGGATATTTTGGGTCCTATAAAGGCATGTTTGAGAAGCCATAGTCATTCAGAGCTTACTGGAGCACTTGTAAAGGTTGTTAAGGTACAGTTCTTAGCCTCATTCCTGGCTCTATTTGAAATTTCTAACCCTCCACTTCCCACCTTTTTTTCCTGTTGTTTTTTGCCTTTTATAATGTATGCTATCTCACAGTTTATGCATCTTATACATTGCCATAAGTCTTTGGGGGATAAGGTGTGGAAATAAACGGCACAGATTTAAAAGCCAGGATTTTCCCCAAAGTGAAATCTCTCTGGGGCAGACCTAGTGTTTTCTTGACATTTGTGTTGATTTGGTACCAGCATGTTTTCCGTTTTCTTTGTGCCAAGCTATTTGTGAATCTGTGGGCAACGCAAAGAATTTGAAGTCCCTGCTCTCAAAGTACTCACGTTTTATTTGGGGATATTAAAAAACACAAAAGGAAACCTCTGAAAGTCCTGTCCAGGTGTCCAGCAGCTGCTCTATCAGTTGTGTCTATCATTGTGAAGGTAATGGCATGCCCAGAGAAATCGAGATGCTGGATGCAATTAAAGCCGGCGACAGACAAGTCCTGAATGCAAAGCTTTGGAGTTTTCAGAAAATAAAGAATAGAGGAAAAAAAAATCTCCTGATCTCAACACCCAGAGAGCTTCTTAACATTTTGGTGTATTTCCTTTCAGTATTTTTTCTCTGAATATTTAGGACTAGATACGCTTGTGATTTTACAGCTGCATGTACAGTTCTGTACAGTTTTTTTTACCCTAACAAGCTATTCTCTATTTTATTAAAAACATTTTCCTATATATTTCCAACACCATAATTTACATAAACATTCCCTCCTCTCAGGAAGTTCATACTGCTTCCAAGTGCACTATTTAGACCCTCTATGAGTAGAAATGATTGGAGAGTGGAGAGACTACAGACTCGAGGCATCAATTTCTCCATGATGACGAGCTGAAAATACTGTAGTGGTTTTCCCTATTTTTGGTGCCAAACCTCTGGCATCTTGACTAAATTTCGCTGCTTTTCTTTCACTCCTTTATGGGTCCCACCCCTTACTTGAGGCCTCTAACCTCGTTTCCCAGCTGTGTTGCTTGAACACAGGGTTATTTGCGGGGGGGAGGGGGGGAGGTCCGTCTTTTTGACACAGTTCAAGAAGACTTCGAGACTTTTAAAACTGGGGTCTTTTGTGGGATCTGGGATATCTTATCTTCATCTTCCTGACCTAAATTCGTCGAGCCATGCATTTGCCAGCGAGGCAATTTCCCCGGCTGGCTGTTTCTGACCGGAGCCCTCGCCACAGAGTGCGCCAGTAAAAGGGGGAAGTGGAAGTAAAGTGGGAAGCAGGAGGACCGTTCTCCATCACTGGTCAGTCTCCACAGGTAACATTCTTTAGTTCTTCCCGTACCTGCTGGCACCGGTCCAGAGCTATTAAAATTCCTTCAAGGTGTGGCCCAGGGTGCGGGTGAGGATGTATATCCATCTAAATGCCTTAGTAGGCTGTTAGTGCTAAATTGCATATAAAAATACACAAATACATACAACGAGTTGAAAAGGCTGGAAAAAACAGTTTCCGAGTAAAACTCACTGCCCTGATATTTTTCCCCCTCTAACAAGCGCATCGTAGGACCTAAATGACTCACTTCTGGTTGGAGCTTCCGAATGGGTTAAGAGCGCAAGCAAACTCTTGGGAGTCCAGTAGGAGTTGCTGATTGTGCCGGACATTGCTTGCAAAGCAATTTTTGTGGTTCATCTCCCTCCGGGTTTTCTCATTCTTTTATTGGAGGTTCACGGAGCTGGCCTGGGCATTTACTTTTTAAAGTTTTTACGTCCCCAACCCTCTGCCTCCAGCTCCCAGAGTGCGGCCCCTCTCACCGCCCTGAGACTTTTGGGCTCGCTCCAGGCAAGGGAAGGGGGCGGGGGAACTTTGTTCCCTGCAAACGACATTGCCCTGGGAATTTCCTGTGGCCGTTTCTCACGGACGAGCCCCCTCCACCGGCTGGAAGCGCCGACACCCACCGTCGCGAGCCCTCGCTGAGCCAGAGACGCGAGCGCGGAACCCAGCGCCCGGCGCCCATCCGCGCCCCGGTGCTAGGCAGCTGCGCTCCCGTGGCTCCCCCTCCTCAGGTCCCGCCGCCGAGAGCCCGGATGTTGGATTCAATCCCTACGCCGGGTCCTTCATTTCCATAAAAGGGCAGCCGCACGGCGGGGCAGAGATTGCTGCCGCCGAGGGCGCCCCCGCCTCCCCCGCACTGCTCGCTCCCCCGCCGCGCGCCGCCCCGCCCCCAGCCCGGGAGTCCGCGCGGCCTCGGCCCCGAGTGCGGCCGCAGGGGACGCGGGGGGAGGGGCGAGGCGGCTGGACCCGCTGCGTGCGCCTTGGCGGGGCGAGGGGGAGGGAGCCGGACTCGGACGGAGGGGGCGGGGAGAGAGGGGTGGAGCGCGGAGGGAGAGGCGAGGGGCCGCGACGACCGGACTCCATTAGTCGCTCCGGCTGGGACGCAGCGTTTCGCCCGCAGAGAAGGGGACCCGCCGCCGCCGCCGCCGCCGCCGGGCGAGCCTTCGCCCCGCGCCTGTTGCCGCGCGAGCCCCGGGCCGGGAGCGCGAGGAGCGCGCGGTGAGGGGCCGGGCTCGGCGGGGACTGAGGGGGAGCGCGGGCGGGGAGGAGGACTGTGGAGCCCGCAGGCGGCGTCTCCCGAGCCTGGGTGCGGCCAGCAGGCGGGCAGGTGAAGCCCGCCGCGGTCCGCTAGGCGAGGGCCGCTAGGCTGGGGCCGCGCGGGGCGGGCGGCGCCGTGTCCGCCGAGGGCCGCCGTGGGGCGGGAGCGCGGGGTAGTCGCTGGGAAGGGGCGCGGGGCGCAGGATCCTGCCTGCAGCTGGTCTCGCCGCCTCTCTCCCGAACTTGGGTTCGTGCGGAAACCCTCGCGTTCTCCGCCTTCTCTCATCTCGCGGCCGACTCTGCGAGTTCGGTGGGATTTGCCTGCCTTTGGGGGAGTGACGCTGACGAGAGCCATTTCCTCCGTGCTTGCAGGAAGGAGCCATGGCTCTAGACGGGATAAGGATGCCAGATGGCTGCTATGCGGATGGGACGTGGGAACTTAGCGTTCATGTGACGGACCTGAACCGCGATGTCACCCTAAGAGTGACCGGGGAGGTGCACATTGGAGGGGTGATGCTCAAGTTGGTGGAAAAACTCGGTGAGTAGCATCCCGGCCGCGTCAAAGTAACGACTACCCAGACTGGGCGCGGGGTTAGGGGGGTGACTTAAGGCGGGAGGACGGGTGGATTTTGGAAATCTTGCTTGGCATCCCGTAAATACTTTTTTAAAAAATGTAAGCTCTTTCAGTATTTAAGCAAATAGACCTTTTCCCCTTTGAATCTTGTTTTGTATCGTTACTCAGAAATTTTCGTAATGTGGTGATTCCAGCCTCCCGATTAATACGCTCAACTGCGTAGTAAAGGGAGAAGATTCCTTAATTCTTTACACTTGCGATTTCACATTAAAAGAAATGAGAAGAGTGCGCAAGTGAATGTTGAGAGGGTTATATTACAGGGTTTGTGGTTATCAATCATCTTCAGTGTACCTGGATGTTGGTGACGTTTGGTATTGAGGATGATGCAAAATCTATTTAAGAATAAATTCTACTGGAAATTGTTCAACTTTGGCGCTGATATGAAGGTCTTGTAGCTGTACTACTACGTGATGGAGTATATTAAAATGTTGCAGTCATCCACTCTTAGAAGGGGTAGGGCAGTGTTTGACTACCTATAGTAGTCCGTGCTTTAAGTTATTTCCCGCGTTCGATTTTATATAACAAGCTGGTGCAAGAAATTTGTTTTAAAAAGCAGACATTATTGAACTTATTCGAGATTGACATATTTGCTTAGGTACAAATATATTAATTTAAAGCTGTTGATTGATTTAAAACTGACTCAGTCTTAAATAATAGGGTATCCAACAATGTGAAGTGTAAGAAAATTTTTCAGTACACATTTGTGATGAATGAAACCATTTTCAGCTGGAAGAATCAACTAAAATGATTCAATAGATGCTTTTATCACAAGAGAAATGCTTGGAGGACTGTTCCTGAGCTTTAATGGGCCATTTGTTTGTAATACAGGTTCTGAAAAGTGGAAATGCATGGCATTATCTTTTTAGGCTTTGTGTGTTTGTCTCTTTAAAACACAGCATTCCTTCTTCTGGCCATTCTGGAAGAGTAGAGAAGTAGTTATTTATCAGGAAATGTATTTCTTACCAAGGGATTAGTGTATACCTACCACATAAACTTACCGAAATAGTGCTCCAATGTAATTTGCAGTGTAAGACAGCATTCATTTAGGTGGGCCTTCTTTGGATTCCTGCAGGAAGTTTAATTATTGAAGGACCATAAAGAAGCTCCTTGCAGGGTAGCGTCCTCCTTAGGACTGTGCATTGTTTGGTTCTCTGAGACATAACCCAGGACAGAGCCCCCTTGGGTGGCCCTTTGAAAACGAGATTTTGCTGTGTGTTTATCCACTTAACTGTTGGTTAGCATTGTTCTTATCTGATTAATCAATCACTGTGCAGAATATTTCTGAACCTTTTTTGTTCAGCACTAGTGAGGGATTATGTTTAAGGAAGAAAATTTCAAATATATTTGTTTGTATTTCCTTTGTTTTCAACGGAAGCAAGCATTTTCTTCAGAGATTGCTTTATATATGATAAATGGACCTTATTAATACTCCGGTTTCAATAAGATATATTTCTTATTGTGAAAAAGGACCTGTTGAAGGTGACTGAGATAACTTGTAGTTCTTGAAAGCCAGGCTTTATCTAATGAATAAATAATGACTTCTATATTTATATTGCTTTGATTAGAACTGTTTATTACAGAATCACAGGCATAAATAGAAATACAGAGAAGAAACTTTTTAGACAGAACTGATGTTAATTTGCAGTGACTATAATTTTAATCTTTTAATGTTGATGCATTTTAAATATTTTATGCAGTGAAAAGAAGCCCAACAAGGTAGGAGATGTTGTGTACGTGAAAGCCTTACATCTTTCTTGAACTGAGCCAATACTTATCCTCTTAGATTTTGACTTTCAAATAGAAAGTGTTTTTCAGCATAATTCTAACTTTCCTGTTTGGTAAAAAGTAAGGCTAAACGATTTTTTGCTCCTGGTTTTAGGATTAGATACTTTGAATGGCAAGCTGTTTTGTTACCTATTGGCAAATAAATAGAGGAGAAGTTCAGGACAGCATTTAAAATTTACAAACTAGGCTACTCAGATTAGAAAAGAACTTTATAATGCTTCAGAGCTGCCTAAAACTGGAATGGCCTGCCTTCTGAAGCCCTAAGTTGTGTTACTGAAGGTACTAAAGGGCAGACTGGATGGTTACTTGTCAAGGAGGTAGATCAGAGCAGCTTGCCGAGTGTAGATAAGAGGTGGAGGTCATGGTAGGGATGAGACAGGGTGTCATGTTGGAGGGGATTGCAGAGCAGGGATGGACAGTTAGCAGGACCAGGGTGCTCTGGCCTCAGAACACTTACGGTGCCGCAGAACAGCCTTCACCTACGTTTTCAAACTCTGGATGCGTGTTTGATACCCTTCTCATTCTCATCAGAGTGTGTATGAATACCAAAGCATTATGTTTTAAGGCTGTCTTCCATATAATCAGCGGTAGCAATTAATTCTCTGGGATGGATAGAGTCCATGATGACTCCTTCCCTCAACATTGTGTTAAAATTTTGTGTGTATGTGCACATGTGAAATTTTTTGGTTAGAGGCTTCTTAGCTTTCATTAGATTCACAAAGAGGTCTGTGATCAAAAAAAGGGTTATGATACAACACTAAGGTTTGGCCCTTGAAGGTCAGCCTTATTTTGAAAGTACAGTGTTCATCCCAGACTTAGGCACTTTAATTAAGCAAGCTGTAAAAGTAAATAATTGTTCCTTAGAATGTCAACAACATCTTTGTATTTAGTTAGAATTTTATAAAGAACTTGTGTGCTTCTTCAGCTAAGATCATTCAACCATGATTCTTAGATTTATGACTTTCATTCGAAGATCTGAACGATCCCTTTTAAATTTTAGTACACAACACATTTGTCATTCTGCCCTAACCTTTTACAAGAAAATAAAGAGTGTATACCATGAAAAGGTGGGCTTTAGGGAATTATATCCTGATGTCACAGAAACTTTTTGCATCTGTGACTTTAGGTTGCTACTAGACAAATAATTTCGACCTCATTCTGAAAATGAAAAGTTACTTCACTTTATTTTTTTTAAAAATCCAGATTTGAAGCTTTAAATAGAATTTTTAAAACTTATTGTACTTTTTGTTAAAAACAGTTTTGAAAGCTTATAGTTGGTTTTTTTCTTTGGGCCGCACTAGGCGGCATGTGGGATCTAGTTCCCTGACCAGGGATGGAACCCGCGCCCCCTACAGTGGAAGCACGGCATCTTAACCACTGGATCTCCAGGGAAGTCCCTAGTTTTTTTTGTTTGTTTTTTTTAAGAAAAGAGTTAAAATATAAGACACCAGCGTTAAGGATTATAAAAATAAGACATCAGAGGAAAAAATGATAAAATAATTGTATTCAAAAGTAAATGTTGTAAGGAAGAGGCCCAATTTTATGGGATTCCCTGACGTTCCTCTGGAGATCATTGAGAATTATTAAAACTGTTCTACTCAATAGGATTCAGAGGTTAGTAAGTGTTGAGGATTCCAAATGCCAGAGAGATGCTTTGTTTCACTGCATTTTATTAGTATCACTTTATAAAAATTGTCTTTTTAGGACTGTGTACAATTAGATCTTTAATTTTCTGGAAAAATTTGTGGTAGTTAGAGAGTAAGGAATTTATTATAACATGGAACTTAGTGAATGGAAATCTCCAGCCAACAGCTCTATGAGGTTGGAGGGAATAGGCTGTGTGATTTCTAAGTTTCTTCTAACTCTGATTCTATGAGTAGGAAGAATGTAGAAGTTGGGTTAAATCAGATTTAATGATAATCCAGAGGAAAAAATGTAAATTGGCAGACTCAGGAGCACCTAAAAAAATATATGGAGTTGACTTAGAAAATTTGAGGAGTATGTTTCTGGATGTAGCCTTTGGAAAGAAGTCATCCTTGCTTTAAAGTGTGTCATGTTCTTGCTATAATAATGAAATAGAGTACATTTGCGTTGGAGTTGCATGTTAGGATTGAGTTAAACTGTGAGTTTAGCACACGTGATGACCCTCCCCCCCAAAAAAAGATTTTGGTTCAAATTACCTTAAAAATTCCTTAAAGTCATCATGAAGTATGGTTTCCATACATTCATTCCATCTCACAGAAGTGCAAAATAGCTAGTTTTTCCTTCAGAAACTCCAAAAATAAATTTCTTTAGTTGAGCACCAGATGAAGAAATTGGCTTGCATTAGGGGCTTTGTTGCACAAAAATACTTTGAATACTAGGATCAGAGCTTGGCAAGATGCACACAGGGAGAGACACATATGTTACTGGACAGCTCCGTTATACTCTTGCTTAGTGCTCCTTGGGGAAGGTATGCTTATTTCGTGGAATGGTGTTGTGCTGTTGAAATCCTCAGTTTTTCCCCCTGAGAGCTTATGGTTGAATTCATGGAAGTGAAATGTCTACATGATGCAGCTTCACTTCATTCGTAGTGAAATATATTAAGATAAAAATAAATTTGAAAATCTTTTGAAGTGGGGTGGGAGAAACACCTAATGGTGAAATCATATATATTAGAGTGAGTAAAATTTTAGTTAAATATGTACTGTCTTATAAGTGTTTAGAGTACTGTTAATGATCCACAGGAGCTGGACATTGAATTTTATGTTTCTCAGCACATCTTAAGCTCCTTAAAATAAAGGGCAGTATGTAAATTTTACTGAAATTCTCATAGCACCTAATAAAGTATAAGCTATTCCTTGGATACATTATGTGTGGTTTGCTCCCGTGTTTTATACCCAGTTTTTAAAAGATCAACAAATGCTGTTTGATTCCAACTAGAGTTAACTTATTTATAGAGGCACTAGAAAGAATATATCTTTTTAATTCAATTTCTTAGAAAAGATCTTGTCAGAAACGTCTATTAGCTATTGAAGAAGATTGAAAGAAAATTTAAAGTTTTGTTTTTTACCTTCAACTACTTATTTTTTGAAATTTCAAACTTATAAGTTCAAGAATAATAACTGTGAACACTATAATCTTCATCTAGACCATCAGTTAACATTTTGTCACTTGGTTTCTCTGTACACGTAAACACAGACACATTTTTTGGGAACCGTTTGAGGTAGTTGCACACATCATAACCCTCCATCCATAAGTACTTAAAATATGTATCACCGAAGAACAAGGACTTTCTCTTAGGTGTTACGTTACAGTTAACAAATTCAGGAGATGTAATATTGATTCAGTACTAACAGGTCTAACATGTTCAATACTAATTGTCTGGCATGCATCCGTATTTCAGATTTGCCAGTTGTTGCAGTACTGGCCTTTGTCTTTTCCATCCAGGATTTCATTCTACATTTAACTGTCACTAAATTGACCTCTTTACTTAGTTTCCTTTAATATACACAATGGCTACCAAGTTCGGAACCATAGGAGAGTATGTAATATGTGGCCTATTAATATTACATTAAGATACGTGTAAAGCAATTGTACCTGTTTTCAGACTTCATAGCCATCCTGTGGAACAGTTCCTTAGCCTTTGTCTTTTCAAGACATTGTTGTACCTTTTTTCAATGCTAAGATTCTTTATCAGTGTGAATTTCACTTAGAATGATATTTTTTTTATTATTATTATTTTTTTTTTTTTTGCGGTATGCGGGCCTCTCACTGCTGTGGCCTCCCCCGTTGCGGAGCACAGGCTCCGGACGCGCAGGCTCCGGACGCGCAGGCCCAGCGGCCATGGCCCACGGGCCCAGCCGCTCCGCGGCACATGGGATCCTCCCAGACCAGGGCACGAACCCGTATCCCCTGCATCGGCAGGTGGACTCCCAACCACTTGCGCCACCAGGGAGGCCCAGAATGATATTTTTATAGGTTCTTTTTCATACACTTTTATCTTTAAAGTTCAGTTTTCTTCTTAGCTTTCTATTGGATAAGGTACAGATAATAGTTTTAGACATCATTGGGTATAGATTTCCCATAGTGTTGGTTGTCTTTAGACTGTAGTAAATGTTAATGCATCCATAGAATAATAAACGATATTCTGGCTCTGCCACATATTGGTTTGTGTGATCACTGGACAACTAATCCAATCTGCTGAGTGGGTTTTGACATCTGTAAAATGCAAATTTAAGACAACTTTCTCATAGGTCTTGGTGGGAAAAGAGATACTACATGTGAAAATGCATTACATGGACTCTTTGTGCTCTACAAATGAGAGTGGCATTGAAAGTCCCTGAATACCCTGAACTGGGGGTGGGGGTCCGGGAGGGACTCCTTTTGAAAGGAGTTAAGATATAATCTAGACTGTTTAATAGTGGAGAATTGTACTCCTCAGAAGGAGTCTAGTTCGGGACTGCTTTGTGCTCTCACCGCCTAAACAGCAAGGAAAATAGCTATCATTCCGCTCTTTCGTTCACTTCCAAACACACCTGCCCCTGTAATGTAGCAAAGAGCTATTTAACTACTGTTTTCATGAGATTTCTGAAATGGAATGGACCAACAAGTGGACGATGGTATTCCAGAGATTTGAAAAATTTATAACCACGAAGGCCTCAGTAGTATGTTTTTTATTCACTTAAAACAAAGGAATGATATAAAATTGTGTCTTGGCATATGAAAACATTAAGCCCATTTAGAAACTAATGAAAGTGGTTTAAGAAAAAAGCTAACATATTCAGTATTTTTTTTTTTTTTTTTTTTTTTTGCGGTATGCGGGCCTCTCACTGTTGTGGCCTCTCCCGTTGCGGAGCACAGGCTCCAGATGCGCAGGCTCAGCGGCCAATGGCTCACGGGCCCAGCTGCTCCGCGGCATGTGGGATCTTCCCGGACCGGGGCACGAACTTGTGTCCCTTGCATTGGCAAGTGGACTCTCAACCACTGCACCACCAGGGAAGCCCCATATTCAGTATTTTTATTTAAATAATTATATTACTGAAATAAAAATTAATAATGCTGATGCCACTGTACATTACAAAATGGTATATATGCCCAGTGTGAGGTAAACAGATATTCTAAAAGAATATTATAAAATAATTTTTTAAATGAGATTGACATTCTATACTTGGGTTTGTGGTTACAAATTCATATCCAGTATAATTCATTTGTAACAAATTTTTGCATAATTGCATTTTTTGCTTGTTAATTTTTTCTTAATGTCAAGCTTACTGAGGTATAATTTACATATAGTAAAATTCATACTTTTTAGTATAATGTGCTGAGTTTTGACAAACCCATGCAGTCATGTAAAACACTCACAATCAAGATATAGAGCTTTTCCAGCACTACAAAAAATGTCTTTGTGTTGCTTTATAATCAGCCCATCCCCTCAACCCCAGCTTCTGAAAACCACTGAATGCCTTTTCTAGAATGTCATATAAATGGAACCATGTAGCTTTGAGGGTGGTTTCTTTTGCTTAGTATAATACATTTTATTTTATTTAAAAAATATTTTTAGCATAATACATTTTAGATTTGTGTGTATCAGTAGTTTTTTGTTGTTGTTGTTGAGTTATAGTTCATTGTATGGATGTGTACCACAGTTTATCCATCTACCACTTGTTTCCAGTGTTTCCAGTCTACCAGTGTTGTTTCCAGTTTGGGGAGATTATGAATTGGACTGTTGTAGACATTTCCATGAATGTGTATTTTCATTTCTCTTGGATAACTACCAAGGAGAGGGATTGCTGGGTAGTATCCTAAGTATATGCTTAAATTTATTTTTTGAATTTTATTTTATTTTATTTTTTATGCAGCAGGTTCTCATTAGTTGTCTGTTTTATGCATGTTAGTGTATACATGTCAATCCCAATCTCCCAGTTCATCCCACCACCACCACCACCACCACCACCGTCCCCCTATGCTTAGATTTTTTAGGAAACTGCCAAGCTTTTCCGAAGTGACCACATCATTTTGCATGCCTATCAGCATGGTATAAGAATTGGAAAAAAATTTTGTGAGAGTTCCAATTGCTGTCAGTCCTCCCTTAGCACTTGGTATTGTCAGGTGTTTTTGTTTTTGTTTAGTCTAATAAAGTATGTAGTGGTATCTCATTATGATTTTAATTCACATTTCCCTAATGACTAATGATGGGAAGCTTTTCACATGCTTATATGTCATCTGTGTATCTTAGTGAACAGTCTTCATATCTTTTGCCTATTTTTTTAAATTGTGTTGTTTGTTTTCTTACTGAGTTTTAAGAGTTCTTTATTCTAGATACAAGTACTTAATCAGATACGTGTTTTGCAGTATTTCCTCCCAGTCTATGGCTTGTCTTTTTATTTTAACAGTATCTTTCAGAGAGCAAAATTTAAAAATTTTGAGGAAGTCCATTTTATCAAGTTTTTTCTTTCCTGGATTGAACTTTTAAAAAATTGTCTCATGCAAGGAAATTGGCCTAGTCAAGGTCTCAAAGATTTTGTCATGTAAGTTGCATAGCTTCTGTCTATTTGTATGTTAATAAGGAGGAATATGTGAGGTACAGTAGTGATAATGTATTAGAAAGGAAATAATTGCATCATATCAATTTAAAATAATTACAACTTTAATTTGGTAGAATCTGGGGTGTAAAATAATAGTCCAATGAAAACTGGTTTATCATCAATCTACTAGAAAAGTTAGATTTTTTAGAACTTTAGTCATAAAAATAAATCTATAGTAAAGCATCATTGAATAATAAACGTTTTAGGGTTTAATATTATAGAAAGAATTAAGTCTGGATTCCAATCCTGACCATCCCACTTAATAGCTATGTGATTTTTTTAAAGTTTTTAAGTCAGGGTTTTCACATTAAGGATCTCAGTTTCCTTACTTGTACAATATAGATAAACACAGAATAAGCCTTCATTTATGTTTGTTCCCTTACCTTTGTAATGTTATTAGAGTTCTTTGAAAATTATTTTTCAAGTATGATCTTTCTCTAAACTGGAAGATAAACTAAAACAGTACTGTCATGTATAAAAGGTCATTATTTGAATCCTGGTCTACCTTCCTTCATTGAGAATACTACACTGTTTATTCATAGTGACTCAGAGTTACGTGGTAAAATGTTTTGAAAATTTTATTTTCTGATATTTTCTCTCAGTTTCAATAATTTTGCTTCTAAGTGAATCAGTGTTCTTAAGAGAAGAAGATAAGCAATAAATCATTGAAATGTGGAGTTTACATTTCAATTTCCTTTCCTTTCACGATTCAGTTTTCAGACTCGATTATCTACTATTTAGGTGTATAAGGACGATCCAGTTTCAGTGTATCCTTGGGCAACCCTTATACAGTTTTCAAGGTTATGGAGCTGATAACTTTCGGCCCAGAGGAGGTGACATTTGCTTTGGAATCTGTAGTGAATCTTTTCTGAGATATTTACCTATCTTATATTATGCTGTAACTAAAAACTACATTAAGTATTTTAAAGATCAATTGTGATGTTAAAGCATCAGTGTATTGATGGTTTTGATATCTTTTCTTAATGGAACACTCAAGGTTATGAATAAAACACCAATAAAGTGCCAGCATTATTTATTCTAGATGAAGATGTCTGTTGGATAAGTGCCTCCCAGCTTATTGTTCCTTAATGCAGTTCCTGAATTTCATAACCTTTGAAATTAAAAATAACTTGAAGAAAGCAAACAATTGCTGTATCATTTTGAGGTTTTATGCAAGGTGTTGATGAAATCTGTTGCTGTGATAGAATGCCCTTGTTGTGGACCACAGACTGTGGGAGGGCCTCCTGACTGTGTCACAGTCCTGACTTTACCATATTCTAGCTGTGCAGCTCTGTGACCTACCTGTCTGTGCCTCTGCTTGCTCATCTGTAAAATGGGAATAATAATAGTATCTTTATCCTAGGATTATTATAAGGATTCAGTTAGTTAATATATATGAAGTGTTTTAGAATAGCCTTTGTAAATGTAGCTATGTTGGTGATGAAATGTAGCTGTGTAAAATGTTCCCTTTTACTGAGCTAGAGAAATAATATTTTATAAAAGATTGAGAAAGTGTCATTTCTAAAGGTAAGCCAAATAGTACTGATTTATCCTCTACCATATTAGGAATGCATTTTAACTTTATTATGCTAACTTGCATCACTATGGGTAATATTTTTAAAAAGTTTAACATGTTTTAAACACAGTAAATTTTATGCTTCAATATGTACAAAATTATAGATGAACTATGCTTAAATGGAGGGTATTTCCAATAAATTTAATATTCTGGTTTAGGCAAGTGCCTTCTTTAAAAGGTGAACTTTGTTAGTGTTTAAGAACTTAAGTCTAAGACATGCCACTTAGAGTTATATATGACCTTGGCATGTTATTTTAACCTCTCCTGATTATTAGTCTCATTTAACCTTAACCTTAGTTTACTTCCCTGTTTCTTGGAGTTACTCAGTTAACCAGCTGAGTATGGTGTTAAAAGTATTAACAGAATCCCTGGTAATAAGTAGACTGCCTATATTAAGAGCTCAAAAAAATGTTATCCTCAGTTGTCCTTCAAATACTGTGTAAACCTAAAACATAAATCTGAACTGTGGATTGAGGTAGGCTAATTCATTTTCATTGTATTTATGTAGTACTTAACCAGAAACCCCTTCTTATTTTCTTGCTTTTGTAAGTTTTGTTTAATGGTTCTGAACTCCGAATATATTCCCCGAAGCCACACTGCCTTGGGTTTAAATACTGGCTTCACTCCCTATAAGCTTTGTGACCTCGTGTCAAGTTATTTCGCATTGCTGTGACTTAGTTTCCTTACAAGTAAAATGGAGATAATGGTATACTTACCTCATAGGGTTGTTGTGAGGATTAAATGAATACATATGTGTAAAGCACACATAGTAAGTTCTGTTAGAGTAACTGGTGTTATTTTATTGAGGGTCCTAATGGACCTCTGGGATATCTCACTATTAAATATCTTACCTTATGAGTTTGGGGAATAAATGCCTTAAAGAACTTAGACTAGGAAAGAGGGGCTTTAGAGCAAGAGGAGACATTCGCATGTAAATATTCCTACCTAAAGTCTGTACACTCATATTCTGTTTTCAATAGGTTAGAGAAGTTTATAACATGAGACTTTTTTGGGGATTAAAGAGGTACATGAACTTGACCTCATCAGTAGTAGCAGCAAGCAAAACGTTTATGGAGGGCCAACCATTATATTAGGTAATGGGACATAGTCCCCACTCAAAATGTGAGCAGCTTTCTAGTACCAAAATGAAAACAGAAGATTGCTTTGAGTTGACAGTCTGGTTGTGAAGTGCCAAATAAGTGGTACAGGAAGGTGGTGGAGATTTAGAAGCATGAACAGAGACTGACTTTATTTAAAGAGGGCCAGGGTGAAAAGTTAGGAAGAAAGGCATTCTGGATTGAGGATTGCAGTGTTTATGGTGTTCTGGAGACCAGCTTAGAGAAGTAGAAGATAATAATTATAGAGAGGAAAGATATAGTTAAGTAAGTGAGGAAATGATATTCTGTTCTATTATTCCTTCACTCACCCACTTAATGTTTTAAATGAGAACCTGCTGAATGCTGGATACCATACTATGAATGGGAGAGAAAAGAAGTGAACAAAATTAGCTTATTCCTTACACTCATTCAACTTAGAGTCTTAGGGGCAAGGCAGTCTTTAAATAAGTAATTGCTATAATGTGATGAGTGTTAGGATAATTGAAATAGTTATGAGAGTATGTACTGGGGAACCTGACCTAGTCAATGGGGAAGGGTTTCTGGAGGAAATTACTTTTAAAACAAGGGCTGACGGTAGAGTAGGAATTAGCCAGAAGAGTGACAGAGGATCTTCGCATGGGGGCATGGGTTAAAAGAACAACAGGTTGGGAGAAGATGAGAAGTCCCAGCATGAGAGCATGGGAACAAGGGAAGGCTGCCATCTGAGGAACTGAAAGAAGTCTAATGATGATAGAGGCATGGTCCTGGGGAACCCATGACTTGACAGGCTTAAGAAATAAGCAAGTGCTTGAAGTGCATTGTAAACCAGGTTTAGAAGACTTAGTGTTGTACTAAGAGCTGTGAGATACCAATAATAGATTTTAAATTGGATCTTTACAAATTTGGAGTTCATCATGTACATATGTGTCAGTAACATAAGATACAAGCAGTAATAAGCCTCTTGGATTCCAAGAAATATTTTTTCAGTAGTCTGCACTCCAGTCCTGTATTAGAATTTGTTTCTGAGATAAATTTTAAATGTCAAAGCCAATAAAATATTCTTAAGTTACTTCTTTTTTGAACTATAAAATAGCTAGTGCCTTTGACCAACTTGAAAAGGCAAATCCAGTTATTACCTCTGTGAGTCAAATACTAACTGATACATTCAGCCTTGATGTTAACTCCCTTAAAATTTGTTACATGTTGACATTGCATGGACTCTGAGTCCAGTCTTCTAGGAACTAAGTCAAGTTGAACCAAATTAGTAGTAAGCCGTTGGATTGGATAGAAAGCTACCCACCCTCTGGAAATGAATAAGTGACATGACTTCTATTTGTGCGCACTCTAATTGCATGCATGTATGTCATCTGGTAAAGCTTCTTAACTACTTTGAGTTAGTATATTTTGTAATAGGAAATAATTGATATTGAAATTGATAAACATTATTTTGGGTTTGTGAGTAACTTCAGAAGGCCATTTGTAAACTTAGTTGATTTTGTTTTGTTTTGATGAGTGAATTCCTAATTTTCAATCAAGTTAGCTATGTCAAAGAAACATCAGTTAGTCACTTTTTAATCAGGAGTTTAGTTTCTAAATGTTTTTGAAAACTGGGTGATGCATCTGCTTTAGTCAGTCATTGAAGTCTTAATGTAAACCAATAATTTTTTTTTGTTGTTTTTTGCTGTACACGGGCCTCTCACTGTTGTGGCCTCCCCCGTTGCGGAGCACAGGCTCCGGACGCGCAGGCTCAGCGGCCATGGCTCACGGGCCCAGCCGCTCCGCGGCATATGGGATCCTCCCAGACCGGGGCACGAACCCGTATCCCCTGCATCGGCAGGCGGACTCTCAACCACTTGCGCCACCAGGGAGGCCCCCAATAATTTTCTTAAGCTAAAATTGAATGGGGTACTTTAATTGAAATAATTTGGCAATTTGAATGATATGTAAAGTTTGAAGCAGTTTACTGCTTATGCTAACAGATGAAAAACATCTTTTTTAAGAAAAGGACATATCAGATTTTTGGAAACCATCAGTATTTTGCACAGTTTCAGTATGCACATATTTCAGTTATCATGGTTTAGTTAACACGAGTTATCCAACAACATGGTTCACATTTTAGTTACCACCATACTTTGAGTAATTGCATAAAGTACCAACTTTGCTTCTAGCTCTTCAGTCTACAATTCACTGTGTCAATAACGTGTATCATGATCAGTGACCAGTCATATCACATATTTCAGTCTGTCCATGATTGGTTACTGTATATTTGTGTTCATGCATAGACAGCATATGTAGTTGTGTTGCTTCTTTTTCTCCCACTGATAAACTCATGAGATTTTTTTTTTAATGGATAACTGAAAGAGGGAGTTGGCCAACAAAGATAAATGTGCAGCAGAAAAATCCAAAAAGTGGTGATGCCAGAACTGAAATTTGAATCAAGCATAAATGGAGTTATAGAAGAAACAGCTCACCATGGGAATGTGGGTGCTGTTGCCATTTAAGAGACTCTAGATATACAGCCAGAGGAATTTAGTGAAGGCAAACTTATTGACATAAATGAGATAAGTGGTATGACAAAAAAGACAAAGATGTCTCAGAGGAAGTGACACCAGCAAAAAATTGCATATTAAAGGAACTCGCGGAGATATAGCATGGCATTGAAAGTATGCAGGATAAAATGTTGGAAATTGCTCCAAACCTAGAAAGGAGTGTGATAATTTGCCAGGGCATAGACAAGTAGTATTTAAACTATTCTTGGGGACTTCCCTGGTGGTCCAGTGGGTAAAACTCCACGCTCCCAATGCAGGGGGCCCGGGTTCGGTCTCTGGTCGGGGAACTAGATCCCACATGCATGCCTCAACTAAGAGTCCACATGCTGCAACTAAGAAGTCTGCATGCTGCAACTAGAGATCCCTCATGCAGCAAGACCTGGTGCAGCGAAAATAAATAAATAAATGAATAAAACTACTCTTGGTAAGTTTTTACAAAGAAGTGTAACACTTCTCAGTATTTCTAATGTTTTAAATTACAGTACAGTAAATAACCAGTTTTATTATTTTTCATTTGCCTGTATACACTTAAGAGTTTACACGTTGCCTGCATATTACAAATATTTATTGGTTTAATTCTATGTGCCAGGCCCTGGGCTCTGCCTTTTTAAAAATTTATTTATTATTTATTTTCGGCTATTTTGGGTCTTCATTGCTGCACTCGGGCTTTCTCTAGTTGCGGCGAACGGGGGCTACTCTTCCTTGCGGTGCACGTGTTTCTCATTGTGGTGGCTTCTCTTGTTGTGGAGCACGGGCTCTCGGCACACGTGGGCTTCAGTAGTTGTGGCATGAGGGCTCAGTAGTTGTGGCTTGCGAGCTCTAGAGTGCAGGCTCAATAGTTGTGACGCATGGGCTTAGTTGCTCTGTGGCATGTGGGATCTTCCTGGACCAGGGATCGAACCCATGTCTCCTGCATTGGCAGGTGGATTCTTAACCGCTGCACCACCAGGAAAGTCCCTGGGCTCTGCCTTTGAGGTACAAGATACATAAGATCAAAGACCCTTAATCGAGTGGAAGAAGGTAGTTACATAAAATCAATTATAATAAAGTGTGGTATATTATTCAGAGTGCTAAGATGTACGTAACTGCTTTAACAGGAAGGCTTGGAGATGGTAATATTTGGTTTTTGTGCAGGATTTTGTCAGCTTGATGAGGGGGGAAGAGAAAGGTATCCAATCAAGGACGCACAAAACATCAAGTTGTTTCACAAACTGGGCCAGAGCATGAGCTGTACCTGGGGATAGCCAAGCAGTGTGGGGCACAGATAGTTAAGGGTTATGTAACCTGCTAAGAGGTGATAAAACACTTCAGCAACAGAAGGACCTGTAAAGTTACGTAGAGAAGTAAAATGATCAAATTTGCATTTTAAAAGATAACTCAGATAGTTTTGTAAAAAATGGGATTATAGTAGTTCAGACAAGAGATGCTGAGGGCTTAAGCTAAAGCAGTGTAATAAAAAGAAAGGAAGGGACAAATTTAACAGCTGTTTGAGAGGTAAATTCCATAGTACTTGGATAGAAAGAAGAGCTGAGGAAGAAACTAGACCTTGGAGAGAGATATTCAATTTTAAAGATTTAAAGATTAGGTTAATATAATTACTATTTGTATGATCTTGGTGTAGTCTCCCTTAATTTGTTGAATGGACGGGGTGAGTGGGGGACAGTTACTGAATTATGGAATATTTACATGCTTCATTGCTAGTGTTTCCTTTTTTCATTTTATTGATTAACAAACAAAAGTATATGTCAGCTGAGTTAGCTCTGGGACTTTTTTTAAAGCAGTCTGTTTCTGCTTTTCATAGCTGTGGAAAATCAGGAATATACTTCTTTCTAGTATACTAATAATCCTATTATAGTAACTTTGATTCAGTCATAGATAACGTTGTAGTAATGTAGTATAGAATACACTGCTGAGAATCTGTTGGGGATTATTCCTCTAGAATGAAGCGTAGTCTGGAAGGGAGGGTTACTCTTCTAGAATAAGATTAAAAATAATTGAGGAATTTACTTCTGGTCTCTGTAGAACAGTCTTAAAGAAGAGAGGAATGACTTGGAAGTTATTTCAATTATTTTTAGATGATAGAGTATTCATTTTATATAATTCTAGTTTCTAATGTAAAATCAAAAGTGGTTAATTACATTATTTTTCTAAATTGCGTCTTTGCAGTTGATACCTGTTTGTGTTCTTCACTTATTTTGAACTCAGTTTAATTTTGCATAGTACTATACGCATTCTTCAAATAGTAAAATAGCTACTAACCATAACCTTTTTGAGTTTTATGGTCTGTAGCTGCCATTGTTAAATCAGTTAAAGACATGCATAATATAAATATTCCTTCACACTTGGTGTTTCGAGAGTGAACCGATGAGTGACTTTGTAGTGTTGGCCGGTTCTAGGAAGGACCTCCTGAAACCAACCCTCACTTGAATCACAGTTTCCATGGTGTAGTCCTTAATTATCTGGTGTAATCCTTATCTTTCTTAGGATATATCTTGAATTGATTAGCTTCTTGGTGTATGGTGGGGACTGGAGTCCATTATATATAAATAAATTGACATTCCAAAGTATGGATAGTATTGGAACAGAGAAATGGAGTGGTTTGACTGACTATTTCCCCGTAGTTCTTTGAGACCCTAATGAACTAGCAGTCTTATAGGAAATAGGTATTTAGGAGTGAGGAAGAGGATAGATTGGACATCTGTAGGGAGGTAAAGAAATGATTAAATAAAGTGGAAATACCAGGTCTCTGTGTGCCTGGGAGACAGAGTTTGTTTACCTTGGGCAGAGCTGAGTGAACATAAATTTAGTCTGTGAGCCCATTTTTTCATGCTGACTCTTCAGTTGAGATATCAGTTAGATACCTGTTAGAACTGGATTCTGATCTTTGTGCCACTGTCTGCGTCCCTCACTTGGACTGTAAGTGACTCTTTGATGGGAATTCTTACGTAACTAATTATATATTCCCATGGCCTAGTTTAGTGTCTGGCATATGGTAGGTCCTTGGAAAATGTTTATTGATTCATTTATTGGTTGTGTACCTGAAGAGCAACACTTCATCCATTTTGCCTGTTTCCTTTTTTGAAGGTCTGAGTGATTAAAAACAAGAACAAGAGGGCACATCCTAAAAACAAGGGAGCAGTATCCTCAGCTGCCTCACCTCTGAAATTAAAAGGAGTTTGGGAGGAGAGAGACCTAAAAGAGTGAGAGTGAGGAGTTCTTAAGAACAAAAGATTATGTGATCGAAAAGCAAAATTAATATATAATGTCCTTTACATTTCAATAAACATTAGGGATAACATTATAGAGATAATTTTTTAAACTTACTTAAGCATTAATTTTACTTGTAGACCTTGCCTTTACACATTATTGGCAATAACATTTCATTAGAAACATCAGAATAGTTGTATGTTTCAGGAATTAGGAAAGCAGAAGGTAAAGCTCTTCTGTTTTTAGGAGCTTTAGTAGAGGAAAGAAACCTTGGCCTAAGACAACAAATTGTAGCTGGGAATGAGGAAGGAGGCCAGTTAATTCCTGGAGTTTATGGAAGGATGAGGAGGGAGTAGCCAAGTGCCCTACTTTAGCCGGAAGCCCTTGTCTCCCTCACAGCCTACCAGCAACATTGTCTTTCTTCCTCTCCATCCAACCCACAGTCTGCGGGTGCCACTTAGCAGTTTTCCTTACATCTCTAGTTGAACATCAACCATATATTCTGCAAAAGCCTTATATCAGTTTAGTGTAATATTGCTAGTAGTATACTTTGGGCTATTTTAGATTTGAGTAACAGTCTGGAACCTATTTATAATGTTTCTTTGTGGCAAATCTAAATTCTAAGACTTAAAAGAACTTTTGGAACATAATCATTTCATATAGGAGGGATTGTCTTGAGCGAAAGAAGAGGAAAAATTCACTCCCCTGCTTAAAATCAATTTCTAGACCCACACCCAGAGTGGTTTGGGCTGAGTCCAGGCATTACTCTATTTGAAAAGTTGCTCAGATAATTCTAATGCCAAACAAGCTGAAAAACACTGCTCTAGTGGCTTCTCTCACACACATAATAAAAGCTAAACAACTTTATGATATACAAGGCTTCTGCTGAGCTCTCTGATGCTTCACCTCCTCAATTCTAGTCATATTGACCTTGGAAAGATGCTATAACTTTGTTCTTCTCATCACTGTATCTCTAGCCTAGAATAGTGCCTTCTGGCACATAGTAAATGTTCAGTAGATATTTGTGGAATTAATGAATATTTTATAGATGCTGTTTGTTCTTCTTCTGTAGTAGTGATTATCTTATAATTAATGCTGTTTAGGTTGCTGGTATTTTGAGTCTTCAAGAATGCTACCAAAAATTATACAATTTGAACATATGTTACAGGCTCCCATAGTCCAACCATTCCATCTTCTAACACTGACTACTTCTTTTGCTGTCAGAATGCCTGCTTTTCTCTGTTTTTGTCTCTTGGCATGTGCCCTATCGACACTTCAGATCTTTTCTGGTGTCCTGTTTCTGCTTTTATTTGGGGTAGTTTTTCTTTCCTATATTGTTACTTATCTCCTATTCTCTGTGGGTAAAAAAGACTGATTTTACCAGTGTTGCCAGTCAGTAAAAGATTTTCTCTTTCTGTGGGTAAACAAACTATTCATAGGTTTCTAGTACACAATCTTTGGATTATATGTCCTTCTTGTCAATGTTTATTCTTATTGGATGCAGGGGTGCTGTTCCTTTGGTGTAAAAAACCAAGGTGGAATTGATGGGGAGGGTTAAATTTTTAAAGAGGAAGATCACGGGAGGTACCTGTTTCTGAGGTCAGCGTTTGAAGCCTAATTGATGCAAAGTTGAGATTTTATTGCATCCGGGCCTACAAAGTCTTTCTGTAAAAGTCCGTGTGGTAAATATTTCAGCCTTGGTGAGTTAACTGCTTGAGTGTAGGGTGGCCAGCCCGTGCGTGGCAGCTGGGGAAATGCTGGGAATTTAATGGCCCTAGGAGCAACCCTCAACCAAGGAATTGGATAGATGCCCCAGCTTTCTCTTTCCTTAGGGGGATAATTCTAAGTCATAGTCTATGTAATTCCCCGGAGGGTATCTCACAGGACTGAACTCCAGTTATCCACAGAAGTTAATGAATCCTTCATAGACTTTTCTCCCTCTGTTTCGCTTTTCCTAATCCCCTCAGGTATGCTTCCTGGGGTTCCCCCCCGCCCCCGCCCCGACCCCAAATAAGCTACTTGTGCCAAAGTTCTTATTTCAGGATTGTCTTTTGATTTAAGTCAAAGGGAACCCAAATGACTTAAGTCAGTATTTACAAAACTATTATTATTATTAGCGGTGTACAGCTTTTCCCTCTCTTCTCCCCCCACTGGGAATATATGTTGTAGCTTCCTTAATGGTTGATATTGGCAGCAGAAGTGAATGGATTGAGACATGGGGAAGAAAGTACAATCAATTAATTCAGTTCAGCTCAGCCTTGCTCTGCTTGGTTACTATCATTCTTTACAAATCATCTTTTTCTGCCTTGGGTTCTTTATTCCTGAAGAAAAAAGTAAACCATCTGTAACGTGTGTGACATTTACCTCATAGTATATGAAAAGGTCCCAACCTTGGTTGTGTTCTTGTGAGCTAGATCAGATTTGCTGTTTCTAAAATTTAGCTGATAAATTCTGTGCTGGATGGGACTTCCCTGGTGGTCCAGTGGTTAAGACTCCATGCTCCCAAGGCAGGGGGCCTGGGTTCGATACCTGGTCAGGGAGCTGGATCCCACATGCCACAACTAAGACCCGGCACAGCCAAATAAATAAATAAATATTTAAAAAAAATTCTGTGCTGGAAAATAATTTAAGATGCAGGGTACTATATACATTGTGTCACAACTAAGTAAGTGGTAGTAAAATATGTGATTCTGCAGCCAAACTTCAAGTAACATAATTGACTGGGCTTTCCCAAAACAAATATTGAAATTTCAAAATGGCAATATAATCACAAGTAATTACAGTTCTCCCATTAAAGTACTTACTAATTAAAATATTTTTTTAAATGTCTGGGGGAATTGAAAGTCTTTTTCCCACCTGTGATGTGTTTCTTCCATAATGAGGAGAAGTTAATTATATCAAGTAAATTTCGCCATTATAGAAAGTGTTTCTAGGCTCATAATCAGTGTGGTGGTTTGATTTTTTACTCTGAAGCTTTCTGGTAGACAGGTGCTAAAAAACCATTTCAGGTTAGTGTATACTTTTAAATTTATCTTCTTAAAATTGACCAATTCTTTTTAAAACTGTATTAAAATGAACATGATAATCATGATAATATTTCTCATTTTTTTTCTTCCCCTGCAAAGCTTTGTTTGGCTAATACTGTGTTGTTTTTTTTTTTAATATCCTCTCCCCCTTTTTTGGTTCTTAGTTTATCATATAATTGATCCAAAAAGTCTTTACTTTTATTGTTACTTTAAGAACTAGCTAAAGTTGGCTTTTATTTGCAAGTTTATTGTTATGATCTGCTGTATCTGGGGGTAGCCAAATCTTGTGTAAATTATACTCTTTATTTGTTATAAATTTATTTTCATTTAATTTAATTGCATGAGGATGTTAAAGAGTATAACAGATACTAATGTTTTCTCTTGTACCGAAATATATTGGGGAAAAAATGTTGGACAGTGTGACTTATAAGTTACTTTTCTTGGATGTGTATTTGGGTGTGTGGTTGGGAGTGTAGTTTTTTTGTTTTTGTTTTCTCTTAATAAGTTATTAAGTGTTACTCGTGGATGTTTTCTTTTCCAGTCTCTTCTTTACCTAGGATATTGGGTTTTTGTTCACTTTGGTTCCATCTTACTTTTCACCACTCATTAACCTCAGCATGCCTCTGCAGCCTCATATACCTCACACCTATTTTATCATCAGAATATTGTCCATTCCTCGAGGCTGGGCTCAGAATCCACCAACTCCACCTCATCATGAATCCTTCTGATTCTAGTCCCCAGGGTTCTCTTTGTTCTCGGAATGCCTACAGAGAGTACTTACTCTCTTCGTCATTTGTGTGTTCCCCTTAAGCATTACTAGTTACCCTGTGTATTCTGCCTCAGCTCCCTTCTATACTAGCTTTCAAGGGCAGAATGTTTTCTCAGCTATTTAGTATTTCTTTTGTACCTATCACAAAACAGGCACTTAGTATTTAATTAGTTGATCATATTAAATACCCAGTTATTTAGTTTTCTGCTTATGATTTCTCTCAAGGTGATCTTGATGATTTTTAGAAGTGTTTTGTTTGTTTGTTTAACAGATGTAAAAAAAGATTGGTCTGACCATGCTCTGTGGTGGGAAAAGAAGAGAACTTGGCTCCTCAAGACACATTGGACCTTGGACAAGTATGGCGTTCAGGCAGATGCTAAGCTTCAGTTCACCCCCCAGCACAAGCTGCTCCGTCTGCAACTTCCCAACATGAAGTATGTGAAGGTGAAAGTGAATTTCTCTGACAGAGTCTTCAAAGCTGTTTCTGACATCTGTAAGACTTTTAGTAAGTATTAGATAAATTCATGAAATTATGAGTTGCATGATATGTATGTGACTGATGACTGACATTGAGTTTATCTCAAGGAGTAGGGATTGGGGTGAGCTATCTGTGTTTGTGTATTTGTGAAATTATTACTTTATTCTTTAAAGTTTTTATATTACTTTAAGGTAAAGAAATGTTGAGTTATGGTAGAACAGGAGGTGTCTAGTATTTCCTTATTAGAAATATATATTATTTAATGCCTCATTCTGATGACTTTATTTTTATGGGAAGGAGAAGGGAACAGGCAATTATTTTCAGAGTGATGTAGCTTTTGTAGTATTTCCGTTAACGTAAGTCAGTATTCGATTTTAGTGATTCAGGCAGATTGTGTTCCTTCATTGAAGGCCTGACACAGCTCCTAAGGAAATGACCATGAGTGTTGTCGTCCTTAACCAGTCTACAATTTGAAAACTCTTGTAGCAGTTCTGTTTATGTTTTCTGAAATGAGATGTAGATTACTTTTGGCTGACCCAGTTCTGTCATATGACAGGAAATATTCAACCATCAGAGAAAATGTGAACCATTGTCATTATCATTAGTACATAACTCCATTGTACCATAGATTCGGGGGAGATACAGGACGTTACTGTTTTGTTCTAATGACTCAAATTACAAGGTTTTTTTTTAATGTTTAATGGAATTTCTAAGACAAAAATTAAAATACAGAAAAATACAAATAATTATGTAACATTTACCTAAATCCTATTATCTAGAATTAATAGCTGATATTTTATCATTTTGCTAAACTATTTTTTAAGTCAAAATAATGTAGGTAAAGTTCTTGATTCATATTCTCCTCTAATCTCTTCACAAAGCAACTACTGCATAAGGTTAATATGTATCTTCCAGTACTTTTGAAAATACGTAAACATACATACATGTATCCACATCTGTGAGTGTATATATCCAAAAACAAAACTTTCCTGCAGTTGCTGTGCAGGTATCTTCTTAATGCCGTTTTGCACGAGTGTGGAGGAATTTCTCTTTTGTGTTTGTGTGGAAGTAGAAAGTAGAATTGCTGTGTTTTAAATGTACACATAATTCATTTCAGATACCGTCAAATTGCTCTCCCAAGTGGTTATACCAGTTTACATTCCAACCGTCAATGTGTGAAAACCCATTGCCTCAAGTTGTCACTAACACTTGAATGTTGTCAGTTTTTAGTGTTTGCTTCTCTGAGTGAAAAAATACAGTATTTCATTTTAGTTTATAAAGATAACTATTTTTTTATGTCTTTACTGGCCATTTCAGTTTCTTTTTTGAATTGCCTGTTTATATCATTTATCAGTTTTTTTAATAAACTTTTTTTACAGCAGTTTTAGGTTCACAGCAAAATTAAGCAGAAAGTACAGAGTGTTCCCATTTACCCTCATTCCCACACATACAACCTCCCCACTATCAAGACCCCACACCAGACTGGGACATTTGTTGTAATGATAAACCTTCATTGATACATCATTATCATCCAGACTCTATGGTTTACATTAGCATTTACTCTTGGTGTTGTACAGTCTACGGCTTTGGACAAATGTATAATGACATATCCATCATTGTAATATCATACAGAATAGTTTCACTGCCCTGAAAATCTGTACTCTGCCTTTTCATCCCTCCCCTAACAACCCCTGGCAATGGTTAATCTGTTTACTCTCTCCATAGTTTTGCCTTTTACGGAATGTCATACAATTGGAATCATACAATATGTAGCTTTTCAGATTGGTGTCTTTTGCTTAGTAATGTACATTTAAGTTTCCTTCATGTCTTTTCGTAGCCTGGTAACTCATTTTTTTAAGCGCTGAATAATATCCCATTGTCTGGATGTGCCACAGTTTATTTTCCACACCTACTGACAGATATCTTAGTTATTTCCAAGTTTTGCAATTATAAATAAAGCTGCTGTAAACATTCATGTACAGTTTTTTTTTTTTTTTTTTTGTGAACATGTGTTTTTTACTCCTTTGGGTAAATACTAAGGAGTATGATTGTTGGATCATATGGTAAGAATATGCTTAGTTTTGTAGGAAACCGCTAAATTGTCTTCCAAAGTAGCTATACCATTTTGCGTTCACATTCAGCAGTGAATGAGAATTCCTGTTGCTCTTGAATTCTCACCAGCATTTGGTGTTGTCAGTGTTCTGGATTGTGGCCATTCTTATAGATGTATAGTGGTATATCATTGTTTTAATTTTGCATTTCCGTGATGACATGTGATGTGGAACATCTTTTCATACGCTCATTTGCCATCTGTACATCTTCTTTGGTGAGGTATCTGTTAAAGTCTGTGGTCTATTTTTCAGGCAAGTTTTTTGTTTTTTGTTGAGTTTTAATAGTTCTTTGTATATTTTGGGTAACAGTCCTTTATCAGATATGTCTTGCAAATGTTTTATCCCAGTCAGTGGCTTATCTTTTCATTATCTTAGGCAGTTTCTTTCACAGAGCAGAAATTTTTAATTTTTATAAAGTCTGGCTTATCAGTTATTTCTTTCATGGATCATGCCTTTGTTATAATATCTAAAAAGTCATCACCAAACCCAGGGTCATTAGATTTTTTTTTATGTCATCTTTTAAGGCTTTCACAGTTTACATTTAGATCTGTGATCCATTTTGGGTTCATTTTTGTGAAGGGTGTGTGGTCTGGGTCTAGATTCATTTTTTTTTTGCATGTGGATGTCCAGTTGTTATAGCACTGTTTATTGAAAAATTATCTTTTCTCCATTGTGTTGCCTTTGCTGCTTTGTCAAAGACCAGTTGACTATATTTATGTAGGTCTCTATATTCTTTTCCATTGATCTGTTTGCTGTTCTTTTGCCAATACCACCTTGTCTTGATTACTGTAGCTTTTTACAGTAAGAATTGAAGTCAGGTAGCATCAATCTTCCAAATTTGCTCTTCTTCAATATTGTGTTGGGTATCCTGGGTCTTTTGCCTTTCCATATAAACTTTAGAATTAGTTTGTCAGTGTCCATAAAATAACTTGCTGAGATTTTGTTTGGGATTGCATTGAATCTATAGATCAAGATGAGAAGAACTGACATCTTGACAGATCAAGTCTTCCTAACCATGAACATGGAATGTCTCTCCCCTTATTTCTTACTTTAATTTCTTTCATCACAGTTTTGTAGTTCTCCTTATATAGATCCTGTGCATATTGTCATATTTATATCTAAATATTTTATTTTTTGGTGCTAATGTAAATAGTATTAGGTTTTACATTTCAAATTCCACATGCTCACTGCTGGAAAGCAATTTACTTTTTTTTTTTGCAATTTACTTCTGTATATTAACCTTGTGTCCTTTACCTTGCTAAAAGTGTTTGTTTCTGGAGTTTTTGTCAGTTCTTTTAGATTTTCTGTAGAGGTGATCATGTTATCTGTGAACAAAGACAGATTTCTTCCTTCCCAATCTGTACACTTTTTATTTCCTTTTCTTGTCTTATTGCATAAGCTAGGGCTTCCAGTACAATATTGAAAAGCAGTGATAAGAGAGGACATCCTTGCCTTGTTCCTGATTTTAGTGGGAAAGCTTCTAGTTTCTCATCATTACGTATGCTGTTAGATGAAGGGTTTTTGTAGATACTCTTTCAAGTATCTCTTTCAAGTTGAGGAAGTGTTCCCCAACCACGGATTGAACTCGGACCGCAGCAGTGAAAGCGCTGAATCCTAACCACTAGACCACCAGGGAGATCATACAAGCCACACAGCACAGCCAAAAAAAAAAAGTTGAGGAAGTGTTCCCCTCTATTTTAGTTTACTGTGTTTTATCATGAATAAGTTGGATTTTGTCATGCTTTTTTCTTTTTAACGTCTATTGATATGGTCATGTGATTTTTCCTCTTCAGCCTTGTGATGTGATGGGTTATATTGATTTTTGGATGTTGAACCAGCCTTGCATACTTGGCATAAATCCCACTTGGTCATGGTGTATAATTCTATTTATACATTGTTGGATTTGATTTGCTAATAGTTTATTAAAGATTTTTGCATTTATGTTCATTAGAGATATTGGTCTGTAGTTTTCTTTTCTTGCAGTGTCTTTGTTTGATTTTAGTATTAGAGTAATGCTGGCTTCATAGAATGAATTAGGAAGTATTTCCTCTGCTTCTATCTTCTGAAAGAGATTATAGAGAATTAGTATAATTTCTTCCTCAGATGTCAAGAAAAAAGCTCCTTGACATGGGTTTTGGCAATGACTTTTTGGATATAACACCTAAAGTACAAGCAAAAATAAACAAGTAGAATTACATCAAACAAAAAAATTTTCTGCATGGCCAAAGAAATGACCAACAAAATGAAAAACAACCTGTGGAATGGGAAAAATTATCTGCAATCCATATATCTGATGAGTTAATACCCAAAATATATAAAGAGCTCATATAGCTTAATAGCAAAAATCCCCCAAATAATCCACTTTTAAAAATAGGCAAAGGGCCTGAATGGACCTTTTTCCAAACAAGTTATATACACATGGTCAACAGGCATATGGAAATGTGCTCAACATCACTAAATCATTAGGGAAATACAAATTGAAACCACAATGAGATATATCTCACACTTGTTAGAATGGTTATCAAAAAGACAAGTGATAAATGCTGGCAAGGATGTAGAGAAAAGGGAACCCTTGTGCACTGTTGGTGGGATTGTAAATTGATGTAGCCACTATGGAAAACTGTATGGAGGTTCCTCAAAAAACTAAAAGTAGAACTACCATATGATGCAGCAGTTCTACTTCTGGGAATATATCCAAAGGAAAGCACTGTGTCGGAGAGATAGCTGCACCCCCATGTTTATAGCAGCATTATTTATAATAGCCAAGACATGGAAACAACCTAAGGGGAGGAATTGGATTAAGGTAGTCAAAAGGTACAAACCCCCAGTTACAAGATAAGTAAGTACTGGGGATGTGGTATATAGCACAATGACTAGAGTTAACACTACTCTATGGTTTATTTGGAAGTTGTTAAGAGAGTAGATCATAAGAGTTCTTACCATAAGGAAAATAAACTTTTTTTCGGTATCTGTATGAGATAATGGATGTTAACTAAACTTACTGTGGTAATATTATGTAAATCAAGTCATTATGCTGTGCACCTTAAACTTACACAGTGTTGTATGTCAGTTATACCTCAGTAAAACTAGAAAAAATGTTTGGTAGAATTCACCAGTGAACCTGTCTGGCCCTAGTGCTTTCTGTTTTGGAAGGTTATTAATTATTGATTCAATTTCTTTAATAGGTATAGACTTATTCAGATTGTCTATTGTGTGAGTTTTGGCAGACTGCTTTTCTAAGTTTTCTATTTGGTAAAAATTATCTTGATTTTTTTTATAACATAACTCTTAAGAAGATGCTTCTGTGTAATGATTAAGTGAGGATTTTAGTTACATTTTCCTTTCCTTTTTGAAAGAAACACTGCTGGCAAAGCATGCTAAGTTCTTTTATGTAAGGTGGGTTCTGACATGCAGGCTTTACAAATGACGAGCCTTTTTAAGAGTAAATGGAAAGTTCATTTGTATCATTTTTTTAGATTCCACATATAAATGATATCATATGATATTTATCTTTCTCTGTCTACTTCATTTCCTGTGATAATCTCTAGGTCCATCTGTTACTGCTAATGGCATTATTTCATTCTTTTTTATGGCTGAGTAATATTCCATTACATGCACACATGTACACTCACACACCTCACATCTTCTTTATCCATTCATCTGTCAATGGACATTTAGGTTGCTTCCATTAGATTGTTTATCTTTTTCCAGTGGTTTAGATGTAGGAATAGAAATTCACTATTTTTATTACATTTCAAAACAAAATTGAATATGTTGAAGCCATAGGACTTCAAAGACATTGCCTTTTAAAGGAAACTTCATCCAGGACAGTTAATTTAAATACTTCAGAGAGGAAATGCTAGGAAGTTGGAAAAAAGAGATCAGAGAATTCAGTGATTATGGGAAAACAGGTTTCTAAGTGTAATATTGCTTTATAGTGATAATATCAAATTGGCATGCAACACAGTTGATAGACCATTTACTTTTTTTTTTTTTTTTTTTCGGTACGCAGACCTCTCACTGTTGTGGCCTCCCCCGTTGCGGAGCACAGGCTCCGGACGCGCAGGCCCAGCGGCCATGGCTCACGGGCCCAGCCGCTCCGCGGCATATGGGATCCTCCCAGACCGGGGCACGAACCCGTATCCCCTGCATCGGCAGGCGGACTCTCAACCACTGCGCCACCAGGGAGGCCCAAGACCATTTACTTTTAATGTGATTATCAGTGTCGTTGAGTTTAAATCTATCACCTTGGTATTTGTTTTTTATATGGTATTTATTTTAAGGTTTCTATGTGTTCTATTTTTTTTCTTTTCCCTCTTTTCTTTCTTTTTTTTTTTTTTGCGGTACGTGGGCCTCTCACCGTTGTGGCCTCTCCTGCCGCGGAGCACAGGCTCCGGACGCGCAGGCTCAGCGGCCATGGCTCACAGGCCCAGCCCCTCCGCGGCATGTGGGATCTTCCCAGACCGGGGCACGAACCCATGTCCCCTGCATCGGCAGGTGAACTCTCAACCACTGCGCAACCAGGGAAGCCCCAAAGTCATGTTTTTTAGTGTTTATGATCCTTGGCACTTTCTATCATATACCAGAATAATTTATAACTCTACAAATGAGAGTCAGTGTTTCTGAAACTTATATGATAGTGAAATTTTCAGAATACTTTGGAAAACTCTGTGCTAGATCCTCTCTTTTACATAAAGGGAGGGTATTCTACATTAAAAATAGTTCATATGTTAAATTCCATAGTTGTGAAAACCTCCCTTTAAAGCAATTTGCTTTTTTTTAGGGCGGATTTTATATCTGTATTTTTAAAAATTAATTAATTTTAAAAAGTAGCATTGGCTTTTTTTCTGTCAAATTTTTCAGTCAAATTACTTGAAATCAGTTGGATCCTTTTGACACTTGCTTTTAAGCTCTGTTAGGGCAGGTCCAGAGCCACCATTAGTCCAGGGCTAATTTCCTTCTGGGGATTCTTCTTAATATCCTGTGTATTAGGAAGACTTTCCCCTCACAACTGCACAGATCAGTATTCACCCAGATCCCAGTGGATAACTATAGATCTCCAGATCTCTCTGTGGAGCTCTCTTCTCTCTGGTACTCTGACCCACAAATTTTAGCCATCTTGGCCTCCCTGGATTCAGATCTCTGAGAGATCTCAGATCTCAACTCAGCAAGACCTGACTCTGTTTGCCCCCTCCCCACCCCGAACTACTTCTAGGCAGTGAGCTGGTACAGTCAAAGAGCTCATTCTGGTTTTTTTCTCTTCTCTCCTGTGCTCCTTGTTGTCTAATACCTGAAAAAGTTTCTTTTCCTTTCTTATTGTTTAACTAAAGCAGGAGGGTAAATCAAATTCTTGTTACTCCGTCTTAGCTGAGACCATTCTTGACTCATCCTTGATTTTCTTCTAGCCATGTACCTTTTTTAGGAAGCCATCATTTGCTCATTGAAGCATTATTTATAATAACAAAACCATTTCTTTCACAGAAGTTTCAAATTGAACATGTTCAAAACTGAGCTCATGGTATTCCTTTCCAAATCTCTGTGTTCCGCCCTTCCCACTCTGCCCCTCAGAAGTCCCCATAGCAGTAAAAGCACCATCCCAGATATACGTCAGAAACTTGGGAGTGATCCTTAGCACCACTCTCTTCCTTATACACATTTCATCCATCACCCAGAAGTGTTAATTTTGCCTCCAAGATATATCTTGAATCTTTCCACATCTTTCCATCTCTACCATCCTTACTGTTCTCATAGGCCACACCACCACCATGTCTCTTCTGGACTGTTCCAGCAGCCTCCTAAGTGGTCTACTTTATCCATCCTTGTTCCTTCCAATTCATTCTTTACAAAATAAGCAGAAAGATTTTGAAATTATTTTTTTAATCAAAGCCATAGATAACAGAGTTAAAGCTAAAAAAGCATATAACATAAAATGACTTTTCTGTCCTATATCGCCCCAACCCCAAGCACATTCCCTACCACTTTCTACTTTTTTACTGTTTCTTTTAGCGCCGCAATTTAAATAATGTGCTTATGCTGTTATTTCTTGATTTATCCATTTTAGATATCTGTTCGCTTCTTTTTTCTCAACTTTTTCTTTCTCACTTTATTATAACTATTATAATTTTTTATTAAATCAGTATCATTGTTTGCATTATTATTATTATTATTATTATTATTTTTTTTTTTTTTTTTTGCGGTACGTGGGCCTCTCACTGTTGTGGCCTCTCCCGTTGCGGAGCACAGGCTCCAGACGCGCAGGCTCAGCGGCCATGGCTCACGGGCCCAGCCGCTCTGCGGCATATGGGATCCTCCCGGACCGGGACACAAACCCGTGTCCCCTGCATCGGCAGGCAGACTCCCAACCACTGCGCCACCAGGGAAGCCCTGTTTGCATTATTTTAACAAGGCAAATATTTTTACTTGCTGAACCAAAGTGTATACTTTTACCTTTTCTATCTTATATGCCTTTTTGTTTATCATTTACTTAGTTTTGAAACTGCTCTGTTGTTGATTCTTCTACATTCTAGATTCTCTATAATTTTCATGATCAAATACATTATCTGATAATAATCTCCTCCCTCCCTCCTTTTTTTTTCTTCCTAGACACACTGTGAAGTCCCTCCATCCTCCTGCTCCAATCTGGAGTAGATGGCTTCTAGGTCAAGTGGTACAGTCATAGCCCCAGAACTTCCCTCCACCATTGTCCAGGGAAAGTGTCTTCTCTCTCATACTTGATCCTTGCATTTTCCTCAGTGTTGATTTGCTCTTTTTTTTTTTTTTTTTTTTTTTTTTGCCGTATGCGGGCCTCTCACTGTTGTGGCCTCCCCCGTTGCGGAGCACAGGCTCCGGACGCACAGGCTCCGGACGCGCAGGCTCAGCGGCCATGGCTCACGGGCCCAGCCGCTCCGCGGCATATGGGATCCTCCCAGACCGGGGCACGAACCCGTATCCCCTGCATCGGCAGGCGGACTCTCAACCACTTGCGCCACCAGGGAGGCCCTGATTTGCTCTTTTATTTTGATGGACTATATCCTCCATCATCAAAGGTGGATGGGATGTAAATTTTTGAGATGTTATATTTGAAAATGTCTTTATTTTGTCCTTTGATAGGAATTGTTGGGTTGAAAATTAATTTCCCTCAGAATTGGGAATTCATTGTTCAGTTGTTTTAGCTTCCAGTATTGCTATTTATAGTCCTGATAGTGTTCTTAATTTTTATTTTCATCCTTTCTTTGTAGACTGCTTTTTCTCTCTGGAACGTTTTAGGATTTTTTTCCCTGCCATTTTGAAATTTCATAGTAATGTGCCCTAATTCCTCCCCTGTGTTTTTTTTTCTTCTTTTTGTTGCTAGTAATTAGTCCGATATTGTTCTTGGATTGATCCTCTTACCTGACTTTATATTTTGTCTGTTGCTTTTTTATTGTGGCTTTCAAATTTTATTTTTCAGTGTTTTATGTTTCTATCTGGATCTTTGTTACCCAGGTATTCATGAATATATTTAAGAGTTGTAGACTTTATATAAGTTAAACCTTATCAAAATCGTTCTTTTTAAGAATGGAAAGGACCCTTCTTCCCCCTTGTTAATATCCAAGAGCCCCTTATTATCTCTTTTTTTTTTAATTAAAAAATTTTTTTTTTTATTTTTATTTTTTTAATTTTTGGCCACATTGGGTCTTTGTTGCTGCGTGTGCAGGCTTTAGTTGCGGCGAGCGGGGGCTACTCTTCATTGCAGTATGTGGGCTTCTTACTGTGGTGGCTTCTCTTGTTGCGGAGCACAGGCTCTAGAGCACAGGCTCTGTAGTTGTGGCTCAAAGGCTTAGTTGCTTCGCGGCATGTGGAATCTTCCCGGACCAGGGCTCAAACCCGTGTCCCCTGTATTGGCAGGTGGGTACTTAATCACTGCACCACTAGGGAAGTCCCTCTGGTTATTTTTTAACATCCTATTCATCTCTCACAGATGCCATTGTCTTACCTTTCTGAGATTTGTAATTAAGAGGTTTATGTTTTATTTTATTCTGTTCTTCGCATTATTTCTGTTTCCGTAAGTTGTTCTTTTTCATTTCATTTGCTCTCTTTCACATTGGAAGGTCTGTGAATTTTCCATTGCTGCCATACACTTAGCAGCCTAAAACACACATTTATTATCTCACAGTTTCTGTGTGAAAAGTCTGGGCACAGCATGGCTCAGCTGGATCCTCTGCTTAGAATTTTATAAGGCCAAAATTAAGGTGTCTGGCAGGGCTCTGTTCCTTCCTGAAGGCCCTGAGAAAGAATTCTGCATGGTAGAATTGGGTTCCCTGTAGCTATAGGACTGACGTTCCCCTTGGCTCGTCTGCTAGCTTCCACAGGCCTTCCGAATTCCTTGACTTGCGGTCTCTTCAAGCCAGCAACAGCAAGTCCAGCTCTTCTTAACTCCTCAAATCTATATGACCCCTCCTCTGCTTCCCTCTTCTGCCTTTCTCTTCTGTTAGGCAGGCTTCCTGTGATTGCATTGCACCCACTGAGAGAATTCAGGATAATCTCCCTAAAATCAGTTGATCAGTAACCTAAATTCCATTTGCAAAGTCTCTTCACAGCAGGCCCTAAATTAGCGTATGATTGTATAACCAGGGACAGGAATTTTAAGGAGATATCTCTAGAATTCTGCCTACCACAGAGTCCTTTCTGTAATGTCTGTCAGTCATTGATTGTCCATTCTAATTGTCCATTCATACATATACCTAATAGGAAACTCTAGTTGAACGGGGTTTAGCTTGTCACTCTTTTGCAGGGTATTTAGACATTAAGCACACTTTTTCAAATGTCAGTATCTGAAAGATCTTTTCCCTAGGGCTTTTCAGATTTTCTTGTAAGGAATTCTAAAGGGTGCGTATCTAAGGGTAGGTGTAATCCGATGTGGGGCAGGATTCATTTTTCTTGTCTCTCTGTTTTCAGTACATGATCATGCTTGATGTTTGGCACAGTGAGTCGGTGTGTTTCCCATTGGTACTTCCGGCCAACACCTTGATTCTCTACTAGTCCACTTTGCTAAGTCATTTGCTTCTTTCCCATCTGGCTTTTGTCTCAGCATTCTTCTGATGTTGCTTATCTGATGTTTTTCCCCTATTATTTTTGTCCTTTTAGGTTCATGTTTTATTTCTTTACATTTTGGCATGATTTTTGGAAAGGAGTGAAAGTAAATGCACAAACTCAACATACATGTTTAACTGGAAACGCTCCAGAAATTTTTATTTTTAAACTAAAATGATTATTATTTTACCTGAGAACCCTTCTCTGCTCCTTAGTTTCCCACTTCCTCAGCCCCATAGTTTTGGAGATATATATATGTACTATATATAATTACATAAGATATATATATGTACTATATATAATTACATAATTATATAGATAATTTATGTAGTCTGTCTTCCACTAGATTTGTATTCTACTTGATAACAGTATATTGATTTTGAACGTTAAATTTTATTGCTATGTAGTTTATCCTTTTGTTATAAATAGATCCTGGATCATTGCTTTGTGTAGTGATTCATAATGCTAGTATATCTTTATTATTGAACTATAATTTAGCATAAAAGAAAGATAGCATTGTATTTTGGTGTGCCCATTTTAAAGTTTTTATAACTCATAGTCCTCTAGGTGTATTTTATTTTAGTATAAACCTTGTTTAATTACTTATGCTCCTCACCAAGTCTAGTCTTATACATGTGATTCAGATTCCTAAAGTCACTAGTTTAACTTCTTCTTGATATAAGACACAGTAAATAATAAGTCCTAAATTCCTGTATCAATGAAATAGTATTTTATATGGATTTACTTCACTTTTTCTGTTATTGTTGTAATGAAATGAAAACCACTTATTCACAGACTTCATGTGTAGCCAATGGCTACGTTGCTCCAATTAGAGAAATAAGATGTCGTTCTTCTCCCTCCTCCCCTTTCCCTAAGCTACTAGCTCTCAAGGAAAAGTTGGAATCAAAATTACTGATAGTGCTTTCTTTAAAATAGAGATGTAATTGACATATAACATTATATTAGTTTCAGGTGCTCAAAATAATGATTCAGTATTTGTATATATTGTGACATGATCACCACAGTAAGTTTAGTTAACATCCATCACTAGAACTTTCATAAAACAAGCTGTTGGAACCCCTGAGTCACTAAGAGTATTATCTGGGGGTGTGGCCTAAGCATATATTTTTAATATAATTATTTTTACATCACAGGCAATTCTCATGGGCACATACAAGTTAGGAGTTGCTTCATCTGCCTATGACTGACCAAAAAGCTAGTTAACAGTACTGATTTTTCTAATAATAGTTGGCTTGTGAGCTGACAGGAAATGACCTAGGAACAAAAATCTCAAAGGATGAATCATGTAGTGCAGTGTTTCTCAAGCAGAAAGGACATACCAGAAACATTTAGGAGGCTTTTTCCAATTATACATGCTTGCTTTCCCCTCTCCCGCTAAACTTGTTAATGGTAAATTGTGATAGAAGCGTGTCATATTTCTCAGGCGTGATTAGTTTTATGTCCCTATATACTTTTTAGATTTTTCAACCTGTACCAGTTTATGATTTACTTTGGGGAAATGAATGGGTGGAGAGAGAGATTACCACCCTGCCCACACTTAATACCGAAGCAGAGGGGACAAGTGATTATTCAGAAGCTAGGAATTTTCTAAAGTCTTTATTTTCTCCCAACATGGCAGTGATAGCAAAGCTGAGGGTACACTGAGAATTGAAAGTACAGCCCGTAAATCATTAGGTCTCTTATTAGCATGTTGAATCTTGTTTCTTTTAAAAGTAGTCTAGGAAATGATGATTCACTTCTGCTAATTAGATAAATATGGCTCAAAAGACATACTTGAAATATCTTCTGAGTTTCTGAATCTACATAATCATAGCAATTAGCGCTACTGATTCAAACCCCAAGTTACTTTTGAGGGTAAATGGGTTAACTTTGTTACCGACTTGTGCCCTTGGACTCTTTAATCAATAGAAATCAGTAAAAGGCCAGACAAGGAATTCAGCAAGGCTTTACTGAGACTTGTGCTGCAGCACAAGAGAGCAGAAACAAGCAACAGTTTCCCTTGCTGGCTCTCTGAGGAGGGCGGTCTGGTCCCTTAAATAGGGTGAGGGTGGGGGCAGGTTGGTGGGCTGGGCTGGAGCGGTGGCTTAGATGGTCTGCCCACCCCTTGGTGCTGTGTGTAGGGATCATGCTCAGTACCCTAGTTTTGCTTCCCAACACCTCCAGAATGGCAGTTGGTTTGTGGCCTTTTTGTATCTTATTGTTCATGATTGCCCTAACTGCACATGCATGCAGCTATTTTTAGTCCCTTATAGTTTCTGTGTATTCTGTTGCTTCAGGAGACATTTGTCCAGGTGCAAGCACTCTGGTAAAGGGTCCCAGGTCCCAGCCTATCTCAACTTGAATATACAAGACTGAAGAAAATCTCTGATTTTTAATTTTGTAACTTTATTTATTTATTCATGCATGCATGCAGTGCTGAGTCTTAGTTGCAGCATGAGGGATCTTTAGTTGCGACATGCAGACTTCTTAGTTGCGGCATGCATGCAGGATCTAGTTCCTGGATCAGGGATCGAACCCAGGCCCCCTGCATTGGGAGCAGGGAGTCTTACCCACTGGACCACCAGGGAAGTCCCAAAATTTTGTAACTTTAGCTAAAGAATATTTTTAACTTGAAAAAGACATGCCGGGAAGCTTTTAAGAAAATGACAGAATTTAAGAATTTATTTTTAACGTGATTTCTGCTGTTTAGTACCTAAGATGTACTTGGCCCAAATTTATTAATTTATTAATAAGTAAGGAGCAGTTACGTTCACCTACTTTCTGGTAAAGTATTGGTTCAGGACAGTTTTACTGCTGATTCCATTTTCATGTTTCAGAATAATATTCCCCCACAAAATAGCATGTAAAATACAGAACAAGGGACTTGCCTGGTGGTCCAGTGAGTAAGACTCTGTGGTCCCAATGCACAGGGCCCGGGTTTGATCCCTGGTCGGGGAACTAGATCCCACATTCATGCTGCAACTAAGAGTCCACATGCTGCAACTAAAGATCCCTCATGCTGAAACGAAGATCCCATGTGCCACAACTAAGACCCAGTGCAGCCTAAATAAATAAATCAATATTAAAAAAATAAGACTTAACTTATTAAAAAATATATACAGAACAAAACAAAAACCTAATGTGTACTGGAGTGTTCCTAATAGTAAAAATCAAATAACCAACAGAGAAACAAAAAATCCATATAGTTATTAAAAGATTTATTTGAATTTCTTTTTTAAACATGGTATAAGATATATATTAAATTAAATTAAGAAGAAAGTTCAGTGTGGTTTGCAGTGATTGCTACCATGTTAATCTTTATATGCAATTTAACTTTGATTTGAAGAAATCTAACAGAAAAATGAGTGAAGGAAGGAAATAATATAAATGGCTAAAAACCTATGAGGAAGTATACAACATCAGTATTAATCAAAGAAATGTAAATTAAAACAAGGAGATAAACATACCATTTTAAAAATAAAGCTTTAAAAAAATAACACAGGTGCCCATCTTCCTCCATTTTTGCCTTAAAATTATTATAACCTTTGATCCAGTAATTCTGTTCCAATGAATTTCTAAAGAAATAAAATGTGGAAAAACATGTATATAGATAGATGTTTGTAGAACCATTATTTATAATGGGCACAGTATTAGAAGAATTGTTAAATTATTGTTATATTAATACAATTTTATACATCTATTAAAATGATCACTGATTCACAGTCATAGTCCATTTTTCAAGAACAGATTTTAAATGTCTTATACTTTTTCATAATTTCCAAATTTATACCATAATTGTATACTTTTTAAAATTAGGAAGAAACCATTAATACTTAATACTTACAAAGTACTTGCCAGGCCCTGTGCAAGAAACTTTACCCATATTAATCACTGAATTTTCACAAAAACCTCCTGCGGCAGTATTAGTAGTATTAGTCTCATTTTACAGCTGAGGAAACTTGGATGCTGGCAGGCTAATAAGTAGCTTGCCCAAGTCATACAGCTCATAAATAGTGGAGCTGAGATCCAGGTAGTTTGGCCGTGTGCTTCTGCCTCAAATTGTGCCTCATCAGCTCTGCAGCAGTTCCCCTACTGATAAAAAGCTTCCTGAACTTGTAACGCTGGATTGAATCCAGTGAATACTGTGGGTTCCTGAAGGTACAAACTACCCCCTGTCAAATTCTGATCCAGTGACTTAGCAGTCTGCATCATCACAAGTTATGCAGCGACTTGGATTTTGTTGTCTGTGACGTGTGGGGTAGTGCCACCAAACACTGTGAGATACGACCTAGTGCTTCTTTTTTTTCCTGCTTTTTTCTTTTATTGTTTTTCTTTGCTCTCCCTCTCCTTACCCTCTTTATTTTTTAATTAACTTTATTTTGGTATAATTGATGTACAATAAACTGCACCCATTTAAAGTGGACAGTTGGATGAGTTTTGACAGATGCTTACATCTCTGAAACTACCACAATCAGGATATAGAACATTTCCATTAGCTCTCAGACTCTAGCCTAACAGTCATTGCTCTGCTCTGTCACTCTGGATTTGTTATCATTTTCTGGAATATTGTGAGTGGAATCATGCAGTGTATACCCTTTTCTAATTGGCTTCTTCCACTTAGATAATGATTTTGAGATACATTCAGGTTACTGCATGTATTAATAGTTTGTTTCTTTTTACTGATGAGTTGTGTTACATTGTAAGAGTAGTATTCCACTGATAATGAAAGGAGCACATTTTGTTTATCCAGCGGGGTTATTTCCAGTTTTGGCTTTTGTGAGTAAAGCTTACAAATATGCTTTTCATTGTCTTAAGTAAATAACTAGGAGTGGAGTGTCTGAGTTGTATATGTTTAACTTTATGAGGAACTGCCAAAGTGTTTTCAAAAATTATCATTTCACATTCCCAACAGCTGGTTATGAGAGTTCCAGTTCTTCCACATCCTCACCAACACTGGGTATTATCAGTTTTATTAATGTTGGCCACTCTGATGGGTGTATATGTGTGTTGTGGTTTTAATTTGCACTTCCCTGACCAGTAATGTTGAGCATCTTTGCATATGCTTCTTGGTTATTCTTATGTATTCTTTGGTGAAGTGCTTGTCCAAATCTTTAGCCCACTGGTCTGCTTATTATTGAGTTGTATGGGTTCTATATGTATTTTGGATACAACTCCTTTGTCAGATATGCATAATATATTTTGTGAAAATTTTGTCCCAATATACAGCTTGCCTTTTGTTTTCTTAACAGTCTTTCAAGAAGCAGGGTGGTGGTGGGTGGCGGTGGTGTTGTTTTCTTGTAGTAAAGGCCAGTTTTTTTATGGGGGGTGTGGGTGTCTAAGAAATCTTTGTCTACTTAAATTTTCTTTTAGGTCTATGATACATTTAGAATTAATTTTTGCATATTGTGTTAGGTGAGGGCTAATGTTCTTTTAGAAAAATACATGAATCTCTTGTTTCCTTTTTCCCTTGAATTGCCATGACGCCTTTGTCCAAAATAATTGACCACCTGTATCTGGGTTTGTTTCTGGGTCCTCTCCTATTCCATTCATTTATACGTCTTATCATTTAGCCAGTAATTGCACTGTTTTAATTGCTGTAGTTTTATGATGTCTTAAAATCAGGTGGTATAAGTCTTCCAACTTTATTTTAAATTGCTTTGACTCATAAAATTTATAAGGAAATGAGAACAATTCTACAATCAACTTGTTCAAAAGAGTAAGCTGGAATTTTGATTAGAATTCCATTGAATCTTTAGCTCAGTTTGGGGGGAACTGACTTCTTAACCATTCTTGCAATTTATAAACATGGTATATAATATATAATATGTAATGTGATATTTATACTTATTTGGGTCATTTTAATTCTTTTTGTTCCTTTCCTGTAACCATTTTGCTTCTCATCAGGTTCTTCACATGAAAATGAATAGAATAAACACAAAAACTTGTAGCCATTCGATATCAAGGTAGAAAAGTTTGAGTCGACTAAAATTTTGAGATTTGTTAATGATGGGAAAATATTTTCATTACATTTACTTCACATATCTTGTGTTAAGTTACGGCATGCAGAATGAATGAGGGCTACCATATAATATAAACCTTAATTTTTTACAGTTTGGGATTTAAAAATATATAAATAAGAGTTCTAATATTTTCTTTCTGTACCCTAGTAGATTATTATCTTTCCACTTTGAGGTAACTACATTTATTGGATAGTTATGAATTTAGAGTGCTTTGGTATATTGTTTTTAAAAGTGTCATACTCCAATCTTTTTTTTTTTTTTTTTTTTTTTTTTTGCGATATGCAGGCCTCTCACTGTTGCGGCCTCTCCCGTTGCGGAGCATAGGCTCCGGACGTGCAGGCTCAGCGGCCATGGCTCACGGGCCCAGCCGCTCCGCGGCACGTGGGATCCTCCCGGACCGGGGCACGAACCCGTGTCCCCTGCATTGGCAGGCGGACTCTCAACCACTGCGCCACCAGGGAAGCCCTCATACTCCAATCTTTTGCATGGCATTAGTATCTGGCAAAACACAAACACACACATACACAGAAGGAAATTACAAATTCTTTTCTTGAATGGATTAATAGATTTACCAAGTGTAATGTGTTTAAATTTTCTGTTATGCTAGTAAAATGATGTTTTTTTATTTTAACAGATATCAGACACCCTGAAGAGCTTTCTCTATTGAAAAAACCCAGGGATCCAACAAAGAAAAAAAAGAAAAAGCTAGATGACCAGTCTGAAGATGAGGCACTTGAATTAGAGGGGCCTCTTATCACTCCTGGATCTGGTGAGGCTTTGACTAAACCTGGGCTCAGTGTGAGAACCATGGACTGTATGCCTCTGTGTGTGTGTATGTGTTTAATTGAAGTATAGTTGATTTACAATATAGTGTTAGTTTCAGGTGTACAGCACAGTGATTCATTTATACACACATACACGTGTGTGTGTGCGTAAATCAGAAAAAGAATATGTATATTCTTTTTCAGATTCTTTTCCCTTATACGTTATTAAAAAATATTGAGTATAGTTCCCTGTGGTATACAGTAGGTCTCCCTCTGTGTTTTTGATATCGGGATAAATGGACTGTGTAGGTCAGGAGAGTGGTCAAGTTAAAGAACACTCTCCCTCAGCATCTTTTCCCTCAATCTTGAAATCATCACCAGAGTCTGTTATGCGCAGATCATCATGTCAGGTGTTAGCAGTTGTGTCAATAAAAAGAAAAGCTGGTTCTCTGCTCAGGAAGAGTCAAAAGGAGACAGTACCTTAACTGGCCTCGGTTCTTTGCTTTGTGGAAATTGGACAGGTTTCTTTTTAGCATTTAGTTCCATTTTTTGGGTATTTTGTGAAAACCACCAGTATTTAGTTAAGACATTATTGTTTTTATCAGGTTACTTAAAACTGTCTCAATGCTTTGCATATGCTGGTCTCTTAGTGCCTCTCTTTTTCCTTTAAGGTGTTGCTCCTTTAAGAAGCTTTCTCAGACTTCCTTCTATTACCTCCCCGACCTGAATTAGGTTATCCTTCTGTCATAAGGAGAAGGTTATCTTTCTGTCATATCCTTCTGTCATTTTCTGTGTTTGGTATTATACTATATGTTCTCCCCTAATAATCGTGAGCCCCTGCATGAAGAGACTGTTTCTTACCTTTTGGTTACCAGGACCCAACTCAGCATATGGCATGCAATAGGAACGTAGGCAGTGTCTTTTGAGAAGCTAAATGACTAATTAATTAGATTACATGGTTCTTTAGTCCCGGGAAATTAGTTTCCCATGTTTCCATTGGCCACACATTTACAAATCCATTTCTTAGGATAGATCCCAGCAGCAAATAAGTAAACTAATTTTACTATTCATTTCATTCCTGGTTTTTTAAATTCTGGGGTGATGATGATGGTAATGAAAGTACACAGTGAACATAGAGGTTATGTATGCCCAGACCTATTTCATACACTTTACTCGTGGAAACTCATCTAATTCTCACTATAACCCATTGAGGTGGATTATGTTATTACTCACATATAAGGATGAAGATATTATGGCACAGTAAGTTTAGGAACGTCTAAGGTCACATACCTTGTAACTTTTATGTCACTACTCATGTACTGATTACATTTGGGAGATACCAAGAAATAAGACAATCCTTACTCTTAAGTAGTTTATAGGCTCGTTGAAAAGCACAATTACAGGTACTGTATTTAAGGAGGTAATACATCAATGTTAAATGAGTGTTGCAGAAAATAATGTTATAAGAATTCAGAAGACAAAGCAATTCCAAATAGGGTATGTTCAGTTTTGGGATTGGGGAGGTAAGTTTGTGAATTAGCTAGGATTCCAGTGGCTAGGATTTTTTTTTTTTTTTTTTTTTTTCAGTATGCGGGCCTCTTACTGTTGTGGCTTCTCCCGTTGCGGAGCATAGGCTCCGGACGCGCAGGCTCAGCGGCCATGGCTCACGGACCCAGCCGCTTCGCGGCATGTGGGATCCCCCAGACCGGGGCACGAACCCGTGTCCCCTGCATCGGCAGGCGGACTCTCAACCACTGCGCCACCAGGGAAGCCCCAGTGGCTAGGATTTTGATGGGAAGAAAAGGCAATCCTAGTAGAAAGAATGATATTAACAAAGAACATCCTGGCAAAAGAAGAGTACAAGATGTGTAAATAAACCATTTGAGCCAATTCATGGGAGAGAGACCTCCAAGGAACTTCTGGATCACACTGGAGGGTATTTAATGTCAGGCTGAGGAATATAGGCTAGTTCATTGTAGAGTCATTGGTTTCTGAATATGTTACAAAATGAACAAATCATTATTTTAGAAAGAATATCAAATTTAATTCCAGTAAAATGTGGAGGAGGGAATGAGGGGAAAGAGTGGTAGAAGCCTACAGATTAGGAGGTGAAAGAGAATAAAAGAATGTGTCTGTCATTAGAATAAGGTAAAAAATCTGATTTAGACTTGACTATGTAGATGAAGGCATCTGACAGTAGACACAATTCCTGCTTTAAGTTATTTTTTAGTTTAAATGGAAACTCATTTAATTCTTAAGACAAAGAACTACATAGAAAAGTATATTTATGGGATGATTTTGGAGTGGTTGAAATCAGGATTGGTCTTAGAATTGCAAGTGAGAGCTTTTATATAGTGCTTTAAGAAAATACAATTTGAAGACAAAAGATAATTAAGACAAGGGAAATCTCCAAACCTTTTAAGAGCAAGTAACTATGGGTTTCTTTTCTTTCTTGTTTTAAATTGAGGTGTTACATACAGTAAAATGAACAGATTTTAAATTACAGATGAATATTTGAAGATGTATATACCTTGTAACCACCCAGAACTTGATGTAGCATATAGCATGATACCAACACCCCAGAAGGCCTCTCTCATGCCTTTTCCCAAATAGCCACTGTTTGCCCCTCTCAGCATAGAATAGTGTTACCAGTTCTTAAACCTCATGTGAATGGAATCATACACTATGTGTGCTCTCTTGTGTCTGTGAAGTGACCGTGTTCTCAGTGAAAGAATTTAAAAAAAAAAAGTTTTATTTGTCTACACCCAAGCAGTTTAATTAAAAACATTTCTACACTCAAGCAGTTTAATTAAAAACATTTGGGCTTCCCTGGTGGAGCAGTGGTTAAGAATCTGCCTGCCAATGCAGGAGACCCAGGTTCAAGCCCTGGTCCGGGAAGATCCCACATGCCGCGGAGCAGCTAAACTCGTACGCCACAACTACTGAACCTGTGCTCTAGAGCCTGCAAGCCACAACTACTGAGTCCACATTCTACAACTACTGAAGCCCACGTGCCTAGAGCCCATGCTCCACAACAAGAGAAGCCACTGCAATGAGAAGCTCGCGCGCGTTAACTAAGAGTAGCCCCCACTCGCTGCAACTATAGAAAGCCTGCATGCAGCAGTGAAGACCCAATGCAGCCAAAAAAAAAAAATTAAATAAATAAATTAATTAAAAAGAAAACATTTGAGGAGTTGATGTGAAATCCTAAGAAAGTACACAAAGATAGTGACACGTAGAGGACTGATTATAGAGAAGTCCCATATACACATGAAAAGTAACGTAATTAATTTTTTTAAAATTTATTTAATTTATTTTATTTTTGGCTGCATTGGGTCTTTGTTGCTGCGTGCGAGCTTTCTCTAGTTGTGGCACGTGTGGGCTACTCTTCGTTGCTGTGCGTGGGCTTCTCATTGCGGTGGCTTCTCTTGTTGCAGGGCACGGGCTCTAGGCGCACGGGCTTCAGTAATTGTGGCAGGCGGGCTCAGTAGTTATGGCTCTCGGGCTCTAGAGCACAGGCTCAGCAGTTGTGGCCCACGGGCTTAGTTGCTCTGCGACATGTGGGATCTTCCCGGACCAGGGCTCAAACCCATGTCCCCTGCATTGGCAGGCGGATTCTTAGCCACTGCGCCACCAGGGAAGCCCCAACATGTGATTAATTTTTAAAACAAATATTAAATATCTAGTTTGCATGACTTTATGATTTATCAGTCATGTTAGTCAATTATTGGACCAAATACTGAGAAATATGATCACTCGCATGTTGTGCCCATAATAACTAGCAACAGGTCCATATGTCTCAGTTTATGATATCTTTGGGGTGTCAGATACTGTGCTCAGTGCTTCACAGATGTTCCGGTAGTGCAGGGTGTGGTAAGGAGTAGGTGTAATTTTCATTTTACTGAGGAGGAAACAGGCTCAGTTTTCCTTAGTGCCCATGTGCTTCTTGAATTGTGAGCCATCTCTGTGAGCATGGTTAACAATTATATATATGTGTGTATATATTCAATAAGTGATGATTATTATTTATTACATACATTATCTTTCATTTTATCCTCATAGAACACCTATGATTCCGGTGGCATTATCCCCATTTTACTTATAAGGAAAGAACATTACAAGGGTTAAGTAATTCGCCCAAGGTCACAAAGCTATTTAGGGACACAGCTAGGATTTAAATCCAGGTTGCTCTGGCTCTAGCACTCATGTTTCTAACCATTATGTAACATCATCTCTCCAGTTATAATATTTAAAGTAAATATTTTATGAATTCTAATACAAACATTTGATAAAATATTGGTGTGTAAATTATACCTCAACAAAGCTTTTTTTAAAAGTAATGTTTTAAGAGGTAAAGGATCATGAGTGAATTAATGATTCTCAGACTTTAGTCAAACTCTTATACAGAATTATGATAAAATTCTCAGTTTTTAAATACCTTGCTTACAGACTGAGCTCAAGTGATACACTCGAGTGCTTTGCCACTTTGTAGCTGTAACTAGGTAATTATCTAATCTCCAAATACCTGTGAAGAGGGAACCATTTAAGTAGCCTGATCCCATGTCTGCGGGAAACAATTTTTCCAAGTAAGAATTAACTTTACTGTATAGTACTGACTTACAGACTACCAGTTTCAGGATTTATTATGTAAATAGAAATAGAAAATTACTTCATTAGAAACTTTCCTAAGAAATCTTAAAAGCAGCTAGACAAAGGAAAAGTCTGGGTCCTAAAGTAATAGAGAAAGTAATCAGTACTTAACTTGCTTGGCACTGTCAGGAAAATCACCATGCACGGTGCCATTTTTCCTAACTGGAATTTGCCATTTTAAACATCAAAAAATTTTTTTAAAAACTATTCTTTAATTATAAAAGCAATGGGAGTTCCCTGGTGGCCTAGTGGTTCGGTTTCTGGGCTTTAACTGCTGTGGCTCGGGTTCAATCCCTGGTTGGAGAATTGAGATCTTGCAAGCTGTGCGACATGGCCAAAATAAAATATTATAAAAGTAATGCATGCTCATAGTAAAAATTCAAATATTACAGAATTATGTTTTTGTTTTTAATGATTAAAGTGGGACTGTGTTATACATGCATTTGTTTTTTTTCACTCAGTGATACATACTAATGGACTTTATCATTTTTTAATTACAAAAGTTATACATTAGTACAACCTCATTATAAAAAATAAAAGTACCATAGTATAGAAACTGTACTAAACCAAAGCTGAAAATTTGACTTCAGTTTATTCCCTTGGTACTCCCTATCAAGAAGTAGCCATTTCTTAATCACTGTGTATAACTATATTGTAAACAGTTGGAGTACAAGTTGCCAGTACCTTTTCTATATGTTTTATATCTACTTGCATGTCTAGTTTCGTTTTTATAACGTTAATGAGATACATATATATTTGTTCTGCAGTATGAGTTTTTTCATTGAACAGTATGTTTTGGTGATCTTTCTGTGTGTCACAGTAGAGGTCTCCCTACTTCTATGTATATATAGTGTCAAATTTTTCCATGTAGAAGAACTACATTTAACTGTTTCTCTAGCTAACTAGTATCTAATTTTTCTGTCAAATATACTCCAGAAAGTTTCTCCAAGATTCAGACATACAGTTGACCCTTGAACAATGTGGGGTTGGGAGGTCAACCTTCTTCGAAATCGAAAATCTGTGTATGACCTGTGGTTACCCCTCCATACCCGAAGTTCCACATCCACAGACTCAACCAACCACAGATCTTGTAGTACTGTAGTATTTAGGATTGAAAAAAATCCACATGTAAGTGGACGCACGCAGTTCAAACGTGGTCGCACGTTCTTCAAGGGTTGACTGTACTCCCAGAAAGAGTTTTGAAGGCGACGGTTTTGCACTCCCATCAACAGTATATGAAAGTGCCCCTTTTCCTACATTCTGCCCAATACTGAATGTTGTAAATCTTTACAAAATGTTTGCCAGTGTGACAGGTATCTCAGAATTACTTTTTTATTTCCCTGATAAACACTGAGTGTGAACAATAGTTGAATAATATTTCATATATTTATTAGCCATTCCTGTTTCTTCTCTTAATTTTCAGTTATGGACTTTGTCCATTTTCTTTTATCTGTGTTTTTGTTTTAGTGATATTAATCTTTTGATGTGATAAACATTTTCCCTATACTGGCATTCTGTATTTAAGTTTGTGCTCTTTTTTACTATACTGTAAAGTCTTACATTTTTATGTAGTCAAATCTGGCATTTATTTTGTAGTTCTCTGTTTTCACTGTTAATAAAATCTTCACAAATATTACAGAAAATTTTCTATATTTCCTTTTAATACCTTTATAATTACTTCATATTTATATATTTTAATTTATCTGTAATATCAATATTCATATTTTTAATTCACCTGTAATGTGTTTTCTAAGTATGGTATGAGCTAGATACTTTGGAAAAATTTCTGAAGTGTATTAAATACTTTAGTACTTTTTAAAAAAGGATAATGTGTATATAATAACTAAGTTATGAGGCAGATTCTACTGTATTAAAATATAGGGATACTCTCAGGAGCTATTAGGTTACGTTGGGTTTTTAATATTTATAGTAGGGGTCCCAAGACTGTAGTGCTTGTTGAAGTCTTTGTTTCTCATCCTTATAGTTTTTAAGTTATCATTGCATGTTGTTCAGCAAACTCATATTTTATTGCTACTTCATCTTACCCTGTGTTAGTTTTCTGCTTCAAATACGGCTTAAATTGGGCAATCAGGAATACAGGCTGGTTGGGATTATCACTGAACTGGGACTTAAATACACATACCCTCTGACCCAGCAATGCTGCTAGAATTGGGGAAGAGGTACAAAACTGTTTATTGGAAGGCACTGTTTGCAATAGCAGTGGTGACATCAATAATAAAACTCTAAAATGAATAAATGCACACCAACTGGGAATGGTACCTGGGAGGCAGTGTATTTAGCTGCAGTCAGACTGCTGATTTACAGTTTGGCTCTGCGACTTAATAGCTCTTGACATTGGACATATATATTAACTTCTCCTTGCCTCAGTTTGCTCCTCTGAAATGACAGTAATAGGTTTGTTGGGAACATTAAATGAGTTATTACTGTAGATTGCCTAACAAAAAAGAACAAATGGGAAAAATGAAGTGGTCAGATATGACGTGTAGATTACACAAAGTATAGGTAAATAAGAGGGAAGGGAATTGATTGGGTGGCTGATTCTATTAAATGATGTGTAATGTAGGGGAATGTATTTTCTGTTTTAGAAACTTCATAAAGAAGTTTCTAAATCAATTCTAACTTTACTCAGTTCTTGGTAGTAATTATAGTTCATACCAGGAATGAATTTTCAGTATTCTGACATGTTTAGTAAAAGATTTGTTTGCTAGATCTTTGAAATAAACAATGAGAAGATTCTGCCTAGAAGGTAATGTTTTTTTTCCACACCGTATTTACATGTATACTCCCTATAGCAGAATTATTCTTTGCCCAGATGAGCTGGAGTAATGTTTTCAGCCCTTTTAATAAGTAACTCTTTCACAAAATGCCCTTGTAGTTTAAGGTTCTTGCTTTTAAAGGTACAACTAAATATCCCAGTGTTCTTCCTTGAAGGCTGAAAAGGAGCATTCACAGCTTTCTTTGTTGCTTATTTAACAATGTTTCACATTCTACAAGTTGTTTAAGTATCCATTGGGAGAATACATTTAGGGGTATCAAATCAGATACCCTGAGGCTAGTAAGAGATTTTTTTTTTTTCACTTTGTGTTCTCTTCCTAGACTCCGTCTTGACAACTTCAAAAATCTCTAGCGTTACCACCACTTTTTCATAGGTAATTGTTTCTGTCATTGTGTGTTTGGGGGTGGTATGTCATTAGAGATGAAAGGAGAGAAATTTCTAAGCATATTCCTAAATTAGGTAAGGAAAACAGCCATTCCATTAACATCATCCATTAACAGTGTGACACCCATTGACACATTTTCTTTTTAAATATTATGACTACAGGATAAAATATATTAACAGAGTTAGAACTTTGAAGGGATGCTTTTACTTAATGTCATTCTGAATTTTTTTAGTCTTAATTTAATTTAATCTCCTTAATTTTTGTAGTCTAGAAGACAGAGGATAGATCATCAGTGGACTAATTCAACAATTTTTTTTAATGTTGCCTCTACTACATACCTAGCCCTTTAACACTGAGAAAGCAGAAGATTAAAAAGACAGTATCTCTACAGCTTCAGGGGTTTAATTATAAAATACACCTTGTTAGCCTCTTTCTAGGGCAATATTTATATATCTCTTTGCTCGAATACTTTATTTGTAAATCTGTTGGAGCCAGTTTAGGTATTCGCTGAGAAAATTATTCACTTAATTTATGTGAATTTATTCAGTTACATTGAGCTGTCTTAAAACAGGGTACAGTGATTTCAAAGGGTGATAAATGTATACATGTTTGTCACTAACACATGAGTAGAGCACAACCTCTTTAAAAAAATTATTTTTATTTATTTATTTATTGGGCTGCATTGGGTCTTCGTTGCTGCACAGGCTTTCTCTAGCTGTGGTGAGTGGGGGCCACTCCTCATTGCGGTGCACGGGCTTCTCATTGCGGTGGCCTCTTGTGGAGTACAGGCTCCAGGTGCGTGGGCTTCAATAGTTGCAGCATGCAGGCTCCAGAGCGCAGGCTCAGTAGCTGTGGCACACGAATCCAGTTGCTCTGCGGCATGTGGGATCTTCCCAAACCAGGGCTCGAACCCGTGTTTCCTGCATTGGCAGGTGGACTCTTAACCACTGTGCCACCAGGGAAGCCCAACCTCATTGTTCTGAATTGGACAAAACTTGTTTTACTTAGATTATAGCTTCTAAGGTTCTTTACTCTTAAATACACTTGGAATATTTACTTCAGTTTACGATTCACAATTAGGAAAAAATCTGTATTTTCTTCTTCCCATTTTCTTTTCATTTTCATTCTTTGTTTCTGTCTTCTATTATTGCCTTTCTTTACCTTCTGAATTCCTTTCTTTCCTTTTCTATAGGCACTGATGTTCTTTACATTGGCCCTCTGAAAGGTGAGCCTTGGCACAATTAAAAAACAAAAGTGTTGGTCTGTCTGCTTCAGCAATATCCTTAACTTATATTCTAACTCTCTGGAACTGATTTTTTTCCCTAGAGTTTCCAACTTAGTTATATTTTTTTACCTTGTTGTTATACATGTTCTTAATGTTATACAAGTAAAGTTAATTTCACTTGTTTTTAAGAGAAGTAAAATAATGTACTAAAGCTTTTCCTTCCAGAATGAAGCTTGTGTTTCACAGTATGCTTCATATCATTATAGCATGTATTACTGAAAACTAAGATAACTATACTTCATACTTAACTACCTGTTTTTCATGTTATTTATTAGGAAGTATATATTCAAGCCCAGGACTTTATAGTAAAACAATGACCCCCACTTACGATGCTCATGATGGAAGCCCCTTGTCACCAACTTCTGCTTGGTTCGGTGACAGTGCTTTGTCAGAAGGCAACCCTGGTATACTTGCTGTCAGTCAGCCAATAACATCACCGGAAATCTTGGCCAAAATGTTCAAGCCTCAAGCCCTTCTTGACAAAGCAAAAATCAACCAAGGGTAAGTTTTTTGTTTTGTTTTGTTTTTCTGCTGTTTACCAATTACTTTACAAGTTTTTTTTGGTTTTGTTTTTGTTTCTTTTTACTGAAGTTATAGTTAATTTACACTATTGTGTTAGTTTCAATTGTACGGCACAGTGGTTCACTTATATATATATGTGTGTGTGTGTGTATATATATATATACACACACACACACACACATATACAGCAGTTCAGCTATATATACATACAGCATATGTGTGTATATATATGTGTGTGTGTGTGTATGTATATATAGTGTTCTTCAGTTTCTCTTCCCTTATAGCTTATTACAAAATATTGAATATAGTTCCCTGTGCTATATAGTAGGTCCTTGTTGGTTATCTGTTTTATAAATAGTAGTGTGTATAAGTTGATCCCAGCCTCCTAATTTATCCCGCCCAACCAAGAGTAAGTTTTAAAGTATAGATACAATTTAAGAATTTCCGTTTCCACATAGAGGTAGAATTAATTTTGTCTTGCTCTGTTCCACTATTGCTAATTTGTCCAGGTGGCTTGATTCCTCAAGATCTCTCATGGAACAAGATGTGAAGGAAAATGAGGCCTTGCTGCTCCGATTCAAGTATTACAGCTTTTTTGATTTGAATCCAAAGGTACCGAGGGTTTAGAGGGATCTCTTTTGTTCCTTTTTGTTTGCTTTTTGGAAGTTGGTGGGGTAAGGAATTGTTTGGATATATATAGCAAGTCTTGAATAATATTAAAAACTCAAAGCTTTGGACAAAGGCATCTGTATTTTAAAGTAGTCTATTGTTTTAGTAAGTTGGAAGCATAACTAAACCCTTTTCTTTTTGTTAAAGAATTGAATTTTTGGTTGATTTGTGTTTTAAAGGAACTAGTTAGGTACTACAGAATTGGTAAAGTTAGTTTATGTGTTTTTTTTAACATCTCTCTTCAACTGTACATAATTATATATCCCAGAAGATGTTGCTTCAAAAAAAAATTCTTTTTAAGTCTATATTTCTCTCAATTTAATAGCCAAACATTGTAATGTGTTTTTACTATCAGATGGTTGGCATCATCTGTGCTATTGAAATACTTTGCTTTTCTGATAAGATTTAAATTTGCTGTAGAGATCTGGAGTGTTTTCCCCCAGAAAACACATGGCACAGAGTTTTGGGTCTTTTGCTTTCATGTCATCCTTGCGGGTGAGGGGACCTCTCTTGTCTGCTTCTCATCCTTTTCATGTCCAGATTATAGCCTAGATTTTAATGTATATATTTATCATTTTAAATTATGTGCTTAAATAATTCTTCATACAACAGTAAAATGTATATAGTAGAATTACAAAAAATCATTTTAATCCCTTTTTAAGGCTATATCATACCTAATTTTGGTAAAGCCAAAGCTGTTCTGGGAACATAGTTATATTTGCATGGGGTGGGAGGGGGCTATGTATTTTGTTACCATTCTAAGATAGTATTGTTACAGTATTGATTTTTATTAATGTAACTAAATGGATAATTCAGTAAAATTTAAGTAAATCTTTTCTACAAATGTGTGTGTGTGCTTATGTATGTTTGTGTATGCCCTCTATTTTGGATTCTTAAAATAATTACTGTTTCCAAGGACCTGCCACTTTGTCTGGTATGCTTTTCCACAGTGAGCAAGATGTTCCCTGAAATAATTAATTTACTGTCTGATTATGACATGTTAGTGTGGTAAATTGCAACAACAATACTGAAAAACAGTCAGTTCTACCTTACTTTAATGTCTTCAAGTTAAATTCCTTTTATTAAGGGCTGTAATACCTAATGGTTATTTCCCTGGAAAATAACTTACAGAATCTACTTCTATTACTGAATATGTAAAAATCTTACGGCATATTTTAATGCCATTTTTAATGAAAAATTAGATGTGGATATATTTAGGTATACGTAACCCTATAGGTAGCTTTTTTCCTTACTGTTAATGTAAAAGGTAATATATTACAAAAGAATTGTGTCTCTTTTGCTGCAGTATGATGCAATCAGAATTAATCAGCTTTATGAGCAGGCCAAATGGGCTATTCTCTTGGAAGAAATTGAATGCACCGAAGAAGAAATGATGATGTTTGCAGCCTTGCAGGTAGTGGCGAATAATTGGTAAATGGGACTTTTCTGGGGAAAGGGTAGGGAATTATTTAAATGGTAAAGTGGCATAGGAATTCCAGTAGCATTTTGATAGGTAGTGTTTTACTTTTTGCTATGTAGAAAGTGAATAGACACTTAGAAGGCAAAATATGTGTGAATTTAATTTAATTTTTGTCTTATATAAGAGATTAGTGGTATACTTAATAGTTACTTTTCTATATCCTGTAGGAGAAAAATATCCTTCCACCCCTAGTGGTATATAAGCTTAAAACTGTCCAATTTTCCCCTGGAAATAAAATCTATATTAAGAATCAGATTTCTGAAATGAAGCTTTGCATAACTTCATAAATAACTGGGGATGGTAATATTTGTAAAATGGGCTATGGCAGAAATTAATACCTTTTAAGATGATAAAATTTTAAGAGACTAGTGAAACTAAACATAGATAAGTTTTTAGAATGGTAATCCTTAAGAAGTAGGTAGCTGGGCTTCCCTGGTGGCGCAGTGGTTGAGAGTCCGCCTGCCTATGCAGGGGACACGGGTTCGTGCCCCGGTCTAGGAGGATCCCACATGCCGCGGAGTGGCTGGGCCTGTGAGCCATGGTCGCTGAGCCTGCGCATCCGGAGCCTGTGCATCCGGAGCCTGTGCTTCGCAATGGGAGAGGCCACAACAGTGAGAGGCCCGTGTACCACAAAAAAAAAAAAAAAAAAAAAAAGTAGGTAGCTAATGTTAAACTAGTATTTTTCCAAATGTGGTTCTTGCTTACAACCTGTTTCAGAATTACAGTAGGGCTTATTAAAAAATTAATTGCCCACTTCATTACTGCTGTTCCCACTGGTAAAGTAATATTAAGGTGGCATCCACAAATCATTCTTGGAGACACTGAGGTCTGATTGACCACTAGATTAATTTTTCTAGATTAATAATTTCAGGTATCTGAGTGAGGCTTTGGTGAGTGTTCTCAGATTATGGTTGAATTCTATTTAAGTACTGGAAGCAAGGTTGACATTCAGTTATGAATATCTTTCACTATCATAATATTTAATTTTTTCCTTAGAACACAAATAAAAATGCTCTCAATCTTCCAAATGTTTTTATGTACCCAGAAGAGTTTCTCAGTTGAGACTCAAGAAAGTTGTCCTTTAGAGAGGAAGAGCAGCTCATTTCTCCTTAGTTTACACACTGAAAGAAGGGAATCAAAATGAAGCTCAGACAGGGAAAATTGGTAATGACAGATGAATTAGTTTAGTTATTTTCTAGAGACTTGCTTAATCAGTTAAGACTCTTATATTGTGTTTGTGGGTGATTCAGACTACCTGAAGAATTTCTTTAATTAAATTCTGGAGCAATTTTGTTCAAAGTTATCTCACTTGGTTATATAGTGTTCTCTCTACGTCTTTCTCACTTAGAGTATGGGCTCTTAATTTTCTAGTGAAAGTTTTGCTAATGACAGAATAATAATACATGTAAAATGTATGTGGGGAAAACCACAGGTTTTCCAGTATTTCTTATCTTTTTATTATAAAAATAATGCATTTTTTAAAAAAGCCAACAGATATATCCCAGCACATAGTTGTTCAAAAAATATTTGTTGAATGAGTATACAAACAGTCGTACTGTCATAGAAATGGGATTATTCTTCAGCTTTGCCCAACTCCCACCCCAACCCAATAAACATTAGATATTCCATTTCAGTTCAGTGAAAAACACCTCAGAACCGTGGATTTTAATTCATGGAGACTGAATGCCCCAAAGCATAGCTTTCCTGGACTATTTTAGAATATAGATTCATTGAGAGAATTTTGGACTACAAATCCCCTGAGTTGTTGGAAGCCTTCCAAGAGACTGACCCAAAGCCTCTTGGAAGCCATCCAGTACAAGAAGGGGGAAACTGAAAGTATGGCAAGGAGATGCCTAGGGTTTTTTATTTTAGACATACGTTACAATCTGAACTATTCTCTCATTAGAGCTTCTGGTTCCTTGTGTAAAATAAGTCTACAATAGTAAAAAGAAACAAAATAATTCAAAGTAAGAAGCTGTGGATAAAAAAAATTAAATTAAGTAAGTTAGTAACACTGTTTTTCAAGTATTTAGGTCCAATCATGTATTGTAACATTTAATAGATACCCCATGCCCCTTTGAAATCAAAACTGGATTTTATGACCAGTCCCATTCACATCCAGGATTTCTCCAGTATAACTCAGAAGGACCTTTTGCATGAGAATCATCTAAGGTACTTAGTAAAAAATGCAGACTCCAGGCTGGACCCCATATTTGCTGAATGAGAATCTCTGGGGGTAATCGAACCTAAGCATCTATATTTTTAACCAGCTCTCCATATGCTTATTTTTTTTTTTTTTTTTTGCTGTACGCGGGCCTCTCACTGCCGTGGCCTCTCCCGCCGCGGAGCACAGGCTCCGGACACACAGGCTCCGCGGCCATGGCTCGCGGGCCCAGCCGCTCCGCGGCATGTGGGATCCTCCGGGATCGGGGCACGAACCCGTGTCCCCTGCATCAGCAGGCGGACTCTCAACCACTGCGCCACCAGGGAAGCCCCATATGCTTCTTAATATGCTCTGATATTTGCAGCCACTGCCTGGGGGCCTCACCCTGCCTTTTTGTTCATGATTTGTGAATATGAAAATTTCTACCACTATAAGGATCTCATTTCAGCACAACTGAAGATATAGCCAGAGAGTAGTCATTACTAATTCACTAAATCTTAAAATACAGAGGAATGTTGATATTTGGCCTCAGGATTAGTTCACTAAATGTTCCCATGAATAGATTGTATTCAGTGAATGAATCCTTCAGAAATATGGATTGCTACTTAGTGCTTTGAAAGGTAACTGATTAAGTGATTTAAAAGTTCTGCTTAACTTTGTATAAAACCTCTCTAAAGTTTAGCATCAAAATCTAATCATTAATATTTGTTCTAAACCACTTACCTAAGTGTATTTAAAATCATAACTAGTTCTATACCCAAAGATCTTTCTATCTACATATAGGAGGAGTTATCACTGCTCATTATATATCTACATATATGTATATGGGAGTATTCATGTGTGTCAGTGCTGGTATATGTATTCACATATAAACGTATTCTACCTTATTCTAATGTATGAATGAGAAGGTAAATGTCATCTCTCTCTGATCAGGTTTTCAGCATTGAGTTGAGGATGGGGGAAAGTGGAACTTTAGTTTTCAACATAATAGTGATAACTAAATTTCCTCTGCTGGATAATAGTAGTAATATAAGGTAACCAGTGTTAATCCATTTCTACAGAAGACCTTATGCATATTCTGTTCATTCATCCAATACTTGTTGGTTCTAGCATGCATTTTAGACGTGGAATACTGCAGTGGGGAAAAAAAGACAGTTAAAAGTCTCTGCTCGTGGACTTCCCTGGTGGCATAGTGGTTATGAATCCACCTGCCGGTGCAGGGGACACAGGTTTGAGCCCTAGTCTGGGAAGATCCCACATGCCACAGAGCAACTAAGCCTGTGCGCCACAACTACTGAGCCTGCGCTCTAGAGCCCGCGAGCCACAACTACTGAAGCCCGTGTGCCTAGAGCCCATGCTCCGCAACAAGAAAAGTCACTGCAATGAGAAGCCCGCGCACCACAACAAAGAGTAGCCCCCGCTCGCCACAACTAGAGAAAGCCCGTGCACAGCAACGAAGACCCAGTGCAGCCAAAAATAAATAAATTTATTACCAAAAAAAAAAAAAAAGTCTCTGCTCATGTAGAGTTCAGTGGGAGAGGCGTTAACTCTCTAAATCCTACGGACACCCAAACTGAATTCATTTGTATTTGTCCAGGGACCCTACTTTTTTGAGTAAACATTTATTAGCAGGTTTAGGACATTGATTTCAGGTGCCATGCCCATTATTTTCCTATCCTTCTAATTCTTAGAGACGTTTAGGTTTTCAGATTAGGTGATGAAAGACATTCAGTATAGATACAGATAATAATCTCATTTTAAAATTTATAGTTAGAACAATCATTTAAATAAAATATCACTTCTGGTTTCAGTATCATATCAATAAGCTGTCGATCATGACATCAGAGAATCATTTGAACAACAGTGACAAAGAAGTGGATGAAGTTGATGCTGCCCTTTCAGACCTGGAGATTACTTTGGAAGGGGGTAAAACATCAACAATTTTGGTAGGGTGAATCTTTTACCTACTAATTTAGTTTGAACTGATCTTTATACCTTTCTGTGGAATTAGGTTTTCATGCAGTGTTTGGGGGATACAGAGAAATATTTAGTGCTTTAGAAAATACAGACATCAATTTTCCAGAAAACTTCCAGGGAAATTTTTTAACATTAATATTGTTCTAGTGTCTAGTGCTTCCAACACAGTAAAGACAGATCTTGACAGTCTGCACACTCTCTTACAAGTAGTGGGAGAATATTTCTTCAGCGGAAAAATTAATCTCAAGTCATGGTAAAATCCATTTAGTGATCTCCAAATTTGAAATATTACAAAAAGAAGAGAAAAATAGATCTCAGGAAAATTTTTAAATGCTTAGGTGTTAGTTATTACAGAAGAAACACTATTTTAAGGACTGTTACGAGTTACAAAAGTTCCATATGCAGCTATAAGCAGTTTTAGCTATATTAAAATCAACAGTATATTCTTGTGGGTTGTATAACTTGCTATTCTGATCAAATTTTTAATAGCTTTTTATGCCATTTGAAAATACCATTGTACTATGTGACCATATAATATGATTGTACCTTTAAAATCTTTATAATCTGTATTTTATGTAATTTTCCTTGTTTACTGAATAAGCTGGTTCTTGATATCAGATACTAAACAGTAGAGTTTCAATTTTTTTTTTCATGGGAAAAAAATGATTTAATTCTTTTCCTAGGGGGACATCACTTCCATTCCTGAACTTGCTGACTATATTAAAGTTTTCAAGTAAGTACAAAAGGAGAGGAATTCCAAATATTAATGAATAAATGTCAGTTTTATAGCCATGTTTACGTTTTTGAAATTTACTCTGACTGGCAAATGAGGGAAAATAACCATCTTTACCAAATTAAAATTGCAGTACTTATTAAGTTGTTTTATCTGATAAACATTTTCCTTAAGGTGGGGGAGGAGATTGTGTAAACCTAGATGGATTGCATCATGCAGATTCTGAAACATACAGTGGCATATCAGTATAAAGCATCCCGTCTGGGTGAAAGCAGTACATAATGAACTGCTATTGTCAGTGGCTGCTTCTTTGTTTAGAGCCCCAGAATCTATTGAATTCTATTCATTTGTTGATGGGACATTTTATAACAAGGTTCCAGTGTATCTTATCTAGACTTTTAAACGGTCGATCTAGTCATACTCCACAGAATCAAGAGCGCTAGGCATTAAGGCAGAAAGAGGAAAGGAGGTGATGTGGAATATAAGATATAAAGCCATTTTGGAATAAACCACTTACTGTAGGTGAACATATAACAGCTCCACATATGTAACATTTCTGAGCTAATGGCACAATTTCAAATGCTGCTCTCTACCCTACTTTGTTCTCCCTTTACACACATTTTTTACCTACCTGCACTTTTCCTTATCCTCTCTTCCTCATGCTTCATGTTTGACATTGGAGTGACAAGTTAAAGTCACCACTGAAATACATGCCTGAGAGATAAGCACTTCCCTCACTTTAGTCTTGCCAGGTAAACTTGCTTGTTTAGAGAGACTCCAAAGGCAGCCCTATGGACGTCATGAGCTTGCAGGTAATTTCAGGACCTAGGAACCTTCCAATTATTGACATTTACTTCACCTTTATTTTCCTATGCTTTCCATGTGACCTGCTAGTGATAGGGACAGCTACAACTGACAGAAATACTGGAATGTTTGCCTTAGTGTCTTCCTTTGCCCACTCACTGTAAGATCTTCCTGAGTAGATTGAGAAAGGAGGGGCAAATCCAGTAACAGCAACGTTGAATATAACACACTGGCCAAAAGGGAACTGAATTCAGCACATGTAAAACTTGGTCTCAGACTTTTAACATTGTGAAACTTTGCCGCTAAAACATAGCATTGATAAAGTTATTTCAAAAGTGTTTTTTTTTTCTTTCTTCTAATTCTCTTTGACACATAGGCCAAAAAAGCTGACTCTAAAAGGTTACAAGCAGTATTGGTGCACCTTTAAAGACACATCTATTTCTTGCTATAAGAGCAAAGAAGAATCCAGTGGCACACCAGCTCATCAGATGAACCTAAGAGGTAAGGAAAGCCTTGGAATGACCAGTATTGATGGTGGAATATCTGTTAGCTAACATTCAATATACTTTGTTTTGCTGGGGGATAAAGTTGTTTAGTTTTTTAGTTTCTTAACTCCTTTAGGTACTTTTTTATGTTTAGTATTCAATTTCACATGAATATTTTGTTGTAATCTCTGTGCAGTCCTCACTTGAAGTGTGTGATTCTACTTTTATCCCAAGTAAATTTATGATGGCTCTTTTCTGTTCTTCAGTATTAGGACATTGAGGTTTTCCTCATTCTGCAGGAGCCGCCCACTTAATTTTCAGATTCTGCCTCATTCTCATCTGTGCTGTAGTCACCTCCTCCCAGTTTTTGCTGGTTTCTCCCTTCCTCATCAGCATCCTACTCCTTGACCTTCACTGGTAACAAGCTGGTCCAGCTCAGGTCCCCAGTCTCCTGGTTTTCTGGCTCACCAGTGGCTTAGCCACCTGCAGGGTTTGGCTGAGTGCTTCCCCCTTCCCAACACCTCTTCCCTGCACGTTTTCGTCATCTTCCACACTGCTTTCGTCCTGGCCCCTGGGGCAGCCCCAGGATACCCCTCGGAGGCTCCTGCTAGCTGACAACCTGAATCTCATTGGTTTCCTCTTATTTCTTCAGATCCAAAGCTGTCTCAGAACAGGGGCTGGTATTTGAGGCACACATTGCTGGACCTTTTTCCGCGGTCCTGTGGCCCAGACTGAGCCTGGCTGAGGGTCAGAGCTGCTGCTTTTGGTCTTTTTTTTCTGTTCAGGTCTGTGGAGTTACAGCTTCATTTGGCTTTAGTGAGTTCTGTTGGTTCTTCACACTGCTCCTTCACCACTCTCATCTGTTGGATGCACTGGTTCAGGTGGTAGGAGAGTTCCCGCTCCAGGTTGGTCTGGTTCTTCTGTGGCTGGAGGACATCCTGCTGCCTCTTTCTGTGATTCTCTGCAGCCTTTATCTGGTCTTGCAGATTGTTCATGAGCCTCTCACTTGCGGTGATGTTACTTAAAACTGCCAGCTCACTTCCGGTGTAGATACCACTTCCTCCAGGAAGCCTGCTCTCCCCAGGCTCCCCGGCACTCGCTGCCCCAGGCACCCAGCATGCTTGGTGGGGGACGCGGCAGGTTGGCTCCTTGCTGCTCCACACTCCTTTTACTGTGCCTTCCCTTACAGCAAAGCTGCAAGACTAAAATACATCTTCCAGACTCATTTCCAGTGGGATTTAGATTCCAGTCAGATGCGTTCTTGTGAGACTTGAATTCCTGAGTTAAGAAGGGGTTGGAGAGGCAGTTAAGAAAGGAGTTAGGTGCTTCCGGGCCCTGGAGTTACATCTGTAGATCTGTATTCTTAATTTTTCTTAGTAAATTGTGCATTAGTATATTTTTAGTATATTTCAACACGATGTCCAAATCTCTACCCTATCTCTCTGTTCTGCCCAGTAGTCATCCGAACTGTTGCTGTATAGTTACACACATTTTAATAAATAGAAAGACCTCTGCCCTGGGTAGATGATTGCTATGCCCATGTGTTGAAATTCTGTAATTTTCCTAAAACTTCTAGTTAGACTCACTGTCTTTTTCTCTAAGTCACGAGTTTAACTTTTAAGTCTTTACCATTATTTGTTACTCTCAAAATCTATTGCAGCTGTCCTCTTGCTTCCTTTCTAAGCTGCTCAGGACCAGCTGCAATTATCCACTCTTGATTTAGAGACTTAATCTGTCTTCTGGCCCCTGTCTTCTCTGTCCCTATTACATCCTTAATCTTCTCCTTCTATAACTGAGAAGTTAAGTCCTGGTATGGAGAACAGCCTACAGGGTGTCCCAATCCCACTTCTCCCAAGTCCTCCCAAAGGAGCACTTTTCTAGCACATCACACTGGTGAAGGTAACACTAGACTAAGAATCAAACGGCCTAGATTCTGCTCTGCCACTAAACTAAATCAAATGGCCTAGATTCTGTTCTGCTCTGTGATTTTGGAAAAGTAGCCTATCTGGACCTTAGTATCTTCCTCTGAGTAATGAGAGTGTTGGACTGGATGTTCTCTAAGGCCCCTAAGATATCTAAAATGCACAGTTCTAAAAAGTGCAGTTCAGCGGATGCCGATTGATCTCCTGCCATGAACTGTGCTAGGTACTAGAGACAGGAGCAAGAAGAGATTATAGTCGCATCCTTCAAGATGTTTAGAGCATGTCAGGAGATAAACAGCTACAATTCGGGCAATAAATAGTACTTTAAAAAGTAAGCAATAGGGCTTCCCTGGTGGCGCAGTGGTTGAGAGTCCGCCTGCCGATGAAGGGGACACGGGTTCGTGGCCCGGTCTGGGAAGATCCCACATGCCACAGAGCGGCTGGGCCCGTGAGCCATGGCCACTGAGCCTGCGCGTCCGGAGCCTGTGCTCCGCAACAGGAGAGGCCACAGCAGTGAGAGGCCCGAGTACCGCAAAAAAAAAAAAAAAAAAAAAAAAAGGTAAGCAATAGATCAGAGGAGCAAAGAGGTAAGGGTGCTGTACCAGTTAGTCTTCAGTGACGTTGGAGAGAATTAGGAGAGACTTCATGGAAAATAATGTCACAGTTAAGATCCAAAAGAGAAAATTGTGATCTGTGGAACGAAGGAGGAGAGTTGGTAAAAGAGACTGGTGTGCAAATGCGTGGAGAGAAGCATCAGCAGTCACAGGGCGGGTTGTGCTTCCGGAATATGGAGTTTAAGTGGGGAGGATGAACCCTTCCTTAATAGCTGTTGAATCCATTCCTGCTAATTATGAGAGGTAATAGCAGAAGAAATTGGCAGGAATTAGAGGATAGAATGGTTAAGTTTTTTAAACTGGCAGCAATGAAGTGACACTGAAAGATTATTATGAAAATGATGGGATCCATCATATTTATATTGGCTACAGTATAGAGGAGTAATTTTAGAGCAGTGATAGTGATCCGAATTATGTTTATCAATATGGGTGGAGAAAAGGGCACAACTTCATTAGGTTCTGAGGAAGTTCAATCAACAGACTGGGTGATTGACCTGGGAGAGGCTTGGGGAGGGACTTGATTCTGGCTTATATAGCTGGGTGGATAGGGTGGTATTGAGATTGAGAATATAGAAGAGATGAGTTTGGGGAGGAAGATGAGCTTAATTTAATTGGGTTATTTTAAATTTGAGGTGCTGGTGGGATATCTGTTTGGAGCATGGGCGAGATCCATGCTGCAGATAGTGATGTGGTAGCAGTTAGTATTAATGGTAGATGTAGCCACTGGAATAGTTGTTTACAATATGAAAAGGCTAAGAGCAGAATCTTGCAGGACACCCATGTTTAAGGGACAGGGCAGATTAGAGGAGGAGGAACTTGCAAGGGAAATAAACCACAAAAAATAATATATACGAAGACCATGGAAATGAGGCATGATGGAAGTTAAGGTAAAAGTTGTTTCGAAAAGGACAGTGTAGTCAATAGTGTCAAATGCTACAGAAAAGTAAGTTACGGCTACATGGAGGTGGTTAGTAACCTTGATTAAGAACAGATTCAGCAGATTTCAGTGGGCTTTTAAGTATGGGAGCCAAAGTACAGTCATTGAGAGGTAAATAGGAAACAAAGATAGATTTTTTTTTTTTTGCTGTACGCGGGCCTCTCACTGTTGTGGCCTCTCCCATTGCGGAGCACAGGCTCCGGACGCGCAGGCTCAGTGGCCATGGCTCACGGGCCCAGCCACTCCGTGGCATGTGGGATCTTCCCGGACCGGGGCACGAACCCGTGTCCCCTGCATCGGCAGGCGGACTCTCAACCACTGCGCCACCAGGGGAGCCCCCAAAGATAGCTTTTTGATGAACCTTATCTGTGACAGAGAAGGAGGAAAGAGGGCAGTAATAGAAGAGAGAGGTATAAGGTAGAGGAGAGAGGCATTTTATGGTTTAAGATGAGAGACTCAAGGAAGTTAAATGCTGATGGAAACGTCACAGTAGAAAGAAAGGAAGGGAGGTGGGAGGAGAAGATCTCTGTGATGGAGCAAGGCTCCTGACGGGTGGTAGAAAATTCAGCCCACTCGGACGTAAGAGCCTTGGGAGGAGAGACACCTCTTCCACTGTGTGGAAGCAAGGGCAGCCAGGTTTATCTGCTTTGGTGGCAGGAAGTTGGGGCACCTCAGTTTTGATGGCTTTCGTCTTGTTGGGAAAGTAATGTGAGGTTGTCCCCTGAGAATGAGTGGCATAGGAGGCCTGAGAAGATGTGAAATAAACATTGTTGAGAATGTCTGTTAACACAGAAGGCTTGCCAGCATCAAGGGGCAGGCTAAGGTTGGGAATTGACGAATTTCTGGTGAAACTTATCTGCTCAGTTTTGTGATTTTTTTTTTCTCCCCCTTTCCCTCCTAGAGTGCTCAGCAGCCAGAGCAGAGGCAAGTAAGTGGTAGATGGCTGGGTTGAGCTAGGGTTAAGGTTTTGCTGAGTGTGTATAATGGAAAGACAGTGAGTCTGGGGAGTTGGAGGTGACAGCTGGTGCAGCGGGGTCCAGGCGGGACTGCAGAGAAGGAAGATGTGGAAACATGATGGGGAGAAAGTGATGGGGTCACAGGATTGGGTCTCTCAAAGAACTTGAGGAGATTTAGGATGGAAGATTGTGGTCAGAGTGGGCTGTTTGCATTTAATGCTTCAGAGGACTAGTAATTGGGTTACAGTGAGGTCCAGCATGTTACCATGGAAGCAGGTAGCCTGTGCTTGGAGCAGGCGTGGGGTGAATACTGTCTGAAAGGTGGCTACTGAGTGCCTCTGTGCTTACACTAGTGCCTGAGTTACCACTCGCTTGGTCTCTCACTTTTTAGGTTTTTTTGGTATTTTACTTTAAAAAGAGGTCTAATTATTATGGGCTTGGGTACTTTAAATCTACTTGCATGATTAATGAAATTTGTGGCAAAGATTGTGTATCTTCAAACATCTCTTTGTTTTAACTTTGCAGGTTAAACACATTGCCACACAACTTCCTAATTGTTTCCAATGATTGTATAGGAGTTAATGTGGTAGCTATTTATGTGGAGTAATATTCTAAAAAGAAAGCAAAGAGGGGAGAAGGTCCATCAAATTAATGATTGAAGTTAATTCTGGAGAGGAGAGGATCTCTCCTTTATCTGACATGTTCTGTTTCTTTTATATGATACTTAAAACATTTATGTGATGGGGGAAAAATGACAATTTAAACATATGTTCTTTTTGTGTGATAGATACATAGAGGTTTATTATCTTGTTCCTTGTACTCTCTGTGCCGGGAGAAGTTGCTCCAGTACAAGGAGAAAGGCAACAGCAGGCCCTGCTAACAGTTTACATTCTTCCTCATAGAGCCTACTGGATGGTCTTAACATGTATTGAGGGTGACATGGACTAAGTACTAACACTTGGAATACTCTTTAGGGAGCTCTGACATGTTCATTATCTTATTGATCCTTACAGCATCCCTGTGAGGTAGAGTTTAAGGTCAGGGTATTTGGGCATAAATAAATTGGACATGATTATGAAGAGGTTGAGAAGGGTCTGGAACCCAAATCTGTCTGCTTGCAGAGCTCTTCTTCACTCTATTATACTGGTTACTAATTTATTCTGACCGTTGTCCCATTATCTAACTGGGTATATACATTCAATAAATCTGTGTTCTCTTCTGTAAAGCCACCAGCTAACGGTTAACAGAGTTGATTACATGGATTTTTATAATCCATAAATGTATGTATTCCTGAAAACCTGCCAGTAGAGTGAAATTCTGCATGCCACTTATTTTCATACTGACTTCCCATGTATATAAGTTTATGTTACCTTCTATACCAGATGGACTCCTAATATATTGTGCTTACAGTTAATTTTCCATATGTACAAAGAAATGATTAAGAAACTATTTTTGTTCAAATGATCACCCTCTGAATCGAACTACTTGTTAAGTATTCCAACACCCTGGAGTTTTGGAAGGAGGCCTGTGCCCAGGAGCATTCAGTTGAATCAGGAGATCCTGTGCCTCCCCTCCCCTGTGCCGTTAAGCTTCTTGCTTCCACACAGGAATAGGAGAGGAGAGCAGCTGAGTTAGGGAGCAGTGGGTCCTAAGGAGGCCCTTACATAGGACTCTAGCTCAAACTGGGTAATCCACCCAAAACATGCCTTTTTTTAAAAGCATCATAAAAGTCATTTATTCTGACCCAAACACAGTTAAGTTAGAATTTAATTAGAGAAAGATATTTTAAAATCCTTGTACATTTAGAATCTTAGGGAAAAAATCCCAAATAACTTAAGATTCAAAGAACTGAATGATACTAAAACAATACATATAAAACTTGTGGGATGGAGTGCAAGTGTTTTTGGTAAAATATCCTTTTAATAGGACTCTTTCCTTCTCTTCTCAATCAAGGGCCACAAACTCTGTGCAGTTAAATCTCTTGTATATTATATAGATCTGATTCTTTGCTCCACCCCCGGACAAAATTACTGAGCATAAAGAATTTATTCCCTGCTTTATAGATTCCATGGCACCAAACTTTCAACACGTTAAGATGCCATAAAATGAGGGCTGCCTGTATTGGCTTGGGATTTCTTAAGAGTAAATTTGATCATTTTAATAATTTTTTTACTACAGGCTGTGAAGTTACCCCAGATGTGAACATTTCAGGCCAAAAATTTAACATTAAACTCCTCATTCCAGTTGCAGAGGGCATGAATGAAATCTGGCTTCGTTGTGACAATGTAAGTTTTCTGATTAAAAGTAAACCTCAATTTTCTTTGCTTCCTTACTTAGTGAGCTGACCATTCATTCTTATATTTTATACTCAAAGGACCCATCATGTGATAGATTTCAAACCTCAGTATTTCTTTTCAACAGGAAAAACAGTATGCACACTGGATGGCAGCCTGCAGATTGGCCTCCAAAGGCAAGACAATGGCAGACAGTTCTTATAACTTAGAAGTTCAAAATATTCTTTCCTTTCTGAAGATGCAGCATTTAAATCCAGATCCGCAGTTAATACCAGAGCAGATCACAACTGATATAAATCCTGAATGTTTGGTGTCCCCTCGCTATCTAAAAAAGTACAAGAATAAGCAGGTACTTGATTCATTTTACTTCATCTGCTATTTTCTGCTGATTTGTTTTATAATTTTCTACATATACTTTAGTTTCCCCCTCTTAAACACAACTTTTTCATTTTAAGTGGTGGTCTTAATTTCATATCAGGTGGTTAAAATATAAAATAAGAAATAAATAGCTTTCAGTCAGTTTAAATTGGTCGTTTAAGAAAAGCCTTATTGGGCTTCCCTGGTGGCGCAGTGGTTGGGAGTCCGCCTGCCAATGCAGGGGACGCGGGTTCGTGCCCCGGTCTCGGAGGATCCCACATGCCGCGGAGCAGCTTGGCCCATGAGCCATGACCATTGAGCCTGCGTGTCCGGAGCCTGTGCTCCGCAACGGGAGAGGCCACAACAGTGAGAGGCCCACATACCGCAAAAAAAAAAAAAAAAAAAAGAAAAGCCTTATTATTTTAATATGAAAGATAATGAGGTGGAATATTGGGAGCATATTTATTCTAAACAACCTGAGGAAATCACTCTGCTAACAGGATGTTCTTTCAGGAAATTGAATATGGTCTTACCGCATTGTGTTCCTTAATTCATGCAGCTTTATTCCTTATATAAAGTAAGTCTGATATAAAGCACAGCCAGCATTTCCCAACCAAATCTGTGATGACTCTTCTTGCTGTCAAAATTGATTTTTTCAGCTTTGGAAATAAACTTTACGAGGGTAGATATAGTCCACGTTGAACATTGTCTTTTCTTAACATTAACAGTCAAAACCTAAGCAACATTGGCATAATGTGACAAAGTTTGGTAAATTTTCATTGAAATTCACTGCTTTTGTTCCCTCTGTTTAGAATTCCTTTCCTGGAAATTAATACCATAAGAGGATTGCTATTTAGGAAAAAGGTTCTTTGGTACAACATAAAAGGTTCTTTGCCAGGGGAGTTTCACTTGGGATAGCCCCCAGTATTCTCTACACCCAACATCATGCCATAAAAGGAAAAGGCTCCAGTTTAGGAGGGGAGTGAAGAAGAACTTTGAAATAAGTATTTCATTTTTATCTAGTTTCATTTTTATTTTTGTTAAGGAGTAATTTTAAAACATTACTGGAAAGGCCCAATGATATATCCAGAACACTTACTAATTCTTAACTTTAAATACAGTCTTTATCATATGGATCTGAAATCACTTAGCTAGAAATGTTCATAAGTTTTAATCACCAAGTATTCGTCTTTAAGTTACAGAGGTTGTGTAAACTGCATGGAAATGGTCTATCCCACGGTCATATGATGTGGGAGTAGTGAGGAATGGAGGAAATGCTGCCCTGGGGAGCTTTGTGGAATGTAGATTGTAAGTTAAAAAGGGAAAGTGAATCGAGTTCTAATTTCATTTTTTATTCTTAGTTAATTCATTTAAAAAGTATTTATAAAGAGACTTGTTTCTAAAAGTGGATTCATTTGCCTTCAAAGTCAATGAATAGTTTCAGACCTTTAGCAATCTCATTTCACTATCAGGTATTAGGAATAAAAGATCTTAAAGTATAATTGTGAAGATTGCCAAATGTTGGTTTAGTTGTCAGACAGGTATTGTTTTCTCAGAAGCCTTTAAAATGATAGTTTTTGCTTTAAAAAGGTACTTTCCTGTTGGTGAGTTCTTGAATAGATGTCAGCTGAAAATTCTCTTGAGAACAGAGAATGTGTGACTGTCTTTAGCTGGCAGGAGGGCAGGATGTGTGTGGTCTGAGATTAAGGATCTTTCTAGCCCTGTCTTCCACATTGGCATCTTATCAAGTGCACATTCTTTCTGAGTTCTCCTTTCCCTAACTAGACTTGGAGGTTGAGTCATATTATTGCCCTGACACCTAGTAAGTACTAATAAGCAGGAGTTTAGTTTAGTTTAGTGGTGTCAGGTGTGTACCAGTCATTGGACATATTGCTCAGTAATTGTTTGTTCAACTGTATGATCCCGTGGCACTCCGGGGTCAGGTAGGTCTAAGATGTGCAGGCCACGGGGTCATTCAGCCCTACCAGGGCATAAAGTCTTTGGGTCCATCAATGTAGCCTTTGTTATAGTTAATCTACTTTTAATTCCTAAAAACTATATATTAATTAACTTTGCTATGGATATTTTTTACATAGATGTCTCCCAAACTGGATTTTAACATTTTAAAGGAAAGAATTTTTCTACATCTTATCCATGTTAATCCAAATTGAAATGGACCAATATGTTTATAGCCACCACTCCTACTGTAGTGTATGGCATATTTTTATTTTCCTTTCCAGGAAAAAGGATGCAAAAAACAGATGGTAATTGAGGGATTTGCTTTTCTTGTGTAAATAAAAAAACAGTATGGTCACTGCACTTATTTTATGCCTTCAACTTATTTCTGAAAAGCGGTGCATGGATATATTATCTGACTCAATATGAGACAACATTAAAGGCTTTTGAATATTAATTTTTATTTTGCTACTAAAATAATTAGCTTTACCCTAACCAGTAAGAACTGGTACATGAAGGGGGAAAGGTTATTTGCTCTTAATTTTCTCCCTACAAATTTCTACCCTTAATTTTAGTAACACTTAACAATCTAAAATAATGTGGAGTGTTTCTCAGCATTCTAAATGGAAAGTGAATCGCTGCTTTCTCATTTTCATTTTCATGCTTGCATTTACTTTGCTTGGTTTCCATCTAAAGTAATTTTTTGCATGGTTTTTGGCTGGAATTTTGGTTTGCAGGTGTTACCGCAACTTTTTCTTTGCTTCATTGCCATTTTTTCTGATTGCCTTTTTTTCTTTCTGCTTCCTTTTTCTTTTCCTCGCATTGTCATCTACAGCCAGGCTATATAAGAGATTTGGTAAGTTCTCCATATTTACAAAAAAAAAAAGAAAGAAAGAAAAAGAAAAGAAATAACTAAAAATATTTAAAGCCCTAGCTACAATCTCCCCTCATGGATTAATTTCTTTCTACTCTTTGAGGGAATAGTCATCCCAAAGTGAGTATAATTTAAATTAAAAAATTAACCTTTCTAATGATTCCTTTAGAAAAATTTTAAAGTTATTACAGTGATTTCAAGTACTTTAAAGCTGCTAAAATATATATTATTCCTGCTAGAAAGTTGTATGCCAGGTACTCATTCTGATCATATATCTTGGTGCTGAATTTAAAACCCATCATGTATATGAGGATTAGAAAATATAGTTTTATAATGCAGTATCATATGTATGTGTACTTGAATATGTCTCAAGAATGGCAGTTATGCAGTCCTAATAGTTCACTGTTTCTTGACATATGGAAACTAAAATTAAGAAAAAATATATATTGAGGTTTATTTTGGAAAGTCATTATTTTACTAAAATTCCCAAATGTAGCTTCAGATATTTTCTAATTCCAACTCTTGCAATACATAATTTTGGGTGGGGCACATAATTCAATGTTTTAATCTTTTTTGTCTTGATTCTACCATGAAAGAATAATATCTAATGGTAAAGATGATGTTTAACCATGTTTAGATAACAGCAAGAATCTTGGAGGCCCATCAGAATGTAGCTCAGATGAGTCTAATTGAAGCCAAGATGAGATTTATTCAAGCTTGGCAGTCATTACCAGAATTCGGCATCACACACTTTATTGCAAGGTCAGTGGTTCTACTAAGCACCTATGTGTAAACCTTAATCTGTGCCTTTTTACTTAATCTACTTCATATAATTAGAAATTAAATATTTAAAGCTACCTCCTGAGACCCATTAACCTGTTACACAGTAAAATTTAAAGAATGTTGGAATGTATTTTCTATACTTAAAATTGTTTCATCAAAAATTCAAAATGATTGCATTTCTGCTTTGTGCAAGAATAGCACTTTTTTTAGAATTAAAACATACGTGTCTTGAAGAAAAACAGACCAACATGTCCCCCTCCTACCCCAACATGTTTTAAAACATTTATTTATGTTTTTAATGCTGTAGATTCCAAGGGGGCAAAAAAGAAGAACTTATTGGAATTGCATACAACAGACTGATTAGGATGGACGCCAGCACAGGAGATGCAATTAAAACCTGGCGTTTCAGTAACATGAAACAGTGGAATGTAAACTGGGAAATAAAAATGGTAAGCTGTAACTATGCTACTTGAATGCGTATGTAGTCTGTCTGCTAAAAATGAATGAATTAAGAAGAAAAAGGCCTATAAATTCTATTCATTTCCTACTTAAACTTGCCTATTTCATAACTAGCCTAGATATTCTAAGAACATAAGATGTTACAATATTGCCTCATCTTTAAGGTTATCTTTCTATAACGGATAAATAGATAAATATTTCTATTTAGATAAATATTTGTGAGTGGAAATAAATATTTCCACTCACAAACAGCAGCCACTCTTTATTGAATGCCTGTGCCAGGCATGATACTAGATGTTTTATATGTGTACCATATTTCTAAACCTCACCTCAGCCCTGTAAGGTTGATGGATTATCCCCACTTTACAAATGAGGACACTAAAATTTAGAGGACTGAGGGCCGTCACTGTCCATGACCACACACTTAGTAACAGAATCAGAATTCAAACTGGGATACTTAGGGCTCTAAAGCCTGGCACATCATGCTGCCCCTAGCCTTGGAGTACATGATTATCACTTAAAATAAACAGAATGTTTTACTAGTAAGTCATCTGTTTTAGGGTCGCTGGGTTTGTTGTATCGATTTCAGTTACTTCATAGAATCTTGTATTTCTGAAATACTCAAACATGAAACCTAAAGGTTAAATATCTAAAGCAGATATTAAACACAGGAAGTAGGTTTTCTCCCAGGACTTCAAGAGAGACATTCTCATTAATTGAATCACCAGAGACCATTTGGGAACCTAATGACCTAAAGCCCCCTTGCATTCAGTCTTCCTTTTCAGAACAAGAAAACTAAAAAAGAGGAGGGGAGGGGCTAGTAAACTTGAGTTATGCTTTTGGACTTAAAGGCATTATTAGTTTAGGATTAAAAAATATTTGAGGACCAGCAAGTATTTTGTGATAAGGACAGACCTTAATTAAGCACAGTAGCTTCACTTGGACCCAACCATCTGGAGTTTTGCAGGGACTGATCGTTCTCTGTCTTTGTTCTAGGTCACTGTAGAGTTTGCAGATGAAGTACGATTGTCCTTCATTTGTACTGAAGTAGATTGCAAAGTGGTTCATGAATTCATTGGTGGCTACATATTTCTCTCAACACGTGCAAAAGACCAAAATGAGAGTTTAGATGAAGAGATGTTCTACAAACTTACCAGTGGTTGGGTGTGAACAGAAACGCTGTGTAATGAAGCTCCATGGCCATAACAGTTATTTAAGTTTAAAAGCTGTTGTTTGTTATATGCTGCTTAATAAAGTAAGCTTGAAATTTATTATTTTATCATGAAAACATTTTTGCCTTACCAGACCAGTTAATATGTGCACTAACAAGCACGACTATTAATCGCTATCATGATACAATATATGGACTTGAATATGGCACACGTTCCTTAGGGCCATGAATTGAAAACTGAAGTAGTGGGCAAGTCAGAAACAAAACATCACTGATTCAAGCTAGCCAAACTGTATGTAAGAAACTCAAGCCATCTACTTTAAAGCTATCCAGGGCTTAAACTATATGAAGTCTATTTATCATGTTTAATGCATGTGTTTTAATGTATGTTTAATTTGACCTCGTATTTTTCAAACAGCCTACTTCTGGTCGCCATTTGTCGTCCGTCTGCCCCCAACCCCCCCAAGATAAATCAGGCCTGCCGAAGGTGCCTGATATTTAATACTGTCGTTGTTTGATCTTGAAGGAAATAGCTGTTAGTCGTCATGCCTGGTTTGTTTTTGTCCTTGAATAAGCATGTATGTATATTGTCTTGTGTTTTTATTTTTACACCATATTGTATTACAACACTTTTAGTATTCACCAGCATATTCACTGTCTGCCTAAAATATGCAACCTTTGCATTACAATATGAAGTAAAGGTCTATGAAGTATGCATTTTGTGTAACTAATGTACAAACACAAATTTTATAAAATTGTACAGTTTTTTAAAAAACTACTCACAACTAGCAAGTGGCTTGGATGTTGCATCTTTGCATTAATTAAATGCTCTTTAACATATAATTAATGTGCAGTTTTAATATCTGCTAAATTAAGGATGACTTCATTATAGTCATGATTTGCCACAGTGTCCTTAACTCGAATGCCTGGACTGGCTGTGTTCTAGTCTGTTGCGCTGTTACAATCTGCATTGGTGCTAGTCAGAAAATTCCTAGCTCACGTAGCCCAGAAGGGTGCCAGGGAGGGGTAGATTACCAGTATTGTTCAATAATCCATGGTTTAAAGACTGTGTAAATGCATTTTATTTTAAATAAAAGCAAACTCTTTTATTTAATGTTTCTTTCGTACTTCTTGTTTTGACTGTTCACATGGCGTTAACTTTGCAGAAATGATCTTTTGCCTTTGGAAGTGCTCCACCTGCAGCTTGTGAGCACAGCTTGCTTAGTGTTCTGGAGTGTCACCAGACAGACAGGCTTACTCTCTAAGATGGAGCCTTCCACTTAAATAGAAACCCCTCATTTTTCCTACTACTTAGGAATGAACTGTAAAATATTTATATGTTAGACATGCAGCTATAAACAGAAATATGACAGATGAACCACACTGTTGACTTGGGCAGAACTGGTTTTAAACAGCAAAATGACTCCGTTTCAAAAAATACAATTTTTATGAATTTACTCCGTATTGTTACTGCTATCCCATCATCATTTAGACTCAGAACTTCAGTTCTGGACTTTCTCCTTTACCCCGTGTGCAGTTCATCAGGCCAAGCCCTGTTGATATTTCCCTCATGCAGCCCAGCATCTTTCATTTGTCATTGCTCTCACCATCCCCTGAATTCAGGTCTTTGGTCTGTGTCACATTCTCCATGGCTTTTCTTCGTACTCTAAGGCCAGGTCATAACATAAATTTAAGAGCTCCTTCCCATTAAAAAAAAAAAGTAATAATATGTTCCCTTAAGTACAGATCACCAACTTGTACAGTCACTTGCTAAAAGCCCTAAAATATATTTAGTCTGTGGCGTGCCCGAGTCGTTGATGGCCCCACGGCCTCCCCACAAGGGAGAGAGTAGCCTCTGTGCTGACTTCCCTGCCTCTGGTTGCCCCACTGCCCTCCCAGTGATTTCAAGAATAATTTAGCCCCAGCACAGCAACAGCCTATGCTCTAATAACTCTTGGTTGCTTACAGCATAAAAGCGAAAAGTCCCCAGTTAAGTGCTCAGAGGTCTTCTGTGGCCTGTTTCCCAGGTCACATTTTTTCACCCTATCTCCCAACAGTCTTCTGCGTACTTCACTCAAACTGGGCGGCTGCAGACACACTTTGCACTTGCCCATCTCCATGTCATCCCCCAAACCTGGGATGTCTTCATCCCCAAACCTTCTAGTCTCCACCTGTCCAAATCTCAGCTTTCTACAGCATTTTAGAAATCTTAGAAAGAGCTCAAGTGTTCTTTCTTCCATGAATACTTCCAAGTTTCCTTGTAGCCAAAAATTTTCTCTTTCTCTGAACTGCCATTGAATTTGGTCCTTTTTGGAACTTAAGAGCAATCATCTTTATTGAATATATCCTATTGCCCCTAATAAATTATTACTTCCTTGAGGACTGGATCTGAGCCTCATGGTTTCTACCTAGGATCAGTTAACATACATTTGTTTACTGAATATAGTGATGGCCATCTTGGAAATCAAGGAATTATTACAACTTAGAATTTTTCAGCCTCAGCATAGTTTAATACGGAGAAAACAAACATTTTTGGCACACCAACTGTGTGCACTGAGAGGCATGCTAAGTGCTTTCACATACATTATCTAAAGATTCGTGCAATTCAACCTCATTTTATATGTGAAGCTCAGAGAGGCCAAGTGACCTGTTTGAAGTCACACAGCTATAACTGACAAGTGCCAAGGCAGAGCTAGAAGTGGAACCCTGGTTTCCATCTCCCTGTCCAGTGGTATTAAAAACAAAGCCTTCATGAATCCTGGGGAACCCTATTGGTGGTGATCTCTCTACAGAGATGATACCAGTCCATGAAAAGAACACTGGCAGGGCCTCCAGCAACATAGTTTCTGGTTTCTGCTCAGTGACTCAGCTTTAAGTGGATGTGAAGGCTCAGGGGATGGGAGACTAAGCTCCCTCCTGACTCTTTCTCTTAAATCAGGAGGTTATAGACCAGCTGGAAGCCCCTGATGTAGTTAATCAGTAATCTTCACTTCGTACAAATTATTTTTTACAAAACCTTGAACTTCAAGTCAGGTACCTAGAGATGTGAACTTATTTTTCCCCGGTATTACTGAGGTATAATTGACAAAACGGTAAGATATTTAAAGTGTACATTGTGAGTTGAGGTAGGTACACACTATGAAAGGATTCCCACCACCTAGCTAATTAACACATCTGTAACCCCAGAGACATGAACTTTGTAGAAGGAAAGCCACTTGGCAGTCCTTGACTTGCTCTTACATAGGCCAAAAGGCAACAGTGTAGCAGATAGTGCTTATTTCATTTTGTATTCCATAGTTTGTTTTTTTTTTTTACGTTAAAAGTCTTATTAAGGTGCTTTAGTTATCAGTGATGTAGTGGGATCAGACCAACCTAGGTTCCTGACCCTTAATTTATGTAGGAAAAACCACAGAGTTAACTGTACCTACACTGAATGTAGTAGTTTCTTAGTAAAATGTTAGGTTGTTTTAAACTCAAAACTTTTTTGATTCTCTGGAATGCATCCTTATCCTATACCTTTCATAATTCTTTCTACCCCCTATAATTAAGTTTGACAAGGGCTGCTGCTGTTCTTAGACCATCAATCAAAACATGGTAATGTCTTCACCACTTTGATAATTCAGAAAATAAGAACAGGGCTTTCTGAAATCCATCCCTCTGTGACAGAGTATCATCACTGATACTTCCTGAATGCCTCTCCTCCACACATGATCCTGCACAGCTGCCGTCTATGCTCTGCTTTATTCTAAAAATGCAGACACTGATTCCAAAAAATCCTGCCACCCCCTCCCAAAACGTTTTTGTGGCTACTGTAGCCATTCCCTCTTTTTGCAGCTATATAGTTGCAAAGAAAGGCAGAGGTGAGCTGACTTGCTATCTGGGTGTAGACCTAATAGACATGTACAGTAAGAAGTTGATCCAGTTATTCTGCTGATAAAGCTCCTGTCATCTCTACAGTCTTATGCAGGAAGAAGGTGTTTACTGAAAGCTCTGTGCTCTTCAACAAATTAACTGTGTCTTCATCTGTGTGAACTGCTTTGCTTTGGCAGCTCAAGGATGGGGGAGGTGACAGAGAGAGTGACAGGAAATGGGAAATTGTCAAGCTGGGTAAGAGGAATGAAGCTCCGAGTGGACAGGCAGAGCCATCCAGAACAGGAAACAGGGTAGCAAAGAAGCCTTATCTGGTGACCTTATTTCCCGCTGTGCTGACTCCTCTCTTGCTTTCTCTGCTTTATTTAATAAACAATACAAAGTTTCCCAGGCTGAATGTGTACATTAAAATTCTCTATTTATTCCCTTAGTGAACAGTTACCAGAGTGTGCGTGCACACACACACACATGTGCGCACGCACGTACGCGCGCGCGCGCACACACACACACACACACACACACACACACACACACACACCTAGTTGAGTTTCCCTTTTGATATCTGTGCCTGGGCCTGCATATTACTAAAAATTTCAAGCACTTAAAATAATTTGAGACCATTATTTCATGAGCTCTAGTTATAGTCTCATGTGGCTTCATTGGCCAAGCACTATCTATATTACTGCTCGTCCAAGTTCAATGTTAATTAAATTTGTGATAAAAACAGCACGACCAACCAGACAGGTTTAACATATCTGTATTAATATGGTTTGTAGATATTGGACAATTTTTTTTAAAAACACCTTCTGAGCATCAATTCTCATCTCAAATCTAAATTTCATGAACTTAATTTTTATGACCAAGTAAAATTCAAGTAAACACATTTACTCTGATATTTACTGTTCAGAACATCTAAACCTTGTTTCTATCTTCCTTGCCTAACTGCAAATTCAGTTAGCTCTTAGAAGGAACATTTAGAAAACAGCATTTCTTCTATTCCAGGAGCACAAAGGGCCAAGAATAGCTAAGATGCTCCTAGAGAACACCAGGTGAGGCCTTACCAGACAGCGAGAAGTCAAATAACACTAGACGGAAAGTGTGGTGTTGGCACAGAGATAAACACAATAATCGAAGATCCCAAACAGACCCCAGAAGCAAACATGCCCACGTAGGGAAACTTGATTTCCAAAAGCCAGCCTTGCAGATCAGCATAAAACACAAGGACTTCCCACCAAACGGTGCTGGTGGTTATCTTTATGGAAGGAATTTAGACCACTAACCTCATCTATGAATGTAGTAGTCCAAGTCAACTCCAGATGGATTAAATACTTAAATAGGGAAAGAATAATTAAAACTTTTAAAAGATAACATAAGAGAGCATTTATATGACAGTGGGGAAAGAGCTTGTGTGTTAATAAGACAAAAAGTACAAACCAGTTACATCAAAATGAGAACTATAAAGATATTAAAGTGTAAAAAGGCAAATCAAACTGGGAGAGATATTTGCAACACATAATTGACAGAGCATTACCATCTGGAATGTAAGTACACATGCTCACTGATGAAGCCAAAAGAAAAATGGACAGAAGACTGGAATGGGTACTTCACAAAAGAGGAAGGCTGAATGGCCAGTAAATCGACAAAAAACTGTACAACTCTACTAGTATTCTAGAAAATGGAGGAAAAAACCAATTTTAAATAAAATTAAAATACGGCTTCACACTTGCCACATTGGTAAAATGTTTAAAGTTTGACAATATCAAGTATTGGCCAGGATGTGTAATCACTGGAATACTTATAAAGTGGAGCGGAGCCCTGCACAAACAATTTGATATCAAATGGTAAAAGTAAAGATGTATCCTATAGGCCAGCAATTCCACTCCTAGGTATGTATAGAACCTGGAGAAACTCTTGCACGTGCAATCCAGAAGACACAAACGTGAATATGCACAGCAGAACTACCTATAATAGCAAAAAACCGGAAATCAAGTGTCCATTACGGTAGAACGGATCAAATATAATAGTCATAAAATGCAATCAAAATAGTGAATAAATTCCAATACACAAAACAACATAGATGAATCTCAACCTAATGATGAATCAAAAATCTAGCTTGCAGAACACACAGTATGATTCAAGTTTTAAAATGTACAAGATTTTTTTAACATTAAAAATGGAAGTAAGCGAATCTTGCTCTTGACAGCTGCCACTCTATTCTTCTGATAGCCTTTCCTGGATCTGGACTGGATCAGCACATGGGTCTGGCCCGTCCTGCCAAGTGAATCACTAATTGGCTGACTGTTGGGCTGCCCTGGTTTACGAATGGAGGTAATGAGCCCAGGGTCAGGGGTTCATTCCCCTTGCGGTCCAGTTAGTTTTGCTCTGTTTCATGCTCACGGGCGGCACCACTATTCTGTGAACAGGCAGGCTTAGTCACATGAGGGACTGGATAAGAAAAGATCTATCAGCTCAATCAGAAAATCAACTTAAAGCTCAAGGCTCAGGGCTTCCCCGGTGGCGCAGTGGTTAAGAATCTGCCTGCCAACGCACGGGATATGGGTATGAGCCCTGGACCGGGAAGATCCCACATACCGCGGGGACAACTAAGCCTGTGCACCACAACTACTGAGCCCGCACACCTAGAGTCTGTGCTCTGCAACAAGAGAAACCACCACAACGAAGAGTAGCCCCTGCTCACCACAACTAGAGAAAGTCTGCATGCAGCAACGAAGACCCAACACAGACAAAAATAAATTAATTAAATAAAATTTTTTTAAAAAGCTCAAGGCTCTGGTCAATATACAAATCACAGCATTGATACTTATAAGCCTTTGTGAGGATGTCAACTCAGATCTTATTAAACCATCCAGGTCATAGCAGAGGAGTCAGGGAACTTACTGGACACCTTCCCTTGCTGCCCACCTTAGTATTAAGGTGTGTCCTTCAGATCCAGCCTTCTACAGATGCTGACTTTATAAGAGAGGAATTCTGAACAAAATGTTGACTCTCAAGAAATTAGGCTTTCATGATTTGAAAGTGCTTTATAAATATATGAACAGAAAGTCAACAGGATAGGAATGATAGATAAAAGCCACTGCTTACATAGCAGGGCAATCTGGAAAACAGCTGGAATCTATTTTGATTTGTTTGTTTTAAAAATGTCCCTGTTCATACAGAAAGTACCAGAATAAGGAGTGATGCAAGTAAGTAAAACTGTCAGAAGGTTAAAAATAATGGATTAGTAAGACTAGTTCAGCATGGCTTCAGTGAGAATGGAAAAAGACACATAGAATCATGGACTAATCAAGTGTTCTTACAAGGGTATATTTTGAAAAGCCATCATTTGTACCAGGGGGTGATGATACCAGTTGTTCTGTACAGAAGATGGGGAAAAAGGAGCTTCAAAAGTAGCTTTAACAGGGAAGAAACTTACTTAACAAGAGCAAAGAACAGACAGAAAATAGACTGTTTTGAGGTCATCTTTGTCACTCAGGTTTGACTTTTATTTCTAAATGTTATATTCAAGAAATAACTGTATAATCAGCCTATACGTCTTTACAGAAGGTCTGGAAATGCTTCAGTTTCAAAAGAGGCCTGGATGTCTTGTCCTAAATAGGTTATGCTTCTTTCTGATTGGGTTTTAGTCTCATTTCAGTGCCCCAAGTACTTGCCATACGGCAGTAGTTTAGAAACTTCCTTTTGCTTTCTCATAAATTTTGTTGAAAGCAACCACATAATGAAGAGTAAATGCCTTCTACTGATCCTTAGCAGGAAGCCAGAACTGAGTTCCTTGCAACGCCCTATCCAGACCTGGCTGTACTGTAGATGGAAGCCTATACTGTGACCTTGACTCCTTTCACATGCCCAGAATTCCTCCTATGAAGATCTTTAAAGAGGGGACTGGACAGATGTTTCCTTTCATCTTCACTGGTTAAGACAAATCTGTGGAATGTAGAAATTCTAGAGGGTTTTTGTCTTTTGATTTTTGTTTTTTAGGCAAACAAAATGAATTTAAAATATTTCCGCTAGTCCCAAGAACTGTTTGAGATCAAATTATGTTGATTTCTAAGCAAAAATGATTCTTAAACCTATGAGATTTGATTATAAACCTTGCCCTTGATTTATATTCTGAGAAAGTGCACTAAGAAGCTGTGCTCCATAAAAGCCTGGGGCACAGTCTTTTGCAATCTGTTAGGCAACTATTTAAAGGGGGGTTGTTGGTGGTGTAATACCTAATTGAGTTCTGTCTCTAAGTAAGAGGTCACAAATCACTGGAGGCCAGTCAGCTCATTTTGTTCCAACACATCTATAAATTCAGATGAGTTCCTCAGTGACGCAGTAAAGCTGCCTGGTTGACTATTCTTTTGAGAAAGGGAGAAACTTTTCTTGGTCATCTGAAAACCAAAGTAGGTGCCTGAAGCTAAAGTTGGAGAAGTAGAAGGCAAGGAGCTATTAATCTTTTTTAAAAAATCAAATATTTTGAACACTCAGGAGGAAGAGAGTGATGTAGGACCCAGAGATGAAAAGACTCTAGCAATCGTGGAAGACAGTACAGGAGAAGTTTGGTACATGTCACATGGCTGTTTATGACTAACTGCCAGGCCAGTGATGGAGGTGATAAGCGCTCACGAGGCAGAGAAGGCCGCAGGCCAGAGCAGCCCAGGAGCACCGCCTGACCGCGGGGACACCGGAGTGGCGAGGCCTGGAAGGACACGGAGAGAAGTGTGTGTGTGTGTGTGTGTGTGTGTGTGTGTGTGTGTGTGTGTGTGTGCGCGCGCGCGCGCGCGTTGGGGGGGTGCCTGAAGGCAGGAGGGTGAGAAGCAAGGGTCCAGGTTACTGAGAAAATCCCGATCCTGACATGAGGAAATGGTAGGTGCTCAATAAATATTTGTGAAAACCTAAAAGAGGGATTAAAAAAAAAAACTGATTAAAATACTCAGAGAAATCATGTGGAGTAATGTGATATGTGTTTGAGTTATGCAAATGAAGCTAAATTTAGCCAATTATTTCAGAAGTACAGTTGGGGAAACCAGACTGTGAGGGAGACAAACCCTTCAAAATCATCCTGAAGAAACGTGGAAAATAATACACACACATAAAGCAGCAGTTATAACCTTAATTAGCATAAACGCCTCTATTTTTAAAAAGCGGAGGAAAAAGATGAAAAAGCAACAACAAAAGAGGTTTTATAAAAATGCAAGATAAAGGGGGATAACACACTGAAGCTTCCAAAACAAGATGTCCTGGAGAAGACTCCTGGGAAGGCCAACTTCCATCTGAAAAGACGCTCCTTACATTTCAGGATGAGGAGGGAGATGGCGGAAACAGATCGGAGCGTGTGAGCATCCTCAGGGGCCGAGGGAAGGAGGGAATCACAGGCCGGCGCCCAGAGCCCAAGCGTGGGAACCTCTCTGCTACACGTGAGGGTGTGTGGAGAACTTTGACCCTGAGCAGATGGGCCGAAATCTGCTTTTCTACAACGAAATATGTGTGGTGCTCAGAGAAACTAATGTGAAGTGGAAAGACTGTCACCACACATCAGTCTTCAAAGCCAGCTCTGTCTGGCAAATTCCATTTAGGTCCTTTAAAGAAAAATGACACCAAAACCCAACAGTATGTAAAGCAAGAAAAAGAGACCAACGGAGCCCTTCTCATCTGACAGGACGTGCACCCATGAATCTTGGAGACACCTTCCCTGACAACCCTTCCTGTGTCCCCATGAGATCATCCTTATTTACTGAGTGTGTCCCAGCCTTAGAGCCAAGGGCTGTGCTCGGCCTCGCCTCCCCAGCGCCTGACAGCCGGGATAAACAAGGTGCTCAAAACGTTTTCCCTGAATGAATGAGGTTACTAATTCCAGCCATAAAGGAAAAGATATCTTATAACAATGTGAAGGCTTGGAGTTAGAAGCTGCTAACAAAAGACGCTGAGTCAAGTGTTCTCCAGGCCTGAAAGTGAATATGGTTGTATACTTGGTTTTTTATCAGCCAGCTGGGGATTATTTGTTTTGCTATTTTTAGGTCCCAACATCCTAGCCTTCTCTCCCTACCACTAGCTGTTTTGAAGTTACAAAACAGCCAATTTAAATATTGGCCCAAGCAAAACATCCCAGAGACAGGTGCTATCAAAAGAAAAGAAAGTTCAAATTTGAAAAGCGAACAAATAAGAAAAAAAGATTTTGGGATTGTCTACGTCATCATTTCATGTTAGGAATTTGAAGACAACCTCATGGAGATAAAGTTTAGGTGTTAATTTCCAAGTTCACTGCAAGGGCAGGAGCGCTTTTCTAATTTCTTCTCAGCCAAACCTTCCCCAGTGGGATCCTATCATATCGATTCCTCAAATATCAGAAACAGTCACACTCAAATTACACAGAAAAGGATTTTTTCAAAGTCAAGTAAAAATAAATTTTTAAAGTGATCTCTGCCACATCTCCCCTCTGCTAATTGTAATAGCTAATAACATTTATTGAGCAAGAACTTGGCAAAGCACTTTATACATATTTTGTCTCATTTAAACCTCATAAAGCCCTATGACAGACCTGAACTATGGAGAAATCAAGTTTTCTCAAAGCCATGGAGCTAGTAAATGGTTCCAAAGCTTGTAATCTTCAACCACTGTTCTCCCTCATTAATATGGATAATTGAACATCGCCCAGAAAAGTATGGCAACCAGAGCAACCCATGATCCATCCATCAATTCACTTTTTAATTTCATACACACTTTCAAAACTTTTTCTTATGGAAAAATTCAAACACATATAAAGAGAACCGTATAATGAACCTCCACGTATCCATCACACATGTTTAACAATTACCAATATCCTGACATTCTTGCATCACCTTTATGTCTTTCTACTCCTCACTCAATTATTATGTTTTTGAGGTAAAAATTACATCCACTGACATGCACAAGTCTCAGTTGTACAACTTGACAAATGGATACACACTTGTAATCCACACTCCTCATTCAATTCAGAACATTCCGTCTCCCCAGAAAGTGCCTCTATGTCTTCCCAGTTCCTCCCCATCCTCAGAGGCAACCACTGCTTTGTTGTTGTTGTTTTTCCCACCTTAGTTTGCCTCTTCTAGAATTTCTATAAATGGAATCACACAGCATGTCCTCTTGCGTCTGGCTTCCTTTGCTCCGTGTGTTTTTGAGATTTATCCAATGTTGTTGGATGTATCAGTAGTTCACTCTTTCTATGAATACACCACAATTTGTCTATCCGTTCTCCTACTGAAGCATATGTGGGATGTTTCCATTCTCAAGCTATTATGAATAAAGCTCCTGTGAACATTCTTGTACAAGCCTTTTTGTGAACATGTGTTTCATTTCTCTCTGGGAGTGGAATTTCCAAGTCAAAGCGTAGTGCGTGTTTGATTTTTATCTGAAACTGCTAAACCTTTTCCCAAAGTGGATATACTCTTTTATATTTCTACTAGCATTGCACAGGAGTTGCTTACAGCCTCACCAACATTTGATGTTGTCAGTCTTCTTAATTTTAGCCATTTTAATGGGTGTGTAATCCTAGTTCATTGTGGTTTGAACTTGAATTTCTCTGATGACTAATTATGTTGAGCATCTTTCCATGTGTTTGCTGACCATTCATGTATCTTCCTTTGTGAAGTGTGAGTTTAAGATTTCTGTCCATCTTTTAAAACGTGGGCTGTCTTTCGCTTCATGACAGGAAGGACTGAAATGTCTCATGGATGCCTAGTCCTTCCCGGATGTCCTCACGGCCACTGGGTGGGGCAGAGATGGACACCCCTGGTCTTTGCCTGTGTGTGTGTGTGTGTGTGTGTGTGCGCGCGCACGCGTGTGTGTCCCAGGAGGCTAACCATGCATGCTGGTCCTGCTCCTTCCTTCCTCTTCCCCCTATGTCCCATCTCCCTGCATTCCCCCATGTCTCCTTTCTACCCTCTGGTGTTTGGGGTGGTCCTTCTCTAGGCTTCCTTTTCAAGCGGAAACTGAGAGAGGGATTGGAGTGAGTGAGACTGAGATTTCAGCAGTATTTGCAATGGTTCACAATTCAATACATGTTGATGAGGTTAAAAGAAGAAGTGGGTTGTCTTTATTATTGAATTGTGGAGTTCCTTATATCTTCTGGATACAACTCCTTTATTAGATATACATTTGCCACTGTCTTCTTCCAGGCCATGGATTGCTTATTTTCTTAATAGTGTTTCTAATAGACAAATATTTAATTTGGAAGAAATCGGATTTATAAATTTTTTCTTTCATGGTTATTGCTTTCTGAGTTCTGTCTGAATAGCTGCCTGCCCCCACTTCATGAATGTTTTCTCTTATGTTCTCTTTCTAGCGCTTTATAGTTTTAGCTTTTATATTTATGTCTAGGATCCGTCTTAAGTTTTGTATATGCTGTGAGGTACTGGTTGAGGTTCATTTTTATACATGCGGTTGTCCAGTTATTCCTGCACCATTTGTTGAAAACACTATTGTTTCCTGGATTGAATTACCTTGACCCTTTGACAAAAATCAGCTGACCACGTAAGTGAGGATCTATTTCTGGGCTTTCTGTCCTGTCCTTACTCCATACTTTCCTCTTTATTTCCTAGCTTTATTCTTCTTAAAGATTGTTTTGACAAGTCTAGGTCCTTTGCATTTCCATATAGATTTTACAATTATCTTGTTAATTTCTAACACATTAAAAAGCCTGCTGAGATTACATTGAATCTTTACACTACTTTGGAGAGAACTGACATTTTAACAATATTGAGCCTTCCAATCAATGAATATGGTATCTCTTTCCATTTATTGGAAACTTTTTTTTTTTTTTGACAAGACTGAGTCTCTATTTACCTGACAGAAACAAAGCTATTTTTTTTAAAGCAGCTTAATTGAGACATAACTGATACACAAAAAACCTTGCACATATTTAATGTTGCAATTTGATGAGTTTGGACATACGCATACACCCATGATACCACAGTGGAATCTTTATTTTTATTTATGTATTTTAAAAAATATTTATTTATCTAACTATCTATTTATTTATTTATTTTTGGCTGCGTTGGGTCTTTGTTGTTGTGTGCGGGCTTTCTCTAGTTGCGACAAGAGAGGGCTACTCTTCATTGCAGCACGTGGGCTTCTCATTGCGGTGGCTTCTCTTGTTGCGGAGCACGGGCTCCAGGTGCGTGGGCTTCAGTAGTTGTGGCTTGTGGGCTCTAGAGCACAGGCTCAGTAGTTGTGGTGCACGGGCTTAGTTGCTCCGCGGCATGTGGGATCTTCCTGGACCAGGGCTCAAACCCGTGTCCCCTGCATTGGCAGGCAGGTTCTTAACCACTGTGCCACCAGGGAAGTCCCCACACTGGAATCTTTAAAAGAAAAAGTCTTATTCCAAGGTTAAAGGTGCTTTCTATTCTATTCTACCCTATTCAAAAACTTTCTAGGGGCTTCCCTGGTGACGCAGTGGTTGAGAGTCTGCCTGCCGATGCAGGGGACACGGGTTCGTGCCCCGGTCCGGGAAGATCCCAAATGCCGTGGAGCAGCTGGGCCCATGAGCCATGGCCGCTGAGCATGTGCGTCCGGAGCCTGTGCTCCGCAACTGGAGAGGCCACAACAGTGAGAGGCCCGCATACCACAAAAAAAAAAAAAAAAAAAAATCCCCCAAAAAACCCAAAAAAATCTTTCTAGCTATTTTAGTCAGAGATTACCTCAAATAATAGTAATAATTCCAAATAGGAAAAAAATGTGTTCCCCAAAATGTAAATAAAGGAAATATATAAGAGCTAATCAAGCAAGATGTCTACTACTGTGTTAAAATATATTTTTCTTTGTTTGTTGTATATATATATATTTGCAGCTAAGGGGATCGTCACATAGTCTACCTGAAAGTAGGGGAAATTAGTCACACAATTTGAGGGCCTGAAGTGTTGGACAACATAAGTGGAAAAAAAAAAAAGAAAGAAAGTAGATGCTGATGGAAAGATAATGGAAAGTGGAAGCCCCAGCTTCCTAATGATAGCACAAGATAGCCTCTCTTGTAACGGTCAAGTGTGATTTGTTAAAGAGAAAAAGCATTGGCTGGAGTGCTTTGTGATATCCTGCACTCTAGTGTCACAAGTCAACTCTCTTGTAACAGTACAAAGATCGAGAAGTGAGAGATAAGTAGTTCTGTAATAGAAAAGGGAAAACCCTTAGCTCCTGGCTAAGGGTATGGCCTATGTGATACTTTTCTATGGGACTAACACCCAGCAATGGTCAAGTCTTATGTGGCCAAATTAATTAGATCAATGAGGCATTAGTGAAATTTTGAATGTGATCTAGATACATCTTTCCCTTTGTGAATAAAAGATGCTTTAAAGACAACCAAAGCAAATTGTAAAACTACTTTTCTCTACTGTGTAGCAGGGACGATTTTGGCTAGAAACAGGAGCTTACAGGACAAATTGTCGATCTTTAATAATTTACAAATCATCCTAATTCTCGAAACGTACTAATGGAACTTTTAAAATAACCAGTGGGCTTCCCTGGTGGCGCAGTGGTTGAGAATCTGCCTGCCAATGCAGGGGACACGGGTTCGAGCCCTGGTCTGGGAAGATCCCACATGCCGCGGAGCAACTAGGCCCGTGAGCCACAACTACTGAGCCTGTGTGTCTGGAGCTTGGGCTCCGCAACAAGAGAGGCCGCGACAGTGAGAGACCCGCGCACCACGATGAAGAGTGGCCCCCACTCCTCGCCGCAACTGGAGAAAGCCCTCGCACAGAAACGAATACCCAACACAGCCATAAATAAATAAATAAATAAATAAGTTTTTTAAAGTAAATAAATAAATAAAATAAAATACCCAGTACTCACCAGAGGTACACCAGCATCAACAATATAGTCTACATTTTAAATATCTGTTATGTAAATATGTGCAATCAACTCAAATTAGAATCATTACAAAATGAGGACAAATTCCCGAGAGGGGTGTGTGTGTGTGTGTGTGTGTGTGTGTGTGCGCGCGCGCTTTGGAGGTGGAGGCGAAGGTCACAGAAACATTAGCTGTCTGAGAGCTCCCACTCCCCCCAGTAAGATGTTCTTCAGCACTGCGCTCTTTTCATGTTTTCCTTAAAAGAAGGATTAGACAGACAATACCTAAAAGAAATGTCTCCAGGCCTAGAGAAATATGGGCTACTGCTTTAAAATAACCAAGAAAGAGCCGGGCCTTGGCTCTGCACATCTCTGGGTTACTCATGCTCACTTCCACAGCCCCTCCCTGGCACAGCTGTGGAGTGGGCAAAATTTATCTTTAGATTCTCCTACTTCCCTGTCTGGGCCATGGTCCTCTCTGTGGGTCCATCCACAGTGCTCGATGCCTCATGTGTCTGGGGTAGCACCACACCTGGGCCTGCCCTTCTTGAAATGTTGCCTTGTCCTTAAAATAGTGTTTCTCCCTCTCCCTCTACTTCGCCCCAACCCTCTAATCAAGTTAAAGTTAAAATTGCCTTCTTCTCAGTAATCAACTGGGGGGCAAGTAATGTAAATGAATTCACACTTGCATGTGAGTGACTAATATTTTTTATTCCTCCCATGTGCACTGGCATTCCATTAGTTTGTTAATATGTTCCTTAGGAGGAGAGCTCAATCTGTAGGATACCCAACAGAGAAAATGTGGAGCAGTCCAGATTCCCCAAACCATCCAAGTACCATCAGACTGGCAGAGTTTTGTCATCCCTAATAGAGGAAAAGTCACTACCCCCATTGACTCTCAAGCAAAGGTCTGGTAAAAAACTGTGGCAGATGGATAGATTTTGAAAACCTATCAAAAAGTGAAATGTAAATCTAAAAGATGAAGTGTAATTCTAACAGTTTCCTCTTCTCAATGTAAAATAAAAGTGAATGATCGAGGGTGCCAAAACCATTCAATAGGGAAAGGACAGTCTTTTCAACAAATGGTGCTTGCAAACTGAATAACCACATGCAAAAGAATGAAACTGGACCCATGCCTTACACCATACATAAAAATTAACTCCAAATAGGTCAAAGACCAAAAACTATAAAACTCTTAGAAGAAAACATAGGAGAAAAGCTTCATGACACTGGATTTGGCAATGAATTCTTAGGTATGACACCAAAACACAGACCACAAAAGAAAAATAAATAAATTGGACCTTATCAAAATTCAAAACTTGTCTTTATCAAAGGACGCTATTAACAGAGTGAAAAGGCAACCTACAGAATGGGAGAAAATATTTACAAATCATATATCTGATAAGCGATTAATATCCAGAATATATAAGGAACTCTTAACAACTCAACAACAAAAAAACAAATGACCCAATTTAAAAATAGGCAAAGGATTTGAATACACATTTCTCCAAAGAAGATATACAAATGGCCATAGTCACATGAAAAGATGCTTTATATCATCAATTATGAGGGAAATGCAAATCAAAACTACAATGAAGGGGCCTCCCTGGTGGCGCAGTGGTTGAGAGTCCGCCTGCCGATGCAGGGGATACGGGTTCGTGCCCCGGTCTGGGAGGGTCCCGTATGCTGCGGAGCGGCTGGGCCCGTGAGCCATGGCTGCTGAGCCTGCGCGTCCTGAGCCTGTGCTCCGCGACGGGAGAGGCCACAGCGGTGAGGGGCCCGCGTACCGCAAAAAAAAAAAAAAAAAAAACTACAATGAAATACCACTTCATACCCATTAGGAAGGCTACTATAAAAGAAAACAGAAGATAAATGTTGGCAAGGATATGGAGAATTCGGAATTCTTGTGCATTGCTGGTGGGAATGTAAAATGGTATAGCCACTGTGGAAAACAGTATGATGGTTCCTCAAAAAATTAAAAATGGAATTACCAAATGATCTAGTATATACAAATACAGATATTTGTACACCCATGCTCATAGCAGCATTAATCACAGTAGCCAAAAGTTGGAAGCAACCCAACTGTCCATTGACAGATAAATGGATAAACAAAATGTGGTACACATACAATGGAATATTAGTCAGCCTTAAAAAGGAAGGAAATTCTGACATATGCTACAACATGGAGGAAACTTGAAGACATTATGCTAAGTGAAATAAGAAATAAGCTAGTCACAAAAGGACAAATATTGTAGGATTTCACTTACATGAGGTACCTAGAGGCACTCACAGAGGACAGAAACTTATAGACACAAAAAGTAGAACAATGTTTGCCCAGGACTAAGGGGAGGGAGGGGACGGGGAATTAGTGTTTAATGGGGATAGAGTTTCAGTTTGGGATAATGGAAAACTTCTGGAAATGGAGAGCGATGAATGTGAACATACTTTAATGCCACTGACTTGTATACTCCAAACGGGTTAAAATGGTAAATTTTATTCTATGTCTATTTTAACCCAACTTTAAAAAACTGAATAAACTGTACTGGACAAGGTCAAGTTTATAATCTAAAATTGTGTTTCCAGGGCTTCCCTGGTGGCACAGTGGCTAAGAATCCGCCTGCCAATGCAGGGGACATGGGTTCAAGCCCTGGTCTGGAAAGATCCCACATGCCGCAGAGCAACTAAGCCCGCAAGCCACAACTACTGAGCCTGCGCTCTAGAGCCCACAAGCCACAACTACTGAGCCTGTGTGCCCCAACTACTGAAGCCCGCGTACCAAGAGCCCATGCTCCGCAACAAGAGAAGCCACCGCAATGAGAAGCCCACGCACCGCCACGAAGAGTAGCCCTGCTTGCCACAACTAGAGAAAGCCCACGCGCAGCAATGAAGACCCAACGCAGCCAAAAACAAAAATAAATAAATAATAAATAAATAAATAAATAAAATTGTGTTTCCAATACTTTTAATACATAAAACTAATAAAAGGTGATCTGATTCTTCCATTTTGACTCTGGAACATAGCACAATAAAAACTTCCAAGTCTCCCTGGACCCAGTTTAACAGTAGATTGCTTGACTGGACTGGGTGGGGATGTAGCATAGGCGGCAGCGGCCTGGAAGCTCTGTCTGGCGCTGAGAACCAACGGCCCAGCTGGTGACCCTGCTGGCCCAGAAGGGAAGTCCTAGGCAGAGCAACCCTGTGTGTATTACCTGCCAAGCACAAGTCTGAGAAGGGCCTTTCTCCTCTCCGGTCAACTGCACCAGAGCCCCTCCTCCCCTCTCTGCAGTAGAAACCCAGATTCAGTACACATCACAAAGACACTCTCCTTGACCAAACTTGAGTCAGACTCTGGTCTACCAGGCCTCGACCTCCGCCCTCATCCTTGCTGGGATCAACTTCCTCATCCCTCACATTTGATGTACGTGTCCTTGACCTGCCTTCAGCAAGAATCCTGTTCAGTAGGTTTAGCAAATCTCCCTACCCTTGATCCTCTTAGTAGTTTTCCATCCACTGACCCCGCTCCCTCTGCTCTTTGGCTGTAATCCCCAGCTGTCTATTGTATTTGGAGTTGAGCCTCATCTCTCTCCTCTACTGCAATGCTGACTTAGAAGAGTCCTGGAAAAGTTTTCCTTACTGTTTTAACAAGTATCAGAATAATTTTTTCTTTAACACATATCAGCAGGAGTCTTGGAAGTTTAAAAAAATTTTAGCATTTCAAAAGCAATAATCCCATGGGGGTCATAGTTACTGGCAAAGTAACCAATAATTTATTCAATCATCTAATTGTGTTCTGGTAAATAAAACCCAACAGTGGTTGAGCCCAGAGGTTCATAATCTTCTAAAAGCGAGAAACTTTAATGCTCACATCTGAGCTCTCTTGGGAGAATGGAAAAAAAAGTATTCATGGTGATTTAAAAAGCAGTGCCTAGGGCTTGAAATACTGTTGCAGGCACTCCAAAGTCTGGACCCATTTACTATGTCCACCAGTCCACCTCAGCCCAGACCCAACACACTTCTACCCATTCCCCAACATATACCCTTGCTGCTCCTGTGAAATGGGCATCAGTTACCCCCTTTCCCTCCCACTCCCTAGGATCCTTAGACCCAGGCCTTGGTTCCTCGGGGCGGTGGCATTAGGCAGAGTTGGCAGTCTTCTGGGAAACAGCTGACGCTGTAGGCAACGCGGGATGCTGGTGCGACGCAAGCCAGTCTGCTTAGAGAGAAAACGCCCAGGATGCGGGAGCGTGTCTGTCTGCATGACTCACTGGAGGAGCTGTCTCCCTGGGAGGGAGTAGGGAGCAGCCTCTCTGTATTCCATTTAGGTACATTAAGGAGTGGAAAACCACTTGAAGAAGCTGGAAGGCAAAGGCCAGAACTCATCCCTGGGCACAGGACTGCTTCTGCATTGAGCCAAATGGGTACAGACCCATTCAGAGCAAAACAATTTATTCCCTTTACATGATGAGAAAGCAGTGTCTTTGTCCTTTGTCAAGGTGTCCCAGGGAAGCGTGGGTGGCTCTCACAGACAGAAAATAACTACCTTTCATTTGCATCACACCTAACTTCCTGTGTGGTAAATAATGGAAAATGTTGTAGAAATGTGTCTGGAAACCTTTGCTTCATCAGAGATGCTTTACACTTAGTATGGGAAGATCTTCCTTAGGCCCAAGGCCATTCTGGTTTCCAGAGCAAGGGGTGTTGACTAAATTAGGTAACTGAGCCATCTGTCTTAAACTTTATTACAAACTTCCTGACCTTGGTTATAGGTCCCACAATTAGTTGGTCTCTAAATGAGAATGGTATTCGTTTTTTTTTTAATGGCCATCATCTTATTCATCAAGTTCGATAAGTAAAACAAACAAAAAAGCTTTCTTCACAAAAGTAGTGTCTACTCTGGGGGAGATTTCTGACTGATAGTCAGCTAGCTGTTAACCACCTAAACATGCACGACCTTCTCCACTCTGACCCACTCCCCCCATCAAATTCTAATTTAATATTTTTCCTGTTTAAAAACAATTGTTTGGGCTTCCCTGGTGGCGCAGTGGTTGAGAGTCCGCCTGCCGATGCAGGGGACACGGGTTCATGCCCCGGTCCGGGAAGATCCCACATGCCGCAGAGCGGCTGGGCCCGTGAGCCATGGCCGCTGAGCCTGCGCGTCCGGAGCCTGTGCTCCGCAACCGGAGAGGCCACAGCAGTGAGAGACCGCGTACTGAAAAAAAAAAAAAAAAACCCCAAAACCCCCAAAAAACAATAGTTTTCACTGGTCAAAAGAATACATCTTTAAATTCTCTATTTTAAAACATCTAATAATTCAGACGTTTCCTCACTTGTGTTTCTATTCTATTAAACAATGACATTTTTCTAAAGTATGACAAGAACCGTCTCTATACTCATCTGCAGCAAAAACCATGCCAAGACAGCGAGTCAGCCGAATGAGGATGTTACATGATGCACTATGTGGCCTTCCATTTTTGGAGCAGACGGTAGCATGACAGTGATTTTCACTACACGACATTTTGCATAAAAATGTGCTTCAAAACCAGGAACTCTCTTCTCTCAGTCATCTGTTACCTCATGGGATTCTTTATTCACAATTAACTGCTTAACGTTATCTGTCTTTATACATCTAATGGGTTTTTTCCCATCGAATAATATTTTCAGATGAATAGTAATTTAATCAAATGTTCCCCTCTGTTTAAAAAGAAAGAAAGAAAGAAGCCAGAGCTTGTTATGGGCTAAATCTAGCTTAATTATATTAGTTTGTTTATAAAATATATTAAATAAAGCTGAAGGGAGCATATTTTGGAAAAACCTATTCCCGGTGACTTCAATGTTTTCTCATTAATTTTTTTTTTTTTTTATCTCAAGCCCTTAGTTTTCTCTTATGAATTAATTAACTGAAAACCAGATCTGGTTCTAATTTCCAAGCCCAGATCTAATTCAGAATAAGCTTTTAGTCATAGGACTTCAGGCACAAAGTCTGCCTTACCCACTGACTGTGCCCAGGGCAGAGGAAAACTTAGGTTAGGAAAGTGTAATAGAGAGCAATGGGACATCAAGTGATTTAGTCAGGCATTACTAGAGTATGTGGTTCATATCCAGAATTCTGTGTGTTCCTTATGAACTCCTACGAGGAAAATTACATCTTAAATTCATTTATCTCTGACTCTGAGTTTTGCTAAAACTAGCATTAGCTAAACAATCAATTTCCCTGGAAATTTTGCATCAAAATTGATGGCTCCTATGTCAAACGAGACAAAGAAAGGCTGTGGAAATGTTCCAGATTAGAGAGACTTGACCCTATAGTAAAGAAAAAAAAAAACGCTTTAAGCTTTTGCACAGCAAAGGAAACCATAAACAAAACAAAAAGACAACCCACAGAATGGGAGAAAATATTTGCAAACAATGCAACTGGCAAGGGCTTGATTTCCAAAATATACAAACAGCTCATACAACTCAATATCAAACAAACAAAAAAACAACCCAATCAAAAATGGGCAGAAGAGCTAAATAGACATTCTCCAAAGAAGACATACAGAGGGCAAAGAAGCACATGAAAAGAAGTTCAACTTTGCTAATTATTAGAGAAATGCAAATCAAAACTACAATGAGGTATCACCTCACACCAGTCAGAATGGCCATCATTAAAAAGTCTACAAATAATAAATGCTGCAGAGGGTGTGGAGAAAAGGGAACCCTCCTACACTGTTAGTGGGAATGTAAATTGGTGCAGCCACTATGGAAAACAGTATGGAGGTTCCTTAAAAAACTAGACTTACGATATGATCTAGCAATCCCACTTCTGGGCATATATCTGGATGAAACTCTTATTTGAAAAGATACATGCACCTCAATGTTCACAGCAGTGCTATTTACAATAGCCAAGACATGGAAGCAACCTAAGTGTCCTTCGACAGATGAATGGATAAAGAAGATGCAGTGTGTGTGTGTGTGTGTGTGTGTGTGTGTGTGTGTGTGTGTGTGTGTGTGTGTGTAATGGAATATTACTCAGCCATAAAAAAGAATGAAATAGGCTTCCCTGGTGGCGCAGTGGTTGGGAGTCCGCCTGCCGATGCAGGGGACACGGGTTCGTGCCCCAGTCTGGGAAGATCCCACATGCCGCAGAACGGCTGGGCCCGTGAGCCATGGCTGCTGAGCCTGCGCGTCCAGAGCCTGTCAGTGAGAGGCCCGCGTACCGCAAAAAAAAAAAAAAAAAAAAAAAAGAATGAAATAATGCCATTTGCAGCAACATGGACAGACCTAGAGATTATCATACTACATGAAGTTAAGTCAGACAGAGGAAGACAACTATCATACGGTATCACTTATATGTGGAGTCTAAAATATGATACAAATGAACCTATTTACAACATGAAAACAGACTCATGGACATAGAAAGCAAACTTATGGATACCAAAGCAGAACGTTGTGGGAGAGGAGGGATATATGAGGAGTTTGGGATTGGCAGATGCAAGCTACTCTATATAAAATAGATAAACAACAAGATCCTACTGTATAGCACAAGGAATTATATTCAATATCTTGTAATACTCTATAATGGGAAAGAATTTAAAAATGCTTTAAAGAACAATGTCAGACCAATGGATACAACTGGAATACAGATAATGGAATAGATATAAGTATTATATTAGTAATAAATTTCTCTTAGTTGATAACTGTACTGGGTTAGTAAGAGTGTCCCTCTTCTTAGGAAACACACACTGAAGCATTTAGAAGTAAAGAGTTATGTTATATATAACTTACACTCAAATGTGTGTGCGTGCACGCGCATACGGGGAAAGACAGTGTATGCACAGTGATAAAGTAAATGGGTAAACTAGATGAAGTCAGGGAGAGTATATATGAGTTTTCTTTGCACTATTCCTACTCTTGCAACACTTCTGTAAATCTGAAATTATTTCCAAATAAAAAGTTAAAAAACATCAATGAGGCATGAGTGTAGCATGATTTGGGGACAGGGACAATGTTGACTGGCTAAGTTTTTAAGGCTCCTTCAAGACGTATCACTTTTGCAAACTGATAGCCAGAAGGTACTTTCTTCAGAGGATTACTATAAAAATGATACAGCCCACTGAAATCTCTTATAATTGTATCTATTGTTTAATGTAGGTTTTTAATTCTTGTGTCAGTCAGGGTTCTCCAGAGAAGCGGAACCACTAGCAGAGAATGAGATTTTAAGGAATTGGCTCATGTGACTGCAGGGGCTGGCAAGTCTGAAGTCTAAATTCAGGGGAGAGTGGATATTGCATCTGGAGTGTGATCCATAGGGCAGTGGGCTGGAAATTCAGGCAGTGTTTCTATGCTGCAGTCTTGAGGAGAATGCGTTCTATTTCAGGGAGCTTCAGTCTTTGCCCTTAAGGCCTTCAACTAATTAGATGAGGCCCATTCACACTGTGGAGAGCAATCTGCTTTACTCAATGTCCACTGATTTAAGAGTTAATCACGTCTAAAAAAATTTTCTTCACAGAAACATCTTGACCAGTGTTTGACCAAACAACTGGCCACCACAGCCTAGCCAAGTTGACATGAAATTAACCATCACAGTTCTGGAAACAGAGAGTTCAGTGATCAGCATAGGTTAAACTCCTGTGGGAAAATGGAGACAAAGCATAGAGTAGACCCTGTCTTCAAGAAGAGTAAACTGTAGGGACAAACCTGTACTAAGTACCCCAGAAATCACTGTAGAATAATTAAAAAATGATAGAATGAAAGGCTCCATGCCAAGGTACAGAGCACAGGGATTCAAAGCAGGTGAGAAGGGCCTGGAAAGGGGCAGGGCTCAGAGTCAAAGGAGGCCGGATTTAAGGGTGAGAAGGTTTTGATTGGGGGATGGGAAGGGAGGTTCTTCCAGATGAACTCAATTAACTCTTTTCTCTTCCCAGTCTTTTTACTTTGGGGAAGTGTTTAAACAAAGGAACAAAACAAGCCCTCAGTAGGTAGCATTATGTGATATGGCTTATACCCTACTCAATGAGCACCCCAAGTTAATAAATCCAGCAGATTTACAACTGAGCTTTCATACTCTGAAGGGCTATAGAATTCAAAGTTTGGTTTACAGTTTTCTAATTGTCTTAATCATTTAAAGATGTGGGAAACTTCTGCTTGCCTTTAATATGAAAGCCACAGAATTCAATTTTGAAAATTCAGTATTTTTTAGTCCATAAAAGTTTTCAGACCTTTGAAACTTAATTATGGATCTATTATTTTATGACTTTGCCATGGTTTTCCTAATAGAAAATCCAAGCATAATTTCAAAAGAGAATCTAATCACTATATCTAATTACTAAAAGAGTTTTATTTCAGTTACCTTAAATATGACTTTTAAAAATAATGACTCTCGGACAGGAAGCTGCCATTTAGAACAGCTGGAGTTGAAAGAAGCTTATGTCATTAAAGAAACCCTTTTTAAAATTTCAGCTTAATAAGCCATGTTAACTTTCCAGAATACCTGTGTAAATGCAGTCGTAAAATATCAGGAAAAATTTCAGAGTGGCTTTTGACTCCTTTTTCTGTTGTTATTAACACAAATAGCTCTTCCACAACAGAAATAAAATTTTGTGACTCTATAGGAGACATCAAACCCTCACTAAAATCTGCAGCTACTTAATAAGTCAATGGACTCATGGAGAAGTCTTCTTGTATTACTTTTGCATGTGCAAAGAGAGTCAAGCCTTGCCCTACCCAGTGCCTTGCACATATTATTAATAAGTATTTAGTCATCCGATAATCATTTATTACGTGCCTACTAAGTGCTAAAGTTTACATAAATGTTTGTTGAACTGAAATGAGTTAAGTAGACCCGCTGAGACCAGGTGAGCATACGAAGCTCTGCGGGGAACCTTCAGGGATGCCTCAGAGGGTGGAGTGGGAAGATCCCCATGGTGGGGTGCTCTTTCAAGGGGTCGGCCTAGAAGTCACAGTGGCCAAGTTTCACAGACTCAGAAAGTGGCACCTGCCAGATACTGAGGCTGCATTTGCCACTGTAAAATACTCTCTTTTCCAAAATTCTCTCTCCCTAAGTTTTCTGATGCCATTTTCCCTGGTTCTCTTTTCTCTGGCTCCTCTCTCTGCCCACCCTCTGTCAAGGTTAGGCCAGGCCTCCTTGTAGAGACTCTCCTCCTCTCATTCCACACATTCTCCCAGGGTGCAGTCACCTGTACCATCACTGCAGCATCCTCTAGAGGCGGGCTGATGACTTCCAAGTCCCCACCGCAGCTCAGACCTCTCCTCAGCAACTCCAGTCCAGTGGTGCTGGGATCCCACCTCTCAGGTATTTCTCTCTCTCTCTCTTTTTTTAATTTTATTGAAGCATGGTTGATTTACACAGCCACTGGTTTTTAAATTTATTTAGTTTTTGGCCACACCGTGCGGCATACGGAGATTTTAGTTCCCCAACCAGGGATTGTACCTGTGCCCCCTGCACTGGGAGTGCAGAGTCTTAACCACTGGACCACCAGGGAAGTCCCTCAGGTATCTCTTAAATGTCTCAAATGCACCATGGCCAAAGCAGAACTCATCACGACCCTCCCCTACTCTTCTACCAGCTGCCAACATCCCCTTCCCACCCACCCACCCACCTACCATGGCACCAGATCTACCCGGTGACTCTTCTCGCCCTCTCACAGCCCAGCACTACAAATACCTAGTCAGCCATGTAAGGGTCCTTCAAGTCTACCCACTAAATACTTCTTGAACCTGTCTAATCCTTTCTATCCCATGCCTTAGTTCAGGACCTCACATTCCCTGTCTGGATTACTTCCATTACCTGAAACTGTTCTTCCTAATTCTGGTTAGAGCCTCTTACAATCAAGCCTCTATGCCAAAGGATCTTTCCAACATGTAACTGCTTTCAGTGGTTCCCTATAACTATCAAGATTAAGTCCTAAAAAAATAGAGAGGGAGGGAGAGAGGGAGAGTGTATGTGTATGTCTGTGTGTGTGTAAGTGTAATATAAGCACTGGCTCTCCAGAGATAGGCCTCACCTACTTTTCAAGGCAGAATAGTACAGCTGAGGTGAATAGAGTCTGGAGTTTGAATGCCTGAGTTCAAATTTCAAATTCATAATTTATGAGTTATGTGACCTTGGAAAAGTTACTTAATATGTGATGCCTCAGTGTCTGTATTAGTTATCTAGTGCTGCGTAACAAATTACCTCAAGACTTAGTAGCTTAAAACAACAAACACTTATTATCCCAGAGGCTTTGCGGGGTGGGGGGGTCAGGAGTTTGGGTGCAGCTGGGCTAGGTGGTTCTGGCTCAGGCTTTCTCATAAGGTTGTGGTCAAGGCTGGGGCTACAGTCATTTGAAGGCTTGACTGAGGCTAGATCTTCTTTCCAAAACAGCTCCCTCACATGGCAGATGGCAGGAGGCTCTTGGCTGGAGGGCTCTGTTTCTTGCCATGTGGGCCTCTCCGTAAGGCTGCTTAACTGGCCTCATCTTATGGCAGCTGGCTTCCTCCAGAGTGAATGAGAAAGCAAGAAGGAGGCCGTAATGCCTTTTATGACCTAGTTTCGGAAGCCACCAATCATCACTTTTGCTATATTTTATTAGTTGGAAGCAGGTCATTAGCCAGCCCACACCCAAGGGGAGAAGAATTAGGGTATGCTTACAGGGAAGCCTATCAAAGAATTTGTAGATATATTTTAATACCATCACAACGTCCTCTTCTGCAAAATGGAGATAATAATAGTAACTTCATTGAGTTAAATGAGGATTAAATGAGCTAAGACACATCAGGGTTTAGAATGGTGCATGGCACATGGTAAGAACTCAGTAAGTACTAGCTACTGCTACCTTTCCCAGGTCTATATGCCACCACCCACTCCCCCATCAACTCCCCTCACAAATACTGTCTCCCGGCCTTTCTGAGCTGTTTGAATAAGTTAGCAAACACCTTCATGCCCTGGCCCTCCGCTCTGCCTTACTGGAAGACTCCCCTATTCCATATTTTCCCTCCAACCCTTAGTGGGTCCTTCTCCAAGCGCCTCCCCAGAACCTCTCAGGTGGGGCGAGGTGCACGCGGCAAGCCCCCCAGGGCTCCCTCAGCCAAGCGTGCACCCCATACACCTGCCTCCTCCTGCTCTAGCTCGTGATGGCGGGTGTGTGTTCCTCAGGTAGCTGTTCCCTCAGGTAGGTCTCCCCTGACATTCCCAGCGGGACCAGGAGCTCCTTCCCAGGAGACCTCTTGGAACTTCAAACCTATTTCTGTTTGTGTATCATCACGTTGTCATTGTCTTTGTCACCCACTCACACTGAGAGGGACACTGTCTTATCTTTGTAGCTTCAGGCACAAGCATAGTGCCCAGAACACAGTGGGTGAATAAGAGATAATTGGTTGAACCAATGGATAGGTGTCTAAAGCTTCAGAGAATATTTTTAATGTACAGGAGGAAGAAGAATCACAGAAAAGTCAACAAAATGGGTCAAGCACATCATAAATCTCACAGGTAAGCTCTGGCCAAACAAGGTCACACTATACTATTCATCTGGGATGCTCACAATTTGTTTTCTCAGAATCTACTTTTGTCTTCATCACTAATTAATATAAGCTAAGCTTAAAAGTATAAATTTATGTTATAAGCTTATATAACATCACTATGTTTATAAACTATAAATAACTCTAAGAACTTTGACAGAAAATAAAGCTGTTCATTGTTTACAATTTACAACGCCAAGGCATAAAAATTTCCCCTATATTTAATATATTTTCACAATCTCTTGTTTAAACGTTTATTTCATTATCAATGCCTTTAAAGGTAGTTAAAACAAAGCACCCAGTAATAAGTGTAAGAAGTTTGCCTATAAACACATTGATGGCCAAAAATGGAATATGACTCAGATCAAATAAATACTTCTAAAAACAGGCACAAAGTAAGTCTTAACCTGAAATCTATTTTTCAACAGCAACTCACATACAAACAGGCAACCTGAGAGAAGACTTTGTGACCTAGCATTAAAGCATGGAACACTTGATAAACGAGGGACGAAGAGCAAGAAATGTGAAATATGAAGATGCTGATGTACTTGTTTGTGGGGTTAGAAGTAGATGCCCTTGGCCTCCTGTCAGAGGATATATACACTGAAATATCTTTCTTAACGTTTCACTGAAACCTCACCAAAGTTTTAGTTTGAACTTGACCTACTGTATTCTATGAATGTTCCTGTTTTTCTAAGATTAGATTTCTTGCCATTCTTTGAAAGATGTGTTTTTAAAGCATTTGTGGTAGCTTTCAAGAGCCAAAGTTAATAAGCTATTTAATAATGTTGGACTAACAGGCAGTAGAGTATTTCTGAATGAAGCACCCTGTCTGGTGTCCCCTCAAATCATGCCAGCTATGTATTCTGTCCACTTTAAGGCAGTCCCTGGATAGAGAGAATTAGGGAATTGTTACACGTTAAGAGTTTCTGCTAACACATCCCTGTAAAAATAAAGGAACATTCGTGCATATGCTGCTGTACCCTTCCAGATGTATTCATGGCTGCAGCTGATACATTATTTTAGGAGTTCAGTAGCAGCTCCTATGCCACCAGCTCCAATGCTGAAGTACTTCCTTCTCTGAATAACTAAGAAAATAGAAACAGTGGCCTCTAAACTATGGGATCTGGGAGCAAACTTGAAAGACAAGGACCCAGGAGGCTCCTGCTGTAGATACTGTTATGAAAGTGAAACAGGAGGGAAGAGGGCAGGGCACAACCTTTAAAAGAATGAAATAGCTGTTGAGAATACAACATAAACTGGTTAGAACCAATTAGGTCCAAGACGGCGGAAGATTCGACTTCCAGTAGACCTTGAGCCTCATTATACGCACATTGTAATACATTAGCATCTGCTAAATGACACATCCACAGGCGCCATGACAGTTCCAAGAGGCTGACCATAAAAGGCCAAAAAGTGGGCAATGGCCCAATTCCTGGAAATCCCCATCCCTTCCCCCGAAATAGCTGGAATAATCTTCCCACTCATTAGCCTATGAAATTACCCAGCCCTTAAAAACGAACCACCCCGTATTTCAGGGCCTTTTGCCTTCTGAGATGGCCCACACTTTGTCTATGGAGTGCGTCTCTCTCTCAATAAATTTACTTCTTACCTATCACCATGCCTCTCACTGAATTCCTTCTGCGCTGAGACTTCAGCAAGTCCTGAGGCCAGGTGTGCATTCAATTAAAAGACAGTGGGTTCAAGTCTGAGTTTTGGCTGGGTTTGAGTCCCAACCAGTGGGTTCAAGTCCCAATCTGAGTTGTGTGGTTTCAAAGGGACACTGTGACCAGAAAAGCATTTCAGAATCAGAAGGAATCTTAAACCTATGGGAGACTTGTGGCCCAGATTTTTCACTGCAAGCACAATTTCAAATATTCTGCTCCTCTGTCAGATCATGAGTCATAGGTCATCTGGGCCACCACCTTAATTTTATAGGCAAAGAAACTGAGGATAAATAATTTGCAAAAGATCACACAAGTAATTAGTGCCAGATGGAAATGCTCGACTGTTCACTCCTCACTGTCCTTCTAAGCAATCCCCAGGACAAAAGTCAAGGTCTCTTGCAATTTAGTTCTAGCCTTTCCTCACTATATAACACTGAATATGTTTTTTATGAGTTGCATCATTACGAGACAATCTGAGTTTAAAAAGGAAAGTTCAGATGAGCCAACATTTCCTCCTATGACAAGAATGAAGGGTTTTAAGTTGGGGATTGGGAATCTGACAAGCTTAAGTTTCAATTAAACTGAGAACCTTTCAGTAACCAGTACAAGTATGAACTAAGGAACAGCTAGCAACATATCTAAATGTGTGAACTTTATATTAGTTAGAAAACTTAACATGCATTTTAAGGCACAAAAACGATCCCCCAAATTGAGTCAGTAAAAACCACAGAATAAAATGAAGAAGGGAGAAGGAAAATCTTGAAGAAGAAAAGTGGACAGCATATATTGAGGGAGGTTTGTTTAGACGTGGTAATTGTTTATCACTGTCCAAAACGAACTTCAGACTTTGGGGTTTAGAATTCTGTCACTCTTTTTTTTTTTTTTTTGCTGTACGCGGGCCTCTCACTGCTGTGGCCTCTCCCGTTGCGGAGCACAGGCTCCGGACACACAGGCTCCGCGGCCATGGCTCGCGGGCCCAGCCGCTCCGCGGCATGTGGGATCTTCCGGGATCGGGGCACGAACCCGTGTCCCCTGCATCGGCAGGCGGACTCTCAACCACTGCGCCACCAGGGAAGCCCTAGAATTCTGTCACTCTTAATCAAAGAGGTAAAAGGGAAAGTCAGATACAGTAATTCTGGCTCTGGGAAATAATGCAGTAGGGTTTCCTCCCTCTGACAATAAATACAAGGGGACAAAATAGGAAGGCAGAAAAGCTCCCGGCCTCAGATGATCCACAGAGTGACAGGTTTCAAAATCACTTAAAATGCTACTTCTTTCTTTGAAAAAATAACATTTTTCTGTCTATAAGCATACTTCTTATACTTCTGTAGAAAGTATACTTTGTAGAAAACTTGAAAAACAGAGAGAAAATAAAAAGAAGAAAAGCACTCATTCTTCTCCAGGCACATCCAGGTAACCTCTATTAATGCCTGCCTATGTTTTTCATTATTTTTATCCAAATGCAGTAATATTTTATAAGAGATAACCCATGTTTATAGATTTTTAACCTCTTTAATTCAGTAAAGTACTATGAACATTTACTTTTGTCATTTAAAATTATGTTGCAAGTAGTTTGTAAACGGCTGCCTTATATCATAAGCCCACCCTAACTTATATAATGATTCTCTTATTTATAAATACTACACATAATGCTGTTATCAATATCTTTGTACGTAAATCCTTGTCCACATTCCTGATTATTCCTACAGAGAGGAGCCTAGAATCTGAACTACTAGGTCAGTTTGAACAATTTAAGTTTCCTTTTAGCATTTGTCAAATTAACTTCTAGAAAAGTTGTACCGATTTACACTCCCTCTGCCAGCGATGAGGTGCCTGTCTTATCACTGCCTTCGTATCTCTGAGGATGAGCATTACAAACTTTAGAGGCACTACACTGCTCTTCAGTTTTGATTTGATTGTTAGTGAGTTGTAACATATTTGCACATAATTACTAGCAATCTATAGTCCTCTTTGGGTCCTTCAACCATTGAGAGTTCTTCTTTGGTAAAGTAATTTAGGCATTTTATATATATATATATATATATAATGATATCCCATTATCTTTCCTTACAATCTATTTTCACATTAATTGGGCAACTTATTTTCTTTTAGAACTTCCTAAAGAAAACTTCATGAATCAATAAAGTGAAATAAACTCTTAAACCTGTCACAACAGTATACATAATACTGTATGAAATAATTATGGAATGACTAATTTTTCCTCAAATAAATCATATGTTAAACATTTTGCAAAAAAAGAGGCTTTAGTCCTGGCTCTGCCTCAAACCAGAATTTTTATCTTAAACAGGCCAAATTTCAATGAGTCTCATGTGTTCATCTGTAAAACAAGATGCATAATCTTTGAGAATCTTTCCATTTCAGAAGTACGCAGTCTTGCGCCTAACATAAAACAATACACAGCACCACCTAGAGGTGAAAAGAAATACTTTTATACATTTTCCCTAGGTTAACAAGCAATCTTTAGTCTTCAGCAAAATATCAAGTTGATAAACTTTATATTAGCAAAAGTTGCCTGAGTAAATGTATTAGAATTTTAATAGTCTCTATAATACAGGATCAAACTTTTAAAATGAATCTGTTACAGCATCTGCAAGAGTTCTTAGCTCCTGTGTAAATCTAGCTCATTTTTCCCTACCATCACTTTTTTTCTTTTCTTTCTTTTTTTTTTTTTTTTTGGCCGTGTTCGGTCTTTGTGGCTGCGCCCGGGCCTTCTTTAGTTGTGGCGAGCGGGGGCTAGTCTTCGTTGTGGTGCATGGGCTTCTCATTGTGGTGGCTTCTCTTGTTGAGGAGCACGGGCTCTAGGCACACAGGCTTCAGTAGTTGTGGCAGGTGGGCTCAGCAGTTGTGGCTCGTGGGCTCTAGAGCACAGGCTCAGTAGTTGCGGTGCACGGGCTTAGTTGCTCCATGGCATGTAGGATCTTCCCACCAGAGCTCGAACCTGTGTCACCTGCATTGGCAGGCGGATGCTTAACCACTGCACCACCAGGGAAGCCCTCCTACCATCACTTTTTAAGGGGATCAACCTTGAGAAAATTGGCATTGCTTGAGAAAATCCATGACACTATCTGAAGTCTGACTCTAAGGACCATAGATGTCACGATAACTTAATGTGATGTATCGTAGTGTACAATAGATATTTGGTATACTGGAGGTATTCTTTACCCTTTGAGGCTTTGTGGACTTGATGAAAACCATGGTCAAAAAACAATTTCTCAGGACTTCCTTGGTGGTCCAGTGGTTAAGAATCTGCCTTCCAATGCAGGTGACACAGGTTCCACCCCTGGTAGGGGAACTAAGATCCCACATGCCACGGGGCAACTAAGCCCGTGCACCACAACCACTGAGCCCGCGTGCCACAACTAGAGAGCCTGTGTGCCACAACTACTGAGCCTACATGCTCTGGAGCCTGCACACCACAACTATAGAGAAGCCCGCACACCACAACGAAGAGCCCGTGTGCCACAACAAAAGATCCCACATGCTGCAACGAAGATCCTGCATGCCACAACTAAGACCTGATGCAGCCAAATGAATGAATAAATGAATGAATAAAACCACAATTTCTCCATGATTAAAACACAATGTCACTCCCTGGCTTCAACTTCAGAGAAAATAATGCCTGGGTTGAAAACGCAGGCAGCATCAAAAAATTCCAGTGGTGGTGCCCTGAATCTACTTAGACTTGAGGAAAATTTTAATCTATGGAAAGATAAGTCTATGGATGTCCAATTGCTGTTAACATCTAGAATATTACAACACTTTGCTTCCACGCTGATATTAAGAACAGCTTCTGTAACACCCTCTGGAACTGCACTGTTTTCATTTGTACTTTCTAAATTGTTCTGTGTTCTTCAGCTTCATCATGCTTAACTTTCCAACTAAACTGTAAGCTCGCCATGTGAAGTTGCATCTTCTGATGGCCTTGGGGCCAGCCCCCCACCTTCCAGGCCTATCATAATGAGAACGTTTCTGTGGAATAAGTGACAAGTACCTTGCCAGTGGCTATGCAGACACAATTCTTCTGGCAAATGTGAATGTACAAGGTAAAAGGGAGCTTGGGCAACTAAAGGTTAAGTAACTGTTGTGACAACGTTCAGAAAGAGTGTTGCCTAAGACCTGAGTTTACCCTTGACTGATGTAACTTAGACTCAAAAGAAAAACAACAAAATCCTTTCTGAAACTGCCTTAAATTTGTATGATCTCCAATTTTTAACTCATATTTCGGGGAATAGATTCCCTTTGGGGAAATGCATAATCATACATTGTTCTTAACAGGGAAGAGAAAAAGGGACTGAATGCTTTTCCCAACTTTTTATCCTGAAAGTTTTCAAACATCCAGAAAAGTTGCAAGAATAGTATGATAAGCACCCACACACCTACCGCCTGCCTTTAACCATTGTTAACATTCTTCTTTATGTAACTATATTTATTTCTGAAACTTTGAAACTGAGTTACAGATATCATGACACTTCACCCCCAAATACTTCAAGCATCATTTAACAACAAGGATATTCTCCTTCATAACCCCAGTGTCACTGTCACACTCAAGAAAATCGACAAGAATGCCCTAATATCTAATATCCAGTTGAAATCCAAATGTCCGTAATTGTCCCAAGGACGTCCTTTATAGCTGTTTAAAAAAACAACCAAGGGCCTCCCTGGTGGCGCAAGTGGTTGAGAGTCCGCCTGCCGATGCAGGGGATACGGGTTCGTGCCCCGGTCTGGGAGGATCCCATATGCCGCGGAGCGGCTGGGCCCGTGAGCCATGGCCGCTGAGCCTGCGCGTCCAAAAAAAACAACCAAGGACTACAAATTACATGTAGTTTATGTTGTTTTTGAAGCATTCATTTATTGGGTGCTTACTCTGTCCCAGGTTACACAGATCTTCCTATTTAATTTTCACAAGAAAATTTGAGATAGTTTTTTGTTATGTCAAATGGTGATAAAGTCCTTACCTCTGAATATTCTGATGTATTTTAGTTATTCACCATTATATTCAGAGAATTTAGCACAGAGCCTCGAACATACCAGGTACTAATATACAGCTGTGGAATAAATGAAACATGGTGTACTTGTCCATTCTGATGGAAAAACTATAATGAAAATGTGATGGTAAAGTACCTAATCCGTTGTGACAATACACCGAGGTAGAGGCAGCCCTTCATCCACACTCCCCTGCTTTTCCAGGCACTTTGGTGGAAATATTTGAGCAGTCCACCATTAGCTGCCTCAAGAGAACTGCTACAGGATAACAATTACAATTCATGCCAATTTTGCATCTATTCAATAGATCCATCTCTTTTGTTTTAATATTAAAAATGGTTTTCAATTTAGCATCAAGGAGGAAAAGAGTTTCCCATTTGTTTTGTCAGGCTATAGGGTATATCAAATTTGGACACTAATGAAAAGGAAGCCAATAACAAATATAAGTTTAGCATTCAGGCAATCTCTTTTTTTTTTTTGAGTCACAGGATTTTGAGAACCTAGATTCACATAAACATAGAGATATAAATAGCAAACAATTTTTTAATCTTTGTGAGTTATGGCAGGCTAATCCCTGACAAGATATACACAGACCATCGCAAAAGAGGTGATAGAATGCAACACTGCAGCCTAATTTTGGTTAACATTTTGATAAGTATTACCTGGCCAGAAGGTAAGACATTTATGTCATTCATTGGGCTAAAATATTCTCTGATACTTTGTCAGTCTCTTTTAGAATCTAAGAGACGTATCTGTCAGAGAACTGTTTAGAAAAGAAAGATGACTAAAGATGATGATTTTTACCATGAATACTATAATTTCTATGACATATGAGTGAAGAATCTGAAATAACTCATAGTTTCCATGATAAATGTTAATTACAGCTATCTTGTACAGAAATGTATAATTCTGCCTTCCAGTTGTTAGCTGAATCTACTAAATAAAGCCAACTTTGTAAGATGAACAACGGAGTCATTCGTCTTATTTACTTACTTTAAATTTATTTATTTATTTATTTTTGGCTGCATTGGGTCTTCGTTGCTGCATGCGGGCTTCCTCTGGTTGCGGCGAGCGGGGGCTACTCTTCGTTGCGGTGCGCGGGCTTCTCATTGTGGTGGCTTCTTTTGTGTGGAGCACGGGCTCTAGGCGCACGGGCTTCAGTAGTTGTGGCATGTGGGATCAGGAGTTGTGGCTCACAGGCTTAGCCGCTCCATGCCATGTCGGATCTTCCTGGACCAGTGCTCGAACCCATGTCCCCTGCATTGGCAGGCGGATTCTTAACTACTGAGCCACCAGGGAAGTCCCCATTCATCTTATTTAGATTTTAACAGTTTGTTGTGATATCTTTTTGGTTCTCTATGAAGGAAAATAACTTAAACCTGGTCAAAGAAATTCCTGCCAGTACTTTCCCCTGAGCCAGCATATATCTATCCAAAAGAGCAATTTTTCAGTTACTTCTTTGTGTGACTGACTAGTTTGCATTAAAAGGCTAGTATTAGTAAAACTGTATGCAAAATTTACTTTTGTTTTTAAACCACCCCACTTCACAGACTGAGAAAGTAAAAAGGCACATTCTCTGGGGTAAGGTATCTTCAGGAAGGATGCAGGCGGGTAGGTGTGTTCAGAGTGTGCCAAGGTTTTGGTGGCAGCCTTGCCCACTCCTGCAGGGTTTTTTTTTTTTTTTTGCTGTCATAAATTTGGCCTCAATTATGCAAATGTCTGTAAATTTTTGCCCAGTGAATGCTATGCTCTTTAAAACACTGATCTTTGTTGAAGATTTCATCACCAGCAATCAAGCAGTTTTCAAATCAACATGTCTTCATATCCTCAGAAATACGTGAAATATAGAGAACAAAGACCAGTAGGCCCAAATTTCATTAATAATCATGTAGAAGACCCTTAGCATTTTTTAGTAAAGCACTGAACCCAACAAAAAAATAACGACTTCCCTTTTAATAAACTAGAATAGTTTACATAAATGTCATGAGAACAGAGACTTCATTTGCTTGGATTGTTACTACACCCACAGTGCTAGCATATGGTAGGCATTCAATAAATATTTACTCAATGGATATGTTGAATGTTTTAACTCCTGAGGCAGCTATTAGGCTCTGAAAAGACAGTGGACCCTGGCAGACCACTGAGTCTAAGCAGTGCCATGAGGTGGGTGTTTTCTGCTCCACTTAGCTATAACCTGAGCCATTTCCAGAAGTCAGGTGGAAACAATATATCTGAACTGAACCCAATAGGACCTGAATGCACAAGCAGAGTGACAATGCAGGTGGTTTACACTCGGCCCACACACAGTACCACATTCCTGCTCTTCTCTCAACCCTCAACTATAGGCCTATGAGGGCAGCTCCCTATGAGCTGAGCTGAGGCTTGGTAACCCCAGACCTACTAGATGGAGGGATATGCCTTACCATATATTAAGAATTATTTTCAAGCCTTAATAACTTATACTGTTTTCTGGTATAAGAATAGATAAATAGACCAACTGAGCAAAACATATATCTCAGAAATAGGCTTATATTTATATGAATATTTGATATATGACAGAAGTGACATTACAAATCAATGTGAAAAGGATGCAATAATCAACGAATGGTATTGAGACAACAGGATATCAATATTGGAGTGAATTTAGATCTGCACCTCACAGCTCAACAAAAATTAATCCTAGGTTAATTAAGGACCTAACTATGAAAGAAATCATTTTAAAACTCTTAGAAGGATAACTGCTACAACACAGATGAAATTTGAAAATATCTGAAATAAGCCAATCCCAAAGGAAAAATGCCATATTATTCCACTCATATGAGGTACCTAGAGTAGTCAAATTCACAGAGACAGAAAGTAGACGTAATAGTCAGGAGCTGGTGGAGAGGAAAGGGCAGTTACTTCCATGGGTACAGAGTTGCAATTCTGCAAGATGATAAAAATTCTGGAGATAGATGGTGGTGGTGGTTTCACACCAATGTGAAGGTACTTAAAGCCACTGAACCATGCATGTAAAAATGGTGAAAATGGTAAAATTTATGTTATGTATATTTTACCACAATTTTAAAAACTCAGAAGAAAATGTAGACAATGTCTTCCATTTCAATATGGCATACTCATTTATACAGACAGTCCCTCCCACAGATAAATAAAAATGCTTAATAAACATTTTAAATACTCTTTAAAACACCACCTGATGATTCCTGACACCTCAAGCTACAGTTTTAAAGTGGTCCTGGATTGGGAGAACTCTAAGAACCTGGTAGAAGTGGGTACAACACTCTTTGAGGGAATTCACCCTCATCCAAGGCCTCACAGAATCACCACAAATAATTCTCAGGGAAATGAGCAGCTTACAGTAAGAAAAATAACCAAGCACACAAGAAACAAAGACTCATGAGTAAGAACCAACAGAAACAACAGATAGCAGAAGAGAACTCATGAAGATTGTTATTAACCAAAGGAGTTGTCTATATGGTCTGGGATGCAAAAAGAAGTGGCAAATTTATTGGTAAATACTGTATAGATATAAAATAATAATAATGGCTTATGGAGTAAAGAGAGAATTAAAATACACAATCACAATAACATAAATAAGGAGGAAGATAAATGAAGTTAAAAGTGTTCTAAAATTCTTATGTTATACCAAAGGCAGAAGTATTGCTTTTTAGGAGTTTGGTAAGTTAATATGCATGTTGAAATTTCTAGTCACCACTGAAGAAGAGAAAGAGTGTAGTATACCTTCCAAATAAAGGGGAAAACATGGAGGGATTCAATCAACCCAAAAGAAATCAATAAAGAAGAGAAAAATAAATAAATTGTACAAATAGAAATCACAAAATGAAACGACAGATTTAAACCTAAATATATGAGAAATGATACTTAATGATAATGGACTAAATGCTCCAGTGAAAAGGTTAGATCATCAGACTAAGTAAAATTAAAAACCCAATGATACCCTCTGTAAAAGAAAGACATCTAAAACATAAGGCAGATAGAAAAGTTTAAAGTAAAAAGATGTTAAAATATATACATTGTGCAAATACCAACCAAAAGATAGCTAGTATGGCATATTAATATGAGACAAAATAATTTTAAGGCAAGAAGCCTTGATAGAGATAAAGAGGTTAAAATTTTCACAAAACTTCAGTCTGAGATGGCTTACTGGACAAGTTCTATTAAATATTAAAGAAATAACTAACTACAAAATGTTTCAGGGCTAGTGTAACATATAAGTGAGAACCTATAGAAACAGTAAGAGAAAGGACAACTATAGGACAATCTCATTCACAAACACAAATGCAAAAATCTTTAGCAAAATAATAGCAAAGCAAATCAAGCAAAGTATAAAAAGGAAAATCTAACATGACCAAGTTGGTTTTATTTCAGAAGTACAAAGTTGGTTTCAAATTAGAATAAAAACCAAACAATGAAAACAAAAAACAAAAAAACCAAACAATGTAATTTACTACATTAACAGATTAAAGTGAAAAATCATACAAATATCTCAATAGATGCAGAAAAAAGCATTTAATAAAATTCAACATTTGTGACTTTTAAAAATCTTAGCTAAGTAGAAATAGAAAGGAACAACTATTTGACACTGCATTGTAGCTCTAAAACAGTGAAGTACAGCAAGAAAAATATATGTATAAGGATTAGAATTAAAAAACCAAAACTATCATTATTCATTATTTGAAAATGATATCTAAGTAATTCAAAATAATACTTCAATTAATTATTGTAGGAAAATCAACATACAAAGTTACTGGGTAGAAAAATCAATATGCAAAATTTATTTTTTTCCTTTATACTTGCAACTCATAGGTTAAAAAAATACCATTTGCAATAGCATAAAAGTATGAAGGCTAGGGAAGAAATCAAACTCTAAATATTAGATTCTATGCAGAGAATTTATGGAGAACATTTTTAAAGTTTATTTAAAATCTCAAGAAGACCTGAATAAATATACAGGAATCGGAAGATTTAGCATCATAAAGATGCTAAGCTCCACTACTGATCACATAGTAAGTGGCACAGAACTTGCTCTTCCACAGTAAACAACCAGAAACCTGGACAAAAGATATGAGACAACTGTTTGCAAATGACAGGGAAAGACTGACATCTGAGAGAAGGAAAATAAAAATGCTCCAGCTTCCTACCTGGTGGCAAATTTGAGACTACAGCACAGCAAAGAAAAACTCAAACAAAGCACAGTGGTCTCACTAAATTGAGGAGATAGAGACTGGCTTTTTGGGAGGGGAGGGAGCTGGAATTTGTGGGACAAAGTATCAGAGAGGAGGGAGCTATACAGAGAAAGAGCTGCCAAAATCTGCACAGGGGTCTTCTTGAGTCTTTGGCTGAATACCAATCTGCACAAGCACAGAATGAAACTCTACAAGGCTGGGCAAAGAACTACTACCAGAGGCTGTAAACTGAACATTTCTCAGCACACAGATTAGATGATGTTCAAATTCTAGCCAACCAGAGTAGAGAGACCTCACTGAGCCATAGGGCAATCAACAGAAACCCTGGAGGGGGTCACGACTTAGTATTAAAGCTAAACTAGCCCTTGAATAAAGGCTATTCTAGGCACACTCCAACAAAGCTTAAAATAATCCTCAATTATCAGGTTGATCCACAACTAACCTAAAGATTAACCTGTGCACCAAAACAAACTTCAAAACTCTTTGAAAAAAGACAATAAAAGGCAAACATTCAACAGCATAACATTTATAACCTATGACATCAAACAGAACATCACTAGACATAGAAAAAAGCAACAAGTTCTGAACCAGAAAAATACCTGAAAATAATACATATAAAATATTATATATGTAATTTTCATATACACATAATATATACATGCATGTATTGTATACACACACATACACATTTTTTTGTTCCAGCCCTTTTCACTTTGACTTAACTTCAGTGCTAATACCATCAGATTTCCTGATAATGCAAAAGTGATCATTTCATGTACATAAAATTTAGTTCCCTCCATGTTTACAATCAAACAAAAACAACATAAATATTAGTGAGTATGGAAAAGGACAATCAACTAATTTTGCTTATTTATGTGTGTTAAGCCCTTTAAGACTAGTTAAAAAAAAAAAAAGATAAACTTTTTTCTCCCTATGTTTTCTTTGGCTTTACCTATTCCCAGTACATTGTCCTTATCCCAGGGGTATGCAGCTAGTGGTGTGCTGGAACTGGCTCTCACCAGCTCCTGAGAGCCAACTGTTAAATATTCAGGAATTTCGCAATCCAGTTGCTAAACTGTTGGAAGCTTGCAATCAGCTATTTCATTGGCAGCATTTAAACTCCCCAAATTGACAAACAGTACAGATCAGGGCTTTATTTCATCATGCTGATCTGCTGGTACACTACTGTGTTTTTCAGTTTAAGAAGTATCCCCTAGGGAGTTCCATGGTGGCATAGTGGTTGGATCCCAGGCTTTCACTACTGTGGCCGCAAGCTGTGCGGCGCAGCCAAAAAAAAAGTACAGTATCCCCTAGAGAGTGAGTAAACTATGGCCTCCATGTCAAATCTGGCCCATCGCCTGTTTTTGTAAATAAAGTTTTATTGGAACCCAGCCACACCCATTTGCTTACATTCTGTCAATGGCTACTTTTGTGCTACAACAGCAGAGATGAGTGTCACGACAGAGACCACAAAGCTTAAAATATTTACTATCTGGCTCTTTACCAGAAAAGAGAGGGTAAACGAGGTAACAGTCGGACATGGTAAATAATAATAAATTATAGTTTTAACAGAATTCATCAAAAGCTGCCATCTTGGGGCTTCGCTGGTGGCGCGGTGGTTGAGAGTCCGCCTGCCGATGCAGGGGATACGGGTTCGTGCCCCGGTCCGGGAAGATCCCACGTGCCGCGGAGCGGCTGGGCCCGTGAGCCATGGCCGCTGAGCCTGCGCGTCCGGAGCCTGTGCTCCACAACGGGAGAGGCCACAACAGTGAGAGGCCCGCGTACCGCAAAAAAAAAAAAAAGCTGCCATCTTGGAAAAGTTCTTTTTACACATTCTGATATACAAAAAACCTAAAATCTCTAGCCATTCTTTTTAATAGTCTCAGATGTCTAACAGTAGTATACATTTGGTAGACTAATGCCAGGAAATACCATCATCAAATATAACTTTCATTTTTGGTTTACCTAAGCAGCTTTGTACAGATATGTAATATTCTCTAATAATGTATATCCAATGATGGTGCCATTCTCTGGTTTTCTTATCTCAAAGATCCTACCAAGCATGGTCATACACAGTTTTTGTTGTCTTTATAATTTGAATCAACATTTGTATAAGAAGAGATTTGGCATAAAAATAGAAACTCCCGATGTCTTTTGAAAAATCAAAATATCTGAAAACATCAGGGCTACTTTCCTGTGACAAGGCGCAGCTACCCACTTTGGAGGAGACATAATTTCCAAAGTACCCATCACTCCCTATTAATTTCTTTTTTTTTAAATTTATTTTATTTATTTATTATTTTTGGCTGCATTGGGTCTTCGTTGCTGCACGTGGGCTTTCTCTAGTTGCTGAGAGTGTGGCACAAGGGCTTAGTTGCTCCGCAGCACGTGGGATCTTCCCGGACCAGGGCTCGAACCCGTGTCCCCTGCATTGGCAGGCAGATTCTTAACCACTGCGCCACCAGGGAAGCCCCCCTATTAATTTCTGACACCTAAAACCTTCCAGTTCACTCATTTATATTTCTTGCCTCTGCACCACCCTCTCCCATCCCCAAGGCAGCTGATTTCACCTGTTCTTCCTCTCTACTTCCCAGTTTCTTTTGCAAGTTCTTTTCCTTCATCCATCTCTTAAACATTAGTGTTTCCTAGGGTCTGGTTTTTGGCTCTCTTCTCACCTTTTGTAACTCTCACTGGACAACTTCATCTATACCCGCCATCTGGACTTGAACTACCAGGCCCAGTGATCCCTTACACTGGTAGGGATCACCAAGAATTTTCAGTCTTTTTTCTCTAGTCCTGACCTCCTCTCTGAACCCTTGTTCCACCTTTCTATCTATCGACATCTCGCAGCAACTAAGGCAACATGCCCAACACTAAACTATTAGCTCATTTCCCAAACCAGTTCCTCATTATTTCCTCGTATTGTTTAATCACACCATAAACCACTCAGTTATCCAAGCCAGACTCTTGGGATTCACCTTTGACTCTTCGCTCATGTTCATACCCATATCCAATTTTTACTAAGTCCTAGCAATTCTATTCCACTAACATGTCTAAATATTGCCCCGTCTTGTTCATTCCTCTTTGAATTATTTAGTTCAGACCCTCCTTATCTTCATATAGAGCTATAACAATAACTTCTTAATTTGTCTCCAAGCTTCTTGTTTGGACCCCCTCCAATTCATTCTCCACATTGCTGGCAATGTACACTTTCTAACAGTGCAAATTTGATCATGGTGCCTCTGCTTAAGCTCCTCCAGTGGCTCCCCATCACTTATAGCATCAAGTCTAAGTTCCTCCGGATGAAATATCTAACTTCTAACAATCTTTACAGCTTCACTGCCCACCACTCCCCCACATGTGTCTTGCACTTCAAATATCCTGCACAATTTGCAGTTAGTAAATGAGTCATGGTCTTTTTCACCCCCATCTTTGCATATAATGGTTTTTGTTTGTTTGTCTGTTTTGTTTTTTGCTGCCTGGGATGGATTTTTTTCATTCTTCCATCTGCTTTTTAAAGTCCTGCATAAACTCCAAACTCAGTTCCAATGTCACATCCTCCAGGAAGATTTCTGTCTTCTTCAGAGTTAAGTGTCTCCTATTCCCACCTCTTCTAGTGAACTTTCCACATTGTTCTAATGATTATTTATTTCAGTCGAGGAGACAAAGAAGCCTATGGAACTGTTCTTTCATCAGTGGTGCGGAGTAACTATGCCAGCTGCACTCTCTCAACTGGTACATAGTTCAAGATTTCTTAAACTAGGGTCCCCAGATTCCCGATTTTTTTTTTTTAGAGTTTTTTTTTTTTTGCGGTATGCGGGCCTCTCACCGCTGTGGCCCCTCCCGCCGCGGAGCACAGGCTCCGGACGAGCAGGCCCAGCGGCCATGGCTCACGGGCCCAGTCGCTCCGCGGCATGTGGGATCTTTCTGGACCGGGGCACGAACCCGTGTCCCCTGCATCGGCAGGCGGACTCTCAACCACTGCGCCACCAGGGAAGCCCCCGATTGTTTTTAAAACAGTTGTTTACCACTTATAAATTATTTTTCATCAGAATTCACAATTCAAAGGTATTTTTATACAAAAAGCCTTTTTAGCTTATTAAGTCAATACTTCTCTGCTGACATATTCTTAGAGATTTACAAGGAGTATTTATGGGAGGGCTGTTCGTTTCTCAAGTTTGAAAAACACTGTTCTGAATAATTGACTGAGGTATTTATAAGCATGTCAGTTTTTCTCTATAAAACTCTAAGTGATCAGTGCAGAATAAACCCACACTAACCTCGCTGTCACTACCTTTATTTACGGTGTACTACTCACAACCACCTTTTGAGTACATTAGAAGTCAGCATTAACAAAATTGACACGTGAATGAAGTATGTCTTATAGGTTAGTACCCCTTAATTTAGAAATTCGAGATGTTTAGGAACAGAAGGAAGTAGATATGTTTAAGAAATCTGATTATCAGCATTCTAATCTAAGTTAACCCTATCAACCACAAAATAGGATTCAGTAGCGCAAATGAGAATTATATCACTGTATTAGAAGAAAATCTGGGTGAGTGGGGAAAGACTGGAGATATCCTTTGGAGAGAGAGCGAAGCATTAGTTACAAATATAATTTTAACCATTTGAGTGCAAGCTCCACACAGGGTGGGACTCTGAGCACCCCTGTTACCTGCACTGAGGGCATCTTAGGTGGCCACTGTTGAAGTGGAAGCATATTTCCCTCCTTCTCTATCCTTGGTAGCCAACGATTTCAAATTCAAACCATTGAATTCAAACCATTCAGCTGACAAGGGGCTGGGAGTAGGTGGTGAGTGCAGCACAAGTCAGGTGTTGCACCAAACTAAGGAGCTAGCTAACTCACTCACCAACCTGGCCCCGCTAACACACAGGAGAAGTGGGCTCAGCTGTCCCTTTGGAGTGTCCCCATGTGCATAATGCCTCAACCAACAAAAATTTTCCCTTTACCTCCCTCCACCTTGTTTTTTGTTCTTATTTTTTTTCTTGAACTCTCCGCTTCCTTCCTTTACCTCAAAATATACAGGCCCTATCTCCTCTGTGATCTTTAAAATCCTAGACTAGGGCCTCCCTGGTGGCGCAAGTGGTTGAGAGTCCGCCTGCCGATGCAGGGGATACGGGTTCGTGCCCCGGTCTGGGAGGATCCCATATGCCGCGGAGCGGCTGGGCCCGTGAGCCATGGCCGCTGAGCCTGCGCGTCCAGAGCCTGCGCGTCCGGAGCCTGTGCTCCGCAACGGGGGAGGCCACAACAGTGAGAGGCCCGCATACTGCAAAAAAAAAAAAAAAAAAAAATCCTAGACTATTCCCCTCCTCCAATCCAATTTTCCCTTGCTCAGTAAAGACACAAGGGGTCATTCCTTCAGTAGATATTTCCTGAGTGCATACTGGGTACCCGACACTGTGACCAAGAGAGGCTTACTCCCTTTATAAGGGTGGTGTTTGACCCACAAAGTCGACAGACAGATTAAATAATTATACATTAGTACCATGAAGGAAATAAATAATAATGGGAAGTGGGGTACTAATTGGATGGCCAAGGTAAATTTCTCTGAGGGAGCTGGGAGTTGAACGATGAGAAGGAGCTAGATGTTGCAATGGATGCTGGAGGAGAACGTTCCGGGCAGAAGGAACGACTTGTTTGAAGGCAAGAAAGATCTTCACCTGTGAGACAAACTGAGAAGTAAGGTTTGGCTGGAGCACAGTGAGGGAGAGGAACAAGACGCAGGACGAGGGTGGATTAGAGAGGAAGGGACCAGCTCATCTCAGGCCTTATGGGCCAAGATAGCGAGTCTGACTTTCAAGAGCCATGGGACCCCATCAGAGGGGTTTTGTTGGAGGGGAACTGCCTGATCTAATTTGTTTTGAGAGGATCACTCTTGCAGCTGTGGAGAACAGATCTGAAGGGGGCAAAAATGATATCTGATAGAACAGCTAGGCACATCTTTTGCTTTTTAACATTAATGTGCATACAAATCACCTGGAGATCTTGTTAAAGTGCTGTTTCTGGCATGGGGGGAGGGGGAGGGCGTCTGAGAGCCTGCATTTCCGTAAAGCTCCTAGCTCCGAGGCTATTGCTGTTGGTCTAATGAGCCACACTTTAAGTAGTAAGTTAAGTAACTGGGAGACCCTGCAGTATCCAGGTGAGAGATGACAGTGATTAGGAACAGGATCACGGCAATAAAGATGGAGAAAAGTAGGTGTACCCAAAACATATTTCATGCTGGATTGGAAAAAAGAAACATCAAGATGGGTTGTAACCTTCTCCTTCCACCTTTTTTTTTTTTAAATGAGAATTCTCACATTGAGAGGTTGGACTTTAGGTCAAAAGCTGTCACTAGGACTATGTAGAAGACTCATCCAAATGCTAGAGAAACTTCTGGACCTTACTATGCCAAAAGAGCATTTCTTCTTCATAAACGTGCATTATAACCTCTTCTCCTACTCACATTTATTGGGATTGCCATTCCCAATCACTCTTCCTACTTGCTAGGATTCCCTACCCCTCTACAGCAGAAAGTATGAAATTAACAATACCCAGAACAGTAGTTCTCACAGTGTGATCCCCAAACAGCAGCATCAGCATCAAATGGGAATTTGGTGGGAATGAAGGTTTTTGGACTCCACCTTACACGTACTGAATCAGAAAATCTGAGAATGGATTCCAGAAATCTGTGCTTTAACAAGCCCTCCAGGTGATTCTGATGCTCATTCAAGTTTAAGAACCACTGAATTAGAAAATTAGAAAACATTAGTGTATATGTTAGCGGACATTAACATCATGGATTCAGGATGTTTCTGAGTGAATCTTTTGGAAAGATAAGACAAAGAAGATAGAACAACTTTAACCAAACAAATTAGATAACCTGGAAAAAACAAAAACAGGCCATCTGAGCCTCTTAGATTATATGTATGGGCAGCTTTCACTATTACCATTTGCCCTTTCTGTGTGTTACTATGACGATAAGAAGAAAATTAGGAAAGAAAAAGAAAGCCCTGTCTTCTTCCCTTTAAAATAAATTGTTTAATAATTTTCAGCTTAAGCGGGTATTTGGTATTTGCTCTTTGTGCCTCTCCTTTCTTTTAGCCACAGGATCATGGCAATAAAGATGGAGAAAAGTAGGTGTACCCAAAACATATTTCATGCTGGATTGGAAAAAAGAAACATCAAGATGGGTTGTAACTTTCTCCTTCCACCTTTTTAAAATTATGAATTAGGGGTATGAGGATGGAGGAATATGAGAATCATCTAAGAAGCGTTCTCAAAATATGTATCTCTCCCCTTCCCTCTCCCTTCCCCAACTGGGATGTTGATATAGGAGTGTGGGTGGACTAGCACATATATCCCGAGGAATCTTCCTTGTGATTCCAATCTACTTCTGTCCTCCACTCTCTCCACATACCCCACCAGCTCTCTTAGCCTCTTCTCAATGCAGGAGGAAGTATCAGGACCACCAAATCTGTCTATCTTCCTGTACTTACTAATATGCACCTACTACAGCTTTAGCACCATGCTGTGAGGTATGGTCTCAGCCCTGAAGGCTGTAATAGTCTAGGTAAAAGAAACAACCAGTGAAAAGCATTAGACTAAATGCAATCAAGCGCTATATTGTGTGATGGAGACTTCAGGACTATGAAATTTGGAGAACAAGAGCTAGGCTACCCGTTCACTTTCACAACGTTATCTTCTCATCTTGGAACATTCGGGCCAGATGGTCTGAGCTGCCAAAAGGACAAACATACAGTCACATTCCACTCATACATATAAACAACAGAAGGGAAGAGTACTTTATGAAACACACCTGAAAATTACAGATGCATTAGGGCCAAAGCAACCTGAGAGAAGACAAGAAAAGTCATTTAAGAGCCACTGTTGAGCTTATGTGTATTTCATGTTTCTCCTTTCCTTTCTTGTTGCCCGATCCTTAACCATTTTGCTTCTTGTTTATTCTTTCAGTGGTGGATAAGTAGGACAGGGAAAATAGCAAATAAACTTTACTATACTATATCTTGTACTCTTTAATAATAAAAGGTATAGTGACGAGAACATTTCAAAGTGTTAGCTAAGCTTTGCATACGGATATGGATGTGAATTCCAAGATATATTGTTAAGTAAAAAAAAAAAAAACCCAAGGTGAGAATAGTGTGTATTTATGTCATTTCTGTTAAAAGGGTGAAAAAGACTATTTATATTTATGTATAAATGCTTTGGTAAAGATACACAAGAAACTGGTAACATCAGTTGCTCCTGAAAAGCGAAATTGAGTGACGGGTGGACAGGGTTAAAAGGAGAGTTTTCACTGGATACCCTTTTGTTATTTCTTGAATTTTGAACCATGTGTTTGTATGACCTATTTTTAAAAAACAAATAACCTTTTCTAAGAAAATTGGCGAAGAGGAGATTTAGGAATCTAAATCCTTTCTTCTAAGAGGTTTCATGGTATAATAGAAAGAGCGTTGTTTTGGGAGTTTAAGAAAAAAAAAACAGATCTGGTTCCCAAACCTGGTTGCTACTTACTAGTTTTGTGACCTTGGCCAAGTTCCTTAAGTTAGCTGAATCTCAGTTTGTGCATTAATAAAATCAGTATAACAAAAGCTACTTTGTGAGGATTAGACATTATATAAAACTGCCTTGTGCTTACTAAATGGTAGCTATTATTCTGTGGATTTCAATTACCCCTGCTATTCATTTCTACCAATTATGTGTTGGATGTTGATTAAAGGGAACCTGAGGTATGAAGGAGGTCTAAGAGAGTCTTAGTTTACAGATATCAATTAACCACCTTTGGGAGAAAACTGATCATTCTTTTAAAAATTGTATTCAGGTGCTTTTTGGGTCTTTGGATATAAAGTCCAAGGGCTTTTTAAGGCTTCTTAAGGACTATCCCAAGAGATCAAGCAAGCAATGGCATTTAATAATGGCCAACTCCATAACGCAATTTCATATTGGTTCTCCCTCCTTCCTTGCTTCACTCTTTTTCTTATTCCTGTTTCTTGGACCACCTTGCCCTAATAAAGTGATAGCACATAAGCCTTTTGCCTCAGGCTATGTATACTCGCTGGGGAAACCCAAGCTAAGACTGGGGCCTGCCTAATACTATTTAAGAGAGTCTGGGACTGTGGAGCAGGTACTGTTGGTGCCCTGCCCATATGCCTTCAGGCCTCAACATTAATACGGCTTGCTTTCCTGACTGCCAGTATCTGCATCTCTTGCACTACTAGAGGGCTTTCTTTGCCACCCTCAACAAATATTTTCTGCCATTCTGTGGGGTGTCTTTAAATTTCTTGATGGCATAGTTTGCCCTATAAAGGTTTAAATTTTGATGAAGTCCAATTTATCAATTTTTTTTTTTTTTTGGCTGCACGGCACGGCTCCCCACCCAGTGATCAAACCTGCGCTCCTTCCATTGGAAGCACGGAGTCTTAACCACTGGACAGCCAGGGAAGTCCCTCAAAGTTATTTTTTTATCATTTGTCCTTTTGGTGTTTTTGGTATCTAAGAAATCATTGCCTAACTCAAGGTCACTAAAATTTACTCAGTGTTTCTTCTAGTAGTTTTGTAGTTTCTTTACACTTAGATCTAGATCATTTTTGGTTAATTTTGTGTATAGTTTATTCTTTCATGTGGATATCCAATTGTCCCAGCCCCATTTGTTGAAAAGACTATTTTTTCCCCATTGAATTGTCTTGGCAGCCTTGAGGAAAATCAGTTGACCACAAATGTAAGGGTTTATTTCTGGATTTTCCATTTTCTTCCATTAATCTATATGTCTATCCTATGCCAATACCACACTACCTCGATTACTGTAGTACTGCAGTAAAGTTTGAAGTTAGGAAGTATAAGTTCTCCAATCTTGGTCTTCTTTTTAAGATTGTCTTGGCTGTCACCTTTGCCTTTTGATTTATACTTTTGGGCTCTTCTTTAAGAAATCCTTTTGGACTCCAAAGCCATAAAATATTTTTCTATGTGTTTTTCTAAAAGTTTTATTATTTGCCCTTTTCAGTTAGACCTTTGACCTATTCGGAATTTATTTTAGCACATGGTGGGAGGTAGGGGTTTAGCATCATGCATTTAAATTGTATTAACACTTTTTTTTTTAAGTCCATTCTTTCTTCAACTGATCTGCAAAGCAAGCCTGTTACAAGTCAATTTTCCATTTAGGCAGGGTTCTGGCTGGGTGTTCTATTCTGTTCCGTTGGTCATCGTTTCTACCCCTGAACCAGCATCACCTTTCCTTAATTACTACATATGTTTTTTTTGTTTGTTTGTTTGTTTGTTTTTTTGCGGTACGTGGGCCTCTCACTGTTGTGGCTTCTCCCGTTGCGGAGCACAGGCTCCGGACACGCAGGCTCAGTGGCTATGGCTCACGGGCCCAGCCGCTCCGCAGCATGTGGGATCTTCCCGGACCGGGGCACAAACCCGCGTCCCCTGCATCGGCAGGCGGACTCTCAACCACTGCGCCACCAGGGAAGCCCCACTACATATTTTAATAAGGTAATCTGTAGGGCAATTCTGCCCATCTTGTTCTTCTTCACAAGTGTATTTTGGCTCTTACATATCAATTATGGATACAGCTTGACAAGTTACACACGTACATACACACACAAAAAAACTTCATTTGGATTTTGATTGAAATTGTATTGAAGCTATAGATCAATTTGGGAAGAAATTATTTTAAAAATAATATTGAGTCTTATACTCAATAAACATGATACATCTCTTTACTTCCTTACATTGGGCCACAGTGTGGTAAAGTTCCAGGGGTATCTTTCATCCTGAGATCCATTTAGATCTTCTCTCCTTTATGCTACCTGTCTTGGTCCTGAGCTTAAAGAGAATGCTTTGAACATAACCAATTAAGAATAATGTTAGCTGCTGTATTTGGTAGGTAACTTTTATCTGGTTAGAAAGGTCCTTTTTATTCCTTGTTTGTTAAGAAGCATTTTTTTAAAATCGTGTGTTGAATTTTATCATACATGCTTTGCTTCTAATATTAAACTAATCCTGGATTTGTGAAATATATCCGTCCTGGTAATGATGTGTTATCGCTTTTACATACGTCAGATTCCATTTCCTAACTGAACTTATTTAAGACTTCCACTATTAAGATTTCCACTCTGGTCAGGACAAGTCCTTTACTGTCTTAGGTTACACTGACATACTGATATCAAAGTTATACCAATTTTATAAACAGAATTGGGGAGTTCATCTCTTTTTCTATTCTCCGATATAGTTTATATAATATTGGAACTGTTTGTTACTTGACTGGTAGAACTCTGGGTCTGAAGTTTGCTCTGCAGGAAGATTTTAATTGACTGACAATGTATTTCATGGCTATAGAACTACTTTTCAGAGATTCACTTTCTTCTTGAGATAGCTGGAGGAAGTTATATTTTCTAAGACTATCAATTTTCATCTAATTTTCAAAGTTGTTAGCATAAACTTGTTAATATCTTTTTAATGTTGGAAGCATTTCTAAGCCTCCTTTTTCATTCCTATTATTGTTTACTTGTGCATTCTCTTTTTTTCTTGATGAATCTTGCTAGAAGTTTGCTGTTGTTATGACTCTTACATTGGCCTTGTATAAATTTGTTTACTATGTTCTTACTTTCCTCTTTTATTATATTACTGTCTCCTTCCATACATTTTGTTTATTCTGCTGTTTCTTTTCTAATTTCCTAAGTTTTATGCTTTGAGCATTAATTTCCAGCCTTTCTTCAATTCTAACAGGAGTTAAGACAATAAATTTCCCCTGAAGCTCTGTTTAGCTGTCATTTTTCACTTATAGAATTTCCACTTCGTTCTGTTTTTCTAGTTTCCATTTCTCTACTGAGACTCCCCATCTGTTCACTCACACTTTTCAAGGAAAACTTCATCTTTTGCTTTTAACCCTTGAACATATTTATAACAGCCGCTTTAAAGTCCATGTCTACTTATTCCATCATCCAGAGTCACTTATGTTTCTACTGACTATCTTGTCTCTTGATTAAGGGTCACATTCCCCTGCTTCTTGAGTTACTTTTCTAAGAGTTTCTTCCTGTATGTGGAACAATTTTGGCTGCCACACTGTGAGGAACTGTATGATACTGTCTTTCTTTAAAGTGTGTTGAGCTTTTTTTCTGGCAGGTTGTTGATTACACTGATTCACCTTGATCCTATGCCGGTTTTGTCCTTAATGTAGGGCATGGACCTTACTGGAGTTTCAATTGAATGTTCAAGGTACTCAGTAAGATCCCTCCAGTCTGAATGGATTGGATTCCACACTCTTTCAGCACTGGTATTTCTGTTAACGTTCTTAGTCCCCTAACAGTCACTATTGGCAGGCCTCACATGGTCTTGACTTGCATATGGGCAGCCCAGCACGTAGCCATAGTCCTGAAGATGACCTCCTGTGAGATTACCCTCTTCACAGCTCTGTCATTTTGGGTATACTGACCCACAAATTACAGCCACCTCAGCAGCCCAGATCTGACCTCTGCCTCTTCTACTCAGCAAGGCTGCTGCTCTGCACTTGGGCCCACCTCCCTGTACCACACGTCGAAAAGCGCTCCCATTCAGAAAGGCAAGGCAAACAAGCAGGTCACCTCACATGTTTCCCTTATGTTAAGGATCATTGCCCTGTGCTGCTGTCCACTGCCTGAGAACACTTGCTTTGTATATTTTTGCTACTTTCATAGTTGTTTGTGGCACAAAGCTAAGCCCAATATTAGTTACTCTAGCATGTCTAGAAGCAGCAATCCCCATCATTTTTTTTTTTTTTTTCCGGTACGCGGGCTTCTCACTGTTGTGGCCTCTCCCGTTGCAGAGCACAGGCTCCAGACGTGAAGGCTCAGCGGCCACAGCTCACGGGCCCAGCCGCTCCGCAGCATGTGGGATCTTCCCGGACCGGGGCATGAACCCGTGTCCCCTGCATCGGCAGGCGGACTCTCAACCACTGTGCCACCAGGGAAGCCCCCCCATCATTTTTTAATATGCAATATTTTTATCATTCAGTTTAAAGATTTCCAAATTCCCATTATTCTCTTAGTGGTTCATAAGTATGTTTCTTAGTCTCCAAACATGAACTTTTTATATTTTTTCAGTGCATATTTCTTATTTAATCCCGTGTGATCAAAGAAAGCAATATATATGATACCATTCTTTGGAAAATTTATATTTTCCAATATATGGTCACAAATATTCTGCTTGAAAAATGTGTATTCTGCGATTTTAGGGTGGAATGTTCTATATGTGTCCATTGAATCAAGTATATATTCATTGTTTTGTTGAAATTTTCTATATTCTTGTTGATTTTTTTTTTGTCTGCTTGATCTTTCATTAAGAAATGGGTGTTAAAATCCTTCATTATGATTGTGGGATTTGTCTCCAATTCCGTATTGTTCCTGGTGATTCTTTTATCATATCTAGCAACCTCTTTATTTTTAGTAATGCTCTTTGTTTTAAATTGTTACTTTTTTCTGATATTAATAGATTTATACTAGCTTTTCTATTTGCCTGATATATCTTTTCCATGCTTTTGTTTTCAACCTTTCTATATTCTTACTTTTAGCTATAGTTTTTGTGAAGATTTGTAGACATTCAGTTCAATCCTGTTTCATTACTGTGAAACAGGTGTCCCCCAGCAACATTTGGCAATACTAGTTTGTCATAAAGATATGCTTCTTCCTTCATAATAGTTTTCTCATTTTTTGTTCAGTTTTGGAAATTGGTAAAACATAAGGAAGATTAGCAGCTGGAGGGTAGAAAGTGACTGAGTATATTAGAATGCCACGGAGAAAACAAAGTATAATAAATGAAGAAAATTCAAACTGTGGGAGTGATCTTCAGATGAAATCAGACATTACATGAGAGAATTAAGGATAAGAGGAAACAAGAAATTATGGTTTTAGAATCTGTAAGAAAGGGTAGGCTTTAAATAGTGCAATTTCAAGCTAAAGCCAGTACAACACCCAATGCCTGGACTAAAAGGATCTGAAATGCCCATGAACAGGACTGTAAAAGACCACTAAAAGGATATCCAAAACTTATAAAGCAAGACTTGGAGATCAAGTAATAAGCATAATTTTGATAAGAATCTGTATTTGCATATCTATATGTAATCTGCACCTGAGATTTTTGCATTCTAAATGGCTTATTGTATATGCTACGTGCTGGTCAACTATGATTCACGACTCTCCTTCCCAAACCTTCTCTTCTTCCACTATTCCTTATTTAAATAAATGACATCCCCCCGTTTGGTTAACCCAGAAGTCTGGAAGTAGCCTTGATTCATCTTTTCCTCACAATCAAAGCCTATTGATTCTGTCTCTTAAGTATCTCTTGAATCAGTCCACTTTTTCTTCCTCTTCTCTTCCAACTTCCTAACTCATTTCCCCTAACTGCCTTCCTAACTGGTTTCTCCACATATATTTGTACAGCATCCTCTCCTCCATTCTGTACATAGTGCCTAGAATGATCTTTTAAAAATGCAAGTGACCATGTCACTTCCCTGCTTAAACATATAAAACAAAAAAAATAAACAAACAGAAAACTTCAATGGCTTCCCTCCTATTACTCTCAGAACAGAGACCAAACCTACAATAAGGCCTGAGATCTGGCTCCTGTCTCTCTCACTGCAGCCCTGCTGGCTTTTCTTTCAGTACTTCAAAATCAGTTCAGTGCTGTTCCCCCTGCCTAAACCACTTCCCCCTCTATTCTTCGCCCAGCCCACTCCTCCTCATTTTTTCTTGTTTTAGCTTTGATATCTCTAAAATCCATTCTGACCTGCCAAATAGGTTACATAATCCCCTGTTGAAAGCTCCCACAGGGAGCTTTCTACTACTGCACAATCTCAGTGCACTTATAGATACTTGTATAATGTTGGTGTCCCTTGCTCTCTCAACAGTTCCATGAGGGCTGGACCTTCTCTATCTCATTCCTCTTTGGATCACCAGTCCTTAGCATTACTTGGCACATGGTAGCATCTTAGTATTTAGCAAATGATGGACACACGAAAAGAAAGAAAGAATGAATGATCATTCAATAGAGAATTTGTGATATGGTAAAGGAGTGTAAAGCAAAGCCCTAGTCCTCAGGTAGAAATCCAAGGAAATTCTCCCTTCAGAGAAGGATTAGTAATTAACATAGGGAACAATCTTTTGAAGGGCCACATGAATGGTTCTTTTATGATTCTTTATTTTTCCCTTTGTTCGGGTTTCTGCCTGGAAGAACCAGCCTCAGGATTTTGGTATACTCAAACCATACCCGTAAAATACAAAAGGAAGGTAATCTGTATCCCTAGTTTTCAGATGAGGCAATTAAGTTCAGAGATGAAAATTATTGTTCATGGTCTCAAAGAAATTTTGTGACCTTTGAACTAAGATGATGCTATATGTTTTCTGTGTTTGACATTGAGGTACGGCCACTATTCTAAAACTGTTTTTATGATTAAATAAGGCCTGTGAGTAGACGGTCTGATACTGAAGAATTAATCATTCCAAATCCTAAAAATGTTTCCAACTGAATGTCAGTATAATGCAGTAATCCTTCCTTCCTGAGGTAACAACATTGTTCTCAAAACAAACCTCATAAAGTACATCATGACTAGGGTGAACTGAATTATGAAAACAAAACTTTTTATGCATCAGACTTCCAAGTTATCTGTGTCACCGAAGTGCAATTCCCTCTAAATTTGTAATTCTCTTTTCTTTGGCCCCAGCTCTTCCAAAATAGCTTCCTAGCAGCGTCATGCATTTTCCTTTAAACATGATGTTCTGGTTGTATGACTAACACTGACCAAATTTGCCCTTCACGAGAGTCTTCCTCACTGCTTGACCAAGCCTGTCACAACTTCCCTTAAATGCAAGGGTGTTCGGTGATCTCTCAGACACTCCTCCTTGGGGTCTGGGTGTGGCCTCACAAGCTAGCCAAGTAAGTTAGAGAGAGTCCAGTAAACTCTTTGGGCTGAACCAGGCTGATTTCATTTTTTTGCGTCAATCATTATCATCTAATTGTTCAGACACTTGGTCATTTTAAGGAAAAACTGACAGAATTTACTCAAAATGTTTGTGCAGTGTAGCCTAGTTCCATGGCAACGGAAAGTAAATCACTGGAAGAACAAAATTTTTAGTGGAAGAATCATGATAAGGATGTGACTAAGAAAAGTCTCTGTTCAAACTATACCTCACATCGGCCAATTACTTGAAAAAAGTACCTAAAGTATTTTTGAGCCAGCTCTCTAATCCTCAAAACTTTTAAATTGCTTGTGGATGTACTATTTTGTGCAGCTTACTTTTTTCTTTCTTTTACATTCTCAACACAGCAACATGCTGTAAGAATGATTAGGGACTGATGTTGTATTTAACAAGGTCATCACTAAGTTTTATTTCTCAATCTATAATTTTCAGAGAGAATGTATAATATGTCTAATCACATTAAAGGAATGATAGAAAGGGAGATAAAAAGGTAATGATTAAGAGCTTAACAAATAATAAGAAAAATAAGACTAACATACACAAGTATGCAGGGATAAACAGCAATATGTAATCAAATGCTAGATTGTTTAGTACCCAGAGTTAGTGAGGATGTAGAGAAATAAACAAGTTAAAACATTGTTTCTGAGGAAGTAAACTGATAAAATCTTTTTTTTTTAATTGAGAAGGTCTATTAAATTTTCTGTCATGATTTTGTTTTTCCAAAATGCAGGTATAAAATTTGGATGTGGGTTTTACAACCAGGGCTACTTTTTCAGTTTTAACTTTTATTCATGGAAAATTTTAAACACATACGAAAATAGAAAAATGCATTTTCATGTACACATCACCAAACCACACTAATCATTTTATTTTCTTGAAACACTCATCCTCTAGAAATAATCACAAGCCTGACTTCTTCATACCTTTCAGAATTTAAATCAAATCACCTCAAAGAGGCCTTCCATGATCATTCTATTTAAAACTGTATCCTCAGAACACCCTCTACATCTCCCCTATTTCACACCATAATATTTATTATTTTCTAACATATTATACTTTAAAAATATTATATTTCCTATCTGTTTACAATGCAGTAAACTATATGAAAGTAGGGATTATCAAATGTTTTCTTCATTGGTATGTGCCGTACCTAGAACAATGTCTGACACATGGAAGGGCCTAATAATGAATGAATGAATGAATGAATATGTATTGATATGGAGAGATGTCTATGATAAGTTTAAAGAAACTGAAAAACTGCAACACAGTTTGAATAATATTATACCACGTTGAAGGGAAAGAAGTAGATTGTGACAGCGGCAGTAGCACTCACCAGCTATTCTTCACTCCACACTCCACACTTCCCAGCTTACTTGCAGCTATGACCAATAAACTGTAATTGGAAGTGGAGAATTATTACGGGCTGAGGCAGTAAAAAGTCCAGGTGAGATTTTACAGTCTATTTTTATTGCTGTGGTGACTAAAGGGGCCTTGTATTCCAGCGTGTGACCACAACATGGTGGAATCTCCCTACCCTGGGCCCCTGAGTGACTGCATGGAGAAACCACCCTGCCAATCTGTGTAAAACATGCAGCACTGGCAGGAAATAAACTTTTGTTGTGTTAAATCACTGAGACTTTGGGGTTTGTTTGTTACTGCAACATAATCTAGCCTATCGGGATGAACTCATGTACAAAAAATTGTATTCATTAAGCACTTAATGAATAGTTAAGCAGGAACCATTATCTTACGTATCATCTTATTAAACCCTTACAACCCCCTCACAAAGCCCTGTAAGCCAGTACTATTACAATGAGGAAACTGAGGCAGCAGGAGGACAACTAACTGGTCCAAGGCTGCCAGCTAAATGAAAAAGCTGGAAATGGAACCCAGGCAGTTTGGAGTAAGAGCTACCAAGCTGTTAACAGTAGCTCTCCCTTACAAAACAGAAACAGACTCACAGACATACAGAACAGACTTGTGGTTGCCAAGAGGGAGGGGGCAGGGGGTGGGGTGGACTAGGAGTTTGAGATTAACAGATGTAAACTATTACATCCAGGATAGATAAACAACAAAGTCCTACTCTATAGCACAGGGAAGTATATTCAAGATCCTGGGATAAGCCATCATGGAAAAGAATATGAAAGAAAGAATGTGTGTATGTGTATAACTGAGTCACTCTGTTGTACAGCAGAGATTAGCACAACACTGTAAATCAACTACACATCAATAAAAAACAAATACACAGGGCCTCCCTGGTGGCGCAAGTGGTTGAGAGTCCGCCTGCCGATGCAGGGGATACGGGTTCGTGCCCCGGTCTGGGGGGATCCCATATGCCGCGGAGCGGCTGGGCCCGTGAGCCATGGCCGCTGAGCCTGCGCGTCCGGAGCCTGCGCGTCCGGAGCCTGTGCTCCGCAACGGGGGAGGCCACAACAGTGAGAGGCCCGCATACCACAAAAAAAAAAAAAAAAAACAAATACACAAACAAAAAAAAAACCAGTAGTTATCTCTGAGGGCAGGATTATGGGGACTTATCACTCTTTGTTCTTCATTTCTGCAATGTTGCAAATTTTTAATCATTCATTACCTTTGCAGTAGGCAATAAACAAATAGATAAATTATGTTTAGATACTTCAAGACTATGAATTCAGAGATGGAAGTCAAGTGACCACTGGAGCTTGGCATAATTAAGAAATGTCTAAAAATGGCCCTCTACCATCTATAGGCATACCTGGTTTTATAGGTGAATTTCAGCAAATAAAGTGAATAATATTATATTTCACAATAAAATTGGACTCGTTTCATAGGAGAGAAATACCCCTATATATTTTAACTTTTGGGAAGGAAGGAATTAATAAAATGGCCACACCCATAGCAGGATGAATGTTGTAGTTTTGGGGACGTTGTGTGGTTTTTCCCGTATTGCTGTCTGTCCCTCAGTACCTTCAGGGGATTGGTTCGAGCATCCCTTGTGGACACCAAAATCTGCAGATGCCCAAGTCACTTATATAAAATGGTATATTATTTGCATATAACCTATGCACATCCTCCCCATATACTTTAAGTGATCTCTAGATTACTTATAATACGTAATACAATGCAAATGCTATGTAAACCGTTGCCGATGCATGGCAAATTCAAGTTTGGCTTTTTTGGAACTTTCTGGAATTTTTTTTTTTAAGTTTTTGATCCACAGTTGGTTGAATCCATGGATGCAGAACCTGTAGATACGGAGGGCTAACTGTACTTAAGAGCGCTCTTTAAAAGAAAAGCAATAATAATAAAATAATTCCTTATAGTTAAACATGGCTTTATTAAGTATGTATTTTAAATGTTCTATTCAGCCATATTTAAACAAAATATATATGGCATAATATACAATAGTCCAGTATACATGTAGTTTTGCTGGCTGCCCAGGCTCTGAATCTCCATTTGGAGAATTGAACAACATATGACTTTTGACAGGAGGAAACTGAAAGGCCAAAATACTGGTCCTCCCAGACTCTGGGCAGCTAACCAGGTTCTTGGGTACCTGGACTCTCTTGGCCTCTATCATTGTCTGAGCCTGGTTCTCGCCAGCCTTCGCACCGATTCTGTAAACTAACAACTCTTCCAGAATTGGTTTCTTTTGCATGGAAGCAAGAACCTGAGTACCAACCAGGCAGTAGCTACTGACAGCTATATAATCTGAAGGCACAGTATTAGGAGAAAATGAGCCACCTTTGAAGGATTCAAGAACAAGACAGAAATCTATAATATGATAATAAATGCCATAAAAACACTTTGACCAGATTTGAGATACTTTCGTATCACCACATTTCTCCCAGGCTTGATCTTTTGCTTCCTCTCCAGGAATTTCTGTCGTATGTAAGTATTCCCTGACTCCACACATAAAACACCTATGCTTAACTCCCATCTTTCACCTTTCATTTATAATATCCCAGTTTCAAAAAGGTGTCATTATGGATCATGATCTACTCAACAGTAAAAATGCTTTAAATTTGTGGTTGAATGTGACAGAAAACAAATCACTGAACTGTTTTTTTAGGTTAGGTTCAAAAGTATAAAATAAAACACCACCTCACCTATAAGAAAATGAAAATTACCTGAGTTTCATTTGTCTTATCTCACAGTATTCATATGAGGATCAAATGAAACAATTTATGATCATTTTTAGAGAATTATTATTTTAAGATATGAACCACACTTCATTAAATCTTAAGATACACCTATTGTAAAGATGCACTGTTAGTTTATTATATACCACTAAGAAAGAAAAATATGGCCAATTAAAAACTGTAACACAGGGCTTCCCTGGTGGCGCAGTGGTTGAGAGTCCGCCTGCCGATGCAGGGGACATGGGTTTGTGCCCCGGTCCGGGAAGATCCCACGTGCCGCGGAGCGGCTGGGCCCGTGAGCCATGGCTGCTGAGCCTGCGCGTCTGGAGCCCTCTGCAACGGGAGAGGCCACAACAGTGAGAGGCCCGTGTAACGCAAAAAACAAAAAACAAAAAACATAACTGTAACACATACTTTCTTATCACTTGAACATTACCACTTAGTAAAAGAGCCCTTTATACTTAACTAGACACAGGTTGTAATATCTAGTTCTTGCACACACACTGAGAGAAAAATATGAATGAAATAAATTGGTTAAGGTAGTCTTAAAACTTCTCATTGAGTCCAACATTCCTGAATCATTTCTCAATTCAATCACTGATATTCATGTTTTCCCACATAATATCAATGCCTATTCCATCAAGAGTGTTGGCGATGCAGCATTTCTTGTAAGAATCTGTCAAATGTTTTTCTGGTTCAAAATGGCAACACAGGAGAATACTGAACTCACCTCTCACAGACACACTGAATCTACACCTACACACAGAACAATTTCCTTCGAAAGATATCCAGAAACTAGCTGAACAGCTCTTACACATTAGAGGAACCAAAAAACCCACATCAAAATGGGTAGGTGAGACGCCACCTCACCATAGACCTCACCCCCATGCAGTGACATAAAACCGGAAGAGAACTCAAAACTCCCAGCTTCTCCCTGAGGAGCGAAGGGTGGACCCCACAGCTGGTGCTACAACTTTTGAGACTTCCATCTCAGAAATGGACCCCAAAACATCTAGGTCTGAAAGCCAACAGAGCTTGCATTCATGAGACCCCCATGGCTATAGTGAACTAATCGAATAGACAGTTCTTAGAGTACGTGGATTCTCGGTGGCTAATCCTCCAGGGCCCAGTGCAGAGGCAGCAGACTGAAATGCACACAGCCTTTCCAGGAAAGAGGCTAGTCGCTTACCTTAACAGCCTGAGGGGCAGGCTTCTAATTTAAAACACTTCCAGGGGGCGACTGTAACGCTCTCCAGAAACCACAGAGGCTCGTGGGCGCATCTTTCCGCTCTCCCTCTGCCTCGCTCCAGGTCACCAGTATCTCCCAGAAAGGAGCTCATGTACATTGCTGATGCCCCGATTTTAGTGGCTGCTACCCAGAAGATGCCACTTGAGCTCCTGGCTCTGGTGGCCACTGAGGCTTCTGTTCAAGGGTACCATAGGACTGTAACAAACAGAGCAACAGTTCTTCACCAGTTGGCCCTCCTGGGCCCAGTGCAGAGGCAGCAGGCTGAAAGGCCCGGTCTCTCCAGGAGAGAGGACTATCAGCTTGTTAATAGTTGCGGCCTGACGGGCTGGCTGCACTCCTCTCCAGAGACCAGGGAGGCCCATGGGGGCCACCTTCACGCTCTCTCTCTGCCCCGCTCCAGACTGCTGGTGCCTGTGAGAAAGGAGCTTATGCACACTTCTGCCACCCGGGGTTCTGGGACTGCCGCGGAGAGGACACACCTCCTGCTAGCCTGGCACTGGTGACCAGCGGGCCTTGTGTTCATGGGTTCAATAGGATGATAGCAAATAAAGAAACAGTTTTAAACGGGATATCCCCCCCAGGGCTCAGCGCCGAGGGCGCAGACAGAGACATCTCCTAGACTTTCCCCAAGGAGGTGTATTTACACCTTTAAAAGGTGCTGCCTCAGGGTCTGGCTTCCATTCAGTCTGCGTCCAGGTGCTGACTGAGGGCTTGGCACACCCTCAGCTACCGGGAGCCTATAAGAACACAGGAGCCTACAAGAACACGGAAGGCTGCCTGGATAACCACAAAGGTTTAAGAGAAAAGCATGAGCTAGGGCAGGGCTGAATGATAAGGTGCATCTCCTAAATGAGACCACTCCTTCAAGACTGAGAGAGGTGGCATTAGAGCCAACACAGAGAGTCAAAGAAAATGTAAGACACAGAGAAATACGTTCCAAATGAAGGAACAAGATAAACTCCCCGAAAAAGACCTTAATGAAATGCAGTTAAACTCAGAATAGTCTAATGTTGTAATGGTGGTAGGTTAATCACTTATAAACCTAGAAAATAACTACAGCTACTATAATTTGTTAATGTGTACACAAGATAAAAAGATGTAAATTGTGAAATCAAAAATATAAAATGTGGGTGGGGGGTAAAAATGTAGAGCTTTACAGTGTGTTCAAACTTAAGTTATTATCAACTTAAAATAGATTTAAAAGATATTTCATGTAAGCCTCATGATAATCACAAAACAAAAACCTGTACTAGATACACAAAAGATAAAGACATTGGGACTTCCCTGGTGGTCCAGTGGTGAAGAATCTGCCTTACAGTGCAGGGAAGGCGGGTTCAAAACCTGGTCAGAGGGCTGGGATCCCACATGCCATGGGGCAACTGAGCCCACACACCACAACTACTGAGCTTGTGCACTTCAACTAGAGAAGAGAAAACCCACATGCCACAACTGGAGAGAATCCTGCGCACCGCATGCCTCAACGAAGATCCTGTGTGCCACAACTAAGACCTGACACAGCCAAAAATAAATAAATTAATAATAAATAAATCTTTTAAAAAATATCAAAAAAAAAAGATAAAGACATTTAAGGTTACCACTATAGAAAATCATCCAACCACACAGAAGAGAGCAAGAGAAGAAGAAAGGAACAAAGGAATTACAAAGCATCCAGAAAACAATCAACAAAATGGTAATAAGTTCATACCTATTGATAATTACTTTATATGTAAACGGACTTCAGAAAATTCTCCAATTGTAAAATATAGAATGGCTGATGGATTGAAAACAACAACAACAACGAAAAATAAGACCCAAATATACGCTGCCTACAAGAGACTCACATCAGCTTTAAGGACACACACAGAAAGAATGTGAAGATATGGGAAAAAATAGTCTATGCAAACAGAAACCAAGAGAAAGCTGTGGTAGCTATACTTACATCAGACAAAACAGACTTAAATACAAACCTGTAATAGGAGATGAAGAAGGTCTTTATATAATTATAAAGGGGTCAATCCAACAAGAGGATATAGCATTTTTAGATTTACATGCACCCAACATAAGAACACCTAAATATATAAAGCAAATATTAATAGACTTAAAGGGAGAAATAGATAGCAATACAATAATAGTAGGGCACTTCAATACTCACTTTCATCAATGGATAGATCAACTAGACAGAAAATCAATAAGGAAACATTGGACTTCAACAACACATTAGACCAGATGAACTTAACACATATTTATAGAACATTCCATCCCAAAGTAGCAGAATACACATTTTTCTCAAGCACACCTAAAACATTCTCCAGGATAGATCATATGTTAGGTCACAAAACAAGTCTCAATAGATCTAAGAAGACTGAAATCATACCGAGCATTTTTCTCAACCATGGTATGAAACTAGAAATCAATTACAAGAAGAAAACTGGAAAATCCACAAATACATGCAGATTAAACAACATGCTACCAAACAATCAATGTGCCAAAGAAGAAATAAAAAGAGAACTCAAAAAATATCTTGAGACAAATGAAAATGGATATACAACATACAAAAATTTATGGGCTATAGCAAAAGCAGTTCTAAGAGGGAAGTTCATAGTGATAAATGCCTACATCAAGAAACAAGAATGATCTCAAATAAACAACCTAACTTTACATCTTAAGGAACTACAAAAAGAACAAACTAAGCCCTTAGTTAGTAGAAGGAAAGAAATAATAAAGATCAGAGTGGAAATGAATGAAATAGAGACTAAAAAGACAACAGAAAAGATTGATGAAACTAAGCTGGTTCTTTGAGAGGATAAATTAAATCAACAGCTTTAGCTAGACTAACCAAGAAAAAAAGGGGAGAGGGCTCAAATAAGGTCAGAACTGAACGAGGAGAAATTATAACTGATACCACAGAAATACAAAGGTTTATAGGAGAATATGATGAACAATTATATGCTAACAAATCGGACAACCTAGAAGAAATGGACAAATTCCTAGAAACATACAATCTATCAAGATTGAATCATGAAGAAACAGAAAACCTGACTAGACCAATTACTAGTAAGGAGATTGAATCAGTAATCAAAAACCTCCCAACAATGAAAGTCCAGGACCAAGATGGCTTCACTGGTGAATTTTTCCAAATTCAACAATTTAATACCTATACTTCTCAAATGCTTCCAAAAAATTGAAGAAGATGGAATGCTTCCAAACAAATTTTACAAGGCCAGCATTACCATGATACCAAAACCAGACAAAGGGCACCACAAAAAAAGAAAATTATAGGCCAATATCCTTAATAAACATAGACACAAAAATCCTCAACAAAATATTAACAAACTGAATTCAACAATACATTAAAAGGATCATACACCATGATCCAGTGGGATTTATCTCAGGGATGCAAGAATGGTTCAAAATCTACAAGTCAATCAACTCGATACACAACATTAACAAAATTAAGGATAAGAATCATATGATCATCTAAGATGCAGAAAAAGCATTTGACAAAATTCAACATCCATTCTTGATAAAAACACTCAACAAAGTGGGTATAGAGGGAACATACCTCAACATAAGAAAGGCCATATATGACAAACCCACAGCAAACATCATTCTCAATGGCGAAAAACTGAAAGCTTTTCCTCTAAGATCAGGAACAAGACAAGGATGCCCACTCTTGCCATTTTTATTTAACATAGTCCTGGGAGTCCTACCCAGAGCAGTTAGGCAAGAAAAATAAAGGGCACCCAAATCAGAAAGGAAGAGTAAAACTGTCTTTATTTTCAAATGACATGGTATTATACATAGGAAACCCTAAAGTCTAAAGACTTCACAAAAAATACTGTTAGAACCAATAAATTCAGTAAAGTTCAGGATACAAAATCAATGTACAAGAATCAGTTGTGTTTTTCTACACTAACAACAAACTACCAGAAAGAGAAATTTAAAAAACAGTCTTATTTACAATTGCATCAAAAGAACAAAATGCCTACAAATATATATATATATATATATATCTCCAAGGATGTGAAAGACCTGTGCACTGAATACTACAAGACACTGATGAAAGAAACTGAAGAAGTCACAAATAAATGGAAAGATATTCTGTGTTCATGGATCAGAAGAATTAATACTGTTAAAATGTTCATACTAACCAAAGCAATCTACAGATTAAATGCAATCCCTATGAAAATTCCAATGGCATTTTTCACAGACATAGAAGAAATAATTCTAAAATCTGACCCTGAATAGCCAAAGCAATCCTGAGAAAGAAGAACAAAGTTTCAGGCATCACACTTCCTGATTTCAAAATATATTACAAAGCAGTAGTATCAAAATCATATGGTAGTGACTTCCCTGGTGGTACAGTGGTTAGGAATCTGCCTGCCAACTCAGGAGACAGGGGTTTGATCCCTGGTCTGGGAAGATCCCACATGCTGTGGAGCGACTAAGCCCATATGCCACAACTACTGAGCCTGTGCTCTAGAGCCCACGAGCCACAACTACTGAGCCTGCGTGCCGCAACTACTGAAGCCCACACGCTCTAGGGCCCATGTGCCACAACTACTAAGCCCACATGCTGCAACTACTGAAGCCCGCATGCCTAGAGCCTGTGCTCCGCAACAAGAGAAGCCACTGCAATGAGAAGCCCACACACTGCAACGAAGAGTAGTCCCCAGGGCTTCCCTGGTGGCGCAGTGGTTGAGAGTCCACCTGCTGATGCAGGGGACGCAGGTTCGTGCCCCGGTCCGGGAAGATCCCACATGCCACGGAGCGGCTGGGCCCGTGAGCTATGGCCACTGAGCCTGTGCTCCGCAGCAGGAGAGGCCATAACAGTGAGAGGCCCGCGTACCGCAAAAAAAAAAAAAAGAGTAGTCCCCGCTCACTGCAACTAGAGAAAGCCTGCACGCAGCAACGAAGACCCAACACCACCATAAATAAATAAATAAATAAATAAATAAATTTATTAAAAAACAATATGGTATTGGCATTGAAAACAGACACATAGATCAACAGAACAAAGCAAAAAACCCAGAAATAAACCCATACATGTATGATAAATTAATTTACAACAAACAAACAAGAATATGCAGTGGGTAAAGGATAGTCTCTTCAATAAACAGTGTTAGAAAAAGCTACAACTACATGCAAAAGAACGAAACTGGACCCCTATCTTACATCCTACACAAATATCAACTCAAACTGGATTAAATACTCAAACATAAGACCTGAAACCATAAAACTCCTAGAAGAAAACATGGGGTAAGCTCCCTGACATCAGTCTTGGCAGTGATTTTTTAGATTTGATACCAAAAGCAAAAATTAAACAAGTGGGACTACATCAAACTAAGAAGCTTCTGTACAGCAAAGGAAACCATAAACAAAATGAAAAGGCAACCTACCAAATGGCAGAAAACATTTGCAAACTATATATCTGACAAGGGGTTAATATCCAAAATATATAAAGAACTCATACAACTCAATAGCAATCCCCCACAACACAAAACAAACAACACCCCCCCAAAATAAAACCCAAATTTGATTAAAAAATGGGCAGAGGAGCTGAATAGACAGCTTCCAGTGTAGACATATGTAAAGCCAACAGGTGTATGAAAACGTGCTCAATTGTCACTAATCATTAGGGAAATGCAAATCAAAACCATAACGAGATATCACCTCACACCTGTTAGAATGGCATCATCAAAAAGACAGATAACAAGCATTGGCAAGAGTTTGGAGAAAGGGGAACCCTTGTGTTCTACAGGTGAGAATGTAAATTGGTGCAGTCGCTATGGAAAACAGTGTGGAGGTTCCTCAAAAAATTAAAAATAGAACTACCATATGATCCAGCAATCCCACTGCGGGTATTTATCCGAAGGAAACAAAATCTCTATCTTATACATCAAAAGATATATGCACCCTCATATTCATAGCAGCATTACTGACAATAGCCAAGACATGGAAAAAACCTGTGCATCCACTGACAGGTGAGTAGATAAAGAAGTTTAGGCACGCACGCACATGGTGGAATATTACTCAGCAATAAAAAAGAAGAAAATCTTGCCATTTGTGAAAACATGGTTGGACCCTGAAAGCATTATGCCAAGTGAAAAAAGTCAGACAGAGAAAGACAAATACTATATAATTTCATTTATATGTAGAATCTAAACAAAAGACTAATTCATACATACAGAGAACAAATTGGTGGTTGCCAGAGTAGGGGGATGGGGGGTGAAATGAGAGGAAGGTGGTCAAAAGATACAAATTTCCACTTATAAGATAAATAAGGCCCAGGGATATAATGTGATATATGGTGACTATAGTTAACAATACTGTACTATATATCTGAAAGTTGCTAAGAGAATAAATCCTAAAAGTTCTCATCACAAGAAAAAAATCTGTAACTATGTGTGGTGATAGATGTCAACTAAACTGATTATGATCATTTCCCCAATATATACATATATCAAATCATTATGTTGTACACCTAAACCTAATATAATGTTATATGCCAATTATATCTCTATTAAAAAAAAGAATCCATAAAATAAATAAAAATCACCAGAGGACACACCAACGGTTCTATTAAACTAGAAGGGGACATTGTCACCTGGCTACCTTGGGCTGCTCATTGCAACAGTCAAAGAAAGAGGGTCACTGTCTGGTCAAGGTGACTGACTTTGTTGAAGAGGAATTGGGTTCCTAGGGCACATTGAGGGTAAGGAGTAGTATGTCTCAAATGCACATCTTTTAGGGGTGCCTCTTAGAACTCCTGTGGTCTCTGATACATTTTATAATTAATTGTTTCACTCTGATAAATGATAAAATTTACAGGGTTCTTTTGCTCAGGAGGAGCTCATTGTAAACATAGGGCCAGAAGTCTGAAAGAAAACAAGGCTCTATGTTTCTTAAGATTAGTGGTGTTTATTTTTGTTTATGTCTTAATTCTTTTGTATGTTTAAGGGTAAAAACAAGGATAGATACAGAGAAATTTGAAATTATGAGAATACATCAATCAGCAAAAGAGTTATCTGAAATTTAAGTCTCACAAGTAAGCAGAAAATATTATTTCTGGCAGACTATATATGGTGTTAATTCTTTGAACCGTATTAAGAACAATTTCAGTAAGTTGAAATTTATGGTACAAGGCAAGGAATGGGAGCTACTAGCTACGTAACTTCGGCAAATTACTTAACATCTCTGAAACTCTTTCCCAATCTGTAAATTGAGGGCACCTGCTAGTTAGGTAAGACGCTTTGTAAGTGGGAGTTCAGAGAAAAGTCAGTTTTCTTCTCCTAACCCAGGTTTTCTCAACTTCAGCAATACTGACATTTCAGCCCAGGTAATTCTTTATTGTGGGGAGCTGTCCTTTGTATTGTAAAACATGTCGCGGCGTGCCTGATCTCTACCCATATCTACCCTCTATCATCTGGAGAGATGCCAGTAACACCTCTCTCCCAGACTTGAGGTTGAAAATGACCACACATTGCCAACTGCCTCCTGGGAGGCAAAATCGCCGCAGCTGAGAATCATTGTCCTAACCCCCGTGTTCATCCAAAAAGGATCTGAGCGAGAAATAAAACGTAGTCTCGAAGTAGAATGCAGGGGTCCCACCTCACAGAGGCAGGATGTGTGACTCAGAAAACTGGGGATGAGGAGCTTCGAGCCTCCAGCGAGTAGCCGAAGTCCTAATCAATGAATGAACTGACTACGAAAGGAAGGTGCAACGAGGGGCAAACGAAGAGGGAAGAGGTCGAGACTCTGGTCTCTGGGAACCAAAGATGCACAAACTAGACACGACTTACAGTGCTTAGCTGACTCCGAGGCAGAATTATGTCCAGTTAAACCGAGACGCTGAGGCCGTGGGGGAAGCCTTAGGGAGCGAGGAGCGGGTGCCGCACGGGGCCGGGATTCGTTACCGGCACGCCTGCCTGGTGAAGTCCCCGCAACGTCTCCGCCGCCGCCTCTTGTGCTGACGCCAGCAGCAGGCCCCGCCCCCGCCCGGCCCCCAGGCTCTCGACCCCGCCTCCGCCCGCCGTTGCCTCCTCCGCCTGCGAGCGGCCCTGCGTAAGCGGGCAGGGGCGGGCTGGAGGTGTCGGTACTGCCACGTCCTGGCGGCGGCTCGCGGAGCGGCGGCCTTGTGGGAGACTGTAGACCCGGAGGTGGAGGAGGTGGGGCTGCCGCTGAAGCCGGATGTGGATCTAGTGCTGTGTACCCGGGTGGGTTAGAATCCAGCGGACCTGGAGAGGAGCGCCGACTGCAGGTCTCTACGGGTGAGGGGGACCGGGGGTCGGGGAGAGAGAGCGGGGCCCGGCCGGATGCCCTGGGTTCTGGCTTGGGCCTGCCCTTCAGGTTTACCAAACAGGTGTGACTGCTACCCCCGGGCGAGGCGAGCTAGGCCCGGTCCGGGGCGGGGGGAGGTTCCGTTCGGGGAGCCGGGCATTTATCTTCGCCAGCTGGGTGCGTATGAGGGCGTAGAGGGCAGTTTGGAGCAAGTTGAGCGGACACACGCGTGGAGCAGAGGTTAGGGATGATGGCCAGTGGTCCAGCCGTGCAGGAGGTGGCCCTAGCAGGCAGGAACAGAGACTGGGGTCGAAACTAATTCTTCGTTCGTCAGGCTTTAGCGTGGGGGATTGAGACAGTTGTTCACAGTCTCTGCCGCCATCGGGTTTGAAATGGGCACGAACGCCTCTGGCCCTGTTTTCCACCGTTCCTTTCCGAGTAGCACCCCACGGCGGTCAGGAGCCACTTGAGGACATGATTCTGCTCCGAAGATCACCTGCACTGACTAAATCGGGGTTTTCACCGCAGGAAAGACGGACATCCTTTGTGTCTTCTGGGGGCTTCTACCCCTAGAAACACTTGAGTACTGTGATTTCTCTTATAGGAGCTGCTTATGTAAATGAAACTCTTAAAATTTCCTAAAAAATAGAAGGGCGACTATAGTTTTGTTAGGATATACACTCGTGAATAAATCCTAGAATGGACCTCAAGAAATCATTTAGGTCAGCTTCATTAGGCAGGATTCACTGACATTTTTTAGAATAGGGGAGACACCTCCCTGTCTGGCATGATGATGTAAATATTGGCTTCTATTGAGTATGGTACTGTAGAGCTCAAGACGGGAGAACAACATCGGAGGATTTAGTCCCAATTCACTCATTGGCTGTGTTACCTTGGGGTCAAGTACTGAAAGCTCCACGTGCTCCAGCTTGCTCATGGGTAGACTGAGAATAATGCCTAAATCACAGGCATCAAATAAACTATCAGGAAATTTTAAAATTCTCAACTGAAGTGTAACTGCATAATTTAATAAATATAGCTAGGCCTATTAAAATCATCACCGAATGAAGTGTTCTTTAGATTCACAATTCAGTCAAATTACTATTGAAATAGTTATAAAATGTATGTAGACGAACCCCAAAGTCTCAAACAGCACACGGGCCCCCTTCCTGCTTTAACCATGTACTGAAGTCATACAGTAATGCCCCGAAAGCTCTTGAGGTATATAAAGCCCATTTAGATTTGACCTTAGATTGTTTTTTTTTAATTTTTTTATCAACTTTTGAAATCTTCATTCCCAGTGTCTTCTTACTTGTTGCTCTCAGTTGCTTGATTCTAGCAGCAGCTCCTCCCCATGTGTATTCTAGTGCACTATAGATGCTGAGAAACCTGTTGAAACTGTGTCCAAAGAATGGTCAACCGACTGAAAACCTGATGTGGTCTTAGTAAAAATGACTTTGGTGTATGGTTTTTGTGATATCACTTGTAGCAGTTTAGTAATCTTTTTTTTTCTTCTAGATTTTCTGAAATGTGATCTCCAGATAAGTCTTATACCATTCGTTATTCATTCACTAGGCATTTATTGGGCTAAGGTTAGGCATATATGGGCCTTTAAATGCTTGTTAACTTAGTAGTTAAACAGAAAAGGTACTTGAGAAATACTTAAGAAGGGTTAGGGTTTACTTTTTTTAATTAATCTAAAATCTTCAAAATAAGACCCCAATGAGGGAATTCCCTGGCGGTCCAGTGGTTAAGACTCGGCACTTTCACTGCTGTAGGCCCAGGTTAGATCCCTCGTTGGGGAACTAAGATCTCACAAGCAGCGTGGCCAAAAAAACCCAAAACCAAAAGAAACAGAACAAAATAAGACCTCAATGATAATGGTGAAATTCAGCTTCAAACAACTGTGCGGTTCTGTTTACTGAAATTTCCTATATTGTGGTACCTGAGGGCACTTTAAGATGCTGAAAATTATTTCTTTTGTAAACCAAATAAATTTACGTGTTTCGCTCTTTTATAAATGCTTTTGAAATTTAGTATCAAATCACATCTTACTTTAACTTGCCCAGCATATTAATTGGGCACCAGCAGAATTTACTGTATGGGGACAGAATAAGATAAAAGAAGGTAACCTTAAGTATGGCTCTGTTTTGTAAAATAGCTCATATAAACATTTTGATATTAATTTTTTTTAAGATTTTTTTGATGTGGACCATTTTTAAAGTCTTTATTGAATTTGTTACAATATTGCTTCTGTTCTATGTTCTGGCTTTTTGGCCACGAGGCATGTGGGATCTTAGCTCCCCGACCAGGGATCAAACCTGCACCCCCTGCGATGGGAGGCTAAGTCTTAACCGCTGGACTGCCAGGGAAGTCCCTTGATATTAATTTTTTATTGCCATAAGAATATGGATTCCTATTTCTATCCAGAACGCATTAAGTACTTTAACTAGCCTGAAATTCTTACTTTCCAAATATAAGTGCTGCTTTGACTAAATTTTAAACTCTTGCACAATAAAGTAGAGAATTCACCTTCACTAGTGCCTCTTCAATACTACAGAGTATAGAGTCTGGAGTCATGCAGAAATGGTTGCATAATTTGTGGCAACTCGTGAAAAATGAAAATGCAGGGCTCTTTGTTTAAAAATTATTAACAATTTCGACAGTGGCAGCAGAGAACTAAGTGCGGGGCCCTGTGTCCTTGAAGCTGGCCCTGCTACCTGGTTGTGAATCCTCACTGTTCCTTATTTGCTCTGTTATCTTGAACTAGTTACTGTGCCGGCTTTCTGGTCTGATACATCTTTCATTGTATTTTCATTTGTATATAAAGTACTCAATAAATATTAGCCAGTATCATTTATTTTTATCATTCATGGAATAAGACCATCGATTAAAGAAAAGCACAGGAAAATATTAGTATTTACTAATACTAGTGTTTAAAATTCTTTAAAGCCTTCAAATCCTAATTCTTCTGTGTACTTCTCCCCTCTCTCTCAGAAATTATTAACCCTATTTTGCGAGTTTTCTAGGCACATTTCATTGTAAACTCAGGCAACTTTATAGGAAGAAGAAATCTCGTTAACTTTAAATTATGTTAATGTCCATCCACATTTCATTTTGAGCTTTCTTTAAACTTCATGCTTACAACTGTATGTTAAATAGCATGAACATCAAAATGTTTAAATGGTATGTTGTCTTGAAGAACTTAAATTTGTAATACTTTCTGACTTCTGCACTTAATGTACACATTTTACTTTATTGATATTTAGCCTGTTTATCTGTATACCTGAAAAACAATTTTGTTATCCATCTTTCAGATTAGAGTACTCTCAAAAGCCTCAGGGGTCCAATTATCAGGGACAAATACTAAAGTGCATGCACTAAAATTAATCTACAAAAAAATCTGTTTCAAGTGGACCATAAGCTTGTTAAATTTTATGAATGATTGTTTTAATCATCACAGTTTCCTTTCCTTACTATTCTTAGATCCAGGCATAGTTTTTACAGCATAACATGATCTGAGTCCTTTTTGAGGGAAAGAAAACAAACCTCTCAGTATTCTACATAGTAACTATTATTTTTAAAGTTCTTTCTTTCCTTTCCAAGAATGCTTTGTTTAACATAAACATAATAGATAATCTTTCTGTAGGTCCTGTACCCAGCACAGTGCCTAACTCACGAATTAATTTAAAGGTGAACAAAGTTAACAAGAACGTATAAAAATAAATTTTAAATTAGTTGCTAACTGAAGTATCAATGTATCTTGTTGAAAACTTGCCCTGTGCCAGGCACTGTTAGGTACTTGTATACAGTAATTCATTTCTTCCAACAATTTCATCTCCATTTTACAAATGAGGCAACATTCTCAGTTTAACTTCCTTAGCCATCATCACACAGTTGAGGTTTGAACACCAGGTCTGACTCCAGAGCTCATGCTCTTTCCATGTCTAGGTTTCAATTTCAGCTTTGCTAATCCTGTGACCTTGGGCAAGTTACTTGTCTACACCTGCATTTCCTCATCTGTTGAGATGGAGATAATAATCATCCCTACCCTGTAGGATTGTTATAGTAAGTGAATTAGTAATGTGTAAAGTTCTTTGAACAATGCTGGCACATAAGTGCCAAACAAATGTTAACTTCTATTATTACATCACAGTACCTTCCCAAAGCCTCTGCTATACTGCAGCAGAGTATATATATATTATATATATATTACCTATATATAATAGTTACATAGGGTTATACAGTTCAGTCAACCTTTACGGAAAACTTAAGAATAGTTGCCCTTAAGCATATTGTGACTTATGAAATAGGGAACATCTGGGAGTTGGGTTATTGGGGAAATTGTTCTGTTATTAAGTGGGCTTTAATTTTTCTGGCATTGCTTTCTTGTTTTATGGTAGTATGTTATGGATATATATCTTTAAATTCTTTGTTTCAAAGAAGTACAGGCAGGTATCAAATAGAATACAGCTGATCCTGAACAACACAGGTTTGAACTGCAAGGATCCACTTATATACGGATTTTTTTCAACAGTAAATATTACAGTACTACACATTCCAAGGTTGGTTAAATCCACGGATATGAAACTGCAGATACAGAGGGCCTACTGTAAGTTATACATGGTTTTTCAACTGCGCATTTTTGACTGTGTGGAGGATTGGCACCCTAAACCCATGTTGTTCAAGGGTCAACTGTGGTTTTTGTAGCTGGGCATGGGCTTACAAATCAAAGTTCAGTGTTGCCTTACAATCTCCTAATAATTGTTAGGAAGACTTTCCTCCAGCAGCTCTGTTCCACAGAAGTGTGCCCCACCAGACTATTTTTTTCTTTTTTTGTCTGCGTTGGGTCTTCGTTGCTGCACGCGGTCTTTCTCTAGTTGCGGCGAGCGGGGGCTACTCTTCGTTGTGGTGTGCAGGCTTCTCATTGCAGTGGCTTCTATGTTGTGGAGCACGGGCTCTAGGCGCACGGGCTTCAGTAGGTGTGGCTCGCGTGCTCTAGAGCGCAGGCTTAGTAGTTGTGGCACATGGGCTTAGTTGCTTCGTGACATGTGGAATCTTCCCGGACCAGGGCTTAAACCTGTGTCCCCTGCATTGGCAGACAGATTCTTAACCACTGCGCCACCAGGGAAGCACCCCCCCACACCAGCCATTTTTATGCTTCATATGTTTTTCATTCTTTCTATCATTATATCTTATTTAAGTCTCACTTTTATTAGACCACACCTAATAAGAACCTGACCATTTCTGAATGTTCAGAAGAGAGGAAAATACCGTAATTGATCATTTTTCAATAGCATGAAAAACACTATTTTTTTTAACATCTTTATTGGAGTATAATTGCTTTACAATGGTATATTAGTTTCTGCTTTATAACAGAGTGAATCAGTTATACATATACATATATCCCCATATCTCTTCCCTCTTGCATCTCCCTCCCTCCCACTCTCCCTATCCCACCCCTCTAGGTGGTCACAAAACACCGAGCTTATCTCCCTGTGCTATGCACCTGCTTCCTACTAGCTATCTATTTTACATTTGGTAGTGTATATATGTCCATGCCACTCTCTTTGTCTCAGCTTACCCTTCCCCCTCCCCATGTCCTCAAATCCATTCTCTAGTAGGTCTGCATCTTTATTCCCATCTTGCCCCTAGGTTCTTCATGACCTTTTTTTTTTGTTTTTTAGATTCCATATATGTGTTAGCATACAGTATTTGTTTTTCTCTTTCTGACTTACTTCACTCTGTATGACAGACTCTAGGTCCATCCACCTCACTACAAATAACTCAATTTCGTTTCTTTATATGGCTGAGTAATATTCCATTGTATACATGTGCCACATCTTCTTTATCCATTCATCCAGTGATGGACACTTACGTTGCTTCCATGTCCTGACTATTGTAAATAGAGCTGCAGTGAACATTGTGGTACATGACTCTTTCTGAATTATGGTTTTCTCAGGGTACATGCCCGGTAGTGGGATTGCTGGGTCATATGGTGTTCTATTTTTAGTTTTTTAAGGAACCTCCATACTGTTCTCCATAGTGGCTGTATCAATTTACGTTCCCACCAACACTGCAAGAGTGTTCCCTTTTCTCCACACCCTCTCCAGCATTTATTGTTTCTAGATTTTTTGATGATGGCCATTCTGACCTGTGTGAGATATCTCATTGTAGTTTTGATTTGCATTTCTCTAATGATTAATGATGTTGAGCATTCTTTCTTGTGTTTGTTGGCAATCTGTTTATCTTCTTTGGAGAAACGTCTGTTAGGTCTTCTGCCCATTTTTGGATTGGGTTGTTTGTTTTTTTGATATTGAGCTGCATGAGCTGCTTGTAAAATTTGGAGATTAATCCTTTGTCAGTTGCTTCATTTGCAAATATTTTCTCCCATTCTGAGGGTTGTCTTTTCGTCTTGTTTCTGGTTTCCTTTGCTGTGCAAAAGGTTTTAAGTTTCATTAGGTCCCATTTGTTTATTTTTGTTTTTATTTCCATTTCTCTAGGAGGTGGGTCAAAAAGGATCTTGCTGTGATTTATGTCATAGAGTGTTCTGCCTGTGTTTTCCTCTAAGAGTTTGATAGCATCTGGCCTTACATTTAGGTCTTTAATCCATTTTGAGCTTATTTTTGTGTGTGGTGTTAGGGAGTGTTGTAATTTCTTTCTTTTACATGTAGCTGTCCAGTTTTCCCAGCACCACTTATTGAAGAGGCTGTCTTTTCTCCATTGTATATTCTTGCCTCCTTTATCAAAGATAAGGTGACCATATGTGCATGGGTTTATCTCTGGGCTTTCTATCCTGTTCCATTGATCTATATTTCTGTTTTTGTGACACTGGCTATTCTTAAGCTGCTTAGATGCAGCTGAGAAACTTACAGATTTTTAGAAAGACTGCTGTGAAAACAAAATCCAGTAGTCTTGTTGTGAATCTATCATAGCTGAGACCAAATATTCCAGTGAATGCAGAGAATTTTCTGTTCATGGTTCATAATTTTTAAAAAAGTTACACGCCCAGTAAGTCTTCTTTAGTGTCAGGTAAAACTGATGAGTTACTCCTTAGCCCAATAATAAAATTCAATAATGTAAAAAAAAAAGAGCGAGCTCCTGAAAAGTCAGCTATTCACAGTGCTACACTAGTAGCACTGACCCAGAGGAAAAAATGCTTTAAAAGTCCTATTAGAAAATGGAGTTTTCAAGTGTAAAACTTCTAAATTTAGTCACTTGTTTACTGTCTGATAGAATCTGTGAGTTTTCTATAGCGCTCTAGCTGTGGCATTTGATGTTAGAGTCAGGATAGGCTAAAATAAAATATCTTGCATACCTGTTAAAGAATTTTTCTAATTGCATTAATTTTTATAAAGAAATTGACATTCTTGACAATCAACAATTTTCTATTAAACAAAATGCCTTAACATTTAAAATTTTATTTTAGACCTTACTGCAAAGATGAAACCTGATGAAACGCCTATGTTTGACCCAAGTCTACTCAAAGAAGTGGATTGGAGTCAGAATACGGCTACATTTTCTCCAGCCATTTCCCCAACACATCCTGGAGAAGGTTTGGTTTTGAGGCCTCTTTGTACTGCTGATTTAAATAGAGGTATGGATTCAGTTTACAAAATCTGGTTAGACTTATAGTTAGCATTATGTGTTCTCCACAAACATGATGATGCCTATAATTTTTAAAAATACTATTGGACTTTTATATTATTTTTTGTGCTTAAATTTTAAAGTGACTGAGAACTCAATTCCAATGTGTACAGACCAGATGTTACTGTATTACAGTACTGTATTACAGTATTTCAAATGACTTAAGTACAACAGTGTTCCTTCCTAATTAAGCAGCCAAAAAGGGGAAATTATCTTGTATAATGACACATAGGAAGAATCTTCTCTAAGAAGCTGGATGGGGAATGAGGATAAAGATAATTTGCCTTGGATAAGTTGCAGAAAGTTTTGTCTACGTGTATTCCTTTTTTTAACATCTAAATTCTCCAAAATGATTTCCTTAAATTTCAGTAATCAAAAATCAACTTTTTACAGTTTTCTTCTTGGTAGGAAATCTTAAGAAACTATTATATTTTGGTCAAATTAATTATTGGGTGTATAGAAGTTAAGATTCTCAACATTCTATGCTATTCACATTAATTTAACGTGACATTAATGAAATTAATCAGGAATCTTTAAAAACTGTAGTCTCAACAATGTTATTTATATTTTATTTTACAAATAGTATCATATTTGGTCATAATGAGAATCTTGCATTTTTAAGTAAAACCAAAGCACACATTTGGGAAAATTCAGCATCCCTTGCATTGAATGTAACGCAAATTACATTGAAAACTGTACATGCTGGTTCTGTAAATATTGAGTATTAAGGTCAGCACTATTCCAAAAACGTTATGCAGGCAAAAACATTGGTAAAACCTATTACTATTTGTTTTACGTAGTGATAATAGAAAGAATAATGGGTTTCAGTTTAATCTTTTAAAATAGTTCATTACATAAAGTTTTGAAAAAATAATTGCCCACCAGCTTGACACATTACTTCTTTTGATATATATTTCATTTGCTGTTCTCATGACTTGAAATCTGTTTTTCAAAACTAGGTTTTTTTAAGGTACTAGGTCAGCTGACAGAGACTGGAGTTGTCAGCCCGGAACAATTTATGAGTAAGTCCTACAGTCTCTTTTTCCTGAAGGAAAAGAAATAAAGGGAAACAAGATTTTATTTTTGTTTAGAGCTCTGTTCAGTGTCTACTTGTGGTTTTGTTCAAATAGCTCGAAATTATTCAAATAACAAATTAGCTATTTTCTTATTTAAATGTTTAATGTGGCTGAACTGTTTTAGAATCCAAATGTAGCAACTACCATGTTTTACAAAATACCTGGCTACTTTTAGATAATTACTGTAGCACAGAACCTGTGTGGCAGCCTTAGAGATTGTGTTTTATTGTAGTGTTTACCTTTCATGTGGTTAGGTCATTTCACGGAAATTTCATCACCCAATCAAAAATGTAAGAAAATACGTTCTAAATTTATTTTTTGGTTCATTTATATTGAATTTTAAGGTTGGCTGGTATCTTTTAGTTCATCCCTCCCCCTTTTTAATACATATGAGGATGGAAATTAAAAGAGAGGTCAAATGACTTACCCAAGATCACAGGTAGTTATTGGTAAGAAAAGAACTACAACCTTCCTGACTCCATCCAATGCTGTTAACAGTGTCTTCCTATTTTCTTCATTTCCTTCAGTAGGTAATTTTATTTTGTACTCTATATGACCTTCCTGAGGTGAAGATTATTATTTCCTGATTCTCATTGTTTCTTTTCCTTCATTGAATTTATTTCTTCCCACTCCAGACCCATTACTAGAACAAGACTGTGGAAATAAACAGTATGTTGAGACTGTTAGGCTCAGTTTTTATTCCTCAATTCTTCTTTGCAGGCATATCAGATTAGATGAGAAATCATGTTATTTCATCAATATAAGTACTAAAAGTCAATTTGAGGGGAAGATATTTATTCCACTTTTGCTCCTGTTTGCTATGTGGCTTTGGAAAAATCTGGGAAATGAAGACTTATTTTTTTTTTTTTGCGGTACGCGGGCCTCTCACTGTTGTGGCCTCTCCCATTGCGGAGCACAGGCTCCGGACACGCAGGCTCAGTGGCCATGGCTCACGGGCCCAGCCGCTCCGCAGCATGCGGGATCCTCCAGGACCGGGGCACGAACCCGCGTCCCCTGCATCGGCAGGTAGACTCTCAACCACTGCACCACCAGGGAAGCCCCAAGGCTTATTTTTTTTATCTACTTCACAAGGTGCTTTCAAAGCAAACAAAAATGATTCTATTTCTAAAACAGGTCATGTAATCATGGAACACTTGAGAGCACAAAGGGAAAATTGAAAACTACTTTGTCAAGTTATTTTAAAATCAAAAGACTAAAAATTAAAGAATGGAGACACATAAACATTCTCTTATTAAAATTTGCAAAGAGTTCTGTGTGAATATCTGTTAAGTGAAAAGGTTAAAGGAATCAATTTAAAGTTAACTAGTAATGAAGATATGAAAGTTTTCATTCACTAGTCACAGAAATGGCAACATGTACAATTTATTTGTATTTTAAATGCTGTTCATCTAAAATAGCTATATTAGTCTTACTTTATTTTGCTAGAAGATTTTTTAAATGTATGGACTATTTTCCAGTTGATATTGATTGCTGATATTTCAACTACATGGTCATTTTTAATAATTGATATTTTCTTTAAAATTACTGTGGTAAAATAGCTACAAATATTCAATAATATTTATTGAAGTAAGCTAATTCTAGTATTTTTCTGGCACCTAATAAAGTTTAATGTCTACCACATAACACTATTTTCCAATTTCCACAGAATCTTTTGAGCACATGAAGAAATCTGGGGATTATTATGTTACAGTTGTGGAAGATGTAACTTTAGGACAGATAGTTGCTACAGCAACTCTGATAATAGAACATAAATTCATCCATTCCTGTGCTAAGGTATGTGTTCATTAATGCTTATGAGTAAAATGGATATGTGTTTTCTAGCAAAATCGACTGAGTTACCATTAGACAAATCTGTTTTCCCACTGCTTTTTATTGTAAAATGAGAGAGCTAAATATTAGCTAGAATAAAATTTTTTCTTCTTAGAAATCACTTAGTAATAGTCAATTTCCCATTGTCTTCTAAGAGTTATGAGGAAGAAAATGTGTTAATAATATGAATTCTCTGCTAAAAATTGTTCTGTAAGGTGTTAGAATTGGTATAGACATAGAGAAATCAAGTCAGCATCGTGGAATTTGGCAGTAATGTTTGGAATCTCTAATGCTAATTTTTATTCAAAAACAATACTTTGAATACACTACATTAACACAAATTCCCATCAGTTTCCCAGTAGTAAAGGGTTCAGAATAATATATTCTGTTCTAATTGTGACACTTCTAATGCCTGTAGATTTCCTTCACTCCTCATGACTCACATGAAATAGTAAAGAAAACAAAACCTAGGTAATCCAATGGGAATATGATAGAAAACACTTGGAATTATTCTGTGAAGTATGAATTTTGGTGTGGTTTCTGTACTAGAAATTAATAAACTGTATTTGGATGTCTGAAATAAATTGCAGTTATGCAAGGAGTAGGATGATGGATGTAGTACATTCATGACAAGATTACATTTTGGTGATGTGGATTCTGAGGCTTGCTTTAAAATGGGTGGGAGGGTTTAAGATACAGACAAAGCAAAATTAGGCCACAAATTGATTGTATTATCTCCTCTATAATAGTAAGTTAAAAATTTTTGCATTTTGCAAAGTTCAGGTTTACAAAACATTTATCAATTAATTCTTACCGTCACTTGTTGATTTAACTAAAACAAAACTACATGCTTAGTCCTTTAAACATTGTAAATATTTTCAGAGAGGAAGAGTAGAAGATGTTGTTGTTAGTGATGAATGCAGAGGAAAGCAGCTTGGCAAATTGTAAGTAGGCAGAAACAAGGTAACCCTGGATAAATTAGATACTCTTTGTGTTTCAGTTTACAGTGCCTTCCTTGCAAGATACTTTTTAAAAAATGTTTTCCTGTTTGAAGTTTTTTAAGCATCATTAATTATGAACTCATTCTCACTCCATAGCTTAGACTGAATTTAATGAAGAAATAAGGTATTTTTATATAATTTTTACCATAAAGTTTGGAAATTGGAAGTGTACTGTTAAAACAGCAACACCTTAGCTATTAACTTTTAGTAGTAGTACTTTTTTTTTTTTTTTTTTTGCGGTACGCGGGCCTCTCACTGTTGTGGCCTCTCCCGTTGCGGAGCACAGGCTCCGAATGCGCAGGCTCATTGGCCATGGCTCACGGGCCCAGCCGCTCCGCGGCATGTGGGATCTTCCCAGATGGGGGCACAAACCCATGTCCCCTGCATCGGCAGGCGGACTCTCAACCACTGTGCCACCAGGGAAGCCCCAGTAGTACTCTTATAGTAGTAGGAAACAGAAACTTTTGGTGAGCCAAGTAATTTGTCCGTTTCTCTGTCATATTTAAAAACAAAGGAAATGTTTCAGTTACGGAAGTTTTAGAACCATGTACTGAAACAGCCTTCACAATGTAATCCTCTATACATTTATCTATATCTTTTAAAGTAAGTTTCGTAGGTTTATTGCATATTTATAAAATAGAACTTGCTTTTTAATATTATCCCTTCTGAGTTTTAAGGAAATCACTCAGTAAATATTAAGCACCTGCTATATGCCAGATACTATTCAATGTATTTGGTATACATCAGTGAACGAAAGAGACCAATTTCTAGTATTTCTAGTCCATGTAACTTAGTCATGACTTTTATAATTGTGTAACTTCAATCAAGAGGTTCTGTCTTCAGAATAAGATTTTTCAACCTATACAACATGAGAAAACCCTTCAGGTATTTTTGTAGATCTTTCCTAGTTTTTATAAAGATGTATACATTTTTGCTTTGTTTATACTTCATATTAGTTAGACCAATCCAGAGTTAACCTAATACATTCTTTCACAAATATTTAAGTAACTTTAAAAATGATAAAGAACAAAGCAATTATTTACCCATTTTATGTTGGCTATTCCTAAATAGTTTGAATAGATCTAGAGAAAAAGATTAATTTTGGCCATATTTTTTAAAAGGTTTCTAGTCTTTGGTGTTAATATTAATTTTAAAACCTATTTTTAAAGAGGGTTTAGGGTAATATTTGTTCTATTTATTAATGGGCTGGAGATTACTAAAGTATATTTGAAACAAAATCAAATGCTTTGGGTGATTTAAATGTTTAACCACTTACAATCTGAATATTTAAATGAATATAGTGGGAAAGGCCATGATCTAATAAACCTGTTTGTAATACAAACTTGAAGTTTTATGTGATATTCACTCACATTGTTACTAAAATCCATTTTTATTAACAAATGCTCTATGCCTTGCCTACCTTTTTTTTCCTTTAATTTCAGGTTATTATCAACCCTTACTTTGCTAAGCAAGAAACTGAACTGTTATAAGATTACCCTTGAATGTCTACCACAAAACGCTGGTTTCTATAAAAAGTTTGGATATACAGTATCTGAAGAAAACTACATGTGTCAGAGGTTTCTAAAGTAAAACCTTTTAAGAAAGACATCTGTCAAAGGAGCTGATGCAACAAGGCTACACTCTCTTCCTAGAGTTAAAATATTTTGTTGCTGCAACCCAGTGACCTCCATAAATACTGGATTGAAGAAAACACTGTAATACAAGTATAATGATATTTAGAAGATTACTTTGGGCTGGTGAGACATGCTGAGTTTAGATTACAGATGAAATTATTAAGGGGATGATTTTTAACCAAAGGAGTATATTTTTAACTTGAATCTTTTCTTGCATTGTATTTTTCTAAAGTTTGGCTTTATTTCATAGTAGTCAGTATAGGTAGTAAGAAGTTATATGTCTGCTATCTGTACTGCTCATTAAAAAAAAAAAAGCATACAGTGAATAAGGCTGTTTCTTATCACGTTCATAAAATTAATATTTTTTTCAAAGAAATATATCTAAATACCACTTAGGGGTGTATCATTTCACATATATTACGTGAAATTGGATGTTAGACATATTATAACTAAATGTAGTTCAGTCCAACATTTGCTGATCCTAATACTATACTGGCAAACCTGGTGAGCCTTTAAAATAAGGAGAAATGAAAATTAACTTCTTATAAAATGTGACAATTTAAATGTACATCTAAAAGTTGATATAATTCTAATGTAGCTGAAGTACCATCTGTCTTATATGTGAAATATAATAATTATTCATTTGTTTAAAATATCTAAGAGAAATATAAGGTACTTTTTAACAGTGAATTAGTAAATCCTGGCATATTATGTATTTCTAAGCTGATTTCTCATTTTTCCAGGGGTGTCCGAGCCTCTCTTCTGAGTAACATTTTTATGAAAATGGATTACAAAATTGAGTGGAGTATTTTAAAATGTATCATACTGCATTTATTACATTCTTAAAATGTTGATGGAAGCTTTTCTATTTAATATGATTATAATGGTACTATTATTCTGGTCACTATCCTATTTTGATTTTATTTTAATTATTTTTTTAAGTTGAAATAAGAATTAGATACTTCACTACTGGTTCGAATCTTTTACGTTTCATGTTACATTAAACCTGTTCATATGAATAGTCTTTTGTTAGAATCCAAATGTTTTCTGTGCTTTTCTTGAGTTGTCTATTGAATTATTAGGTCAAGTCATGGTTCATAAAATCTTAGTTTTGTGTACCCTTTGTAAAAGGAGCTTAGAAAGTAAAGACCACCTGTTTCTCATCCCTTTGATCCACACCTACCTCAACTAGATTTCAGATTTCCCTCCATGCAGTAAAGCTAAAGTTGGCTTTCTAAAACAACAGAAATTCTTCACCAACAGAGAGTGTACTACTCACCTGCTGATGACATAGGCAGATGAATTGATCTGTCCCTAGTGAAAGCAACAAAGCTAAGTTTTGCTTTTTTAGGAGTCCTATAACCTTGGTAACAGCAGCTTTACTAGGTACAGTCTGGTAATTTAAAACCTCTGTTAACAAATAAACCTAATAGGGACTTCCCTGGTGGTCCAGTGGTTAAGACTCTGCGCTCCCACTGCAGGGGGCATGGGTTCGATCCCTGGTTGGGGAACTAAGATCCCGCATGCTGTGCTGCATGGCCAGGAAAAAAACACCACCAAAAAAAACCCCTAATAAAAGGTAAAATTAGGGCCTCCCTGGTGGCGCAAGTGGTTGAGAGTCCGCCTGCCGATGCAGGGGATACGGGTTCGTGCCCCGGTCTGGGAGGATCCCATATGCCGCGGAGCGGCTGGGCCCGTGAGCCATGGCCGCTGAGCCTGCGCGTCCGGAGCCTGCGCGTCCGGAGCCTGTGCTCCGCAACGGGGGAGGCCACAACAGTGAGAGGCCCGCATACCGCAAAAAAAAAAAAAAAAAAAAAAAAAAAAAAAAAAAAAAAAAGGTAAAATTAAATGCTTTACTGAACAATTTGAAGTAAAACTATAAGGTGGCTATTTCAATAAATCCCTTTAAATAGTGTTCTTTTTTTATTTTGCGGTACGCAGGCCTCTCACTGTCGTGGCCTCTCCCGTTGCGGAGCACAGGCTCTAGACGCGCAGGCTCAGCAGCCATAGCTCACGGTCCTAGCCGCTCTGCGGCATGTGGGATCTTCCCGGACCGGGGCACGAACCCGTGTCCCCTGCACCGGCAAGTGGACTCTCAACCACTGCGCCACCAGGGAAGCCCCTAAATAGTGTTCTTAAGGTCTTATCTTAAATCCCCCCCTACAGGAAATAGAGTTGTAGGTAAGGTGAAATACATAAAAATTGTGCCATTGAGGAAACTGATGATCTGTATTTAGCTTTAGTTAACCAGAGAAATATGATTTTTCTAAGCCATTTTGTGGGTAAAATTGAGTATGAAAAAAACTGCATAGAACATTTCAATATATACATTTTTGAGCATTGTTTACTTTTGAAAAGGTATAACGAAGTGGCAATTGTGATTTTTATTTTGCTCCATGTTCTTTTTATATTTGTATTTCACTGACTCTCAAGCACTTTTTTTTCTTTTTTACATGTAACATTTGGAAATCTGGATGCATTTTATGATCAGTGGCTTGTCTTAGTTTATTCAGCAATATTTTTTGCCTTTTAGTAGGATCAAAAAGATGGTGTAGTGATGCTAATGATGATGTCTTAGATTTAATGAAGAATATTATGTAGGTAGGCTAACAAGGGGAAAACTAAAAGCAAAAAGTATTTTTTAATGAGCTGGAAGCTGTTCTATGGATGGCCTTACCCTTTCCTTCAGTCACAAATTTCCTCACTTTCAACTCCAAACTTGTTCAACTAATTGTTTAAAATATACCTGAGCTGAAACTTGGGCCTTCCCTGTACTGACCATAATTTTTATGTGTGACCACAATGTTTTACAAAATACTCTTTAAGTGCTTCTCAGTATCCAATGTTCATTCATCCTTCTTAATCTGTGTGGGACTAAAATTGGGTTACTTTTACCTAGAAGACAACAATCTAAGTAAAGAGGTTTTGAGGCATAAGCAGTATAAATGAGCTTTTCAATCTTTTTGAGGTATAATGGCACACCAGTTTTAATACAACCACCAATCTTCACAAAATAATTTTAATACCTTGTGCCTGAGCTAGCAGCATCTTGCACTGTGACATTCCTATACATACATAAGCATTTGATCCAAGTACAGATGTTAAAAGCAGAGTAACTTAAGCAATTGTCTATACAAAGGTAAATAGACACTGTAGGTTATTTTTCTTTTTGAATCATTTTTGCTGCATAGTAAATTGCAATTACATGTCAGTATAATGTTACTGATCTACAAAATACACTTTGAACTGTGAGGTATGGCAACTCCCTATGAGAGAGAGCTAGCATGTAAACCTGAATATTTTGAGTGATTTTTTTTTTTTTTTAGCTGCCATGGATGGATAAGACAAAAAAAAAAAAAAAATCCAGCATTCAAAGACCCTAGAAACTTATTTTTCTAATCAATAAAAAAAAATAAAATCTTTTAGTAATTTTCAGCTATTTCCTATCATTTACTTATTGGAGCACTGATGAATGGACAAAATAAATATTGAAGTGAAGCTAAGTTTGTTATGGAATTATGGATTAAACAGTTATCTGAAAAAAAAAAAAGTCTGCCAGGTAACTGCTCATTTACTTTACATCAAGTTGAGATTTTGATATATATCTCTATATATGCATCCCAACTTTATAATTTAAGATTGCAGTTAAATACTTCTAATGCATTTAAATTACCATGGTAATAAGACAATTATAAACCTTATATTTTCTTTAAAAGGACATGCTTAACATTTTCTGACATTACTTCTAAACTCAGATGAAGCACAAAATCCTCCCAAAACAAATAGTCTGCTCTGAAAGTTAGGTGGTTGAGAGTTGGTAGCAAAGGGTATCATGGTTTAATACTTCCACCCCAGAGTAGATACAAATAAACAAAGGTAACTGCTGTTTAAACATCTGATAAGAAATTAACAGGAACCAATGGACTGAAATTACAAGGTAAGAATACTGCCATTCCAGTTTGAATATTTTCAATATTCAAGTTTCATATTTTCAAAACGGACAATAAAGCAGTTATCCTATGTTTTGATGCAATATCATTTTAAATTCTGTGCCCAGGTTAATATTTAATGTTTAAAATTGGGTGCTGGGTCACTCATACATTATTCAAATATTCTAGGAAATAAATGGTTAAATGTACTATAGTTAGCTATCACAAAACATCAGTGGCAACAGAGGAATTATAGAAATGGAACCAAACAGAAGAATAGGAAGAGCTACCAGAAGAACTAGTTGAACACTGGGTGGAAGAATGAAACCAAGATAAAACAAACTTGCAGTATTCTTATAGAAAGAATAAACTTTTTGTCCATATTAATTTGTACTCAAGAAGATGACAGTCCTGTTTTCTAGTGTTTGTGAGTCTTTAATATACAGTGCTGGGCAGGCACTTTAGTGCCAACATAAAAATTACAGTGGTTAGAAAAAGTGGAAAATTACCAACTGTAAATTAATAACCAAACCTGTACTCTTGGCCAGACTACTAGAGAGGATATGTGTATTTAAGAAATTAATTTAGAAAATCTTAACTGCCTCATTTTTAAAACCTAAATGGACTATTACGAAGATTCTTTTAAGCCGTTTTTGTGGAATGAAGCATCACAGATTATTAATTTGCAAAAGAGATCTTTGCTGACCTAACCAATAGTGATCTATATACAGGAAAGTTGTATTATCTGGCACTTCACCAGCTGGAATTTCTGAACACTCAATGCAAATCCTGACTATACTAGACCACCACACCCAATGACCTAATCACACAACAGAATACAAGACTACAATGGGATTGACAATATGCTGTTATTTTAGGGTGGTAAAATAGGGAAGGGAAGGGAAATCAGAAGAGGAATACCACCTGGGGCAGCAGAATTAACGCTTAATTAACAAAGCAGTTTTGATTCACTGCCACTCTCCTGCTATGCTGGATAAAAAAGCTTTTACTGTATTATTACACGTTAGGGAGGAAAGCGAAGTAGGTAACTTGCTACCTTACAAGTCCCATCAGTAAAGCACCTCAAGAGAGGACTGAGAAAAGTGAGATACAAAGGAGTTTTGTTTGTGCTACCCTAAATCACCAACTATAAAAAGTTAAAAACACTCCTCTCCTCCCCAACATCGTACTTAAAATAGCAAAAATGTTTTTCTTAGAACAATTTTTATATGTATAAATAAAAACATGGAGAACCTAGGATCCATAAAGTGACTTTGCTAATGCAAATTATGGGGGAAATTTGGATTAACGCAATGCCAAGAACTGATTACAACACTAATTTATAATACACTGAAGTCTCCCACAATCACTTTTCCCCAATAAATGCATCCTCAAAGAAAAGCATTTCTCTGAGCCAGAACAATCTCACAGAATCATTAAGACAACATAAAAATGGAGTAAATGCTCCATATTCCAAATAATTTACTAAGGTTTCTTCAAGCCTTAAGACTTTCAGTTTGAACTAATTTATGGTTTAAAAAAAATTACAGAAAAACGTTCAAAACTTTTCACTGTTCTACATACTAATTTAGAGGACATGAGGATTTATTTTTTATATTTTCTAATGAGGCAAGGCACTTTTCTTTTTTGGGCTTTGTTTAGAAAAAAAATAGTGCTACACTGGTTTGTTATATTCTATTTAGAACCATTTTGGACAAAGAAAAAACAGGCTACACAACTCAAAAGAACAAACACAACATTTGGCTTTTAAGAATGCTAAAGGAAAGTCACTTGAGTTTAAAACTCTCCTTGTTTTTGAGCATCTGGTATGATAAAGCAAAACGTTTTCCTTTGTTCATTAAACGTTTTTTTCTATAGGATAAAATTAGGAAGGTAGTAGGAAAAGAAGCAATACTTGGATCATGTTAAAGTAAGGACAGTTGGCTAATGTCATGATTTAAAGATTATTAAGATGGGATCAAGAAGTTTAAAAAAATTAAAAGATAATTAAGCTATTGAATTATATTAAAAAGAAATGTGGCAGATTCCTGCATTTGTTTATGTTTCTGTAAGAGGCTCCATCATAAAATTGAACTGTAAAATTATTTTTTAAATGTAATACATAAAACACAAAATGAATTTTTAGCAAACTTTAGGAAATTCTTTTGTTATAAATTACCCAGATTTTATAAACAAGTCCCCCCTAACTTGCATTTTGTTTAAAGTAACAACTTTATATCATACAAATAAACTTCAAGTATGAAAAGTGCATTATTGCAATAATACCTCTTTGCAAGTCCAAAATTCTTGGTTTATAATAAAACTGTAAAGAAAAAAAAAAAAAAGGAATAAAACCATCAGTGCCATCTATTGCAGAAGTCCGACATCTTAAAATGTTGCTCAACAAGTTGCAGAAAAACACGTCTGGAAGCAACATATAATTGAAAAGAAACTACTTGTGTTTTTACCATTTTACATTATTACTGTCTGTAGTATTTTCTCCTTCCCAAATAGAAATTCACATCCTCTATACTGCTGCTCTTTAATCAGCCATTCTGCGCAGTCGCCACTTGCATGTTTCCAAAATCATCTTCTTCTTCATGTGTTCTCTTCAAACTGCCTAAAAGTTATTGCATGAACATAACATATAATGGGAACTTAAATAAATTCATTCATTAGAATGTTACAACTAGCAAAAGCTTCATTTTTCATGAAGTGTTACCATATATATGACTATGAAAATTCTATGACTGAATTTTTAGTAAACTGTTGTAAATTCTTTTGTTATAAACTACCCAAAGAACTTTATATCTTCATGACATTTTCCCTCTTAAGTATTAAGGTATTTTATATAATGAACATTTTTAAAACAGTTTGAAAGTAGAATTTTTAAAGGGATAACGGTTCATAATTGTTTGGTTACTGAGTTTGTTTTTTAGGCTCCATAAACATGTGACTTAGGACACTGTACATTTGTACAATTTATTTTGTACATGTAATTATCCTTTCGCTTCCACAGATGCTGCCAAAAATATTTTTTCCACTGAAACTATGATTTTATTACCAACAAGTCTAGAGTTGGGAGAAAGGAAGCATGTAGCAGATAAGAGATTTTCTTTTATCTACTCTTCACATCAGAGTCTGCTAGTACAGAAATTTCCCACACAGAATCAGAGCTATCCCCATATGCCCAACAGTTATAATCAAGAAATTTGAGTCTCAATGGAGGAAAACTTTAGGGAACAACTGAACTGGTAGAGGGTTTGCTGTGTTATCTGCCTATCAATCGCATGACCTTAAACTTATGCCCTAAAGGTTGTGCTAAATCATGGTAATAATGTTAATAAAGAGGGTGGATTCCAACAGAAAACTAATGTTTCACTGAAAGATTAAAATTAAGGATAGAAATATAGTATTGATGGAATAGAGAAGAAAATATGCTAGCCATAAGTCTAAATACAGTGGTTGTAACAGTTTCACATGCAGTGTTGCACCTGCATTCTACGAAGTGAGGTAAGAGACACAGGTAACTACTATAAGGCAGAAAGTGAGGAGGTACAGATAAAGCTCTATGGCAGTTTTGAATAACTAGAGATTAGAGGAAGAGTAAGTTAATCATCATGTTTTCTTGAGGCGATGACATCTGAACCAAGTTTTTATGGACAGAGAGACTGAAGGTGATGCTTTCTAGGTGGAGAACAGTAGACACGCACAGGAAACCATTAGTAGTCCCATTTTCTGGAGTGCATATATAGAGGTACAGTGAGAGATACAAATAAAGATCAAAAGGGCCTTTAATTACTACCTATGATGTGTTTTCTTCAGTAGAAATTATGCCAATGAGGACTTCCCTGGTGGTCCAGTGGTTAAGACTCTGCACTCCCAATGCAGGGGGCCCGGGTTCGATCCCTGGTCAGGGAACTAGATCCCACATGCATGCTGTAACTAAGAGTTCGCACGCCACAACTAAGGAGCACGCAAGCCACAACTAAGGAGCCCACCTGCTGCAACTACAACCTGGTGCAGCCAAATAAATAAGTAAATATTAAAAAAATTATGCCAATGAAGACTTTTATACAGGAAGAATATCACTATTAGAACTATCTTTCATGAAAATAAGTCTGGCCACAATGTACAGAACAGACTAAATAACAAGAGTTGGAATAGGAGGCCAATGTGGACCTGAACTTGACCGAAATTAAGGGTACTATAAAAGAGGGAGGGAATTCTAGGTACTGAGGAAACAGACCATCCCATTTTGGAAAATGATTAGATAGAAGTTGCAAAGAGTCAGTGACAACTGGGAAGTTGAGCCTGAAGGATGGGTATATAGTATTATCACTAAGGAAGTGCAATATAGTGCTGGACTTGTGGAGCAGCCAGTGTTAAATTTCCAGGTCCAACACTAACCAGGTATGTAACCTGTTTCTCCTAACTTACAAGGTTGTAGGTTCAAATAAGACTGAAAGGAACTCTGGGAGAGAAAAACCAGAAACTAAAAAAATTCCATGAATGCTCTAATAAAAAGAAAGACAAAAATGGGTAACAAGGTCTTGGAGAGGATGGCAAAAGTTAGGATTTTGAGAGCATGCCTGGATCATTAACTTTTAAAATGGGGGAAGGGACACTGCAATAGGGAAAGGAGAAAGGATTCAAATACTTACGGCAAGAGAAAAACTGAGGTAGCTTACATTTAGTCACCCTGCTTTTACTTACTAACCACCTTTCATTTTTAATAAGATCACCTAAGTGTGTTTAGGGCCTCATCTCCAGACCCCTCTTATTATTTTAATCTTTGCAACACAGTTATACTACTTAAAGATTTAAAACTCAACAAAGTAGAAATCTGATCTTCCAATCAACACGTTCTAATTAACTAGTGGTGTACACACAGAAGCTCAATATAATACATATTTAATTATAAAGTTAAAATTTGGAATTATCTTATTTTAATTCAATAGTCCATCCAAAAATTTTCTAAACAATTTAAATTGTTCAGTGTAACTTGTTAATGAGCAAAAGATGCTTCTTCTCTTCTATTCTTCACTACCATCATCTTTCTTCCCAAATTTCTCCAAAATGAAAAAATCCTTACCTGTAGTGCCAGAATGAACAGATAACGACCTTTCTATCTGAAGTGGCGACATCATCTGTATTGTTAATTTTGCTAGGTAGATGGCTTCATATTCCTAGAAAAGATTTTAATTAACTTGAATATACATTTAAATTCTTGGATACCCAAAACAAAACAAAATTTAAAAAGTGGTTAATACGTACATTATTGGTATTCTTAGTTTATACTGAAAACTCTGGTGCCATACTGCTGTAAGAGAAAGGCTTAAAATTCCTGTCTTATAATTTCACGTTTATTGATGAGACTATAAATCAAGTCAAGCAAATAGCTTGCACTAAGGCACTGTACACTGAACTAACTGCCAGTCAGTATGTATTCTCTGCCACCAGGCATAAGCTATATGATCTCTGACTTCATCTGTTAAAACACATACATACCCCCAAAACCCAAACTGGCAATCTCATAGAATGATTATAAGAATAAAAAGAAATAAAATATTTTTGTTTGTTTTTTTTTGGTTTTTTTTTGCGGTACACGGGCCTCTCACTGTTGTGGCCTCTCCCGTTGCGGAGCACAGGCTCCGGATGCGCAGGCTCAGCAGCCATGGCTCACGGGCCCAGCTGCTCCGCGGCATGTGGGATCTTCCCGGACCGGGGCACAAACCCATGTCCCCTGCATCGGCAGGCGGACTCAACCACTGCGCCACCAGGGAAGCCCAGAAATAAAATATTTTTAAAAATCAGATTAATATAAGGCACTTAATTGCTTCAAGTATATATTTGGTTCTAATTTCTTAAAATCAATAGTCCTCTACTTCCAGTTAAAGATGGAGAAATAAAGGCATTCCTATCCCTCTCCCCTTTCTGAAAACAAGAAATAGAGAACTCCTTATTCGAAGAAACGAGGAAACATCCATAACCCGGAATATGAGAAGAATGAAAAGTAAGGAATTAATTATCAAATAAGTCAGGATACTGGCTACCTTTATGATGGGAGAAAGAGAATTTTGATTAGAAAGAGGCCTCAAGAGGGCTTTTGGGATTCTGGCAAACGTTCAGTTTCTTTACCTGGATGGCAGTTACATGGATGTTTATTTGCACTTTATGCATTTTTATATATGTGTATTATATTTCACAGTAACATTAAAAAAAAATGGAACCAGACTAAGCTATGCACAAAAGACGCCTGACTGCCGATATCAGACAGAGTGGGTACAGCTGACAAACCTAACAAGCCCTTGCCTAGTATGATACAGCCAGGAAGTGTGCGTGGGCTGTGGGAGGAGGAAGGGCATATTAAGGAAAATATGAACATCTACACCTGGCATTTCTGCAAGATGCAAGCAACGTGGAGGAGAAACTGGGTTGCATGTTGCCAAGCATCTGCTGATCTTGGTCAGCTGAAAGTAAAGGCTAAACCATTGATTCTCAAGCCTGGCTATACCTGAGAATCACCTGAGGAGCCTTAAAACCTGTAGGTATATAGTCAGCTCCTCTCCCCCACCCCAGAGATTCTCATTTAACTGGTATGGGTAATGTTCCCCAGGTGATTCTAATGTGCATGCAGTGGTTATCAATCTAAACAAGAAGAACCTGTGACAAAAGGGGCTCTTTTTTTCCCCACTCACTAAGTAGAGTCATACCACTGGAGAAAAGTGTTGGTGAGAAAGTCTTCCAAGACAACTGGGAAAATTTAAGCTGCCTGCCTTTCCCCACCACTCCCCTGGTCCCTTTCCCACAACTTTATTGTTGGGCAAATAGCTTATCTAAGAAGAATGTCTCCAGTTCAAAGATGACCAATATCAAAAAGGAACCAATGTAGTCTTATGTAAAGATGTTTGCAAGGGAAAGAAAAGCAACATTATAACCAAAAGTCTATATATAAAGAACACTGCATGAAAACTACACCATGGAGCAGGTGAAAATTATAATTCTCCATGAAATCAATGAGAATACGGCATTTCTGAAATGAGTTCAAAGAAGAGATAAAAGGATTAATGGAAGAAATAGGACAATAAAAGAGATGACTATGCCATTTCCTACCATTTCAGAAAACAAACAGAATGCCCCTCTTAATCCTAGTTTCCCCTCCAACTACTGTTTCATTTCTGTTTTCCCCTTCTAAGCATAATTCCTGGAATTATCTATTCCTGCTGTTCACATTCCTCTCTTCCCATTTTCCTTTCAACTCTGAGCAATTATGCTTATCTTCCCCCTTCCACAAAAACTGTCAAGGGCACCAGTGACATCATGTTCCTAACCTAATGTCAATTCTCAGCCCTTATCTTATTTAACCTGTTATCAACCTTTGAAACAGAGGGTCATTCTCCACTCTTCTAACACCTTCTTCACTTGACTTCCCAAACACCAGACCATCCTGATTTTCTTCCCAACTCACTGGCCACTCTTTTCAGCCTCCTCTGCTGATTCCCCATCTCCACAATCTCTACATGCTGGGAATACATTAACGTTCTGTTTTTGAAATCCTTCTCTATCCACACTCACTTCTCTAGTGACCTCATCCAGTTTCAAAGCTTTCAATAGCATCTACATATTGATAACCCCTAGAAATACAGTTCTTTCTCATGAAATCCAGGCTTCTATGTATACCTGCCCACTATCTAATAGCTCTCTCAACCTTAACATGACCAAAACCGACTCTTGATTTTACTCCCTTCAAATTTCATGCAGTTTCTCCCATATAAGCAAGTAGCAGTTCCTCTTCCAGTGTTCAGGCTACAAGGCTTAGATTCATCCCAATCTCTCTTCACATCCAAATTCAGCAAATTCCGTCAACTCTACTGTCAAATAAATCCAGCATCTGATCTCTTCTCACCTCTCCCCCTGCAACCACTCTGATTCAAACCACATTCTCTTGACTCCATCACTGCAACAGCCTCTTAACTCGAGCACCTGCTTCTGCCCAAACCCCAACAACCCCTACAGTATATACACAGTATACTATATTCAACACAGCGGCAGGCAATCTGAAGTTGTTCTTTCACTTAAAATGAAAGCCAAAGGTCTTACTTATAATGGCCTATAAACGCCTGTCATGTGGCCCCTTACCTCCCAGCTTTAATCTCCTACCGTTATTTGCTTACTCTGTTGCAGCCACACTGACCTTCTTGCACATCTCGAAAATACGGTGCACACTCCCATTTCAAGGCACTTGCACGTATATTCCTGCTACCTAGAATGCCTTCCCCCCAATATCAGCACAGCTTGTTCTCCTAATTTCTCCAGGTCTCTGCTCAAATATCATTTTTGCAATAAGGCCTTTACTGATCACCGTTTAAAAATGCAATTCATGTCGCATCTCCTTATATGGCCTTATTTCTCCCTCCCTTATTTTTCTCTGTGACCCATTACCATCTGACCTACTACATTTTACTTTGTTTACTGTTTAATTCTCTCATTAGAATAGGTTTTATGAGGTCAGAGATTTCTGTCTATTTTGTTCTCTGCTTTACTGCCATTGCCTAGAACAATGCCAAATAAACATCTGATGAAACAATGAAGTATGGGAAAGGGAAGAAAAGCTTGAGAAAAATCAAGCCAAAAGAGAAAAGAACAAAGTTGAAAATAATTACAGAGAAAATGGCAGATATGGAAGAAAAAGGGAACCAACATAAAATATGTCTCTGGGAGAAAAAAACCAGGCAAATGAAACAGAACAACAAAATCAGAAGCCAAATACATAGTAGAAGAAAACTTTCTGAAATAGGGGAAGGTGTGAATCTGTAAGTGCTAAGGGCATACTAAGACTGAGAAGTTAATATAGAACAATCAACAAGATATACCTTGATAAAGCATCCTATGTTCATCCAGACAACACCTCCTCCTCCCAATCAAGTCTTTTCAGGGGGAAAAATTTTTTTAATTAGTCTCCCCTCAGACTTCTCTGGAGCAATATTCAATGTCAGGTCTGTGTACAAACCCATAAGGGAAAAAGTATTAAACAAAAAATTTTTATCTAGCCAATTGTCATTCAAACATAAGAGCAACAGAAAAATATTTTCCAAAATGCCAGGACTTAGGGAATATAGTTTCCAAGAACTCTTCTTGAAAATAATGCTCAAAGACAAACTCCAGTAGTTGAATAAAGAAGCTAGAATCCTATTTAAATGTAGAACTAAGGATGAACAACTAGAAAATGCGGTTATAGGACAGAATATAAATATTATAATCTGTAACAATGCAGAAAAAGTATAATCTTTTTTTTAAAAAAAGGAGGTGGGAGGACATATAACAGGAGGTAGTTTAAGTAGATGATCTTATATTGCTAAGTAACAAGAGGTATAATATTTAAATATTTTTAAAGGTATAAGAGGTAACTCCTAGAAGAACTAAGACTAATAACAAAACAGGTAGTGGAGGGGAAGGAGGAAAGAAGTAGAGGTATATAAGTTTTTATCTTTTATAGTGGAAATCAACTGACAGTTATTTAAAAGTGATAACTCAAGAAACATACGTATATACTATAAAGTTACAATTGTGCCCCTTAGAACTAAAAATAAACTTAAAAATTATCAAAATACAAACATACAAAAAATTCATAAACTTTATAGTGAAAAGTTTAAAAAAGATGCATTTAAAAGAGAAAGCGAGGGCCTCCCTGGTGGCGCAGTGGTTGAGAGTCCGCCTGCCGATGCAGGGGATACGGGTTCGTGCCCCGGTCTGGGAGGATCCCATATGCCGCGGAGCGGCTGGGCCCGTGAGCCATGGCCGCTGGGCCTGCGCATCCGGAGCCTGTGCTCCGCAACGGGAGAGGCCACAACAGTGAGAGGCCCACATACCGCAAAAAGAAAAAAAAAAAAAAAAAAAAAAGAGAAAGCGTGACATGAAATAAAATGACAGACAAAAGTATATATCATTTTTAGTGCAAGAAAGTGGGATAAATTCACCTATTAAAGAAAAATACTGATAACAAATCAAATAGCAAAATCCAGCCATAGACCATATATAGGAAATGCATCTAAAACAAAGTGATTTAGAAAGGTGGAAAGAAAAGTAATGAAGAAACTCACAAGGCAAATGCAAACAATATTACACAAGGTTAATTTCAAAGTAAAATAATTGAATGGAGGAATAATAAATATATAACTACAATGAAGATCTAACTTGAATTTTATCTACCAAATAACACAGTACCAAAATTGGCAAAGAAACTAGAAGAACTAAAGAAAAAATAAACAGAAACATAATAAAGTAAAGGAGTTTCAATTCACCTCTCAGCCCAAGACAGACGAAGCAAACAAATACTATCAGCCCTCTATGCATGGATGCAGAACCCACAGATACAGAGGACTGACTGTACTATGCCATTTTATATAAGATTTGGAATTCACGGGGCAGTGGGGTGGGTGTCCTGAAACCAATCCTCCACGGATACTGAGGGACGACTGTATATTGAGCTTTATGCCCTGAAAACAGAGAATATATTTCTTCTTTTCAAGTGCCCAGGAGACAGTCGTAATAACAACTATATATTAGGCCATGAAGAAAACATTAAAAAATTCAAGAAGTAAATAGTATTAGAAATGAACAAAAATAGAAAATAAACCTTGTCACCTATATAGTTAGTTTTTTAAAAAAATAAACCTCTCAAACAAATGTTAAATAAAAAATAAAATCAAAAGTGAAATCACAGAATATCAAGCTGTAACAATAATAAAAATATTGCATAGCAGAATCTATGTGTGATATGTAGAATATGGCTAAAGCAATGCTAAGAGGATAATTCATAGTCTTGAATTCTTGAAAGAATGAAAAACTAAGCTTTCAACTCAGGAAATTCACTAAAGAATAACAGCAGCAGCAGCACGAACAAGAAAAACCTAAGGAAAGCAGAAAGCAAGCAGAAATTCAAATACAGAAAAGTTATATAAACTAACCAGATCAAGGAAAAAAGAAAGCACAGATACACAAAATTGAAAAAAGAATGGAAAAATATTTTCCTCAATTTTATCTCAAATCCTATGAAATGAATGATTATATAGGAGATTATGAAACCATCCAAAGTGACCTGAGGAGTATATGAAAATCAGACTTAACCTACCAAATGAAGAAAAGCTGGCCAAGAATTGGTCCACCCTCAAAATATACAAATGAATGAAATAATGAATAACTGAATTAAATTAAAAAATTAAGGTCCAATGATTCCACAGGTACCATATATCAGAACGCCAAGAAGCCCGTAACTCCAATCTAATTTACATTGTTCTAGAGCACATAAAGAGAAAGCAAGTTTCCATTTTAAAAATGAGAATCATGTGATAAACATCCAAACCAGAAGAGGGTAGTACAGAAAAAAATTACAAACCAATATCACTTATTCAACTAATTCCAAAATCTTAAAAAAAATACTGACAAATAGAATCTAGCAACACATTCATGAAACATAGTGTACCATAACCAAGTGAGATCCATTTGTGAACCAAAATGATGATTCAAAATTAAGAAATCTAGCATAATGTGATCCAATAATTCAACTCACCATATTAATGGCTTAAAGGAGTAAAACTACAGTCATTCCATAAAAAAAATTTTTTTAAGCTAAAAATCAACATCTATTCCTGGTAAAAACTCTTTACATAGGCACAAATACACACACACACACACACACACACACACACACACACAGTGCAATACAAAAGCACTGACATTGAAATCAAGAATAAAGTACAAGTACTATACCACTATTACTTATCATGCTTCTGATACAATGACCATCCAATGAGAAAGAAAAAAAAATTAGAAAAGTTGCAAAATTATTATGATTTGAAGATGAAAATCTATGACAATCAACTAGAAAACTTTTCAGAATTGTTTAGAGTTTAATAAGATTGCCAACTGAAAACAATAAAAATCAATAGCTTTCCTATATATAAGTAAGCAATCAGAAAACATACTGGAGGAAAAAAACATTTTATTTACAATGGGAATAAAAGAAAATAGGAATAAATTTCATAAGAAGTGCATATATTCTATATAAAGAAAACTTTAAAACACTAAAAGACATAGAAATTGACTTGAATAAATGGAACATACTCTTAGAGAGGAACATACTGAGAAAAATGTAAAGGTATCAATTCCTTCTGAACTGTGAATGTAGAGATAATGTTATTAAAAACAACTACAGGACTCTTTCCAGTAAAGTTCACACCAAAAAATAAGTGTTAAGAACATAACAGGAAAATTCCAGAAAAACGTTAATGAGGGGATCTTGATTAAATTACTTGATATAAGTAATATAAATTACTTACATAATATTATAGTATTTAAAACTGTTTGATACAAGTGCAGCAATAAGCAGATCAATGGAACAAAATATGAGGTCAGAAACAGACTCAAGTATAGATCAGAATTTGGTATATAATAAAAATGGCATTTCAAATCAGTTGGATAAAGACAGATTTTCTTAATATACAGAGTCCTTACAAGCCAATGAGAAAAAGACCAACAACCTGATAGAAAAATAGGCAAATCATAAGGAGTTGCCACTTTTACCAACATGATAACAATGATCAAGAAGTTTCATACAACACTTTCACTATTGGTATTGATTAGGTATGGGTAAACAAGTACCCCTTGTTTCCTGAAGCCTTTTTAGAGGCAATTTGGCAACATCAAATTTCAAATGTCTTCTGACCCAGCAATTCTACTCTGATCAATTATCATACAGGTTCATTCACACATGTAAACAAAGATGTACCTACCAGGATATTCTTTCCAATGTTGTTTAAAATCATGAAAGGCTGGAAACAATCTAAAGGTCCACGTATAAGCAACTGACCATGTAAAACTGCGATACATACATACGTCTATGTACATATACACATTAAAATATTATGCAGGTAGAGCTATATATGATCTTCAAGATATACTATTAAGAAGACTTACTTTTCAAGTATTCTTCTTAGGCATTATTGAATTTTTATTTTTTTAACCGTATTTTTTTCTCTTTTAAATGAAGTAAAAACTAAAAGTGAATTAAAAATAAAAATGAAGTAAAATTTAAAGTTTGGTAACTGAGACAACCCATTTTGTAGTGCTCTTGATGTCTCAATGTGAGATTTATTCCTGCATAACTGGATGGAATCAGCCAGAGCACATTCTTCAACCTATGATTTTCCTTCTTGGAAAAAAATTAAATAAATTAATCAGATAAATTCACAGGTTTACTTTACTGTCTTTTTAGTGCATCTTCTAGGCATCATCAAAATGTGAAAGAATATGGAAAAGATAAAGCATATAAAACAGAAAAAGCTGCTGTACGTAATACGTTTAGAATCAAAACTCTCTTATGCTCTGTATGTGTGATTAAAATAAAGAAGTAATTGAAGACATTTCTAACATCAATTATTTTACTTTAGGTTGAAAAATGTGCCTTTAACTCTTTTTTTCTTGTTAACGGTAGCTTTTAAGAAAATATTGATAATTTTAAATACAGATGTAAACTTGAACAAAGAATCAAATTAATCAGGTTATGGCAATTTTTAAGTATTTACAAAGTAAATACTACAACTAAATTACACGAACATAAGATTTTAATTATCCTACTTTCTGACTGCCTTAAAGAGGAAGAAGAGAGAAGTTACCTGAAGCTGATGGACAAATCCAGCATTAGGATTAATACAAAATCTTCTTTCTTGAACGTAAGCAAATGCATCTCTGAAAACAAAAAAAGAAAACTAAGGCGATAATATTATTTCATGAATTAATCTCAATTTTTCCAGAATTTATCTAAAATAGGAACTTACCTAACAATTTATCTAAAATAGAAAATCATAATCATACAGCTTGTACTACAGAGAGGTAGTGAATTGTAGTGGAAAAACCGAAAGCATGGTCAGACTAAGTATCACAATTCATTTGCTTCCCAGCTGTGTGTCCTAGGGGACACTTCTCAGCTTCTCTAAGCTTTGTTTTTCTCATCTGTAAATTAGGCATTATAATAATTCCTATCTTGGAGCACTACTGTAAAGATGGAAGATAATAAGTATAACACATCGTGTACAGCATCTGTCACACAGTACATGCTCAGATATTATTACTGGTTAATAAATGAGAAGTATAGGGACTTCCGTGTGTTGTTGAGATAAAAGTGCCTAGAATAGTATCTGGCACATGGCAGAAACCCAATAAATGGAAGTTATTTTCACTATTAATATTATTATTGACACATCACCAAATAATAAAGAGAATATATAAAACAAAATCTACCAGGCATTAATCATTTTCAGTTAAATAAAAGCATTTGTATTCAAATAATATTTAAGAATTAACACTTTTAAACAAACTTTTCCATTATAATTTTAAGATAAAAAATACCAAATAAACTAAAGCATTTGGGACTTCCCTCGTGGCACAGTGGTTAAGAATCTGCCTGCCAATGCAGGGGACACGGATTCCATCCCTGGTCCGGGAAGATCCCACATGCTGTGGAGCAACTAAGTCCATGCACCACAACTACTGAGCCTGCACTCTAGAGCCCGCAAGCCACAACTACTGAAGCCCGCGCACCTAGAGTCTGTGCTCCGCAACAAGAGAAGCCACCGCAATGAGAAGCCCACGCACTGCAACAAAGAGTAGCCCCCGCTCGCCGCAACTAGAAAGCCCACGTGCAGCAAAGAAGACCCAACGCAGCCAAAAATAAATAAATAAATAAATAAATAAATTAATTAATTAATTAAAGATAACTTGGGGAAAAAAAAAGAAAGCATCTGAATGTCTACTATATGTGAGGCATGTGGATCCAATGCTGAACATAGCTCAAATGGAGAGGGTTAATGGGGAACATAGCATTAGAATGGAGAGATTGATAGGGGCATGCCATGTGAAGTTTCATTGGCCATGTTAAGAATTATTAAGGATCAGAAACCTTTGAAAGCTTTTTAGGGTAAGGTAACATATGATCAGATTTATCTTTTAAGAAAATCATTCTCACTGTGGTGTGGAGAACAGAACAGACTAGAGAAGGAAAGAAAACATGAGACCACTAAGAAGGTGACTACTGGAAGAGTCCAAAGAAAACATGACTAGAGCTTGGATTAGGGAGATTAAATAATGATAAAGAGGAAGAGCCAGATTCAAGGAATATTTTAGGACAAAAACAGACAGGATTTGGTAAAGGATCAGTTTGGGACATGAGGAGTGAAAGAGAAGGAGGGATCAATGATTACAACAGATTTCTAACTTGTACAAGACACACTAAGAAAGAAAATACTGTACACTGGCCAGCTTTTCTGGTTTGTTTTAGGGTGAAAAGTTCATCAGCCTGTCTCTCTCTCTCTTTTTGTCTATGCAATATGCTTGGAAAAGATGATTTTGGATAAGACAAACAATGAGTTGTGAATAGACACTAAAACAATTCTTAGGTGATTTTTCATCCAACTACTGTTAAAGGAAAACATAATAAATTAATCTTTCAAACAAAGCAAGCAATTACGTCTTTGTCTAAGAGTTTTTAAACTCAGATTAACCAATTCCCTAGTAGTAAGCAAGCAGTCTTCCATGGGTTATTCCAACTATAATTATCTTTGGTTTTTAAAATAACAAGAGTTAGCACTAGCTCCATAACGTAACAAACATTAACCTAAGTGGATCTATACAAGGTAGACAAGCTACAAGGATTAAGAGACTTAACCACAGGATAAAAGGGCCTGCCTAATCAAACATGACTAGATGACAAAATCAGGAGATTATTAACTTAAAGCTCCTAAACCATCTCCATTAAGCTTTATTTTAATGAGGATCTAAATTGTGGCTAGGTTTCAGAGTACTTTCTTACCTGTACTTCATTCCAAATGTTTCCATAACGTATGCAATAACAAAGGCAGCACTGAAGAGGGGGAAAACATTTTTAGAAAAAAACAGAAAACACAACTCATTAATTAAATGCAAGAGAAAGAAAGATTATCTCTAACTTCATACCTCCTGGAGATCCCTGCATTCCCATGGACAAGAACTTTTCCTGAAAAACAAGAAATAGTTAGTCTGATAGAAAGATACCTGATTCAGCAGCTAAAATATACTGAAACTATGTATCATACTACAATAAATCTTTTCTTAAGCATTTTATGTATTTTATATATACAACTTGGATACTTATTAAATTTAAAATCCTTGAATTTATTTATATTAACTGTGTGGAGATTACAGTAGACTTTTAGGTTAAAGAGATTTAAAGCTGACCCAGAACATGAAAAATAGTTCATAAGAGATATTTAAGAAAGCCTATCCAAATGAAACAAGAAGTTGGGAAAATACAAATTTGGGAAGTCTGTTATACATAAATGCAGAATATGAAAGTTGTAATTAAGACAAATACTAACTAAAAAATTAACTATCATAAATAATCTCCTAAAAATAAATGTATGCAAAGTAAAGGAATATTATTTACCTCCACTTTGTAAGCTCCCATCAATAAATTCTTTAGTCTGAAGGCAAAAGACAATGTGTTATAATAAAACGTGTGGAGTAACATAAGCATAAAATACATACATACATACATACAGTGAAACAAAATATACTGAAAGTAATTTCCTGATTATTTATATGAATAAAAATTACCTTATGTCAAAAATCTCCAAAATGCTACAAATACAACTATTACAAGTTTAAATATTAGTTTGAATTTAAGAAATTCGAAGTGTGATTTCTCAAATATTTGGAGATCATAAAAAGGTTTTAAAAATAATAAATTTTTAAAAAATATAATCCCACAATTTTCAGACATAAAGTAAAAGTAGTATAGGAGAAAATCATGTTGCATTAAGTTTTAGAACCACAATTAAGAGGTCAAATCATAAATTTAAAATGATATTAAAATATTGATACCTACCATGGGGAAAAAACGTATTATATTTTCAACTGGATTATCTGCAATATCCAAGACTAAATATCTGAAAATAGAATATTTTGTGATAAGCACATTTTCAGATAAAACTCTCTTCATATATAAAAAATATGAAAATTTCTTGGCAACCATGAAAATAATGCAAAACAACTTTCAAAATATCATATTCCCAAGAACCGAGCCATAGATTTTATACTGCTTGAAGGCACAGATAGCATTTAAAGCCTTAAATAACACATTAACATTTCTCTGATATCTTATTATAAAAAAAAAATCTATCTGCTTAAAATAGAAAAATCACAAGTAGGAAGAAACTTTCCTCTAGATCACAGTGGACCTGGAAAATAAAGACAAAAATTGCCTGTTTTCCTTACTGTTATTCTTCTATTTCTACCAACTTCCCTAGGACTAAAAGATTTTTCTCTGGATGGTCCTGCCACCTTTCCTCACAACCCTAGAGAGGACCATTCAGAGGAAGCCCAAAGTCTGAGAGAGAAGAAACTAACCAAAATAGAAAGCAGCAGTCTGACAGAGACGTGAGTCAAACATTCATTGTTTGAACTAAACTTCAGTAGAACAACAAGCAACAAAAGACCACCTGTCCTGGAATTTTACACCTTCAAAAACATTTAAAATAAGTCATTTTAATATACTAGCCTTATTTTGTGAAAAACTTCTATTTCTGGAAATTCCCTGGCGGTTCAGTGGTTAGGACTCGGTGCGTTCACTGCTGGGGCCCTAGGTTCGAACCCTGGTCAGGAAACTAAGATCCCGCAAGCCGCGTGGTACGGCCAAAAATAAAAACTTCCATTTCTAACCTATCCAACACCACCTGTTTATTAACACAACTTAGTTAAGTAATTAAGTTATAAAATTTAAAGTCAATATTGCTTTAATGATCATTTTGGTGGCAGAAACTTCAATAAATTCAGGGCTTATCACACAGAAGCTGTATCCAGGACATTTTGGCACTAAAAACAAAAATTCTATACAAATTAGAAAGCTATATAGTATGGCATTTTAAAATATAACATTTTCATTTTCTTTAATACACACAAGTCTATATGTGTGTATACATAATACACATATACAGTAGAAAAAGTTTAGAAGGAAATATACCAAAATGTTAAAGTTATGTTCCTCTGGGTTGTGGATTTATGGATGACTTTTTAAATATTTTTCTTGGTGTCATTCTGTATTTTCCAACATATCTATAAAGAACAAGTATTTCTTCTGCAATTAGAAAAAAATCGATCTAGTTTATTTTAGATTACAGATATTCCCTTTTTAAAATTAGTTTTTATTAACTGAAAAATGTGTACACACAGTAAAAAATTCTAACAGTATAAAGACATCTGCAATGAAACCTAGGTCTCTCTACCATCCCAGACCCTAAATTTCCCTTCTCAGAAGTAACTACTATCAAGTTTCTAGTCTGTCAGTCTAGAAATTTTCTATGCATATACAAGAATATATGCCTAATGTACTGCATATATTTTTAAACACATGGCTCTGCACCTTGCTGTTTTCATTTAATAAATCTTGAAGATTAGTCCATATCAGCACACATAGAAATACTTCATTCAGGGCCTCCCTGGTGGCGCAGTGGTTGAGAGTCCGCCTGCCGATGCAGGGGATACGGGTTCGTGCCCCGGTCTGGGAGGATCCCATATGCCGCGGAGCGGCTGGGCCCGTGAGCCGTGGCCGCTGGGCCTGCGCATCCGGAGCCTGCACATCCGGAGCCTGTGCATCCGGAGCCTGTGCTCCGCAACGGGGGAGGCCACAACAGTGAGAGGCCCGCATACCACAAAAAGAAAAAAAAAAAAAAGAAATACTTCATTCTTTTTCATGGTTACAGTATTCTATTGTGTATTCACACAATATATTTTATAGTCTCTTATACTGATGGACATTCAGGTTGCTTTCATTTTTACAAACAATAAAGCAGAACATTAAAACAGTTTTAACATATATGCTTTTATACAAATATTTCTAGAATGATATCAAAAAAAGAGTTAATAGTAGTTGCCTCCTAGCTAGAGATAGACTAGGTAGTTGGGTTTAGGGGAGGAAAGAGACATTTTCCTTATGTACCTTTTTGACCCTTTGGCCTTTGTATCATGTGTAATATATGCTTTATTTTTTTAAATGAAGCTAAAACAAAGAACATTAAAAACCATCAGATGCTCAACCTCATCATTTTAAGATAAATGAGAAAGGCAAATTAAAACTACACAAGACACCTTGAGATTGGGAAAAATTAAAAATGTTTCATAATTTTGTCGTAGAGAGATACCAAGGAAAGAGTACCTCTCATTTACTTCACAGTGGGAATGTAAACTGATACAACTCACTGGAGGGCAATTTGTAACATCTATTAACACTTAAATGCTCACATTCTTTAATCCAGCAATTCCACCTCTACAAATTTATCCTATTGATGTATTCACATATGAATTAAATGATATATACAGGGATACTCACTACATTAGCAAAAGCCTGGAAACAATCTGAATGTCCAAAAAGAGGAGATGAGTTGAATAAATTTTAGAACAGTAATACAATGGATTACTGTGCAACTTAAAAAGAATAATGCGGGAGTTCCCTGGTAGCCTTGTGGTTAGGATTCTGGGCTCTCACTGGTCGGGGAACTGAGATCCCGCAAGCTTTGCAGTGTGCGGGGGGGAAGAAGAAGAATGCAGCTAAGAAATAATATGAAGCCATCTCTAAAATACATAATTTTTAAAAAAGGCTAACTTGATCTGTAAGAATATGTTTATATATGTAACATACCTCTGGAAACATACTCAAAAACAACGGATACCTGCAGGGAGGAGAATTGAGTATCTAGGGGACAGGAATAGGGAAACCTACTTTTCAGTATACATGTTTTTGAACATTTAGAATTCCACATTCTGTGCATGAATTACTTTTTAAAAATATTTTAAAGGAAGTTTATTCTTTAAATGATGTACTGTATGACCCATCTTTATAAAACATATATATACAGGAGAAAAATCTGATATAATAAAATCAACTTGAAATAAAAACATTACATGTTTGCTACCCTTAACGTTTTTATAAATTATAGCAACAATTCTTACCTAAATAATTGTTGAAAGTTGGGTTTAATGAAGTTTGCTTCAATATTTTGTCTTATACATATTATATGAGTTATTCCATGTTTCTGTAGTATAGGTAGCTATAAAAAAAGGGAGAGAAATAGTTTAAAATACAAAACATCATCTTATTGTAAAACAGATATTGAAAATACACAGGACTCAACTTTAGAACTAATGTAGCCACATCTGAGCTTTAAGTACAGGGGATCAAAGCTAATTTCATAATAACATACCTGAAGTGATCAAAATATTTCAATGATTCAAGGTTAATACACCACATGTCCTCAAAAGGCTAACAGGATTATTTTATATATATAATTTTAGAGCTTGATATGACCTTAAAGATAATTTATTTGGGAAATAATACTATACCTCCATTATATACCTTATTGTACACTTTGACCTTTGTATCATGTGTAATATGCCTTATTATTTATTATTTACATTTATATACTATTTATTATTTATTTATAATACTATATAGTGGTTAAAGGCATGGGCTTTGGAGTCATGAGAGCCCAAGCTCTAGATACCAGCTCTGCTAATGACCTGAGCACTGTGGCTCAATTTTCTCACATGAAAATAAGGAAAACCCTACCTATTCACTTGAGTGGTTGTGAGAATTATATAAGAAAATATGTTTGGCATACTGCCTGGGACACACAGCAAGGGTTTTCAGTAAATGGCAGTTACATATATTGACTACAATTTTTATTTTTTAGAGAGGACTACTATGACATAAACAGTTGTTCAACATCACTGATCTCTAGACTACTCCCTGCCTCTACCAGTACACTTTTTCTACTATAAGCCAGAATTAAGTTATACAATTCACAAAATCTAATTAACCTTTTAGGGTTTAAAAATTTTCCTAAAGTTAAAACTGGCAACTCCAAAGGATATTATATTCTGTGGTGCTTTGGGGCTCTACATTTAAAACAATTTAACATGACAACTCTAAGAACTATCAAATAAATTTTTATTTGCAAGTGACTATAGGTTTCAGTGAAATTTACAAGTGACATGTTGTTTTGTGTTTCTTTTTGCGGTACGCGGGCCTCTCACTGTTGTGGCCTCTCCCGTTGTGGAGAACAGGCTCCGGATGCACAGGCTCAGTGGCCATGGCTCACGGGCCCAGCCGCTCTGCGGCATGTGGGATCTTCCCAGACCGGGGCACGAACCCGTGTCCCCTGCATCGGCAGGTGGACTTGAAACCACTGCGCCACCAGGGAAGCCCCTAACATGTTATTTTAATAGTTAAAATATAAATTCCAGGGCCTCCCTGGTGGCGCAAGTGGTTGAGAGTCCGCCTGCCGATGCAGGGGATAAGGGTTCGTGCCCCGGTCTGGGAGGATCCCATATGCCGCGGAGCGGCTGGGCCCGTGAGCCATGGCCGCTGAGCCTGCGCGTCCGGAGCCTGTGCTCCGCGACGGGGGAGGCCACAACAGTGAGAGGCCCGCATACCGCAAAAAAAAAAAAAAAAAAAAAAAAAAAAAAAAAAAAATATATAAATTCCATGAGAATAAGGACTTTGTTCACTGATTCATGCTAAGTATGTATAAAACAGTGCCTGGAACATAGAACTTGTTCAATAATTATATGTTCAAGAAATGAATGAACAAATCATGAAGAATCAGAATTAAGAACCTTGAGTTTTCTATTTTCAGTTTATAATCCTATATATTTAATTCCCTTTCTGTAATAAACAGTCCAGAACAGCAATACTAATAATTCATGAAAGAAGTCAAAGAATAATTTCTATTTGTTATAGACTGAATGTTTGTGTCTCCCTAAAATTCCTATGTTGAAGCCCTAACCTCCAAGGTAACAGTATTAGTTGGTGGGACCTTTGGGAGGTAATTAAGATATAGATGAGGCCATGAGGGTGGAGCACCCATGATGGAATTAGTGCCCTTATATGAAAAGGAAAAGACATCAGAGCTTCGTCTCTCTGCCATGTGAGGATACAGCAAGAAGGCAGCAAACTATGAAGAGGGCCCTCACCAGAACCTAACCATGCTGGCACTCTCATCTCAAACTTCCCAGCCTCCAGAACTGTGAGAAAAAAATGTCGGTTTTTGAAGCCATCCAGTCTATGGTATTTATTACAGCAGCCTAAGCTAAGAAAATGTGGTTTTTCAATGTTAATTTTTGCAGCTAGGTTTCCTATGTCTGGCATAGATTAGAGTTAAATTATCTTTGTATTTTCTGAGTATATCCTGAGACAGGGGAAAGGAGGTAAGCATTTGGTAGGATTAACAATGAATCAATGAGGACTTCCCTGGTGGTCCAATGGTTAAGAGTTCACCTTCCGATGCAGGGGGTGCAGGTTCGATCCCTGGTCGGGGAGCTAAGATCCCACATGCCTCGTGGCCAAAAAGCCAAAAAACATAAAACAAGAAACAATACTGTAACAAATTCAATAAAAACTTAAAAAAAAATGGGCCACATCAAAAAAAAATCTTAAAAAAAAATCAATTGTTCCATATTCACATTTACGGAAACTCCAAAGTAAATTCAATATTCATTCCTTTGTTTATGATTGATCTATGATATGTGACGTTTTCATATCTACTCTATTAATGTGGGAAACTACAAGAAGACATATATAAAATTAGGGATAAAAACATGTTTTAACAAGCCTGGAAGGCACATTAGATTACTAAGTGAAAAACAAACCTTAAGATAGAACCCAAAAGTAATAGCACACAAAATAGTTTTTACTTTTCAACAGACTTTCATTTATACAAAGCAAATTATGACCTTATCTCATACCTACAAACAACAGAAAAATTTTAGAAAAAGAAATGGTTCACTACTTACAAAGAGCCTAAATATGTCCCTTTTATTAAAACTGTATTTGAATGTAATAAAAGATAGGCTAAACTAAGTGAGTTTATTAGAACAGGAGTTTATTCCCTAAGGTTTCTTTATCTCTGTTATTCTTTTGTTATTTTTTTGGATGATGAAACGAAAAGAAATATGGGCTGTACTATAATGACTCATGGTGCGAAATAATCAAATTTTGCCATAGAAGCTTTTCTTCAGTCCAATGCGACTTATGGTGAAATTAGGGGGGAGAGATTTTGAGACGATATATCTATAAACAAACACTTATAAATTAATGTGAGAAAGAGTATAACAGGTATATTTATAAAGTGCAGTGAGAATACAAAAAGCAAATAGTCTAAAATCATCCTGAAAGCCAGTATTTGTGAATATTACATTATTTGGGCAGAACTTCGTTTTTACAAAGTAAGTCACAGTTAATTCTATAGTTATCTACCATATTCTTTCCTTAGTATTTATTTACATAGATATTTTTTAATCAACATCCCACCTTTCCAGCTTAGCTGTAGGCCATCAAAATGACTAGGGTTACTCTTAGATAGTCCTCAACAGTCAAAAAGCCTTCCAGTACCAAAAGGAATGATATTAACTTTTAAAAACTCCCAATCACCTAAAATTCATAAATACATCAAATTATTTCATAAAAGCTTTAAATTCTAAAGTTTTTATAAAACCTACTGCAGGTAAGTATCATACAATGTTTCACATTATAATTCAAAGAGAATTAGCACTGTTATAATTCATAGGGCTGAATCCTCTAGAAGTGACAATAACACTGTTACATATATTTGAATGAGATCTACCCTTTTTACTGTGTAACTGAAGAAATACATTTCAGTTTAACTATATAGGACATCTAGATATATAGTACAATACTTTACAACCTGGAACATCCAGACCTCTAAAGTCTGGAAGAAGAGAAGTAAGATTTGAGTCACTTCAATTAAAATATGTGGGTGTGTATGAGTGCATTTGTATACACTCGTGCATGCACACTCTCTTACCCTTTAACTAAAATGTTAAATAACCTTATTTTGGGATTTAATTGTATCTCATATTTTTCAGAAACTATGATTAGCAATTACAGATGTCTAGTATCTTAGAGGGTAAATAAATTATTAAAGGTCAGTTTTCGGTAAGTCTTTTAAATATATGGATTTCATGAGGAAAAAAATACAAAAACTCATTTGTGATTTGTGGTTAAACATGAGAATCACTGGTCCAGTAAAATTTGGAAAGAAGTAGGTGCTCCAGAGTGACAACTACTGTTAATATGCAATATCGGTGCACCCTTCCTCAAATAAAACTCTTTCTACTAAAAAAATTTACTCTAAACAGTTGGTTAATAAGGTCTCTTGATGAATCTAAAGTTCTTACCTTGCTTTTCATGGCAGAAGAATATGGGCCTAAAAACAATCCAGGCAAAATTTCCTAGGAAAAAAAATTGAGCTATTTACCATCAGCAATTTAAATCTATACAAAATATGTACCATATAAGTGGATTAGCTGAGTGTTTTCATAGCTGTTATAATAATTTGATAAAAAGCTTGTTATTTAGGGAGTATTTTCTAGCCACACTGAGCAAATGATTGGGAAGAGAAATGCAGATGTGCTTTATATAATCAAATGACACATTTAAAGTTGAAATGTAGTTCTGAAAAGTCAGATATTTGAACTTCCACAGTGCTTTTTATATGCAGTTTGAGTAGAATTACTATATTGTATTGTTGTCTTTTAGATTACTAAAACACCCCTAATTTTACTTCTGTTCTCTGCTATAGTTCAGAAATAAAATAGGTATAAAGAAAATCATCCCTTTGGAATTACACAAAACCTTATTCAGTCAAATCAAAAGTAGTACAGGATAAAACAATGACAACTTTTACCTGTGTAAAGTATTATTGCAAAGCTTAAAAAAAAGACTATTGACAGGGCCTCCCTGGTGGCGCAAGTGGTTGAGAGTCCGCCTGCCGATGCAGGGGATACGGGTTCGTGCCCCGGTCTGGGAGGATCCCATATGCCGCGGAGCGGCTGGGCCCGTGAGCCATGGCCGCTGAGCCTGCGCGTCCGGAGCCTGCGCGTCCGGAGCCTGTGCTCCGCAACGGGGGAGGCCACAACAGTGAGAGGCCCGCATACAGCAAAAAAAAAAAAAAAAAAAAAGACTATTGACAGAGCTTCAGCAATTTAAATAAATAACTTCTGAATGGTGAATTAAAATTTATTCTATGTGAATTCAATATAGAAAGCTTTCAGTGTGAATTCTATGTGAATTCAATATAAAAAGTTTTTAGTATATAGAGTATATATCATACTCTATACACTAATATAATTTTGTAGTTCGGTTCTATGGGACATCAGAATTATTTGTGTATAGGTGTGACTTCTTCTAATAGCTTCTTGTGGGCAGAAACTAAATTTTACTCATATTTGCATTCCCCATAGCCCCAAGTAAAATGCCCCATGGGTAATCACATATTTTTTAAAAGTGAATTTTCACAGAGAGAAAGGAAACAGATTTTTAGAAGTCAAGGGATTCCTGAGAAGGGGAGACATTGCTTGATCTTGGGAGTAGCAAAGTTGAAATGCAAAACAAAAAAAGTACTGCTATGTGGGTTAGCTATCACTAATTCATTCATTCCATACTGTGAGTATTCAACTCAATCTTCTGGAGAACTTCACTATGAAAGCTGACTGGGAATCAGACACAAAGATGAGCAATTAGTCAAAAGGGTGATGTGCTTTACAGTCAACTCTCCTGAGTTTATCTAAGCTAGACAAACACAGAAAGTAAACTGCTTACAGAAATAATACAAATATTGTACCCAATTTTTCAGATGAAGAAAAACAAAGTGACTCATTAAGCACAAACATATATTACTATGTCCATGGTTCTAATCTAAGAAAGAAATTTCATCTCCCATCTTTTTAAGAGCCACGATTAACTTTAAATATGTTAATATTTAAAATACTCAGTGATGAACCTACAGATCATGAGTCAACAGGACTCAAATCCTTTGTGAAATGAGGTTAAATTATTTAACAATGATAGTAACAGTAACACAGGCTGGCTGGAATAAATGAGAAGGTTGTCATACCTGCATCTCTCGTCTCATAGGGTAGGTCCACTCCTTAAAAATGGAAGGAAAACATAAGAAAAGTAAATAACATTATGAAAAATGTCACCCAATTAAAGGTTAAAGATGTGATATACAAGTGTATGGATTTTTAAAAAATACATTATACTTATAGAATGTTCTATAAAAATAGCAGATTCAATTGGCTTCACAAACACCTAAAACTAAGTGACAGGAAACAATGATTAAGGTAATTCTTTAAATAACTGGGCTTCCAAAATTATGATTATGTTACTTTATAATGGACGGAATAGTTCAATAATTATAAGGATAGGTATTCCAGAAGTTTCTCTCAAAAATGATCCTCTAAATCAGAGATGTCAAATAGACTTTTTGTCATTCGTGCCAACTCTAATCAACTGGCAGTAGATAGCTAAATCCCTGTGTGGAGAAAGACTCAAGGAAGGAAAGAGTGCTGTGGTCATTGAGCGATGTCTGCAATGATGAAAGAAGAACAGAATGTGATAAGTATTTATTTGCCATTCCTGATCTAAACTGCCAGATGCTCATCCAACAGCCTTTCCCATATCTCACTTGGGCTTAAGATTCTGTCTAGTTCAAGTTCCTTTACAGATACACTTCACCGAAGTACAGAGTTCATTCTTGGAATGCAGACCACGATAAAGAAGTTGGAAAATAATGCAAAATGCCAATGCAAAATGGCAAAAGACAGAAAATATTTTAAAAGAAAAAGAAAAAAGCAATTACAGTGAATTGAAATGAAGAATCAAATATAGTACAGGTAGTCCTCATTTGTAAATGGACTATATTCCAAAAGTTTCTAGCTTGGTTGCTTAAAACTCAGAATTATAAACAGTAATTAGGTTTCTAAAGTTAAAACTGCAAAAAGTAAAAAAAAAAAAAAACTTTTTATTTTGAAATAATTTTAGAATTACAGAAAAGTTGAAAAAATAGTATAAGGAATTCCCTTTACCCTCCATCCTGATTCCTCAAGTCAGAAAAGTATTTTTAACATATAAGGTAGAAGTGTTGTATCTCTGTAATGGAAAGAGAGAATAGTACTCCTACAAAGACAGTCAGCATTTTTTTTAAAAATAGAGAAACAAAATACATTTTTCGTTTTTAATCTTGAAAACTGGTCTCAGCAATGTAGTAGAAGTGGACTATAAACCCTGAGAAACCATCTATGAAATGACTGTTAAAAAATATTTTTAAAAGTATCTTTAAATGCATAGCTGAACTAAGAAGTGAGGGAAATCCCCAGAGAGACACACACTCATAAACACAAGAAAGCACAAAACCAGCAAGGGTAGTAAGCACTGAAACGGAGCATACTGAGAAGATCTGCTAGTCTTTTCATGGCCTTATATTTCTTTCTGTTCTTTTAAAATGTAGGTATAAAAGAACTTATAATGAGGTGCTAAAATGCCCAAATCTGAATGTAGAGCTCAATCAATTTTTACAAACATACATACCCATATGATCACCACTCAGATGAAGATTTCCATCATCCCAGAAAGTTCCCTCATTCTTCTTCTCAGTCAGTATCTCCACTGACTTCCATCACTACAGATTTTAGTTTTGTCTGTTCTGGAACTTCATGTAAATAGAATCATACAGCAGTACTATTTTATGTCTGGTTTATCTCACTCAACCTAATGTCCGTGAGATTCATCCATGTTGTTGTGTATGCCAGTAGTTTGTTCCTTTTCACTGCTGTGCAGTATACTATTGTATAAATATTCTACAATTTACTCATTCTCCTGTTGGTGGAGATTTAAGTAGCTTCCAGGTTTTGGCAATTATGAATAAAGGTGCAATGAAAACTCTTTTATATGCTCTTTGGTGGACATATGCATTTATTGCTCTTGGATATATAAGTGGCAATGGAATGACTAAATCACAGAGTAGGCCTATATTTGGCTTTACTAGACACTGTCAAAAGTTTTAGAAGAGCAATTTACACTCCCACCAGGAATGTATGGGAGTTCTAGTTGTTCCCCATCCTCATGATGGCCTTAATTTTAAATGGCACAGCACATGAGACAAAGCCTAGGACCTGCTCAAAGTCAGATCATGACCAAAAAGCTGGGACCCCCAAAGGGCAACACCCTCAGTGAAAGATAAAGTGGAGGGAGTGGGGCCTCACTTCATCCCCATAAAAATGAGTACTCTTGCCTTTCCCAGCTTTGGTTCTGAGTAGGTGGTGGTGGTGGTAGTAGTGGGGTGGGGTCTTCCTAACCAATCTGGTCTTCACTAAGGTTTGGCATTAGAATGCAATTATCTTTGTGAGGCCAAGTGAAAATTTAATGTCAAGTGGTCCTGGGTAAATAGTGTCCATGGGTTCCTGGGAGAAGCAAATGCATTTTCTCTCTGGAGGAACATACCCTAAACCTAGATCAGAAATAATTCAAACAGATAGGTTCCAATGAACTCGCAATATAAAATTCATTAAAAAAAAAAGAGGAAGCGAATCACCATGAAAAGCGATACAACTGAATCACAGCCACAATGACGGCAGATATTTATTACAATGAAAAATACAACACATTTAATATATTTAAAGAAATAAGAGTACCATAAGTATGACCAAAAATTAAGAAACTAATTTTTAAGGGAGCCAAAAGGAATATGTAGAACTGAAAATGTACAACTGAAATGAAAAGTCAACAGATAGGCTAAACAGAAGGACACAGTTAGAGAGAGAATCTGTGAACTGGAAAATAGAACTAATGAAATGACCTAAATTCAGAGACGGAAAATATGAGCAGTTAATAGACATATAAGATAGAATTAAATGGTCTAAATCCACAGAATCTAAGTTCCAGAAGGAGGGGTGAGAAAATAAAGGAGAGATATTACACCAGATATTAATGAGAATTTTCCAATAGTTAAAGATACCTCAGGAATAGGCGGCCCAGTAAATCCCAAGCAGGATAAAGGAAAGAAATGCACAGGTAAACAGTGAAACAGCAGCACAGCAAACCCAGAGAGGAGAATTTCTTTTTCCAGACTAAAAGCCAATAGAAGACTGGAAAAGAATAGAGGCCAGAAGACCTACATATATGCAGTCACTTTTCCTGAAAGACATCAAGGCAATTCAATGTAAAAAGAAAAGTCTTTTAACAAGTGGTGCTGGAACAACTGGATAAATGTCTGGAAAATAAAACGAATCTTGATCCTGACCACACACACACACAAACAACTCATCTGTCTTCATTGCTGTATCTATTTCCAGCACTTGATGACAGTGCCTGGCACATAGTAGGCACGCAATAAATAATTGTTGAATGAAAGAAAAATGTGTGTGTGTGTATAAACATAAGTGCAAAAATGATATAACTTCTAGAAGAAAACATAGGAGAATATCTTTGCAACCTTGGGAAAAGGAAAGATGTCTTAAAGAGGGCACAAAAGGTACTAAGCACAAAGGGAAAAAACAATTTAGTAAACTCAATTTCTTGACAATTAAAAACTTCTGCTCAAGGATATACACTGCTAAGAAAATGAAAGATCAAGCCACAGACTGAAAGAAAACATTTGTAATACATATATCCAACAAAAGACTTGTATCCAAAATACAAAAATACACACCAACAATAAAGTGAAAACATAATTTTTAAAATGGGCAAAGAAGTGGACAGACATCTCATTATGGAAGATAGCTAAATGGCCAATATCACATGAAAATGTGCTCAACATTAGGGAAATTCAAATTATATTAAAACAACAAATTCAAATTCAAAGCACAAGATACCATTACATACTCATGATTGACTAAAGTTAAAAAGTGACAACACCAAATGTTAGTAATGACGTGGAGCAACTGGGACTTTCAAACATTGCTGAGTATAAAATGAAATGATAATAATACACTTGCCCTATTAATCTAGCAATTCCACTACTAAGATTAACCAAAGAGAAATGAAGACATACGTCCACAAAAAGACTTGTACAAAAATATTCAAAGCAGCTTTATTCATCATAACTCCAAATAACCCAAATGTCTATCCATGGTATACTCATACAGTGAAACAGTACTCAGCAATGAAAAACAATCAACTACCCATAAACACAATATAGATGAATTTCACACCTATTATGTTCAGTGAAAGAAGCCATAAACAAAACAGTCCATTTTGCATGATTCAATTTACATGAAGTTCAAGAACAGACAAAACTAAACTATGGTTACAGAAATCATCATATTCGTTGCCTAATGTGGGGTGGGGTAGGGGTTGCCTGGAAATGGATATGAGGTAACTTTCTATGTTGGGAGAAGTGGTCTACATCTTGATACAAGCAGTAGTTACACTGGTGTATATATTTAACAAAACTCACTAAATTGTACACTTATTATCTGTGCATTACACTCTATGTAAATTTTATCTCTATTAAAAAAAGAGAGAGCATCCAGACAAAAAAGACAGATTACATATAAAGGAAAGACAATTTGACTGACCCTGACTTCTTAACTACAAGAATGGAAAGGCAGAAGACAGAGGAATAATACATTCAAAGTGGTGAAATAACTGTTAGTTTAGAATATATATTGAGAAAATTGTCTTTCAAGAACAAGAGTGAAATAAAAGACAATTCCATAAAAACAAACAAACAAAAGAGAGTTTACTACCAGCAGACTCTTATTAAAGGAACTTCTAAAAGATGTTTTTTTGAAGAAAAGCTACTACTGTCTCTATTTTACATTTCTATTTTAGGTCCAGAGAGCCTACATAACCTGACTTCAAGTTCATGTAGTCTGATTCTAGAGTCCATTCTCTTAATCGCGACACTATACAGCCTCTCAATGTAAGAATGAACTATAAGGCAAACATATAGCTATATTTAAACAAATACTGACTACATAAAATAATAATAATGATTAGTTTATAGCGATTAATAGAATAGAAAAAAGTATATAATTTACAAGCCAGTAGAGGGGGAAATGTAATCAAACTGTACAGACTGAATGTTTACCTGCTTTTTTAACTTACCAATATGTAATAACTTTTTTATATTGAAAAACTGTTAAAGAAGTTAGGTCAAAGATTCTTGTCATTTTAGTCACAGAACCGCTAACCATTGAGCACAGTGCCTTCCAGAGAATAAGCACTGAGGAGATCCATGGTACTAGATTCTATGGATCTTATTTCTTTCTCTTTTCTTTTCTTTTTCTTTCTTTTCTTTCTTTTTTTTTTTTAAAGATTCTCTAGTAGTCTAACAGTCAGCCTTATCTTCTGGAAAAAACTTGTCAGAGCTGTGAGAAAGAAGAAAGCGATTAAAGAAATGTGTACTTTTGAGTTTACCTAAAATGAAATCTCTACATTATGTGTGATGAAAGAAGAAAAACAGAGGAACATATATAGGGAAATGGTGTACATATATTCCAGGGAATACTACGCAATATGCCAGATGGCACTTAAAGCCACAGGATAAACATGTGCTTCTTTCTGGTGTATCAATTTTATCAGAAGTTTTGTTTTTTGTTTTCCCTGGAGAAAAAAAATATTTTCACTGACCACCAATTTAAAAAATTAAAACAAACATGAACATATGGAATAGAATGCAAAATTTACATGAATTTTTAAGTGAAACAGGCTTCAAATAAATTTTGAGCTTCTCATAAGGTTGTATTCAATAGAACATGTATGTTGTTATTTATAGAAGAAATATTACAAGAGTAAAAAGCAAGCTGTATAGAAGAGAATGAAAAATTACTCCTATTCACAGGACAGAGAAGCATGCAGCCTTCTTTAGTGAGCATGACTTGCTGTAATAGGCAATACTCCTGATCTCAGGAGTTTACTTACCCTCTTTGTTTATCTAGTTCTGATTACTACCTACAGAACAAATCTTAAACCTGCCTTGTCTACCTTGTCTACCTTGTCTAATTCTGCTTTTAGTGTACTACATCAAGATTTTGAAAGTCATTCATGCTTACAGTCGTGCTCTACCAGACACATATCTGTCTGAACATGTCTCTAATAACCAAGTCTTGGGTTTTCACACTCAATCTTAATCTCAACCTGCCCACAGTTCCTAAAATCCATCAATTTAGAGATGGGAGTATTAATGGGTCAGACTCCCATTATAACTGCCAATGATCTATGTTGAATTACTATTGTAGATAATTAGTAGAATCAACTTCCCAAAATTCGATGATTAGCAAAGCAGTCCAACTATATTTCTCAAACCAAAGCAAGCCTGCTAAGCTAAAATATCCTTAATTGTGAAATACACCATGCTTCTGACAGAAATTCACAAGTGAAAATCCTTCAATCATCAATATGAGATAGAAGGTACCACATATTAAAACACCTTTCAGGCAAATGCAGTTACATGATCTATAAAATCTTCTCAAGCAAATGCAGTTACATAATCTATAAAATCACACTTAGGAGACAGGAAAAAATGCTATAAAAATGTTCAAAGACCAATAAACAAATAAATAAATTCACCAAAGGACACGGGCTGTAACATATAAAAAATTCTTATCATCAGATGGATTAGGGTGGTTGAAACATGTAACTTTTAGAAATACCAAGAGGATTTTTTTTTTTTTTATACAGGTTGGGGGAGTTAGGGAAAAAAACCACAAAACATCAGAATACTATACCTGAGCTGGTACACTTCACAAAACAGATAAAGTAGTATTACAGTTTCTCTCCTCCAAAAAAAATAGTCCTCTTCAGAATAAGCTCTTTCCTTTAGTTCCCATGCCTAACTCAAGCTTTACTTAAACCAAAGGACCAAAAGAGATTTTTACTCAAAAATGAGAGGGTTGGGGGGATATGGAGAAACAGAGGAGCCTTTAAGTAAGATGCTTCTAAATCAGTTATTCCTAAACCTGGCTGCCATTAGAATCATCTAGCTCCATCTTAAACCAATTAAATCAGAATAGGGGCCCAGGCATGGTTATTTTAAAAGTTCCTTGGGTGATTCTACTCTACAGTCAGGTTAAAAAAGCACCATTCTCAACTTAAAGGAGCTAGGAGAGGGATCCTCAGTCAGACACATTAAGCAACTCCTAGTTTTGTTTCTGTACTAAGAGAATCAAAAGAGAAAAAAAAATGGAAAGGGTGACATTTAAGTTGCCAAACTGCAGCTGAAATAAATATCTCATTTTCTAACTGAAAAGAAGATAAAACATTAATCTTGAATTGTAAAAGCAACAGCCCTAACTATGTAACTGATTTGTTTAAAAATTGTTACTGTAAGCTGCTTTTTTTCTTCACATGTAAAAAAACTACTGTAATCTTGCCACAAGTAAGACTCTACTATCAAAACTAATCAAGATTCTTTCATTAAGTCAAAAAACATTCGTCAAGCTTATGATATATATCAGACACTGTTAAATGAAAGAAACAGTGGCAAATAAGACAAATTTATTGGTGACCAAGCCTCCTTATGAAACTTTTAGGCTATAGTGGAAAACAGACATTGATCAAAATTATAAGTATGATAACTGTTACAAAGGTAGTTATAAAAGTAAAAGTACCAAGTGCTACAGAGGTTTATAAACCTGGGGGATTGAACTAGTCTGGAGAATGGGAGAGGGGACAGGAGGAATTGGCAAAATCAGGGAAAGTTTCTCTGAAGAAATGATGCCTCAAGTGAGATCTAACCTAAGAGCAAATAGTTAATGAGGAGAGGGCAAGGGGAATGCTGGCAGTTGTGGTAGGGGAAAATAGCAACGTAAAGGTTCTGAGATGGGGGGAGACAACTGAAGCATTCCAGAAACTGGGAGAAGATGACTATGGATAGGGCACACAGAGAATGGAGCAAGGGGAAGAGTAGCTCATAATGAGATTAGAGAGGCAGGTGACGCCAGTTCACACGGGACCATGCTGATGACATTAAGGGTTTGAACTTCATCCTCAAAACAATGGTTCTGAAGAACCTAGGGGCAGGACAGGAATAAAGATGCGGACGTAGAGAATGGACTTGAGGACACAGGGAGGGGGAAGGGGAAGCTGGGACGAAGTGAGAGAGTGGCATGGACATATATACACTACCAAACGTAAGGTAGATAGCTAGTGGGAAACAGCCGCATAGCACAGGGAGATCAGCTCGGTGCTTTGTGACCACCTAGAGGGGTGGGATAGGGAGGGTGGGAGGGAGACGCAAGAGGGAGGGGATATGGGGATATATGTATATGTAAAGCTGATTCACTTTGTTATACAGCAGAAACTAACACACCATTGTAAAGCAAGTATACTCCAATAAAGATGTTTTAAAAAAAACAAAAAACAATGGGAAATCACAGCAGTTTTAAAGGAATGATGATCTTTTTGCAAACCCATCTAAACACAGCTAAGTTTCCGCTAACTATCCTGTAAAGAGTGCTCTAACCAGTGTTTCACAAAACTTGGAAGTAATATTTTTATAGAAGTGACAGGGTCATCAAGCTACCATAGCCTGATCACAACAATCATTAAGAGCCTTCACTGAAATCTCTGTACTTGAATTTTTTTTTACTTAAGCAAGATTTGGATTGTGATTGGTAGTGCTTCCTATGTGGAAGGAAGTATGCTGGCTGGTCACCATAACCATGTAAAACTGTTTGCCACTTTATGTATCTCACTGCAAATTAGAAAATTACATTCTGTTTTATTAGTCAGTTTATCATGAGTAACTATATGCCCTATTTAATGGTTATTTACAGTTTTGTGTGTCCAGAAAGCATCCTCCATCTTTCGTGAAATGCTCCTCTGGTTTTGGTGGGAGGGCTACTAATGATAAGCTTCACTCCCCTAGCCCAGAAAGTGAGTATCTGACCTAGACTGGACCCCTCACTGTATTCACCCCTTCCTGGCTCTACTGACTGATCCAAAGGATGGGCATATGACCTAGATTGGCCCAATCTTCTAGATTTTAAACACTGAAGGTTAGAGAAAGGCACTTTTGTTCCTCAATGTGTATGCTGTAAGCATATGGCCCTCGAGCAACTGATGGCCAAACTCCATACCTGTGCAGAAGCCCAAGAAAAAGAACAGATCCTGACAGAAAGTAGAGACAAGCATTAATGAAAGGCAGGGGCAGCTCTGATGCATTATAATACCATCTAGCCAAGTCCCTGAGACCAGCTGCACTCCAAACTTTCTGGATTTAGTTACTTCTTTTCTTTTTTGCTTAAGCTCCTCTGGTTTTTGTCACTTGTAACTGAGAGATAACAAACATCCAATGCTATGAAATAAGGAATGAACTGGCTTTCAGTAGATAATATCATTATGTACTAGGTTTAAGCATTACTTCTGTCCGACACAGGAAAGAAGTAAGCTATATTCCTCGTAAGATTTTATAATCTTTGCAAAGATAAGCTATATTATTTACACAATAAAAGATGAAATACAAAGTCTGTAAACATTTTAAACTAGAACTATTAAGATTAGAACAGGGAAGAATTGAGGTGTAGTAAAAAGGACAATGAATTAAGAATGAGGAGACCAAGGTCCTCACTTGTGTCTTGTGCTAGGCATGTCATTTATTCTTAGTAAGCCACAATTTCTTCACCTTACAAGTAGGAATGCTCTACATTATTCCTAAGGTTGCTTCCAGTGATGAAATTTCTGAATCATTTTGAGGATATAAAAGCATACTCCTCATTCACATTATTCCATATGAAACAAAGAAAAAAGTGTAAATTCATTTTTAACCTAACCTAAATTCTACTTTTTTTCCTATTTAAGAGTCTACTCTTAAAACATGAAATTCTCAAGGATTATTATCACAAGCAAAAGATCCGCCCCCAATAAAAAACGTGAACCACAAATGAAGACATTCAATAGAATATTTGGTATAAATTGAATGATCTCTTAAAAATAGCGATTTTAGATTTCTTTCTTTCTCGATCCTACTAAAGCATATCTGAATATCATTGTCCTGTTATAACTGAGTCTTCAGAAAAATTCTAATTTAGTATTCTGCAATACTATAAAGTATTCTAAACTAGGAATAGATGGGAGAAAACTCAGTACAAACGTTAGGGAAGGAAGAAGTAAGGTGGGGTAAAAAGAACCCCAAATTAGAAATCAGGAGAACAAGTTATAAAGAATTTTATTCCCCATATTAACTTCCCTCCAAAGGGCAAGGTTTTGGATTGAAGTTTTCAGATTCGAACGAGCTAGCTTTGTGACATTTACTTTGCTGGTCACGGCTTGCCTCAAAAACACCAAAAACCAAACCAAAACAAAACAAACCAACTACTTCGGGAAACTTTCTGAAGGCACACTTAGCAAGTTCAGGGCCCACGTCTATTCCACACGTGGGGCCGTGTGTCCCACAAGTGAATTGACGACACCAAAGATTACCCCTCAAAAGGAGATTTAAAACATTACCCTCGCATTGCTTTGGCAATAAAAGGGGAACCTTACTCCAAGTAAGGCCTCGACGCCAAACCTGGGGGGAAAGGGCTGCTTCTGCTCATCTCATTGAATTCAGTTGACCAGACCCAACTCCGGCGCCGGAGACTCAGGAGGGGAAGAGGAACTCAGTGACCGGGGTCTGGGCTGACAGCACCGGAGTGCGAGGCTCCGCCCCTGGGTCCCGGGACGCCCTCAAGAGGCAACAGGACTCCGGGGAGCCGGAGGCTTCGACGGTTGGGGCCTGGGGTCGCCCCTCGGCCGAGGAGCCACAGGGGGAGGCCTGTGCGGGGCAGTCACTGACAGACTCACCTCGGCGTCTTCTTTGCACTGTGGGAGCGAGGGGAACTCCAGCTTCACGTCCTCCATGGTCCCGGCCCGCGGGCTTGTGGGTGGGGTGGGGTGGGAGTGGGAGTTACCCGCCGGCCCGACACTCGGGCTGGCAGTGGCGGTGAAAGGAAGGAGTGAGGGTAGACCGGAGGACTGACGGGGAGGCAGCGGGCTTACAACTAACACACACAGACTAAAGGGTCCCAGCGACTCCGGCGGCGGCGGTGGCGGCGACGACAGCCGGAAAAAGGAGGGCTGGGCGGCTCGTGCCCGGCCGCCATGCTGCTGCCGCCTCCCTCCCCCGCCGAGTCTCCGCGCCCCTAAGGCCGCCCAGGCTCCCGCACCAACACGAGCCCTACAACCGTCTCCCCGCTTTCCACCCCGCCCTCCTCGCGCCGCCCCAGCCAATCCCAGCCCACGCTCGCCTTCGGCCCGCCCCCCGCGGCCGCCAGGTGTCAGAGCGCCGCCGCCCCACCCCTTCGCGAGAGCGCAGACGCGGGGGGGCGGGGCCCCGGAGGCGCAGCGGCGGGAGCTCACCGGGTGTGGAGGAGGTGAGACTGCGGTAGGAGGGAAAGCACGAAGGATGGTCCTGGGAAAAGGAGTGGGATAATACGACTCAGCTCTGCCCTTTCCGGATTGGACGCAAATCCCTTCTTTGGTGTAAGAACGGGGAAGACATCCTAGCCACAATAAACTGGCTTACGAAAGGAAACTATAGTTTTCTCCCCTCTCAGAATCCTGCGCTATTTGGTGAGGTTATAACCCAGAGTAATGAAGAGTTCACCTGAAAATTACGTTATGCCACAGAGAGAATGAAACACCATCACTTTTAAGCAAATCGAAACGGTGTACTTTTAAGAATATCTTGGGAATATGACAACTAGAAAATATCAAGAAAAAATGGCAAATAGAAAAAATCCTAATAGAAACAATTTATAGCCCACTAATTTGTACATAATACTGAAGGTCTCTTCCTTTAATTCTAAGCTTGTTAACACTTCAACGTATTATTAAACTATATGGCTTTCAATATCTTTTTAAAAGGAGTTTGAGTCAGTTAATACTATATTGTTAATAAAGTTCAAGTATATAATACTTTCTCTGGGTTTAGGGAGATAATGTTATCTATTTTGTTTTTAAACAGATGAGGAAAATCAAGCTTAGAAGTGTAAGAACCCACACATAAACTTTCAAGATTTGTACACCAAACTGATTCTTTAAAAAAAACACCACCACCACCACCAAAGTAAAAAAGTGAGATAGTCTTTCATTAACTGAATTGCAGATTACATTGGATAAAGTACAAAGGACCACATGGATATCTGACCTAGACCTGACATACTATTACTTTTTATAGTCATATTTATGAAATACACTACTAAACATATATAGAAATAGAACTGTTCAATAATTTGAGTATTAATTAGATGGCTAGTTTGAGGGCTCCATTTTCTCTACCACTATGTAAACAGTTCTCTCCCTTTTAGTTATAAAAAGGCACACATTACTCTGCTAGCAAGTTTTTAATTTGAAGAATGATTGTATTATTACCTGAGTCATATATCATTCATTCTTCAGTGTTTATGAAACTGAAGTTTCTTTTTTTAACAGCACCTTTAATAATAACATAATCTTAATTGATGCCCAATGATGATTTCCTATTGTAATTTGTTAAAGCTTTAATTACCACATAATATGAGAAAGAATCGTGTATAGGTAACGGAACTTTTGTTCTGAACATTTCTGACATCAACATTCCCTACATCAGATCCTTAGCCTGGTATCCATAGATACCTAGTGTCCATGGGTGAGCTTGGGAAATAATAAATCTCCTAAGTTTTAATATATGCAAAATTGTGTGTATGTATGTGTGAATCTTTCTGAGAAGAGTGTACAAACCTCCTCAAAAGGGAACTAGCATCTCACATAAATCAAGAAAACCAATTCACATTTAAATAGCAAATGTTACTTTTAATCATAATCTAAAAAATGGTTATGGATGTGCATGTCACTATTTCAATTAACTATCACACGGCTTAATCATAGTAGGTGGAGAATAAATAAAGGCTTTCTGGAAGGAGGAATATATACAGACACACATCTATGTTACATATAATAAGATGCTCTCATGAACACTGAGTATAGGTACTGTTCTAAAATAAAATTCAAAAGTCTACAATCTAAATCCAACTTCATCTTGGTTATTAAATAGTTTAGACCACAGTAAACGTAGTCTCATAAAAGACAAGAATATATGTAGGAGAACGGAATCAAACAGATTTTATTAAACTTTTTAGGGTGAGGAAAACAAACGATATAAACTAAGTCGTAAGAAATGCTATCTGGTACTACTGTCTCAAACCATTTTCAAGGTTTTACAAAATACACAGCAAATACAAAAAGCTTCAACATACTCTTCTTTTATAACTTCTGCTGCAATAACTGCAACATTAACAAACATACAAATTTCTTCCATACTTCTTAAAAGTAGAATTACTGAATTACTAATTTTTACAATGTTATTCATACACATTTTTACTCATACTCTTTTAATGAGATCATTTTTGCCAATACATAATTTTCCTTAACTTTATTTTTACATTAAGCCAATATCTGTCATGCAGCCAACAAGAATCTTACAGTAAATTACACAGGTTTGTAGTCCAATTTAGACTCTAGCTTCTTAGAATCAGCCACTTTTCTGACTGCTTTCATGAAGTCTTCCTGTACTACAAAATCATGATCAGCACGAATTGCAAACATACCTGTGGAGAATAAAACAACATGACTGCTATATTTAATATGTGAATTATTTATTATAAGAAAACTAAAGGAGAGGGTAGGTGAAATGGGTGAAGGTGGTCAAAAGGTACAAACTCCCACTTAAAAAATAAATAAGTCCTAGGGATGTAATGTACAGCAATGGTGACTATACTTATTAATACTGCACTGTGTATTTGAAAGATGCTGAGTAGATCACAAGAAAAAAATACTTTTCTATGTGTGATGATGGAATGTTAACTAGACTCATTATGGTGATCATTTCATAATATATACAAATACTGAATCATTATGTTGTATACATGAAACTAATATGTCAATTATATCTCAAAAAACTTTAAAGAAAACTAAATAATGTAATATTATTCTATGGAATAAATGTAAAGGAGCTTAGATGTATTACTTCTCAGCCAACAGTTCTAATTTCCTAAAAACCACTGTTATTGTTCAATTAATTTCTGTAACTATAGTGAGCACTATTTTCCAAACCAAAAGCTAGAAAACAGTGAGACAATCATCTGTATACTTAAATTCCACCTCACACAGTCCCTGTATCCAATGTCATCTTGAAAAAACAAAACAAAACCCAACTATCAATAACACATACACATTTTAGGCAGAAGTTTCCTAACTCTACAGGCAGCAATTCCCTGGAAGCAGGGGGCACACGTATGGTTCGGGAAAACACAAAACATCCCAGTAATTTTCATAGCTTTTCCTTGTTAATAATCAAAAGCATAGAGAATAGGAATTAAAGAAAGTCAACAAAAACCAGTGTCATTATTCATGTGAGAAAATTTACTTTTTATGTACAAATTGGTATTTTTGTTTGTTTTGTTTTGTTTTGCGGTACGCAGGCCTCTCATTGTTGTGGCCTCTCCTGTTGCAGAGCACAGGCTCTGGACGCACAGGCTCAGCGGCCATGGCTCACGGGCCCAGCCGCTCCGCGGCATGTGGGATCCTCCCAGACCGGGGCACGAACCCGTGTCCCCTGCATCGGCAGGTGGACTCTCAACCACTGCGCCACCAGGGAAGCCCTAAATTGGTATTTTATAAGACTTTCATATTCAAATATCACCATTCAGTTTTTGCTTTCAAGTTTTTGACAAGTTACTTGTCAAATACTACTTGACAAGGAGGTAAAAGGTCTGTGGGTTTTTTTTTAAACATTAGTTGTGTCATAGATATGGGTTCCAGATTTTGAGACAATCCTAATTTCATGATAAGCTAAAGCTGGTAAGTTATCACTATCTACTAATTAAATGAATCCTACTATTTTCATTGAGGATCTGCTTATACTGAATTTTCACTAACATAAAATGAGTGGGTTGCAACAGCAAATTGCAAGGTTTACTTCCTGTCTTCCCTTTCCTTTCAAGATTTCTACATAAGGAATCTTGGCAATAGTCATTCTATGCTGTCCTCAGAAATCAGGTGAATGGAAATGACTGGTTTTTTTAATAGTGAAGTTTTAAAACCTGTTTAGAAGGCTGTAACTAAATTAGGCAAGTTATTTTTTCCAAACCTTGTGCATATTACTGTTTCCAAATTATTATTTAGTGAATGAGTGAATCTGAGATACATTCTAATCCAAAAAGGATGACAATCTCAGGATTTGAATGGAAAAAGACAACTATAATTGAATCAAGTATATTTTAACTCACAGAAAGATATGTTAACAAAAAAGGCTTGAAGACTAATAAAAAGAAAACTCAAGAATTTCAGTATGTCTCTAGATGAGAAGTTTAAAAAGCTTAAATTTTAATCCACACAGAAGTTATAGTTCTTTATTGGAAACAGCTAAAAATAAACTTTTAAAAAATACGTGGAAAAAGAGAGAATATAATTTAATGGTATCAGCCTTTAAGATTTAGATACTGCTTTTGTTTGGATTCCATCTTCACCAAAGCAATCTTCTAATAATAATTTGGTCTAGTGTAGATTTTGAAAGGAGAATGTCATAAGTTACCCCTAGTAGTTCAGGCTACTGACTGCTTACCTTTTAATATTTTTGTTTACTAGTAAGTCTTTGTGAGCATGATTTATGTGATTTGTACTGAGAGTTTCTGGACCTGCAGATCTTTGATCCAGATACTGAGTCACAGTATACTCATGAAGATACTCCTATGGAGAAGCCATGTCTGAGCAGCCTCTTTAAACACTGTCTGTTGAATTTACAAGAAATGTTAAAATAAGGCTAATGGTGATATGAAAACAAGAGGATATCACATATTGTAATACTTAAAAAGTGTTCATATGCAACCTATGAAAGTCAGTAACTATAAAATCTACTGTAGATATTTTTTTAATTTTAAGATTCTGTGCGGAGGACAAAAACTAAATGACTGTATGTATGGTTTTAAAGCCACTTGGTACCAGAAATAAAAATAAAATCACACAATTCACAGAGAAAATTATACTAAAAAACTACTATATTTCCACAAGTTGAATGAACACAAAATTCATAAATCAATCTTTCAAAGGTAACTACAGACAGGCTAGTATCAGAAGGCATGTCATCCATTTTGTAGCAGATACCCCCAGTGCTGGCCCAGTCAGATTTCAGCCACAGGTGTGGCAGATAGCTCTGTACAGTCTCAGACTTACTCCAGGGGGACAGCACGCTATCACTATGCATGTCTTCCCACATTCTACCCTAAGGCATCCATAAGTGCAAAGAAGTTAACATCCCCAAGGGCAAATCTCATCCCACGGAGGAATGGAGGATGACAGCTGTTAAATAAATGTCTAGTGTCCCATATTTCAGCCAGATAATCCTGGAAAGAATTCTGTATGTTTCTCTGAGGTCTCGTCAGAATCAAACCCCTCTTGCTTACAACAGTTATTTCAATGATGCACCCTTATAACAGCTTTCCCTCTTCCCATTTCACTTGCCCTATTCTCTCCTACTTCTTGGAATCAATTTCCCAGAAAATAACAAGCACTCAAATCCTTGCAAAGCTCAGGCTCTGCTTTTGGACAAACCCAAACACACTTTTAGCAAATTAAACAAATCAAAATCAATAGTAAAAACTGTACTTTAAACCCTTACCTGCTTCAGTACAAACATTTCTCAGGTCTGCTCCATTAAAGCCGTCTGAAAGCTTCACAATTGCTTCATAATCTGTTTAGGAAAAATACTGGAAATCAGTTAAAAAAATAATAATAGGAGACCTTTTTTTGATTTATTCCCATACAGAAAATTTAACTTAAGAGCTTGCTTCGAATTTAGTCAGCTAGGTATCATCTCTGTTAACATTCCACAATATTAACAACTAAAATCAATACTTCTGTTAAGTAAACCAGCACCAAGCAGAAATAAACATACTTCTAAAACTCTAAAACCAAGAAATATCAAGATCTGAGAGCATCTTAACCTGCTTCTACACAGAGAAACTGTTAAGCGCATGTGAACTTTAGATATGTCAAGCTATGACTCTTATTAAAACTGTAACCAAGTATCTAATTTGAATAAATCTAGAATATTCAAAACCGACTGTAACCAAAATGGAATTTAATCACATAAGGCAAATATAAAATATACCAAAAATAGTCTTCAGACATCATTTTATCATACAGAATTTTTAAATGCTAGAGTAAACACTGGCTAGCTTTTCTGGTTTCTGTGAAAGCTCCAAGTGTTGAGGTATCAGATCTATGATAACAGTAATAGTTAAGTGACCTTTCTATCCCCGTGACAGACGAAATGAAGAGCTGCTGCTGGTTTAAGGTAGCAGTCACGGACTTGATGTAGAATAGAATAGCGAGAGAAGAGACACATAGGCTACTACAATGTGAAAAACTGTGATAAGACACCCTTGTCAGGCAATATGGAGTATGTCAATCTCTATTTGAAATCACACAGATAATTCATTAATTAGTCTTCATTCAGGTTCAAGTTCATGTAAGCTTCTGGAGAGCAGAAATTCCTAAGGTTAGAAGAGCATCTGGCACCTAGCAAGAGCTCAGTATTGGAAGCTGGTAAATTCAGCTCAGTCTTTCCAACTCAAAACTTTCACATGGGGCCTCCCTGGTGGCGCAGTGGTTAAGAGTCCGCCTGCTGATGCAGGGGATACGGGTTTGTGCCCCGGTCTGGGAGGATCCCACATGCCGTGGAGCGGCTGGGCCCGTGAGCCATGGCCGCTGGGCCTGCGCATCCGGAGCCTGTGCTCCGCAACGGGAGAGGCCACAACAGTGAGAGGCCCGCATACCGCAAAAAGAAAAAAAAAAAAAAAAAACTTTCACATGAGTAATGAGAAAGGCAATGGTCAACTATTTGTAATTATTTTGGACCACTAACTTTTAAAAAGTTTTTAAAGTTGCTTGGCAATTATACTAGATGCCTCTAGTCCAGGGGTCAGCAAACTTTCTGTAATGGGCAAGATGGTGAATACTTTCGACTTTGTAGGTCATATGGTTTCTGTCAAAATTACTCATTTCTGCCACTGTAGTGGGAAAGTAGTCACAGACAATATGTAAATGAATGGGAATGGTTGTGCTACAACAAAACTTTATTTACAAAAACGGAAGGCATACAGAATTTAGCCCACAATAGAATACATGGCTTGCTGGCCTTTACACTAGTCCAGTCTCTCACTTCTATAGCTAACTATTTTGTAATTTCTCCTCTGTCCTCAAATCTCTAACAGTACTTTCCCATTTTCACTCTTAACTTGCTTTCTATTTCACTGAGAGAATAAAAGCATTCAGAAAAAAAATCCTCTAAGCACCTGCCATATTTAAGAACCTGTTATCGTCAGCATCTATATATGCTGTCTTTCCTCCTATTCTGAGAAGTCTATGCTCATAGGCAAAGCCAACCTCTCTTCAAAAAAAAGCACATTATCAACTTGTATCTCTCTCCTAGATCATTCCCATCAGCACAAAAAAAAGTGTTGTAAGTTCATGCATCTTAAAGAAAACCCCAAGTCCTCATCTCCATTTCTGCTGCAGCTCCATTTCTTCTCTTCTCCGCTTCGCTAGAGAACTCCTTGAAAGAGGTGTCTAAACTCAATGCCTCTTGTCCCCATCTCTCTGATACCCATTTGAACAAGGCTCTCACTCCTACCACTCCAAAGAAATTTCTTTTGATAAGGTCACCAGTGATCTTCACATAGTAAATCCAATCTCAGAACTCTTCTTATCAGACCCATTGTCAGCATTTGACAGAAAAATAGTCCCTCCCTATAATATTTCTTCATTTATTCTCCAGGACACCATCAGGTCCTGGTTAACTCCTATCTCTGTGACTAACCTTTCTCAGTCTCCTTTGATGGTTCTTCCTCTCAACTTTTTTTTTTTCCTCTCAACTTCTTAATGCTGGAATTAGCTCAGTTTTTGAATCCCTTCTCTATCAACATTCTCTTCCTTGGAACCATTTTTATGCTGATATTAGCCATATTTATAACTCTAGCACAGACCACCCCAACGAACTACTGATGCACACAGAATTACTAATCAACATCTTTACTTGGCTATCTAATTGGCATCTCTAATTAAATATTGCCAGAATCAAATTCCTCTTTCTCCCTTTAAAACCAAATCTTTCCAGTCTTCCCTCCCTTTAATTGATGGCAATTCCATTTGTTCAGTTGCATGAGTAAAAAACCTAAGTCTTCCCTGGTTCTTCTCTTTAGCTCACACCCTACATCTGATTCATTAGCAAGCCCTGTCACCTCTATTTTCAAAATATGTCCAGAACCTCATTATTTCAAAAGATTTTGCTACCACCTTGGACCAAGCCACCATCATCTTTTGCCTGCATTACTGAAATAACCTCCTAATAGATACTCTTGTCTCTATCCTTGTCCCTGTAGCTGCAGCCAGAATGATCTATTTAACATAAGTGAATTTTGAAATATTTTCAGATGAAATGATAATGACTGGAATTTGCTTTTTATTTTTTTTTGTTGCGGTACGCGGGCCTCTCACTGCTGTGGCCCCTCCCGTTGCGGAGCACAGGCTCCGGACGCGCAGGCTCAGCGGCCACGGCTCACGGGCCCAGCCGCCCCGCGGCACGTGGGATCCTCCCAGACTGGGGCATGAACCCGTGTCCCCTGCATCGGCAGGCGGACTCCCAACCACTGCGCCACCAGGGAAGCCCTGGAATTTGCTTTTTAAAAATCCAGAGGGAAGGTAAGAGGTGGGAGAGATTACAGATGAAACAAGATTGGCCAAGGGTTAATTACTGAAGCTGGGGGATGAATTCCTGATAAGATTATACTCATCTCTACTTTTACGTATTTCTAATTTTCTGTAATACAAAGTTAAAAATAATAAAAAGTAAGGTCATATCATTCCTCTGCTCACAATCCTCCAATGGCATCCATTTCACTAAAAACAAAAGCCAAAGTTCCTACACAATGGCCTCAGTAAGGCTCTACACAATCTGATCCCCATTACTTCTATGATTTATTTCACTTGCTACCGTCCCAATAACTCTGCCACAGACACCCTGACCTCTATACTGCTCCTGAAATGTTCCATGCACGCACCTACTTCAAGGCCTTCTTACTTGCTGTTCCCTCTGCATGATTTTCCCCCAAATATCCATACTTAGCTCCTTCACCTTTTACGTCACTGCTTAAAAATCACCTTGGTAAGGCCTTCCCTGTGCTTCCTCCTCCTCACCTCTATGAAAAAATGTATACATTCGGGCTTCCCTGGTGGCGCAGTAGTTGAGAGTCCACCTGCCGATGCAGGGGACACGGGTTCATGTCCCGGTCTGGGAAGATCCCACATGCCGCAGAGCGGCTGGGCCTGTGAGCCATGGCCGCTGAGCCTGCGTGTCCGGAGCCTGTGCTCCACAACGGGAGAGGCCACAACAGTGAGAGGCCCGTGTACCGCAAAAAAAAAAAAAAAGTATACATTCATGCCTGCTCCTGGCATTGCCTATTCCCCTTTCCTTGCTTTATTTTTCTCAGTAGGACTTATCATCACCTAATGTACCATAAAGTTGACTCCTGAACAACATGGGGGTTAGGGGTGCCAACCCTCTGCACAGTTAAAAATCTGCGTGTAACTCATAGTGGCCCTCCATGTTCACGGTTCTGCACCTGTGGATTCAACCAACCCTAAGCAGGTAGTACTGTAGCATTTACTAGTTAAAATCCACGTATAAGTAGACCCACACAGTTCAAACCCATTTTGCTCAAGGTTCAAGTGAATATTTTACTTTCTTCACCTGTCTTTCCTGACAAGAATATAAGTTATATAAAGGCAGGAATTTATCTGTTTTGTTCATTGCTATATCCTCAGCACTTACAACAATTCTTAGCATACAGCACATGCTCAATAACTATTAGCTAAATTCAAGACCACCATGTTTCCTGAATTTAAAACTAGATTTGGTAGACTATCAGTGATATCCAATAGCATTTTACTTCATTTACCAAATGTAAATATATATAAAATAGGTTATTTACTTACCTATTTCACCATGCTTTGTAATGGGACCTGCATGGATTTTCAATATATCTAACCTTGCTTGTTCGTTTGGTAAATCAATATCTGAAAATAAGAAAATTATAAGAAATTCTTTTGCAGTCAGGTTTTTTGTTTTTTAAACAAAGTAGGGGGTGAGGAAGAGGTATGGGAAGAGAAATGGACATAGACAAAGGGAAATGGACAGAAGGCAAAAAAGCTTAACTCACGTATTTTTCTATCTAATCTGCCTGGACGAAGCAAAGCAGGATCCAGTGTATCTGGTCTGTTTGTAGCCATGATCATTTTAACTCTATGTAGAGTATCAAATCCATCCATTTGATTCAGTAGCTAAGAATATATTTGTGAATATAAATCAAAGGCACATTTTATAAAGCTTCCCAACCATTAAAAAAACACATAGCACACACCTTTTATAAAATGACTAAGACCATGAAATGTATTGCTTACAGATACATATGTGATGTGCAGAATGATTATTTGATGGAATCGTATTTTTTTTCTCTCTCTTACATAAAGGGATATATTTTCCATCCTAAAAGTTCCAAGATAGATTATTGAATGCTTTTTTTTTGGCCTTGCCTTGCAGTATGCAGAATCTTAGTTCCACAACCAGGGATCAAACCCGTGTCCCCTGCTGGGGCAGCACGGAGTCTTAACCACTCGACTGCCAGGGAAGTCTCCAAGATAGATTATTCAACTATGTACCTTTTTATAGCTATCAGATAGTTTTAATAAATCTGAAGGCATCCATCCAGTCAAGAATTATGAAACTAAGTTATGTGGATCTGATTTCCAATGTTTGAATTTTTTTGTTACAATTACTTTTAAAATAATGTTTCAAGAGCTTATGGTATGCCAGACATAAAATTTACAACAGGATAACTGGAAACAATGATTTTCTACAAACTTGATAATAAATTCATTAAATATCTTTTCAAATAATTCTACTATACACAGAAATACTGAGATACCTAACACATTTCCTTCAATTCCTGAAGTTTTCTTGAATAAATGTTGAAAAATCTAACTGCATTCAACAAACACTTTAAAACAAAGCTAGCCTGACAATATGTCTATTTCTTCATGCCAATATGTCTAATATACCGTGTTAGCTAACAACATGTCAGCTACATGAATAAAACTAGTATCTGCGTTTTTAAAAAAATACTTCAATTTAAGGCTTCTAATAGACTCTACAACTAATTTTAAAATAGTCTTTTCTGAGCAGACAATTTATAAAAAACAATTTTCAAATACCCCTACTGAGACAGAAGTTGACAATGCATTACCTATGCTACCTATCTATTCATAGAAGTTGGAAAATGTGTTTGGAATCTTGCCATCACTTTCACAGAATTTGGAGTGGGAAAAGACTTTAATAAACACTTCAATACCCCATCATCCATCTTCAATAATCAAAACTATTTTAGTTTCCTTTCATTCTCAGCAATAAAGAGAGGAAAGTATTAGTAATTTTTAGAGCAGCCTCATACATAATTACAATTCATTTATTGCCACTAGTTTAAATATATTTGTCACTCATAAAATATCTGAATAAAACTAACACAAAATCACATTCACAATATAAGTACAATATATAATTTTTTAAATGGCCAGTCTGCTCAAAAAATTTAGTATGGTACAGTTGTAACTCACATGAAATTTTATAGATATCCCTATTATTTTCTAGTAGTCATTTTCTTACTAGAGATTGTGGTAAAGAAAAGGGTTCATTCCTGTCAATACTGTACTTTCAAATTTCATACTTAAGTGCATTCTTCATTTAAACCACTGTCCATATTCTGACCTTCAAATATCCAATGTTCACTTCTTCACTTTATAAACATTGATTTCTTTACAAACAGGCTTTACCAAATATTACCTCCATTAAAGTTCTCTGAATCTCTCTATCAGCTGAAGTACCCTCAGAAAACCGACGACCACCTAAAATAATGATGTGGAAACTCATATGCATTACTCCTTTCCTCTTTAAGCATCATTTAAGAAAATATGAAAATGACAGTGTCTGGGTTTAAAACATTAAGATGAAAATAAATTAACAAGAATTACACTGACAAAATTAGAACTGATTTTGGTATAATGTTTATCATTTTCTCAATGTTAAAGGTTATTTATTGAGAGTGGTTAAACTTTCTTAAGAATTTTTTTAAAGTAACATTCAATTCATTTTGCTACTTCACACAAATTGCAATTAGAGGTGAAAAGAGAGGGAAAAAGTTCTTTTAGATTTAAAAAATATTCCTACAGTTCAAGAAAAGTTTAAAATAAATTTTAAAAAGTGTTATTCTTACCAATAGCATCTATTTCATCCATAAAAATGATGCATGGCTGATGGTCCCTGGCATAATTAAACATTTCTCGGATCAAACGAGCACTTTCACCAATGTACTTGTCTACAATAGAACTAGATACAACCTGATTAAAGGAAAAACATTATGGTAAACATAGGACAATTCAAAAAAAATTTATTTTCAACAGCTACAAAAAGAATCTTCCCTTTACCTTTAAGAAATTGCAATCCAACTGGCTAGCAACAGCTCGTGCCAAGAGTGTTTTTCCTGTACCTAGGAATGATAAACAAAGTCCTAATTAAATGGAAAGTAAAACAAATTTTCAAAAGCCTTTAAGAATGTAATCCTTTGAATAGTAAATTTTGCAAAATGGAAGCTAAGTCTTAAATAAAAGCTTTTAAAATCATTTAAAATCCCAAAGCACTTCCACTCTCAGTATTAAAATTTTATTCAAAATATCCCTTCTAATTTTATTTTAAGCAAACTGAATACATAACTTTAGAAATATATCAAGCCCAACTTACAAACAGACTGTGATGGAAACTTGTACATTCAAATACATTGGGCTATACTGAACACTGAGTGGACCTTTGCCTACGTATGATATTGTAATATCAAGTATTTGTTATTTGGAAACTACTGATTCAGTGGGTTATGAAAATCTTCCAAATACTGGCATTTTCCATTATATAATATTAAAAAATCACATTTGTTAATACCATCTCCGATCTCATCCTGGTTTATATTAACAAACACATTGGAAAGTTGTCAAGCTCATAGTACCAGACGTAAAGTTTTCAAAACTTCAATTTTCGCTTGAAAGCTCAAATTTTATCACTGGCTACAGATGGTGTCAGCTGTTCACTTTAACATGATTGGCTAACTTCATTCATTTTTTTAAAAAAATGTGTGCAGGGACTTCCCTGGTGGCACAGTGCTTAAGAATCCGCCTGCCAATGCAGGGGACATGGGTTTGATCCCTGGTCCAGGAAGATCCCACATGCCATGGAGCAACTAAACCGTGCGCCACAACTACTGAGCCTGCGCTCTAGAGCCCGTGCTCTGCAACAAGAGAAGCCACCGCAATGAGAAGCCCACACACAGCAACGGAGTGTAGCCCCTGCTCGCCACAACTAGAGAACGCCCGCGCACAGCAATAAAGACCCAACACAGCCAAAAATAAAGACATAAATAATAAATTTTAAAAAATGTGTGCAAGGTAACCAATAACCAGTCTGATAATTGACTGTAAATCATCCTTTCAAGTAAAAATGGCATTCCGTGAAAATCAGCTAATACAGCAGGCAACTCAAATAATCACACAAATGCTTTTCCTGGAGATATCTATCTTATTCAGTATGCAACAGAAGTACTTTATATGTATTTTCCATTTCATCACAGAATACAAGACATTATTCAAGGATCAAAAGTTAATATTTTTAATGCTTTAGCAAGGACATTTTAAGTGAAACTGACATCTCTTTTTAAAAATACTGCAAATGTGAGTGGCCCCGAACACAATGACTACTATACCATTTTGTGCCACTGACTTAATTGATTCATGCTATGGCATGAGTAGCTTTACCCTCATTGCTTTGCACCATCAGCACAGATGTTAGTTGCCTTTTTCTTTTTCACTGTGTTGACATCTTAGTATTACAAGAGTAATTCTGACCTTGCAGAATCCCTGAAAGTGTCTCTGGGACACCCAGAGGTCTGTGAACCACACAAGACCATTGCTTAGAATCACATGGCATGTTTAGATATATATACCCTATGAAGCACAAGAGGACTAAGCAAGACTAAGAAAATAGTAGACACACATCCCCAATCCCTTCCTTACTCTGAATAGAATGAAGGCTGGAATTGTCACATTAAGTTATCTCCATCTCATGTTTTTACTCCTTCATTCATTCATTCGCTCATAGTGGGGCAGACATGATTTAATACCAACCTGGTGGTCCATATAACAAACAGCCTTTTGGAGGTATTATTCCTACACGTTGGAATAATTCTGGGTTTGTAAGAGGTAATTCTATTACCTAGAAAAGAAGTTGCATGTTTCTTAAAAAGTTAGTAAAGATTTTGATGTACTTTCAAATATTTTAAGTAAACTATCAGTAGAATTACGTACATACATCATAATTCATAATAGATCTAGAACTCAGTGCTATGTAAAACCATTTATATTAGAGGTTTTTCTTCAGGTAGATGTAAGATATCCCTTAAATCTAAAAATCTTAAAATATTTTTTAAACTAATTAATTAAAAAGCATGTGGTAATTTGAGCTATTTATTTATTATTTAACACACTTGTTAAAATAACCACACACTTGACTAGAGTGATGTTTGCACGGGCATATAATCTGTCAAACACATTTGAACTGTACACTTAAAAACATGTGAATTTTACTGAAAGTAAATTATGCCTCAACGAAAAAATTAACACTACAAAAAATCAGTTAAGCAAAAGAACAAAAAGATTACACTGGTGTGCATCTGAATACAACAAAAAATAATTATAAAATGGGGAACTTTGGTAAGATATAACTGCCACTAAGAGAAATGGTACATAAAATTTTCTTATGTTGGGCCTCCCTGGTGGCGCAGTGGTTGAGAGTCCGCCTGCCGATGCAGGGGATACGGGTTCGTGCCCCGGTCTGGGAGGATCCCATATGCCGCGGAGCGGCTGGGCCCGTGAGCCATGGCCGCTGGGCCTGCGCGTCCGGAGCCTGTGCTCCGCAACGGGAGAGGCCACAACAGTGAGAGGCCCGCATACCGCAAAAAAAAAAAAAAAAAAAAAAAAAAAATTTTCTTATGTTGGCGTTTTGTCATAGTAGTCTTAAAAAAAACAAATTCTGCTCTCAATGTTCTAAGACTGATTCAAAGAAAGAAAAGTGGAGAACAGCAAAAGTGAGGATTTGACTGCCCAGTTTAAACTCTTTACTTGAGAGATAAACCTCTACTGAATAACTCTGTCCATAAGGTATGATTAAGACACGCCAAAATTGTGAGAAATTAATATTCGCAATTGTCTGCAGATGTATACTGCATGTCCTTGGTGTGTGTGCGTGTGTCTGTGTGTGTGAGAGAGAGATTCATTCTGCTCCAATGGCTGATGCAGCAAATCACTGTAAAAGATTTCACTGTTTCATGAAGCACTTGTTCTTCTCTTTTCATTAACTATAATGTGAAAAGAATAGGCTTTTATTTATGCTTTGGCCAATGCTTCCGCAAGTATGGTTAATAAAAAAAAAACAACTTGGTTTCATAATCACCTGGAATGCTTGTTTAAATGCTAATTCTTGTGCCCCACCCCCAAGCCACTGCATCAAAACCATGCAGAGGGCCTAGGAATCTGTATCTTTAATAAGAGTTCCAGAAAATGTAAAGTGCTGAAGTCTGAAAACTACTGTTTTAGGGCTCAAGTCAGATATTGTAAGCCATTCCAATTAATCAAATTCATTCCTGAGTATTTCCATCCTAAATTAACATGAAATCAATACAACAATGTAATTTGCTTAAAAGAGAATTATTAAGAAGCTGTCTGTGCTGTGAAGCAAGGCAACCCTGATTTGATTCTTCACGTAAGAACTTAAAAGTTTAAGCCACGCTAAAGCCAGTATTTTTTCTTAAATGACAGCAAACAGCTTTATCAAAATAAAATATTTAAGGCACAGATAACTTACTCTATTTAAGGGCAATAGGAAATCAATGAGGTTATGGGAAAAACTACATTACACACACTATCCAAATGTGCTCTGACCCAACTAAACTACTAAAATAATCAAAATACCAGATGGTATGGGCACTGGATTATATCAATTATTCTTAGGTTTTTTTCCTTCTTTGTCGTAAAAAGAGCAGGATTTTTCAAACACCAAATTATCTCCAAATTTAACAAAAACCCATAATTTTCATAGCTGGAGATTCAGTGCTATTCTTCTCTTGGCAAAAATATTATATATATAATATTCAGTAAACACGATTTGGACAAAGTGATTTTACATCCTCTTTCTCCCTTCAGGCATTTTAAAACCCGTACTACTTCTTAGTAAGTTCAGAGAATAAAGCATACACTACCAACCTCTCGTAACTCCCGAATCTGTTCTGACAACCCTCCGATCTCAGAATAAGAAACATTCCCGGGGTCCTCATGCGACATGTTGTAAACCAGTGGGTCCACCTCTCTTGGCAAATACCTGTAATGATAAGGTGTGTATTTTTCTTTTAAAAGATGTATTTTCTCTCAGCCTACAAATAGAGTATAAATGACTTGCTTATGTAAGCACCTGTAGGTGATCTTAGAAAATCATGTTGGGACTTCCCTGGTGGTGCAGTGGCTAAGAATCCGCCTGCCAATGCAGGGGACACGGGTTCGAGCCCTGGTCCGGGAAGATCCCACATGCCGTGGAGCAGCTAAGCCCGTGCACCACAACTACTGAGCCTGCGCTCTAGAGACTGCAAGCCACAACTACTGAGCCCGCGTGCCACAACTACTGAAGCCCATGTGCCTAGAGCCTGTGCTCCACAACAAGAGAAGCCACCACAATGAGAAGCTCGTGCACCACAACGAAGAGTAGCCCCCGCTCGCTTCAACTAGAGAAAGCCCATGCATAGCAATGAAGACCCAAGGCAGCCAAATAAATAAATAAATTTATTTTTTTAAAAAAAAAACATGTTTAAATTAATTTGAAATTAGGAAAAGTGGAAAAGTGGCAAAATATTCAGAGATCTCAAGAAGCATATATTTTGGATAAAATCTTCCTTCCATGAAAATAAGACGTAAACTAAATAGTACAAGAAACCTACCTCATGATAGTTAGTGTAGTCATATCCAAAGCAACTCTTGTTCCTGGCTTCAGCTTACTTTTGTCAAGCTAATTGTGTAAAACAAAAGGTGTACACAAACACTTAAAAGGGGAATAACACTCTAACAAGAGCATAGTTAGAAGCCAAATAATCATTTTTACCCTTCAGAGAGAACACTAAGATGAAATTATATTAGATTATAAACACCATGCCCAAGGGAAGGGTTTATAAAAAGTAGTAATTCAAAGTTATTTCCTTCTGCTCCCTAAAAGAGTGCCCTTTTGTGCAATCTCAGTGTGAAATGAGAAATCACTAATATACAAAGTCTGAGGTGGCAACAACCTTGTTTTTGAAGAAGGAATTGACTGCAATATTTTACTTTCAAAGGCTCACTATTTAATATAGTTTTGCTCATTATTTTGATTTAGGCACTGTAGTACAGTGACTTTGGCAATTGGTACCAAAGCATTTATACAGAAATCCCTTAATGAACATTTGGAGGGGAAGAAAAGGAAAGCATCTTAAAGGTATGTCCATTAGATTTATTTAAAAAACTATAGTTTTGGGAAGAATGTGTTACGTGATCATAGGAGATAAGGGGAATGTGCACTCTATTTCCCCTTAGAGATTTTTTTATTAAAATTCTAAAGAACAAACAAAAAAACCCCAGCAACCTTCATTCATGCCTTTGCTACATGCCAGACGCTATGGTAAATATATTACTGTACATATTAAGTTGAATCATACTAAGCAATTTATTGGCATATTTAACTTATTTGGATAGAAGTGGAGAGAATCTATCCAAATAGATTCAAATCACACTCAGACTGTTACTTGTCAAAAATAAAGTTATTTTTCAAAAAAACTATAATTTTTTAGTTTTTTCGAAAAGTGCAAAGAAAAAAATAAACTGCTTGCCAATACAATTTCAGAATCATACAAATTACTGACGATTTTTCACAGGATTTTGCAAAGAGCGCTTAGTTTAGGATTTAGTGCCAATTAAAATGAAGTGAAGATATGCTAAATACTAGGTTTAATATAATGGATTAAAGTAAGAATAATTGCCAGGTACAGTAGTCCTCCCCTTATCCACATTTTCAGTTACCTGAAAATATTAAATGAAAAATTCCAGAAATAAACTAATCCTAAGTTTTAAATTTCATGCTGTTCTGAGTAGCGTGATGAAAGCTCTCTCCTTGGGACGTGAATCATCCCTCTGTCCAGCGTATTCCTCCCGTTAATCACTTAGTAGCCCTCTCGGTTATCAGATCCACTGTCCTGATTGAAGTACTTGTGGTCAAATAATCCTTATTTTACTTAATAATGGCCCCAAAGCACAATGGTAGTGATGCTGGCCATTCAGATATGGCAAAGAGAAGCCACAGACCGCTTCCTAATGAAACGGAGAAAGTTCTCGACTTAATAAGGAAATAAAAATCATATGCTGAGGTCGCTATAATCTACAGTAAGAACAAATCTTCTATCCATGCAATTGTGAAGAAGAAAAAAGAAGCCTGTGCTAGTTTTGCTGTCACACTTCAACTGCAAAAGTTACGGCGACAGTGCATGACAAGTGCTGAGTTAAGATGGAAAAGGCATTAAATTTGTAACAGGATATTTTGAGAGAGACCACATTCACATGACTTTTGTAACAGCATATTTTTTTATAATTGCTCTATTTTACTATTATTTTTGCTAATCTCTTTCTGTGTATAATTTTTAAATTAAACTTTATCATAGGTATGTATGTAGAGGAAAAAACATAGCATATATAAGGTTTGGTATATGCCCAGGTTTCAGGCATCCACTGGGGGTCTTGGAACATACCCCCACGGATAACGAGGGACCACTGTACTTGAAAAAGAGCTTAAATAGAGATGAATATGAAGCTATTTCAACATTTACATCTATAGGGAATATACACTCTGGCTTTTCTAATATTTTCCAGTTTTCAAATACTCTCTTGCCCCTCATACAACCACAAAATATCTTAGAAATGCCAACTTTTGGCATCCAGAGGGCCCTGAAAGGGACATAAATATCCTCTGTCAGATTAGGCAACTGAAATTTTGATTTAGAAAATGTCATCCCACTTACATGCTAGGCAAAATCTTACGACTGAATTTAGTCCCTAGGAAAAATTCAATTCTATAGCCATGTCATATCAATGTTTTAAAACCTGAACCTGACATAACAAATACTCAGTTTAGAAAGCTCTTCCAATGAGTTTATAAGAATTCGCTAAAGACACTTTCTAAAGAATAGGGTAGTACATAAATAGGCTTCCGAGGCTACTAAATGATCCAAAGCCATTTGTTGGCGTTTTCTGATGACTGCAAGATAAAATCTGGAGTTATTTCAATTTGCCAATTCTAATTTAAATGAACTCATACAAAATCAATTTAGCCTATAGTAAAGACTATAAGTAATATTTTTGAATGTTTAAATATAAAATGTAATTTATAAGGTCTAATACTTTTAAGCCCTCTTCAAAAAAGACACTAAAATAAAATAATCTGAGATTCTTTCACTTCTAAAATTCTTTGATTTCTCCATGTGTAGAGCTGACTGAGGCAATGCAATAGAGCAGAAAAGTAGAGACTACCGGGAGTCAAACCGATGGTCTGAGTTCAGGCTTTGCTAATAATTAGCTATATCTGAACAAGTCACCTTTGGGAGTTATGGGCATAATGCCTGACCTGCTTACCTTGAGAATTAAATACCTTACATGAAAGGGCTTTTGTCAATTATAAAGTACTACAGAAATGTAAAATGTTACCTGTCGACGACAACCCACAACATATCTTGGTCCATTTGTAGCTTTAACAATGACTAGAGGAAGAAAATGAAAAAACAAATTGATAAATAGAAAGTAAAAAATAAATACATCCACATTGATGGCAGATTTAGTTTTATTTCTGTTCTCCAAAAGACAAGAATTGAAGGACAACTTAGTCTATGCAAGAATATCATCTACCTTCATTACAGTCATTAAAATAATAAGCATTTCAAAAGCTGGTGGTGGGAGGGAGGGGAGTCTGCTCTTGTTTTCTTTACTAACAATCTAGTACACTTACATTTTTCTTCAGTTAATTGCTTAAGTACTTCACCCACAATCTAAGAAAGAAAAAAAAAAAAAAGCATTACTTTTTGCCAAGAGCTAAAAAACAAATCACCATCACCCTCTACACCCCAAACTCCATTACCTACCTGCCCAACACTTTGTAGGGCCTTCAGATCATTTTCAGACTTTTCATACTGCTTGGTAAGTTCTTTTAATTGTTCCCTTACTGAAAAATATAATTTGAACATTTTAAATTAAATAATCTTAGCGAGTTTAAGTCACTAAGTCTCACTTTATTTAAGTTTATTTAAGTCTATTTCACTTTACGTGCACTTTATATCCACTATATCAAACCACAAAAAAAATAATGCCATTTGTAGATGACATGTTTAAAAACGAAATGTTACAGAGAAAGCACCATGTTTTTATTTTCTTGATCGGCAATACTTACTTGTTTGAGCACATATTAGGTTACATTCATATCAGATATTGACGTTCTGACACTTCCGGATTTGAGATTACAAACCCGAATGATAAAAGAGTTAGACCCTTCCTCACTTCACCTACCCACATGAACTGTTACTCTTTGGCTTTCTAACCTAAATAAAGCGCCACAGAATTATACCGTTAAGGTCTTCCTTCATTATTTAAACCATTCAGGTTTGTCAGTGACGGTGCACTAGGAAAAATTATAAGCACTCTTTTGGTTCAGGAGTAAGGGAAAATTGTGTGCCTGACAGAGTACAATTCAAAACACGAGGAAAAAAGAAGAGGCCTATGACTGACCGATGGACCCCTTCTCTCTTAAACTCCTCGTTCGGCTTTCCATTCCACTAACAAACCAACTACCCGAGTCTCGTCTCTTGCTTGAGCTTCTTTGACTCAAGTCTCTTTCCGCCTCCGGGTCCCGGGACCCCACCAACACCGCACTCCTTGCACCTCAACCTGGAAACATCCCTGTGACCCACTTCTTCCCCACTCCCCTCTGATCATCTTCCAATTCCATCTCAGAACTGGGGATGTTCTCTCTGTCACCTGGACCAGACTGGACCATTTTCACGCCCGAAGAGGCTCGGCTTCCGAAGCTATAGGCGGGGATGACAAAGCGCCTTGTCTCCGGACTGAGGCCTTCTCTCCTCGGGGCTCGGTTGCCGAGCTCGGCCAAAGGCCTCCGCTTTGTCAGAGACAGGAGCAGGTCCGGGCACGAGATTATGTGGAAAGAAAGGTGCACTCACACTCCTTGAGACGGCCGTCGATCTCCTTGTGCTCCAGCAGCTTCTTGCGGTAGTCCTGAAGCGCCTTATCTCTAGGGTCCGCCATGATGAGAAGCCGCCGCTCATAGGGGATGCCGGGAATGGCCATGGCCGCCCGGGCGGGGGAAGGGGCGGGGCGAGACAGGAGAGCCTCCCTGGAGGGGCGGGTTTCGCGGAAGACACTGCCCCTTCCGGTTTGCCCCGCCTCTGCACTCCACTTCTCCAACGTCTGCGTCTCTATGCACTAGGGTGCCGGCGTGCACAGAAGGAGACCTCCGGATACACCATCCCCTGCAGGTCAGCCTGGGCAGAGCAAGGGCGCTGTCCCCTGAGAGGCATTGGTATTTTTAAGTCACTGCTGTTCTGGAACCACAAGAGACTTTGTAATAAACCAAGATGAGAATGAAATAGGGAATATATACATATCTCTCTAAAGAGCTCTGATGGCTTATCGGTATAACACAGATAGCCTACTGGTATAACCCAATACTATCCAGGATCTCCAGGTACAGAAGGAGTAGGCTATTTATTCATTTATTCACTCAGTGAATGAGGTACTAAGGGTTCGAAATGGTGGGAAGATAAAAAAATAATTTTCAAAGTGTAATAAATACTATACTATAATGAAAATAAAACATGGTGGTGTTATAGAGTAAGGTGAGAACTAATTTAGGACAGATATCTGAGATAAGGAGCCAGACGTGCAACAAACTGGAGAAAAACCTTCCAAACAGAGGAAACAGCAAATGCAAAGATCTTAAGGTGAAAAGGGAGTTGGCTCATTTCTTGGAAAAGAAAGAAGGCCAATGAGCCTGGAAGGGGGCGGGGTGTAGAGGGGCACAAGATAAAGATGCCTTCTTTCTGTGCTTTTGGACAAATTAATCTCTCAAAATCTCTGTAGAATGAGCATAATATTTGTACCTATCTCATAGGGATGTCATGAGTATTAAACAACATAGTGTGCCTGTAAGCTATCAACACATCTGGCACATAGTAAGCATTCAGTAGTGTTATTTTAAATTGTTTATTTTAAGGGTAGTAATGACCTCAGTTTTTGCGGGACAGGTCCACATTGCTGTACCTCTTCCCAGCATTACTCCTAGGGAGAATTTATTGCTGTTCCAAAAGAATCAGTCACATTCCCCAGACTCCATTTGATCTCATCTTATCCAGTGGCCCTGGATGTTTGAGTTTAAATAGGCATATCTTATATATACATATAAATTGCAAATTTAAGTGAATTAAATTAAAAAAAATTATTAGGAAATTAAAAGATGCCTTCAAATTTATTAGGAAAAAATCTTATGGATATTGTGTGAATACTCTATTCTGTTTTTTCTAAATATAACTGGTAATTGCAGTTAGACAATAAACAAGGAAGGTGGATTGAGCAGGGTTAGTCCTTTCTCCCACTCAGCTGCAACTATTCTGGTCAAACTATACCAAAAGTATATCACCTCTGACATGAAGAAGTAAAGAAGAGAGGATGGGGCAAAGAAAAAAAATATATATATAGCTCAGTTTGATTCAATTCAATAAATATTTATAAGCACATACTAGTGTGTTATTTCAACATAACACACCAATATTTTAAACTCCCTTGACTCTTATTCTTCTCTCATCCATCTGGCAAAATTCCAACGTCAGGTGAACTTCCTGTCTGTCTTCAGTATGCCTGCAACAGAACAGCCCTGTTCCTTTTTATATGCACCTCTAAGACTGTATCCTTGTCCATCAGAAAATGTAGCTTAATTTGTAATTATACATTCATAAACGTTCTTAAATGTTTAGATGCAATTAAATGTGTCTTTTCCCCCTAGTAGACTATAAGCTCCAGGAAAACAAGGACTATGACTATTTCTTGCTCATTATTGTATCCCCAGAAGATGGATATATATATATATATATATATATATATATATATATATATATATATACTATTGAATGAATTTGTGAATATGTTAGACACTATGATAGGTAAGCAGAGATATAAAAAGACTAAGAAATGTCATCAGTTCTCAAGGAACTTAAAATATTGTAGAATAGAGAAGAAGTGAGGTGACAAGGTAGGGTATATCTTAGTTTTGGAAGGAGGGGTCATTAAAAGTGATGTCATAACAAACAGTGATGAGATTTTTTCTATCTTCAAAAAGTCTTTTTTTTTTTTTTTTTTGCCGTACGCGGGCCTCTCACTGTTGTGGCCTCTCCCGTTGCGGAGCACAGGCTCCGGACGCGCAGGCTCAGCGGCCATGGCTCACGGGCCCAGCCGCTCCGCGGCATATGGGATCCTCCCAGACCGGGGCACGAACCTGTATCCCCTGCATCGGCAGGCGGACTCTCAACCACTGCGCCACCAGGGAGGCCCAAAAAGTCATTTTTAAGGATAGTCTCCTAACCTACTAATGTATAATGTAGCATTGATGGGTGTTGTGGTTTTAAAATACGTACACAAATTCTTTGATACTTTCCATTTCAAGAAGTGGAGCCTAATTTCCCTCCCCTGGATCTAGTGACTTGTTCTGGACAAATAGAATAAAGTGGAAGTGACAGTAGACAACCATTGAACCTAGGTCATGAAAGGTGTTGGGGTTTCCTCCTTACTCTCCCTTGGATCACTCCCTCTGGGGGAAGCCAGCTGTCATGCCAAGAGGACACATCAGTAGGTCTGTGGAGAGACCCACATGGAAAGGAACAGCCAGCAAGGAACTGAGGCCTCCTGCCAACAGCCATGTGAGTGAGTCATTTTTGAAGCAGAGCCTCCAACCCTAGGCAAGCCTTCAGATGACTGAAGCTCTAGTCTTAATTGCAACATCATGAGAGACTTAGTTATGCAACCCAGTTCAGCTGTTCCTGAACTGCTGGCCCACAAAAACTTGAGACAATAAATGTTTGTTGTTTTAAGCCGCTAAGTTTGTGGTCATTTGTTACATGGTGACGGATAACTAATACAACAGGAACTGATATTTTTCTAGAGAGAATTGGGAAACAGTACCAGATAGGCAAGTAGCAAATACTTTTGCTCACACATCAGCTATAACACTCGAGTTTTTAGAAATTTGTCATTCCAAATATCTACCCCCAAATACTTATCAGAATGCACTTAATTGAATGTGTCTATGGCCGAGCATGTTGATGTAAGAATAGAAGTTAGAATTCCTAGCTTCTGGGAAATACTCTCCTTTAATCAAAGTAATACATAAAGTTTTTTTTTTAGTACTACAAGTCTTAGATTGAAAAAGAGGAGTCTACTGCCCCACCCTATTCTATCCCTGAGCCCCACTATCCAATTATTATTTTTTTATTAATCTTTTTTTAATTTTTATTTTTGGCTACGTTGGGTCTTCATTGCTGTGCGCGTGCTTTCTCTAGTTGTGGTGAGTGGGGGCTACTCTTCGTTGCGGTGTGCGGGCTTCTCACTGCAGTGGCTTCTCTTGTTGCGGTGCACGGGCTCTAGGCACGCAGGCTTCAGTAATTGTGGCACACGGGCTCCGTAGTTGTGGCTCGCGGGCTCTAGAGCACAGGCTCAGTAGTTGTGACGCATGGGCTTAGTTGCTCCACAGCATGTGGGATCTTCCCTGGCCAGGGTTCGAACCCGTGTCCCCTGCATTGGCAGGCAGATTCTGAACCACTCTGCCACAAGGGAAGCCCCTCCAATTCTTTAACTTGTTTTTTTTTTTGTATTTACCTCCACATTTCTAACTAATATGCTTATGCTGCTATTTCTTGTTAGGTCAATTTTAGGCTTTATCTTTTGAATTCCTAATAAGAAAGATGCAGATTCAGCACCTTTATATTATTCCAGATTTCCACTTTCCCTACCTCCACCCCACCCATATACAATATATACAAGTTTTGGTTAAATCACTGTCCAGCATTTGTCTTATTGTGGGGCTATGCAAGTCAAGCAATATACTATAGTTACATTTGCTTTATTGTAAAACTGTTTTGAATGTCCTATAATTAAAAGCTGCCTCATTTAAAAAATATGCTTAGATATTTCTTTAAATCACTTTTTCTTCCCAAATTTACAATACAATTGTAAAATTCCTCTGAATAGTGTTTTTCAGAAAGTCACATCAGGTATCCCTCCAGTCCCAATTTTAACTAGAGACACCCCTACTGGAGGCCTCCATCTTCTTCTAGGGATGCTGCATAACTCCCTTCTAGAACTTTCCTAGCTCCTCTCTTGTGTACTGTCTTCTCTTTCCTGATACCCAGGTCTCCTCTTTTTTGTTTTACTCCTTTGTTTGGTTGGATCATATCCTTTCAGTGACTTTTCCTAGAAAGGATTTAAAGATGTACATTATTCTTTGTATCTGACAATATCTTAATTCTACTCTCATACTTGATTAATAGTTTGGCCGGCTATAGAATTCTCAGAATTTTGAAGGCCTTGCTCCATTGTCCTGTAGCTTCCAGTGCTTCTGTAGTGCCCTTCTGATTCTCAATTCTTTGTCAGGAACCAAGATTTCTTTTCTTCTTTTTGAAATTTTTATCTCTGTTAGGGGCATTTTCCATCCACCGACTGGGCATTTAGTATGCCCAGTGAATCTAGATAGCCATCCCTCCATTTTGGCTATTTTCTTGAATTACTTCTAAGATTATTTCCTATGTTTGCATGTTCTCTCTAAGTGGTACTCTTATTAGACTGTTCTCCTTGAATTAATACCCTGTTTTTTTCTATCTCTTCTCATCTATTTCTGCCTTTTTGTCTTTTTATTTCACTATCTAGAAGATTTCATCAGTACTTCTAACGGTGGCAGCTGGAAACACGGTCTCTGGAGGAATCGTTAGCAGTTCACTAACTATAAGGCAGAGAGGTGTTGGAAGTGAAGTTGGAGAAATAGATAGGGACCTTGAATGTCATGCTGAGAATCTTGAATTTAATTATTCAGAAGCATCAGATCAGGAGCATCACAGATTTTAGGCAGAAGTGTGATTTACATTTTTGAGAAACCAGGCTAGCAGGGAAGACTGTTTTTTGAGGGGTACAAGCCTAGAAGTTGGGTAATCAGTTAAGGAAATATGGTAATAAATCAGGTGAGCAACAATCAGGGTTGAAACTAGTCCTTGGTCATAAAGATGGAGAGGAGGAAATAAATTGATGACAGAACTGGCAGGACAGAATAGGTTATGGAAGGTGAAAGAGAGGGGGAAACTGAGGATGGCTTCCTGATTTCTAGCTCTCTAGATACGTATGGTAATGTGATCAAACATTTCTGAGAAAACCAGATGGCTGTGTTCAATAGGCAGTTGGATTTTGAAGCTCAAGGGAGAGATCTGAGCTGGAAAAATAGATTTGGGAGTCATTAGCATAAAGGAAATATTTACAATCATGAAATTGGGCAAGTTTCTCCATGGGAGAGTATAGATGAGGAAAAGCACTGAAGAAAGGATAGAATACTAGGGAACACTCACATCTTAGAGGAAGGCTCAGGGAAAGCCCATGAAGGAGACAGTTAAATAATATCAGAGAACTATAAGGAGGATCTGGAATGTTCAGTGCATAGGAAATTGAATCAAAGAAAGAAGGAATCTGCTTTGTCAAAATGCAGCAGAGATGTTATGATTTCAATGAAAAATGGCAATTAGATTTGGTAATAAGAAGGTCAGGTAAAGAAGAGTAAGAGAGTGGAGTTGGCAACCAGACTGCACAATGGGCTAAGGTATGAACCCAAAGTTAGGAAGTGAAGTCAGTTACTATTTTATAGTTCATTCTTTCAGGAACCTGAGGTAAAGAAGGTGATGACAGAGCTTAGGTGGCAGGTCTCCCCAACTCAGATGATCTCAAGCAGCTCAATAGAAAAGTCTAGCAATACAACATGTACACTCTTACATTCAGTAAATATTACATAGATCTAATCAAATATCAGAACCAGACCTTTAGGTTTTTACTTAGCCTTTCTTCCTCTTGTGTGTCATAATAATCCTTTTCTTTGATTCCTTTTTTTTCCTTAATCATTTCCTTTTAGTCAGTTCACCGTCAGCAAATGTTCATGTACTGAGAAGTTTCCCACAGAAATTCCATTTTGAGAAATTGGACTCAAGCCATTTCCTGCTTTGGTCATTGAAAAAATAATAATAGCTGTTATTTGCAGAGTAAACAATTCCATCAAGAAATGCTGAGTACATTAAATCTAAGTCATGTTATTGTTATGATCACTAGTATTAGAATAACAAGACGGTGGCCTTGTTCATCTCTAAAAAATTTACTATTGTTTAGCAAAGTTATAATATATGGGAGGCTGTAGTTTCAGAAATCCAAGATTGAACTATGTACCCTGTGGATGCTCCTTAGTTGTTTGATAACTAATCGGTTATTTTATGGCCTTAACATAGGCAAGATGGTGCGAGAGGAGGCAGAGTTGAAGAAGTGAAATCACACAAAGGACAGACTCAAAAGGGTTCTCAGGGAAATGTCAGTAATATTTATACGATATGTATAAAACTGTATTTTACACATTCTAAAATCACTTACAAATCTGATAGGAAAAAATATAATTTTCAAGACAATAAAGTAAGATCCAGCAATCTCACTTCTGGGTATATACCCGGTTACCTGTACTTCCATGTCCATCCAGCATTATTCGCAATTGCCAAAGCATGGAAACAACCTAAGTGTCTGTCAGCAGATAAATGGATAATGAATATGTCGTATACATATACAATAGACTATTATTCAGCGTGAGAAATTTGCTACAACATGGATGGGGCTTGAGGGCACCATGCTAAGTGAAATAAGTCAGACAAGACAAATACTGCATGGTATCACTTATATGTGGAATAATAATAATAAAAAATCAAACTCATAGAAACAGAGAGTAGACAAATGGTTGCCAGTGGCAAGGGGGTTGGGAAAACAGGGAGGTACAGATAAAATAAAAGGGTACAGACTTTCAGCTATAAGATGAATAAGTTCTGAGAATCTAGTGTGTAACGTGGTGACCATAGCTGATAACACTGTATTGTATCATTGATATTTTCTGAGAGAGTTGAACTTAAATGTTCTCACCAAGGGAGGGGAAAAGGGTAAATATGTAAGATGATAGATGGGTTAACTTGATGGGGAGAATCCTTTCACAATGTATATGTATGTCAAATCAGTTAGATATACACTTTAAATATCTGACAATTTTATTTGTCAGTTATACTTAATAAGGCTGGGGAAAAAAGACAATAAATTTTTTTTAAATTGTCTTATATGGTGATTATTTCTGATTTTAAGTTTGCTAGAAATTTGTTCTGGGCAAGAATTTGAATCTTATGGACTAGAGCCTTCATCCTGGGAATACTGATGTTTTAAAATTCTCCCAAATTACGGGCTATTGCATCAGAGTGAAATCCAGAGCTGATGATGTTCCGATTGCTTCTTTCTGCAATTTTAGGCTTTATTCATTTAGTTTCCCCCTTTTCATACCGTGTCTCTCATTTTTGATAGCTTAATCTTCAGATATTAATACTGTGGCCATATGAAATATATTAATTCATTTTACAAATGTGTGCAAAGATTTCTGGGAGTCACAGGCATGTTTGAGACATAATCCCTGCTTAAGGAGTTAAAAGAGATTACAGTTCAGTGGTAGAAACATAAAGTAGAACTGTCATAAAAGATTACATACTAAATTCCATGGGGTGTCCATCCATGTGCAGGGACTGGCTTTTATACATCTTTATATCTCTAATGTCAAGCTCAATCTGGCAGAGTGTAAGTTCCACCCAGTGGAACTGGGTGAAGAGGAAACCAGGAAGACTCATGATGAGGGATTGAGTGAGCTGGGTCTGGCCCTAGAAGGATAAGTAGAACCCGTACACAGTATAGTGAAAGAGTAACTTTCGGGGTAAAGCGAGAGATTGTATTAATATGCACACATTGCATTTTGTAGATATTAAGATCAGAGCTTCCCTGGTCCACTAGGATGTCAGATGATTGGTGACTTTTTAATTACATGTCAATTCACTTGGCAGTGATGGACAGAGCATAGGGTTTGAGTCTCACCCCTACCATACCAAGTGATTTTTAATAATGTGTATAAATTCTATGCCTATTCTTCTCAGCTAGAAAATAGGAGTATAATATCTGTTTGAGGCCTACCATATCCTAGAGTTACGTCAGTAAGTGATGGCTTTTTAAGAAAAAACAAAAGCAGAAACAAACAGGAAAAGATTTACCAAAAAAATAAATAGAAATATTTTAACTTTTAATGTAATGTGTAAGATGTTGGAACGTTTTCCAGTTTCACCTTGAAAATTTATACTTAAAAAAAAAAAAAAAAAAAAAAGCTGATGGACCCGTCCCACAGCTGGGATCAGAGGACCTAGCTCTCTCACTGCTCAGCTCCCATTCCTATAGGTCACATTGCCTCACCTCTCTGGGCCTGTTTCCTCCTATAAAATAAACAGTAATCTCCCCCTCTGTCCACACATTAGCCACTGGCCACATCTGACTATGAAATGTGGCTAGTTTGTAAAAAATACACATCAGATTTCAAAGCTAAAAATAAAAAATGTAAAATATTTTATGAATCATCTACTATTGAGTATATTTTGAAATATTTTGCACATAATGGTTTCAATAAAATCTATAATTAAAACTAACTTCACCTGTTTCTTTTTGCTCTTTTGATGTGACTACTAGAAAATCTAGATTAGATATGCAGCCCTGGTCTAGATGATCACGAATATCCTTCTCAGCCTTAGGACTCAGCCAGGGCCACTGTGGACACGTAATTCACAGTTTGATTTCCTCGCACTGAGATACGGAAGGATTGGCTGGGAGTGAGCAGGCTGGGGCGGGGCCCTGCCGGAAGACACAGACCCCTTCAGCTTTCGCTCCGGCTCGGCTCTCGGAGCCGGAAGGACTCCGACTCCCACGCGGGGCTGGGGGTAGACAGCCCACTCCAGTCTCCGGGCCCCGGGCGTTAAAGGGGCCGGGGCCGGGGCCGGGGCCGGGGGTGGGCGCGCGCGCCGGGAGGGGCCGAGCCGGGAAGCGGGTTGGTGCGTCAGCCTCACGCGTGGGGAAGGAAGCGGGCCTCAGGCCCCGGACTACCAGCGCGGGGTCCCCGGCACGTCCGCAGGCTGCACCGGGAGGTGGCGGCTTCTGAGAGGCGGGAGAGCCGAGGGCGGGCCTGGGAGGCGGCCGGGAGGTGGGGCACGGCCGGGGGCAGGCCCGCGCGGGCTTCATCTGCGGACTCACGGCCTGCTCCCGATCGCTGGGGATTCCGAGGCGCGGCGCGACGACCGGCCGGAGCGGCTATGGACCACCGCTGGGGCTTCCTGATCGGCTTCCTGGGCGCCGTGGGGCTGCTAGGCTCGGGCCACGGCGGGCAGCAGCCCCCGGGGACGGCGGCGCAGAGGTGCTTCTGCCAGGTGAGGGGTGTGCGTGGCGGCGCTGCGGTTCCCGGGACCCCTGCCTCCGCCGTACGCTCTGTCCGTCGCGCCCGGGCAGGTGGGGCGCTGGGGGTGCGTCTCTACATCTCCACCCTTCCGGAAGGAGCCCCCTGTGCTTCTGCTCCCTGGCAGGGGTGAATCCTCTGCAGCTTGCCTGGGTTGGTGTGGACCGGTTCCCTCCCCCCCGCCCAAACAGCCTGAACCGACGTCGGATCGCCCTCCCGCGCTTCCTGTCAGGCGTGGGACGAGAGGTGTGGGTGCACCGCTGTTTCTACCTAGTTGGTTTGTGCATCTTTTTTGGTCTTCCCTGCCCGGGGAAGGTGCGCGCGCTCACACACACACACACACAGTCACACAGTCACACTCAGTATTTTTATTTTCGCAGAACCTGGGTCTTCCTAACTTCTAATTTGACTTGGAACAGTGCGGGCTGTGCCTGTACTGGATGTCTTCTCCAGCCTTTCTGGCCAGGACAGGCTTTTGCAGGGGGGCTGCCCTCAGATCTCCCTGTCAGGCAGGAGAATGGCTTCGTGTGGCTTTTCTGTGTCTAAGCCTAACTGCCTGGTGTCTTGGGGGCCGCGGTTGCCCTGTGACTACTCGCCCTATGTGTCCTTTGTTTTTCCTGAATGTAGTGAGACTCTTTTACCGTGACATCCATATTGCTGGTCTGAATTGGGAGAGCGGTCCTCAGTGCACAAGTTTAATTACAAGCTTATTATGGTTATTTCCTTCTGTTAGTAAGAGATGTGGATTCCTTGAGAAAAAAAATTCAAAGAAAGTTACAGGTTTTTGGTGCCCACAATATCTGATATTTTAATATCATTATTCTTAAAGTCACCTTTTGGTTGGCTTCTGTTGATAAAAATTACATTTTATACAAAATTGAGATATGGGTATCCAAATTGTTCCTTTTAAGTAGATGTTACTATTAACTTATCAGAAATAACATTTTATGTGTGTGGGGGATAATACTATTTCACAGAGGAAAGAAGAATTTAAATATGCTTTAAATTCTTGGATTTTATTTTTTGCTGAGTGATTTGGAAGTTGGGGTGAGTGATAGCTGGGAAGGTGTAAGAGAAGTTGAAAGAAAATTGCTGCTTTATAACTAAGAGATTGAAAAGCTCCTTTACCTTCAGTGATTATAAACAGTACACAATCAAGTACTTAAAAGGAAAAAGGGTAATTTTTCTTCTGCTTACAAATATAACGTATCACAAAGTTTAAACATTTAAAAACAAGTAAATTAGAAATAAGTGGACTTAAAAATAAGGTATTTAGTGCAGAAAGATTCCATTGTAACATTTTCAACTACATTCTAGAGATTTGGATAATGGAATAAAAGTACATGTTGAACTTCTAAACGTTCACTCCGCTCCCCCATAACCATTTTAGATATCTGATTAAAATTGGGGAGCTTTTAGTTTTTTATATTCATTTACTTTTTCTTCTGATTAGTGTTAGGCTTTTTAACTCTTTCACAATATTTTCAAGGTTAAAATACACAAAAATCTGTTAGACCTCTTTCTTTTTCTTTTAGAACAAGAGTGACTTTTTCTTTCCAGCCAAATTAAAAAGTAATAAAATGAGTAAAAAACAAATTTAAGGGAAATTTAAAATGGTTTAGTTAAATAAACTTAAAAACAGAGACCATTGGGGCCTCCCTGGTGGCGCAGTGGTTGAGAGTCCGCCTGCCGATGCAGGGGATACGGGTTCGTGCCCCGATCTGGGAGGATCCCATATGCCGCGGAGCGGCTGGGCCCGTGAGCCATGGCCGCTGGGCCTGCGCATCCGGAGCCTGTGCTCCGCAACGGGAGAGGCCACGACAGTGAGAGGCCCGCATACCGCAAAAAGAAAAAAAAAAAAAAAAAAACAGAGACCATCAATTCCAATTCAATAAATGAAACAAGTGTACCTTAGTTCTATTATGTTCAGTAATGGAAGGGATGGGGGAAAGGGGAGGAAAGGAGGGGAGGGGACTGTGATGAATAGACATGAAGAGAAAAATGGAGACAAACATATCGACACGCACACCGAAACAGAGGGAGAGACAGATAAAAGAAAAAAATGGAGAAAGAAAAGATAAGGGGAGGAACAAATTATTCATTCAAAAAACATTTATAAACACTATGTACATTGATCTGAGAGTTTGGAATGCAGAAATAACTATGGCATAATCCCTGCTCTGAAGAGCTTACAGTTCAGCACATCATGTTCTTTGGGGCTTGGGAAGAGGTGGGGATCCTAGGTATTTTTTAAAAATTTAAAAATTTAGTAAATATTGCTAGAAACTAAATTTAAAACTAAATTTTCACCTGAGATTTGGAAATACAAGTTCAAATCTTGTCTGGTTCTATTTGCAGTTTCCAACTGGCCACAAAGTCCTGTTGACTCTTTTTTTGTTTATAGTCATATCCCTTTCTTCCTACCTGTTGCCTGTGCAACCTGTTACCACTTCTGCCTTGAGTTACCACACCATCACCCCTCACCACACTGTTGCATGGGTGCCTGACTTGTTCGTAGGGGTTCTGATTTGAGCCGGAGCAGCATGTAGTTAGTTATTCGACCTTAGAAAGTCATTGAAGTAAAATGTACAAAGCTCTACAAATAATCAGACTAAATTCAATAAGCATTTATTGAGTCCTACTATGAACAAGTTTTGAGAGATCAAAAAATAAATTAAAAAATTACAATTTAGTCCCAATTCTTGACACTCCAGAGTACGGAGACTGGTAAATAATTGGTGCTCAGCACGTGTTAGGGAAATTATAATACAAGATGTGAACACTACAGGAGCTGAAGTATATTCTTAATTAGAGATGGGTTGACAGCTTCCAATGAATATTTAAACTTAGTCAGTTACTGCAGCGGTCCCCAACCTTTTTGGACCCAGGGACTGGTTTCGTGGAAGACAGTTTTTCCACAGACTGGGGCCGGGGGTGGGTGGGTGGGAGGATGGTCAGGCGGTAATGCGAGCGATGGGGAGCAGCAGATGAAGCTTCGCTGGCTCGCCCTCCTCTCACCTCCTGCTGTGCGGCCCGGTTCCTAACAGGCCACGGACCGGTCGGTGTTGGGTACCCCTGAGTTATTGCATATGCCTGTTAGTTGACATCACATCCTATTAAAACCATTTTCACTGTGTGTTGTAAGTTCTTTTGAGAACAGTGCTTCAGCTTAGTTGCTCAAAATAAGTGATCAATTGTCTGAAACTTATAAATCTTCCTTATATACATTCCCTCACCCCTAATCCCTGTATCATTCTGTTAAAAAATGTTAAAAAACATTTTTTTACGCAGAAAATTGGCTTTTTTCCCCCTGTTGGTATACAAGTTTGTGAAGTCTAACACATGTACAGTTTTGTGTAAAAACCCCATAAATCAGGACTCACCCTTTCTTTATTTTTTGCTGTACGCGGGCCTGTCACTGCTGTGGCCTCTCCCGTTGTGGAGCACAGGCTCTGGATGCGCAGGCTCAGCGGCCATGGCTCACGGGCCTAGCCGCTCTGCGGCATGTGGGATCTTCCCGGACCGGGTGGGATCTTACCGGACCGGGGCACGAACTCGTGTCCCCTGCATCGGCAGGCGGACTCTCAACCACTGCGCCACCAGGGAAGCCCACTCTTTCTTCAAATCAAAATAGTATTGTAGTAGGTATGGGCTTGAAGTAAATGAAGATTTTTCAGAGTTTATTCCTTTGTGACAATTATTCCCTCGTTATGCACCATTAGATAGAACGAATGTAACAGAACTTTAGTCCCAATTCATGGAATCCCAGGATGCATTTTAAAGAAATCACCTCAGAAGAGATATTGAAGCCCAGATACGGAGGCAGTATGGACATCTTTTTCATCTTTTTTAAATTAATTAGAAATATGTTTGTAAACTTCTATACTCAGAATGTTTTATCTCTCTTAATATAGCTAATGCTGGTAACCCTCAGAGCCACTTGCTTGAATGCAGTAAATCTCCATCAGGTTAATGAAAGGGGAGTAGTTCAGATAATCCATAATAGCTACTTCAAAGGTGGATTATTTTTCCTTTGGAGTGCATTGTAGATACACTCTGCATTCGTGTATTTTAGCAGACTTACTTGTCTGGGTGTCTTGTTTAGGTCAATTTAAAAAAAAAGAGTTTTTATTAGTCAGAGTGGCTGGGCCATGGAAGAGACACTTGAGAATATGCTAAGTGGTGGGTGGAAATAAGTCCAGGATTAATACTTAGTCAGAGGGATCCTTGAAACTGGTTATACTGGAGAGGTGTCCATTAACTGTGAATGCTTCCAACATTCCAGGCTTTTCTGAACAAAGCATGTGGACCAAAGTGTATTTAACGTTGGTTGCCATACTTTGGGTCATTTAGCAACAATTTAAAGTTCTAGCAAGACCAAGACTTTAAAGAAGAAATAGCTCATAGCATTCCATGTTCTTAGAATGGTGCCTACTAGCCAGGATAGAATCTTTTGGTGTTTCTATTCTTTCTTTAACAGTTGTCCCAGTCTGCTCTGTCAGTGAATGAATGTTTTTCATGTTCTTTTTTTTTTTTAATGGTCATAAAACTCAATAAAATTTAGCACAACTGCAGTTCTTTGCCAAATAAAGCACATTTTGAGCACCTTTGAAAGGTATTTCATACAAGTATGAGGAATATATTCTTACAGTGCTTTGGGAAAAAAAATCTATGGTAGGACTGGTAGTTGTTGGGACACAGGAAGACTATTTAGAAAGTGTTTTTTGTTTTGTCTTTCATTGCAAAGTAAAGGATACCTCTATCCAAAAACTAGAGAACAAGCAGGCCAGTGTATTTTCTTTTCCTTTGCCTTTTTTGTATTTTGGTATTTGGTCCAAACCAATCAGAGTCAATGGTGAAATAATGGAGCTAACATTTGGTTATCTAGTTGTGTGTTGCACTGGAGCTTCAGATGTAAAGTTTTTGGAGAATTTTAACTGCAAACCTGGCCTTGGCTTTGGGAAATAGCAAGATCCCTGTCACTGGAAGCATTTAAGCAGTGGTAGGGTAATAGTAATGATCAACATTTACTGGGCATTTACTCTGGGTCGTTTTATCTTGATATCAACTCTTCGAGATGGGAACTCCTGTTACTTCTATTTTTGTACTCAGATAGGAAATTGAGGCCTAGAGAAGTTAAAAAGCAGGGGCAATGTCAACAACTAATAAGTAGCAGAGATGGGATTCAACCCTAGAAGGCCTGACTCCAGAGCCTGCCTGCTATCCACTGTTATACACTACCTCCCCTTGAGGGTGTGTGAGGGAGGGGATTGCTGGGTTGCTCTGAAGATAGCAAGAGAAGGCCTTCAAAGGCTTTCCAGCTCTTAAGAGACCAGGACTTTAAACTAGGTGATATTGTGGGTTAGGCCTACCTTGGTCCTTATATCTACCACCCTCAACAAGAGCCTTTCCATTGCTTCCTATTAGTTTGGCCCTCCACAAAACCAAAGCTGATTATCACCTGCAGCCTAGAGCAGCGAGCTTCAAATTTTAGCATTCATCAAGCACTTTGTGTGTGTGTTGCAGAGACGGGGAGTGGGGGTGCATTTTTAAAAGATTTGGATTCCTATGGTAGGGCCAGAGTTCTATTTCACTTTGGGAGATAGTGTAGTGGTTACTTATGCAGCCATAGCACATTTTGAAGTACAGCACCAAGCCATTCTTCTTATAAATCAGCACCTGTCTTTTGATCTTAGTTTAGGTAGTAGGACTTTGCTTTGTTTCCAAGGTGCTGCCCTGGGTCCATCAACTGGAGTTCTGCCTTAGACTTTTCCTGAGACTCTATTCTGGTAACATGCCTGGTTCTCTAATTTCTAGAACTGGGCCTGGTATCATACCTTCCAGACTTCCTTCCAGGGATCAGCTTCTGCTGCCTGTTGGCAAGCTTATCTGAACAGTCACATGGCTTGGATTTCCAAATATCTTCCTGCCTCTCCTTTGCTGGACTCTTTCCATCCAGTGAAACTCCTTTCACCCCCTGCCGTACCTCCTTAGCTGCCCTGTGGCCTGTCATTGTAGTTGGTAATACCTCCTACTCAATTTCTAAGGTAAGGGGCAGAAGATTTTTAAATCTACCATTGTCCTGCCTTCTCTTCCTCTGTGGCCTCTTAGGTTATAAGCCATCTCTGCTCTGGAGGCATCTTGCATTTCTTTCTGATTTGGGGCTTCTTATCATTCCCTTTGTAATTAGGATATAGATCGGTAGAATATTGGACACAAAGGGTTGTTTGCCTTTACTGCTTGCTTTCCTTGCTCTGTGAGTGCATTCCTGCCCCTTGAGTTGGCATGGTCTGGCACTGAGCACCACCATAGGTGACATGGAAGTACATAGTTATAATTAGGCAGTGCAGTGCTGGGCTCCAGTGAATGAGAGTGACAATGGACAGCATTCATTAATTCATTCACCAACCCATTCCACAAATAATTATTGAGCATCTACTGTGTGCTTTCTAGAAGTACAGTGCTCAGGACCGGGAATACAAAAATGAACAAACATGAGTTTGCTCTCAAGGGTCTTAACTCTAGTGGGTGGGAGTGAAATAGATACATTGAGTACAGTGAGGTAATTCTTGTGTAGGAGTATGTGGAGTGTCATGGGAACACATAGGAGAGACAGTTAACTGAGCAGGGGTTGAATGGTACCTGAGGGGCAGCTTTCCAAAAGAGGGGAGGATAGATTTTTACCTTAAAAATGAATTCCTCGGGGCAGGGGGGAAGAGAAATGGATTGCCTCAAACCCTTCCTCTTAAGATTTTTGTGTTTTTTTCTTTTGTGATTTAATATCTCTATCTGGCATGTGTCTCTTTGGCCTTTGCAGCCTTTGTGCCTGTTGTTCTTTGTATAATAATTTGTATCCAAGAGGAGAAACAGTAGCTTATTTTATGCTCTTAGAAGTTTTGCTTTGAAGGCTCAAAAGAAAGAGGTGTGAGAAATCAAATCATCTGGGTTAGAAGCACTTTTGTTTTGTTGGTACCCAAAATTAGGGCTCTAAGATTCTTGTGTACTCAGATAATTTTTACAGGAAACAAGGACACATTTGCATATGAAATGAAAATAGTTATTACAGTGACAAAATATGTAGATCAGATCTCTAGAAACTGAATTCTTTAGTCCAAAACAAATAAGACTAGGCAAATTGGCTAAACAAACAAACAAACAAAAAACTTAGCTCTTGAATATTGCCGTCATCATCCCAAGTATTCTTATCTCTTAGGTGAAAAATTTCCATTACTGTTTTGTGATGTTCTAAAATTAAAAGATAGTGTAGGATTTTACATATTCCAAAAGGAAAACACCTAAATTCAGTATTTCAATGAAGTATTCTTAATTTGTTTCCTTACCAACAGATTTTTAAATTATTTTTTATTGTCAATAACTCTCCCTAAAATATAATCCAAAGTGGTTTATAATGTAAATATTCAGACCAAAGTATAAGGATCTCTTTTCTGCAGCATGCTGTCTATTAAAAAAATAAAAATTTTAGTTTAAAAAAATCATAATATATTTTTTACTTGCTTAAAAGCACTGCTTAATTAATTCTGTTAGGTGCTTGCCTAGTCCCAAATAAACATCTCAGAATTTTAGCTTCACCACTGTTAACAATGCCTGATTATAATATGATTTCCCATTGCCTCTAATTATAACATGATTTAATAGTTTGATTTAGTAAATACAGCTAAGACATTGGTTTTAAGCATTTGAAGACCAGGATTGGCTTTGTGGTTAATTTGCTATCTCAGTGTTGCTAAGGATAAGTAATTTCTAAGTACCATTTCAAATCTATAAAAATTGTCATGGCCAATATTTGAGGGTTGTTAGATCCTTATAATGAATTATTGTTTCTCTTATAAATTCAATATCACTTCTTTTTATACATTCACCAAGCTTGTCTGTGACCTACACATCCTGTGGGAAACTAAAGTAAAGGAAAGACAGAGACAACTGAATTATAAGAATATAGAGTCTCAGAAAAACCAAGGATGGGAATGCCACTGGGCTTCAGGAAAGATGGTGGAAGTGGGAGCAGGCAAACCCTAGGGAATCCAGCTAGCATATGTTCTCCATCTCCTATCTCTGCTTCTCTGTGTCTTTAAAAATCTTTCCTCTCTCTGCCAGCTGGCTCACGTGCTCCTCAGTTCATGTGATGGAGTTTACTTGTTCACTGGTTTAGTGACAGAGGGAGACATTGCTCCTTCTTAGCCTCAATTCCTGATTCCTGGAGAGGGGACCATGACTTGTTTTGGCTTAGATGCCCACCCCCGGTCAGTCTTGGGGAGCAGTGTTATAGAGTGGCTGCAGGGGACCAACTCTTTGGGGGTATGTGTGTCATTATGAGCTCAGTACACCCACCTTACAAAAGGTATCCACTGCGTTCCTATAGGTATATAGTAAGAGCAATAGCATCACTAGATTATGGTCATGTCCCATCTCAGAAAATTAGGGGTTGGTTGAGTGAAGGCCTCTTTTATCATAACCGTGTAAGGAAAAAACCCTGTTGTGTCTATGGCATTTTGATATAACATTCCATTTTCTTTGTAACAGGTTAGTGGTTACTTGGATGATTGTACCTGTGATGTTGAAACCATTGATAAGTTTAATAACTACAGGCTTTTCCCAAGACTTCAAAAACTCCTGGAAAGCAACTACTTTAGATATTACAAGGTATTTAAAACAATTTTTTTTTGGTATAGGAACACTTAACGTTTAAATGGGTAATTACATTTTCTTAGGAATCACTAAGCTTCAAAATTGTGCTTATTATTTAAAATTGAGCAAGGCTATATTAGGAAAATGCAGTTCACAAGAATGAACCATATGGTTCTAAAACGACCCATTGGATACTTTTAATTTCAGTAATTGAGTTTTGAACACTAGAGTTAGAACCTAGTTGGTTAAATTGAAGTCAGAACAGAAACTATTATATCCTTATCAAAGTCATGAGTTGTTCATAACATTCTAAAACATCAGATTTACTCCAATTAATTTAAAAAGAGAAATATTTTTGAGAAGAAGCATGACTTTGTTCTGACCTGTATTGTTTTAACAAGTCACTTGTGACATTTTATCTTGAGATATCTATTGAAAGAGTTTAGAAAACCTCATCATTGGAGTATGTAGTTACAATCTGAGTTCACAATTGTCTGTTAGCTGTTACTTTCATTAAAAGACTGTGAGTTGAAAAAGAAAAAAAAAAGAAGACTGTGAGTTGAGCAGTGATAACATGAGCTACTTTGGCTCCCGGTTGCCATCTGTTCAGAGTCTGTTTAGTAGCAGAGTTTGTCTTTTTAACCAAGTCTACCAATTTATTCTTACCAGCTACACACTTATACCACCACTGAAACTTGACAGCTGGTTAGTGGAAGAAATAGAATAATTGTAGCCATTAACATGACCAGGTTATAGTATCATAATTCCACATCTGTCTGTTATAATCTCAAAATTCTTACTTTTATAACTTTTTTCTAATATTTTATTTTACAGGTAAACCTGAAAAGGCTGTGTCCTTTCTGGAATGACATCAGCCAGTGTGGAAGAAAGGATTGTGCTGTCAAGCTTTGTCAATCGGTAAGAACAGTGTATACGTTTAAGAACTGTCACATGTGTTTTTGAATAATTGCGACTTTTGAAAGGGGCCAATATAACTGAAATAATATTTCAATCCTTAGGTTAAATATAATGTTGTTTAAAATTAACATATTAAAAACCTAAACTTACAAATATAAAACCTATTTTGAATTGTTCTATCTTCATAATAATAGAATTTAAATTTTGTGGTTAATATAGTCCTTTGATTTATTACTGAGATTAATAGTTCTTTTGGCTTGATATTTGTTTTTCTTCTTATGTCTTACCCAAAGTTATGTTTGTAGTATTAAAAAAAATGAAAATAATTGAGGTACAAATACAATCTCTCCCTTTTTCTGTGGATGTATTAATTTTCTTCCTTGGGGAGGGTCTGGACAAATTACTTAGGGTCTGCACAAATTACTTAGGAATTCTCAGATTGTCTGCCCATAGAGGCTGGACTCTCTGTCAGTCAAAAGGCCAGTTATTTATTCCCTTTACAGTGAATCAGAACAATGTTCTTTCACTTCCATTATTAATTGGCCAATGTGAAAAAGAAAAACAATATCCAGTGTTAGTCTGGGAATAAGAAATGAGCACTCCGGTGGCTAAGTCTTTTTGGAGATCAATTCAGCAAATGTATCCAAACAATAAAAAAAAGTACATATCCTTTCACCTAGCAATTCTGCTAAGAATTTCACTTACTAAAATAATTAGATAGATGTCCAAAGATGGCCATAAAGCAATACTGAATATTGTAAAGATGTCAGTTCTGCTGAAATCAGTCTGTAAATTTGGCATAGTTTATTGTATGAAAAAATTAGAAACCGTCTAAATATCTGGTCATAGGAAAAGACTATACATTGACCTAGTTCAGAGTGTAGAAGAGTACACAATAAAGTGATTGTCTCTGTGTGGGTCCTTCCCTTTGGGCAGGTGTAATCTATTTCAGGAATGTACTGAATATACTTAGCATTAGAATAGGACCCTGCAATTTACAGAGCTCTCCCACATACATCATTATCTCTACTAACAGCATCACTTGAGGATAGGCAGATAGGTCCTGTGTTAAGTGGCCAACACACAACTAAAAACTAGTACCATTTTCCTCTGAAAGCGGAAAGCGCCTTAAAAAATAGTTGATTCCAAGACTGGAACAAGAAATATATAAGATGAACCTGGAGTATCTTGTCATAACAGAAAACAAAAAGTGCTGTTAAAGATTACTGGGGTAATATAAATAAGACACAGGTGCAGATAAAGACAGGTCAGATAAAAAAGATACAGGTCAGCACTTAGTGGGTCTGCTAGTGGCCAAATATGGGACAATTTGAGCATTAAAAGGAATAATGGTGGGCTTCCCTGGTGGCGCAGTGGTTGAGAGTCCGCCTGCCGATGCAGGGGACACGGGTTCGTGCCCCGATCCGGGAAGATCCCACATGCCGCGGAGCGGCTAGGCCTGTGAGCCATGGCCGCTGAGCCTGCGCGTCCAGAGCCTGTGCTCCGCAACGGGAGAGGCCACAACAGTGAAAGGCCCGCGTACCACAAAAAAAAAAAAAAAAAAAAAGGAATAATGGCTAAGGTGCTATTTTTACATTTCCGTGCTATAATATAATATGTGTGTAATCCATAGCATAACTTGTTGGATTTTTTGTTTACTTTGAAGAAATAACATAAAGACTGCCTAACTATTCTCAGTTAAAAAATAACCTGTTAACTTCAGTAATTTGTTCTGTGAATTTTTCTTATAAATCATAGAGCTTTAAAATATTTTTTCAGAAGATAGAATAAATGTCATCTAAAAGCATTTAAAAATTTTTTTCAGGATGAAGTTCCTGATGGAATTAAATCTGCAAGCTACAAGGTATGTACATATACTGATTAATGTGTCTAGTATTGAGCAAAAACTAAAAAAATTCACTTCCCCTGCCAGCTACTACCCCACTTCTCTGCTCCCCTTTGCAGTGAAACCCCTTGAAAGTTATTTGTACTCAGTGGCTGTAATTCATTTGTTTCTTTTCTTTAACCCTTTATTAAAGAAAGCTTGAAAGGTAAAAGTAGAGGGGAAGAAACAAAATAAAACATGTGTACCCATCACACAGCTTTAGCAATTACCAATACGTGGTCAATCTTGTTTCATCTGTACCTCCCATTCCATTCTCCCAGTTATTTCAAAGCCAGTCTGGGATAACTCATTTTGTTTACAAATACTTCATATACATCTCTAAGACAAAAAACACTAAAAAAGCCCCACATAACCAAAGTCAGGTTCCAATTTCTCTATGGGTTCTCAATTTCTCTTTCGTATGTGCCTTAATAGTTGATTTGAAACAGGATTCAAACATATTCCACCCATTGCACTTGGTTGATGTCTCTATGTCTCTCTCTCTCTCTCTCTTTTTAAATAAATTTAAAAATTTATAATAGTTTTAGGTTTACAGAAAAATTGTAGAGATAGTACAGTTTTTCCGTATACTCCATACCCAGTTTCCTCTATAATTAACATCTTACATTAGTATGGTGCATTTGTTACAATTAATGAAACAATTTTTATATGTTATCACTAATTAAAGTCCATAGTTCATTCAGATTTCCTTAGTTTTCCACCTAATGTCCTTTTTCTGTTCCAGGATCCCATCCTGGAAACCACATTATACTTAGTTGTCATGTCTCCTTAGGCTCCTCTTGGCTGTGACGATTTCTCAGACTTTCCTTGTTTTCGATAAGGTGTTTCAGAGGAGTACTGGTCAGGTATTTTGTGGAGTGTCCCTCAATTGGGATTTGTCGGATATTTTTCCCATGATTAGACTGGGGTTATGTATTTTTGGAAAGAAGACCACAGAGGTTAAAAAAAAAAAGTGCCATTTCATCACATCCTATATCAAGGGTACATACTATCAACATGACTTATCACTGTTAATGTTAACCTTGATCACCTGGCTGAGGTATTTTTTGTCAGCTTTCTCCACTGCAGATTTATTCTTTTTTTGCCCTTTCCATACTGTATTCTTTGGAAGGAAGTTACTAGGCCCCGCCCACATTTTAGGAGTGCTTCATCTCCTTGAGGATATAAATTGTTTGGAATTCTTCAATGTGAGAGATTTGTTATCTTTTCCCTCCATTTCCTTATTTGTTCAGTCATTTCTTTGTCTTGTGGGTATTTATTTTCTATCGTGGATTATAACCTAGTACTCCTTTATTTTGTTGTTCATATCGTTTCAGTTTTCACACTTGGGAGCTGTTTCAGTTGGCTTCTGTGTCCCTTTGACATACCCCCATCACTGTTTTTTTCCCTTTTGTTAGCACTTCTTTATTTTCTGGTTCTACTTGAACATTTCCTGCTCTTAAGTCTCTTTTAATCTAGATTCATTCCCCACCCCACCGCCCTTTTATCTTTCTTTGCCACTTATGTGTTGAAGGAAATGAATCAATATCCTATAGAATTTCCCACATTATGTATTTAGTGATTGTATCCCTGTCATGTCATTTAACATATCACTCTCTTCATTTTCCATAAACTGGTAGTTAAGTACTATAGCTTATCAGAGTCAGATTCCCCTTTAAAATTTCTTATTTTCTGCTTTATCGAGGTACAGTTGACTAATAAAATTGTAAGATGTTTATAGTGTACATTGTGATGATTTGATACATGCATACATTTTGAAAGGATTCCTCTCATTTAGTTAATTAACTCATCCATCATCTCACATATTTATCTTTTTTTTTTTTTGGTGAGATCATTTAAGTTCTACTCTCAGCAAATATAAATGATACAATACAACAACAATGATACATCAACTGTGGTCACCATGTTACACATTAGATCCTCAGACCTTATTCATCTTATAGCTGAAAGTCTGTACCCTTTTACCAACCTCTCCCTGCTTTCCCCACCTCCTTGCCCCTGGCAGCCACTTTTCTACTCTCTGTTTCTATGAGTTTGACCTTTTTTTTTGTTTCTACATATGAGTGATACTATGCAGTACTTGTCTTTCTCTGTGTGGCTTATTTCACTTAGCACAGTGCCCTCAAGGCCCATCCATGTTGTAGCAAATGGCAGGATTTCCTTCCTTCTCATGGCCGAATAATATTTCATCATATATATATCTCACATCTTCTTTTTACATTCAACCATTGACAGACAGATTGTTTACATATCTTGACTATTGTGAATAATGCTGCAATGAACATGGGAGTGCAGATATCTCTTTGATATCCTGTTTTCATTCCCTTGGGATATATACCCAGAAATGGGATTGCTCGGGCATCTGGTAGTTCCATTTTTAATTTTTTGAGAAATCTCTATACTGTTTTTCATAGTGGTTGCACCAATTTACATTCCCACCAACAATGCACAATAGTTCCCTTTTCTCTTCATCCCTGCCAATGCTGGTTATCTCGTCTTTTTGGTGATGGCCATTCTAACAGGTGTGAGGTGATGTCTCATGGTTTTGATTTGCATTTCCCTAATGATTAGTGATGCTGAGCACCTTTTCAGGTACCTCATTTGTATGTGTTCTTTGTAAAAATGTCTTTTCAGTTCCTCTGCCCAGTTTTTAATTTAATTGTTTGATTTTTTGCCATTAAGTTGTGTGAGCTCTTTAATATATTTTGGATATTAACCTCTTACCAGATAACTGATCTGCATATTTTTCTCCCATTCTGTAGGCTGCCCTTTCATTTTGTTATTGGTTTCCTTTGCCGAGCGGAAGGTTTTTTCGTTTGACATAGTCCCAATTTGTTTATTTTTGCTTTTGTTGCCTTTGCTTTTGGTGTCAAATCCAAAATACCTTTGCTAAGTCCGGTACCAAGGGGCTTACCCTCTATGTTTTCTTATGGATTCAGGTCTTAAGGTAAGCCTTTAATCCATTTTGAGTTGATTTTTGCACATGGGGTAAAAAAGGGGTTAGTTTCATTCTTTTGCATGTGGTGCCCTATAGTTAGATATTAAGGCTTATCAGATTCAGATTAATTTTTTGATATATATTCATTAGAGTTCCTGTGTACTTACAGTTGCATCACATAATGTCTGGTTTCCTCTTTTTTTTCATGATGTTAAGATTGATCTTTTGGGTCATTATACGTCCATTATAATGTTCCCTACTAGCTTTTTACCTGAAGGTTTTTAGCAGCCTTGATGATTATTACTTAGTTATGTTATTTCATTAGGGGTTTGAAAATATTGATATTCTAATTTTATCATTTTTCCTACACTAACTATCCATTATTATTGTATAAAGACCTTTTCTTGTCAACTCTTTGGATGCCTTGAAATACAGTTTATATAGAACACATAGAATAAATGCTTCATTCTTTTCCTTTGTTTACCAGTTTTCAGAATAATTATGAGTTGATGCCCCAGCACACTCCAAAGTTGCCCAATAAGGTTTTTATTTTTAAGTATTAATATGAACTTAAGTTTTGACATATTTAATGTATTGAAATCTTCTCTAGTCATTTAGTCATTATTTGTTTCAATGCTTGAGTTCCATCTTTGGCCATAAGAAGCTCCTTCAAGTTAGGAATTGTTGCCTTTTGAGATGATCCTAGTAGTCTTAGTAGATTTTTTGCCTTCCATTATGAAAAGATGTCCTAGGCTTAGTTTGTACCTTTCGTGCTTCAGTCTTGAAATTAACCACTTTTCTAAGGAACGCTTAGCTCTTTTAGTGAGAAATGGTGTTTAGTGATCATAACCTAAGCCATTGAGGTGCTAATTCTTACTGGGTTGTCATTGTTTCAAGGCCTTTTTGGTGAACAAATTCAATTTTTGATTACAGTGTTTTAAAATACACCCAGAATCTTACAATCTTTATTGTTTGCTACTGCTGTATTTCAAGTCATTATCACTTTTTGTCTGGATTATGGCAGTAGCCTCTTAAATGGTCTGCCTACTTCTAACCATGCTCTCTATATTAGTCTGTTCTGAAGACAGCAGCCAGAGTGATTTTTTTTCAATAAATTTATTTATTTATTTATTTATTTATGGCTGTGTTCGTTCTTCGTTGCCGCCCTTGGGCTCTCTCGAATTGCAGCGAGTGGGGGCTACTCTTGATTGTGGTGCACGGGCTTCTCATTGCGGTGGCTTCTCTTGTTGAGCAGCACGGGCTCTAGGGTGCGTGGGCTTCAGTAGTTGTGGCTCATGGGCTCTAGAGTGCAGGCTCAGTAGTTGTGGCGCACGGGCTTAGTTGCTCCGCAGCATGTGGGATCTTCCCAGACCAGGGCTCCAACCCTTGTCCCCTGCATTGGCAGGCCGATTCTTAACCACTGCGCCACCAGGGAAGCCCCAGAGTGATTTTTTTTTTTTAATCAAAGAAATCAGATTGTATCTCTCTGTTTAAAGCGTCCCATCTCCCTTGGAGTAAAATCCAAAGCCCTTATTTAGTAACAAGAGCAAATAAAGTGACCATATGCCAAGGTTTGCCTGGGACAGAACCAGTTTATGCTTGTTGTTCTGGCATCCTGTCTGATTTATTATTTGTCTCAAGTTTTAAATTTTTTAAATAAAATATTAACAATTGCATCAAAATAAGTTAGGATAGATTTGATTGACCAAATGCTTTGTATTTCTAGCTTCCTCTGTTGTCTTCTCTCTTATATAATATTTCAGATGTATGTACACTAAAGACTTCTTACTTCAACACAAAGATGACCAATAATAACTTGTCCTTCTCCTGACCTTTTCTAGATGTAAGGACACTAAACCTTTCTTTCAAAGACAACATCCTAGGTGACTACTGATAAAATAATTTCAGTCAGTCACAAATGGCTGGGGACAGCTAACTCCTTACAGTCTTTTTTTTTTTTTTTTTTAACATCTTTATTGGAGAATAACTGCTTTACAATGGTGTGTTAGTTTCTGCTTTATAACAAAGTGAATCAGCTATACATATACATATATCCCCATATCCCCTCCCTCTTGCGTCTCCCTCCCACCCTCCCTATCCCACCCCCCTAGGTGGTCACAAAGCACCGAGCTGATCTCCCTGTGCTATGCAGCTGCTTCCCACCAGCTATCTGTTTTACATTTGGTAGTGTATATCTGTCCATGACACTCTCTCACTTTGCCCCAGCTTACCCTTCCCCCTCCCTGTGTCCTTACAGTCTTGGCAAGCGGGGGGAGAAGCATTGACCACTACTATGCTGCTGGTCTTTTGGAGTTAGCAGCCATTTGTACTGTGGTATGTATCACACCTGTGATATATCTTAAGCTGCCAAGCTGCCATTTTACTGGTCAGTGAAAAACCTGGGAAATTAGAGGTTAGGCTTATGAGAAATATGTATGGGAAACAGAGGATGAGCAATCCTGCATACAGAGAGTAGTCCTTTATAGTGGCTGTATCCTTTACTGTATAGTGCAAATCAACCACTTATTACTATTTAGTACTTTTAAAATTTTACAATGAATCCTTTTGCCTGAAATAGCTGAAAGAGGAAAAAGGAAGTACTTGTTTAATGAAAGATGAAGTACTGAATTTCCATTTCTTAGAACAGTTGATGATGACATATAACTTGCACAAAGATCATCGTTTACTCTCCATAAGGGCCATGGAAGTATCACTGATCATACGAAAATCCAAACACACAGATCTGCTGATACAGCCTTAGCATCTGTTTTGTAAGTTAGTGTTTGTTTTAAGAAAACTGTGTTTAAGACAACAACTTGAGGGCTTCCCTGGTGGCGCAGTGGTTAAGAGTCCGCCTGCTGATGCAGGGGACACGGGTTCGTGCCCCGGTCCGGGAAGATCCCACATGCCGCAGAGCGGCTGGGCCCGTGAGCCATGGCCGCTAAGCCTGCGCGTCCAGAGCCTGTGCTCCGCAACGGGAGAGGCCACAATGGTGAGAGGCCCGCGTACAGCAAAAAAAAGAACAATTTGACACGTGTAGCTGGAGACAGTGCATTTACATATCATTCTGGGATATGTGATTTTTCATTCAGACTAAATAACTGTTCTAAATTAAATTTTTCTGATATTTTATTATGAAAATTTTCATGCATACAGCAAAGTTGAAGGAATTTTCCTGAGAATACTCTTATACTAATCACCTAGATTCTTCCATTAACGTTTTCATAAACTCACTTTACCACATATCTGTCCATCTGTCGATCCTTCTAGCCATCCATTAAACCATTTTATTTTTTTGATTCATTTCAAATAAATTGTGAGCATCAGTACACATTGCCCTCACTATATGTCATTAACTAGATATATACATAACTGGAAGTATATCATTAAGTAGAGTCCAATATTTGCTTACGCGTATGTTTCATAAAATTAATATACAATGAAGTGCACAAATCTTAAGTGTGCATTTTTTAAATGCATACACCTGTGTAACTGTTTCAATATAGAACATTACTGTTACCCTAGAAAGTTGCTTCATACTCTGTCCCAGTCAATCCATACTCCTTCCCTAGAGGCAACCACTGTTCTGCACTTTTTCCACCTTAGATCCAAACTAATTTTGCTCATTTTTAATTCCGCATTTTCTTATTCATACACAGAGTGAAGTCATAGCTATTAATGTGTTGGCTCCAGTGCAGAACTTTGCAGTAATTAGATGATGCCATTATCAGCTATTTCCAATAGAAAATCATTTAATTCCAAGAATTGTTTGATTTTTTCATTCAGCTGATGGACTCGAAGTAAAACTTTTGGAAGTGCATTCTGTTGAAGGAAAACACTTGTCACTGAATGTTAGTATAAATGCATTTAAAGTCCAAAATTGAAGACAAAGGGTTTGTTTTGTGGTGATAATACACCTACAGATTTTGATAAAAACAATGTCCTGGTAAAAACAATATCCTTACTAAATCAAGAAATCTGTGGAGCAGAAATGAATTTTTAATTGGTTGAGGTACATACATAATTCATAACTGCATCCAAACATGCTGTGATATCTTACCACTTAAGATAGAAGTGGTAATTGCCAAAATATATAGGTTTTTGTTTTTATATATACACTAAGTAATGACTATAAAGTTTTGAAATGAAGATGATGCTGAAGAAAATATTACTTTAGCATGGCAGTAGGACTTTGCTGTCCATCATCAATCCAATTTTATAAATGTTTGAGCCTTTGAAGAACTATTTTGTAAAACAACCCAAGAGTCCTTCATTGGTGTTGATTGATTTTTAATAAATGAACCCTCTAAATGCATTTTCAAATCAGTAGAAATTTTCATTTTCAAAATCAGTAGAAAATCATTTTCAAAATCAGTAGAAAATCATTATTCAAAGTATGAATTAGTGGAATGCTTAAAGAAAAGAACAAAACAAATTTCAGCTTTTGAATGTTTAGCAAGTTGCACTTATTATAAGAAAGATTGTAAACAAAGACCTTAAATATTTATTCCTATGAAAACGAGGGAGGAATTGTACACATTAAGTGAGGAAAGCTCAAATGGTATACTAGATTAAATTCTGAAATTTTATAATTGTATTTTGGAGAATCTCCCCTTGTGGGAAGAGTCTCCTGTTGATGAACTCTTGCTTTTAGCTGGATAAATTTATATTCTGACCTGAAATGGAATGAAATTAAGAAGGCTTACAATTTCATAGCGTCTCTATTTGGCAAAATATTTAAAATAATTTAAAAAATAAAGACAACTTATTTGATGAGTCTTGTCTTAGAATATTTACTGAAGAAATTTACTTTAGAGGCAAAGAATAGAACTGCGAAAATATGTGGGCTAAAACATTTTCATATATTTACCTGTAGAGATAATATTTTCTCAATTAAAAATTATATCTGCAGGGAAGAGTCAGTTGAAGGTATGGATGATTTCAAATTAACCTTAAAATTAACTTTGAAGACGATTGTGGGCAATTTTATGAAACATTGAAAATAATAAGCATATTGGAAAAATTATTTTTCTTCAGGAAAATGCCAATGACATAGTTTTGAGACAGATGTGACTTACAAAGCTGATTAAATTATTAAGTAGGAACTAAGAAAAGTTATTTTGTTTAATTTATGTTTTAATATTCAGGTAATTATAATAATAAAGTTAAAAAATTTTTGTTTTAAATATACATAGGTATATAAAAATACATAGGTATATGTTATCTTTTGAACAATTTTGTTTACTTTTTGATAAGTATTTTTAACTTCTTATTTTGAAATAATGCCTAACTTATAGAAAAGTATCAATATTAATATAAAGGCATTTTGTACACTTTTTATAAACATTCACTAATTTTTAATACTTTGCCTCATTTGTTTTAGCATGCTTTTTGTATATACGTATTCTTATTGTTTTCTGAAACATTTGAGAGTAGGCTGAATACATCATATCCCTTTACGTATTAATACTTAATTATGTATAAAATAATTTCATTTTTGAAAGTAGTTTTTGAATTGAACTGTCTTTAGGTCGACCAATGTAATGAAACAATGTTGTAATTCAGTACATAAGCATTTCAAAAAATTGTATTATTTCAGTTATTTTAGTGTTCCCTTTTATCCTCAAAAGAGTCCTAGTCTGGACAGTCATTTGTGTGGTCATCCGAACAATAAGGACATAATAGGCACTCAGTTAATATTTGTTGAGTGATTGAATTTGTGGCCTCCTGCTTCCAATGTTGTCTTTTAGCTGTATGGTGGTGATGACTGGTGTGTTGTGAAATCTCATGATCCACACTCACTTCCCCTGTGCCATATACACAGCTAGCAGAATATATATAGTGACTTAGACATTGAGAAGAAATATGGTTGTTAAAGAGTATATTTTAAGCACCTAAAGATATTGGAATACTTTTTATAAGATTTGGTAGATTCCAGGGCATTTTTAGAATCATGGCATTTGGAGCTGAAATGGATCGTAGACACACAAGATCTAGCCCAACCACTTATTTTATGGAAGAGAAAACTGATGCTGACAGTTAGGTCATTAGGAAAGTGGGACATTGCTCCATGACTCCTTGCCAAGTGATTTCTTTAACCTCAAAGATTTTCTTAATGGACATTTTGATAATGAGTTATCAGACTCTATAAACTATTCTTTATTTTGTCTACATAATAGTAAATCGTGTTCGCCAACAAGACAAAGGGCAAAGACTTTATTTTTTAGTTTCAGGAGGAATGTGGGGCTAATTTTTTCTTTTTTAAGTTTTGAAGCCAGGGGGATGGTGCTAGGTATAAAAGAACCCCAAATTCCTTTGAAATTCTTTTTTAAAAGTTTTTAAAATGCAATCAGTTGAATTCTATTTATTTCCCTTTTGTTTTAGTATTCTGAAGAAGCCAGTAATATTGAAGAATGTGAGCAAGCCGAACGACTTGGAGCTGTGGATGAATCTCTAAGGTTTGGGGGTTTTTTGCAGTAGTATTTTATGCTTTTTCATGTGAAATGTTAACTTAAGAAAAAGAATACCTCTATTTCTTTTCTTTGTTTAAAGTGAAGAAACACAGAAGGCTGTTCTTCAGTGGACCAAGCATGATGATTCCTCAGACAACTTCTGTGAAGCTGATGGTATAACATTTTTTTATACTATGCATATTAAGATTGTGCCTAAGGAAAAGAAATTCTTTTAAAATAATTTAAAAAATTATTTCTAACAGTTTGGCAGTTCCTCAAAAAGCTAAACACAGAATTACCATATGACTTAACAGTTCAACTCCTCAGCATATACCCCAAAATACTGAAGACAGGGAAGCAGATACTTGTACACCCATGTTCACAGCAGCATTATTCACAACAGCCAAAAGGTGGAAACAACCCAAGTATCCATCAGCAGATGAATGTATGAACAAAGTGTGATATACACGTACAATGGAATACTATTCAGCCATAAAAAGAAATGAAGTTCTGATACATGCTGCAATATGGATAAACATTGAAAACATTAAGATAAATGAAATAGGCCAGACACAAAAGGACAAATACTTTATGATTCCACTTATAATATATAGAGAGAGTAGGCAAATTGATAGAGGCAGTAAGTATATTTGAGGTTACCAGGAGTTAGGGGGAGGGGAGAATGGGGAGTTATTGCTTAATGATTACAGAGTTTCTGTTTGAGGTCATAGAAAAGTTTGGAAACAGCAACGATGGTTGCATAACATTGTGAATGTATAAAATTAATGCCATTGAATTGTGCTCTTAAACATGGTTAAAATGGCAAATTTCATGTTATATATATTTTACCACAATAAAGCAATTTAAAAAGAAAACCCAGTTTCTGGAAAATAAAAATTTACCTCCTGAGTTTTGCAGTTCTGTGTACTTAGTAATATATATAATTTTTGTGATATGTATAGGTATTTTGCATAAATAGATAAAAGGTAGAGATTGCAAAAACCTGCTTTTGATATATTGGCCTTGGATTGTTAAATATTTTCCTTAATGATGGTCTGTGTTATTTTTGGAAAAGAGAAAAATGAACCATGAGTTATGTCTGTGACATCTAAAACTAAGCCAGAGCTCTGGTATGATTAAAATCTAGGAGCCCTAGAACCCATTAGAAACATTTGATTTATGGATTTATTTATTTAGATTTATAGATTCTCCTAGTCTTCCTTTTTTTTAGTATCTCCTTTTTTGTAAGTTTGTTAGCCTTTTAATTGGCTAAACAAAATTAAACCAAATTGAGTTTTTGTATCCTTCTTTGGTTCTTTTGGAATAGATTAATGATCTTCTAAAAAATCAGTGAAAAGAACGATATAGATCATTTTAATTATAAGCAAAAGATGAATCTTGCAACACCCCTTCCCCCCCAAAAAAAGAGGGAAGAGGGCTTCCCTGGTGGCGCAGTGGTTGAGAGTCCGCCTGCCGATGCAGGGGAAACGGGTTCGTGCCCCGGTCTGGGAGGATCCCACATGCCACGGAGCGGCTGGGCCCGTGAGCCATGGCCGCTGGGCCTGTGCGTCCGGAGCCTGTGCTCCGCAACGGGAGAGGCCACAACAGTGAGAGGCCCACATACCGCAAAAAAAAAAAAAAAAAAAAAAAAAAAGAGGGAAGAAAAAGGGAAAGTAATTATTTTTAATTTGTGGCTTCATTTTGGAAAAAAAAGATACATATGCTTTCCTTAATAAAAACCATGACCATATTTTGGCAGATACATATCTATAACCCTTTATTCCTAATTCTCAAATCTGAAAACTTTGAAAAATGAACATTTTTCTCCTTAAATTTAGTACAGATTCATTCAGTGTGAATATTCCTGTTTTTACTGCATGTTTCTATTCATGTTTTTATGTGTTTGATTAAAGGTTGCTGTCCCAGTCCCTGCTAGAATAATATTGAACATATGTTGCATGTACTGTATTACCTTTCTAAAATCTGAAAAGTTCTGATTTCCAAAATACATTTGGCCCCAAGGGTGTTGGGTAAAGAACTGTAGACTTATATCTAGCTTTAGGCCAGTAAAGAAAGGGGAATAAAATGCTCTCCCAACCCTAACTTTGCCATCTTTTCTGCAAGGATTCTTTGGCTTAAACATTGCTATGTGAGATAAAATTCAACTTATAACATGCAGCATAATTTTTTTTAGGCCTGCAGTGTTAGAGAAAGAATGGTAATACTTTAACCAAAGTATCCTTTTAAGACTACATGCTTACATTTGTGTCACAAATCAATAAGTCACTCCTTATATGGTGGAGTTCTGTTATCTTGGGTGAATAACTTGTCCATTTATATTTGTTTCTTCTGTTAAAGGAGGGTAAATATTAAAAAAAAAGGACAGCTTTGTAAGGAATAAATAATGTATGTAAATGGTAGGTAGAGGATACAAGGTATTTTGTAAATCCTAATTAGAAATTTGAGCTTTTGTTACCTGGCAAAATAAGGTTATAGTAACCTTTTTTTTAGTAAAGTTGGGAGAGAGGAAGTATTTGTTGTAAGTAAAATTATGTCAACTAATGTTTATCTCTAACAAAGCAAGATATTAAAAATTTAATCATTCCTTGGTGATTAGTTTTCTGTCTTAAAGTACTAGATGCTGAGTGTTATTTATATATATTTTTTAAGAGTCAGAGTTATTTTTTATGAATTTATTATAGTTTGCTATACTGAGGTAATACCTATAGTATTAATTGAGATGAACAGAGATATCTGCTCCTGAACTAGGTGATTCCATGCAGATTTGTTTTTTAAATTTTTATTTTTACTTCTTCTAGTTATTTTAATTGCTACTTCTGCCTTGGACTCTGTTATTTCTAGGTGCTGTCACTGGGCTGTTTCTAGAAGCAAATTTTCCCCTAATTTGTGACTCTAATGAACTGTGAATTGGGATAAAAATAACCAAGCATAGTTTTATCTTTGTTTTTTAAATGAGAAGTAGGTACTCTAGAGAGCTTGATGGAGTCTCGTGTAAGCATCTTTCTGCTCAGATTTTTGTCATCTACTTTGGTTGCTTTGAGGCCATTTTCACTCACTTCCTCATTCTTTGTTGGTTCATACTGTTAAGCTTTATCGATGAGTCCGGTATTACTGTGTTATTAACTAATTCCCCAAAGCCACTGAGGAGCAGGGGCCATATTTTTTTGGTTTTATTTTAAAGTTATATTATACAAATTTATAGAACATATGAGAAACCAATATCCCACCAATTTTCTATGTTTTCCATATATCTCTGTAATTAACTTTTCTATAATGCTTATCTTTTCATTTTATTAGGCAGCCTTTGTACTTAACAGTTCTGTTGACTGTAAAATGGTCTATTAAGATATATCATAATACCAATGCCGTAGTTAATATTTATTATACTCTTACTGTTGTTCTAAGCACTCTGCACATATAAACTTCTTTATGTCTCACAGTAATGCTATGAGTATTATCTCCATTTTACAAATGAGGGCACCAAGGCATAGAGAATTTACATAACTTGACCACGGTTCCGAAGTGAATAAGTAGCGGGTCCTGGATTCTAACCCAGGCACTCTCGCTCCATAGACCATGCTCTGCTCTGTTGGATATTTAGGTTGCTTCTGATTTTCCCTTTTATAAATAATGCTGATACAAATATCATCCTGCTTATAACTTTTTGAATATTTAGGATTATACCTGTGGGACAGCTTTGTAGTGCATCCTGATGGTGGTCATGTAAGAAGGAAGTATTTGGTAATAAACTGTATGGTACTAATATGTCTTCATTTACCTTAGTTACTGATGAACTGCTTGTGGTTAATGTGATGAGAAATGTATGGTATATTCTTTGCCTGGATAGCTTATAAAAATTGAATTACTATGTCCCTTCAATTCTAAAATTCACATATTCCTATTTTTTTTTTTACCATTTCTAAAACCAAGATGCTTTTGTAAACAGTGTGTAATTTAATGTGGCTGTGTTTGTTCCTTCTTTTCCCTTCTTTTTAGGATTTCTCCTAAAAAGGTGTTTTTAAATCCTAGATGCATTGTTACATTTGTAGTGCCTTAGAATCGATGGAATACAGTCTGGTCATATTAGCTTTTTAAGGTTACTGAAAAGAAGGAAGATTATTAAAACATTTTATTTTACAGACATACAGTCTCCTGATGCTGAATATGTCGATTTGCTCCTGAATCCTGAGCGCTACACGGGTTACAAGGGACCAGATGCTTGGAAGATATGGAATGTCATCTATGAAGAAAACTGTTTTAAGTACGTGTCATTTTCATTTCGAAATTCCTGAAAGATGTGTTCATTTCTCTTTATAAACAAATAAACAAAATCACATTGATTTAACAGAACAAATCAAATTCACCTTATTAAAGGATGTATTTGGACGTGGAAACGTACTTGTTCATTAATCCAGTTCCCCTCTGGGGAAACATGTGGACATGCATTTCAACAAATAATTCTTTGTTCTTTAAAAGACTTAGAACAGTGTTAGACTTTTATGGGAATATTGTAGGCATTTCACAAATGTTCCTTAAGTAAATTATAGAATCTAAAATTTTAAATTAATTTTTATTGGAGTGTAGTTGCTTTACAATGTTCTGTTAGTTTCTGCTGTACTAGAATTTCATTTTATAGATGAAGTAAGCTAGAGCCGGAGAGATCATATAGTTAGTGGCAGGGAATAGATTAGGATGTATAATTCCTAATTCTCTTTTTGGTGCTCTATACTCCTCTTTTGTGGCTATAGTTATTTTACCTGCTTTAAAGTTAAATTCTTTTCAGAGAATAATTATAATTAGTAACATTTGAGCACTCACGGTGTGCCAGGTATTGTGCTAAGCATGTTACGTACATTTTCTCCTTTAGTCCTTGTAATACCCCTGTGTTGTAGTCATCACTGTTTATAGATGGAGAAACTGAGGGTTGGAAAGGTTAAGTGATTTGTCTAGTGTCAAAGATCTAGTAAGTGGAAGAACCCCCTTTGTACTGTTACCCACTACAATGGAAGCTGTCAATTTGATCATTGAGAGACTGAGACATGCTTCAAGTTTGTCCACTTGTAAGCCTCTAGGCTGTAAACAATGTATGTACTGGTTTTTGGAAGGGATGCGTGTGTTTGTGCGCGCCTGTGTGCACACAAGCGTTATGCTATCTCAGAGATGGGGATAGTTCTGGGAAGATTTCTGGAGTTCCCAAAAGTGGCAAAAATACATTTCACTTTTTATGTCAAATATACGCATAAGAGATCAGCAATTTCTTTTTTTGACTTGTAGAATTTCTACAGTTTGGGAAGTGGAGAGTTTTCATTATTTACTCATTTCTGCCATGTATTTCATTTAAATTCTCTTGACTATTATTAGGAATGTTTGGTTTACTGAGTTTATTGACTGACTTTAAAGGTTTTTTTCCTTAATTTTTTTTGATGTGAAGTAAAATAAAGTCCAACTAAAGCATTTTTTAGATTTTGTATAAGTTTTGTAGTTACTTCCTAACTAGTTTATATCATGGTCCCCATAATATTTCTAAACTATAAACAATGTATGAGGCACTAAATTGAGGATGTTAAAATACAACTTACATGTTCTGTTCTCAAAATGTCTCAAGCTGTGCAAATTTGTAAAATAGATAAAAGGACATTAAAACAATCCCTACACTCTACTAAAGATACTAATGAATATTTATTTTGAGATTTAAAAACACTTTAGTGACATACTAACTCTCTCTTTTTTTTCTTGTTAAAAACTACCTATTATTGAAATCATAACAAACTTGATGGCCTCAGGGCAAACTGATGTACTTAAAATTACCAAAGTGGAAAATAATCTACCCAGTTTTTCCCCTTTTTTATTTTAGTGCTTGTGTTGGATATTTACATTTTTTGCTTGTTTGTCTTTCAAGTAGGAGTGTACTTTGTGACACACACACACATATATGATATATATAAAAACATTAGTAACTCTAGGAGAAGAGCTAGACTGGTATTTTTTTCTTCCTTTGTTTGAAGAAGTGATTAGGAAATGACTTTCTAGCTGCTACAATGGGAAAAGATCAGAAACTATTATCACTAAAACAAATAACCACCCTCCCTTAAAGCAGTTAGAGCAAATAAATATTTTATAAGGTCAGTAAAACAATTTTATTTTGGATATAGTCATTAAAAAACTTTTCGAGATAATTTCACTTTTACTTAAATAATTATAACATGATGGGTAACATATTTATATTTTATACTTTATACTTTAATTCTTTTGTTTGTAGGCCACAGACAATTAAAAGACCTTTAAATCCTTTGGCTTCTGGTCACGGTGAGTTATTTATTTGCACTGTTATTTTTCAGCCAGTGAACTTTGGTTAGAAGGAAGGAGAAGGCAAGATAAGGGTTGGCAAGAGCAGTTGAGATCATATATTCTTGTTTTCACCGAAGTTATGTCTCATTCTTGCAGAGTAATTGGTGTTGAAAATATTACACTTCAGTAAGGAGTATTTTTGTAATGAAGTTCATTGTGTTAGACTATCATAGGATTAAGTTTAAGTTATACATTTATTCTTTTATGCATTTTTGCAGAATGTGTGTGTTCAGGCTTTCTACTATTTGTACTCATCTTTGAGTTGAATGAATATCAAAAAACTTCTGCCTCACATCTTTCCTAAAACTTGAAATTGTTGTATATATTGGGAGTCTGATTTCAAATTCACATGACTTTATAGCTCATTAACATTTTTCATTTTCTACTTATACTCAGGGTTTGGCTTAAATGCTGCCTTCCCCGCCCAAATTTCCCTGATCCTCTTAACTGGAAGTAATCTCTCTCTCCTCATAAAGTGATCTTATGTATTGTTTTGTTCCTCTTACAGCTCTTTCCACTTGCTAGCATTATTTTAATATTATTTATATATCTATTGATCTACCCTGGTACTTTGGACATATGGGCAGCATTTATTGATTTAATCCCTTAATACAGAGTCTGGAACATAACAGATGGAATAGTTTGTTAGATAAATGATCAATGAAATTCACCCTCCTCATTTAATGGTCTTGTCTACAGTAGTGAAAATCACTTGTTCCTCCAACAAATGATTATCCACCATTTACTATGTGCTAGGCACTGTATAGGTGCAGAGGGGATGTAAAATTGAAACTCACGAACCCTGCCCAGTCTATAATACACAGAACAGTTTGTTGAATAAACCATTTCAAGTGTATGATTTCAGGCTTTTTCCTTAGGAAATATATAGCCCTGTTCTCTCAATATGCGCTTACTGATGAAATCTTTGATGTACTTTTAGTAAATGTGGAATGGTTTTCATTTTTTAAATTTATTTGAAAAGCTGCTGATCTCATAGAGTCAATAAACATGAATTTCCTCCTGGAAGGCAGTGAGATTGCAACGTTCCCTAAATGTTGGCAGACTAGTCATTCTTAGAAATGAAAGAGCATCTTTAAACAAGGCTTTTGGATTTATATGGAGTCACATATGGTACTCAGTGGAAACTATTGATTTACTATCAGATGAAATGCAAATTCCCAGGCAAGAGATCATCTTCACTGTGAACTCACATTATGATCTGATAAGTTAATTAACCACCCTCACTTATTTTAAAGATAAATGGGAACAATTTCAATGTTTATCGTTAGGGAACTGGTTAAATGAATTATGGTATATTCATATAGTAGAATATAGCCATTCTAATTGTTGCTGAAGATTTATATTCATTTATATCAGTGGTGATCAATAGCACATTTAGGAGAAGAAGCAGGTATCAAACAGTATGTATAATATATATATATATATATATATTTTTTTTTTTTTTTTTTTCTGCGGTATGCGGGCCTCTCACTGTTGTGGCCTCTCCCGTTGCGGAGCACAGGCTTTGGACGCGTAGGCTCAGCGGCCATGTCTCATGGGACCAGCCGCTCCGCGGCATGTGGGATCTTCCCGGACCGGGGCACAAACCCGCGTCTCCTGCATCGGCAGGCAGACTCTCAACCACTGCGCCACCAGGGAAGCCCTATAATATATTTTTTATAAAAACATAATTGATATAATATCTAAATATCCTGTACACAAAGAAAAAAGACATTTACCAAAATGTAAATGGTACTTATCTTTGGGCAGAGGGAGTTATGGATGATATTTTTTATTTTATCTTTGTCTTCTTTTTTTTTAACATATATTTGCAATGAGCATATGGTACTTTAATAAACAATGGCATTAAATAAAAGTGGCAAGGGCTTCCCTGGTGGCGCAGTGGTTGAGAGTCCGCCTGCCGATGCAGGGGACATGGGTTCATGCCCTGGTCCGGGAAGATCCCACATGCCGCGGAGCGGCTGGTCCCGTGAGACATGGCCACTGAGCCTACGCGTCCAAAGCCTGTGCTCCGCAACGGGAGAGGCCACAACAGTGAGAGGCCCGCATACCGCAGAAAAAAAAAAAAAGTGGCAAAATGAAGACAGTTTTTCAATAGTTAATGAGCAGCTGCATACAAACTGCTGAATTGTGCATAATTTGAATCTTACAAATAGTCTTTAAAAATATTCCTGAATAAGGTAAAATTTTATAATGTCAGTCCCGAGAGTTTGGAAGCAATAACACTCATCTTTAGCAGAAACTGTGTTATAGCTGTAGAACAAATAAATAAGTGAAAAGACTCTGACAGCCAAATAACTGTGAGTCCTTAAGATATTTAAGAGTACTCTCAGATGATAGATTAGATTATTCTTTCCTGTCAGCCCATATTAAATCTTGGACAAGCTGAAAATACTCTTTATTCAGGCTCTTGGAGATGAAACCGTTTAGTCAAATCGGGCATAATTCCTTTCATCACCAGAAAGAGTTGCAGTCACAGGCACATCTCACTCTAAGATTTTATTTATGTGGGTGACCTGATGAACTAGAAGTAACCCCTACTAAGTCTTATTTTTGTGGAAGTGTAGCAGTTTAAAAGGAGCATCTCGAAGAAGTTTTTAATAATAAGCATTTTGTTTTCTTTTTTCAGGGAAAAGTGAAGGTAAGTATAATGTCTTTATCATACATCACATATATGAATTTGCTTATACATTCAGATGTTTGTTGGGCAAACTTGTTTTTTTCTTCCCGCACGTGAGACAAAGAAAAAGTTAATTTTTATATCTTTACCTGAAATTCTAGAGGTGACAGCATAGGTTAAGGGAAATGTGACTCTTTGTGTCTGGGATCAGGCAGTAGAGACAGCCTGCCTCAGCCTCTGATAATTCACTGGTACATCTTAGCTATTGCATGTGAAAGCTAGGCATTTCCCCAGCCTCTGTCAGGGAAAACTTCTCCTTTACTGGTTGAACGCTAGTATCTGCTAGGTCTCATATAGGAAGGTTCTAGACATGATCGGAGTGTTGAGCTACCGTCTTCCAAGCTTGTGGTGACTCTTGGGTGTAGGTATCATTGCCAGCTCTTTAAGTTAATTGTAAAGCTAAAAGTTTTAACATATTTTAGGTTTACTCTGTCTTTTTGAGAATGTTTTTGCTTTATGAGTGAGATTGAAATGATTTTTGTTACTATTTGAAGATCTCAACCTGTCTCTCATTATCAGAGAAAAGATTGTTAACCTGTAGAGGCTGTCCTTAGAGAAAATATCTTATTTATGAGTATATTTATAAGTATTCATTTTAGTCAAGTATGAAAGCTGATATATTAGGTGATTATCTAACTGGATCACATTCAGAGAATATCTACTTCAGGATTATAAAACTGAACTGAAAATTTCTTTAGATGGCTAGGTCCCAAGCAATGTCACACTCCTACTCCCCCCAAGTCATGGTCCAAAACTTGAAAAAAAAAAAAACCCTCAAAACCTAGAGGTTCCCCATAAGGAAACAAATCACTTGTAATCCCACAACCCCAAAATAATTGATAATGATAATAGCTAAGAAGACATGCTAGTACTTTTCAAAGCAATTTACAAATATGAGTTTATTTAATCCTTCCAACAATCCTAGGAGGTATTATTTTTATCTCCATTTTATAGAGGCGGAAAATGAGTCCCAGAAAGGTTTAGCAACTCAGCTAAAATCTTATGATTTGTAAGTAGCAGAGTCAGGATTCAAATCAGGCAGTTTGGCTCCAGGGTCTGTGCTTTAGTTACTATCTCATACTGCTTCTCTGCTAACATTTTGATAATTATTATTATTTACATGTTTATATTTTTATAATAGATATATTTATAGTTTTATATATTATCATTACCATGTCTACTTGCTTCCTTAGCCTATATCCTCATCAGCTCAGGGTGCTCTAACAAAATACCATAGACTAGGTGGCTAAAACAAAAGACATTTATTTTCTCATAGTTCTGGAGGCTGGGAAGTCCATGATCAAGGTGCCAGCAGATCTGGTTCATGGTGAGGGCCCTCTTCCTGGCTTACAAACAGCTGGCCTTCTTACTGTATCCTCACATGATAGAGAAAGAGCTCTGGTCTCTTCTTCTACTTATAAAGACACTAATTCCATCATTGTGACCCCACCCTCATGACCTTACTTTGGTCTAATTACCTCCCAAAGACCCCACCTCCAAATACCATCACATGGGGAGCAGTGGGGGTTAGGGGGAGGGTTTAGGGCTTCAACATATGAATTTTAGGGGGGACACAAACATTCACCCATAACAACCTAAATTTCTAGAAATGGATCTACTAGATCAAAGGATAAGGACATTTTAGGCTCTTGATACATATGACCAGATTGCTTTTTGTCATTGGAAGGGTGTGCTAGTTTACACCCCTTCCAGTCATTGTGCCTGCTAGTTTTACCTGACCCTCATCTGCATTAAGTATTATATTTTAACCTTTACTCTTTAAAGTTGTATCTTTATAGTTTTAATTTGAATTTTTATTTACTTTTTTATTGAGGTATAGTTGATGTACAATATTATATAAGTTTCAGGTGTACAGCATAGTGATTCACAATTTTTAAAGGTTATATTCCATTTATAGTTATTTTAAAATATTGGCTACATTCCCTGTGTTGTACAATATATGTTGTTTTTTTTTTTTTTTTCTTTTTTTGCGGTATGTGGGCCTCTCACTGTTGTGGCCTCTCCCGTTGTGGAGCACAGGCTCCGGACGCGCAGGCCCAGCGGCCATGGCTCACGGGCCCAGCCGCTCCGCGGCATATGGGATCCTCCCAGACCGGGGCACGAACCCGTATCCCCTGCATCGGCAGGCGGACTCTTTAAGCATTTTTTTTTTTTTTTTGCAGTACGTGGGCCTCTCACTGTTGTGGCCTCTCCCGTTGCGGAGCACAGGCTCCGGACGTGCAGGCTCAGCGGCTGTGGCTCACGGGGCCCAGCCGCTCCGCGGCATGTGGGATCTTCCCGGACCGGGGCACGAACCCGTGTCCCCTGCATTGGCAGGCGGACTCTCAACCACTGCGCCACCAGGGAAGCCCGGCAGGCGGACTCTTAACCACTGCGCCACCAGGGAGGCCCTACAATATATGTTTAATTTGCATTTTATTGTTAGTGAGGCTAAACAATTTTTATCTGTTACTACCATTTATATTTTCCCTTTATGAATTCTCTATTCATATTTTTTGCCCATTTTTAATGGGCACTTTGGCATTTTTATTCAGTTTGTGAGCTCTTTATATACTTAGGATATTATCCTTTGTTGTATTTGCATTTTACCCGGTTTGTTGTTTGCATTTTGCTTTTGTTTATAAAGTTTTCTGACACACAGATGTTTTACGTTTTTATGTAGTCTCTAAATATATAAATTTATTGTTTATTTCCTTTGTCATTTCTTCCATTACTTTTATGCTTGTTTGGTTCATTATTAATATTACTATAAACAACTTTGTAAAAAGAACTATATAATTCAATGTTTGTCATCACTAGTAAGTGTATACATAGAATGTTCACAGTTATAATAATTATTTCTTATGCCTTTTTATATATTATTTCAAATAAACATTTTCATGCATTGTTGTGTTCCACATTCTTCTCATTTTAATAGTTTTATATTATTCAACCATGTTAACTAGTATATAGTATTCTATCATGTCAGCTTAGGCCTTGTATATTTTGATTATTTCAGGTTTTAAAAATTATATATAACATAATCATCTTTCTGCAGATTATCCACCCCCCACCTCCATTTTGAGTTATTTCTTAAGACCATAATTCTAAAAGCAGAATTGTCAAGTCTAAGTATATGAACAGTGATCTTATTATGTCATAAAATATAAACGATGTTTGGTTTTTGTAATATCTCCTTGAATTGCTCTTTTGAAATATTAAATGGCATATAATACTACCAGCTATAATAATATACCTCCAATACTATTTTATAATTTTTATTTAACTTTTCTCATTTTAAAAAGTGTATAATGAGTTCTTAATTTTTATAGCATGAATTGTTACTAAGGCTAAGTATTTTTCCATGTATTTATTTACTATTTAAATTCTGTGTTTTGACCTCTTATAAAACATTTTATCCAGAAAGTTATGAGGCTGGGGCCACCTAAGGCAATGCTAAAGCCTTCTAAAGACCAAGCAGCCAAGTAGAACTTAAAGTGAATCCATACCAAGAACCTCTCTCTTTCCTTTACAAACAAAATTTGGACCTTTGAATCACTGTTTGTCAAAAATTTGCTATAGTATTTTAAAACTTTTGAAAAACGTACATTTTGGCATTTTTACAATCTTGTGACTTATTTTTCTTTTTATTTCAGAGAACACTTTTTACAGTTGGCTAGAAGGTAATTGAACATTTTTAAGCAAATTTAAATAACATTTTTTTCATTTTTAAATGCACGTAAAATTAATTTTCTGCCTTACAAATTTCACATATGAAATTTATATTTCCAAATTACTTTTTGTAGGCCTCTGTGTAGAAAAAAGAGCATTCTACAAGCTTATTTCTGGCCTCCATGCAAGCATTAATGTGCATTTGTGTGCACGGTATCTTCTACAAGGTATGTGACATTTTACTTTTATTCACTTTACCACACTTATTTTCAGGTGTTCTTAAAATTTTCTTGGTATTTACCTGGATAAGAAAGGATTGACCCTATTGAATATTAGGCAGTAAAAGATTTGTTCTTAAATGGTAGTAATCAGGAATGTGAGAACCATGGACCTTATAAGGAAAAGTTCAGCCTGTTCTTAGCTCCCTTCACCTTCTTTTAAGAAGCTGCTCAAAATCATACATGTCACTTTGGAAATGTTCTTTTGTTGTGGGAATTAAAAAAGCTCTCAAGAGCATAGTTTGTTTTTCATTAGCTATTACTGTATCAGAATCCTTATATTTGTGTGCCAGCTTCAGGCCTGGAGTTTAACAGGTAAAAGCATTTTTTCTGCTGCTCTTCATGCTTTACGAAGGCTGTTGAAAAATTAGACCATGTTGGAGTTTCATCAGTAACATATTTCTTCTAGAATTAAAGTATCTTTTACTTCTTAGAAACAAAATCATAGTAACTTTAATTAGGGCTTCAAACTCATTAGTAATGTCAGATAGTCATTTTTGACTTCTGTATCTTGGTTTTATGAATATGTTTATATTCAGAAATTTGATTTTATTAGTCCTGGTTTCTCAGTAAAATATTGAGTTTATTTTCCTTTTAAGGATGACTTCTAGAAGATAAAATATTAATATGGAACTATTAAAGGCTAAATTATATAAAACAGTTTTCATGGTTGTATTGATTATATATTTTAAAATATAAAATCAAATTAGCTTCTGCAGGCATCAATAACCTAATATAAGTAAAATGAAACTTACTTAATTTTAAAATGCAGTTTTTTTAATATTTAATTCTTCTTTCTTCTCAGATACCTGGTTGGAAAAAATATGGGGACATAACATTACAGAATTTCAGCAGCGATTTGATGGAATTTTAACTGAAGGAGAAGGTCCACGAAGGCTTAAGAACTTGTATTTTCTCTACTTAATAGAATTAAGGGCTTTATCTAAAGTGGTACCATTCTTTGAGCGCCAGGATTTTCAACTCTTCACTGGAAATAAAGTTCAAGATGCAGAAAACAAAATGTTACTTCTGGAAATACTTCATGAAATCAAGTAAATTGTGTATTACAACTTATACATTAATAGAAGAGTGACAAGTGATATCCAAAATTAAATTCATAAATATTCAACTTAGAGAAAGGAAAACTATCTAAAAAATAATTAAAAGCTAATTCTGCTCATAGGTCTTTTAGAATTGAGTTTTGGTTTTGTTTTCATTTTGACTTATGTACTAGAGGGCATATATTTTTAGTTTTAAGAGCCATTCTTTTGGTATTTGATACTTGCATTATTTTCATATTTAGTTGAACAGGTTGGGTTTGGGGCATAACTTCTACTATATTATACAGTTAGCTTTTATATTTGAGGACAAGAATTTGGGGGCATAGAATTTTGATTTTACTATCTATTCTACTCTATTTTACTTATATTATTCATCACTGACCAGCAAAATGTGGTATCAGCAGGACTTTTAATGTTTTATAATACATGAAAATATTTTCTGTTCTATGCAGAGAATATATTTTATTTATTTATTTTTTAATGTAGGTCATTTCCTTTGCATTTTGATGAGAATTCATTTTTTGCTGGGGACAAAAAAGAAGCAAACAAACTAAAGGTAATAATTTTATACTCTAACTTAATTTTTAAATGCAAACTCATGCAAGTGTGAATAAAGGCCGTGTTTTTATTCTTAACAATAAATCTTGATATACATCCTGAAATTAGCAGAAAAGTCAGAGTCATAATCTTTCTTTTCCTCAAGAAAAAAGGATGTCCCAAAGCAAGTCCAACTTAAGATCTAGTTTGTGTTGTTTTCAAAATAACAACAGAAATGTGTACTCTTTACAGAAGGCTTTAATTTCACATTGATGCTCTCATGTAGTAAATAGAACTTATGAATGAAAGGAAAGGGATCTAGAGCACAAGGGGCAGAATTAGTCTGTCTTTCACTAGAGAGAATTCTGAAAATAGTTTTGGCTAAATTACAGGATGCTCTTTAGGGGGAGAGGTTACAGTATTGTTTTGTCAGTTCATCTCATTCACTGGGAATTAAAGAAATTTAGTTACACCAGGATGCAGTTCTGGGAAGAACAGAAGACCTGAGGTCACACAAAATGGGCTCTGGTCTTTGCCTTACCTCTTAATAGAGGTATGACTCCAGGCAAGACCATCTTTGTGCATATTTGCCTCAAAATACTACACATAAAAAATCTCACTGGGAAGATTTATTAAATGCTCACTGGGTGTAGAGCATGATTTTTGTCACTAAAGGGAGAGATGCTTCTACCTCAGGGGATTTCTAAGTCTTTTTGAGGACTTAAGTAAAATTATATTACTGTTCTCAGTTATAAAGCTATAGGTAAGTAAAGCAGGTGGCCCTCAGTAGGACTGGGCTGGATCTGATTTCATCAGAATATTTATAACAAACAATCTTTCTTTGTTTCTAATTCTTTGTTTCTTTCGATAATGAAAGAACCTGAGGTTTTTGCAGCTTGCAAACAAAATACTTTTTACACTCCATTTTTTTACTGTTAGATAATAGTTATTTTTGACCTCCCATCTACCTCCTACTTAAAGCATTCTTGCTAGAAATATATATCTCAGTGCTTATATAACCTCCCAAACAGTTTCCAGGAACTTAGAAGTGAGGGGGAAGATGCTGTAACAAGACTTTTTCCCTACTATTTTTGATATCTTTCTTATTTTTAATACACTTGCTGGTTTATAGAGAGTGTTTTGGCATCTACTCATTTTATATTGTGCAGATTAGAAATTTTCTCACATTTTTTTCATTTTATCGAAACTCTGAAACACTCAGCTTTCATATCCTGTGAAATTTAACAGATAATTTTTCTGAGTCCTTTTACAAGAAAGGAGTAAAACACCAAGGAAACTTGTTGATATCAGATATTTACTTTTTTAAAAAATAGCAGTTTATGGTGAATATAATGGATTTGAACAGTCATATAAGTTCATTTGAAAATCTCATCTTGTCTCCTTTATACTCTATCAGTGTATGGTTAGAAAGGGAGGACTTGTATGAAAGAGAATTGTTTAGTGTTCAATTCACAATAGAATAGGATCTCACCTGAAGGCTTATAAAACATCTGAGAATTGGGTGAGAATTGGTCTTTGGTCAATTGGTTTCATTGAATATAGATCACAATGTTTAACCACAGAATGTTTGATTATTCTACCCACTGACTATAATTTTAAGTATTGACTCCAAAACTGTGTAAATTAACAAGGAGAATTTGTAAATGATTTAGGTTCTGGTTATTTTAAGGATCATACATTTTTCTAATCCGGGTTAACTTTAGAACATACTCAGGTTATTGGACATTGATTGTCATTTGTGGAAGTCACAAGGATTTTCTCCTTGTTCTGATCTAGTAAATTTCTAGCTTATTAATTAGGTTCTAGCATATTAAGTACATTTAAGCAATTGTGCTTGGTTTTAATTTTGCGATGTTATTTTGGCTCTTGTAAGCAACCACGTTTATTCTCTGTACATGCCACATAGGGATTTACTCAAGAGCTGCCATATTCAAGTGTTTGAATTAGTGAACATAGATTCAAATACCAAGGTTAGACAATGTGTTCAAAAGGAAGCACAATCATTTCAGATAGAGGCTTCCAACCTTTACGAGTCTAAGTCAAGAACTTTCAAGGCCTCTCCCCATGACAGTAGTGTTTTTAGTATCTATTGATTGTGAAAATATAACTGCCAAAAATCCACTATGCATTTAGTAACACTTTTAAAGTAAAAGTTGTGTTTTATTAATAAAATTTATATCCATTTGGAAATTTATAGTGCATACATGTGAGCTATTTGTTCTATCTATAAACAAATGCTTGTCTACACAGGGATTTTGTAGACTCTTATACCAACTATTAAATCCTCCAGAGGTCAGCCCCTCATTGGATGAGAACATCTACTTTAATTTTAGTGCTCTGTTATTAATGTTAAAAGTGTGAATTTCCTTTAATTCAAGGTTGAAACACAAGTTTAAAGGAAACCTCAAATCACCAAAAATCTACTTAGGGAAATATTGCTGGGTAAATATTTTTTCTAAGTATGTTTAAAATTAGAATGACCTCTTACTGAACTCAGTCCAAAAGGTACAGAAACACAAGATATAGAATATTGCTAACATATGGTGACATTTAATATTAATTATTTGGGCTTTGTATTAGATCAATAAGATTTAAGATCTGGGATCCTATTGTAAATCTTTTATTAATACATGTAATGGCTGTTTCAAAGTCTCAGACTGAATGAAGCATCTGGGGAAAGACTGTCCCCAGAGTATGAATTGAGGTCTGCTTTGAATAGCAGGTTCCAATCTTTGCTGATTTATTCCCATTTTTAGATCTTTGGTCTTGTTCTCTTTTGATTGAGCCCAGTGTGTGGTTTGTCACGTAAGAAAAACAACAAAACATTATATGCTTCCAAAGTTATAGGCCATTTGGTATAATGAATGTTCCATCTGAACTGTATGTCAAATTTCCTGTTTCAAGTACTGTAAGCTTGGGATTCCACTATAAATTCAGGACAGAGGGAGTCACTTGGAGGATTAATTAATAATTTCCACTGTAGTAAAAGAAGGATATGTTCTTGGCTTCCCTTCTTTCTTCTTTATTCCTTAAAGACATGTACTACTTTTGGATGAGTTTAATGCATGTTGCCCTTTTATAAACAATATAATACCCTACTGTTCATGGATATATATATATCTATTAAAAGTATAAAGATAAAAAAGGAATGATAAACACCAAATTCAGAATAGTTATAGAAGGTGGGATATGGGACTTCGAAGGGATACATAGGAGGCTTCATTATAATGGTTTCTTTCTGAAACTTGGTGGAGGGTACATGGATTTCACTATATTCTATATATTTTTTTGTGATAATAATGTCAATAATAATCAAAGGTCTGGTTGATTTACCTAATTAATACCAGAGAGAAGGGTTTTAATTTAACTATTATGAAACCAAAGGTTTTTATTCCTCCCTCCCTCCTTTGTTTTGTTTTTTTTTTAAACATCATTATTGGAGTATAATTGCTCCACAATGGCGTGTTAGTTTCCGCTCCATAACAAAGTGAATCAGTTATACATTTACACAATGCTTCCATATCTCCTCCCTCTTTCGTCTCCCTCCCACCCTCCCTATCCCACCCCTCTAGGTGGTCACAAAGCACCGAGCTGATCTCCCTGTGCTATGCGGCTGCTTCCCACCAGCTATCCATTTCACATTTGGTAGTGTATATATGTCCATGCCACTCTCTCACTTTGTCACAGCTTACCTTTCCCCCTCCCCATATCCTCAAGTCCATTCTCTAGTAGGTCTGTGTCTTTATTCCCGTCTTTATCCCCCTAGGTTCTTCATCCTCCTTTGTTTTTTTCCTCTTTCTTTTTTTGGTAAATGATGTCATACGACCCCCGCCCCCCTCCCCTGATATTGGCATATGGTTAATAATCACATACAACAGAACATCTCAACTCAGTTACCTTTGTGTATATTTATAAATAGTCTAGTTTTGGAGGCAGGCAGGCTGGGGTCTAGATTTGCTCTTTACTAGATATGGGAATTTAGGCAAGTTATGTAACCTCTCTGAACCTTGTTTTTTTAATTCATTAGGTGTAGACTATAATGATATCTACTTTTGGATTTGTGGTGAAGATGAAATGAAATTGTATATGTAAAGATTCCGGTGTGTAGGAGGTACTCCGTGGATGTTGACTTCAGTTCTGTTCCTCACTTTGGTGCCCTCCAGTGCCTTGCATACTGTGAGGCACATAGAAGGCACTCAGAAATACTTAGTATTTGACTGTATACTATATTTTAATAAAATTTTAATTATTTTTAGGAGGACTTTCGACTGCATTTTAGAAATATTTCAAGAATCATGGATTGTGTTGGTTGTTTGAAATGTCGACTGTGGGGAAAGCTTCAGGTAAGCATATCAAGCTCAATCCTATTTTCATTCTTTGCACAAAGAATTTTCTGATTTTTCTTTTTTTCTTGTTTTTATTATAGACTCAGGGTTTGGGCACTGCTCTGAAGATCTTGTTTTCTGAGAAACTTATTGCAAATATGCCAGAAAGTGGGCCCAGTTATGAATTCCATCTAACCAGACAAGAAATAGTATCATTATTTAATGCATTTGGAAGGTTAGTTTCTACCAAAATTGTTTCTGCTAGCCAAGTAAGTCTAATGCAACATGTATACTTTCAGATAAAACTGGGTAAGAAATACCTTTTTTAGTGAAATTATCTCACTACAGAATTCTGTGATCTTATGAAATAACTTTGTAGATACACACAATCATTAAATAATATTCTTTATTTTCATCTGTTGACTTTTATAATCATTAATTCACTGAGTGGACTTCAATATTCATCTTGCTGAAACTGTATATTTTTTCTATATTATTTAAAAGTATTTGTGCTGCTCAAATGTGTTTTTGAAGGTCCTGGAAAAGTCATGTTGTGTAATATAGGTGTACACATAAAATTTCCATGTGAATTCACCATTGTGTAAAAAGGTTAATAGTTCTTTTAAAAATAATTTGCATCAAAATGATTAGAAAATAAGCTTGAAATAAGGAACTTACATTATAAAATTTAAGTATAGATAAATTTCTTCTAGCCTATTTTATCTAAAGAATGCAGAGATTTATTAAAATAACATTTTCTAAGGACTACATTACTTCACTTAAAAAAATTATGACTAATATTTTGGGTTTGATGTAATTGACCTTCAAAATTATTCTCTAGTATACAGAAGCTTGACAGTTATATTTGAGTACTTTGCAACTTTTTTCATGGTTGAGAACAGAGCTAAAGTACACTTAAAATAACAATCTTTACTTTTTTATAAAAGTGAAAACAATTTGATCACACAATTACTGTTCTCACTCTTTATAGTCCAAAGGCTTTGATTCTTTGTATATTTACTAAATATGGTATATTGATTAGTTTAAGTGTTCATATACTTATGCATATTTAAAATACATATTTTACTGCTTATATACTTTATATCTATGTACTTTAAATACTAAGCATATGAATATACTTCTGAATTCTTAAAATATCCTAATATTTTAATACTTACATAGTTTATAATTTTACATTTTGAAACTTTAATACTAAGTTATGAATAATTAAAAATAGCTAATTTCTGGGCAATATTATCTTAGTTTTGACATGTCAGATTAAGAACTGAAGTGCATCACCAAATGTAAAATAAATAGCTAGTGGGAAGCAGCCACATAGCACAGGGAGATCAGCTCGGTGGTTTGTGACCACCTAGAGGGGTGGGATAGGGAGGGTGGGAGGGAGACGCAAGAGGGAGGAGATATGGGGATATATGTATATGTATAGCTGATTCACTTTGTTATGAAGCAGAAACTAGCACACCATTGTAAAGCAATTATACTCCAATAAAGATGTTAAAAAAAAAAAACTGAAGTGCATCAAAATAGATTAAGTGGTTTATGCACCTTTACATTTGCTGAAATAAATTACTTAAATTTTTTTCTGTGTTCTGAAAATGGAAAGTGATTAACTTATAGAGAAAAGTTATCTAAAATCGTTTCTAAGTGAAATTTTTTTTGGTTACAGAATTTCAACAAGTGTGAAAGAATTAGAAAACTTCAGGAACTTGTTACAAAATATTCATTAAAGAAAACAAGTTGAAATGTGCCTGTTTTTGGACAACGGAGGCCAAAGAGTGGAATTTCGTTCAAAGGCATTAATAGCAATGACAGTCTTAAGCCAAACATTTTATATAAAGCTGCTTTTGTAAAAGGGAATTATATTGTTTTAAGTAAACAATTTTTAAAATTGTGTTAAGTCTATGTATAATATTATTGTGAGTAAAAGTAAAACTTTGATAATGTGGTACAACTTTTAAAGTTTAATATTAAGTAAAATCAGGATTATCAAATTCATATATACCCTAAGTAAATGATGTTTTAATAATTTTGTGTAAGAAGATGTAATATAAATAAAACTATGGCCAATGTGACAAGCATTTATAGGAAAATGCTAAGCAGGCTCATGATGACCCATTATTAACAGCCTAAAATTTTTCAACATTTAGGGTGACCAGATTTAGTAAACAAAAATACAGAATGCCTAGTTAAATTTAAATTTCAGATAAACAACAAGTAGTTTTTTAATACAAGTATGTTCCATGCAATATTTGGGACAAACTTATACCAAAAAATTATTCCTCCTTTAAAATTCAAATTTAACTGGGAGTCCTGCGTTTTATCTGGCAACCCTACAATACTTTGGTATGAAACAAATCAGTTTTAGAATTATATTGCTATTTTGATTGGCTTATTTTGGTGTGTAGAAAGATACAATGATAACTCAAAGGCATAGGGGATTTCTAAACAGTGTGAAAAGTTGAATAGATTTATATATTTATTCTCATAATACTTTCCCTAATTCTGAATAAAATTTTGGGGAAACTTTTTATTTTTATATAATTTCAAATTACAGAAATGTTTCCAGGATAGTACAAAGAACTCTTTTACCAGATTCCTTAATTGTTCATATTTGCTTTATCTCTCATGCTCTCTCTGTATACATACACACATATACTATTTTTCCTCAATCATTTGAAAGTCAGTTACAGGCATTGTGCCCTTTGAACCATGAACACTTCAGTGTGAATAATTTTTTAATGATTTTTTTCAGGAAAAAAAATCTGTAACTATATAATACTATAAGCCTTAGAATCAGGAATCATTTTGAGTTCCAATCTAAAATTCTTTTTGAGTTTTGTTACCCTTTTAATGCTCGATCTGTATAGTCATAAGGCATATAATTTTTGGGTTTTGTACATGATGTTCATTTCTTTTTTCTCCCAAAAACTAAACTGTAATTTTTAGTGGTTTTCATTAAGGAAAGACCTTCAGTGATAAAAATATATGAAGGGGTTTAGGAATTTATATCACATGGTAATTGTAGGGAAAAAAGAAACTGTATACCTCAAAGTCATGGGCCCTCTCTGTATGTCTTAGCAGGTATATCATGTTGAGATGTAACATTATTAATAAAGCAGGGTTTATTTATATAATGGCTTAGAAATGCCACTTTATACTACTGTATACTTTTTCTTCTCTATGTCCATAAGGCCTGGTACAGTGTCAAACACATAGTAGGTGTCCAGTAAATATTCGTTGAATGAATGTATGAAAATGTAGTCAGTATATTTAAATTAATAATCACAGAACTATGTTTCACAAAATATGTCCTATTTTCCTTTTCCCCCTCATTTGAATACGGCAGGAGAAGAAAGATACTAACCTACTATTAAGTCATTATTCTCAAAGAACTCAAAGAACTATGAAGTGAGCGCCAAATATAAAACTATAAGGACATTTGTAGTACTCTGAAAATATGGTAGATCGGTTTAAATGGTTATTTCACCTGTATACCTCCCTAACTCATTTTATGTCCCTGCCCTTTTTTTTTTTCTTAAACAGCTAATCTTTTTGAAAGAATATTCCTATCTTCACTTTGTCACCCTCCACTTGCTCCTTAACTGAAATTTGGCTTTTGGCTCAGTAGTTCTTAACAATATTATACTTTGAAGTCTAAAATCCCAATTCTAAATCCATGGTTTTGTTCACAAGCCATTTCTTACTTGACCTTTTTTTCTGCATTAGACACTGTTGATAGCCCCTTCTTTAAAAAGCTTTTTTCCCCTGGGTTCCTTATATTTCACTCACTCCTGGGTGCCTCTTTCATTTATTCTTTAAGTTATTCCTCAGGCTTTCATTCCTGCTCTCTTCACCACCACCACTTCTCACTCTTGAGTCCTTCCAATTAAATGACCTCTAAATCCTTATCTTTACCCCAGACTTCTCAGTCCATTTGCCTTCTACACATCTTCAATTGGTCGTCCCATAGACACCTGTGGGTGTCTTAAAAAGTCATTCTCCCCCAAACCCACTCTTATGCCTGTGTTTCTTCCTTTGGTTAATTTTAGAACCATCATCATCTAAATTCTCTAGGCTCACTTCTCTCCTCCACTTCTCCCCTGTCCAGCCGATGTCTAATCTCTAAGGATTTTATCTCCATGTTTCTGATATATCACTCTTTCCATTTTCACTGCTGTTCTCTAAATATGAACCTTTCTCCTTGTCCCAAGCCTGTTTCCTTTCTCCTTTCTTTTGCCCCACAATGCTACCAAAGTGGGCTTTCTAGAAGCACTCAAACAACGTTGCTCCCTGCTTAACACACCTCAGAGATTTCATGAGGCTTTAGGAGGAAGCCAAACCCCTTTCCTTGGTGTACAAGCTTCTCTGATATGGGTCTTTCTGCTCCCCCGACCCCATGTTCTGCTAAAAACACACAGTTCATCAGATGCAGCATAGTCAGGCCTCCACACCTTGGTACCTGCTATTCTCTTTCTATCAAGTGCCCTAGCCATCCTTCCCCACCTGGAAAATTTCTGTGTATCCTTGCAGGCCCAGCATAAAGCAACACCTCTGCCCTTGTTCCATCCAAGGAGGATCATCTGACTTCCTCTTTTGTGTCACCACTGTAATTACAACCTACCTCTATTGTGTCACTTATTGTACTGTATTGTTTTTGTTGTTTAAAGTTTCCTTTACTAGAATGTGAGCTCCTTAAGGGCAGGAAAAGGAACTTTATCCATTTCTGCATCTTCATAGCATAGTTTTTGGCATATGAACACTTAATAAATGTTTGTTGAATAAATTGCTTTTAAAGTGACAACTTCATTATATTAATGGTCATACCTTCTTCACTCCAAATATTCTTTACAGTAAGAGTCAGTAGATGCCCAAGGATTTGTGGATTTTGGCGGGGGGTCAATAAAACTTCTCAAACTGTATTCAAAATTGTGTGTGGTTTTGGCAAGTTATGTAAGGGGCCTATTATGGAAAAAGTGGTAAGAACTCTTCTTTCAGGGGAAAACATCACTGAAGAATTTCTTGAATAATCAGAGCTGCCCAGAATTATGGGCTACATAAATTTATACCTGTTTAACAATCTAAGGGGGAGAGAGACCTTCAAGATGGTGGAGGAGTGAGATGTGGAGATCGCCTTCCTCCCCACAAATACATCAGAAATACAACTACATGTGGAACAACTCCTACAGAACACCTACTGAATGCTGGCAGAAGACCTCAGACTTCCCAAAAGGCAAGAAACTCCCCAAGTACCTGGGTAGGGCAAAAGAAAAAAGAAAAAACAGAGACAAAAGAATAGGGACGGGACCTGCACCTCGGGGAGGGAGCTGTGAAGGAGGAAAGGTTTCCACAGACTGGGAAGGCCCTTCACGGGCGGAGATGGGGCGGGGGGGGATTTCGGAGCCACGGAGGAGAGCACAGCAACAGGGGTGAGGAGAGCAAAGTGGAGAGATTCCCGCACAGAGGATCGGTGCCGACCAGCACTCACCAGCCCGAGAGGCTTGTCTGCTCACCCGCCGGGGCGGGCGGGGGCTGGGAGCTGAGGCTCGGGCTTAGGAGGTCAGATCCCAGGGAGAGTACTGGGGTTGGCTGTGTGAACACAGCCTGAAGGGCTAGTGCGCCACGGCTAGCTGGGAGGGAGTCCGGGAAAAAGTCTGGAGCTGCCGAAGAGGCAAGAGACCATTGTTTTCGGGTGCGCGAGGAGAGGGGATTAAGAGCGCTGCTTGAAGGAGCTCCAGAGACTGGCGCAAGCTGCAGCTATCAGCACGGACCCCAGAGACGGACATGAGACGCTAAGGCTGCTGCTGCCGCCACCAAGAAGCCTGTGTGCAAGCACAGGTCACTATCCACGCCTCCCCTCCCGGGAGCCTATGCAGCCTGCCACTGCCAGGGTCCCGTGATCCAGGGACAATTTCCCCGAGAGAACACACGGCGCGCCTCAGGCTGGTGCCACGTCATGCCGGCCTCTGCCACCGCAGGCTCGCCCCGCATCTGTACCCCTCCCTCCCCCCACCACCGCCTGAGTGACCCAGAGTCCCCGAATCAGCGGCTCCTTTAACCCCATCCTATCTGAGCAGGGAACAGATGCCCTCAGGCGACCTACACACAGAGACGGGGCCAAATCCAAGGCTGAACCCCAGGAGCTATGCGAACAAAGAAGAGAAAGGGAAATGTCTCCCAGCAGCCTCAGGAGCAGCGGATTAAATCTCCACAATCAACTTGATGTACCCTGCAACTGTGGAATACCTTAATAGACAATCATCCCAAAATTGAGGCGGTGGACGTTGGGAGCAACTGTACACTTGGGGTTTGCTTTCTGCATCTAATTTATTCTGGTTTTATGTTTACCTTAGTATTTAGGGTTTATTATCATTGGTAGATTTGTTTATTAATTTGGTTGTTCTCTTGCTCCTTTTAAAAAAAATATATATATATATATTTCCTTATTCGCTTTATGTGAGTCTGTATGTTTCTTTGTGTGATTTTGTCTGTATAGCTTTACTTTTACCATTTGTCCTAGGGTTCTGTCCTTTTTTTTTTTTTTTTTTTAGTATACTTTTTAGTGCTTGTTATCACTGGTGGAATTGTCTTTTGGTTTGGTTGCTCTCTTCTTTCTTTCTCTCTTTCTTTTTTCTCTTTTTTTTGACTACTTTTAAATTTATTTTATATTTAATATTTATTTTTTATTTTATTTTATTTTATTTTATTTTTTTTGCAGGATGCAGGCCTCTCACTGTTGTGGCCTCTCCCGTTGCGGAGCACAGGCTCTGGACACGCAGGCTCAACGGCCATGGCTCACGGGCCCAGCCGCTCCGCAGCATGTGGGATCTTCCCAGACTGGGGCACGAACCCATGTCCCAGGCATCGGAAGGCGGACTCTCAACCACTGAGCCACCAGGGAAGCCCTATTTTTTTATTTTAATACCTTTCTTTTCTTTTCTTTTTTTCTTTTTCTCGTTCTTTTTTTCTTCCTTTTCTTCTGAGTCATGGGACGGACAGGGTCTTGGTGCTCTGGCCGGGTGTCAGGCGTGTGCCTCTGAGGAGGGAGAGCCGCATTCAGGACATTGGTCCACCAGAGACCTCCTGGCTCCATGTAATATCAAACGGCAAAAGCTCTCCCAGAGATCTCCATCTCAACACCAAGACCCAGTTCCACTCAACAACCAGCAAGCTACAGTGCTGGACACCCTATGCCAAACAACTAGCAAGACAGGAACATAACCCCACCCATTAGCAGACAGGCTGCCTAAAATCACAATAAGGTCACAGACACCCCAAAACACACCACCAGACGCGGACCTGCCCACCAGAAAGACAAGACCCAGCCTCATCCACCAGAAGACAGGCACTAGTCCCCTCCACCAGGAAGCCTACACAACCCACTGAACCAAGCTTAGTCACTGGGGAAAGACACCAAAAACAACGGAAACTATGAACCTGTAGCCTGTGAAAAAGAGACCCCAAATACAGTAAGTTAAGCAAAATGAGAAGACAAAGAAACACACAGCAGATTAAGGAGCAAGGTAAAAACCCACCAGGGCAAACAAATGAAGAGGAAATAGGCAGTCTACCTGAAAAAGAATTCAGAGCAATGATAGTAAAGATGATCCAAAATGTTGGAAATAGAATGGACAAAATACAAGAAACATTTAACAAGGACCTAGAAGAACTAAAGAGCAAGCGAACCGTGATGAACAACACAATAAATGAAATTAAAAATTCTCTAGAAGGGATCAACAGCAGAATAAATGAGGCAGGAGAACGGATAAGTGACCTGGAAGATAAAATAGTGGGAATAACTACTGCAGAGCAGAATAAAGAAAAAAGGATGAAAAGAAATGAGGACAGTCTTAGAGACCTCTGGGACAACATTAAACACACCAACATTCTAATTATAGGGGTCCCAGAAGAAGAAGAAAAAAAGAAAGTGACTGAGAAAATACTGAAGAGATTATAGTTGAAAACTTCCCTAATATGGCAAAAGGAAATAGTCAATCAAGCCCAGGAAGCATAGAGAGTCCCATACAGGATAAATCCAAGGAGAAACATGCCAAGACACATATTAATCAAGCTATCAAAAATTAAACACAAAGAAAAATACTAAAAGCGGCAAGGAAAAAAATAACACACAAGGGAATCCCCATAAGGTTAACAGCTGATCTTTCAGCAGAAACTCTGCAAGCCAGAACGGAGTGGCAGGACATATGTAAAGTGATGAAAGGGAAAAACCTACAACCACGATTACTCTACCCAGCAAGGATCTCATTCAGATTCAATGGAGAAATTAAAACCTTTACAGACGAGCAAAAGCTAAGAGAATTCAGCACCACCAAACCAGCTTTACAACAAATGCTAAAGGAACTTCTCTAGGCAGGAAACACAAGAGATGGAAAACACCTACAATAATAAACCCAAAACAATGAAGAAAATGGTAATAGGAACATACATATCGATAATTACCTTAAATGTAAATGGATTAAATGCTCCAACCAAAAGACATACACTGGCTGAATGGATACAAAAACAAGACCCATACATATGCTATCTACAAGAGACCCACTTCAGAACTAGGGACACATACAGACTGAAACTGAGGGGATGGAAAAAGCTATTCCATGCAAATGGAAATCAAAAGAAAGCAGGAGTAGCAATTCTCATATCAGACAAAATAGACTTTAAAATAAACATTACTGGAAGAAACAAAGAAGGGCACTACATAATGATCAAGGGATCAATCCAAGAAGAAGATATAACAATTGTAAATATTTATGCACCCAACATAGGAGCACCTCAATACATAAGCAGCTCAAAACATATCAGCCATAAAAGGGGAAATCGACACTAACACAATCATAGTAGGGGAATTGAACAGCCCACTTTCACCAATGGACATATCATTCAAAATGAAAATAAATAAGGAAACACAAGCTTTAAATGATAAATTAAATAAGATGGACTTAATTGATATTTATAGGACCTTCCACCCAAAAACAACAGAATACACTTTCTTCTCAAGTGCTCATGGAACATTCTCCAGGATAGATCATATCTTGTTCACAAATCAAGCCTTGGTAAATTTAAGAAAATTGAAATGATATCAAGTGTCTTTTCCGACCAAAATGCTATGAGACTAGATATCAATTACAGGAAAAAATCTGTAAAAAATACAAACACATCGAGGCTGAACAATACACTAATAAATAACCAAGAGATCACTGAAGAAATCAAAGAGGAAATCAAAAAATACCTAGAAACAAATGACAATGAAAACACGATGACCTATGGGATACAGCAAAAGCAGTTCTAAGAGGGAAGTTTATAGCAATACAGTCCTATCTCAAGAAACAAGAAACATCTCAAATAAACAACTTAAACTTACACCTAAAGCAATTAGAGAAAGAAGAACAAAAAAAAAATCAAAGTTAGCAGAAGGAAAGAAATCATAAAGATCAGATCAGAAATAAATGAAAAAGAAATGAAGGAAACAATGGCAAAAATCAATAAAACTAAACGCTGGTTCGTTGAGAAGATAAACAAAATTGATAAACCACTAGCCAGACTCATGAAGAAAAAAAGGGAGAAGACTCAAATCAATAGAATTAGAAATGAAAAAGGAGGAGTAATAACTGACACTGCAGAAATACAAAGGATCATGAGAGATTACCACAAGCAACTATATGCCAATAAAATGGACCACCTGGAAGAAATGGACAAATTCTTAGAAAAACACAACCTTCTGAGACTGAACCAGGAAGAAACAGAAAATATAAACAGACCAATCATAAGCACTGAAACTGTGACTGTGATTAAAAATCTTCCAACAAAAAAAAAGCCCAGGACCAGATGGCTTCACAGGCGAATCCTATCAAACATTTAGAGAAGAACTAACACCTATCCTTCTCAAACTCTTCCAAAATATAGCAGAGGGAGGAACACTCCCAAACTCATTTAACGAGGCCACCATCACCCTGATACCAAAACCATACAAAGATGTCCCAAAAATGAAAACTACAGGCCAATATTACTGATGAATATAGATGCAAAAATCCTCAACAAAGTACTAGCAAACAGAATCCAACAGCACATTAAAAAGATCATACACCATGATCAAGTGGGATTTATCCAGGAATGCAAGGATTCTTCAATATATGCAAATCAATCAATGTGATAAACCATATTAACAAATTGAAGGAGAAAAACCATATGATCATCTCAATCGATGCAGAAAAAGCTTTCGACAAAATTCGACACCCATTTATGATAAAAACCCTCCAGAAGATAGGCATAGAGGGGACTTACCTCAACATAATAAAGGCCATATATATGAAAAACCCACAGCCAACATCTTTCTCAAGGGTGAAAAACTGAAACCATTTACAGTAAGATCAGGAAAAAGACAAGGTTGTCCACTCTTACCACTATTATTCAACATTGTTTTGGTAGTTTTAGCCACAGCAGAGAAGAAAAAGCAATAAAAGGAATCCAAATCAGAAAAGAAGAAGTCAAGCTGTCACTGTTTGCAGATGACATGATACTATACATAGAGAATCCTAAAGATGCTACCAGAAAACTACTAGAGCTAATCAACAAATTGGTAAAGTAGCAGGATACAAAGTTAATGCACAGAAATCTCTGGCATTCCTATATACTAATGATGAAAAATCTGAAAGAGAAATTAAGGAAACACTCCCATTTACCACTGCAACAAAAAGAATAAAATACCTAGGAATAAACCTATCTAAGGAGACAAAAGACCTGTAGGCAGAAAACTATAAGACACTGATGAAAGAAGTTAAAGATGATAGAAACAGGTGGAGAGATATTCCATGTTCTTGGATTGGAAGATATTGTGAAAATGAGTATACTACTCAAAGCAATCTACAGATTCAATGCAATCCCTATCAAACTACCAATGGCATTTTTCACAGAACTAGAACAAAGAATTTCAGAATTTGTATGGAAACACAAAAGACCCCAAATAGCCAAAGCAATCTTGAGAAAGAAAAATGGAGCTGGAGGAATCAGGTTCCCAGACTTCAAACTATACTACAAAGCTACAGTAATCAAGACAGTATGGTACTGGAACAAAAACAGAAAGATAGATCAATGGAACAGCATAGAAAGCCCAGAGATAAACCCATGAACATATGGTCACCTTATCTTTGATAAAGGAGGCAAGAATATACAATGGAGAAAAGACAACCTCTTCAATAAGTGGTGCTGGGAAAACTCGACAGCTACATGTAAAAGAATGAAATTAGAACACTCCCTAACACCACACACAAAAATAAGCTCAAAATGGATTAAAGACCTAAATGTAAGGCCAGATGCTATCAAACTCTTAGAGGAAAACACAGGCAGAACACTCTATGACATAAATCACAGCAAGATCCTTTTTGACCCACCTCCTAGAGAAATGGAAATAAAAACAAAAATAAACACATGGGACCTAATGAAACTTAAAAGCTTTTGCACAGCAAAGGAAACCATAAACAAGATGAAAAGACAACCCTCATAATGGGAGAAAATTTGTACAAAGGATTAACTTCCAAAATTTACAAGCAGCTCATGCAACTCAATATCAAAAAACCAAACAATCCAATCTAAAAATGGGCAGAAGACCTAAATAGACATTTCTCCAAAGAAGATATACAGATGGCCAACAAACACATGAAAGAATGGTCAATATCTCTAATCATTAGAGAAACGCAAATCAAAACTACACTGAGGTATCACCTCACACCAGTCAGAATGGCCTTCATCAAAAAATCTACAAACAATAAATGTTGGAGAGGGTGTGGAGAAAAGCGAATCCTTTTGCACTGTTTGTGGGAATGTAAATTGATACAGCCACTCTGGAGAACAGTACGGAGGTTCCTTAAAAAACTAAAAAGGGAAGTACTATACGACCCATCAATCCCACTACTGGGCATATCCCCTGAGAAAACCATAATTCAAAAAGAGTCATGTACCACAATGTTCATTGCAGCTCTATTTACAATAGCCAGGATATGGAAGTGACCTAAGTGTTCACTGACAGATCAATGGATAAAGAAGATGTGGCACATATATATATATAATGGAATATTACTCAGCCATAAAAAGAAACGATATTGAGTTATTTGTAGTGAGGTGGATGGACCTAGAGTCTGTCATACAGAGTGAAATAGGTCGAAACAAAAAAACAAATACCATATGCTAACACGTATATATGGAATCTAAAAAAAAAAACCCAAAAAACTAGTCATGAAAAACCTAGAGGCAGGACTGGAATAAAGACACAGACATAGAGAATGGACTTGAGGATACGGGGAGGGAGAAGGGTAAGCTGGGACAAAGTGAGAGAGTGGCATGGACTTATATACACTACCAAATATAAAATAGCTAGCTAGTGGGAAGCAGCCGCATAGCACAGGGAGATCAGCTCGGTGCTTTGTGAGCACCTAGAGGGGTGGGATAGGGAGGGTGGGAGGGAGATGCAAGAGGGAGGAGATATGCGGATATATGTATATGTATAGCTGATTCACTTTGTTATAAAACAGAAACTAACACACCATTGTGAAGCGACTATACTACAATAAATAAGTGGAAAAAAAAGAATCTAAGGAGAAGGTGAGAGGTGTTGTAAGTTATTTCATGCAAGAATTTTTCTTGGCTTAATGTGTGAATAAACATGTACTATCTAATAGCGTATTGGTATTTTAAATTATGGCATTTCATATTAAATTCGTGTATAATACTGATTAGTGTATACCACCTCTAGATGTGAAGTACATACAGTTATACACTTAATGATAGTTCAACTTAAGATTTTTCAACTTTACAGTGGTGCAAAAGCGACACACATTCAGCAGAAACTGTACTTCCACTTTTGAATTTTGTTTTTCCCAGGTTAGCAGTAAGCAGTATGACCCCCTGTGGTGATCTGGGGCAGTGGCAGCACTGCAGTCCCCAGGCAGCCATGCGATCAGAAGGGTAAACAAACCACACACGACCATTCTGGACCCATAGGACCATTTTGGTTTTTTACTTTCAGTACATATTCAATAAATTATACAAGATATTCAACACTCTTATAAAATAGGCTTTGTGTTAGATGTTTTGCCCAACTGTAGTTTAACGTAAGTGTTCTGAGAATGTTTAAGGTAGCCTAGGTTAAGCTGTGATGTTCAGTCGGCCCTGTGTATTAGATGCATTTTCACTTATGATAAGCCAAGGAAGATCTGTAATTGTAAGCTCACTAAAAGCATACAGTCATTTGTAACTCCAGGTATTTTTCTCTTTTCTATGGTAGCACTAGGCTTCTTATCCTTACATGATAGAAACTCAATCGGTGTAGTCTGTTAAGAGAGATTAAGAAAACCAGACCTCCAGATAAAAGCACAAACACTTTTATTTTTAACAGTAGTGTTTTGTTACAATTTAGTGAAACAACAAATAAATACATTCATTGGCCACAGCTATACTTTTACAACCAGTTTGAAACTGATTATATAGCTGAGAAACACCATTAAACAATAAAAAAGGCAGCTATGCATAAAAAAGCCACTTTAGCTATAAATTACGTTTTTCATAAAACTACTACCAGCTATAATGAGTGGCAAGAGTTTCAAAATTAATGACCACTCAAATGAAACGATAAAAACAAGTACTGCTAACCACTGTAAAATTACACACTTAAGCAATGAAATTCTCTGTTCTAGTTAATGAACCAAAAAGAAGGTTTGAAATTGTCATCATGTGCTTCAGTGCAGGATGAACAGGGAATCGATAGCCCTTTGATTTTAAAACAACTCCTTCTTTCGAGACCAGACTTAAAGTGCTCCTAGTGCTTTGGAATTTTTAAGCAAAAATTGGGCCAGAAGTTTATCTTTTTTGTCTTTGGTGATATATTGTGGGAGATGTGTATAAGGAGACAAATGTAAGAATTCAGGTACCCTGGTCAGGGGTAAGAAATTTACAAATCTCAGATTTGGAAGAATCAACTAATGCAGCTGAAAGAACAAAGTTATTTTATGTGAAATATTTTTAAAAAGTAACCTTTGCTTTTCTGGTCAAATAGGAGCATTATCTAGGGAAGTCTAGGGAAGCTTTACTGGAAAAAATTTACTTTATCACTTTGAACCCCGAGGACTAACAAAGGCAACACAGATCTTCTCAGATAGTTCTAGTTAATTAGATATCTAACATTATTAGGAAAATAAATAGTTGGCATTCTGAAAAGAAACCCAATAATTGAAGTCGCAATCAAAATATACTCAGGTAAGTGCATGTTATGTTGTTCTGTTACTACCAAGGTTAACTTCTATCCTATAAATTTTTAAATAATTTGGTTGCTTTGAGAGAATTGATTATAAATAAACCCAAAGTAACATTTATAAGTTTATGCTTTTGACTGAATTCAGAATCATTTTGTATGATAAAAAGATGAAATTTCTTTGGCTGTGTACCAGCCTTCCAAAAGATCAAAAGCATTATAAATTTCATTTTTTTCTTGGGGTTTCACTTATTGTTATACTTTTATGAAGTTACTGAATCAATTAATCAAAAAGTTGAAGGGTATTTTATGTAAGAGTAGAAATAAAACATAACTTTCTAATCAAAGTAAAGACAGAAAAGGATAGTTGTATTAGTTCCAGTTCTGAAGAAATAGATCAGCAAACAATTGTATATATAGTTAGTCATCTTTAAGCATGTTGTGACAACTTCCCAGTGTGCCCATTACCTTGGCATCTTGAGGTATTCAGCATCTACTTCTTTCCATATAGACACTGGTAGAAAGTGCATTTTAAAATTCTCTATTACCTTAGCCTACCATGTATTATTTTTTAGATCCAAGATAGGACAATCAAGACAGTTTTAATGTAATTCTAAAAGTATTCCAATATTGTGAACCACTGGTTTTATACTTACCTAGTTAGTACATTTACATAAGTTGTTCATTTAGTCTACTGCTGGAATTAATTTGAATTAAATTTAATTTGGTTTTGCCCATATACAAGATATAAAAATGTGAAAACTAAAGGAGGAATTACATGTCTTACAAAGTATTGCACTTGAGTTCACTGCAATAACGTATCATGATTTAATTTACCTGAGGATAATCCTGATTCAATAGGAGTAAGTAAGATTATCTATATTTTGTTTCAGCTAAATTGAATGCCTTTGAAAATGTATTCATGTTTTAACTCAGAATTATACATTTTATGAATAGTTCTTAAATGCATCTCCAACTTGTTTAGTCCCAAGAAGTTTCTACCGAAATCTCCCTATGCAAAAATTACTATTGCTTTCTTGAAGAATCATGCTTAAACTACTACATATATCTTAATCATACAAAATAATCACTTGACCAAATCTACTCAAAGTAGCCACATAATTTTGACTGGTATACTTTCTTCTTGAAGAAATGACTGTGGCTTTCCAAAGAACACTGCTGGTCCTCACTGTAAAGGATTACTACTGTCATTTGTTTAAAATGATTATTTGAATAATTTCAGTTGGTACTGTACAATCATGCTTAAAAGAACTATCTTCAATGATTACAACCTTCTTAGTAGATCTTTTAAAAGAATGGTACATTTGTATGCCTTCATTCTGTGCACCGTTCACACTATAAACTTTATTGGGTAAGAATTCCACATGGAGTACACTGCTGAATATACAGGCTTTGATTTTTGTAGGGAAATTGCCTCCTAATTTGGTGTACAACATAATATCCCAATGTGAACACTGGGTATGACTTTGGGGACCGCAGTGTACTCTTTCAGGACAAAGATAAAAGTGCAAATATGCAACTACGCATTTGACGTTCCAAAGTCGGGATGTTTGGAGGCCATCAAGTGCCTTAAGATCTAATCCCTCTTTTCTCCCGCTCCAAACTTTCCACTGCACTTCATTTTACCAGGTCGAGGTCAAAAGTAACAGCCGTGTCCCCCACTGGACATGGCCACATTTCCAGGCTTTGTTTTCGGTTGCAACAGATAATGGAATGTTTATGTAGATGTAATTTAAACATACAGGATATACACATTCATGGAAAACGATTGAAGAATCACGACTTGGTAATGCCATCAGTTTTGTGGTGTTACATATAAGCTATGGTGATTGTTCATATCTAAATTACTACAAGTAAAGAGCAAAGGAGCAGTATCTGTCATAGGTCCATTCAGGTGGGGAGAGACTGTGTAACTGTTGCTGCCACACCCAGTCATGGTGCCATACCAGCCCAAACCTTGTGAATTTGATAAACTGCAACAAAAAAGGGCAAAAAAGCCAAAGGACTGTGATCAGGATGTAATAAGTCATGTTGGCATTTTTAGTTTTCAATGAATTTTATAATACAGTTAGTATCGAATATATTGAAATATGTTCTTTGCCAAATAACATAATGGCTCTCTACAAAATTCAATGACTTTTATCTAATATCATTGATTCTATATCACATATTAGAAAATAATGAATTAATACCACTCAAAAGTAGTAGAACTTGATTATCAGATAATAACAATATAGTGCTTATTATGTAGTAGGTTCTATTCTAAGACATGTTTGTGTGTGTGTATATATATGTATATGTGAATATACATACATATGTACAGTATGTTTGCACACACATACACTCATTTAATCTTTACAACAATCCTATCAGATAGGTTCTATTATCATCCCTATCTTACAGATGAAAACAGACTAAAAAAACTGAGGTTAAGTAACTTGTCCAGATGAAGTGAGGATTATAGAAAATGCTACATAAAACTCAAAGCATTAAGGCTTTACATCAAACTTTTACATCAAACTCAAAGCATTAATGTGTGCATTAAGGCTTTCTCTTTGCACTGCCACATAGCTAATGGTATGGACTTGCAAAGATTTTGGAACAAGTAGGGCACATGAAGATTTTCTATGGCATCTAAGCTTTGCAAGAGTTTTATCTAGGGTTTCTCTGTGGATTTTGAACAGCAGACTAGATATGGAAACATATAAAATCACTATAATAGTATTTCTTCCCTGCTCACCAACCCCCATCAGCTCTGAACTAACAAGGAATCCTGCAATGAAATGGTACCATTTTACCCCCAAAGGCATTTCTCAAATAAAGGTAATATATGGGCTTAGAATCAGATGATAATTCTTTATAGTACAGGTCCCATCATGGGTTTAACATCTACTGTTCTAAGCTCCAATGTTAAATGATCTTATTTATTGACATATATCAGCAAATCACCCTTTTCATATTTGGGTTAAAGCTTAGATTTGTTCTTTTGAATCTATGTCAGTACTAATTCAGTACATCTACCTTCCTTCTCTTGAACTTCCCAGTCTTGGCAAGTCATCATCACTATCATATCGTCTTGGATTGTCAAAGAAGTATGCTCTGGAACTGTAACTGTGACTATTTATCATGCCAGCAGGTGCCTGTGAACAAAGTATTAGATAGCATAAGAAGATTTACTTTTCAACTAAGAAAGGAGGCTGGGATCTATAATGCTTTTTAGTCTTTGCCAAAAATAGAAAATCAATATAAATGTTCCATTATTTTTTAAAATAAGGAGAACAGACATTAGGTAATATTATGACATCATACCAAGTTCTGGTTTAATCTCTGTGCCCGGAAAAACAGTACCACCGACCACGCTGGCACATGTTCCCACAGAAAGAGGACCATTCCAAATACTATATACTCTTCTCCACTTATGTCTTTTACATGAGCCTGTAAATAGAATATGGCAGAGCAATTTTAAAATCTGTTTTATGTGTAAGAAATCACCCTCCACAATCAACTTGCTTCAGGTAGGGTAAGTTAAAACATCAACTTACAAGCACATAAAACTCTAAATTAATTTTCTATATTTTATGGTTTCTCATGTAATGATATTTATCCTTTAAAGGTCATAAAAATGCTTTGTTATTAAATAGAATAAAGAGGTACTAACTTTTTCAATACATCAATTTATGAAAATATTTTAAATACATGGGTAATGGGGTAGACGGTTTAGGCCCCATAGTCTAAGGAGAATTATAAAAGAGACTACTGGTTCCAGCTGCTCCAAAGGCAAAATAATTACACTTACCCTGAGTTATACCTGTAGAGAAATGTAACATGCAAGTCGCTCAGCTCTGTTGCTACTTAAAAACATGCTTTTGGGCTTAAACTCCATGTTGGATTTGTTTCTATTCTAATAGATGTGGGAAGAGAGAAATGGGAAAAGGAGTGAAGGGAATCTGCTACATGGAACCACACGTGAAAATTCCTTCTTAGAAAGATAACTGAAATTCTGATAAAATAGTATCCCACAATGCCTTAAATTCAGTACAAAGTTAAATTAATATAAATAAAGATATGACATGTATCCATGTCAAAATGTACTTCTAGGAAAAGGATGGAGAATGCTGGGAAGTCAAATATGCATAGCTAGGACACCAGGAATCACTACAGAAAACACCTGGACACCCAAGGAACTACGAATGCTCTCCCATTATCAAGACTGATAATGCCAGATTTTCATAAAAGTCATACATCTAAAACCGAACCAAATATTTAGGTTATATGTTGCTCTTGGGTAAGAGAGAATTAATTTCATCCTAACAAATTAAACACATAACCATATTCACTAGCTAATGACAGGCAACCAATTTATCTAGAGATATTTAAACACTATCCTTTAAAAACTAGTAAAATAGGTTTATGACCAATAGATTTAAGGCACTGTTAGTATTATTAACAAAAAGAAAAGAAAACACTACTTTGGGAGAAGTTCTCTCTGAAGAATGATTTCAAGTGCCACATATAAATGAGGATTTTTTTTTTTTTTTTTTTTTGCTGTACGCGGGCCTCTCACTGCTGTGGCCTCTCCCGTTGCGGAGCACAGGCTCCGGACACACAGGCTCCGCGGCCATGGCTCGCAGGCCCAGCCGCTCCGCGGCATGTGGGATCCCCCGGGATCGGGGCACGAACCTGTGTCCCCTGCATCGGCAGGCGGACTCCCAACCACTGCGCCACCAGGGAAGCCCTAAATGAGGATTTTTAAACATAGAACTTTTAAGTATGATTACTGATAGTAGCTAGAGATTCCATAAAAGTGTTTGTAAGTCAAGCACTTAAAAGGTTCTCCTAGTCAGGCTAACTTCATTATCATACACTTATATTGGCAATACATGCTAGGTACTTACCTTATCTGAAAGATTATCCCATCCATAATTAAATGGACTTTCTAATGTATCCTGAGATATGGTGATCACCACCAAATTATAACATGCTCTTGAAGAATAGAGAAGAATGACTACAGAGCCTACGACAACAGTCTGGCACAGAGACATACCCTAAAAGAGAAAAAATTAATCATCATGAAACCCTGCACATTTGTCATGACAAGCCATTCATCCATATACAATATAGTCACCTCTTGCAATGCACTCCTAGAAAACACTGAGTGAGCACCAGTTGAAATAAACTCTTGATTATCTTGCTTTACAATTCTTATTTTTAGAACCACTTGTGTTTAAACTACCCTTTTAATACAAATAAGTTCTTTGCCAACTTGCCCAGTGGCAGCTGGAGGAAAATTTTGTTCTGCCAAGGTTACCTTAAGTAGTATAGGAATAAACAACTTGGCAAAAGATCTGAGCTTTAATTGAGAGTTAATCAGAGAGGTAGTTTTGTCATAATGAGAAAAGAATGGGAAATAAAAGCATTAGTCCATTTGATACACTTAATTTCCAGTAAGATGAAAAATTAAAATAGAAATACAACTCCTGTGCTATTTGCTTTGTTCTATTAGATTTTGTTAGTTGATGTTATTCCTCTATTGATGCTGTTATGTTGATAACAAAATGATGCAGGCACCCAAATGCACTTTCAAATCCAAAATATTTTATTACTAAGGCTTTCACCATTTCCCCAAATACTGTAAATTGAGGGAAATTTGTCCTTCATTTTTTGTTCAGAACTTTACCAAGAATGGTCAACTATTTCAGAAAGGCATGAAACTGACAACAATAATGCTTGTGGTATGTAAAGCACCAAAGCAACACACCTGTAACAGTGTGCATTTATAGCTGTCTCAGTCACAATTTCTATATATAGATACAAGCATCTGACTACTACATCACCCCAAATTTACATACTGAAATATTTATTAATTACTTTCCTTTTATTTCCTCTTTATATTACAGTTAGGGCAATTGCACTGAACATTTGAAGTTATGTGTGTAGGTATGTTAAACAATCTATTAATTTCAGGATAGAAATAGGTTATTAAAATGTTATTAGAAGGGGTCACTGGGTTTGGTAGGATTGAGAACCATTATTATAACTGATTTCCTTACAAGAACAACACATTTTAGACATATATGAGAAGAAAGCAAACTAAAAGATGAAATATATCTTGAGATGTTGAAATAGCAAAAGAGTACCTTCTCTGAGCTGACCTACTACCATAGCAAAAAGGATGTGTGAAAATAAATAAAATTCTAGCAAGATTAAATTTTTTAATCAAGGCTAAAATTTTCTACAATGTGATTTTTTATTTTTGTGAATCTCCCTAAAAATGTTGTTAATAAAAAGCTAATCTAAAAGCAATCCAGTTTCCATTTTAAAAGTACTATATTATTAAAGAAAAGTTAGGTAGCAAGAAAAGTTAGAATGCTGTAAGCGTTACTGTCCTTTAATATAACCATAAGTAAATTTACAGTCACTGCTTTGAGAAATAAAGTGACTGCTAAAAATACATCTTATAATATGGAGATACTCTGCTTATACTTGTAAATACTATAAAAACTACAAAAGTATGAGAAAAGAGCAAAGAATAATATCAAAGCAATTAATAAAATTGCAGTCAAATTACCTGCCTATAACAGAGAAAGAAGCCCACCGATTTAGAAAACAAAATAAGATCCTTCCCACAAAATACAGGATTATAAAACAAAAGATATGGATTCAGCCACCTGGAAACTGGTGTCGAAAAGTTAAAGAAAATCTTCCTAAACTGAAAAGTCATGACAAACAATTCCACTCAGGAGCAATCCTCAAGGAATGATTCTCCCTTCTTCCACCTCTGACATCTACATACCACATTTTTAGACATTCCACACTTGGCAAGTAAAGAAGAGTTAGACCTCACTCCAGCATGCATATCATTAACTAGAGTTCAGTATTTGTTTACAGGTATTTTTAGATGCAGACATGCAGAAACCTCAACTTACCATTCATTGAGTTTTGACAAATGTGTATACAAATAGAGAACATTACCATCACTCCCGAATGTTCCCTCACATCCCTTCCCCATTAACCAACTCCCCAGCACAAATACTCTCCTGCTTTTGTCTTTTACCACAACTTAGTTCTGCCTACTCTAGAACTTCACATAAATGGAATCATAGGATATGAACTCCTTGTGTAGGTATCATTCACTTAGCATAATGTTTTGAGATTCACCCATGTTGTTGGATGTACCAGTAGTTAGGTGTTTGTATTACTGAGGTGGACAATTAGGGTGACCAACTCCTGGTTTGCTCATAAGTTTCCTATTAAAAAAAAAAAGTTTCCTAGTTTTAGACTGAAAGTCCCACGTCCCCCAAAACTTCTCAGTGCCGGGCAAACCAGGACAGTTAGCCACACTAATTCCACTGTATAATTACATGAATTTGTTTACATGAGAATTTGTTTATCCATTTTTTCTGTTGATGGACTGTTTCTGAACGTTCTTATTCAAATCTTTTTCTGGACATATGCTGCTTTCACTTCTTTTAGGTAAATACCTAACAGTGGAATTGCTGGGTCATACGGTAGGTATAAGTTCAGCTGTATAAGAGACTGCCAGATCTTTTTCCAAAATGGATGTACTTCCAACAAAGTATGGGAGTTCCAGTTGTTCCAATTCCTAGACAACATTTGGGGTTGTCAATCTTTTTCATTTTAGCCATGCTGGTGGATGTTTTGGTTTTAATTTGCATTTCCCCGGATGACTAATGATATTGTGCTTATTGGCCATTTGTATATCTTCTTTGTGAAAAGTCTGTTCATATCTTTGAACATTTTTAAATTGGGTTGTCTTTTTGAAAATTTTTGAGTTGTAGGCAGTCTCTATGTATGCCAGAAATGAGTTCCTTATCAGATGTATGTATTGCAAATATTTTCTTGAAGTCTGTGTCTTGCCTTTGCATTTTCTTAGTCTTGTCTTTTGATGGGAAATTTTAAATTTTAATTAAGTCTAGTTTATGAATTTATTCTTTTGTGATTACTTTCAATGACCTGTCTAAGAGATCTTTGCCTATACCCAAATTGTAAAGATAGTTTCCTGTGTTTGGTTTTAAAAGCTTTAGAATTTTTTCAGTTATATTTAAGTTTGCAATCCATTTTGAATTTTTTTGTGTGTGTATAATATGAGATGGAGCTAAAGTTTCATTTTATTTCATGTGGATAACCAGTTCTTCCAGCACTACTAGCTAAAAAGATTTCCTTTCCCTTTGAATTGCTTTAGCTTCTTTGTCAAAAATCAAAGACTACATAAGTGTGGATTGTTTCCAGGCTCTCTATTCTGTTTCATTGATCTGTTTCATGCCAGTAACACACTGTCTTAATTACTGTAGCTTTATACTAAGTTTCAAAGTCATATAGTCTAAGTCCTCTTCTTTTTCAGAGTTACCTTCTGCACTGTTCAATATAATAGCCATTAGCCACATGTGAGTACTTACATATTCACATTTAAACTAAATTAAATTAAAAGATCGGTTTCTTTCGGACTAGCCCTCTTTCGAGTGCTCAGTAGTCACATACTGAATAGTGCAGATATAGAACATTTTCATCATCGCAGAAAGTTCTATTGGAAAGTGCTACTTCTTAAGTATTTTGGGTTCTTTTTATTTCCATATACATTTTAGAATAAACTTGTCAATTTCTATTTTTAAAACCTCAAGGTAGTGTTATGATTGGGATTGCATTGAATCTATAAATCATTTTGGGGAGAATTGCCATCTTAAAAATACTGCATCTTCTAATCCATGAACAATGGTCTTCATTGATTTATGTCTTTTCAATTTTTCTCAGCTTTATAGTTTTTAGTATAGAGGTATTGCTTGTTTTTTGTAAAATTTATTCCTAAGTATTTTTTTTATGCTATTAATGTTATAGAATTGCTTTTTGAATTTCATTTTCTAACTGATTGCTCCTGGTATATATGAAAATACAATGTAATTTTGTATTTTGACCTTGTATCCTGATAATTTGCTAGTAGCTGTTTAGTAGATTCCTTAGGATGCTTTACATAAACAATCATGTTATCTACAATTAGAGACAGTTTTACTTCTTAATTTCCAATTTTATACCTTTTTGTTTTTGTTTTATTAGAATATTGAATAGAAATGGTGAGAGTGGGCATCCTTGCTTTGTTCCCAACCTTAGGGGCAAAACATTCAATACTTTAAGTATGACACTGATTGCAGGTTTTTTATAGACCTCCTTTATCAGGTTGAGGAACATTCCTTCTATTCCCTATTGGCTGAACATTTCATTGTTGTTATTTTTAAATCATGAATTTTATTCATGTTATTAAATTTTTAATAATCATGTTATTTTAAATCATGAATTTAAAATTCATGGTGCTGAATTTTGTCAAATGTTTTTTCTACATCTATTCAAATGATTATTTGGTTTTTCTCCTTTATTCTCTCAATGTAGTGAATTACAGTGACTGATTTTCAAATGTTAAACCAATGTTGCATTCCTTGGATAAACTCTTTTTAGTCATGATGTATTATCCTTTTTATATGCTGCTTAGATTCTGTATCTCTAAGCATAAGGGATACTAGTGTATAATTTTTATTTGTTTAATAATGTCCTTGTCAAGTTTTGGTATCAGAGTAATGCTGTTCTCATAAAACATGTTAGGAAGTGTTACTTTCTCCTCTATTTTCAAAAGAGTTTGTTTACTATTGGTGTTATTTCTTCTTTAAATATTTGATAAAATTAACCAGTGAAACCATCTAGGTTTGGAGTTTTGTGGGAAATTTCTGATAACAAATTCAATTTCTTTAATAAATATGGGGCTATTTATATTTGGTATTTTATCTTTAATTAATTTTGTGATGTTGTATTTTTTTTAATTTGTCCATTTCATCTAAGTTGTCAAATTTATCCACAAGGAGTTGCTCATAATATTTCCTCATTTTTCTTTTAATGTCTATAAGATCTATTGTGATTGTCCCTCTTTTATTCATGGTATTGGCAATTTGTATTTTCACTCTGCCTTTTTTGGTACATCAAATTTGTTGATCTATTAGAAGAATTAACTTTTGGCTTTAATTTCTCTATAGTTTATTTTCTGTTTCATTGATTTCTATTTTTATCTTTATTATTTCAGTCCTTCTACTTACTTTGGGCTAACTTAAAAATAAAAAACAAAAAACTTTTTCATAGTTTCCCCCAGTTGTTTCTAAGGCAAAACCTTAGGTCACTGATTTTATATCTTTCTCCTTTTCTAATATAGCATTTAAAGCTGTATTTTTCTCTTCAAGCATTATTTTAGCTGCATCCCACAAATATTGGTATATTGTTTTTCACTATTCTTCAGTTTGAAATATTTTCTAATTTCCCTTGTGATTTCTTCTTTTTCCCATGGGTTATTTGTAATTATGTTGCATAATTTCTAAATATTTGGATTTTTAAGAAGATATCATGTTGTTATTGATACTTAATTGCATTGTAGCCAGACTACATTCTTTGATTCCAGTCCTTTTCATTCCTCGATTGATACCTGTCTTATGGTCCACTGTATGGTTTATTTTGATGGCCATTTCCATGATCAACTGAAAGGAATGTATATCCTCCAGTTATTGGGAGTCAGTTGGCTCAGGGGTGTTGATAGTGTTGTTCAGATTTTCTATGTCTACTGATTTTTTTCTTTTATCAACTTCTGAGTATGGGGCATTAAAATCTCCAACTATGATTGTAGAGATTTTCCCCCCTTTTTTTCTTACTATTTGTTAAGTCTTTTTTCCCCTCTTTATTCCTACTATTTGGCTTCATGTACACATTTATGATTTTTATGTCTTTCTGATGAAATGTACTTCTTTATATTTGGTAATATTCTTTGCTTACCTTTTTATATCTGGTAATACCCTTTGTCTTGAAGTCTCTTTTATCTGATATTAAAGTGCCTTCTAATACTTACTGAATGAATAGTATATTAGTTTTCTATCTGATTATTTTTAACTTATATCTGTCTTTATATTTATTTAAAGGGCATTCCAGAAGCCAGAGTATAGATGGGTCTTGTTTTTTTAGAAATTCATTTTGATAGTCTCTACATTTTAACAGGAGTGTTTACTCCATTAACATTTAATATAATTAGTGATATGTTTAGATTTAGGTCTTACATTTTACTATTTGCTTTCTGTTTGCCCTTCTTGTGCTTTTTTGTTGACACTGTTTATTTGTTGCTCCTCTATCCATCATTTTCTGCATTCTTGTGGGTTAATTGAATATTTTTTAGAACTCTATTTTATCTATTGAACTTTTAACTATACTTTTCTATTTCTTTGTTTTGTTTTGTTTTGCTTTTTGCCTTAAGTGGTTGTTCTAGGGCAACAGTTCTTAAAGTGTGGTCCAGGGACCTTAAAGATCAAAATCAAAATGATTTTAAAAAAGAGTACTAAGATGTTATTTGCCTATTATATTCTCATTCTCTTTTGTATACACAGCAGAGTTTCCCAGTGGCTCTATGACATGTGATGGTGTCAACACTGTGTACATGTGTGTTCTTGTGTTTTCTAGATTCCTGATATAATAGAATTAGGGTATAAATATATGCATTTTCAGAGATTAACTCAGCTTGTGCTCTGTAATTTTACTGGGTTCTTGTTAGTTTTCTTTGGTTATACCTGCTATATCTGATAAAACCTCATTATTACCAAACAAGTAGTTATTTTAAAATCCTAAAATTTTCCTTGTATCTACATGGCAGCACAACAAGAATAGGTACAATTTACAGATTTGTTTTATAATATTTAAGAATTTTTTTCAAACACTTAAAAAAATTTAATTTAATATTAAACTATTTTAGAAATTAATCATTTTACTCTAAGATAAAAAATTTATAATTTTTTTCATATTTAAGAATGGATTATTGGCTGAGGATTGGGGACTTACTGTTTCACTGGTACAAAGTTTCAGTGTGGGATGATGAAGATGTTCTGGAGATGGATAGTGGTGATGGTTGCACAACAGTGTGAATGTACTTAATGCCACTGAACTGTACATTTAAAAATGCTTAAAATGGTAAATTTTATGTTACGTATATTTTGTCACAATAAAAAATATTTTTCTCTACATACAGCTTCTTTGTTTACCTCTAAGATGCTGAGAAAGATGAAAGTGTTAGAATTCTCTGGTTCAATGAAGAAAGAAATCTACATCAAAGTAATTGGGTGAAACTGATTTCTTGTTTTGTTTTATCAAATGAAGTGCAATGAAAACTAACTTTCAATAGGTTTTATAAACGTTAATAACTTACCTTATTGTGTCTGCTGCGACAGAACATTATGTCCAAGTTAAGCTGCAGCATCATTTTGAGACCAATCATTCAGAGTATAAAGCACAAGGAATTGAAATTTTAAATGCAGGTGTGGTGAGCACTTTAAACACCACGAATTGTTTTTATTACTTTCCAAACTAGAAATTAAAAAGCCACCCAGGCATTTTACAGGTTAAATTACTATATTGCATTGGCTGGCGAAGCACTCATAGTAGATGAGAGACTAGTAAAGCCTTGTACAGTTAATATTGCTGAATGCCTGCTGGATGAAAAGTCCATAAAAGAAATTATGGCATTGTCATTTTCCAAGATAGAAATTCACTGATTCAAAGATTTAGCTGAAAACATAGTGATTTAATGTATTGTCAAGAGACTTGTATTTTTGCCTTACAAATATATTAATCTGATATAGAAGGACTAATTTTGTTTATATTCATCAATTATATTCATAATTTTTTTTATGTTCAAAATTCATTCATCATTTTGTTTATATTCATTCAGTAGCAACTAATCATCCAAGAGGGCATTCTTTTATGTCAATGCCTGAGAAGAAACACAAGTAGTACTGAAATATTCAAAGTGTTGAAAATTCTTCTGATTGTTTATCCTGGGCCAATTGTACTGATAATCTCACTAATGGTACAAAAGCAATGGTGGGTAAAACTTTCAGTCTTAGCACAAATCAATGCAGTGTCACCAAACTGTATTGTATTCTTCACTACTATGCACTCCCAGTTAAAAAAGAAAGCTTCACTTAAGAATCTCCTTGATGAAGGGACTTCCTGGATGGTACAGTGGTTAAGAATCCACCTGCCAGTGCAGGCGATACGGGTTCGATCCCTGTTCCAGGAAGATCCCACATGCCGTGGAACAACTAGGCCTGTGAGCCACAACTACTGAAGCCCGCTCACCCTAGAGCCCGTGCGCCACAACTACTGAGCCCGAGTGCTGCAACTACTGAAGCCTGTGCGCCTAGATCCCGTGCACTGCAGCAGGAGAAGCCACTGCAATGAGAAGCCTGTGCACTGCAACAAAGAGTAGACCCTGCTCTCTGCAACTAGAGAAAGCCCACGCGCAGCAATGAAGACCCAATGCAGACAAAAAAAAAAAAAAAGAAAGAAAAAAAGAATATCATTGATGAAGCAGTGAAAATATTTATTAAATACTGAGCCTAGAGTACGTGTCTATTTAATATTCTGTGTGATGAAATAAGACACGCAGTTAAAGAAATTCTGCTGCATCCTGAAGCATAGTAGTTGTCTTGAGGAAAAGCACTTATGTGATTACTTGACTTGTGAGCTGAACTAACCTCTTTTTTCATGAAATCCCATTTTCTACTTAACAGACAACTATGGCAGACAAACAATGGTTATTCAGACTTGGTTAATGGGCATATATTTTTTGAAAAATAAATGAAATGAGCCTGTCATGTCAAAGAAAACATCTGACAGTATTTATGGCCAATGATGAAATATGAACTTACAAGTGAAAATCAAAACTTTTGAAAAATTGTAAGCATTTGTATCCACTGTAAGACTGGCAGCTTCCCAAAACTTAAATACTTTTCTGATGAGATTGCTGGTGATATTAACAAATGTGATTTAGGTTACTATCTAATGAAATGTATCAACATTTTGAAGATCTGTGACCACTCTTTTCTAATGATCAATGCATGATGTTACAAACTCATTCAAAGTGCAGGATAGACCAATGGAGAGTACAGAAAGTTCACTAATATCATTTTAGATTCCACACGGCAACTAACCTTTAAGAAACCTCCACTTCAGAGTTTTGGTGTAGTATTAAAGAAGAATATCCACAATTATCTGAAAAGGCTATTAAAATTCTCCTCCATTTTCCAACTACATATATTTGTGAGGATGGATTTTCTTCATATACTTCAACCTAAACAACATATCACAACAGATTGAATGCAGAAGCAGACATGAAAATCCAGCTGTGTTCTATTATGTCAGACATTAAAGAGATTTTCAAAATGTATAACAATGTCAATCTTCTCGCTATTTATTTTTGTTTTGGAAAATATAATTATTTAGCATAAAATATGTTATTCATGTTAACATATAATGGATTATTATTGGCATTTTAAATGAATTAATAAATGAATATTTTTAAAATTTCTCAATTTTTTTTCTAAAATGTATATATAGGTAGATATAATCTACATAAACAAAAGCTCTTTGGGGTCCTCAATAATTCTTAGGAGTGTAATGGGATCTTGAGACCAACAAGCTTGAGAATCACTGCTCTAGGGATTATAATATATATCCTTAACTTTTCACAGTCTAAGCAATAGTTAATATCATACCACTTGATGTAAAATGTAAGAATTTCAACCATATAGGCCCTGTCCTTGATGCTATAGTGCTATAGCTGTTATATATACTATATAGAGAATTATGTATGATATCTACATATGTAAGCCTCACATTATGTTATAATTTTTGCTTTGCACAGTCACATTTATTTTAAAGAAATTAAGAAATTATATTTACCCACATATTTATTATTTCTTGTGTTCTTCATTCCTTCCTGAAGGGCTAAAATCCAAGCTGATTTTATTTCCCATCAGTCTGTAGAATTTTCTTAGCATTTCTTGTAGTATAGGTCTGTTGGTAATGAACCCTCTTAGTTTTCTTTTATCTGAAGATGTTTTTTATTTCTTCATCATTCTTTATATTTTCACTTGATGTAGATTTCAGAGTTGACAGCATTTTTCTTTCAGCATTTCAAAGATATTGTTTCCAAGTTTTCTGGCTCCATTATATCTGATGAGAAGTGAGTGATCATTTGAATCAATGTTCCCTTATGTATATGTCATTTTTCTTTGCTCTCAAAATTTTCTTTTTCTTTTTGATTTTAAGCACTTTGAGTACAATGAATTTAGGTAAGATTTTCTATATATTTATCCTGATTGGGCTTCGTTGAGCTTCATGAAACTATAAATTTATATCTTTCATCAAAACTGGAAAATTTAGGTCACATTTCTTCAAATATTTTTTTCCAATCTCATTTTCTCCCTCTTTTCCTTTGGGAGTTCCAATTATACATAATTTGGCCCTGAAGCTCTGTTCATTTTATTATCATCTTTACCCCCAATATCCTCTGTCCTTCAGATTGGATAATTTCTTTTGATTTAAGTTCATTGACTCTTCTTTCATCTCCAATCTGCTGCTAAGCACAACTAGTGACTATTTAAATACTGTATTTTTTAATTCTAAAATTTCTGGTAGTTTTTAAAAATAGCTTCTATTTCTCTGAGATTTCTTATTTATTCATTCATTCAAATATATTTTCCTTCACATTCTTGAGCATATTATAAAATCTTTGTCTGATAAATCCAACATCTGGGTCATCTGTGGGGGACTGCCACCAATGATTGCTTTTTGAATTCTGTTTTTTGTTCTTGAGTATGAGTTAAATTTTTCCTGTTTCTTCATATATCTAGAGACCTTGGATTGTGTTTTGGACATTGTGAGTGCCATGTTTTAGAGTCTGGATTCTGTTATAGTCCTCTGAAACGTATTGATTTTCCTTTTTTTCCCTTAATTTTTTTTTATTTTTTTATTTTTAGCAAATAATTAACCTGGCTAGACTCAAATCCCAAACTATCTCCCATGAATGGATAGCAGCTGAAATCTCAGTTCAATTTCTTTATCCTTAACTGTGCTGCTGCTTGGAGTATGTCCTGCACATGCTTAGTTCAGGTATCAGATAAAAATTTGGCAGAGTTTAAAATCAGAATTTGGAGCTTCCTCTATCTGGCTATCTTCTTCCCGAGATTTCCCACTCACTTTCCATCTGGAATAGTTTCTTGAATTTTGTCCTATGATTCTTCAAGCAAGTAAAATAGCAGGTTTCTCTTCAAGTTTTGGCTGCCCCATGGATGGGACTTTCCCTCAGGCTAGAAGCTGTAAAAAATAGGAAACTCACTCAGTGTCGGTTCCTTCTTCTAAGGGGTTGCTCTCCAGTGCCTTCAGTGCTTTTTATATTTTGTCCAGAATTTATCTTTGCTTTCTGTAGAAGGTTGGGTCCAATGGAAGCTACTGAGCCAATACCAGAAGTAGAACCCTGCACATAGTTTTTGAATTCATCTCACAAATGCTACTTCCATTTTGAAATTAGAATGCCAAACTAAGCATCAAAAATAAGAAAATAAGGTAGTCTCAATTAATAAATTTTAAAATGTATTTTGATAATTATAAGGCCTAAAACAGTCTCAAAAAGAGTTTCACGGTGTTAAGACACAATGAAATTAGATCTCTGGCTCCTATGACCCTACCATTACAGAATAGATGGCTTTTAGTGGGTAGACCTTATGACCATGGAAAAATAAAAAATTCTGAAAATGCTGGCTGGTCTAGTAAAAGAGTCTAGAAGTATAAGGGAAAGCTACTTGAGCTTAGGAGTAGATAACATATATAAACCCAGGGTTGTAAGCAGGGATTTTTCAAATGGGACAAATGTGTGGAGGGTTGGCTCAGCAACAGAATAGAACAGAATAGGAAATAAGGCTTGGGGTATAAGAACTGGAGTAATGAAAGCAGTAAATTAAAGAAGTACCACAGCTTAAGATAGATAAAGAAAATCCCAGTGACTCAGGAGAGAAATTATAACAGAATATTGGGAAGGTGGCAATCATTCCTATTACAGAGGATGATGCAGCCTCTATTTTTTTTTTACCACCATCCTCACCAAATTCTGGTGAAGTCATATTTCAGGATGGTGGAAGTGAGACACTAATGGCATTTTAGCCTATTTCTTTAATTATGGCCTAAATTACCATACACTCCTTCATTAAGTCTTATAGGATCAGCTGGTCTGCATGAAAGATCAGAAATGTAGTTTAGCTGAATGTTATTGTGTTTCTGCAAGATGCTAATGATGCCTCCCATCCTAATACATTAATTAATATGGCTCAAGGATTGAGTGAACATGGGACAGAAAGGTTTACATAGTAATTAAAACTGTTAGACATTCGGGAGAGAGAGAGAAAATGCATTATTTGTAAATGGCTAACTGGGCAGGGAGATAAGCTGACCTTGAGTCAGATAATGATTCCTTTTACACTCTTATCCAGGTATAAAATTGTATGTGTCCTTGACCAGAGATGTAAGGCTGAAAGCTTAACTTTTATTCCCACCCCACCTTTGAGTGGTCTTTCATGTAGATAATTCTAACTTGCCATTATAGGGACTAAGCACCTTTTTGTGCCAATCAGTTATTTTTTCCATTAAAAATGATATGTCTCCTATATTCTTATAAATATGCTTATTTTTTTCTAAAATGGAAAGGAATATTAGAATAAAAATAATTTTATTGTGTGCATTTTAATGTTAAAAGTTATAATTCTGATAGAAGTAAATAAATTCAAATATACCACAGAAATCATACAAATAAAGGCAAAGCAAACAGCAATAAAAAAACCTTAATGGGAGAAAAGGACCAATACCAACAAACAATCATATCAATAAATATAAACTATTTGTTTACCCTATAAAGAGTTTATATAAAAAACTATAATATTTTGTTTAAAGTTAATGAGACACACTTGAAATGTCAGCAATAGACAAAAACTTAAAAGCTAATATCAAAAAAAGAAAAAAAAACAAATAAAAAGGCCATTACATAATTTCAACAATACATGTTCCAAAAATTTCTAAGAAAAATGAGTTAAACAATGAAATGTAATCTATCAGAGACTTCAACCCTTACAAAATCTATGTGGGATGGGATATAAATAGAGTCAAATAAAATTACAATAAATTATTTAAAAGAGAGATCCTGTTCTTCAGTAATCCTTATTCTTTTACACTGTTCCTTTTGAGAATCTGATTACATATATAGGATCTGTCTCCAGATACAATTTGCCAACAATTTCAGGTATTCAAGAACTTCCTGAAGCCACATTACCATCCCTTAGTACACATTAGGATAATTATGGTTAACATTTGTAAGTTAACGCATTCCCAAGTGCAAGGTATTATACTAAACACTTTATATGCATTTTAATTTAATTCTTATAATACCTTTATAAGATAGGTACTACTTTTACCCTCAAACAACTTATGAGATCAATACTGTCATTTCCATTTTACAGATCAGGAGAGTGATGCTTAGATGTACTGTTACTTGTGCAATGTCATACAGCCAATGAACAGGAAAGATGGGATTTATTTAGATCCTTATCTCTCTGATCCCAGGTTTCCAGCTCTTAATCACTATGATATACTGTCTCTCACTAAGGTCTTTTCATATTAATTAAAAAATCAATATACCTGAAAAAGAGATATAAACATATCCCAAAGTATATCCAATCCCATTTTTAATTTATATCACCCTCATTGCAAAAGAGAATTTGAAGTAGTTACAGAGATACACACAGAATAAAAAATAAACATAGGAATGTGCGGGGGTGGGGGTAAGAAAGTGAGATGAAACTAGAGGTAGACCCAGAACCAAATATGAGTATCATAAGGTCATCTACGATTGATATAAAGGTGAGTCACATATTTGCCTCTGAACAACATAGTAGTCAGGGAAAAGAAGAATTTAATCAATAATGTTTTACCTAGTACTGAATTGGAGGAAAAGATCTTTTCTAGGGAACATTGATTGTATGGACAATATCCTTAAGAACATAATACAGTAGATGTTTCTTACAAGTAAATGTTTCTTACAAGAATTTCATACATATTTCTTGATGTAGGCCAAAGCATAATGTCACAGTATATGTTGGGAAAGACAATTCTATCCAGGGTACAATGTAGTCTCAGAATACAATTCTGTAATGAACTGGATTGGGCAGAGGAGAAGATATGGAATAGACAGGGAAATGGACAGACTGTACATACTTCAGGTAATTTTTCCAGCAATTAAGCCTTTGAATTTAACAGTTGATAGTAAATTTTTTCTAACAAGAACCTGGAGTACAGAAATTCTACATTGTTTAGTAGGCCACCTTCATATGCATGGACAATCAAGCAGAAGGTAAAACTGATAATTTCTTATGGAGGTTAGGGGGCCTGAAGAGGACAGATATCTGAATTTTAGACTTTCCACCAAAGGGAGTGTAGAGATAGTATCTATCTATATGTAGAGATAATGTGTAATTCGCACTGATGTGTAAATATGTAGTATTTGAGACATGGCTGGAATCCAAATAGAAAATTTTCTTTTTTTGTTGTTAAATAAGAATGTTGCTATAATATAACAATATTATGGAAAGCTGCCAAGGCAGTACTTGAGAAAACATATTGCTCTTAATACCTTTATTAGTTTACAAAATAATAAATTAAGTATCTATATAAGAACATAGATATGGAAAAAAGTCACAAAAATTAAAAAATGAAAGAGCAGAAATAAACTATTCAAATTGACAATAACTAATATTTTTTTTTTTTGTGGTATGCGGGCCTCTCACTGTTGTGGCCTCTCCCGTTGCGGAGCACAGGCTCCGGACGCGCAGGCCCAGCGGCCATGGCTCACGGGCCCAGCCGCTCTGCGGCATGTGGGATCCTCCCAGACCGGGGCACGAACCCGCATCCCCTGCATCGGCAGGCGGACTCTCAACCACTGCGCCACCAGGGAGGCCCAACAATAACTAATATTTAAAACGCAAGTTAGAGTTGCTACTTTGAAAAAGACCCAAATCACAGCATTGTTCTAGTTGCTAAAAGTATAAAATTAAATTTAAAAGAATTCAGATAGAGAGTTATTTCTAAATTTTATTCTGGAGATGGAGGAGAAGGGACCAAATTGAGGTCATAAAAAGGGGTAGGGTTTCCCTGGTGGCACAGTGGTTGAGAGTCTGCTGCCGATGCAGGGGAACACGGGTTCGTGCCCCGGTCCGGGAAGATACCCATACCGCGGAGCAGCTGGGTCCGTGAGCCATGGCTGCTGAGCCTGCGCGTCCGGAGCCTGTGCTCCGCAACAGGAGAGGCCACAGCAGTGAGAAGCCCGCGTACCGCCAAAAAAAAAAAAAAAAAAAAAAAGGTGGGGGTAACGTTAGAGTTATGCCTTTAAAGTTGGGTAAGATAAGGACAAACAGGAATAGAGCACTGGGAGGGAAAAACATTCCTGGAAGATGAAACGGCCTAAGGATATACAGACAGGGAAGCATACTGTGTGCCATTTAGAAATAAAGTAGGTAAGATTGGTTGAGACAAATCATGGAGGATCTCATTATCACCAAATATGTAGAAGAAGGAAGGAAGAATAAAGAGAAAAACAGACTGAAGTCTGAACTTTAAGGAAACTCTCTGAGAGACAGCAAGAAACAAGGTCAGTTTGAAAGTGGGGGATATAAATGCTCAACAGACATTTGTTGATTGAGTAAAAGAAATGGCCATGACTATATGTTGTTATAGAAGTCAAAACACAAAAATGAGCCTAGTGATTTTACAAAGAGAAGGTGAAAGCAAGATGACATACTATTTGAATAAAGAAGTTTATAACCTAATTTAGGAAGACCAAGAACTATGGAACATATAATACAAATAATCTAATATCTCATATTATATTTACCTTTATAGGTATGTATTTGAACATGTTTCTCTGTAGTGTTCCTAGAGAATTCTGAATCCATGTACCTTTTAAATTTAATACCTTTCATATGATAGAGGGAAAGGTATTTGAAATAATTCTGGAGGAGTTATCAGATGAACTTCCCTCCTGAGACTGGCAAATTAACTCTATTCAGAGAATTTTCTATATCAGAATGAGTAAAACCAAACTTAGAAAGCTGCTAGGTATTCAGAAAAGAAGTCCTTTAAATTCAACCACATCTGTGTATGCTTTATCACTAGACAACAAGAGGTATGGATTCTATGGTGATGTTATCACACTATGAAAAGATGCTGTCGCTACACCAAAAGGTTATGCACCACAACAACAGTGAGTGTATTATTCTTAACACTGAAACTGAAGCCAGAGTTAGCTAAAATATTTAACTTTTAGGAAGTAAAATTTAGAAGTTGAATAAAATAATTTTCTGGGTGAGATTAATGGGTTGAAAGTAAGTCTGTCTGTCTATCTGTCTCCCTCCTCTATTTCTATTTTTATTTCTATATTTATATTTCTACTGATATATGTTTAAAAAATAAAGGTAACATCTCCACGTAAACTTAAAGGACAAGTTAATTACCATGCATTTAATTAACTTTAGTAGGACTATATTAAGGATAATAACAATATAGAAGTCTAAAAATATTTCAGAAGACTGTTCCGTTTAAGACACTATCTTGTTTATCTTCAGTGAATAGGCACTGATGCCACATTAAAGCAAGCTTGTATGTATGCATAAGCCCAACGAGCCCAACACCACTCTGGAAGCATAGATGAGGAACTCAGCCTGCGATGGGCTATGAGCCAATATCCATACATCTACACCCCACATCCAATGCCATACATACACTGGGACACTGATTCATCACTCAACCACATTGTCAATCAACAACAGTAGAAACATTCAGGGTTTTCTGTTAATAGGTTAACACTGGCTTTTGTTTACTGACCCAAAGTATAAGGAAAGGGAGAAGCAAGGCATTTATAAATTTAGTCACATGACTAGCTGTTTCAAATGTCATAGGGACTTCATATTATGGGGTGAAGTAACATTTTCTAAACCTTTATACAAATAAACACCCCTTTACCAATATGACATCTTAACATTGCTAACCCAAATACAAATAGACATGATGTGGTAAATTTGTTTAACGGCAATACTGTCACCCTTACTGATGAAATCTTGTTAGTATGGCTTTGTATATTAGACTATTTGTGATACATTCGTATAAATTCTGGTTTATATCATTTAATTAACCTCCAGTGTAGAGGATATAAGTCATAGAAAATACAATATGCTCATCATGAGCTTCTTTTTTTTTTTTAAAAAAAACATTGTTTAGTAAGGGCTAAGTTTTGAATACCTTTTAATTTCTTGTGATCATTCTTTCACGCTCAAAAATGTACCTGACATTCAGAATGCTTTCTGAAGAATTATAAAATTTCCATTAAAATATGGTTCATAGGATGAAGATTTGAAGTTAGATTTTCAAGTATAAATTTAAGAAATATACTTACCTTTGATTCGAGGTAGACATTTGCTGATGACATTTTTGTAATTTTGCATATGTAACTAACTAAAGAGATGGCACAAAGAATAAACAGGCTATCGTTAATTAATGCTCGAACAAACACAGTCCATTTCAACTGATTTTCTGGGACATCTCCGTGGACTAGCATTGCACAAGTCAAGTTCACCACTAAAAAGAGAAGGCTTGCCAATATAAAGCCCAAATGCAACAGAATTCTGAAAGAAAAAAATGAGTTTATTAGATGTTTATAAAACTAATGAGAAATTAAACTTAATACTGAATTCGTATGTACTTACTTTAAGTACAATAATTCCTTCAGTTTAAACTGCTTGTAATTTAATTTAATACAAATTTAATAATTACTCAGAGTTACTTGGGATATTTTTGCCATTATGAAATTAGTATCTAAGCCATTTAAAAATGGCATGAGATTCTAAAGCACTAATTTAAAAATAATCTCATGTGGACTTGAATTCAGTTGTCTCTACCAGGAAGAATAATATTGGACTATTTTAACATTAATTCAAGTAATCCTGAATTTTTCATTTTTGTAACTGCTGAGCACATTTTCATTGACCTTTCCATTCTAAGAATTATCAGGTTTTTATAATTTGCTTGGAAAATTAATATACAGTATATAAATTTAAATTGATCACTAATATTAACTTTAAGAGGTAAGGGAAATGTGTTTTAAACAATGTTCAGTTTTATGAACATCTGATTATCTATAGCAAACATTTCTTTCAAACAAGACTAAAGAGGAACATAGGGACAATATACGTAGAGTTTCACACACACATCAATACCTCATCTTCTTATAAAGTTGCATACTTACTATGCATACAGAACTACTCCCGAAGTAAAATGCTTAACCACTTCCCCCTAAGAAAAATTGGACCACCTCTAATTTTTAAACTCTTCAGGTAAGGTGTGGCTGTCTGTATCAAGTAGCTGGAACAGCTTCCTGTATGAAAGTAATCCTAGTTCAAATACATTTATACCCCAAATTAACATGATCTAGAAATTTATTTGCCATTCTAGTATCTTCCATTTTGGTCACTTTCAATAGTGGGAATCATAAAATGTTGTTTGCCTTTGGGAGTAATTTACACAAGGAAAAATTGAAGGTAATGTGTAATCTGTAACAAGCAATCTTTATTAAGTATACATGCAAAGTACAAAGATTTTAGTTTGAGAAGTTTAGATCTTAATATTCCTTCAGATTAAATAATAAAAATAATAATTATATACTTTGAAACCCAAAATGGATCTTGAAATTATCCATGCATCCAGAGGATTATAGTAGTTTAGGAAACAAAGCACCAAGACGTTAGATGAGTTGCATAGCTGGCAGGTTTGTGGGAGAATTGGTCTGAAACCCAAGTCTTCTGATTCCCAGGTTTAGCAATCTCATTTTTGAGGTGAATCAGTACTGAAATATTACTTATTTCATGGAACTGTACTATATATTCTTACTCTAAACAGCATAATCTATCTTGAGTATTTGTGGACCCTATGAAACAGTACTAAAACATCTGACATCTGAAGTGGGCCAGTGACAGAGCAGCAAAAAAAGGTGTTTGCAGCAATACTGCTGAAGGGGAACGACCGGATTACTCAATTCACTTCCTATAAACTAATCTAACTACTTGATCTATAAAACTGCTAAGGCAGCCTCAACTACAAAGCCCTTCTACCTTGGGAAGTGTACTGTGAAACAAAATATAGATCTTGCTACTCATGAAACTTACTTGTGTTTGTCAAGTTCAGTTGCACATCTGACTTTACATATAACCTATAAAAAGAGTACAGAAAGAAAGTTTTGAAAACACATGTAATATAGTATTCTTAAATTTGTTTTGATTTTGTGTTTCAAAGTGATACAACAAATAATAGATAGCAAGTAAAACTCAAAAGTTAACAGTTGAACTACGCTACGCTGAAGAAAAAATAGGCAGATTTCCAAAGGTTTAATATAAGAAATTAATAACTTTCTATGGTAAAATCTTAAATTTATATATATATATATATATATATATATATATTTTTTTTTTTTTTTTTTTTTTTTTTTTTGCGGCACGCGGGCCTCTCACTGTTGTGGCCTCTCCCATTGCGGAGCACAGGCTCCAGACGCGCAGGTTCAGCGGCCACGGCTCACGGGCCTAGCTGTTCCGCGGCATGTGGGATCTTCCCAGACCGGGGCGCGAACCCGTGTCCCCTGCATCGGCAGGCGGACTCTCAACCACTGTGCCACCAGGGAAGCCCCTAAATTTCTATATTTTTAAACGAAATTAATTCAGTTTAAACATTTATTGAACTTATTTTTTACATTGGAGTATAGTTGATTAACAATGTTGTATTAGTTTCAGGTGTACAGCAAAGTGATTCAGTTATACATATACATGTATCTATTCTTTTTCAAATTCTTTTCCCATTTAGATAATTACAGAATATCAATCAGAGTTCCCTGTGCTATACAGTAGGTCCTTGTTGGTTATCCATTTTAAATATAGCAGTGTGTACATATCAATCCCAAACTCCCTAACTATCCCTCCCTGCTACCCTTCCCCTTGGTAACCATAAGTTCATTCTGTACGTCTGTGAGTCTGTTTCTGTTTTGCAAATAAGCCAGACAATGGGCAGGATGGCTTGCCACCTATTCTAAACTTCATTATATCACTCATGTTTTGTCTTAAAATGGAACAACTTACTTAAATATGAATATGGGTGAGTGTTCTCCCAATATTATTTACCCCTAAGATGAAATAAAATAGTAAAAAGAAAGAAGGGAACAAAAAATGAACACAAAGTTGAGATCATATTTAGTGAACTTACTTTCTTCATAAAGCCTTGCAAAAGGCAGGTCCTCAAATATTTGATGAATAAAGTTAAGCAGGTAGGTTAAGTAGAATTTGAAATAAACATGGTAACTTCTGAAAACATTCTGTGGAAGGTCTCAATTCCTAACTGGTGAATATGGACTTTATTATTTAGATAATGGGAAGATATGGAGGGTTTTTATGTAAGCACTCCAAATCACAGAATTTCATTAATCTGGCATCAACGTAAGGCAACTGCAGAGAAACTTCAGACTAGAAGTAGAAAGACTAATTACAAGACTACTGAAATAGAGTATGAACTTTGAGTGGGGGGTGGGAGGGCCTAGAAAGAAACAGGCAAGTACAGAACATTATAAAGGAAAAAAGTGTAAGTACTCAATAACTTACTGATTCTATTCAAACAGTTACTGAGCACACACTATGAAGGGTACCATGGATTCATACATACAGTAACTGTTTCTGCCCTCAAGGAGCTCAGTATATGGAAGAAAGAGATAAACCAACTATTTTGAAACATTATGTCAATGCAAAAGATGCTACCACAACAGCTAAGAAGGGGGATAGACTAATACAGTGCAGGAAATGGTGAGAGGTAAGGGGAAAGAGGAGAGACTGTGTAAAGGGTCAGGCAGGCAGGACTTAGAGAAGTCACATTTGAGTCAAGTTATGAAGGATAAATGAGTGTTAGACAGGTAAAGGCTCAGGCAGAGATAGCAGCCTGTGCTTCTACTCATATCTATTGTATTTTGGTTAACAAGCTAGATGTGATAGAGGATTTTAAAATACTACCCTATTAATCTCAAATTGTACCACTTAAATCATCCTCAGATACATCTGTTTTTTTTTGTCTTTACTACTATATAGCTTTTTAATTGGTCTCTCTGCTTCCATTCTTAACTCCATCTGTATCTTTAGAAGATAACTATTCATTTTGCTATTTTTCCTTTATTCTCACCTCTCTACATGTTTTATTTTTACCTAAAAGTTGTACTAAAATATATATGACATAAAACTACAATTTAACCAGTTTTTAAGTGTACAGTTTCATTGCACTGAATACATTCACATTGTTGTGTAACCATCACCACCATCTATCTCCAAAACTTTTTCATCCTCCCAAATTGAAACTCTGTATCCATCTAACAATAACTCCTTATTCCTCTCCCCTATAGCCTCTGGCAACCACCATTCTAATTTCTGTCTCTATGAATTTGGCTACTCTAAGTACCTCATATAAGGGAAATTATACAATATTTGTCCCTTTGTGACTGGCTTACTTCACTCAGCATAATGACTTCAAGGTTTATCCATGATATCACACATGTAGATGTGTCAGAATTTCCTTCCTTTTAAGGCTGAATAATATTCCATTTTATGTATATATCAAATTTTGTTTAAACATTCATCCACTGATGTTCACCTGAGCAGCTTCTACCTTTTGGATACTGTGAATAATGCTGCTATAAACATGTCCTATACGTGAACATGTTTTATATATGATTTAAAAAATCATTTGAGAGTAAGTTGCATATGTGATGTCCCTTTACCTCTAAATATTTCAATGTATACTTCCTTAAAAAAGAAATTCTCTTATATAACCAGTATGATTATAAAAATCAAAAAATTGATACTGATAAAATACTATTATCTAATCTGCAGACCTTACTCAGATTTTGCCATTTGATCCCCAAAATGCCATTTATGGGAGGGAAAAATCCAAGATTATACATTACACATAGATCTCATGTATACTTAATCCCTTAATTGTCATTTTTCCCCTTTGTCTTTCATGATATTCAGTTTTAAAGAGTTCAGACCAGTGGTTTTGTAGAATGCTTCTCACTGGGTTTATCAGATGTTTCCTCATGATTAGATTCAGAATTTGCATTTTGGTAGGAATACCACAGAAATGATGGTGCTGCATTCTTCTCAGTGCATTATATCATAAGGTTCATGATGTTGATTTGTCCCATTACTGTGAGGTTAACTTTGATCATTGGTTAAGATGGTATCTACCAGGTTTCTCCATGGTTAAGTTACTGTTTTTCCCACTGTAATGAGTATCATGTGGAGAGGTATTCAGAGACTAGTAAATATCTTTTATTCGTCAAACTTCCATACGCTAGTTTTAGCATCTATCATTCTTGCCTGAATAAATTATTACTATGATGGAACACCTTCTTTTAAAAAAGTAAATCTGATCATACTATTCCAGGAAAAAGCCCATACTCCTTTGATACAGAAAGGGTCTTTTATCACCTAGTTCCACCTTCCCATCATTATATCCTTTTATCCCCATCTTCAATCTTATGGTCTGCTCATTCTGAATTATTTACAACTTTCAAATAAGGGGTTTAATTTCACATCTCCATGCCTCTGTACATGCTTTTACTTCACCTGAAATATGATTTCATGGTCATAAAGCAAATTCCAACTCATCCTTCAATAACTTACTCTATGTCATTTTTTACGTTGTCACCTTAAGTGCCTTAGGAAGAGGGAAACCACTCTGTATCCCTGCATTACAAATCATACTTTATGGCATTTGTTTACATTTTTATTCCCTTAAGAGAGACTGTAACTTACTCATATGTATAGCCCCAGTGCCCAGCAAGATACCTGGTTCACAGTAGGTTCAGAAAATGTTTGAATAAATGAGCAGTGAATTTAGGTCAAAGGAAGTACTTTGGCATGTTGTTGTGGTATGGGTGTGTATGGGAAATACAGCACAAGCAGAAACTGAAGGGGAAAGCAGTCATCCAATCACGGAGACCTTGTATAAAAATGTCAAAGGATTAGATCTTAACTCCCACAAACTCTGTAATATGATTTTTGCTCAAGTGATTTCTTAGGTGACAGTGTAGACAATGGATTAGAATGGCATAAAGAATTCCAGTTAAAAGACTGTTGCATTTGAGTGAGTCCACGCAATCTCATTCTCAGGTTTTGAATCTAAAGAACTGATAGAATGAAAGTCCCACTGACAACAATTTTAAAAAGTCAGGTAATAGAATTGATTCTTAGTTTTAAAATTTATTAGATATAGGCAGAAATAGAGATGGCAGGTGCGTTTTGGAATATAAGAAGTAAATCACAATCACCTACAGAGGTGACAGCTGCAACTCAAAGTAGAATATATTTGGGGGAGCAAATGTAGAATGAGAAATCAACCTGTGATATGTTCACATTTAATAGTCAAAATGAAAAAGCCCAAAAAGTGAAGAAAAGAGAGATGAGCAAAGGACACAGACTTAAGAATCAGACTAGTCACAGCAGTGGAGTAGTTCAGAGGTGAAAGGAAGAAAGTTCAGCCATTGTTAAATTCTGCAAAAAGTCAAGAATAATTAAGAAACAACCATTTGATTGAGGTATCTTGAAGAGAATAGTTTTCAGTGGAATGACAGGAAAAAATACAAGGAAGTAAGATGAAAAAGGCAGTGAGCACAGTCTATATGAGATATATTTGAAGATAGGAGATAAGAAAAGGAAAATTTGTATTGGAAATCATGTATTGGAATATTGCAGGTTTCTGCATGCCAGGTTTTCTACTATGCAAGGGGTTTGCACAGCAAACATCCTTGAAAATTAGAGATAGTGTCTACCTTAGGGTCAGAGGGAAGATCTGTCTCCTGACTGGTATAATATAGAGAACATTTCCCTCCCTGGAGATATTCCAGGGGAGTAAAATCTTCTTCTCTCTCCTTGGTGAAGATTTGCTTACATTCCAGAGTAAAGATAAGGTCTGTCTGTCTTCCTCATTTTGGGGTTTCTCTCCTGTAACATACTTTGCTGCATACACAGGTAACATCTGGCTCTCACTGTGTTGCCTTACAGGAATTGGGCTTGGGCGCTTGATTCAAAACATTGCTTTGGTTGCTTTTTGTTTTTTGCCATGAGTTATAAATGGTCTTTTTCTCTGACCCATGGGTCTTCTGTTTTCTGTTGGTATATGTATTATAAAACTGTGGCAGGCTAACCTGTCAGCTTTCAAGTAGGGTAAAATCTCAGATTTTCACAGTTTCTGATTTAATAATCTGCTGATCAAAAATGAACTAGAGGGGGTGAAATGGTAAATGGAGGAGAGTGGGAGTGAGGAAAGGAGAGTTCAATTGCTAAAGAAGGCTCTAGGTGAGGTAGGTCAGCCCTGAAAAGGAAAACACATACTATTGAGTCAAGAGGGTAGAAAAGATAGTTGAAGAAAAACTTGGAGGTCTGCACAGAAAATTTAAAATAATCTATAAACCTCTCTTTGCTAGAATAAGAAGTGGGGATGTAGCATAGACACAACATTTTGATGTAGAGAAGATGTATGAGAGAATTTGGCAGATGGATTCTATTCTTTTCTAGTAAAGTAGCAGGCAAGGTCATATCCTGAGAAGGGATGTTAGATTTAAGCCCTTGGAATATGGAAAACATTTGGAACACATGAATAGAAGGGCTATAAAAGATTATATTGAGAAGCAGAGAGGTCCAGTTAAAGTCAGGCAGTTGACAGTATATGTGGTCAGTAAGGGTTCCTAATTTGAAAATTGAAACACTCTAACAGAAAAAAAAGATGCCATTATAAAAAGTTCAAATAACTACATTGCATTTTCCAAGCAAAAATTTAGAACTATTTAGACACGTGGAACTATTGTAGAGAAAGAAAAAGTGGGTGAGTGAACCACATCGGCACAGCAAAGTCAAGGGATGAGGAATACTAGACTGACCATAGGTTCTAAATGCAAATGACATCAAAAAGAAGCTAATGGAGTGGGGAAACAAAAGGGGTAAAGTGAGTAAAGGTTAGGATGAGGGTAAAAAACATATAAAGGGATGAATTCCAGATGTATAAGGGGAAAGAGAAGAAACTGGTTGGAAAGAATTGCTTCATTTTCAAGAGTTGATCCAAGGTGTGGTCATGTTGTTGAGTAGCTCAAATAGAAATGGAGGGTTTTAGAGCTCTGAGAAGCCACTGAACTGAGAGACATTGGATGCATTATCAATATGGGCTTTGAAGAACATCTATAGATGTTCAAGAGACAGGGCCAGGAGAAAGAAAGCGATGATTCATCCAGGAAAGTGGAAGTTATTATTATAGCCAGTGATGACCTAATCAGATGGCATGGGTTTAAGAGAGATGATGATGATATAACATCAGAAGGTGTACCGGGAAACATAAAACAGGCTGACTGTTCTTCCCACAAGTTGAGATGGGGTGTTTACGAAGGGTTGTCTGGAAAAAGCTAGAGTTCAGTGAAGGCATTTAAAAGGTTCAAATGACGAAGAGGATGGGGACAGGGTAGAAAGTGTAATCTAAAAGGTCATGGGATGGGATAAATAATGAGTGTGAGAGGGAGTTGAGCTGAACAAGGAAAGAATTAAAGGTCAGCAGTGGTCCCAGATTTGCAGAATGTTACAATGCATCATATAAACACAACCAGGTGCTTCAATCACATTGAGATTATAATAAGGTTAAAAATGATGACCTGATATTAGTAGATTCCAAGTATTTTGTAAAATATAGCTAACAGGACATGATGCTAGGTAAACAAAATTAATATAAAAAATGTCAAGCAGTTATCATTTGTTAAGATGTTAAGACAGTGAATGATAGTTCATGAAGCACAGTAAACATGTACTTTATGTAGATTTCCAGAAGTTTAGAATGGTAAATAGCATACATGTAAATGATTTGCTGATGCCAATTTATGTCAGAGGGGCCATATCTTTCCAGGTCTTTCTTAGTATCAGAAAAACTGAATAAATGGGCCATTTTATTTTACTTTTTAATTAAACATTAAAAAAATTGAAGTATATTTGATTATATTAGTTTCAGGTGTACAACATAGTGATTCAAAAATTTTTGTAAATTATACTCCATTTAAAGTTATTATAAAATATTGGCCATATTCCCTGTGTTGTATAATATATCCTTGCAATTTATGTACTGTACATAGTAGTCTGTACCTCTTAATACCCCTATCTTAATACCCCCTCTTCCCTCTCTCTCCGGTAACCACTAGTTTGTTCTCTATATCCGTGAGTCTGTTTCTGTTTTGTTATATTCATTAGTTTATTTTTTAGATTCCACATACAAATGATAACATACGGTATTTGTCTTTCTCTGTCTGACTTATTTTACTGAGCATAATACCCTCCAAGTACATCCATGTTGTTGCAAATGGTAAACTTTCATCCTATTTTTATGGCTGAGTAGTACTTCACTGTATGTGTATACCACATCTTCTTTATCCATTTATCTGTTGATGGACACTTAGGTTGTTTCCATATTTTGGCTATTGTAAATGATGCTGCTATGAACATTGGGGTGCATGTATCTTTTTGAATTAGTGTTTTCACTTTCTTCAGATATAAACCCAAGAGTGGAATTGCTTGATCATATGGCAGCTTTATCTTTAGTTTTTGAGGAAACTCCATACTGTTTTCCATAGTGGTTGCACCAATTTACACTCTCACCAACAGTGTATGAGGGTTCTCTTTTCTCCACATGCTCACCAACATTTATTTGTGGTCTTTTTGATGATAGCCATTCTGACAGGTGTGAGGTGATATTTCAATGTGGTTTTGATTTGCATTTCTCTGATGATTAGTGTCTGTTGGCCATCTATATGTCTTCTATGGAAAAATCTGTTTAGGTCTTCTGCCCATATTTTAATCAGGTTGTTTGTTTTTATTGATGTTGAGTTGAATGAGCTGTTTCTATGTTTTGGATATTAACCCCTTATTGGTCATATCTGCAAATATTTTCTCCCATTCAGTAGGTTGTCTTTTTGTTTTGTTGATGGTTTCCTTTGCTATACAAAAGCTTTTATGTTTGATTGGGTCCCATTTGTTTATTTTTGTGTTTGTTTTCTTTGCCTTAGATCCAAAAAATAGTGCTATGATTCAGGTTAAAGAGTGTTCTGCCTATGTTTTCTTCTAGGAGTTTTATGGCTTCTGGTCTTTAATCCATTTTGAGTTTATTTGTGTATATGGTGTGAGAATATGTTCTAATTTCATTCTTTTACATGTAGCTGTTCATTTTTCCCACACCACTTATTGAAGAGACTTGTCTTTTCCCCATTGTATATTCTTGCCTCTTTTGTCCTAGATTAATTGACCATAAGTGCATGTGTTTACTTTTGGGCTCTTTATTTTGTTCCATTCATCTATGAGTCTGTTTTTGTGCCGGTGATAGACTGTTTTGATGACTTAGCTTTGTAGTATAGTCTGAAGTCAGGAGCATATCTCCAGCTCTGTTCTTCTTTCTCAAGTTTACTTTGGCTATTTGGGGTCTTTTGCATTTCCACACAAATTTTAGAATTTAAATGGGCTATTTTAGAAGGATATGATTCTTTATTCTAAAATTATAAACAATTATATGGGTTGATGGATATCAAATGTTTTTCATCATATAACCTACCTTTTTCCCTACCTACAAACTAGCAGTCCCTAATTTAGAAAATATCGGTTTATAATTTTTGAATTAATGAAGATTTAAAACACTTATCACTAGCAAACTTATTTTAAAATATTTAACCTATTTATGAGTGATCTGAAATGATTTTGTTATTTTGTAATTCAAACTCTCATTTTTGTCTCCCTATTTAGTTCTTCAAGTAAAGGGAAGAAAGATGAGAGTATGATAAATATATTTTATTTGTGAATGTTATCTAATATAACTTTAGTTAATACAGGTATCCCAAGATTTGAGGAAGAGTCACCATGGAGCTATATATCACTTACTGTCCCCCATGGCATTCAGAACCATGCTGCTTGGAGACAGTAGATACTGAAATACCTATAGAATGGGTGCTTTTCTATACAATTTCTTTTTGTCAAGTCAATTTTCCCATGTTTGTTGATTTGAAATAGAAACTTTATTGGAGAACATATCTATATAAACTTTGGAATTGATGCAAAAATAAATTGGGGTGAACACAGTCTCTTCCCCATTCTGAATAGATAGGCATATATTTCCAACTATGTAGATTTCCTTCACAGAAGCAGTTTCCTTAGATTCCATCTCAATTTAAGTTCCTATGGAGAGTAGTGCACCATTCCCAAGCTTGCCATTGCTAGTGCTGCATATTAAAAAAATGAAGCTTTTATATGCCTTAGCTATAAGGTGAGTAGCCAGACTTTTCTCAGATGTTCTCTTTCAATGCCTATCCTATATTTCATTTTTTAAAAACTCCTTTTTAAAAATCTTCTAAATATTTTTTTCTTTATGGCAGCCTCTTCTTTCTAGGATACAGAGGATACAATCTCTTTTTGTCACTCTCTTAGGATACTAACATCTTTTTTTAAATTTAAAGTTTCTTCTCTTTGCTTAGTCTGTTTTCTCTCAAGTTGCTTAAAAATTTTATAAATTAAAGTGGGGGTTTTGATTTACAATTTAATAAAATTCCAGGTTAATACTGAAGATACATGTCTAATCGTTCTCACCTGAAACTCCACTAAAACAATAGCAAAGAGATTTTCTTAGAAGATATAAACCCATAAATATGAGTAGAATGGGAAAGGATACAATAACAAAGTATTGGAAGCTAGAAAGCAGATGGATATGTGTGCAGAAAAGAGTTAATATAGTATGCCTGAGACTGCTATCCTTAGAAAAGCCTGCTTGTAAGGCTGGTACTTGGCTGGCATTTGGGAACTTGGATTTTTGGGAAGATTCTCACCATTCCCTAAATGATAAATGTATTTCATTGTGACTAAGCTTTTTGTGCAAACAATATGGTTTATACACAACACCTGCTTTCCTTATGGAAGTCTGGAATTTTCGTGTTGGGCAAAGAGTACTTATATGACTAAGCCCCAATAAAAAACTTTGGCACTGAATTTCTAATGAGTTTCCTTGGTAAGTAACATTTCACATGTTGTCACAACTCATTATGGAAGGAATGTGGCCCTACTGGGAGAGGACTCTTGGAAGCTTGTTCCTGGTTTCCTCTGGACCTTACTCCATGTGTCGTTTCCCTTTGCTGATTTTACCCTATCCATGAACTGTAACAAACTGTAACCATGAGTATAACAACTCTAAGTCCTTCTAGCAAGTCATTGAGGCTGAGGGTGGTCTTAGGGATCATCAACAAAATGTGATGAATCCCAAGCCAGTAGTGAGGAGGACTGAGAACCAACCTGATAAATATTTCAGAATCTTCAAAAGGTTCAGGGACCAAGAGAACCAAGTACCACTGGAACTGAGATGTGGAAGCGGCTAAAACAGGGGTAGATAAAAGCTGTTTAAAAGCAGTTAGATCCCTAAATTTCTTTCCCTAGTCCATGCCCTGAAATGACACTTATTCATTCTGCCAGATATCTGGGTGTTTATTCTCTGAAGAGGCTATTCTGGCCTGGAGTAAGAGTTAGAAAACAGGGAGATTAGTAATGAACACCAAGTAAAGGGATTCTCCTATGCCCAAACCCTCTTCCCTGACTAGGTTCTCAAAGTGTTGTAAACTACACCTTTATTCTCTGAAGGATTAGAATACTTTTCCCCCAGAGAAATCTGAGTGGCCCAAGAGGAAAGACCTAAGTATACCATCATCATAGGTTCCCTAACAAATCGTCCAGCCAGATCACCTAGTGTGTACATGCCTCACCTACATGCTTAGAGTTTCCACCCTTAATTATGAACAGACAGCCAAGGATAACCAGATAGCTCAAAAGTTTTCAATGAAAGATAGAGATCACAACAAACTAATAGAAAAAAGAAAACTATAAAGAAAAAACTAAACAAACAATGTTATCATTAATAGAATCAGAGAGATAAAATATTGCATTCATGAAACAAAAACAAGATGCTGTTAATAAAAAAAATTCAGAGGAAAAAAAAGAGCTTATAGAAATTAAACAAACTAGTAGAAATTAAAATGTCAAGAGAAGGGCTAGAAGTTGGGGGAATGTTCCTAAAAAAAGTAGAGACAAAAGACAGATGAAAAATAGGAGAGAAGAGGTAAGAAAAAGATCTGTTTGGATGTCCAACATCCAAATGTTAGGAGTTCCAGAAGGAGAGAACAGAAACAAAGGAGGGGAGAAAATCAATGAAAAATTCAAGAATGTTTCCCCAAACTAAAGGATACATGAGACTAAATTAAAAGGGCATGTTCAATGCCCATCAAAATGGATAGAAAACAGATCCATGTGAAGAGACATCATTTCAGAACCCTAGGGTCAAAGAAAAATCTAAGTTTTCAGTAAAGAAAAAAAACATTCACATAGAAAGGATCAAGAATCAGAATGGTTTTCAAGCTTCAATAACAACACTGGAAGTGGAGCAACACCTTAAAAATCCTCAGGGAAAATTATCTCCAACCTAGAATTCTATAAACTATCAATTAAATATGACAGTAGAGCAAAAAATATTTGACATGAAAAGCCCCCAGAAATTGCTCACCAAGCACCCTTTCTCAAGAAGGCTCTAGAGGATTACTTCACTGAAAAGTATGCAGCAAAGGATTAACTCAGCAGGCCTGAGTTGTCTAAACCCTGTACATTCCACAGAAAGATCTGGCTCTTGCCTAGCTCTTGGAAGATATTTCTGAATCCTTGGAATATCTTGCCTGATAAGAATGTCTTTGTTTACCTGGGGCTTTGGGCCATACCAAATAATTTATGCTAACAATGTGATTTATGGTGGCCATGTGACCACCATAATAATTTATGCTAACATGTGATTAATGTGACCCAGGCCATTTGGTATCATTTTGACCTTTGAGGAGGTTGGAGACTGAGTAATTAAAGTCTGCCAGGGAGATGCTCCATGCCTATCTGGCTGATCCCAATAAAAAACCTGGACAGCATGTCTTAGGTGAGCTCTCCTGGTTGGCAATACTTCATAGGTGTTGTCACATATTGTTGCTAGGAGAATAAGCACTGTCCGTAAGACTCTGCTGGGATAGGACAACTGGAAACTTGCCCCAGCTTCTCCTGGACTAAGAGAAACCTTAGAGATTTAATTCAATAACTTAATTTTATAAATAAAGCTGTGCTTTAGAGATTAAGTACATTGTCTAGGAATACACAGGAAATTGAAAGGATTAAAACCCAGGTGTCCTGACTCCTAATTCAAGGCTCATAGGGATCCTGGTTTTCTTTGATACATTTGTACATTTAGATCTTTGATGGTACACAGTTCAAGTTAATTCCTTCATTTTTAGGGTGACAAATACTGCTTTATTAATAGTAGTGTCATATATATGTTACTGCAACTATTTGCTAGTTGTTCAAGATTTGCAGAATTAACATGCCCAAGAAAAAGATATTCAGAAACCAAATGATCAGTTTAGTAAAATATAATGATCTAGAAGTTTAACACCTTCATTTTGTGTTGTTTTGCAGACTATCAAGTACTTTTACCATACCCTCTACTTAACTAGAAGTATATATATATATATTTTTTTTTTGCAGTATGCGGGCCTCTCACTGTTGTGGCCTCTCCTGTTGCAGAGAACAGGCTCCGGATGCTCAGGCTCAGCGGCCATGGCTCACGGGCCCAGCCGCTCCGCGGCATGTGGGATCTTCCCAGACCGGGGCACGAACCCGTGTCCCATGCACTGGGGGGACATGGACTCTCAACCACTGCGCCACCAGGGAAGCCCCTAGAAGTATATATTTTTTTAAAGCACAAATAACTATTTTTTCAGGAATGAAGTATTAATTTTATAAGTAAGGAGGAAAATTTGTGAGCTTTCATTATTGAAAATCACCCTGAAATATAACAGGTTACTATGGATTGCTCATTAGTTTACTATGCACAGCTCTGAAGAAAATTTAACATATATTAAGGAATATAAAGAACTAAGAGTCTGAACTAAGAGTCTCATACATTATAGATTTAGAATTGTTAGGAAACTAATCTAAATTGTATTTGGGCTGAAACTGTGCTATCCTTTAAAAAGTTTTTCCAACACAAAATCCCCCATTGTATATTACTGATTTTCATAAAACCTTTCATGCTTTTCAAACTAAGAAGATAACAGAATTGCTTTTTTGTAAAGATAAAGACAGAGAGCCAGAGTCATTGGAGAATATCGTTCTGACAGATACTGGTGGGGGAAAAATGGGCAGAATGTATCAGAAGAAGTAATAGAATATCCCAAGGGAGAAAAAGGCAGAAGGAACACTGCTTACTTTCTTTCCATCTAGATTTCTTAAGGACAATAACAGTTTGAACATAATCAGTGATGATGATCATTCACATTAGCTTAAAACCTGCTAATTCCATGGTATGACAGAAAAGTTCCCTAGAGTACACAGTATCACCTCAAACCAGCCTAGGTGGCTTCATCAGCAACTGGACAAAGTCCTACACAATAGCTGAGGAAAGAGCACAAAAGTTGAAGAAAATACTACTTAAGCATTTTTATACTGAGAGATTAAAGCTGGAAAAAAATCGTAGCATGTGATCAACATGCTAATGAAAAATGGCAGCTGTAATTGAATTTTTGTTAAAAGTTAGAAGATACAGATTTGAAATATACAGCTACACCTTATTTTAGAAAGCAGATGATTCTAAATATTTATGTCCCAAACAAACTAAACTTTGGTTTTAACATGATATGTGTAATTTAAAAATTGGCATTCATATCTCAGAGGTAGCATTCACAGACACTGTATTAGATTTCAGAACTAGGTCATAAAGTAAGAAGAGATTTTTTAAAGAAACCCTCAAATTCTAGATGCTTTATCAGTGTCAGACTATGAGAACTACAGGTGTCTTAGATATCACTGAGACTAACCACTTTACAAATTAAACAACAGGCCCAGAAAAGTAGTGACTTGACAAATATCAAGTAGCCAAGTAGAATAGGATTTGGACCAGAACTCATATTCTCAGAATTGTAGTTCAGGACTATTGATGAAATTATACTACTTAAACAGACCCCTCAACAAAGTTAAAATAAAAAGATAACAAGGACACTTAATTTATAGAAGTTTGTCTTTATTTAAAACAAGTTAGATGCAAAGTTCTACTTCGCTAAGTTAGAGATTCTGATTTTATTTGTGTGGAGGAAGAGAAGGAAACAGTTCTGTTAAACTCCTTTACTTTACTATGAATTTGCTCAACCATCCAAGTCATTAAGCATTGATCACACATATTAGGTGCTGAAAAGCATGCAAAATTTCCTTCAAAACAAATGTACAATAGTGGCTGACCTAAAGCAATGTATATAGTATAGTAGAGCGAGGCAGACATTGATGGTATATCACAAGGGGATGTATGGTACTTTATATTTGGTCAAACTTAGAACAACATAAACTTCCCATAAGTTAAGGTGTAAATTACTCAGAGTTCATTTTAACTAATGTTGATGGGTATTAAATGTAATTTAGCTTTGTTATATGGACATTATAAAGAAAATATGGTGTTGATTTGTATTATTCCTCTAAGGAAGATAATACAGAAAAAACAAAAGGGGGAAGAGAAGGAAATGCAAATTAGTAGCCTATGGGTTGGATCTGATTCACAAAATGTTTTGTTTGGCTTAACCAGTGTTAGCCTATGGGTTTTATTTTTTTAAAACAATACTTCAATTCCATTATTTAAAAGGTAGACTTCCTATTAAAAAAATCCAAATTTCTGATTTCTCTTGAAAAATCAGATGATTTGACAATGTCATCTCACAGCTGGAACTGAATTAATGTAGTGTCCTCTTTAGATATATGCTCTCTAGTATACCATAGTCACTACCATTCCCTATTATCTCTCAGAGGGTAATATCCAGGGCTCTCTAGGCCTTTGAGTTTGGGACCCCTGTTTTAAAGGAAGTTCTTTTTGAGTGAGAGCCAGAGGATATAGACACAGCAATTAGGAGGCTAACTGCCATAGACTAGGCAATAGATAGATGGTAGTATGCACCAGGCATTGTGGATGGGAAGAAGTGAATGGACTTAAGAGATGTTAGGAGGTAACAGACAGGATTTGGTAATGGGGTGAATGTGAGATATGAGAGAGAAGGCAGCATCAATGACTCATAGGTTTCTGAACTATGTAAATACATGGATAGCAGTGCCAGTCACTGAAATGGGGAAGAAAAGAGGAAGTTGAGGTTTTGGGGAAAATAGGTGTAGAGTGGGGAGGGAGGAGGAAAGATCCTGAGCTCAGTTGAATACGCTGGATATGGATATGCTGAATCTGAGGGCTTCAGATATCCTTGAAGAGATGTCAAATAGGTGTAGAATATAGAAAGCGACAGCTCAGAGTCTGTGTTAGGATCATAGATATGTGTACGTGAGTCATCTGCTTTTAAGTGGTACGATACCAAGAATGTGGATGCATTCACTTGGCAAGAGCAAGGGACCTAGGCTTAGGTCTTGAGAAACTTCAACCCCTGAGGGCAAGGCAGAGGCGGATGAGCGTGAAGAGAAGCAAGCCAGGTAGTAAAAAACAACAACAACAAGAACAACAACAAAAAAAACAGGACAGTGTGCTAGCCAGTGGAAGTGTTATAGAGAAAAATATGGAGTCAATTGCTGCTGAGAGATGAACCTGGGTGAGGATTGAAAAGTGCCTAATGAACTTGTCGATAGGAAGGTCACTGTGAGCCTTAGGCAACAGCTCTTTTGGTAGAGTGATGGGGCAAAGCAGATTAGAGTGGCTGGGGAAGTGAGAAGATGGTGAGTACGTACATGGTCACCCCTGAAGAAATTTGACCATGAAAAAAAAGTATGAGGTAGCTCTTGGTTTTGTTAAGCCTCTTTATTATTATGTTTTCTATTTTATTAATCTCTATATTAATTTCTTTCTGCTTGTTTCCTTTGGGTTTATTTTTTTTTAACGTAAAATTGGATGCTTACTTAACTTGTTAATTTTCAGGCTCTTCTTTTCTAATGTAAACATTTAAAGTTCCAGATTTACTTCTGTGTGCCAGTTTAGCTGCTTCATATAAAGTTCTGATATATAGTATTTTATTATCATATTCTAAGTATTTTCTAAATTTCATTGTGATTACATCCTTTACCCCTGTGTTCATAAGTGTTTAAAATTTTTCTAAATAAACGTTCACACCTTATTTCTGTTACTGAATTCAAAGAGTTATTTGGGGGTGAGAGGACGTAGTCTAAGAAATCCCAATTTTTTGAAATTTAATATTAATACTTAACAGTCAACACCACTTGGCAGGTACCACTCTAAAGATTTTATATGAATTATATACTTTACTCCTCACAATGATTCTATGAGGTAAGTGCTATTATTATTCTCATTTTTATAAATGAGGAAATAGGCATTAGGGGTTATGTCATTTACCCACATAACTTTATGAAGTTACACAGGGCTGCTAAGTGACGGGGCTACACTTTTTACATTCTTCCTCACTTTAGGTTTTATTCTCAGATTATATTTCAAACCTCTGCACTGTTTTTGTTTGTTTGTTTCTGTTTTTGCAGGGGGAATCAATTTCATTGAGGTATAATATATGTATGTAGGTGTACATATTTGATGAGTTTTGTCATACTTTTGCAACCTGTGAAACCACCATTGCAATCAAATACAGAATCTTTCCACACCCACTAAATTTCATCCTGCCCCTGGCCCCAAGCAATAGGTAATCCACTTTTTGTGACTATACGTTAGTCTGCATTTTCTAAAATTTAATATAAATGTAATGACATAGTGTGAGCTCATTTTTGTCTGGCTTCTTTCATTCTACATACTGATTTTTTAGATACATCCATGTTGTTGTTTTTATCACTAGCATGTTCCTTTCTTACTGCAAAGTATACCCCTTTATATGGATATACCATATTTTGTTTATCCCTTTACTTTTTATGGATATTTGGGTTAATTTCAGTTTTGGGCCATTGTGAATAAAGCTACTATGAACATTCACATTCAAGTTTTTGTATGGACATATGCTTTTGTTTCTCTTGGGCCTCTAGGACTTCAACAGCTGTTTTATGGCATTTCATTTTTCAAAAACTGTCCAACTGCTTTCCAAAGTGGTTGTAAAACTTTATATTCCTATCATCAGGGTATATTTTCTTATTAATACACATCTTTGGCAATACTTGGTATAATCTTTTTAATTTTAGTCTTTCTAGTCAATATTTAATGGTATCTCGTAATTTTCATTTTCCTGATGACTAACGAGCATGAGCATCTTTTCATGTGCTTCTTGGCCACGCATACATCTTCTTTTGTGAAGTGTCTGTTAAAATATTTTGCCCATATTTATTGGATTTTCTTACTGTTGAGTTGTAAGAGTTCTTCATATATTCTGGACACAAGTACTTTGCCAGATACATGTGCTGCAAATCATTATGTTTTGCAAAAAACAAGCTTTTATTTTGATAAAATCTTGTTTGTCAATTTTGGTTCATGCTTTTTGTTTCCTAAGAAATGTTTGGCTCCTACAAAGTAATGAAGATTTTCTTCTACAAGTTTTAGCTTTTACATTTAGGTCTATGATCCATAGCAAGTAGATTTCTAAGTATGGTGTGACGTAAGAATCAGTATTCATTGTTCCCCATATGGATACCCAATTATTTCAGAACCATTTATTGAAAAAAATGTTTGTTTCCTCACTCAATTACCTGGGCACCTTTGTAAAAAGTCTATTGACTATATGTGTGGGTCTAATTCTGCATTCTCATTTCTTCTCCATTGATCTATATGTCTATCTTTTCCCTAGTATTACAATGTCTCAATTACTATAGCTTTACAGGAAGTCTTGAAATCAGGTAGTGTGATCATCCAACTTTGGTTTCCTTTTTCAAAATTGTTTCTGCTATTCTAAATGCTTTGTATTTCTACATACATTTCAAAATAATCTTGGCAACTGCTACCAAAAAATCCTGCTAATATTTTAATTGGGATTGCATTGAATGTATATATCAATTTAGGGAAGAAGTGACATCTTAAAAATAATGGGTCTTCCAGGTTATTTTTTGCCACTTACTTAGGCCTTCTTTAATTTCTCAGTAGTTTTGTAGTTTTCATTGTAAAGATCTTGCACATATATTATTTATTCATAAATATTTTAATTTGGGGTGGGGCACTATCGTAAATGGAATTGTTTTTATATTTCTTTTTTAAATTGTTTTCTGCTAGTATATGAAATAGTTTTATCCTGCAAACTTCTTAAATTCACTTATTAGCTCTAGTTGATTTTTGTAGGTTCATTAAAATTTTTTCCTCAATCATGTCACCTACAAATAAAGACAATTTTACTTCTTTCTTTCCAATGTTTGTCTTCTTTTCCTTACCTTGTTGCAATGGCTGAACCTCCAGCACAATGGCTAGGACAAGAAGTGAAGTACCTGCCTCTTGCCTAGGGAGTAATCTTTCAGTCTTTCATCATTAAGTATTATGTTGGCTATAGGTGCTTTTGTAGATGCTCTTTAGTAGACTGAGGAATTTCTGTTCTTAGTTTGCTAAAAGTAGATTTTTAAAAAAAATCATGAATGGTTGTTGAATTTTGTCAAATTCTTTTTCTGTATCTATTGAGATGATATGATTTTCTCCCCTACACTGCAAATATGGTTTATTACATTGATTTTTGAATGTTAAACCAATGCTGTATTCTTGGGATAAAACATATTTGGTCATCATATGTTATCCTTTATATATGTGGATTTGATTTGTCAAGGATTTTTGAATCTATGTTCATGAGAGATATTTGCAATTATTTTTTTAAAAAAATTTTTTGAAGTATAGTTGATTTACAATGTTGTGTTAATTTCTGCTGTATAGCAAAGTGATTCAGTTATACATATATATTCATTTTATATTCTTTTCCATTATGGTTTATGAGAGGATATTGAATATAGTTCCCTGAAGTTATTTTTATAATTATTTTTTCTGATTTTTGTATCAGTTAGTCCTCACAATAACCCTATGGAGTATGCATTATTATTATCCATTTTTGGAAATGGGACATAGGCAGAGCCAGTAAGTGGTTGAGATGTACTCAGTCACTGTGTCTCACTGCCTCTAATTTGTTAAGTGTTGCTTTCATGCTCTAGTATGTTGTCAATTTCTAAAAGTATTCCATGAAATAAAAAGAAATTATACTCAATGACTGGCATTTTTTGTTATTTCCTTGCATATTTTTTATATTCTTTATATTTTCTAAGAGCAGAAGTAAAACTAGAAAATTAAACAACACATTCTTGAAGAACCATAGGGTCAAGGAAGAAAGCAAAAGGGAAATTAGAAAATATCTCAAGACATTAAAAAAAATGATGTTAGTTGTAGCTTTTTTTTTGTTACATTGAAGTAATTTTTTTCTATTCTTAGTTTGTTGAGTTTTTATCATGAAAGGGTGTTAAATTTTGTCAAATGCCTTTTCTGCATTTATCGTAAAGATGTGACTTATCTTTTGTTCTGTTAATGTGGTATATTACATTAATTGATTTTCTTGAACCATCCATATATCTCAGAGGTAATTCCCACTTGGTCATGGTGTATAATACTTTTAATGTGCTGTTGGATTCAGTTTGCTAGTATTTTGTTGAGGACTTTTGTATCTATATTCATCAGGAATACTGGCCTGTAGTTTTCTTTTCAGGTGGTATCTTTGGCATTAGTATCAAGGTGATGCTGGCCTCATTGAACTAGTTAGGAAGTCTTCTCTCCTCTTCAATTTTTTTGGAAATGTTTGAGAATAACTGACATTAACTCTTTAAATATTTGGTAGAATTCTCCAGTGAAGCCATCTGGGTCTGAACTTTTCTTTATTGGGAGCTTTTTGATTATTGATTCAATCTTCATACTAGTTATAGGTCTGTTCATACTTTCTGTTTCTTCATGATTCAGTCTTGGTACTGGTAGGTTGTATGTTTATGGGAATTTATCCATTTCTTCTCGGTTATTCAGCTTGTTGGTATATAACTGCTTATAGTAGTCTCTTATGATCCTTTTTATTTCTGTGGCCTCAGTTGTAATGTCTCTTCTTTCATTTCTGCTTTTACTTTTTTTTTTTTTTTTTTGTGGTACGCGGGACTCTCACTGTTGTGGCCTCTGCCGTTGCAGAGCACAGGCTCTGGACATGCAGGCTCAGCGGCCATGGCTCATGGGCCTAGCCGTTCTACGGCATGTGGGATCTTCCCAGACTGGGGCACGAACCCGTGTCCCCTGCATCGGCAGGCGGACTCTCAACCACTGCGCCACCGGGGAAGCTCTGTCTTTTTTTCTTAATTGTCTAGCTAAGAGTTTGTCAATTTTATTTATCTTTTCAAAAAACTTAGTTTCATAAATTTTCTTCTATTGTTTTTTAATTCTCTATTTTGTTTATTTCTGCTCTGATCTTTGTTATCTCCTTCCTTCTGCTAATTTTGGGCTTAGTTTGTTCTTTTTTCCAGCTCCTTGAGGTGTAAAGTTAGGCTGTTCATCTGAGATCTTTCTTCTTTTTAAATGTAGGTGCTTATCACTATGGAAATCTCTCTTAGTACTGCTTTTGCTGCAACCCATAATTTTGGGAATGCTGTGTTTTCTTTTGTCAAGACATATTTTCTAATTTCCTTTTTGATTTCTTCTTTGACCCAGTGGTTGTTGAACAGTGTGTTAATTTTCACATAGTTGTAAATTTTCCAGTTTTACTTCTGCTATTGAGTTTTAGTTTCATTCCACTGTAGTCAGAAAAGATACTTTGTATGATCTTAATCTTCTTAAATGTGCTAAGACATATTTTGTGACCTAACATGCAATCCACCCTGGAGCAAGATCTATGTGTGCTTGAAAAGAATGTGTATTTTGCTGCTGTTGTGTGAAATGTTCTACATATGTCTGTCAGTGCCATTTGGTCCATAATGTTGCTCAAGTGCTTGGTTTCTTTATTGATCTTCTGTCTGGATGTTCTATCCGTTATTGAAAGTGGGGCATTGAAGTCTCTTACTGTTATGGTGTTACTGTCTTATTTCTCCCTTCAGTTCTGTCAATATTTGTTTTATATGTTTAGGTACTCTGATGTTGGATGCATATTTATAATTGTTTTATCTTCCTGGTGGATTGACCCTTTCATAATATAATAATATAATGTCCTTCTTTGCCTCTTATGAGTTTTTGACTTAAAGTCTATTTTGTCTAACTAAAGCAACCCCTGCATTCTTTTGGTTACTATTTGCATAGTATCTTTTTCCATCCTTTTACTTTCAGTCTATGTGTACCCTTAAATCAAAAGTGAGTTTCTTGTAGACAGCATACAGTTTGGTCTTTTATATTTTTAGTCCATTCAGCAACTCTTATGTCATTTGATTGGGGAGTTTAATCAATTTACATTTACTTACTGGAAAGAAACAATTTATATTGCTATTTTGTTGATGTTCTTCTATTAGCTTTGTAGTTCTTTGGTCTGTTATTTACTCTCTTGCTGTCTTCCTGTTTTGTTAATTTTTTTTCATATTGATATACTTTGATTATTTTCCATTTTAATTTTGTGTAACTTCTATAGTGTGTGTATGGTGTATGTCCATGTGTGTGGTTACCTTAAGGCTTACAAAAAATATCTTATGAAACAGTCTATTTAAAGCTGATAAATTCAACTGCATACAAAAACTCTACACTTAAACTTCTTCCACCCACCCTCCAACATTTTATTGTGGTCATAATTTACATCTGTTTATCTTGTGTATCTTTTAATATATTTATAGTTATTTTAATATTTATTCTTAACTTTTATACTAGAATTAAAAGAGATTTACCCACCACCATTATAGTAATACAATATTCTGTATTTGTCTATATATTCATCTTTATCAATGAGTTTCATACTTATGCTACTGTGCTGCTTTTTAGCATCATTTTGTTTCAACCTGAAGAACTCTCTTTAGCATTTCTTATAAGACAGGTCTAGTGGTGACCTTCAGCTTTTGTTTATCTGGGAAGTTCATGATCTCTCTATTTTTTGAAGGCTAGTTTTGCAGAGTATGTTATTCTTACTTGGCGTTTTGTTGTTGTTGTTTTCTCTTAGCCCTTTAATAATATTATCCTGCTCTTTTTCTGGCCTGCAAAATTTCTGCTGAAAAATTTCTAGTCTTGTAGGGGTTCCCCTGTATGTGACAAGTCTCTTCTCTGCTTTCAAAATTCAAAGGCCTTTGACTTCTGATAATTTGGTTATAATGTGTCTTGGTGTGGATTTCTTTGTATTCTTTTGACTTCTTGGATCTGGATGTCCATTTTCTACTCTAGTTTTGGGAATTTTTCAGTCATCATTATCATCATCAAATAAGCCTTCTGGTACTTTCTTCTCTGTCTGGGATTCAATGTGTATATTGATCTGTTTGATGGTGTACCATAAGTCCCTTTAGTTTTGTTCATTCTTTTCCATTCCTTTTTCTTTTCTGACTAAATTATTTCCAATGACTTGTCTTCAAGTTCACTGATCCTTTCTCCTGTCTGATATCTAGTTTGTTGATGACTGCTCAAGTGAATTTTTCACTTCAGTTTTCATGTTCTTCAGCTCCATGATTTCTGTTTTGTACTATTTTTTTGTTTTTGGCTGTGCTATGTGGCTTGTGGGATCTTAGTTTCCTTACCAGGGTTTGAACCCATATCCCCTGCAGTGGAAGAGTGAAGTCCTAACCACTGGACCACCAAGGAATTCCCTTAACATTTTCTATCTCTGTTGAAATTTCTCATGCTTTGTTCTCTTGCCTGTAGTTAGCATCTTTATGACAGTTATTTTGAATTATCTATCAGGTAAATTATATACCTCTGTTTCATTAGGGTTTCTGGAGATTTATCTTGCTTTGTTTGAAACATTTCTGCCTGATTCTTCATTTTTCTCAACTCTCTGCATTACTGTCTGTGCATTAGACAAAATAGGTACCTCTCCCAATTTCATGGACTGACCTTGGACAGTAGAACACTGTCACCAATCAACTTGTCCAGAGACTTTGGGGGCCTCCACCAACTCTTTCCCTCCTCAGGGAGTAGCAGGAAGCTGTAGTTCTGGTTTGTTCGTTCTGTGCTGAGGAAGCAGGGGAGCTATGGTGTCTGCCAGTTCAAATTGCTGTCTCCATTCTTCTCCAGGTGTCTAAACTGTACTGAACCTGTCAGAGTTCTAAGACTGGCAAGACATAAGCCTGATCTCTGGGGAGCCCCCTAAAAAAAGCTGGGGTGCTGGACATGTGAACTAACCCCTTCCCTCCTCTGGGAGAAGCTGAGACCTAGGAGGTCTCTTCCCAATTTTATGGCACTGTGCTGGGGTCAGGGACTCTGACGAGAGTCTGTCCCAAATCTCCCTACTGGTTTTGGTGATTCTTGTTTTGTGTTCACCTGCAGTGCAGGAGCCTTTCATTTCTGGATTCCTCACGAAGGGAATTTGTGATTTGTTGCTGATCAGTATGTTTTCAGGGGGATGGAGGGTCCATCACCATTTTGCTGATGTCACTCCCAACTTGGCTTTTATTTCACCCTTATTATTGATAGTTTCATTGTGGGTAGAATTTTGCTGGTTATTTTCTCTCAGCATTTTCAAGATGTTTCACCATCTTCTGGATTCCTTAGTTGTTAATGAAATGCCAACAAAAACTAACTTTCATTCCTTTGTTGGTAATATTATCTCTGTCTAATTGTTTTAAAAACATTTTTGTCTTTGGTATTTTGAGGTTTTACTCTTTGTTCATTTTCTTTTAACCTGTCTTGGGTTTTTTGGGCTCTCTGAATTTGAAATTTGGCATCTTTCATAAATTTGGGAAAACTCTAAGTCATTATTCTTTTAAGTAATTTCTCTGAAATTCTAATTAGGTATACACTGGACCTGCTCATTATATCTTCATTCTCTCTTAATCTCTTGTTCATATTTCCATCTTTTATTTCTCTGGGCTATATTCTGGGTGATTTTTTCCCTCAGATCTTTGAGCTTAATGATTTCTTTTCAGCTATTTAATCTGTTCAGTTCATTTCAGTTTCTAATTTTAATTGTATTTTTCATTTAAAAAATGATTTTTCTCCAAATGTGCCTAGTCAATTTTGATTATTTCTTTATCATATATCACCAGTGTTTACTTACTTAAATCAGATAAGGGAATATTTTATACAATCTATCTGATAATTCTGACATCTTCAATCTTTGCAGGGAAGAGTCCCTAGAGTGATTTTTCATTTTGAGCTCATGTTCTTTCAAATTTTATTTGTCAGGATTCTGGGAGTATAGTACACTCCTCGACAGATTATTTGCATTTGCTCCTTCCAGGTCCTTGAGGTTTCCACCAAGCCAGGATTTTTCCCCCTCTAAAATCACAGAAGTGTGATTTCAGGCTTCAAACTTGTGTAAAAATAAGCTTGTTATGCATTTTCAGAGAAGACATTTCTTTCCTCAATTTGTACCTCCTTCATCCAGAACCAAGGCAGAGACAAGCATAAATCCCACCACCAACCTGTGAGGACCTGCTTATTTTTCCCATAATTCATCCACTGAAGATGTGTGTTCCGAGAGTCCTGGCATTAAGTTGGAGGGGATGAGTTCTTTGATTAGACCTCACCACAAGGTATTACCTCCTATGTCACCTCTTCAGAACCCCAGCACATTGAAATCCAGGCTTTAGGTTAGCAGGAAGCAGCTAGCAACTACCCCCAAACCCAAGACAAACATCTGTGTGGTACTTTATAATTTCATATTCACTTTTTTTGTGTGGTTTCTTGTCTCTGAGGAACTTCCTCACTTACCAGCTCAATCATTCATTGAAAGGGATTAAATGCTCTCTGTAGCATTTTAAGGCATTTCTCGGAATCTCTGTTCAGCCAGATGGCCCTGGTTTCTATTTCTATAAACTAGGAGGCGAGGGTCATATGCTGAGTATGAAGGAGGAAAAAAGTTTGCTGGAGAGTGGAAAAGGTTTGAAATGGTGGAAAATGGGAAAGCAAGTTAAATAGTGAGCACTAAATAATAAACAGTGTTAATGGTATTCAGAAAAGTTCACAGGGAGCAATCACTTGACAAGACTTTATAGCCTGTGGGCTATGCAGTAGTCTCATTTCTGATACATATTACATTAGCCATAAAACCTTGGACAAATCACACCTTGTTTATATCTACCTATTTCATAGGGGTTATGAAGACAATTGTTATGAAGTGCTTTGAAAATATTAAATCACACAGAATGTAAGGTATTGTAATCAGGTCTTTGCCATGGAATTGTATCTCAAACTCTTGCTTCACAGATGATCTCAGGAAAAACAGAATCAAGTTAATGGATAGAATAGTTTAGAAGATTTGGATAAAAACAGTTCATAATCACAGTTATGGATAAAAACCCAACATTGACAAAACCACAATTTCCAGTAAATAGTAACTGACTCATGATGTGAGACTTGCTTGTTCTGCAGACTTTTCTGTTTAATAGAATTTGTTGAAATCAAATTAGCAAAGCCCTAATTATCATGGGCCATTTGCCATGATATAAGAACAGTTTTGCTAAGCAAAACTCTAATATATTAAAGTGGCTTCATTAGTAAGATTTTACCTGTAGTAATCAGAAGTAACTAACTAAACCAAGAAAATCTAAGAGAATCTTAGCATTCATATCATAAGCAATCTTTTAAGCAGAAAATATAAAGATCCCAGAAAGTACACAAATAATTTACCTCACATATTCATCAAAATTAACTCTCAAATTTTAGATAGCTAAATATTTTCAAGATTTTGGCCTTTTCAAGATTGTAATTCAAAAATATATTCACCATTGTTCTATGACATTAAAGTATGATAAAATAACTTCTTATCCTTAAGGAGTTTCTATTTTAGGTGGTAGAAATACTTTTGTGAGAAATCACAGAACATTATAACAAAACCAAAGTACCTGTTAGGTTACACTCCATGTTATTTGACATTCCATCAATATTTGGAAGAATATATCCAATGTCAGGGACAATGATAGCATCCATGAATGTAAGAGTTAAGATTCTGAATTTAATTTTCCTAGCTGTTCTGGCATTGTGATTTAGTCACTGCATTTTATCCCGATTAAGCACCTGGCACTCATTTTACAAAATTGCAAGAAAAAATGTCAGTATGGGTCTTGGAGATGAACTCATTGATTTTGGCATGCATCAACAATACTCCAAAGATAGTATACTATCAACACTCATTTTTAGTCCTTTTACTTGTTCCAATGCTAGGTAGCATGTTTTATCACATAATTTGTTTTAAAGACTGAAACCTTCTCTGTTAAACATACAGGAGTGTGAACCGTTCTCTGGTAAAGCACATGTTCTATTAATCATGCCGGAAAAAGTTCAATAGGTGTTTTAAACTCAGTGTACAGGTTTTTCCTTTTTTTTTTCCCAACTATCTGCTTCCAGGAAGTTAAGTATGGTAAATCCAATTATTTCAGAAAGGGCTACTCCCCTCATCTGAATTCCATTCAAGTGTAGTCAACAAAAGAAAGAGTGGTTTAGGCAGTCTTAACTTTTTTTTTTAATATAAATTTATTTTTTATTTTATTTATTTTTGGCTGCGTTGGGTCTTCATTACTGTGTATGGGCTTTCTCTAGTTGCAGCGAGGGGGGGCTGCTCTTCTTTGCAGTGTGCGGGCTTCTCACTGCAGTGGCTTCTTTTGTTGTGAAGCATGGGCTCTAGGCACATGGGCTCAGTAGTTGTGGCTTGCTGGCTCTAGAGTGCAGGCTCAGTAGTTGTGGCACACGGGCTTAGTTGCTCCACAGCATGTGGGATCTTCCCGGACCAGGGCTCGGACCTGTGTCCCCTGCATTGGCAGGGGGATTCTTAACCACTGCACCACCAGCGAAGCCCAGTCTTAACTTTTTGAAAACTTATTTTTAGAAGAACTAGCAAAACGTATTCAAAGTAGTAATGGTTGTTTTACTAACTTTATTTTTACACTGCTCTATGGTTCTTTGTAACTAAGTCCTTAAAGTTAGGATGTTTTTAATTAGTGAGAAATGGACACAACAAATGCTTTAAAGAGGTCAAAAGTAAAATGAAGTTGGCATTTAATATGACAGTAAAGACAGAGTGATTTGGTAATCAAGAAGCACAACTATTTAAAACAGATATAAGGGCCTTTTGTTAAAAAAAAAGTCAAATTTTAGTTAAGTTTTGTTTTTGTCACCATGTAGACTTTCCCTACCGCTTTGCTATAATACAAAGAGCTCACTGGGGGGGATTCTCTGGTGGCGCAGTGGTTAAGAATCCGCCTGCCAATGCAGGGGACACGGGTTCGAGCCCTGGTCCGGGAAGATCCCACATGCCGCGGAGCAACTAAGCCCGTGCGCCAGAACTACTGAGCCTGTGCTCTAGAGTCTGCAAGCCATAACTACTGAGCCTGCGTGTCACAACTACTGAAGCCCGCGCACCTAGAGCCCCTGCTCCACAATGAGAGAAGCCACCGCAATGAGAAGCCCACGCACTGCAATGAACAGTAGCCCCCACTCGCTGCAACTAGAGAAAGTCTGGGCACAGCAATGAAGACCCAATGCAGCCAAAAATAAATAAATAAAATAAATAAATTGATTAAAAAAACCCCAAAGAACTCATTGGGAAAGCTTTATTCATGCAGAATGATCAATAAGAAGTGTGCTTCCAGTTACTTGAAATTGATATAAAAATTTGAATTCAAATACTATTTTAAATATAGATTCCTTTGGATTTTTTCTAATGAATATGGAAATGATTTCTGGTTAAAATCTCTCTTTAAACAGGTTGAAAATTTGTTCAAGTTATAGTTATGTGTCTTAAAATTGTTAATTTTATTTAAAAAAAAAGGATAGACAAACAACATACACTCTTTCTAGGAGACACTACAAAATGAAACTTTAGTCCAGCTTCTTTCCAAATTACGTTTTCTAGGGTAATAGAATCTTATTGCTTTTTAAAAAGTACATGAAACAAACAAGAGATCCATTCAACAGGAAGACTTTTAGACGTTTAAATTCTCCGTCACTAGCTTGGAATAACAGCAATCAAAAGACTGAAAACCCAATCTGGATATTGTGTAGTTTATGCCGAAGAAGTATACTTTTAGAATTTTGAGCTTAAATACAGATGCTTTTTTTCTATTGTGATAATGTTTAGTCACATTGTGTTTACCTCAGGGTGACAGGTATGACTGATAGAGGGCACAAGGGGACCTTCTGGGGAACTGAAAATGCTGTATATTTTAATCTAGTGGTGGTAACATGATTGTATGTAAAATTTCACCTCGCTGTATACTTAAGCTTTATGTACTTTATGTTATATGTTATATTTCAAGAAAAAAGTAAAGAGTATTTAGCTACTTTATGAAATGCCCACCAATTATTTTACGATGAGTCATTAATATGACTTTGTTAGTCAAAAATGCATGGGGAAAAACAAATTATCTGATACTCATGGCCTAAGGACTGCTAGTCACTCTGAGGTAAATTAACTATATCTGAAGCTAGAGCAAAGCTTTAGTGATGAGATGTCGCTGGTAGTGTATCAGAAATTGTGTCAGGAAGAATACAATGTATCAGCTTAACTATGAAGGACTGAAGCGTTATAACAGTTTAAACAACAACTAGAAGATCAGAACATCTTCAAATAAGTGACATGACTATGGCATGTTTATTTGATTTATGATTACCCATGCTTTTGACTTACTGCTTCTTACTGTTTGGGTTTTTGTCATTGTATTGCTTGGACTTCCAAATGATGGGGAATTAAAGTTAAATTAGTTTTGTTGCCTATTCTGAACTGTTGTTTTTAGTGTGGTAAAAAGCTGAAGTTATGACTGTGCTTTTAAAATTATGCATTCTACTTCCTAGCTATTATGGGAGAAGAGAGTTGGTTTACGTAGGGAATATAAACACTTAATCTGCCTCAAATGTTTTTTTACTTTTGCTCAGAACTATGTTAATTCTCATCACCTCCAAAAGCCTTTGAGAGGATTAGCTGCATAGACCAATATTGTTCTATATTAGTCAGTATTAAGCATATGATGTCACCTTGTTTCCTCTCCTCCTCAAGATTTTTTTTTTTTTTGCGGGGAGGGCGGGGGAATTGTTTTTTTTTTTTTTTTGGCAATTCTCAAAATTCTGTGGCTTAAATACCACTAGCTGGCACACATGATTGACAACCTTACACTCCCAAACCTGTTTGAAATGGGTTAAATACCTAAGTGCTGCAGAACAATGCAAACCAACCAGCAATTCCTCATAAAAGAGAAAGGGGGTGTGATTAGGTTCCGGCTATTAAGCAAGTTATTGCAAAAACAGTTTGGTGGTTTGTTTCTGCAATAGGCGCAGGTTAAGCTAGTATTTTCTCTCTTAATTAGCTCAAAAAAAAAAAAAGACTAGGCTATAAGAGGTAGGATAAATAGCTAAAACAAAACATGAAGCAAGTGGGGCAAACACACTCGGGGCTCTACGGAGGTCTTTATACTGATCCTCGACATTGGTTATTGCTTATTAACCCCGCCGGAGAACTATCGAATGGAATCTGTGTGAGGCTTATCGAGCCCGGGGAAAGGAGATGCAGGAGAGAATAAAGCTTCTAATAAAAGAAACGCAGCAACAATAGCAGAGGAACAGCTCTGCCTGGTGACGTAATGGCTGGCAGCAGTCCAGCTTCAGCAGAGCTGCTGCTACCTCAGCATCCAACCTCTCTCAACACAGTCCAGCTTCGGCAGAGCTACCGGGGCTGCTACTTTTTGCGATGCCACTTTGTCGGTGGCACCGACACCTTCCCTTAGAGGGCCAGGACGCTGAACAAAGGCTGGTCCTGCTGTTTCAAGTTGTCGGAACACATACTCTCGTTCACCCCCCGCAAGCCCCTCAGTCGCCGAGCCGATCGGCTGCTTAAGTTTAGGACGAGAACCCTGGCGCACACACCATCCGTGCCTCGGTTTCCCCCGGGCTGCTCTCGGGTCCGCCTCTCGCGGTTCGCACCCACCCCCCCACCGGTCCTCAGCCCGAGTTGAACTCGGCGGCCCCGCTCTCCCGCCCGGCCCCGCGTGCCGGTCCTCCCGCCTTACCTCCGCTAGGTAGAGGTTGAGGAGACAGAGCGTGGAGAACTGGAGACAGGAGGGGAAGCAGTAGAGCAGCCAGTGGGGGAAGAAGTGCAGGTGAGCGGGCGGCCGTAGCAGGGGCAGGGAGCCGCTGAGCGAGAAGGCGGCGGAGAAGAGGGTGGTCCTGAGCGCTGCCCACAGGAGACAGAGGAAGAGGCAGAGGCTCTGGTAACTCAGCCGCCGCTCACGGTACAGGAGCAGCCGCCACAGCTGCAGGTAGGCAAAGGCGAAGAGCGCGGCGTAGAGCAGGGCGTGCAGGATGCTCAGTGCCAACTGCACGGAGCCCGGCACCGCGGCGCCTCCGCCGCCCCCGCCGGGCGTGGAGGGCTCGCGGCCGGCCGCCGGACCCGGCACGGACGCCCTCATGAGGGGGCTAGGGGGCGGGCGAAAGAGCGCGGGAAGCAAGGGGCCGGACTCGGAGCCGCCGTCGAGGGGGAGAAGGATGTCTCCCTGACCCCCCACCCACCCCAACCTCCAACCCCAGGAAGCGCCGTGACAGGACCCGGAGCCCCGCGGAGAGCAGCCGCGGCTCCTGGGACCCCGCCTCCTCTCCCCGCCCCCCCGCCTCCCGGGGGGTCTCGGCTCCTCCTGCTGCGGCTCGACTCGGTAGCTGCAAAAAACAACTCTCGGCTGGAGACAATCAGCTGAGAAACCCGAGCATTTGAGGTGCTCGCTCCGCACCGTGGGCTCCCGCCGATTGGCCCAAGCGGGCTCGCCCCCTGCGCGCCGCGCTCGGAAGGCCACAGGCCGCTGGACCTGTCGCTCCAGAAGGCTAAGCTCTGATTGGGTGCCCGCTTTCCCCTCTTGCTCCTCCCCTTCACTCCCCACCCATGCTGCCGATTGGCCCAGCAACTGCATGGCCAGCTCGCGCCTGCGGGCGGGCTCGGTTGTTGCCTGTCACCGGGGCGGCTGTCGCTCCGCCCCCTGCGCTTCCCATTGGCTGGAAAGGCCTCACGTAAGACCCACGAGGACGGGAGGAGCCTCGCGGTTGTTTTTTGCCCAGCAGGCTGACTCCACTGAGCGGTGGAGGCTGCTGGCGCGGAGGGTTGGGATCGCTGCGAGCCCGCAGGTAGGGGGAGCGGTTCGTGGATGCCCGGCAAGCGAGGCATGGGCCCGCCCTCTGCCTCTCATCCTTCTTGTGGCGGGAACTGTCGGTCAGCCGTCCGGGTCCCAGCCCGCAGGTCTTGTCCTCAGGTCTCGATAGGTAGGTGGCAGCGCGGGTCCTGCAGGCGGGGGCTGTGGTTTCTGGCGGCAGGGATGCCTGCAGGGATTCAGACCTGGCGGCTCTCCCCCAGCAAGGACTGCACTGCCCAGCTCTGGAGTTTGGATTAGAAGGGGCCTCACCTGGATCCTTCTAAGGGACGTTTTGCTTTCTTTTTTTTTCCCTAGCGTGAGCGGCTAGTAAAACGGGAGCCCTTTTGTGGGAGAGGGCAAGGAATGAGGCGAAGGCTGAACGGAAGCTCTAAGTAAAAGAACCTCGCTCCCTCGGGATATGTCCCAGAAGGAAGAGTGGAATTAGAATGGGATGGATATGGAAGCCGTCTCAGAGTGGGGGGAAGGTGGGTCTTTGAAACTTAGAATTTGGAAAGATGCTGTGGGCATAAGTTTAGGCAAAACGGCAGAATCAGAATTTTAAGTCTTTGATGAATGTCTAGAGAGGAAAAGGTAGAATAGTCTGTGCTTCTTAAATTCCACATGTATTTCTTCAAGCCTTAGTCCCCTGTGTGGTGGATGGTGGCGCTATTTCTAGGGCTCAGAGATATACAAAACACGTGCTATATTATGTTACTGCTGTAAATGAGGAATAAATAGATCTTCCCAGGTATATTGGACTGAGATAATATTTGTTGACTTTTTTTGGGGGGTGTTTGGTAATAAAATGAGCAAAGTAGTGCAAAATGGTGAGGGAATAATTTGTGTTCCCCTTAGGATGGGTGGTATATCGCTAAATAAGTATCCCTGTGAAAGACAGTGCTACATTTATTGGTGCAACTAAGACTCAGCCTTTCCTAACTCACCATTCTAAGAAGAGTGTTGCTACTTTCTTTCCTAGCTAAGTGATTCACAGGGAAGGTAGAAGTCTGTTGTGCTCCAGATTGTGGGACAGTAGTTTACCCAGGCACCACATGCTGGTGTGTTTTGGATTCTTTGTAGGTGTGCTGACAAACTGTGATAGATGTTTAGGCCTGGCACTGTTATGTGGCGATCCCTCTGATGAAACATTCAGCTGAGCAGGTTGTGGTGTGCAGCCTACAGTAGGGTACAACTTGCTGTAAGAAGTTAACAGTCCTAATCCAACATCCGCGCTCTAAAGAAGGATCTCAGCTTTATTGGAATTGAAGACATTTGCCTCATGGATTCATAGGGAATGTGGTTAGGGCAGTACACAGTTCTATTTGAAAGGGGACAGAGTGCCCCGGACCCCAGTGAGGTAACTGATTGCAGTTACGTTCTTAAGCCCATAAATTAAGCATGAACTCAGAGTTATGTGCTTTTAGGCACTTGTCAAAATCAGGAAAGCCTCTTATTCTCTGGCATGACCTATTTTTGTATCTTCTATAATCAATGAATCAGGTCATGAATAGATTTTCACCATGAAGGGGTTTTTCTTTTTTTTCTGTATTCTTTACTCATAGTGAGAGTAAACAACATTTGGATAGCACCCATACTAGTTTTACATCTTTGCTTGTGAGACTTTTTATTCCAGTGTCATAGCAAATCGGAATAGCCGCTTTTTTTCCCCTTCCTTTTTTGGGGGCATATATATGGAGGGTGCAGGTAAAAGATTTTGCCCCACTCCCTTGAGGGAACTCTTAAGTGGAGAGATGTTGACTCCTTTTTATTGCCTCCTTTGGGTCTTAAGTGGTAAACTGTGATGAGATCTAATCAACATTTTATTTGAGGCTGGTTCATTGAGCAGGTTCTGTTCTCTAAAAGCAGCATTAAACTGTAAGCAAGCTAATTTTTGACAGAATGTTCCTACAGGAACTTTGTAAGCATTATATGCCCCATTTGTTGCAGAATATGAAATGTGGCTTTTCCCAGAGAATGATGCCTGTAGATCTTGGTGTAATTTGTTTAATGTTTACAGGTGTTAATTTCCTCTCTTTCTTGAGAGGGGAAACCATTAGTTTTATGTTTAATTGTAAGGGAAATTTAGGCCTTTAAAGGGGAAACTAACCAAGTGTCTTCTAGAAAAGCTTGCTCCTGGGTAACCTAAAATTGGAAATATGTCCAAATGCACAATGGTTGAATATTGTTGTTTTGAGAGAGCAGATTAGCACAATGGTCTTTCAAACATTTAAAAGCAGAACCATTTGCCAAGTGTTATTATATATAGGACCCAATCCCAAAGTGTGATTGCTGTAGCTGAAGAGGGCCACCAGTTGCTCCACCTACGCAGAAAGGCAAATCTTTGCCCCCTCCTCTCACTAGCAAGATGATCAGTGTTTTTCTCTTGAAGTACTTCCTTGTCATTGCCCTTGGGGGCTTTCTCAGAATTCTGGTGCTGAGCAAAAAAAACTTTTGTTGCCTTTAACATTTTATTTGCAAGCTTTAGCCCTTTTTGTACTATAGCCTAACTCATCCATTCTTACAGTGCTTGTCATCCTCCTGTATTTGTCCTTAGTTAATGTCACATTTTTTTCCAACTTTTAAATGACCTGTGCATGCATACGTGTTTAGAGTTTAGGGATCAGGCAAAAGTTACATCTTGCCTACTAACTCTGATTAGTTCCACCAGGAGCGTTATACTGAGGAACTGAGGGCTCCTTCCAGCCCCAAAGGTTAATAAGAATCTGCACTTAGTTGTGAGGTGTCTGTGTGTAGGATAGGCAAACATTTGCCTATGACTTCCATTTTCTTTTTGTATTGGCACTGGTGTGGTAACAGTTGTATTTTAAAGAGTCATCTTCCCTTTTAGAATCTTTCTAAAGTGAATTTGGGTCAATTTCTTGTGAATTCTTTGAAATATACTGCTTTAAAAATCTAGGATATGTATTTATGTTCAAGTCACTCTCCTCTTAGCTGTTACTAAAACAAATAGGGCTAGGTTGGGTTATACTGTAATAACAACCCTAAATCTTCAGAGATTTAAAGTAAAGTTTATTTTACGTTAACACTGAGTTGGCTGGGAACCTTGCCCCATGTTGTCCTCTTTCTGAGACTTGGTTCAACAGAGAAGACCTTGGTTTGAGTGTTTTCAATCATCATAGCAGAGAAAAAAGTGTGTCATGCTTCATGATACATATATGTTAACTCTTTTTTTTTTTTTTTTTTTTTTGTGGTATGTGGGCCTCTCACGGTTGTGGCCTCTCCCGTTGCGGAGCACAGGCTCCGGACGCGCAGGCCCAGCGGCCATGGCTCATGGGCCCAGCCGCTCCGCGGCATGTGGGATCTTCCCGGACCGGGGCACGAACCCGTGTCCCCTGCATCGACAGGCGGACTCTCAACCACTGCGCCACCAGGGAAGCGCAGGAAGTTAACTCTTAAAAGCTTCCAGAAGTTACATATGTCACTTTGCACATTTCATTGGCCAAATCAAGTCGTGGCCATACCTAACTCAAGGAAGTGGGGAGTAGAATTTTAACATGTGTAGAGAACTAGAAGCATTTGGACAGTCTACCCTTTTTGTCAATAGATATTCTCCTTCCTACATGTACTTCATCCTTGGCTCTTCCCAGTGGAGATAACCCCTAAATCCTATCCAGTCACTGTCAAGCTCAAAGTCTGGGATCTCTGAGTAATGCCCAGGAGCCATAATCTCTTGTAGTCTCTATCTTTATAAATTATCTGTCTCCGTCACCCTGTTGAATACATAGAATAGTGTAGGGACAGATAACTATAATAAGTGTTCCCATTTGGAGAGGAGAAGAATGGAAGGCATATACCAGACTCTGGACTGTAGCAATTTTGGAATCTTGCTGGGCAGATATTGCTAGGGCTCTAAATTATAAGAAAAATGAAATGAAAAAACACATCAAATGACTAGCCCCATTTAGAAATAATTAGATGCAACAGACACAACATTACTGTGTGAAATTGCTGTAAAAGCTTCTAAACATTTATATGCATTTTCTGTGTTTATCTCATTATTGTGGGCCAGTGACATACAGTTCATATTCTAGCACATGCCCTGGAGCATAGTTCTCTATGGTCCTTGGCTTTGCCCTGCAAGAGATCCTTCCATTTTTATTATCTTTGTCCCCACCTGAAGTTGGCTTTGGAGAATGTGGCTTCTTTCCATGGCTGAGCAGTTTAGTCAGCTTGTTTCTGGACCCTACAAGCATGGGGGCTTAAGGATTGTTTTAAGTTTTGAACAGCTAGTCTTTTGGATGGTGGTGCTTCTTTGAGTACCTTTCTTTTAATACGTCGTTAAACACAATCAACAGCAACTATCACACAGTACTCATTTCTGTCTTCCAGCCTCTTCTCTTAGGGCCATATATAAGTTCTTTAGCCACATGAACCTAGCTACATGCTCATAAATTCATTAGGTACTTGTCACCTCCAACTTACTGTAGCAACAGTTTCATCAAATGTTTTGTTACTCCTTAACATGGATCATTTGTTGAGGTCTTGTCTCTGTTTCTTTGAAGAGAGTTTCCTTGAGTACTCCCAGAACAGCTTTCCTGCTGCTTGGCGCCTGAGCCAGTATGTGGGGTTCTTGTTAAGGCAGCACCTCACTTCTAGTTTGTATACCAGTGAAGATAAACTAGATTATGCTATAATAAAAACCCCCCAATCTCAGTGGCTTAAGACAACAAAGTTTATTTCTTCCTATATCATATGCTCATTGCATACCAGCTGGGGGTTCTCTGGGCTGTGCTTAATCTGGGACCCGTGCTGACAAACAGCCACCATCTGAGTGTTTTCAGTGACTGTGAAAGAAAGGCAGGCATATCACACAGTAGCTGTTAAACTGTTGCCTGAAACAGGCCACTTTGGCTCCCATTTTATTGGCCAGGGTAAGTCACATGGTGGCCTCAAACTTCAGTAGTGGTGGGAAGTGCAGAAAGCTAAGTGTGATCCTAGGTATACCTGACAGGAGAACTAGAACTGTTTACCCCATACTGATGAACCATCACACCAAGGTAACAAGGCCACATTCCTCTCAAGGAACTCAGCACTTTGTGGTGATACTTAAATTTTGAAGCATTAAGTGTTGTTTTCTATCCCATTTTCTAACTACCAGAGAAAAAAGTCACCAAGTACCCTCTGTAGCTTTGTTTTTAACTCTGTTCTTGCTAGGTGTTCTCTTGCCTCACTATTTCCCATCCACACTTGCCTTTTCTTTGTTTAAAGTTATTTTTATGAGGAGACCATGTCTCTGGGCAAAAGCATTTCAATTACCATGCATGTGAAATGAACACTTTTTAGTGACACCACAGAGGTAGATTGGATTAATATGAGTAATAGCTATGGAAGATTTGATTACATACAAGTAATAATTTTTCTTTTTAAGTCAAAGTGAAAAGGTACACTGTTTAAAAGAGTCAGTTCTAGAAGGCTTCAAAATTCCCCTTGGTATCTTACCCCCTCCAATTTCTTGTTCCTTAGAGGCAATTACTTTGAACCACTCACAGTTTCTTTTGGTGTTGATCTTTCCATTTCCAATAAACTTGGCTTTTGGTCTCGTGAAAAATGAAGATTTAGCTCTCTTTCATCCCTTTTCCCACCCTGACTATATGCTCCCTTACTTTCTGTCTCCCCATCCACTCAACTCTGGTTGTTATGGATCTGGTTAAATCATTATTCAGGGTGTATCTTATGACCGTGTAAGCTGTGTTTCTAGCTGACCCACGCAGTATTCTCTGCTTTAAGTAAATTTTTAAATAATCAAACTTACCAAAAGATGGAGCAAACTGCAAAGGTTACTACTGAGTACCTACCTCTGAATAATCACCCACATCTCTAATTGGTGAAATGCATAGTACGTTCATACGGAGAATCTAATCTGTCCAATGAGGTGGATGTGGGGAAGTATTCAAGCATTGAATGTGTGTGGTTAGACCTTTGGTTCTACCAAATACATTCTAGGTGAAAAGAGTATGTTAACTTTAGTGTTTAAATGACTGAATTGTAACCACAGGGCCAGGAAAAAAGATATTTATACTTGGATCTTTCATTTGTGCTTTTACTTAAATGTTTAACCTTTTAATTAGGTTGGAGTTATTTCATATAGTAACAAATGTTATATTCTTTCGGCCTCAGAATGCATGCATCTCTCCCTCAGAATATAAGGAAAATATTGGATGACTCATTTTATACCATTTTCATTAATATAAAGTGGCTTTAAAATATGCTGGTTTAAAATGGCTTTACTGTATAATATTTTAGTGTCAAGGATACCTCTTAATTATATTATTAAAATTACTTTTTATATACCTCTCTCAGTCCTCACTCCTCATTCTCCTTGAGTTTTTGAACTCTTGGCTCATTATTAAAAGTTGATGGCAAATTTGTTTACTGCTTGATATAAACTAGTTCTAGTGAAAAGAATTATTAGGAAGTAATCAATGAGTAATTAGCTCCTGTTTTAGGAATACCTGTTCCTTACAGAGAGTTATTATATGCTTATTGATAATATTGAAAGACCAGAGTATATGGAGTTTCAGTTTATCAATTCTATTGTACAATAAATTAAAGAGTAAATTTTTTCTCATTACCCCTGAAATGCTAAATTGAAGAGTTAATGGTCTTTCATGACCATTGAAATGGTAGGTGTCTAATTTAGTATGATTTTTTCCTAAATTTTTTATTCTTTAATCATTTCATTCTTTACTGAAAAGCTCCACTCCTATCCTTATGAGTAATTCTTGCTATTTTCTCCTGTCTCCTGTTTTGACATAGTGATCTTTGTTTAAAAGATAAGGGTTCTATTTGAAATTAAAATTAAAACAAAATTCTCACCCATACCTGTGGGTATATCTTTACCTTCTAGAAGTACGATGTTTAATATAAAAACTAATTTTCCTCAACTACCTTCTTTTAAATGTAGATAACGTATATCATCAGTAGAAAAGCTTCCTGAAAGAAGAAATGGTTCAAAAGAAATTTGAAAGTAGCAAAAGTATAAGACAAAGATAATTGACAGCAGATACAGAGGACAGCATGGGAGTAAGTACAGCATGAAAGAAGATGAGAGGATGATATCTAGAGCAAATCTGAGTTCAGAAAATAGAATTGAATTAAAATATGAGTTGAAAAAGATATTTGAATTTCTAAACTGTTTAAATAAATCTAAGTCTTAGGAATTACTAGATATATATTAAGAAGGGATGTTCTTAAATAGTTTTAATAGATATCTTCTAGGGGATTTAAAGTAAAAAGAATGTAAACGTAGTAGACATATATTTTGGCTCTCATTCCCACGTTAGTGGTTTTAATTGCTATTTGAGTATTAATTGTACATCTACTCTAGGTAGAGAAGGATAAAATACCCAGTTTAAAAAAAATGGATTGGATAATGTTTGAAAATTAATTTTAGAATCCTTAAAAATGACAATTAGCTTAGCATACACCAATAAATATCTATTAAACTTAATATACTTGGTATTGCATTTTCTAGATATCTTTGATATCTTTTGCAAGTATCAAAAATTCATAGTATTATTAAATCAATGTCATTATATATCATCCCCTCTCATGTTTTTACTAGAAGGAAATAGTAAAGTATTAGCAAAATCAAACATGGAAGTAATGCCTTATATTATTCTTTTTGCAGATTTTACTTCATTCATTTATTTAATGAATTCATTCAGAAAAAACTCTGTTGAATGCCTACTCTTGCCAGGTATTGTCCTGGGCAACAGAACACAGCAGTGAACAAAATTGACTCTCCTGCCCATATGCAGCCACAACTGATGATGTCTTCCAGTTTCAAAGTACTTAGAGTTGGCATCTCTTTTGTCATGATGTGCATTTTTTATATGTCAGCAGTAGACTCTCTACCAGAGCTGAGTCCTCAGAAATTCTTCAGTACATTGCAACCAGGAAAAGCTACCTTAGCTTATTTTTGTCAAGCTGGTAAGTATTTTTTATATTCTAATATGATTTTTGTGATGTTTCTATTGCTGTTTAATCAATATGCTAGGGAGAACTTATTATCAGGATTAATAATATGTGCTTTAACACTGCTACTATAATATGCTTGCCTGGGTTTAAATCCTGACTTTGCCACTTGACCTGCTGTGTGACCTTGGTTGAGTCACTTAGCCTCTCCACATGTCTTTTTTGTCATCCATAATGAGGAAATAGTGTGTGCTTTATAAATTTATTGTGAGGATTAAGTGACTTTACTCATGTGCTTAGTCCATAGTAAATACTAGATAAGAATTATTGATGATGAATTTCATCATCATTTCTGAAAGTAAACTTTTTGATATTTTTAGCATGTAAATATTTTAGAAGTGTTTTTAAACTTTACATATAGTATTAGTAATGCCTTAGTTTTATAGTCTGCTTTAGCTGTACCATTAATTATACTGAATTAATTAGTATAACTATTGAACATAACTTATCATTATCATGGTTCCATTTAAGTTTTTTTGTGCCTTAAAAGTATTCTTGGAATTAGTAAATGAAGTGAATTCATATTTTTGTTGGCTCCCTTGTTATAATTGTGATTTGAAAATGGTATTTTAAAATCATTTTGAATATTTTGTACATGTGTGTTGTGTATATAGTATTAAACTTGGAAAAGTAATGCCAAATGTGCCATTTGAATTAAACATTTATTTATCCAATTTATGTTTAGAAAGCTTTAAGGTCACTTACAAAGTGAAAATATGTCATGATAAAAATATTAGAAATAAGAGTAATGAGTCAATAGGAAATAAGGGTACAAAAATATGTAACTAGGTTCGTTTAGTTACTTGATTATTTGTTGTTGCATACTAGTTGGGCAAACTAATATATTTCTTTTTCAGTTTGCAGCTTTGGGCTTTAATTTTAAAAATTCATCTTTCCTAAGGGGCAAGTCATAAAACATTCATAAAACGTTTCTTATTTTAGATTCTCCAAGTACCTCTATATTTCTTGAAGAACTGAATGAGGCTGATAAACCTCTCCAGGACTATGGAATTTCAGTCACAAAGGTAGAAAGATATTTATGTTAATACATTACTAATGACAAACATTTTACAACTGTGTGACCTAAGACTGAGTATCTAAAAATACTACGTTGTTTCACATCTTTTCCCAAACTGGAAAAAATTTTTTTCTACCTTTTTTTTCATAAGAATAAATAGAAGTATAGATAATTCCAGATTATTGTATAAATTATAAATACAGGGGAAAAAAAGCTACTTAAAATTCTGGAGCTTGGAACTTTATTTTGTAAACCATTCTGTTGGGGCTGTGGTGTCATTTATTTTTTTCAATCTTCTATTTAAATTTTTTTTTTTTGCCTGACAAATATATCATAATAGATGTCCATAATTTAGCTATTAAAATTTTTCTATTAACACAAACTGAGGTACCAAAATTGAAGTAATTCAAGTGTTTTTTTTTTCTTTCCTATTCTTCTAAGTCTTTATAATTGCTTATGTTGTGGGTTCTCATATTTATTTTTAGAAAAAAAGTTAAAACGACCTAATTTGAAATTACATACTTAATTTTTTTCTCAGAAAGTGTTTGAACTTGCCATGGAGTATTATGGAAAATTTCCACATGCATCATGGTTTAGATAGCTACAGGAGCCTTTCATTTCGTTTAAACTTAGAATTTGTACCTCAGAAAATGGAATGATTAGTAACCCAGTGATTATTAAATTCTTTCAGATTAGTGTCTCCCTGACTTTCTGTGTACATTTATTCTTTCTTAGTTCATTAGCCTTCCTCCTTTGAGAGATGGCTACTGTCCCTCTTGGTCCCTGAAGCTAGAGTTCCCAGGGCAGTAAGCATGGAAAAGTTAACTGTGACTTTTAAAGGGAAAGTGTTCACTCTCACCACAGAGCACTTCTGACAGCAGATGTGTGAGTTTTTCATACGAAGCAGTTCTGACACTAACAACCCAGAGTCAGCACAGACCCCACAGGTTAAGGGCCCAGTCCTATGAGATTGCCCCTCGCTTCAGATGCCAGTCACAAGGAGTGAGTGGGTCCCCAGGCTCCCTATGACTTCTGTAGGACTTGGCTACAAATGGCGGTTCTCACAAGCCCCTCCTCAGGTTCCATAATTGCCCATAATGTCTCACAGAACTCAGGGAAAGACTTTACTTACTATTACTGACTTCTTATAAAGGATATGTCAGGAACAGCCAAATGGAAGAGATGTGTGGGGCAACATCTGGAAGAGTCTCAAGTGCAGGAGCTTCTATCCCCGTGTGGTTTGGGGTGTGTCATCCTCCTGTACTTGGATGTGTTCACTGGAAGCTCTCCACACCCTGTAGTTCAGGGGTTTTGTGGAGGTTCTGTTATGTAGGCACGATTGGTCAAATCATTGGCCATTGCTGATTAACTCCTTCTCCAGCCCTAAGGTGGGGAGGTGGGGCTGAAAGTTCCCACCCTCTGATCTTTCCCTTGTCTTGCTGGTAACCAGCCCCCATCTTGAAGCTGTCTAGGGGCCCCCAGCCACCAGTCATCTCATTAGCATGCAAACAGACACTCTTATCACTCCCAGAGATTCCAAGGGTTTCAGAAACTTTTATATTTCGCGTTAAAGACAAAATATTAGAAGAAAAGATACTCCTGGCACTTTATCATGCAGGAAATTACAGGGTTTTGGGAGCTCTGTGTTAGGAACAAGGGGCAAAGACCAAATATATATTTCTTATTATATCATGTTTATATACCACAAAAACCTCTTTTTTAATGTCAATTCTGTTTTGTATAGAGGTCTCAGTTAACTTTGAACCACTGTTTATACTCTGGAATGATAATGGCACTCATCTTTAAGGAGCTTTGAATAAAAATCAAAATTGAAATTTAGAAACAAAATGCTAGGTTGGTACGATACTCAAAAAGGATAATCATGCTGTTATCTAGTAACTAATAAACTAGTAACTAGTAACTGTGTGTCTAGTAACTAGAGTAGAATATTAAGGTTCATGCCCAGGGGTTACCTTTATGAACTAACACTTTGTAAAGCTTTTACAGTTGAGGACTCTTAAGCTATGTGGCAAGGAGACTGGGTGAAAGAGATAGACCTATATTGAGTACCTAGCTCAGTCCCTGGTGCATAGTAGATACTCAGTACTGTTGATGAGATTGAAATGAGCTTGCTATATTTTGTCTTTTATTGGATAGCAAAATAGCTAAGACCCCAGTCTCTTTCTTTGGAGAGTATATATCCAAAATGGGGCGATAAAACACATTCACAGACATTTTTTTTTTTTTTTTTGGCCACGCTGTGCAGGTTGTAAGAATCTTAGTTCCCCAACCAGGGGTTGAACCTGGGCCCTTGGCAGTGAAAGTGAGGAGTCCCAACCACCGGACTGCCAGGGAATTCCCACAGACCATTTTAATAACTAGCAGAACTTGGTCATTATAATAAGAGATACAAATAAAATGCTGTAGAGGTTTAAAAGAGAGAAATCTTACATGATCATCAAGGTGGAAGGTCATATTATGGTATTGGGAAAGACTTCACAAAAAGTAGCATTTTGAGATTGTCTTCAAAAGTTAAGATTTCAGGAGGCAGACATAGATGAAGAAAACACTAAAATATAAATGGACTAAGTGTTCCAGTTAAGAAAAAGATTGTCAGGCTGGGAACAATAATCAAACCTAATTGTAAGCTATTTAGAAATGCATCTTAAAATAAAGGCTTTAGAAATCCTTAAAGCAAATGAAGGAAAAAATATATATCATGCAAATAATAACCAAAAGAAAGCTGGTATGACTATATTACTGTATCAATGTAGATTTTAAAACAAAAAACCTTTGTCATCCTTTCTGTCATAACCAATCCATCATTAAGTCCTTCAAGTTCTGCTGTCAAAACTTTGCACATCTGACCACTTCCTGTACCTTCATTTTTACCCCCCTGCCCTTGTCTAAACTGTCCTCACTTCTACTCTGGGAAACCACAAGCCTCCTATTTGGCCTTTCTCCTTTCACTTTTGTCTCACTGAACCCTTCTCCACATGTCAGTCAGATCACATTGCTGCTCTCTCAGAAAGGCTTCCCATTACAGTTATGCTAACATGGAAACTCCTCTTTGGACATTTAATTCTTCTAATCTCATTTTCTGTTCTTCCACCTTGCTCAGCTTGTTCCTGACACATGCTAGTCATCTTTCTCTTACTTGGACCTTCTAGGTGTGTATTTCGGTAAGGCCTTTGCAGGTATTTTCTCCTCTGCTTAGAACTCATCTCTTCCACATATTTGTATATTTGTATGCATCACTCCATTACTTCGGTTCTTTGTGCAAATGTCACCTCTTCAGAGAAGTCTTCTTTGATGACTTATCTAAAATGTTCGGCCACATACTATCCCTTTAATAGTGTTTTTTTCTTTATAGCCCTTAACATTACATACTAATTAGTTTTTTTTTTAATGGTCCGTCTCTACTTTTAGAATGTAAGTTCTAAAGATAAAGATTTTAATTTGGAACTTAACTGTACTCCCAGTGATGAGAACAGTGACTAACATATGGTAGGTGTTCAAATGTGTGTTGAGTGGATGAATGGATAAATCTGTCGTCATAATACCAACCATCCCCTATGCTCTGACATTTAAAAATTAAAAAAAAAACTACATACACTAAAATTCACTGTTTTTGGTTATGACCATAATCTTTTAATTCGAATTCTCTATTCCTCATATCTTGTTTGAGTATCAGTTCTCTTTTAGTAGCTTTTTTCTATAAAACAAATGTAGCTTTCCCACTTGTCACTCTGCTTCCTCAAACTCCGTTAAAATTACCTTGAACAGCAAAAACAAAAAAGCCTCATCTAAAAAAACCCAAAAAAACCCTAACTTAACAAAATCCAAAACAAAATACTAACTGTTCTTCTTCCAGACTTAGTTTTGGTAAGTTATGTCGGTGGCTACCCACTTGCCCCATCTAAAAACCTCTTCATCCTCTTTATCTCTTGCCTTCCCCCATCTATCCCATGTTGCATATTACATGCTCAGTCTTCTCCCTAGTTTTACTTACTGTATTTTTGGAAAGTCGCTTGAATCTCTTCTGTCCTTTTCTCCTTTACTACAGGCCCCAGTCATCCCTGAGCTGTACTGATGGGATACTCTATTAACCGGCTTCCTTGCCTTTGTGCTCTCATGCCTTCCATTGTATCTTCATGTTGCTGCCAGGATTGGCCTTATGTTTTTCACATAGAGTCCTGATTACAAGCTATCAAGGGCTGTTGTGGCTTCTCTAACATCATTAGGGACTCAGGTTCATTCTTTCTGTTGCACCATCCTTAGGAAAGGTTTCTTCTTTAAAGATGCCTTATGGTCCATGATGACTGCTGGTGCCTACCTATCTTGTCATGTTTTTTTTTTTTTTTGCGGTACGCAGGCCTCTCACTGTTGTGGCCTCTCCCGTTGCGGAGCACAGGCTCAGCGGCCATGGCTCATGGGCCCAGCCACTCCGCGGCATGTGGGATCTTCCCAGACCGGGGCACGAACCCGTGTCCCCTGCATCGGCAGGCGGACTCTCAACCACTGCGCCACCAGGGAAACCCTGTCAGGTTTTTTTTTGTCCGGAAGAAGTGGGAAGAGCAAGAGTATCAGTCAACCCCCTTTTAAGATCCTTCTAGGCATCCCAAACCAGTGACTTCTCCTAACATCATTTAGCCAGGCTTAGCTGTTGGGGGAGTCTGGAAAAGTCTTTTAATGGGGCACTTGCTTTTAATGAAATTCTGTTAGTGACGCAAAAGGGTAGGATGGATTTGGGGTTAGGAACCAGCAATATCTGCCATACCTGTGTTCCAGCTACTGAGATGCTTTCGTGGTCCCAACTTACCACTCACTTCTGTGCTTCCTGGCTTTTGCTCATGATTTTCTTGTCCTGCCTTAATTGTTTCCTTCCTTTCCTACCTCGTTACCTTCTACTTCCTTCATCAGATTGAATTAAATCTTAGGTATAATTAAATATAACTCTTAGGTGTAGGAACAGTTCCTTTCTCTGGGTTACCTCAAGCACTTGAATAAGTGAGCAATTATAGCATACAAATCAGAAAGAAAAGTAAAAAAGAAATTTGATCTGGAGACAAACTGTAATGTTTAATTTTCCTTTCTGTTTCTCTAACCAAGAAACTTGACCTTTTGATATGTACTCTAAACGTTAAATATAATCTTTTAAAGGTTAATTGCGTCACAGAAGAAACATCGAGATACTGTGGAAGCGAAAAGGATTTGATGAAAGCATATTTATTCAGGTAAACTATTTTTAGTTTTTTTGGCTCAGATGGACAAACATAAAGCTATACTTCTAGAATATTCAAGTATACAAAATATCACTAGGCCAGAATAAAGGTGTATGTAGTAGGGGTCATATGAAGCTTAGCAAGAAGTCCAACTAATAGATTTGTTACCTCCACTTTGTTTCCTAATCTGTAAATTGAGGAGATTAATACTTACCTCACAGGATTGTTTTGGATATTATATGAGAATCTTATGTAAGCTCTGACGGCAAATGCCTGGTAAGTAAGCATTTAGCAGATTTAGTGTTCTAAGTAGGTATGTCAGGTCCATATTCGGGTGGGAAATAAATGTACTTTATTTTTGAGGGATCTGCAGATGTCCAGGTTATGGATTCCTCCGTTACTTGGGTCTGCTACTCTGAGTTTTCTCAAAATCCTTTCCTCACACTCTTGGGATTTGGCCTAGGAAGTGGGGAGAGATCCTGTCTCCTCAGGGACCCACTGCTGAGGGCCCTTCTTTCTCTCTCCTGCTTGTCTCCTTCCCAGCCCATTTGGGGAATCTGTGTGTGCTGGGAGGAAGCCTTGTTGGGACTCCTGTTGCTTCCCAGTCTTTTTGCCAGACCCAGGGCCTAAGCTTTTCAAAGTCAGTGTATCTATGCCTGTGTGTTCAGTAAATATTTGAGTGTGTATCATGGCCAGCACTCTGGTAGGTGTATCGGCTAGTGGATAAGACACAGGCTCCAAGAACTGCCAGAACTTCCAGCCTAGTGTGTTAGAGAGACAAGTGAATTGAATGCTAAGGAAATCTTTCTGTAATGCTTTTTAAAACTTTTTGCAGGGGTCACATATTACTCAGAGAATTCCCAACCGATACCTTGTTCGATGTGGATGCCATCGTTGCTCATGTTCTCTTGTAAGTACAGGGGATACCCATTTACTTACTCACTTGTTATTTATCTATTGATTTCATTTTAGACAACCACAATCCATTACAATATTTTAGGGTCTTAGCATTATACTTGTAAGCATCAGTTTCACACATATTGCTGGTCTATCTTCCCACATAGAGGATCTAAAATGTCTTGAATGGCAGAGGATACAGAAACATGGAGATATTCTGTATAAAAGTAGGAGGTGGCACAACACGGCCACCTGGCTCATACTACTGCTCTTGCCTTTGATTCTGTCTGTGGAGTGAGGATGTTACCAGGACAGAAGCTCATCTTTGCTATTCTCACTAGGGTTTTGAAGTGTCTAGCCTCCTTTTCACCCCAGCCTGATTTTTTTTTTTTTTCCCGGAGTCTGTAGCTCCGTGCCTGCTCAGTACGTGCAGAAACATTTCAGGTGTTCCCAGCATGTACTGAATGTTTATTGAAAAGGAGTGAATCTAATTTAATTTGCCTGGCATGGAATCTTTAGGCCTGGGATTCAGCCCTACCTGGGGTCCACTCCTGCAGTCTCCTCAAATGAAGTAGTAGTTTCTTTGGTAACAGAGCTAGAAGCTACGACTTTTTTTTTTTTTTTTTTTTTTTTTTTGTGGTATGCGGGCCTCTCACTGTTGTGGCCTCCCCCGTTGCGGAGCGCAGGCTCCGGACGCGCAGGCTCAGCGGCCATGGCTCACGGGCCCAGCCGCTCCGCGGCATATGGGATCCTCCCAGACCGGGGCACGAACCCGTATCCCCTGCATCGGCAGGCGGACTCTCAACCACTTGCGCCACCAGGGAGGCCCAGAAGCTACGACTTTTTCAGGACACGAGTTTACAGGGACTTTTCCAATTTAACGTTTGCTGAGACCCTTGCTGACCTTGACTATCTCTGTTTTCTGTGTGGCTCCCATCTTCCTCCTCTTCTTCTACCTGATTCTCGCAAAAATAGTGTGAAAGTTAAGTTACAGGAAACTCTAAACTTGATAGGTGAAAAGTTGTGGTTATCACATGCTCCAGTACTAATAATATATTAATAACAGTCTTTAGAAATCCCGGCCAACCATGGACCCTGAGGCCTGTGGACTGAGCAGCCAGTTGTAAGGGATGAAAGATGGCCTTTTGAAGAAGGAATTCTAAAGACCTGTTGGGCTGCCTTGGAAGCACTTTCCTGGGATAGAGAAGGGGTGGCTATCTTGAGAGTGGGGGTCATGAAAAGCTCAGCAAAAAGTCCAAGTCATAGATATATTTGTTCTCAAGAAGCTTACTCGTTTATGCTTTTTACAATGGATACCCGATGACTGTCTTTGACCCAGAAACAAGGGTGAAGAATCAGAGAAAGAAGATTCTTTAAGGGATGGGGGAGGGGATACTAAGGTTGTCTTTGACAAGTCTGACAGCAAATCCTGGAGCGGCAGGTCCACGCTGGGCAACCTGATGACAAGGTGGTTTTGAAATAACTGGGCCTTAGATGTGGAGAGGATGCTGTTACTTGAACTGGGTAGCCTGTGGGGCTTGTGTCATTCAATCCTGCCGTGGTGTCCTGTTCCTTGTGCTGTACTAATGCTGATTTATAGAACACTAATTCCACAAATAGAGTATTCCCCACATTCCTGCTATGTGCCAGATACTTGTAAGGCACTGGAGATGCCAGACAGCATAAGATGTGGCTCTGTTCTCTAAGAATTTAATGTTTTGTTGCAGAGACAGATATGTAAACAGAAAATATGTAGGAAGTAAAATAGTAGAAGTATGCCTGCATATGTCCACAGGGTAGTGAATAGTTCCTTGTGTCTAGAATGAGGGTGGATGTTTGTTAAGAAGCCTTCCTGAAGGAGGTGGCACTTGGGATGAGTCTTAAAGGATAAACGGGGGTTTGCCTGGTGAAGGAATGGAAGGTGGAAGAAGCAGGGGAAACTGTGAGCCCAGGCAGGGAGGTTAGGACAGTTTGGAGAGGGTAGTTTTTACTGGAGTCTGAAATGTGAAGCAGGAGGTAAGAGCAGAGAAGTTGGCATGGGGTCAGAGGAAGGGATCTTTGTTTACCATGTGAAGAAGTTTAGGCTTTTGGGTAGACCCCGAAGGGTGAGGAGGCCAGCTCTTGGCCAGAATCCTTGTGTGATCTTTCAGACCCAACCACAGGCAGTTACAAGCTTTGCCCGGCAGCCCTCATAGGCGGAAGGTGCTCTCCCACACCAGACTCGTGCACAGCCAGAGCATTGCAGTTTTCTAAAGAAAATTGAGGTCCAGGACTCAGACCCCTCCCCTTCCCAATCCCTCGGACCCCTCCCTCTCCCATCTTTCTGGCCAGACTGGCCTTTAGCCCCAGGTGTCTCCATTTGGAGCCTCATTATCAGGGACGTGGCCTGAGGCACCTTCCAGGTGCTTTGCCAAGACCTCCTTATCACAGGTCTTTGGCTAAACACTTTCTCTGCTTTAACTCTGTACTTTTCTTCTCCTCGCTCTTGCCCCGCTCAGTCCCCCCACCATTCCATAAAGAGGCAGGAGCCTTCTCTTTGCAGCTCCTTGGAATGAGATGATTCCCACGCCCACTGGCCCTGGCCTGGAGCTGTTCAGTGGCGGGGGATGGGAATGGAACATTGTGGAGCCTGTGCCTCTCCTTTTGCCTCTTGCTTGCACTGTTGCAGTAAGTGAATAAAGGCTTGGTTGTTACTTTTAGTTTGGCTCTCTGTCCGAAGTGACCACTTCAACACCTGATTGCTCAATGGAGGGTTGTAGGCAGATAAGTGCTGGGATCAGATTAGCACTTGAGGGCTCTTTCTTGTGGGTGAGAGACAAATTTGTGGGATCCAAGCACATGTAGACACCATTGTGTGGCCATTGTGCAATCTAGGGAAGTACAGATAGCAAAGATGGGGTTTTCTTTTTAATGCTTAGGAGGTGAAATTAACCGGGCTTGGTAATGATTAATTTGATTAATCCCTGATCTCTTCTTTTCCTTCCTTCCCATCTCACTCTACCCCAAATCTGATCTGACCATCTGAAGTAGGCAAGGATGAAGAGCAAATTTACAGGAGAAAATGAGTCTACTTGAACAACTCGGATGCCCATCTTACCTGAGTCTTGAGTAGGCAGCTGTAGGAATTTGTGCCCCTGGGGAGTGTTGTCAACATGTAGGTCATCTAGGGAGCATCCTAGGATGACACCAACATATAAAGGAAGAAGAAACTGAGCAGGAAAACACAAATGTCAAGGAGGTAGAATTCCAAAGAGGCAATGCCCTCATTTTTGTTTAAAATGTAAGAAAACTGACTTGTGGAATACAGTATTTTACAAAAATGTTCAGTAATGATATTTAGAATCTTGAAGAACTGTGCTAAATAGTATGCCATATCATAGCTGTACCTTGCAGATTGCCACGAGGAAAAAAATGCCTCTCATGCCATCACCCTACTTCTTTGTGCTAAAAGCAGCAGTTTGAAATACCCAGTTCCTGGCAAGCAGTTCCTACCTTGTACTCTTTTCGGTTGTATACTATTCCTAGAAATGGAACTGAACTGTTGCTTGATATCTTTTGCCCACTTTTCTATCATTTTTTTTTTAAAGGGTGATTTTGTCCTAGAGCTGGTTATTTCTTTTATTTATTTATTTATTTATGGCTACGTTGGGTCTTCGTTGCTGTGTGCGGGCTTTCTCTAGTTGTGGGGAGCGGGGGCTTCTCATTGCGGTGGCTTCTCTTGTTGCAGAGCATGGACTCTAGGCACATGGGCTTCAGTAGTTATGGCACTTGGGCTTCAGTAGTTGTGGCTCACAGGCTCTAGAGCACAGGCTCAGTAGTTGTGGCGCACAGGCTTAGGTGCTCCGCAGCACGTGGGATCTTCCTGGACCAGGGCTCGAACCCATGTCCCCTGCATTGGCAGGCAGATTCTTAACCACTGAGCCACCAGGGAAGTCCTCTATCATGTTTTGAACTTTTATTCTTATTAATTTCTAGGTGCTCTCCTTATATAAAGGATACACAAATTGTACATTTTCCTGTTTGTCATTTATCTTCTGAATTTCCCTATTTTGTTCTTTTAAATATCATCAGGTCAAATTTATCTTTTCTCTTTTGACTTCTGGATTTTAAGTTGTACCAAGGTCTCCCTTATGCTCTTGTTACAAAGGAATTCATTTAAAGAAATTAATAGACTGTTTTATAGAGCAGTTTTAGGATTACAGAAAATTGAACAGATAGTACAGAGAATTCCTCCTTTCTCCTCTGTACTGTTTCCTCTGCTAACATTTTGCATTGGTGTGGTACATTTGTTACAATTGATGAATCAATACTGACACATTATTATTAACCAAAGTGCATAGTTTATGTTAGGGTTCACTCTGTGTTGTACAGTTCTGTGACTTTTGACAAGTGTATAATGACATGTATCCACCATTATAGTATCAAACAGAATAGTTTCACTGCCCTGAAAATACCCTGTGCTCCACCTATTCATCCTTCCCTTCCACTCCCCAACCACTGATCTTTGCACTGTCTCTATAGTTTTGCCTTTTTGAGTGTTATATAGTTGGAATTGTAACCCAGAAAAAGGGCTCGTGTGTCAGTTTCACAGAAAGCCAAACTCTGACAGCAGGTGTTTGCAGCAAAGTAAGGGCAGCAAAGTAAGGGTTTACTGAAGGGCACCAAGCAAGGGAGTGGGTGACTCAGATCCACTCCAACTTGGTCTTTGAGTTAGGGGGTTTTTAAAGGGAAAGAACAAAGGAGCTGGGATTAATCATTGTCTTGTGACATTTCCTAACTGTAGTTTCAGGAGTCAGGATACCTATGGTTTACTAGCATCTGGTCTGGTGGTCCATGACCCTGGTGGGGGGGGTCTGTTAGCTCATCCTGCCCTGGAGAAGCAACTTGTGTCTGTACATTAACAATAAGTTATCAACCACAGCAATTTTAGTACATTAATGCACTAAATGTTGTCAACAACAGCAGTTTTAGTCATCTGACTCTGGTTGATTACTGTTCAGTTAGCACAGGATTGAGGTCAGAGGGGACAAGAAAGGGAATAAAGTTTTGGAGAGAGAGCTTAATCATCACCTTGGCAGGGGGACTTGGTTTTAGTGGGGGCTCGTTTTCAGAATCATATAGCATGTAGCCTTTTCAGATTGGCTGCTGCTTCTAATTAGCATATGTTAAGGTTCCTCCATGTCTTTTCATGGTTTGATAGCCCATTTCTTTTTATTGCTGAATAATATTCCATTGTATGGATGTATCACTGTTTGTTTATTCACCTGTTGAAGGACATCTTGGTTGCTTCCAAGTTTTGGCAATCATGATTAAAATTACTATAAAGTTCATGTGTAGGTTTTTTTGTATTGATGTAGTTTTTCAACTCATATGGGCAAATACTTAGGGGTGTGATTTCTGGATCATATGGTAAGACTATGTTTAGCTTTGTAAGAAACTGCTAAACTGTCTTCCAAAGTGGTTGTATCATTTTGCATTACCACCTACACTGAATGAATTCCTGTTGCTCTACATTCTTGCCAACATTTGTTATTGTTTGTTTTTTTTTAACTGTAGCTATTCTAATAGGTGTGTAGTGGTATCTCATTGTTTTAATTTACAACTTCCTAAGGACAAAGGATGTTGAGCATCTTTTAGTATGCTTATTTGCTGTTTGTATATTTTCTTTGGTGGGGTACCCGCTCAGATCTTTTGCCCATATTTTAAATGTTTTTTTTTCTCATTGTTGAGTTTAAGAGTTCTTTTATATATTTTGGATACAAGTCTTTTATCAGATATATGTTTTGCAAATATTTTCTCACAGTCTGTGGCTTGTTTCTTCATTCTCTTAACAGTGTCTTTTGCAGAGCAGAAGTTTTTAATAATAATAAAATCCAACTTTACAATTCTTTTTCTTTCATGGATCATGCTTTTGGTGTTATATCTAAAATTTCATTGCCAAATCCAAGGTCACCAAGATCTTCTTCTATGTTTTACATTTAGGCCTATGATCCATTTTGAGTTAATTTTTATGAAAGGTGTAAAGTCAGTGTCTCGATTCACTTATTTGCATGTGAATGTCCAGTTGTTTTAGCCCCTTTTTTGAAAAGAGGAGCCTTTCTCCATTAAACTGCTTTTGCTCTTTTGTCAAAGATCAGACTCTATTTATGTGGGTGTATTTCTTCTCAATGTTTTAACTGTTCAATTTAACATTTAAATCTTTTCTTTGTTTGGAATTTAACTAGGTGAATAGTATGAGCAATATATTAGCCAGGTGGCTAAATAATTGTCCCAAAACAACTGAAATTAATCTCAGTTTTCAAGGTGTGATTTTTTTATACTAAACGCTCATATATATTTGGGTCTACTTTGGACTTTCTGTTTCATTAATCTGTCTTTTTTTTTTTTTTTTTTACTGGTACTGTTGCTTTACTTACTGAGGCTTTATAATATATTGTAATATCTGAAAGGTCCAGGCCCCTTCACGTTTCTGTTTCTAGAATTGCATTTTTGTTCTGTTTACGTGTGACATTTAAAATTAGCTTGTCCGGTTTCTTCCTCTCCCTGACTAAATCCTACTGGCATTAAATTTATAAGTTATTTTAGGGGCACTTGACATCTTTAGAATGAATCTTTAGAATGAATGAACCAGATGTCTTTCCACTTATTCAAGTTTTCTTTTGTGTTCTCTAGTAGTGTTTTAATGCTTTCTTCATATATGCTTGGACACTGAGATTTATTACTGGGTATTTTATATCTTTTGTTTCTATTGTAAATGGGTTCTTTTCTTCCATTATCTTCTAATACACACACACAGATAAATTTTTATGTGATCAGTGATCCACAGTTACACTTGAACTTTGCTTCTTTGTAAACAGAAAAGATCAAGTTTTTAGACAATTTCATAGTCTCAGAATATAGAAAAATTGCAACTGGGGAAGAATTAAGTTCGTAAAATCTAAGACTAGAATAACAAGTATAAACTTAGGGTAAACCTATACTAAATATTTACAGAATTGTTTATTTTTGAACCATTATGACCAATTATGTAGTGTATTTTTGGAGGACATTTAAAATATTCCTAAAACATCATTGATTAAAAATATTCTGACTGGGCTTCCCTGGTGGCGCAGTGGTTGAGAGTCCGCCTGCCAATGCAGGGGACACGGGTTCGTGCCCCGGTCCAGGAAGATACCACACGCCGCATAGCGGCTGGGCCCGTGAGCCATGGCCGCTGAGCCTGCGCGTCCAGAGCCTGTGCTCCGCAACGGGAGAGGCCACAACAGTGAGAGGCCCGTGTACCACAAAAAAAAAAAAAAAAAAAAAAAAATTATATATATATATATATATATATATATATATATATATATATATTCTGACTAAATGGTCTACTAACATTTTTAACACATTGATTTTTCAGGATGTATTAATGAAATAAACCAAGTGTTTAGAGCATAGCATAGTTCTATGTGTGTAAGAAAGGGAGTGTTAAGTCTAAAACTCTGAAGGGTCTTCGATGTTACCCTCCTTGCATATATACTTGCAGAAACACCAAGCCTCTGAATCAGAAATCAGGCACAGCAGTAACAGCAATCACAGTAACATGGTAGTACTGGATTTTCCATACCCAATTCTCCACAGAGCTACAAGGTGAGAGCCATATGCTTACATCTGTACTTACAGCAAGGTTTGGAGAAGGAGAACTTAAATTATGAATCTCTGAGTTTATATAGGAGCTGGCAAATCTGCTTTTACCTTCTGGAGATAGAGTGCTTATCTTTTTCTCTGGAATTTAAACAAATTGCTTGGGGCAGGAGAAAAAGGTCTCTACCCCTAAATATAAGCATTTAGCTCCAGGGAAGATAAGGAAGGTTTTATTACCTTTGAATGGGACCAGGTGGCTCCAGAGAAAAGGAAACAAGATTAGAATGTGAAGAGGAGATGTTTTCCATCTTTGTGTACTGCCAATTTTCATCTTCAGGAGACATGGACTGTATAGGAACACTGAGAAATCTAGGAGGGATAGTTTTCTAACAGAGACATATATAAATATTTATTCGTGGCGTATATGTATTTGGTATAACTATTTCAAAGTTTCACAAGAACGTGATTATTGGTTTACGGGAATGGAATGCGGAAGCTGGGATGGGGGAAGGAGTTGGAGGTGGACTTTTCACTCTTCAACTTTTTGGATACTTTTTGTGTTATGAGTCCTACAAAAGAGTTAAATTTTGCAAAATAAATAAAATTTAAAATAAAGGTAAGATTATAGATTTATAGTCTATAAATTCTCAGCTCTGTTTTCTAAAATATACATAGTCAAAACCGATGGAATTATGTGGTTTGGTAACTGTGAGGAAGATTTCACTTCCCAGCTTATAGATTGGGTTAAGGAGGGTAATATTTAGAAAAAGAAAGTAAAGTAACAATTACTCTTTATTTGTTGATTGAGAATACCATATGTAACCAGTCTGAGGCAAGTCAGATGGAGGTATGGAAGATTGAGGCACTATAATCTCAAATGTGCTTTGGAATGATATATGAAGAAGTCAGGGTTTATGGAGGGTTTATCCATTGTGTGATCATAGCAGTTAATCTTTTCTGATTGCTAGTTTTCCTCATCTCTTAAATGTTAAAACTTGCACTGTCATTAGATTTTTTTGAAGATCAAATAAAGTAATAATCTGAAAATATGCTTTGTGTTTTACCCAGCGCTCTACAAATGTTAGTCGCTTTTTTCTGTATACATGCAGGAAATCTCATTTTGCAATTAAGAAAAAAAGCAATCCAAATTCAGATATCTACCTGCTGTTCTGTTGCACACACAGTACTAACAGAAGTGAGTTCATGCAAGTCCGTGGTGTGACAGTTGCTGGGAACATTTGCCATGAGGCAGCAGTTGCAGAGAAAGGCCATTTTTCCCGTAGTCATTGTTGACTCCTGGAAACCATCAAACGATGTCGATACAAGAAGGAAAGACTGTGCAGTACTGTAAGAAACAATGAAATCTCAATAACTTTTTATTAAGGTGTGCTAATTGATATTCTGTGACAATATTTTGTCAGGTGGAAGATTTCTTTACTTTTAAGTTAATGTACTACTGACGATAATATGAACTACAAATATTATGGTAATTATTTTCAACTATCGTAATTTCTGCTAATATTTTATTTTTAACACATTATTGCAGAGCCTGGGTTTTGAGCTTGGGTAGAACTTCTTGGGAAAGCTCCTCTTGGAGGTGTCTTCCTTTAAAACTCCTGAGCTGTGCTCAAGCTGGTCCCTTCCTAATAGGTTTTGAGCTACTGCTCCTTCCTTTATCTCTATCAGATTTGTTCCTATACAATATTATCAGGTGGGTTCCTGTTTGATAGTGACATACTGGGAAATTGTAATAAAACATTACTTGCCTTGGATTTGAATTCCTCACAGCGCTATGTTAATTGGTAGTAATGGTTATATCCCCAGACTAACACCTCTTATACAAACTCCTTCTACCAGTGCATAGCATCGTGTATGACATGTATTAGGTGTTGAAAATATTGGATTGATGGATGAATGAATTGGGAAGCTTCACTTTTTGGTTGTTAAAAATCGGAGGAGCAGAAATCTTATGTTATAAGCCCATAAGATTGTTTCTGGTGTTAAGAATTTTATAAGTGGCAAGCTAGTAGGAAAATACACAGCATATGACAAAAAGACTTAGACTGATGTTTTTGAACTTTGTTATTACTTGCACTCTCAATTCAAATTTCAGAGATGGCTTCTGTTTGTTTTTTTAACTGTATTAATTTAGAAAATGCCTAATGAAACATTTTGGGATATTTCATTTTATACATGGATCTGCCTAGAATACTATACAGTCATCCCTCAGTATCCGAGGGGGATTGGTTTCAGCACCTCCCACCCCCCACCACCTTCCTCACCCTCCGTGGATACCAGAATCCCCAGATGCTCAATCCCTCATATAAAATGGTGTAGTATTAGCATATATAACCTATGAACATCCTCCCATATGCTTATTTTTATTTTTTATTTTTAACATCTTTACTGGAGTATAATTGCTTTACAGTGGTGTGTTAGTTTCTGCTTTATAACAAAGTGAATCAGCTATGCATATACATATATCCCCATATCTCCTCCCTCTTGTGTCTCCCTTCCACCCTCCCTATCCCACCCCTCTAGGTGGTCACAAAGGACTGAGCTGATCTCCCTGTGCTATGTGGCTGCTTCCCACTAGCTCTCTATTCTTACCCTTCCCCCTCCCAATGTCCTCAAGTCCATTCTCTATGTCTGCGTCTCTATTCCTCTCCTGCCCCTAGGTTCTTCAGAACCTTTTTTTTTTTTTAGATTCCATATATATGTGTTAGCATATGGTATTTGTTTTTCTCTTTCTGACTTATTTCACTCTGTATGACAGACTCTAGGTCCATCCACCTCACTACAAATAACTCAATTTTGTTTCTTTTTATGGTTGTAATATTCCATTGTATATATGTGCCACATCTTATTTATCCATTCATCTGTCGATGGACTCTTAGGTTGCTTCCATGGCCTGGCTGTTGTAAATAGAGCTGCAATGAACATTGTGGTATATGACTCTTTTTGAATTATGGTTTTCTCAGGGGATATGCTCAGTAGTGGGATTGCTGGGTCGTATGGTAGTTCAATTTTTAATTTTTTAAGGAATCTCCATACTGTTCTCCATAGTGGCTGTATCAATTTACATTCCCACCAACAGTGCAAGAGGGTTCCCTTTTCTCCACAACATCACCAGCAATTATTGTTTGTAGATTTTTTTTTGTGTGTGTGGTACGTGGGCCTCTCACTGTTGTGGCCTCTCCCATTGCAGAGCACAGGCTCCGGATGTGCAGGCTCAGCGGCCATGGCTCACGGGCCCAGCCGCTCCGCGGCACGCGGGATCCTCCCGGACCGGGGCACGAACCCGTGTTCCCTGCATCGGCAGGCGAACTCTCAACCACTGCGCCACCAGGGAAGCCCTGTTTGTAGATTTTTTGATGGTAGCCATTCTGACTGGTGTGAGGTGATACCTCATTGTAGTTTTGATTTGCATTTCTCTAATGATTGGTGACGATGAGCATTCTTTCATGTGTTTGTTGGCAATATGTATATCTTCTTTGGAGAAATGTCTATTTAGGCCTTCTGCCCATTTTTGGATTGGGTTTTTTGTTTTTCTGATATTGAGTTGCATGAGCTGCTTCTAAATTTTGGAGATTAATCCTTTGTCAGTTGCTTCATTTGCAAATATTTTCTCCCATTCTGAGGGTTGTCTTTTCGTCTTATTTATGGTTTCCTTTGCTGTGCAAAAGCTTTTAAGTTTCATTAGGTCCCACTTGTTTATTTTTGTTTTTATTTCCATTTCTCTAGGAGGTGGGTCAAAAAGGATCTTGCTGTGATTTATGTCATAGAGTGTTCTGCCTATGTTTTCCTCTAAGAGTTTGATAGCATCTGGCCTTACATTTAGGTCTTTAATCCATTTTGAGTTTATTTTTGTGTATGGTGTTAGGGAGTGTTCTAATTTCATTCCTTTACATGTAGCTGTCCAGTTTTCCCAGCACCACTTATTGAAGAGGCTGTCTTTTCTCCATTGTATATTCTTGCCTCCTTTATCAAAAATAAGGTGACCATATGTGCGTGGGTTTATCTCTGGGCTTTCTATCTTGTTCCATTGATCTTTCTGATTTTGTGCCAGTAGCATATTGTCTTGATTACTGTAGCTTTGTAGTATAGTCTGAAGTCAGTGAGTCTGATTCCTCCAGCTCTGTTTTTCTTTCTCAGGATTGCTTTGGCTATTTGCGGTCTTTTGTGTTTCCATACAAATTGTGAAATTTTTTGTTCTAGTTCTGTGAAAAATGCCAGTGGTAGTTTGATAGGGATTGCATGGAATCTGTAGATTACTTTGGGTAGTATAGTCATTTTCACAATATTGATTCTTCCAATCCAAGAACATGATATATCTCTCCATCTGTTTGTATCATCTTTAATTTCTTTCATCAGTGTCTTATAGTTTTCTGCCTACAGGTCTTTTGTCTCCTTAGGTAGGTTTATTCCTAGGTATTTTATTCTTTTTGTTGCAATGGTAAATGGGAGTGTTTCCTTAATTTCTCTTTCAGATTTTTCATCATTAGTATATAGGAATGCCAGAGATTTCTGTGCATTAATTTTGTATCCTGCTGCTTTACCAAATTCATTGATTAGCTCTAGTAGCTCCCGTATACCTTATTTATGTATTTATTTATGTATGTATGTATGTATTTATTTATGTATTTATCTATTTATGTATGTATTTATTTATGTATTTTTGTATTTATGTATTTATTTATGTGTTTATTTATTTATGTATTTATTTCTGTATTTCTGTATTTATTTTGCTGTACGCGGGCTTCTCACTGTTGTGGTCTCTCCTGTTGCGGAGCACAGGCTCCGGACACGCAGGCTCAGCGGCCATTGCTCACAGGCCCAGCCGCTCCACGGCATGTGGGATCTTCCCGGACCGGGGCACGAACCCATGTCCCCCGCATCGGCAGGCGGACTCTCAACCACTGAGCCACCAGGGAAGCCCCTCCCGTATACTTTAAATCATCTCTAGATTACTTATAATACCTAATACAATGTAAATGCTATGTAAATAGTTGTCAGTATATGGCAAATTCAAGTTTTGTTTTTTAGACTTTTCTGGAATTATTTTTTCCAAATATTTTCCACCTGCAGTTGGCTGAACCTGCAAATGTGGAATCCATGGATACTGAGGGTCAACTGTAATTAATTTAGGTAAAAGTAATTTGTCTGTCTCTCTCCTTCATCTCTCCCTCTTTCCCCTCCTCCCTCTTTTTTTTTTTTTTTCCCCTAGGAATTTTGGTAAGGCAAAATAGAAGGTAACTTTTTGTTTTTATTGGGTTTTTTAGAATTTGAATAATGGCAGAAATATGATATAAAAGTGGTCTTTTTTTTCTGAAAAAAGGCTGAGCAACCTGCTGCTCTAAAAGCAGGGTCAGGTAGACTCCTGATTTCCTTTTTTTTTTCTGACACCCATTCAGTTCTTGGCCATATATCTTATCTACCTAATGATTGTGTTGGGAGGGTCTCAGGAAGAGTATGCCAAGGAAAAGGAAGGCCTTACTGGGGCAGGAAGAGCTCCCAGGTCAGAGCAGCCTCAGGCTCTTTTACCCCATCTTTAGAGCAAGAAAATCACAAGACAGACTTTTCCTTTAACCCATTTCTCCACTTTGGAACTGGAGTGAAGGAGCACAGGCTCATGGAATGGATCCTAGAGATCCCTAGATGTCCCCATATTCTGGAAATTAACATTAAAAATATATTAAAATTATGAAGCCATTGGGAACAATCGTGGAGATCATGAGATTATGAATGTCATTAGTTTTGGTATTATTACCTCTTGGATAATGACTCTTTAATGAGCTTTGGGACATTAGGCAAGGTAACCTCTTTAAGGCCCATGACCATATCTGTAAAATGGAGTTAATGATAGTACTGATCTCACATGGTTACCATGAAAATTAAGCAAGACTCAGTGCATTGTTGGGTGTTCTTAGTTATAAGCCCCAGAATCTGGGTCTGACTGGCTTAAGCAGAAAAGGATTTAGAGCAGATGTAGGAAATCTCAGGCTCACTAGAAGGGTTGGAGAACTGGACTCAGGTTTATTTGGCTCTGAATTATTTGGCTCATAATCATGGCACGGAGCTAGTCTCCGGGGGACTGCTGCATTACTTCTGGGCATTGGATGCCACAACTTGCATTGCTAGCACTACAGCTGTCATTAGCACTATTGTCATTCCTGCCTTCAAAGCTGACTGTTGCTGCTGCTGCTACTTCTGGAAATAATTCTGCACTGTTCCTGATTCTTTACATCACTAGCTCCCAGTCTGGGATGTCAGATAAGTGATTCTGGGTCATATAGCCTAGCAGCAGGGAGCCTGGAAAAGCAATTTACAGTATTAGTAGCTTGTATGTAGGGACTTGGGCTCTGCCCACCATGAAGACTTAGAAAACTGGGAATTCCCAAAGCAGAAGAGTCAGGCAATCTCAAAACTGATAAACTGCCACTACTTATATAGTACTTAGTACTATGCCTGACATGTGGGAAGTGTCCCCCCAAACATTGGCTTTTATCAATTTATATTTGCCGGTCCTTATTGAGAAAAAAGGTTAGGGATATTTCTACTCCTAGGTTAGATTTTTGAAGCAAATGGATTAGAGCTGCTAGAGAAGTAAAGGTAAATGATTGGATGTCATTCCCAAGCCGAGAATTTACATGGCAGTCCAATTACTTCACTAGATGGTGTCTCCCAGCAGTTTTGAAGTAACTCAAGGGTAATTCTGGTCTTGCTAACCAAAACGTATAAGTAGCCAGTAGCCCGGATCGCCACTGAGACTCTCTGGCTATTCATTAGCTGCCTCCCTTTTTACCTGGTTTACCATGTATGAGTGGTCAGTAATAACATAGTTTAGAAAGTTACGGGCAAAGTGTCAGAAGACCTGGATTAGAATCTCAGCTCTATCAGTGACTACTGGTATGACCTGGAGCAGGTTACTTAATCCCTGAGGTTCTTTCCTCTGTGTGTGTGTGTGTAATAAAGAATTTCCCAAGAATATCATTGAGGATTTAAATGAAAACATGTGAAAATATCTAGCAAATAGTGAGTACTGCCCAGTAAATATTTCTTTTAAAAACAAAACAAGAGCCCTGGGAGGTATAGCAATTCAAGTTTTACATTTCTTTTAAAAAGTTGAAATCTGTAATATATAGGTAAATATTTAAGCAGTGTAATTTGGGGCAGCCATTTCAGGGTGCTCCCAAAGTGACAATATTTTTACAATAATACTAAAATGTTTGCCTTTTTCACTTTCTTTCTTTTATGAGTGCAGTTTCTAGAGGCTACATTTTGTGTTGTGTGTGTGATGTCACAACAGAGTGAATGAAGAAGCAGATAAGAGAATCCACCTGTCTTCTGTTTAGTCCAATATTAAAGAGACTTGCAAAAATGTAAAACAAGGCCACTCTTTTCATTAGATTTTTCTTTCCTTTTGGAAATTTAGTTATTTTTAATTAAAAAAAGTGTTATGTTAATATGCAATGGTGTTTATTTTTATTTTCTAAGAGATTAATAAATATTTTTAATTGCTCTTTTAATTTCTATTTTGGCAACTATTGATAAATGTAACCTACATAAACAAAAGCCCTTTGAAGAGCTCAATAATTTTTAAGGGTATAAAAGGATCCTGAGACCAAAAAGTTTGAGAATTGCTATATTAGTGGAAAGTGCTGTGTTTTCCGTAAGAGGAAACTATGATTGACTAATTTATTGGAGTGAACTTTTGCTTACTTAAGTATGAGGAGTTGGAACAGCTTTCAAAAATTCGTAAAGTTTAGCTTAACAAAAATACGCACACAAACGCACACACACACACACACAGATATGCATGTGGAGATTAAGTGAAATTAGTTCTTAGTGATAGAGAATTTATATAGAAGTAGAAAATTTTTAAATGAAATTCTTTTGGATGAAGAAATATCAGTTATTCTGATCTATACATTAAAAATGATTTGGGGGACTTCCCTGATGGTACAGTGGTTAAGACTCCATGCTCCCAGTGCAGGGAACCCGAGTTTGATCCCTGGTCAGGGAACTAGATCTCACACGCCACAGTGAAGATCCCGTGTGCTGCAACTAAGACCCGGCGCAGCCAAATAAATAAACATAAATAAATAGAGATTATATTTAAAAAAAAGATGATTTGGAAGAATTATGGTCAAGTGGAAAGATCACTAAATTAGGAGTGAGAAGACCTGTTTTATGTTCTGTTCCTGGCTCCTCAGTTCAGTATATGTGTTTTTGAGTAAGTAAGCTCTTCAGTGTTTTGATTTGATCTTCTATTTCTTCGAATGAAGAATGACAATAAATAATTCCTGCCCTATGTTTTTTGTCATTCATTCAACAAATACTTATTGAATACTTACAATGTACCAGGTTCTATTCTAAGTTATTATGGATATAGTGACAAAATATGCAAGGTCCCTGTCACAAGAAGGCAAGAGTTTAATGAGAGAGGCAGAGATAAACAAGTAAAAAAAATATGTGAATAATTATAAATTTGATCTTACAAAGGATTAAATACTGTGAAATTCAAAAGGAAAATGCTACAGACCTACTTATATAGAACCAACAAGCGAGGCTTCTCTTAAGTCAATGATGTTTAGGCTGAGACCAGGTATATGAGAAGGAGCAGAGGGAACAGCTTTCAACAAAGAGAATGGTGTGTGCAAATGCCCTGAGGTGTTGCCTAAAGTAGGGTAGACATGAGGAATGGTAGTACAAAATGATGTTGGAGAAGTAGGCAAGGCTTACCATTCAGGGCCTTATACGCCGTGGAAAGATGGTTTCAGTATAGATGTGTGAAGGGCTGAAATGTGTCCATGGCTGAGAGATTTGTAAGGGATTATTTGTACAGAATAGGATGCTAGTAAATACAGTTTAAATGTATTGAGATGGTTGTGATGGAGGATACGCACACTATTTCTCACAACTGTCCCTGGTTAATGTTCTCAGTGACAGACTAATGATTTAGAGGGTGATTTTAATTCAGACTTGAAATGCTTAGGTTCTTACTATTGAGAGTTTGTTCAAAAGATTAAATTTCTTTTTTGATTAGGTTCTTTAACCTACTCAAAATATGTATTAAATAACTAAGTACATGTCAGATTTTTCTACCAACTACATCTTTATTTATTTCAGTGCTCTTCTTTTTAATGAAGTAAAATATATTACCACTCTGGAAGACCTTCAGAACACAGAAAATGCTCTGAAAGGAAAAGCAAACATTGCATTCTCATATGTCAGAGCCATTGGAACACCAGGTATTTATCAACCTTTACATTAATCTTCGTCATGCCTCTATACATGTGTGTTTATATTGAAGGACTTAACATAGTGTATTTTGACCACAATCTTAATATTTTAAAATAAATTTAAAGCGTCTTTTGCTGTTATATTTTCTTTCTTCAAACAGGCAGCATAGTATAGTGCTTGAACGAGAACTCTGGAGCTAGACACCTAGGTTAGACTCCCTGTTCCACCAACTGCTTACAGTATGACCTTGGACAACTTACTTATTTAGCCTGTTTCCTGGTCGCTAAGGTGGTGAAAATTATTGTGCCTACCTCTTAGTGTTATTGTGAGGACCAAGTGAATTTGAATAACTAAAAAGTTTCCTGGTGCTCTGTGTCAGCTATTACTGTTTTTATTTCCTTACAGTCCTCGTGGTACCTGATATAGTAGTTTATAGTATTTGATAAATGTTGTTGCCTGTCTTGGCTTCCTTTTTTACCTTGGTATTTGCTGTTTATGACATTTTTCTTGATTTTAAAAAAATCTAATTTTGACAGCATCACCTTGCGCATTCATGGGTAATTTTGTCATAAAGAAGTTTATAAATGTTTCATGAACAAATTATAGTTATGCTTTCAGGATTTTTACTTGTTAATGGTTATAACTTGAACATGTTAATACAAAATGTTGTTAAAGACATTTAAAAATTATATGTACTCTATGAAATAAAATCATTTATTGGAAATTTCAATTTTTATACACAAAAAGCTTGATGGCTACACAGTATGCCATTGAACTTAATGTACTCGTAAAATAATGCTCCAAAATCAGCCTGTTTATTGTTTACTTTTCAGGGCCCCTCAGCTTATTGTATTTTGTCCATGGTTTGTAATTGTAATTAATGAGAGGGATGAGCTATACAGGGAGCCAGAAATCCCTGATTTATATTTTAACAGGGTCAGTCTGACTTCTGGGTTTGGAATAGACTAGAAGGAGCAATAGTAGAATAAGGGAGAAAATCAGGAAGTTACTGCAATCATGCAGGCAAGAGATGGTGGTAGGTGGCTTGGACCGGGGTGTTAGCAGTGGTGGTGGCAATACATTTGAATTTTAGCAGTAGTTTGGATGTAAGACTAACTGAGTTTTCTGACATATTGGTTGTAGAATAAGAGAGGAATAGCAGAGGCCAGGGTGGCTCTGGGATTTTGGCCTGAGCTACGTGAAAGGTGAAATTGCTGATAACTAAGGTGGGGAAGAGTGGAAATAGTTTGGAGAGGAAGCTCTAGAATCCACTTTTGAACATTATACTTGTGGAGTACCCATTAGACAGCCAAGTACAGATATCAACAAGGTAGTGGGATTTTACTAGTCTGCATTTGATAGTGGAGATACAGACTAGGGATATAAATTTGTGAGGCCAGAGGAGACCATGAAGGTAGTGAGGCTGGATGGAAAAGAGAAGACTGAACTCATTAGATACTTCATCTTCCACAGGTCGGTAAAGGAGGCAGAAAGAATGGCCTGTGTGTAAGCAAAGTGATGATAGGATTTTAGTGATGAGATAGGAGCAATTGTATCAAAGGATACTGAAAGGTTAATTAGGATAAAAACTACCAGTTGACCATTATGCTTAGCAGTATGGAAGTTATCCATGCCCTTGATGCACACAATTTTTTTTTTTTTTTTTTTTTTTTTGGTGGTACGTGTGCCTCTCACTGTTGTGGCCTCTCCCGTTGCAGAGCACAGGCTCCGGATGTGCAGGCTCAGTGGCCATGGCTCACGGGCCCAGCCGCTACGCAGCATGTGGGATCTTCCCGGACCGGGGCACGAACCTGTGTCCCCTGCATTGGCAGGCAGACTCTCAACCACTGCGCCACCAGGGAAGCCCGATGCACACAATTTTTGTAGAGTGGTAGGGGTAAATGCCTGACAGAGGTGTAAGAGAATAGGTAGAGAGCAACTGGAGACTGTGACTAAGACTCATCTGAGAAATTTTCCTTTTAAGAGAAGGAGAAATATGGGGCAGTGGCTGGACGAGTGTGTGGGGTCAAGTGAAGAATTTTTAAAAAAATTTTTCTTCTTTATTTTTGGCTGCATTGGGTCTTTGTTGCTGCATGCGGGCTTTCTCTAGTTGCAGCGAGCAGGGGCTACTCTTCCTTGCGGTGCATGGGTTTCTCATGGCGGTGGCTTCTCTTGTTGTGGAGCATGGGCTCTTAGGTGCACAGGCTTCAGTAGTTGCAGCATGTGGGCTCAGTAGTTGCGGCACATGGGCTCTAGGGTGCGGGCTTCAATGGTTGTGGCTTGTTGGCTCAGTAGTTGTGGCTTGCAGGCTCTAGAGCACGGGCTCAGTAATTGTGGTGCACGGGCTTAGTTGCTCCGCAGCATGTGGGATCTTCCTGGACCAGGGCTCAAACCTATGTCCCCTGCATTGGCAGGCAGAATCTTAACCACTGCACCACCAGGGAAGTCCTCAATTTTTTAAGAAGCATATTTGTATGTTGACAAGAAAGTTCTTGTAGCAAAAGGAAAATGCATCGTGGAGGAAAAAGAGGGCAGAATTACTGGGGCAACATATTTGAATAGACTAGAGGAGATGGAATCTAGTGAACAGGGGCAGGGGCAGTTCTTTACTGGGAGCACAGAAAATTCTCCCATGGTATTAGGAGGGAAGACAGAGAATATGGACATCAGTTTAGTTAAGGGGGCAGATAGATATTGGTGCTGGGAGCTTTTTTGGGTTTTTCTTAATTGGTTCATTTTCTCAATGAAATAGAAATAAAGTGATCAGATAGTTTGAGGAAAGAAGAGATGAAATAGTTGTTTTAGAAGGCCTGAAAATAAAGAATGATTGCTAGGCAGCAGTAATAGTTGATGCCAGTAATCTAAAGTGAAACTATTGACATGGTGATGCTAGCAGGTTCTTGTTTTCTTTCCTTTTTTTTTTTTCCCCAGCCATGTTCACTTTCATGGATGTAAGTACAGAATAGGCAGATTATTTGTTTTATCTTGGACTGTGTTTTAGCTAGACAGGCGGGGGAGTGATTATAAAGACTGACCATGGAATTTAAGCTGGTTTAGGAGGGAAGAGAGGACCCAAGGTGGATAAAGGACAGTGAAAATGGTAGGACTGTAGGTTCAGGAAGGTTAAAGTTATGTACTAGACAGAGTGACCTGGAGATGGAAGGGTGTGTGTGTGTGTGTGTGTGTGTGTGTGTGTGTGTGTGTGTGTTGGGAGGAGTGCTGGACATTTTGGAGGGATTTGCGGTGATTGGTGATTACAAAGCTTGCAGTGGGACCATGGCAGTGAGTGGGTAAAGCAGGGCTGAAGAGAGATCACTGGAGTCTCCAGAGAAGACCAAGGACTGAAAGGCTAGGATTTTGCGAGGATCATCTATGGGGATAGTAAAATCACCAAGGTTATGATAGGAGTAGTATCGGAGAGTGTGACAGTGTGACAGAAGTGAAATTTTTCATGGAATGAGGGGGATTAACCCTGGCTCGGGTTGTAGATGACTCCAACAAGGCAGAGTGGTGAGTGGAATAATCTGAGGATATGTGATTCAAGTGGTAGAAGATTAGGTCGGGGAGGGGAAGATAACTACCTAGAAATGGCAGTGAGGAGAAAAGGGAAAATAAGATATGAAAAGGAAGGACTCTTCAAAGAAATACTTTAAGAAAATTTCCCAGAACTGAGGGATTTTGAGCTTCCAAATTGAAAGGGCCCACTGAATCCTAGCAGAGTGTTTAAATGTAGAGCCACACCAGAGCATTTCATATTGAATTTTCAGAATATTGGGGACAAACGCTATTCTAAAATCTTCAAGAAAGGAAACAATATTGCAGTTAAAGGGTCAAGAATCAGAAGGCGGGACTTCCCTCGTGGCGCAGTGGTTAAGAACCCGCCTGCCAATGCAGGGGACATGGGTTCAAGCCCTGGTCCGGGAAGATCCCACATGCCGCAGAGGAACTAAGCCCGTGTGCCGCAACTACTGAGTCTGCGCTCTAGAGCCCGTGAGCCACAACTACAGAGCCCATGTGCCACAACTACTGAAACCCGTGTGCCTAGAGCCCATGCTCCGCGACAAGAGAAGCCACTGCAATGAGAAGCCTGCGCACCACAAGGAAGAGTAGCCCCTGCTTGCCGCAACTAGAGAAAGCCCGTGTGCAGCAATGAAGACCCAACGCAGCCAAAAATAAATAAATAAATAAATTTAAAAAAAAGAATCAGAATGGCTTTGGACTTCTCAGTTGCAGTCCTGGGAACTGAAGACAGTGGAGCTATGCTTTCAAAATTCTCAGGGGAAATGCTAGAATGCTACATGCCGACAATTATAGTTAGTTATGAAAGTAGAATAAAGACACTTTGAGAAGTGTAAGGTTGCAAAAAATGTGTATTCCATATATCCTCTCCCAGGAAAGAGCTAGAGAATGGGAGCAAGGGAACAAATTAGTCAAGAAGATGTGAGTAACAGGCCAAGGACCCAACGTAAGAGTGAGAATCAGAGCATCCCCAGGGTGACAATGAAGTGAGTCCCCAGGATGAAAGTTATGCAGCGGGTAGAGCAGCAGAGTCCACATTGGAGCAGATCAGAAGGCTCTGCAAAAATGTCTGCAACAAGAGAGAATTGATAATATATAACTGATGTATTTGAAGTATTCAGAGCGTTAGACAATTGTGGAAGAATTTAGGAATAAATTAGCAAGAAATCTAAACAAAAATTTAAAAAGATACCTATAACTGTAATGAAAAAAATTTCAAAAGGAAATAGTATTTACTGAGTCCCAACAGTGTAAATCCTGACTATTGAGCTAATAAAAATTAGGACTATATTGAGCACGTTGAAGGGATAGAATTGTGTATATTTGGGGAGTGGGGTTTTGGAAAGGAGAGCTAATTTATCATCTTCCATAGTGGGAAGTTGATAGAAAATACTAACACTAAAAAAAAAAAAAATCAGGAAATAAGAGTATAAGAAGGTCATTTAGAGACTTGGAGGTAAATACCGAAAGGAAGAGTAAAAGAGTTGAAAGTAGCTGTCCCTTGGGAGTTGGAAATGGTGGTTGAGGGTAGAGGAACTGTTCATTTTCTTAATACACCTTGTAGAATTGTCTCTTTATATATAAGAATAAGTTTGATTTAAAAAAAAACTAAGCCAGAAATAGTGTACACATATTTGTATATAAAATATAACATATGCAAATTGTATGATGAACTCATATTCTCTTCCCTACTACTGGGAAGAAACTATCACAGATTTGTCATATATTCTCAAGTATAGCTCATTTTCTATTCCCTCTTAGTTCTTCTCTTACCTTGACTAGAACAGACTTTTTATAACTTCTTTAACTGCCTGTGTTTTCCCAACTGGGATCGCTACAAAGGCTTTTTCTTTAAACGTAATAGAGCATAAAAGGGTGTAGGAAAGTATTCTGAATAGAATAACTCCTCCTCTCTCCCAACTTCTTTCTCTCTTCTTCAGAGCACAGAGCAGTCATGGAAGCTGCTTTTGTGTATGGGACCACGTACCAATTTGTCTTAACCACAGAAATTGCCCTTTTGGAAAGTACTGGGTATGTATAAGAAGCATAAGTTAACAATTTTAAGTTCACTTATTTCACATTACTTATTCAGCATTTCCATTATACTCCCACAATGTGGACTTATCTGAGGGGAATCGTAACCAGTTGTGAATATGTAAATGAAACCTGAAATCCTCTTCATTACTATTATCTGCTGTACTAAAATGAACTTAAATATACAGAAGGGATGTTAAACTAAGGTGAACGAAGGCAGTATGGATAAGCCCCAAGATGTGATCCCTTGAGTGGCCACGTGTATTTTATGAATAGATCTGCCACAGTGATCAGATAGGTGATAAAATAACAGCTTTCATAACTAAGCTCCAGAGATTCTTCCTGAGAGTTCCATAAGTTACTATACCAGAAAAATCTTAAAATATATTTGAGTACAGTTTTGAACAGAATGTTTTAAATGTTTAATTTTCTTGTCTAGTTTCTAGCTTACAATTTTAGGTAGAGACCTTCTTTGGACTGCTTTTGGCTGGGCAACGTAGGGTTAAAGTTTTTCTTCTGTTTAGAACATGGGGACACAAGGAATAACCCGTGCATTTGAAGACTTCTAAGTTTGGCTTCAAAATGCTCTTCAGGAAAATGAATCCAAAGCAGGGCAAAATGGTGATTGTGTGACCTTTTTAAACCATGCAAGAGTTTTTAATGAGCCCTCCTGCTCACCTCTCAGAGAATAGTGATTATTTGATATACCACACACAATTAATTAAATCCCAGACATTTTACAACTTTGTAAACATGGAGGTTAGTACACAGAAAACTGATAAAATGAAACAATTTTTTTTTTTTTTGCGGGGAGTGGATAGGCAGAGAGTGAAGTGCTTGCAAAGAAAAGTTATGTTTTTATTGCTCTGTATGACATTAACCAGCATTCCTTTTTCTATCTTCTTATTGAACTGCCATTCTGCTGGTTCCCTCAGTGAGTTAAATAAAACTTTGATGCATGTTTGCTATTTGTATAAGAATTAATGTTTTTAACAATTTGAGGATCATGCTGACAGTACCCTAAAACTTTACGGTAAGTAGTCACTGAGTCTCAAGATACTTACAGCGAGCAGTAGTGTAGCCAGCTACTTTGCTACTCCCAATGTAGACTACCAATTTCCCATCTTGGAATGGGGGAACCTTTAGATTTTCAGTCCCATTATGATTCTTTGCTAGCCCCACACTTTCTCTGAGGGTTGTTTATATTTTTTCTTGCATTACTAGCTTCTTTATTTTTCTGTTAATGAATAATTGCAAGTAACGGTGACATGCTTAAAACATAGAGTTTTGGTTATTTATTGGCAAGGTATAAGTCCTCTCATTTGTTTTACAAATACTGTTCAGCAAGACAGACTATATATTGATCTATGACTAAACATGGTAATGTTCTGGAAGGATTTATGCTTTCCCCCATTTTAAAAATGAGAATTTAAAAATGTACAGTTATTCTGTTTTTCATAAACTTTTGAGTACATGACATATTGGAGAAGTTTTCATTCTCATTTATTCATGGCTACAAAATGGTGAGGAGTCATATCTGGACCTGATGTGATAGGGAAGGACTGTGGATTCAGAATAATGTAGTCCTGGGACATCACTTCTGAGTGAAGTAGTTAGTGATGACTTCGAGTTGTCTCCTAATGGGGAAGAGGTGAACATATCTCTTCTTTCATTTGTTCTTTTTATTTTTTCTTTCCTTTGTTCATTCTTTCATTCAACAAATATTTATTGAATGCCTTCTATGTTCTAGGCACTATTCTAGTTGCTGGGGCTATAACATTGAATAATCTAGTATATTAATTGTTATATCATGTTGGGCCTGAGTATGTTTGAAATGTCAGTTAAGAAGGGTATATATGCTCTGTAATGGCCTATATGGGAAAAGAATCTTAAAAAGAGTTGAGATTATATATATATATATATATATATATATATATATATATATATATATATATATATATATATATATATATCTGATTCACTTTGCTGTACACCTGAAACTAATACAACATTGTAAATCAACTATACTCCAATATTTTTTTTAAATGGTAAAAAAATAAAAAAAGAAGGGTATATGTGATAGGTAGTACAAGAGGTAGCATGCTGTAGAGACACCAGTACTTTCTGCTACCTCCCCATATTCCCTTCTTAAAGAATCTGTGTATAGGCCAAGAAGGGTGTTACCCCTACCTCATACATATCACAGTCAATTAAGTTGGAGGTGGCCACCTGACCTAGAGTCATCCAATCCATGGACTTACCTGAGCAGATAGGATACCTTTTTCTAGGAACTTGGAATTGGGCATGGAGAAGCTGGACTATACAGCATTTTGGCTCTCTTGCCTGCAGGAATGTTTTGCCCATGTAGAAATAAAGCAGAGAGAGTGGGGAGGTAAAAAGTGTTGATGGCCAAATGTCCCTGAACTCTTGCTGTTCAGATCTATACATTTATCCTGTGATCCAGTTACTTGAATTTTCCTTGTATTCTGTGAGATGTTCTTCTAAACTACCAGTAAATCCCCCTCACTCCCACCTTTTTGGTGTCTGTTACCTACAACGAAATGATCCCTGATTAAATAACTTTCCAACATTTTATTATTTCAGAGGTTATGATAGGTAGTCCAACCTCAGCTGGGTCCTCTTGCTCTCAACACTTTCCTTTCAGCAATATGTGACTATTTACGGTTCCTCTCAAAAAGTTATACACTTTGTTTGGGTCTTGGCTATATAGTTCCTTTTGTCTGAAATACCCATTAGTCTTATCTTCTTGGAGAAGTCATTCTCTCTTACTGTTTTCAGTCTCTATGATGATCTCCCTTCCCTTCCCTTCCCTTCCCTTTCTTCTCTTTCCTGACTTGAGGCAGAATTAAATATTTCTTTGTTTCTCATAGCACTTTGTATATTCTAGCACTTATGAATCACATTTTCATTTTTTTACTAAATATATGTCCTTTAGCCTAAGCCCCTCAAGGATTTGAATCATCTTATTCATCTTATTCTCTTACATTTAGCATAGGGCCTAACAGTGTAGGCATTAAGTAATCTTTGAATGATCATTTCTTTAATCACTGAATCTATTAGAAATTACTTTGCAATTAAATTTGAAATCAGTGAATCTTGGAGCTCAGTTGAAGCATGTATCAAGAATTAAAATAATATTGTAAAAATAAAAATTTGCAGTATTTTGCCAAACTCTACTAATGCCATATGGAGATTTATAAAATGCTATTTTAATTTTGGCAAACCTTACTTACTCACTATAAGTTTATCTTTGAATTCTTATATTGAAGGGAATGCCAGAACTCAAATTATAAGCCATATTTGCTGAGTTTTATAATATTTCAGATACAAACTCACTAACTCCCACAAAGTGTCACATGGTTTCTATCTTAAGGCATGTTTTGTCTGAAGGTTATTCAAAACAGATTTGGGTTTAAATTAAACCTAGAAAATTTGTGTTACAAAGCTTTATTTATTTAGCACAGCTATAGAAAAGCTGCTGTATTTTAAGATAATCTCATTTTCCTCAAGGTGACAGTCTTCTATCTAAAAAAAAAGATTGTGTAGACCTGTCTCTAATTTAGAAGCTACCATATGAAAGAGTTCAGGAAAAAAACTGTTTATACAACTCAGAAATTTCTTATATCCTCTTTTTTGCTTAGGTCCATTTTATTTTGTTATACTGTTTTAGGATTTTACCAAAACAGTAATTCAAAAGCATGGACAAAGAGATTTGTTATATCTTTCTGCATGGTAGAAGAATCACACGTTGAACTTCAAGTGGGTCTGTCCCTAATTTTTAATTTACAGCACTGAAGATATAGAATACGCACATCTCTATTTTTTTCATTGTAAACCAGTCTTGGACTTGACCCAGCAATGCAGGAGAACACTAATGGAACAGTCATTGACTACACTGAACATTCATCGTTTTATTAAGACAATGGAAGCACCTCTGCTGGTATGTGTCTTATTTAAGTATATTAGATAATTCATATATAAGATTTATTGTTTTGATTCACAGATATGCATTTTACTTAGATGAGCTATATCTTTTCCCTTTGGACATATTTATTTCATTTAGGCAGATTTAGGAGTAGTACCTTATTAAAGGTAGAATACAAGATAGACTATGTATTCATAAAATGATATTTTAATGCCTTGAAGTGTTGTTGTTTTGAAAATGCCTTGAAGTGTTGTTGTTTTGAGATCCAATATAGCACTGTAATTATAATGGTAGTTGTAATGAACTGTGGAAATATTCTGTGGTAGTTATAAAGAACTGTGACCATTCTAAGATCACAAAGATTACATCATGGGTTAAGAAAAGACCTATTTTGTGAATGTTTTGATCCCTGTTTTAAAAGTTCCTAAATATTGGAACTATAGCATTTCCAGTGCCCCACTTTCCTTACTGTCAGCCTGGAAGAATTTTAGAGAGACTCAGTAGATGATCAGCAGACTTTTCTCTCTGAAAGTTCGAAGGGTTGTCCTGAGCATATGTAAAACCTTCAGTAGGACTTCTCACTCACTATGTCCTTTTTAAATAAAAATTGTGCATATGTGCCATAAATAATCCAAACAGTGCAGCAAAGTATGAAGAATAAAAATTTTAAAAGCCACCAGTTCCCATCATTCAAAAATGAACTGTTAGATGCACACCAGTCATCTCTGCATCTGTATAGATACATACAGATAGAGGGATGAATGGATTAATGGACATATATTACATGAGTTACTTTATAGTAAGAAACATTATATTTAATCTTATTTGAATTTAATAGAAGAAAAAGAAACTGATGTGAAACTAGAGGAATTATGGAACTTTTGAGAAATTGTTTCTTCATCAGAGGGCTTTTTAGGAAATATTGTCTTAAGTGTTGAAGTGATTATGAAAAACATTAAGAAATGATAATCATTATTTAAACAACTACAAATTTCTATTTTAGCTAATATGGATTTACTCCTTGCTGTGAAAGATGAGAATACTAACTTCTTACATTTATTTCCATCTCAGCTCCTCTTACCCTCCAGATTTTAGTTTGGTGTTATTTTACATTAAAGGTTATAATATTTATATTGTGTTCTATAACCATAATTCCCATTTTTTAAAAAAAGGCCTTTCTTCCACATTTAAATAGATTCAGAACTCACCAGTCCCAATTTTACTGGCTTCATTCCTGAGTTCTTTATTTTGGTCAGTTTTTATTTGGTTAGATTTTGGCTTCATACAACTAAAAAAAAAAAAGCAGTATGTAAATCTTTTTTCCTTTCCTTTCACTGGGGGATTAGAGGGGACATTTATCTTATTTCCATGGGGAGAATATCCTCTGAATTTGGTTTGATCTTCCATTTCACCACAAAGCCCAGGTCAGTTCCTTGTACAGTTCTTCACCATTTCTCTCCTCATTTCCTTTTCTTCCAATGTTGAGATATTAAGAATTCTGAGGATTTTATCTATTCACCAGTAGACATTATCTATAAACATTAATAAAAAATGGAAACTGGGATTCAGACTTCTGGTAAACTCTGAATGCATGATCACTGCAATTATATGCATTATTTTACTTCTAAGCATGGGAAAATAGATGCAGGTTGGAGTTTTTGTGTGTGTAGTTGTGTGTGTATATTTGTATCTATTTTAAGTAGATAAGGTACTTGGATGTTTAATTATTGTAGATATGAAAGCACAACTGTGTCTTGTAATCAAGATAGGGGCATGTCATTTTAAGTCTTGACAAACTGAAAATAAATCTTAAGCATAGGAATTTTAAGTGATTTCAATCTTAAGTCAATTAAGTGAGATTCTGGCAGGCATGGAGTTACCCTAGATGCCTTCTTAAGATTCCCAGCAATGAAAACAGATGGGAAAATGGTACAATTATTGTGCTGTTGGCTAATACCAAGGACACTTTGGAATGCTGATGATCTTCTCTATGATCAGTTTAATCTGATAGAAAAATTTTATCTGAATACTAGGAAGATTCTTCAAGTGCAAATACCTGACAAAATATTTTAAAATAGATAAATTATTATATAATCATTTTCCTGTAAATTTTTATTTATTTTTTGTTTGTGTATCTGAGATAGCTCTCTGTCTCAGACAGATCCAAAACACTTGACTTAATTTAAGCCTATTCTTATATAGGTAATTAGAAGGATGCTATTATGGTTTATTCAGTTAGCTTCTATTATTTCTTGCAGGCTCATATGGCAGTGTACAATATTATATAGCAAGGTGTTGGCTCCTGACATTATTGTCTCATATCTTTTTTTTTTCATTGTGGCAAAAAATGCAATTTACCCTCTTCACAATTTTTACAAATATACGGTACAGTATTGTTCACTATATGCACGTTGTTGTACAACAGATCTCTATAACTTTTCCATCTTGAATGACTGAAACTCTGTATCCATTCAGAAACAACTCCCCTATTCTCCTCTCGTCAGCCCTGGCAACCACCATTCTACTTTCTGCTTCTGTGAGTTTGGTTACTTTAGAGACCTCTTATAAATAGAATCACACAGTATGTTTTTTTTTTTTTTTTTTTTTTTGCGGTACGCGGGCCTCTCACTTTTGTGGCCTCTCCCGTTGCAGAGCACAGGCTCCAGACGTGCAGGCTCAGCGGCCATGGCTCACGGGCCCAGCTGCTCTGCGGCATGTGGGATCTTCCCGGACTGGGGCACGAACCCGCGTCCCCTGCATCGGCAGGCGGACCCTCAACCACTGTGCCACCAGGGAAGCCCGCAGTATGTCTTTTTATAATTAGCTTATTTCACTTAGCATGATGTCGTCCAGGTTCATCCATGTTGTAGCATTTGTTAGGATTTCCTTCTTTTTTAAGACCAAATAATATTCCATTGTGTGTGTGTGTGTGTGTGTGTGTGTGTGTGTACAGACATATATGTATCAATATCACGTTTTACTGATCCATTCATCCATTGATGGATGTTTAAGTTGCTTATACATCTTGACTATTGTGCATAATGCTACAATGAACATGGGTGTGCAAATATCTCTTTGAGATCCTGTTTTCTTTTGGATATATACCCAGAAATAGGATTGCTGGATCATATGGTAGTTCTATTTTTGATTTTTTGAGGAATCTCTGTACTGTTTTCCATAGTAGTTATACCATATTACATTGCTGCCAGCAGTGTGCAAGAGTTCCATTTTTCTCTACATCCTTGCTCATACTTGTTGTTTTCTGTTGTTTTTGTTATTGTATTTTTAATACTAGCCATCCTAATGATTGAGAGGTGATATTTCATTGTTGTTTTGATTTGTTTCATTGATGATTAGTGATATGGAGCATTTTTCATATGCTTTTTGGCCATTTATATATCTTCTTTGGAGAAATATCTGTGTAAGTCCTTTGCCCATTTTTTAATTGGTTATTTTTATTATTGTTTTTAAGTTGTAGGAGTTCTTTAAATATTCTGGATATTAACCCCTTATCTGATACATGATTTGCAATATTTTCTCCCATTTCATAGGTTACTTTTCCACTCTGTTTATTGTTCCCATTGCTGTGCAGACATTTTTAAGTTTGATGTAGTTCCATTTGTTTAGTTTTGCTTTTGTTGCCTGTGCTTGTGGTGTCATTTTCAGGAAATCATTTCCATTCCAGTGTTATGAAGATTTCTCCCTATGTTTTCTTCCAGGAGTTTTATAGTTTCATGTTCTACATTTAGGTCTCTAATTCATTTTGAGTTAATTTTTGTATATGGTGTAAGATGAGGCTTCCTCTTGATTCTTTTGCATGTGGATACCTAGTTTTCCCAACACCATCTGTTGAAGAGACTATCCTTTCCCCATTATATAGCCTTAGTGCCCTTGTCAAAGATCAGTTGACCATATATGCAAGGGTTTATTTCTGGGCTCTCTATTTTGTTCCATTAGTCTATATGTCTGTCTTTATGCCAGTACTACACTGTTTTGATTACTGTAGCTTTGTAATATGTTTTGAAATCAGGAAATGTGAGGACCCAGCTTTGTTCTTCTTTCTCAAGATTGTTTTGGCTATTTAAGGTCCCTTGAGATTCCATATGTATTTTAGGATGGCTTTTCTATTTCTGCAAAAATGCCACTGGGATTTTGAGAGGGATTGCACTGAATCTCTAGATGACTGGGTAGTATGGGTAGTATTTTAATAATGTTATATCTAATCCAAGAACATGAACATGAATGGGATGTCTTTCCATTTATTTTTGTCTCCTTTCTTTCAGCAATGTTTTGTAGTTTTCAATGTATAAGTCTTTCACTTCCTTGGTTAAGCTTATTCCTAAGTATTTAATTCTTTTTGATGCTCTTATAAATGGGATTATTTTCTTAGTTTTCTTTTCATATTGTTCATTGTTAGTGTAAGAAACACAACTGATTTTTGAGGGTTTATTTTGTATCCTGCAACTTTGCTGAATTTATTCATTAGTTCAAATAGTATTTTTGTGGAATCTTTGGGTTTCCTACATATAAGACCATGTCATCTGTGAACAGAGATAATTTTATTTCTACCTTTCCAATTCGAATGCTTATTTCTTTTTCTTGCCTAGTTGCTCTGGGTAGGACTTCCAGTACTATGTTGAATAGAAGTGGCAAGAGTGGACATCCTTGCCTTGTTCCTGATCTTAGAGGAAAAGCATTCAGTTTTTCACCATTGAGTATGTTAGCTGTATGCTTTTCATATATGACATTTATTATGTTGAGGTAATTTCCTTCTCTTCCTAGTTTTTTAATGTTTTTATCATGAAAGGGTGTTGAATTTTGTCAAATGCTTTTTCTGCATCAATTGAGATGATTATGTGATTTTTGACCATTGTTATGTTAATGAGGTGTATTACATTTATTGATTTTCATATTTTTTATTACATGTGTACATAATTATTTTACTGTAGTAAGAATATAATATCAGAACAAGGGAAAGATACTACATACACCCACATAGAAAATTAGCTATTGATGGAAAATGTTTACATTTGAATAGTAATCAAAACTAAAATTTAGTTTTTTTCCTCTATTTTTAATTTATTTAAGATGTTTCTTTTTTTTGGGAATTTTCTTTTTTTTTTTTTTATACAGCAGGTTCTTATTAGTCATCCATTTTATACACATTGGTGTATACATGTCAATCCCAATCTCTCAATTCATCACACCACCACCACCACCACCCCCGCCCCCCGCCGCTTTCCCCCGTTGGTGTCCATAAGTTTGTTCTCTACATCTGTGTCTCTATTTCTGCCTTGCAAACCGGTAGATCTGTACCATTTTTCTAGGTTCCACGTATATGTGTTAATATACGATATTTGTTTTTCTCTTCCTGACTTACTTCACTCTGTACGACAGTCTGTAGATCCATCCACGTCTCTACAAATGACCCAATTTCATTCCTTTTTATGGCTGAGTAATATTCCATCATATATATGTACCACATCTTCTGTATCCATTTGTCTATCAGTGGACATTTAGGTTGCTTCCATGACCTGGCTATTATAAATAGTGCTGCAGTGAACATTGGGGTGCATGAGTCTTTTTGAATTATGGTTTTCTCTGGGTATATGCCCAGTAGTGGGATTGCTGGGTCATATGATAATTCTATTTTTAGTTTTTTTTTTTTTTTGCGGTATGCGGGCCTCTCACTGTTGTGGCCTCCCCCGTTGCGGAGCACAGGCTCCGGATGCGCAGGCTCCGGATGCGCAGGCCCAGCGGCCATGGCTCACGGGCCCAGCCGCTCCGCGGCATATGGGATCCTCCCAGACCGGGGCACGAACCCGTATCCCCTGCATCGGCAGGCGGACTCTCAACCACTTGCGCCACCAGGGAGGCCCCTATTTTTAGTTTTTTAAGGAACCTCCCTACTGTTCTCCATAGTGGCTGTATCAATTTATATTCCCACCAACAGTGCAAGAGGGTTCCCTTTTTGCCACAACCCCTCCAGCATTTGTTGTTTATAGATATTCTGATGATGCCATTCTAACTGGTGTGAGGTGATACCTCATTGTAGTTTTGATTTGCATTTCTCTAATAATTAGTGACGTTGAACAGCTTTTCATGTGCTTCTTGGCCATCTGTATGTCCTCTTGGGAGAAACATCTATTTAGGTCTTTTGCCCATTTTTGGATTGGGTTGTTTTTTTAATATTGAGCTGCATGAGCTGTTTATATATTTTGGAGATTAATCCTTTGTCCATTGATTTGCTTGCAAATATTTTTTCCCATTCTGAGGGTTGTCTTTTCGTCTTCTTTGTAGTTTTCTTTGCTTTGCAAAAGCTTTTAAGTTTTATTAGGTCCCATTTATTTTTGTTTTTATTTCCATTACTCTAGGAGGTGGATCAAAGAAAATCTTGCTGTGATTTATGTCAAAGAATGTTCCTCTTAAGTTTTCCTCTAAGAGTTTTATAGTGTCCAGTCTTACATTTACGTCTCTAATCCATTTTGAGTTTTTTTTTTGTGTATGGTGTTAGGGAGTGTTCTTATTTCATCCTTTTACATGTAGCTGTTCAGTTTTCCCAGCACCACTTATTGAAGAGGCTGTCTTTTCTCCATTGTACATCCTTGCCTCCTTTGTCATAGATTAGTTGACCATAGGTGCATGGGTTTATCTTTGGGCTTTCTATCCTGTTCCATTGATCTATATTTCTGTTTTTGTGCCAGTTCCATATTACGTTGAATACTGTAGCTTTGTAGTATAGTCTGAAGTAAGGGAGTCTGATTCCTCCAGCTCTGTTTTTTTCACTCAAGACTGCTTTGGCTATTCGGGGTCTTTTGTGTCTCCATACAAGTTTTAATATTGTTTGTTCTAGTTCTGTAAAAAAAAAAAAAAAAAAAAAAAGGCGATTGGTAGTTTAATAGGGATTGCATTGAATCTGTAGATTGCTTTGGGTAGTATAGTCATTTTCACAATATTGATTCTTCCAATCCAAGAGCATGGTATATCTCTCCATCTGTTTGTATCATCTTTAATTTTTTTCAACAGTGTCTTATAGTTTTCTACATACAGGTCTTTTGTCTCCCTAGATAGGTTTATTCCTAGGTATTTTATTCTTTTTGTTGCAATAGTAAATGGGAGTGGTTCCTTAATTTCTCTTTCAGATTTTTCATTAGTGTATAGGAATACAAGAGATTTCTGTGCATTAATTTTGTATCCTGCAGCTCTACCAAATTCATTGATTAGCTCTAGTAGTTTTCTGGTGGCATCTTTAGGATTCTCTATGTATAGTATCACGTCATCTGCAAACAGTGAGAGCTTTATTTCTTCTTTTCCAATTTGTATTCCTTTTTTTGTTTTGTTTTGTTTTGTTCTGGTTTTTTTTTTTTGCGGTACGCAGGCCTCTCACTACTGTGGTCTCTCCCGCTGCGGAGCACAGGCTCCGGACGCGCAGGCTCAGCGGCCATGGCGCACAGGCCCAGCCGCTCTGCAGCATGTGGTATCCTCCCGGACCGGAGCACGAACCCGCGTCCCCAGCATCGGCAGGAGGACTCTCAACCACTGTGCCATCAGGGAAGCCCCTGTATTCCTTTTATTTCTTTTTCTTCTCTGAATGCTGTGGCTAGGACTTCCAAAACTATGTTCAATAATAGTGGTGAGAGTGGACATCCTTGTCTTGTTCCTGATCTTAGAGGAAATGCTTTCAGTTTTTCACCATTGAGAATGATGTTTGCTGTGGGTTTGTTGTATATGGCATTCATTATGTTGAGGTAGGTTCCCTCTATGCCCACCTTCTGGAGCATTTTTATGATAAATGGGTGTTGAATTTTGTCAAAAGCTTTTTCTGCATCTATTAGATGATCATATGGTTTTTATTCTTCGATTTGTTAATATGGTGCATCACATTGATTGATTTGCATATATTGAAGAATCCTTGCATCCCTGGGGTAAATCCCACTTGATCATGGTGTATAATCCTTTTAATGTGTTGTTGGATTCCATTTGCTAGTATGTTGTTGAGGATTTTTGCATCTATATTCATCAGTGATATTGGTCTGTAATTTTCATTTTTGGTAGTGTCTTTGGTTTTGGTATCAGGGTGATGGTGGCCTCGTAGAATGAGTTTGGGAGTGTTCCTTCCTCTGCAGTTTTTTGGAAGAGTTTGAGAAGGATGGGTGTAGCTCTTCTCTAAATGTTTGATAGAGTTCACCTGTGAAACCATCTGGTTCTGGACTTTTGTTTGTTGGAAGATTTTTAATCACAGTTTCAATTTCATTACTTGTGATTGGTCTGTTCATATTTTCTATTTCTTCCTGGTTCAGTCTTGGAAGGTTATATACCTTTCTAAGAATTTGTCCATTTCTTCCAGGTTGTCCATTTTATTGGCATAGAGTTGCTTGTAGTAGTCTCTTAGGATGCTTTTTATTTCTGCGGTGTCTGTTGTAACCTCTCTTTTTTCATTTCTAACTTTATTGATCTGAGTCCTCTCCCTCTTTTTCTTGATGAGTCTGGCTAATGGTTTATTAATATTGTTAATCTTCTCAAAGAACCAGCTTTTAGTTTTATTGATCCTTGCTATTGTTTTCTTTGTTTCTATTTCATTTATTTCTGCTCTGATCTTTATGATTTCCTTCTTTCTGCTAGCTTTGTGTTTTTTTTGTTCTTCTTCCTCTAGTTCCTTTAGGTGTAAGGTTAGATTGTTTATGTGAGATTTTTCTTGTTTCTTGAGGTAGGCTTCTATAGCTATAAACTTCCCTCTTAGAGCTGCTTTTGCTGCATCCCATAGGTTTTGGATTGTCGTGTTTTCATTATCATTTGTTTGTAGGTATTTTTTGCTTTCCTCTTTAATTTCTTCGGTGATCTAGTGGTTATTTAGTAACGTATTGTTTACTCTCCATGTGTTTGTGTTTTTTACATTTTTTCCCTGTAATTGATTTCTAATCTCATAGTGTTGTGGTCAGAAAAGATGCTTGATATGATTTCAATTTTCTTAAATTTACTGTGGCTTGATTTGTGACCCAAGATGTGATCTATCCGGGAGAATGTTCCATGCACACTTGAGAAGAAAGTGTAATCTGCTGTTTTTGGATGGAATGTCCTATAAATATCAATTAAATCTATCTGGTCTATTGTGTCATTTAAAGCTTGTGTTTTCTTATTAATTTTCTGTTTGGATGATCTGTCCATTGGTGTAAGTCAGGTGTTAAAGTCCCCCACTATTATTGTGTTACTGTCAATTTCCTCTTTTATAGCTGTTAGCAGTTGCCTTATGCATTGAGGTGCTCCTATGTTGAGTGCATATATATTTACAATTGTTATATCTTCTTCTTGGTTTGATCCCTTGATCATTATGTAGTGTCCTTCTTTATCTCTTGTAACATTCTTTATTTTAAAGTCTATTTTATCTGATATGAGTATTGCTACTCCAGCTTTCTTTTGATTTCCATTTGCATGGAATATCTTTTTCCATCCCCTCACTTTCAGTCTGAATGTGTCCCTAGGTCTGACATGGATCTGTTGTAGACAGCATAAATATGGGTCTTGTTTTTGTATCCATTCAGCAAGCCTGTGTCTTTTTGTTGGAGCATTTAATCCATTCCCGTTTAAGGTAATTATTGATATGTATGTTCCTATGACCATTTCCTTAATTGTTTTGGGTTTGTTTTTGTAGGTCCTTTTCTTCTCTTGTGTTTCCCACTTAGAGGAGTTCCTTTAGCATTTGTTGTAGAGCTGTTTTGGTGGTGCTGAATTCTCTTAGCTTTTGCTTGTCTGTAAAGCTTTTGATTTCTGCATCGAATCTGAATGAGATCCTTGCCAGGTAGAGTAATCTTGGTTGTAGGTTCTTCCCTTTCATCACTTTAAGTATATCATGCCACTCCCTTCTGGCTTGTTGAGTTTCTGCTGAGAAATCAGTTGTTAACCTTATGGGAGTTCCATTGTATGTTATATATCATTCTTCCCTTGTTGCTTTCTATAATTTTTCTTTGTCTTTAATTTTTGCCTATTTGATTCCTATGTGTCACAGTCGTGTTTCTCCTTGGGTTTATCCTGTATGGGACTCTCTGCACGTCCTGGACTTGGGTGGCTATTTCCTTTCCCATGTTAGGGAAGTTTTTGACTATAATCCCTTCAAACATTTTCTCAGGTCCTTTCTCTCTCCCTTCTCCTTCTGGGACCCCTGTAATGCGAATGTTGTTGCGTTTAATGTTTTCCCAGAAGTCTCTTAGGCTGTCTTCATTTCTTTTCATTCTTTTTCCTTTATTCTGTTCCGCAGCAGTGAATTCCAGCATTTTGTCTTCCAGGTCACTTATCATTTCTTCTGCCTCAGTTATTCTGCTATTGATTCCTTCTAGTGTATTTTTCATTTCAGTTATTGTGTTGTTCATCTCTGTTTGTTTGTTCTTTAATTCTTCTAGGTCTTTGTTAAACATTTCTTGCATCTTCTCGATCTTTGCCTCCATTCTTTTTCCAAGGTCCTGGGTCATCTTCACTATCATTCTGAATTCTTTTTCTGGAACGTTGACTATCTCCACTTCATTTAGTTGTTTTTCTGTGGTAGAGAGCAGAACAACTTCATCTGGTAGAGAGCCCTCTGCCTTTTCATCGTGTCTGTCTTTCTGTGAATGTGGTTTTTGTTCCACGGGCTGCAGGATTGTAGTTCTTCTTGTTTCTGCTGTCTGCCCTCTGGTGGATGAGGCTATCTAAGAGGCTTGTGCAGGTTTCCTGATGGGAGGGACTGGTGGTGGGTAGAGCTGGCTGTTGCTCTGGTGGGCAGAGCTTAGTAAAACTTGATCCACTTGTCTGCTGATGGGTGGGGCTGGGTTCCCTCCTTGTTGGTTGTTTGGCCTGAGGCGACCCAACTCTGGAGCCTACGCAGGCTCTTTGTGGGGGCTAATGGCGGACTCTGGGAGTTCTCACGCCAAGGAGTACTTCTCAGAAATTCTGCTGCCAGTGTCCTTGTCCTCACGGTGAGACACAGCCACCGCCCGCCTCTGTAAGAGACCCTCCAACACTAGCAGGTAGATCTTATTCAGTCTCCTATAGGGTCACTGCTCCTTTCCCTGGGTCCCAATGCACACACTACTTTGTGTGTGCCCACCAAGAGTAGAGTCTCTGTTTACCCCAGTCCTGTCAAAGTTCTGCAGTCAAATCCCATTAGCCTTCAAAGTCTGATTCTCTAGGAATTCCTCCTTTCGTTGCTGGACCCCCAGATTGGGAAGCCTGACATGGGGCTCAGAACCTTCACTCCAGTGGGTGGACTTCTGTGGTATAAGTGTTCTCCAGTTTGTGAGTCACCCACGCATCAGTTATGGGATTTGATTTTATTGTGTTTGCGCTCCTCCGGCTATTTCATTGTGGCTTCTCCTTTGTCTTTGGGTGTGGGGTATGTTTTTTGGTGAGTTCCAGTGTCTTCCTGTCGATGATTGTTCAGCAGTTAGTTGTGATTCTGGTGTTCTTGCAGGAGGGAGTGAGAGCACATCCTTCTACTCCGCCATCTTGAACCAATCCTGATTTTCGTATGTTGAACCATCCCTGCATCCCAGGAATCAATCCCTCTTGGTCATGGTGTTTAATCCTTTTAAAGTGCTGTTGAATTTATTTTATTAGTATTTTATTGAGGATATTTGCATGAGTTTTCATCAGGGATATTTGTCTGTAGTCTTCTTTTCTTATAGTATCTTTGTCTGGTTTTGGTATGAGAGTAATGTTGGCCTCATACAATAAGTTTGGAAGTGTTCCCTCCTCTTCATTTTTTTGGAAGAGTTTGAGAAGGATTGGCATTAATTCTTTTGAAATGTGTGATAGAATTCTACAGTGAAGTCATCTCTGCCTGCACTTTACTATGTTAGGAGATTTTTGATTGCTGATTCAGTCTCTACTTACTAGTTATATGTTCAGAGTTTCTATTTCTTCTTGATTCAGTCTTTTTTTTGGCCATGCTGTGTGGCATATGGGATCTTAGTTCCCCAACCAGGGGTCAAACCTGTGCCCTCTGCAGTGGGAGCATGGAGTCTTAACCACTGCACCACCAGGGAAGTCCTTGATTCAGTCTTGGTAGATTCGTATCAGACTTTGATTAAGTTTATCAGTTTCTTCTAGTTTATCTAATTTGTTGGTGTATAATAGTTCATAGCAGTCTCTTATAGTCCTTCATTTTCTTATATCATTTTTTGAAAATTTCTAAGTTGTAATCTCACCCCTGGTGCAAGAGTGCTTCTGTCACTTTTGTATATTTTGTACTAATTTATAATTTAAAAAATATACATATTTTTATAGATATATAAAATTATTAGTAATTTTTATGGTACTATTAGCAATCTTCTTGGTACTACTCTATTACTTTTTCTACCTATCAGGACATTTGTAATTTTGTCTTTTGTCTAATGGAATGGATTATAACTTTATAATTAAGGAACCACAGGGTTTTAGAAGAAGTATACCAGCTTGTATGGAAAGGGACAGAAACAGCACAAAATGAAAAGAAGTCTTTAGACTCCCCATATTCTATGGACAGGAAATGACTGAGAAATCTGCTCAGCTGCAGACACAGGCTCCTTTTTTTTTTAAGCAAGAAAGGATGAGTTGGAGGGCAAATCAAGAGCCCAAATATGTAACCCAGAGCCTCAGAGAACAAACCCTTAGGGAGTAGGACTGAGCCCTAATCAAGGAACTGGCCCATATGCCTGAATGGGCTTCAGAATCCCTATACACTAATGACCATTTTATTCTTCTGCTTTCTCCCCTTTAAAACAGTAATGTATATAGTGGTTATCTTTTGCCTGTTCCATCATTGTCTATTGAGAATGGGGAAAAATAATTCATTCATTTCTTCAAATTGAGAGGAACAGTTCTCAAGGAGCTATATCCAAGATACCACACTAGACCTGAATGTAGATGATGAGATCTTAGAGTTTGCATTGGTCTCAAAGTCTGATGGGATGAGGCTTGGAAATCTTGGAGAGAAGTGTTATTTGCCTGTGATAGGGGTGGAAATTGTAGCCAGAGAGTAGACCATTGACTACAACAATTCATATGTGTCCCACTTGCAAAATATACTCACTTCTCTCTCCAAGCCCCCCAAAGCCTCATCGTATCAGACTTTGATTAAGTTTTCCAAAGATGGCAATAACAACTCTCCCATCTCATAAACTCTTCTTATCATGTGACATTATCAATGTGCCTGTCCAGTGGTAGAGTCTGTCTTCTCTCCTTGAACATGATTGAGCCTTTGTGACTGCCTTGACCAGTAGAATAAGGCTGAAATGATGATATGTGGCTTCTGAGGCTATATGTCATAAAATGCCATGTGCTTCTGCCTTGCTGTCTTTGATTGCTCATTCTTAAAACCCAGCTACTTTTCTGTGAAATTAAGCCTGAGGAGAAGTCATGTGAAGAGGAATTGAGGTCCGCAGCCCACTGTTCTGGCTGAGCTCATAATAGTCAGCAACAGCTTGCTAGCCAGTGAATGAGCCATCTTTAAAGTGGAACCTTCACCCTCCAGTCGAAATGCCCCACTAATGCAATGTGAACCAGAGAGGAGCTTGCAGACATATGGTCAAATTAAATGATTCTTGTTATTTTAAGCCATCAGGTTTTGGCGTGCTTTGCTACATACACAGTGATAGATGCTTGGAACACACCCTCATCTATTTCTATGGCATTAACTACACTGATTCTCAGATTTGAATTTTCAGGTCAGATGTTTCTTCAGAGTTCCTGTCCCATATATTTAACTACTAACTAGATGTCTTTCTCCTAAGCTCTACATGTCCGGCATTAATGTGTTATCCTTTACCATCTGTTCTTGCTCCATTATCTTGGTTAATTTATTGTCCATTCATGGCCGAAACCTGGAAAACCATTCTCAACTCCTACATCTCTCTGCATGTAATTTTAGATCTTAAATATCTTCTGAATTCTTCATTCTAACAGCCAGCGCTTTAATCCAGGTTCTCCCTCTCTCGTGTACTATTTTAGCAATAGCAACTGATCTGGTCTATATTGTATTCCTGTACTTCACTCTCTTTAAGTTTATGCTCTCTGTTGCTTGCAGAGTGATATGTTTTAATTATTTATTTATTTATTTATAACACATCTTTATTGAGATATAGTTCACATATCATTTAATTCACCCATTTAAATAGTAGGATTCATTGGTTTTTAGTATATGTTTTTTTGTTTCTGTTCTTTGGGGTTTTTGGGCCACATGGCCTGTGGGATCTTAGTTCCCCAGAGTCTTAACCACTGGACCACCAGGGAAGTCCCTTTTTTCTTTTTAACAGAGTGATATATTTTAAATACACATATATGATCTTGTTATAATAATTTTTGCAGTTCCTAACTGGCTTCCAATTATTTACAGAATAAAGCCCTACCTTCTTAGGAGGATATATATAGTTTTTAATGATTTGGCCCCTTGCCAGATCTCCAGCCTTACTGTCTGTTCCCCCTTTTTACGTTTTTAATACTAAATTTCTTATAGTCCTCCAAATACACAAAGAAAAAACCAGGCTTTTCTACTCCTTCAGGCTGTTATACCCATTCAGGTTTTGGCATAATTCAGCTCTTTGTTGTTGTAGCACTGAGGTTCCCACCTTCTCGCTGGCTGTTGGCTGGTGTTGCTCTTACCTCCTACAGGCTGTTCTCAGATCCTGACCACGTGGCCCCCTCAAAAAATTGCAGTTTTCTCCCTCAAAGCCAGGAGACAATCTCACTCCTTTGTGCTATGACAGTCTTACATGGTGTGACCTAATCAAGGGAATGACTATGCTATAAGTAGCACCCATACTCAAGGAATTAGGATTATACAAAATGTGTCCACCAGGAATCTTGGGGACCATCTTAGAATTCTGCTTACCACAGGTAAATATAGATTTCTCTGTGAAAACTTTTATGATTAAAAAACCCCCAATAATTAGAAAATTTACAAGAATGCATCTTCCCGTGTATCTGCCTTTACCCACTATGCTGGTTACTCAGTGGGCTCTTTCAGTCTGGCAGCTCATGCTTCTTCAGTTGTGGGAAACTTTTGTGTGTATTTCAGTGATGATTTCTTCCCTTCTGTTTTCTCCCTTCTCTCTTTCTGGGACTCCTATTTGAATGTTGGACCTCTTGAACTAGTCCCTCAATTTTATCTCTTCTATTATCCATTTGTCTTTTGCTATACTTTCTGGCAGATTTATTCAACTTTATTTTTCATTTCTTTATGGATAGTCTATCTTCCCATCCTTTTGAGCTTATCAGTGGTGGTTTTCTGAACCTTCTTCTGAATAGTCTGTTTCCTCCACGTTACTTGTTTTTCTGTTTGTTCTGGTCTCTGTCTTTCATGTTAGAGGCTTTCCTTAGATGCTTGTTACTCCTTGTTCATGATTTAGAATATGAAACTAAAAAAGCTGATTGGAAATTCTGAGGCTGTAGATCGGACTTGTTAACTCTGAGCTCCATAGGGTGATTGGATCTGGGCTGCTTTCTGGTGAACCTCAATGTCAGTAGCTTTAGACTTTTTCTTGTGGTTACTCAAGATCCCCAGAAAAGGAACTTCCAGTTTTCTGATGGTGTACAGAAGTCTGGCTGCTAGCATACTGGAAACTAACTGGGAAAGGGCTAAAAGAAGTCTCAGCATTTGGGTACTCAATCCCCCTGCTTTGGGTATGGTATTCCCACTCTCAGCTGTTCCTGCAATCCGGCCAGATTTCTTCTAGTGTGAGGGAGGGACCTAAGTTCATGGAGTTGGGGAGGGAAATCTAGGGATCTAATGCTTCCCCAAAGGTTTTTACCTATTCCTCCTTATTTTGGAGCCTTCCTGCTATTCCCCTTCCAATATTTCTCTCCCAGTTCCAGAGACGCCAGGCAGTGACAGTTCCTGAGCAATTTTAGGATTCTGAAGTTAAAGTGAAATTGTCTCTTAGCTTTTCCTCTCTCATGGCTTTAGGGTTTTGTTCTCCAGCTTCCAAAATTTTGCTGCCTTTTCTCTTTTCCTTTTTTCACATATGTATGTTTATCTCTTTTGAAAAATCCTACTGCTATAGTTGTGCTGGGATTTCTGGAGGGGGTGAAATCAGATGTGTATATGCAAGCTGATGTCAACTCAGATGTTCCTTATTGTTCTGTAATATGTCATTATATGTTAAATTCTTATGTGGAAGTATTTGTTCCTTAGTTATCTGTTTTGTTTCAAATATCTATCTCTTTATTTATCAGTACCACAGTTTTTTATTTTTTTTTGTTTGTTTCTTTATAATATCCTTATTCTTTATGGTAGTAAATTTCTGTTTAACCCCTTGTAAAATTTGTTAGTTTCATAATGCTTAAACTATATAGGTACACTGGGAGCATTAAACTTAGAAAATCATGAGACCATTTCTGTTAACGTTAATGGATTTATTTCACAGACTTGTTTTTTCACTCATCTTTATTGATAAGAATTAGCAGGGTTTAAATCCAAATGTTGGAACATTATTATCATATAGTAAAGACGTTTCGTTCTTTTTCTAAATGAAGACTGAAGTTGCTGAAGATCCTCAACAAGTTTCAACTGTTCATCTTCAACTAGGATTACCACTGGTTTTTATTGTTAGTCAACAAGCTACATATGAAGCTGATAGAACAACTGCAGAATGGGTTGCTTGGCGTCTTCTGGGAAAAGCAGGAGTTCTGCTCTTGTTAAGGTATTTTAAGTATAAAGTAGTCACTATACTGTATTTAGCAGAACACTAATATTTTTCTTATATGGCAATCTGTTCACTTATAAATAAAATCAGATCTCTTATGGACTCTAATATAGTTAAAACCAGTTGCTGAGCTAAAGTCTTTAATTATCAGCTTGATTAATATTTAGACCTTTAAACTTTGCTAAATGAAGCTGTAGATTAAGACAGAGGGTAGAAAATCTGATCTGTATTTATATGTAAAATTTCTCAGACTCACTAAATTGTAATCTTTCTTCATAAACATTTTTTAGTATAAGAACTTACAGCTCTATTTTAGATTGACATCCTGGATGACTATTATTCTTGAGATTAACAACATAAAACATTTATTTCCATTTGGAAAAAGGGACTCTTTGGAAGTGGACATTCCTCAGAATGCTAATGTGGTCTTCAAAAGAGCAGAAGAGGTTAGTCATTTTATGTATTGGTCTACAGTGTCTGCTTATTTAATACACGCGGTCCTAAAGTAACATACACTTACTATAGGAAAATTCTGTGAATTGCCACTATTCAAAGATAATTGCTGTTAACATTTTGGTGTGTTTTTTTTCATCTGTTACTCTGTCTCTCCATGTGTGTGTGTGTGTTTATTTAAATATATATGTATTCTTTATTAGTTTTGTTTTTGAATGCCAAGTGTCTTCTGTACTCTTTTATTATCATCATAGTCTTTGCATCAAGATACATAGCAATGATAGCAGGTTTCTTTTTAAAGCTTAGTATTAAATATTAAATATCTTTCCCCACTTTAATTTTCCATTACTCTGCCAAGAAAAAAATTAAAACTCAAGTTATCTGAAGCCTGGACACATGTCCATGATTAGCTGGGCTGTGTAAAAGTTGGTGGCTTTGTTCTTCCTGCTGTGTGAGCAGGTCCAGGCCCTAAAAAGATGGACGAGGTTATCATTGTTTTTCAAAAGTGTGCTACAAAAATGGATGGCCTGTTATAAGCCAGGTTACAAAGTCAAGACAGGGGTGAGGGAGGGACAGTTTCTTCTAGAAACAGAATTTCTGAAGAGTCCCAGTCCATTTTCCCCAGAATGGTTGGAGGGGGGATAAAATCTCAACATGAGTTTCAAAGCCCCATCTCTGTGAGGGGACAGTAGTTGCCTTACGGAGGAAGGCATGGCTCAGTGGTGAGGCGGCCACGTCTGCCCATCCCCACTGCTCTCAGCGAGGGAACGGAGAGTTTACTGCCCAGTGAGTGTGAAGTGGGCTGAAGGTCGGTTGGTATTGAATTCTCTAAGAGGTTTCTTCTAGAAACACAACTCAGACCCTTGCTCTCACTTCAGCAAAGAAGTTATTTTAAAAGCACTTGGGAAGTTCCTCCTGCGCCCTTGCAGGGTGGCTCAGAGGAGGGAGTCGTCAGTACAGCCCCCTTCCAGGCCATATCGGAACTCCTGAAAGTTGGAGACCCCATAGAAGCAGATGAAGGCAGCTGCCACCACCAGGACATGGAAGATCTGATGAGACTAGAACCATATGTCGGATTTTCCAGGGAAGAAGTGCTCAGGAATCCATGCGGCATAAAGGCCAGCTCTGGTGATGTACATCACAGCCATGAGGAAGAACCAGCCCATCTGGCCCACCATGGTGGCCTTGATGAAGCCCTCCGCGATTGTAAAGTGTGCAGCATAAAGGCCAGCTCTGGTGATGTACATCACAGCCATGAGGAAGAACCAGCCCATCTGGCTCACCGTGGTGGCCTTGACGAAGCCCTCCGCGATTGTAAAGTGCATGGTGGGCACGATGCCGCTCAAGCCAAGCCCCAGGAGCACCCCTGCTCTTGTCTGCCAGTGCTTAGGAGTGGCAGACTGGTGCCACTGCACCACAATGATGGCAGAGGTGCCTACACTGGAGACGTAGGTGAGCCGTGGCTGTGGGGAGCAGTAGAAGGAGTAACAGAGCTAGGGGACAAAGCTCCCTGTAATCAGCAGGGCAATCCCTGAATAATCCAGTTGGGAAAAGGTCCGAGAGACCTTCTCTGAGTGATAATAGATGGTGTGAAAGAGCCAGGAGAAGCTGAGGCAGAGCACCGCACCCAGGAAGAACATCCCCAACACCACCTCCTCCTGAAGGGGGGCCATGAAGTACATGTTTGATCTGAGCATGGTCAGGATTCCCAGAAAGAGAAACAGCAAAAAACCAAGCAGGTGGGTCCAGATGTTGCCGGTCTCCGTGTGGATGCGGAAGATGCTCTTGAAGCAGGCCCGGAAGGAGGGCACGGGCGGCCTGTGGCCGTGCAGCAGGTAGTCGTTGTCCTTCAGCCAGTCGGGGAGCACGTCGTGCGGGATGACCCTCCAGCGCCCCTCCCAGACCTTATGCACAAACTCCGCCATCTTCTCCATGGCATGGTGGGCTTGCAGGGGAAGTGTCAGCCCCCGCCCCTCCTCCTCCTCTTCCTGAGGCACTGGGCATGCCTGCTCTTCTTCAGCTTTGGTTGGGCTGGCGATGCCCTGCTTGCCTAGCTCCTCTAGCAGGGGGCCCAACTCAGCCAGCTCTGCTGTGTCAGCCTGTTCCCGGCAGGAGCCCCATTGCCCTGGGCCACCACAGGTCCTTTGTGAGAAGACATCTGGCTGGTACCTCAATGCCCTGTGGCTTCAGCTTGGGGAAAGGGTGGGGTCTCTCGGGCCCAGGGAGCAGAGAGTTCCCTGTGATGGAAGACAGGTGGGTGGCGGACTCTTCTCGGGGCCGCGGACCCCTCCCTACATCCTGCGGCACTGGAGGCGGCCTGTGGCCAAGTGGTGCAAATCTTCTGCCTATCTATATATTGTAAAGAAATTTAGGATCATGCTATATATCCTGCTTTTCATGTACAGTTATATTTCATTACTTGCTATTGTGCTGTGATGCCTGCCTTTGTACACTGTTTTGGACATCACTGATTCTTTCCTTTTGCTAAATTTCTGGAAGTAAGTTTTATTAAAGGAAATGGGAATTTGTAAGACTTTTAAAATACATTGTCAAATTTCCCTCCAAAAGGGTTATACTTTTACCAGCAGGGTTTGGAATTTCTTGTTTCTCATACATCTTTGCCAGTACTGAACAGTAATCTTAAAAAAAAAATCATTTCTATACACAAAAAAAGTTTCAGTATTAAGTTGCATGTCTTTGATAACTTTGACTAGTTAGGTCATTTGTATTTCCTCTGTAAATTTCTGTTAATGTCCCTTTTTCCTTAAATTTTTCTTATTAAGAACTCTTTAATTCTGAACATCTTGTAAATATTATATACATATGCTAAAAATTATTGATATGTTTATGAACTGCCAGACAGTTTAAACATAAATTCCCTTGCATAATGTGATAGGAATACTGGGTTAAAGAGTCAGAAGACTTGGATTCTGTTCCTGCTAGTTCTGGGTCCAGATAACTGAATTAACTTCTTCAAGCTCAGATTTCTCATTTGTGAGATAGTCATAAAACCTCCCCTTCTAACTTACAAGAAGTTTTATAAGACCAAATAGGAAAATACTTTGAGAACTGTAGTATTGTTCAGATGTGTACACCGTGGGGCTAGTATGCTTTGCTTTTTGACCAGGTAATGGAAAGAATACTTTCTGAAGCTATTTTTTTTTACTATTAGGTAAAGACCCCTAAGTAGGCAATTACTTTATTTTTTATCGGGAAATAGGTTTTGTAGAAGAATTAAAGTTCATGTTGTTGTCCCAGTGTATATAAAAGTTATATATACACTATACTGTAGTCTAGTAAGTGTGCCATAGCATTATGTCTAAAAAAACAATGTATATGCCTTAATTTAAAAATTCCTTATTGCTAAAAAATGCTAACCATCATCTGAGCCTTCAGTGAGTTGTAATCTTTTTGCTTGTGGGGGGTCCCGCCTTGATGTTGATGTGGCTACTGACCGACCAGGGCAGTGGCTGCGGCAGTTTCTTAAGATCAGACGACAGTGAAGTTTGCCCTGTTGATCGACTCTTCCTTTCATGAATGATTTCTCTGTAGTATGCTACAGAGCGATGCTGCTTGGTAGAATTTTACCCAGAGTAGAACGTCTTTCACAATTGGAATCAATCCTCTCAGACCCTGCTGCTGCTTTATCAACTTAGCTTTTGTAATATTCTCAATCCTTTGCTGTCGTTTCAACAGTCTTCACAGCATCTTCACTAGGAGTGGATTCCATCTCAAGAAACCACTTTCTTTGCTCATCCATAAGAAGCAACTCCTCATCCCTTCAAGTTTTGTCATGAGGTTGCAGCAGGGATAATTTACTAAAATAATCCAGTGGCCTAAAATTTCATGTTTTAAAAATGTTTTGGTTGAGGCTTAGTGAAAGAAATTTTAATGGAATAATTTCAATGGAATAGAATTTGGTATTCTTAAAATACCTAGGGGCAGATAGTATTTTTATGTTTATGGCTAAACAGGCAATTCAACTTTTTAGTGGAAATTTTTTAGATGAAGTATTATTTTGAATATTTCTATAGAATACAAAATAATTTTGTCTCTGCAATAAAATTGTATATATTTTTATACCTCAATTGTATTGAGGTAGGACTTACTGTTATATGTAAAATGCTTCAGATGTCAGTGTAATGTAATTGTGACAAGAAGCAAGCAAGGCTTTCAGTTCTTTTTTGCCCTCTTTTTCAGTAGCGCACACTATCTTTCTATAACATATACTTTGGATGCTTTTGATAGTGATCGTGGAGTTAATTTACCTTTTTAAAAAAATATTAAAATTGAAGTTCAGAGGTTTAGTTTCATTTCATTTTAGTATCAAACAAGTAAAACATTTTTATATTAAAATGCTTTGTTATATTTTAGTCATATCTTTTAAAATTAATGTATTTCTAGGGAGTGCCAGTGGAATTTTTGGTGTTAAATAATATTGATTTAATCGTATCCCGTGTGGAAAGTAATATGCACATTGAGGAAATGCACGAAGATGAAGACAATGACATTGAAGGTCCAGATATGGGTAATATGTTTTTTTGATGATCATGCTCCCCTCCCATTTATGCCCAGCATCCTTAAGGTCAGTGAAATTTCAGTGAATTAACTGTCACATTCAAGAATGTGAAGAGGCCTGAAGAAATTAATTTTGAATTTCATTTTAGCAAGTTGATGAGGTGTAAAGATATAAGGATGCTCTATTTTGTTTAGTGCGATACCTTTCATTGTTACATGTCAGGCTTCTAGCTTTCCACAAGTGTGCCTTTATCCTCCACATCAGTTCTTTCAGCCCTACTGGTCTACTCCATGTTTAAAAAGGACCCAGGAGCCATAATATGATATTTTATTTTTATTATTCCTATTAGGATATGAAATTCTGATAAATATAGTTGTATTTGTAGATGTAAATGAATCCGATTGTTAACAGTATAAGGAGTAAATTTTGATAACATTTTAATAATTCTTTTTAACATGTTATTTCTGTTTTTCTTTTTATTGCTCTTATTGCTTACATTTTTGAAGTATTCTATAGTTTTCAAGGCTATTTCCCACACATTTTTTACTTTGATAGCTGTCCTCTGAGTTAGCTGAGGTCACCTTCATTTTGTAGAGGAAAAAATCTGTGTTTTAGCTCAGTTAAGTGATCTGCCCAATGTCACACAAATGGCATGTGGAGCATTCTGACTTGAAATCTTACTTACGATCATTATCATTCCTAGTACTTCTTTTATAACATCAGTCCTATTCTGAAATTGCTTATTTACTTTTCTCTCTTCTCTATTGGTCTATAAAATTTCTATAGTATTTAGCAAATACTTGAATTTTTATATAGTACTATTATCATGAGTCCCATTTAGTAAATACTTTTTAAAAAATTAATTAATTAATTTATTTTTGGCTGCATTGGGTCTTTGTTGCTGTGCGTGGGCTTTCTCTAGTTGCAGCGAGCGGAAGCTACTCTTTGTTGCAGTGCGTGGGTTTCTCATTGTGGTGGCTTCTCTTGTTGTGGACCATGGGTTCTAGGTGTGCAGGCTCAGTAGTTGTGGCTCACAGGCTCTAGAGAACAGGCTCAGTAGTTGTGGCACACGGGCTTAGTTGCTCCGCGGCATGTGAGATCTTTCTGGACCAGGGATTGAACCCATGTCCCCTGCATTGGCAGGTGGATTCTTAACCACTGTGCCACCAGGGAAGTCCCGTAAATACTTTTTATATAGTCCTATTATCATGAGTCCCAAGATGGAAGTAATTTACATATTGTTTTCATGAGGTCCCTTTATTATGAGGATCAACATCTATATTATACATTTAATAAGGGCTCTGAGCTTTAACTGTTACTGGTGACCAGCTTCTTGGTTTGAGCACTGCTCTAGTTTTTTTCTGATATACAGAGGTTAGAATTGCTCGTGATTTAAGCCAGAGTTCTCCTCCATAGCATCGTCATTGTATAGGCAGATCTGTGTTCTGCTCTCTTACTCCCTGCTTTATTCCTATCATGGTTCATATATTCTTCAGAGTCAGAGGAATCATCCGTCAATTTAATAAGATTCCTGTCCTCAGTGGTAATTGCCTGTTTCAAAATTTCATTGTTGCCATGTCCCCTGTTTTACTTCCTGATTCTCTGGCTTTAGTTTGCCCTCTGGTGCTGCCTTCTCTTTTTTTCTAACTCTCCCCTATCTTCTCTCCTCAGCCCAGTTCTCATGTTTCTTTTACAGCTTTCTTTTTTTGCTTTGTAGTGGAATGTTTTGTTTTGTTTTGGTTTTGGGGGGTTTTTTTTTTGGTCTTAACTTCCTATGTTTGTAATCCATACTGACCCATAATATAGTTTGATGTCGTGCCCATATACACAGTTTTCCTCTCATTTTCATTTCATTCCCATTTATATGAGACATGGATGAGGGTTTGGAAAGAGTTTGTTACCATGTAAGAGCGGAATATAAAGAAAAATGTCCTTCAAAGGAAATGGGCACAAGATGAATCAGAATTAAATGGACTGAGGTCTCCAAAATGAGAGTATGAAAAAAAATAACAAACGTGTGGCTAAAAAGAGTGTGTGTGTATATATATACACACACACTATATATATATATGAATTGGTGAAAGTTTGAGCTGAGGAATAAATTTATAAATTATAAATTTATAAATGAGGGTGGCTTATTAAGAGAATAGGGAAGCAAGAAGGAGGTGTTTGGACAAGATAAGAGAAGAAAGGATGGATTAGAAATAAGAATGGACTGGCAGGAAAATGAAAATACATGAATAATAAGAAAAAAATACAGTAAATGAGAAAATTGGCCTTTATTAATTTTGGTATTGAGGGCATAACTTTTAGTGTCATAGAATGTGGTATTTAAAAGTACCTTAAAATTAATAGTCGAACTCATGTTTCACAGGTTTGAATATTGAGATACAGAGTTATATAACTGACTAGAGTTACACAGCTAAAAATTGCCAATATGGTACTGAAATCCAGACCTAGTATTTTATTTTATAGTATTAGCAATCATATGGAAAGTAATAATTTAGTTTTCTGAATGCATTGCCTTTCTCACTTCCTCCCTTCCTTTCTTTTTAATATGTTGTTACAGAGAATTATAAACTTACCATAAAGTAGACAGCATAATAGAACAAATCTCCAGGTACCTATTACCTGGCCTGGCCCAGCCACCATCAGTTTATGGCTAATCCTATTCCAATCACTGCCCTCCCTTTATTATTTTGCAGCAAATTCCAAACATACAATTTCATCCATAAATATTTCCCTGTGCATTTCAGAAATGTAAGGATTCTCCTTTTATAATTAACATAATTAATGCTATTACTACATCTCCAAAGTTAACAATAATTCTTAATATCAGAGAGTCAGTGTTCAGATTTCAACTTCATCATGATTTTTCATGCCACTGTTGCTTTGTACATGCTGTTCCTTTTACTCCATATGCCTCTACTGCCTGCCTAAGTTTTATTTTTCTTTTAATGTTCAGCTTGTGTCAACTCTTCTAGGAAGCTTGTCTCTCTTATCAAGTTAGATGTCCCTCCAGTGTTACCATACCACCTATATAAATTCCAATAGGATATTTGTGAATTCATAATGTGTTTTTTATTTTTTTACCACATACTTGGATGGATGGATGGATGGATGAATGGGTGGGTGGATGGGTCTATCTGAATGAAAAGGTTTTTTTTAAGATTTAATTGACATGTAACATGTTAGTTTTAGTTGTACACCATAATGATTCAATATTTCTATATATTGTGGCTAATGAAAGTTTTTTACATATTCAGAATCCACCCTTAACTCAATACACTTAGAATAAAATCCAAAATTCTTGGCTTATATGGCCTCTTATAATCCAGCTACTGTCTAGCCTAGAGTTTTCTCATGTTATTTCTTCAGGCCATCTTGTTTTAGTCAAATTTGCCTTCCCTCAGTACCTAGAATATGCTTAGCTCTTATTTCTCAGAGCTTTGCGTGTGTTTTCCCTTTGCCTAAAACATCCTTTTATTGATTTTCTATCTGGTGGACTTTGGATCTCCCAATCTAAATCTCCCTGTTAAAATCTCTCACTGTGTATTTTACCGTTCCTCTTAAACTGATCACATTTATAGTTATATATTTATTTAGTGATCAGATTATTGACTGACTTTTCCATAGATAGAGGCTCTGTGTAGTCAGGGACTATGTCTGCTTTGTTTACCACTTTCCTTAGTGTCTGTCACAGTGCTTGGCATGTAGTAGAAGCTAAAGAAACACTGTCAAATGTGTATGGTAGGACTTTTTTGGCTTATAAATTAATATGTTGATTAGAAATAAAAGAGCAATATTTATATTATTTCTTGACAAGTTTAATGCCTTTTGGAATTGACTAAAACTTGACAATTTCTGGGTCAGGAAGCATCTGAGAGTCATTTAAGATAGGAAGCCAGGGCCTCCCTGGTGGCGCAGTGGTTGAGAGTCCGCCTGCCGATGCAGGGGATACGGGTTCGTGCCCCAGTCTGGGAGGATCCCATATGCCGCGGAGCGGCTGGGCCCGTGAGCCATGGCCGCTGAGCCTGCGCGTCCGGAGCCTGTGCTCCGCAACGGGAGAGGCCACAACAGTGAGAGGCCCGCATACCGGAAAAAAAAAAAAAAAAAATTAAAAAAAAAAAGATAGGAAGCCAGACAACTGGAAAGTTTTCTAAATATCATGCATTTTAAATATTAAGATTGTATGAATTCAGAAGTTTTTATAAAATACCAAATTTTCACGTGCTTGACTGGGAGAAGAGCTTAAATTTTTTAAGTTATACATTTATATTTATATTAATTCCTCTTCAAACATTTTAGATATTCAAGATGATGAAGTAGCAGAAACTGTTTACAGAGACAGGAAGAGACAGTTACCTTTGGAACTCACAGTGGAGCTAACAGAAGAGACATTTAATGCGACAGTAACAGCTTCTGACAGCATAGTGCTTTTCTATGCTGGTTGTGAGTATGAGCCTTTAGAGGTGACTACTATATTGCATATTAGGGCATTTAAAGTAGGCAGATTTTATTTTTGCATTCTGTTATTGCACATTGTAAAGTGACATAATTTTCATATGTTCCACACTTCAAAATATTTACTTCTAGCTGATTCTGGGGCTGTACAACTGATTATATCTGACTTACAAATTGAAGGTTAATGATTAAACTAGATGTTAAGCTTACTAATTTAGAAAAATTATTGTATTCAAGCTAACGACTGATTAACAGTTATTATAGATTTATAGGCACTATATTGCTTTCATCCTCAAACAATAGCTGTTCAAGTATACTCCTTGCAGTATGAATGTAGAAACCCTCTTAAATGTTTGGACAATATTGACTACTGCATACTAGGATATTTCTTACTAATAAATAACAATTTGGGGAAACCCCATAAATCTATATGTTTGTTATATATAAGTATGGATGCTTTAGAGCAGGGGTCCCCAACCCCTGGGCCACGGACCAGTACTGGTCTGTGGCCTGTTAGGAACCAGGCCACACAGCAGGAGGTGAGCAGCAGGCAAGCCGGCGAAGCTTCATCTGTATTTATAGCCGCTCCCCATTGCTCACATTACTGCCTGAGCTCTGCCTCCTGTCAGCATTGTGGTGAGTCGTATAATTATTTCATTATATATTACAATGTAATAATAAGGGAAATAAAGTGCACAATAAGTGTAATGTGCTTGAATCATCCCGAAACCATCCCCTCACCCTCCAGTCCGTGGAAAAATTGTCTTCCACGAAACCAGTCCCTGGTGCCAAAAAGGTTAGGGACCACTGCTTTAGAGATATGTACATTGTAATATCTGTTTAATTTTTTATTTTAATGTAGGGCAAGCAGTATCCATGGCATTTCTGCAGTCCTATATCGATGTGGCAATTAAGTTGAAAGGTATACTGTGGTATGCATGCTTATTTTCCTGATTTTGAGTCATAGCTATTTGTATAACTGTGTCATGCTAAAGATGTAGAAACCCGTGTAAAATTTCAGGTTATTATGTTTGTGTCTCCAAGGTTAATAAGTTAATGAACCATGAGTTTCAGCATTCTCAGAAGCATTCACTTTGCTTGTCTTCATAAAACTGTCTTGTAGCTACATAGTTAATCCAGTAATCTCTTTGGCTGAATTCAGTCATTCAGCAAACATTTGTTGAGTGCCTACTCTGTGCCAGTTACTGTTAAATATTATTAAATATATACTAAATACTATATATACTAAATACTATTAAATAAAATTTTGATAGATAAGACCACATCCTAATGAAGGAACTAAGATACCAGTGTTCTTAAAGCTATACAGTTAGGATATTTTTAAATAGCCAGGATCTTTTTATTTTAACTATTCTATGAAACCTGATTCAGTGGTAGACAAATAAGAATCCAAGGAATGAACTCAAAAAATGTCTATGCCACCATCCCAGCAAAGAATAAAGGAGGAGTAAGGAGGCCTCTTAGCATTAGTAAGAGAGAGATAGTGTTGGCTTAGGTAAGTATAATGTTTTGTAATCATTTGAATAAGACAGAATATATCATGCTTTGTATCTTTAATATGATTTCCTCCTACTCTGCTTTTCTTGTTAATAAAAGCTATTATGGCTAAATAGGCTTTTTCTTGGCTACTCTAGGAATGCATCCACCATTTAGTTTTGAGGTACTAGCTTACAGGCTCTTTAATTATTTAGTAAGTTCCTTATGGGTGGAGAGTGTGTCTTATACTCGGCTCACTGGACTTGGTGCATTGCATTACATTACAGAATATCTGGTGTTTAATAATTGTTGAGTAAATGATTAAGCAAATGTAGTAGAGTTTCATAAATTTTGTTTTATTTAGTGGGAAATGTGTACTGGTATATTGGGGACTTTTGTGAACTCAAGAAATTGATTCCAGAAAGTCAATCCTAAATGCAACATGTTCTACAGTAACAAAAACATCAGAGGTATAAAAAATCATTTTTGAACCATTTCTCTTCCATTCATTTCCCAACCACATTTGATCCAACTTTTGATTATTTCATTCCCCAAGTGAAGAGATGATTAAGTCTATAGATACTATGATCCCTAACTTTTTTTTTTAAGCCATCTTGTCATTCTCTTTTAGATTCTCCTTTATGGTTGCAATTTATAGACAGATTTAAGTTTCTTCTCTTAGGTTTTCCAGCCTTACTGGTAGATAATTAGAAGAAAGAAAAAGGGGGAAAAATATAAACCACAATGAAATAGTAATTGGATAATGTCCCTGAATAATAGAATTATTCCCCCCTCCCCAGCTCATTTGGTTAGACACCAAATGAAAATGGGAAAAGATTCTCTTACTTTCTTCTCTGTTAATGACCAAATAAAGATGTGACCCCTCAATGCAAGGACTCTTAGTTGTATGTGTTTGTAGAGTAAAAAAGCAGATAACCAACCCAAGGGCTTGATTCCTTTTTTGATTAGTATGTTCTTTATGAATAACAATCCTGTTAGTAATTAGATATCAGATAAATGGATTATTTTGGAGGTTCATGAGGCTTAATATAGAAATGCATACTATATGTAACAACAGTGTTTTGTGTCTGTGGTGAAGCCTATACTGTAATTTTGTAAATTGGGAAAATATTGTAATACTTTGGTCCTTTCGTCCTGTAATCTCTCATGTTGACTTGGGAAAAAGCCACTTTTTATCTCAGTACAAGAGGATGGAGACTATTTTACACTCAGTCACAAGGTGGCAGCAAATGTCAAGTTTTTATAATTACATAGTATCTGTAGCTAAGAGAATCTGTTTTGTTTTTCTTTTAAATTAAGACCCCTATTTGGAATTGCTGCATTGATAAAGTATGTGGAATGTAATACTACAGTCATCTTAGAATATTAGACTATTTCCATTTGAAACATGATTAAGTATTGAAACCATTTTACAGGAAAAAATAAAAATGTGATAACTTCAGTATAAGTAGCCTTACAACTTTTAATCATATGTATCAGTATTCTTTTTCCAGTTTTAAAGATAACATCAAAGTTTTCAACTTGGACAAAGGAATAATAACATTTTTAGCAGTAGACCCATTGAGGACGCTTATTGAAGGGAAAGAACTACATTTGTAATAACACCATGTTCCATCCTTGGGTGGCAGTACATAATATGATATTGTCTGAACAAGCACCAGTACAAGCACCACTAGATATTTATTGACTAAATGATTAAAATAAAGGATAAGAAAACCTTATAGAGTAGATCCAACTTTACAAGGAATAAGGATTTATTTTTGTTTATATGTGCATATAATATTCAGGTATTAATATACTTTAGTGTAAACATTGAAAATTTGTTCATGAAGAGATATCAGGGCACATTTCACAAATTTTTATTGGGCACATAATATGTAACAGACATTGTACTAGGCAGCAGGTTTATAGTGGTGAATAAGACAGACTAGACCCTGCCTGTATTATCAAACAGATTGCTAACACTAAATCTAAGGTAATAAGTTATTGCATCTATGAGATATAATCTAGGATCATTTAAAATGTAAGAAAGAATTTTCAGTATTAAAACTTCTGGCAATAAAATATTAAAATACTGCATTTCACAGTTTTAGTCATATGGGTAGGTAACATCTTAAAGTAGGATATAACCTATATTGATACACAAAGATTCCTTCTTTGATCTAACATTATATTAAAGTTTCCTTTATTAGAATTTATTCCTTCCTTTCATTAGCTGAGTTGTGTGGTGCTTTGTCATTTGTTTTTTGATATCTCTTCACCTAATTAGTTACACATTTTGGAGGGCCTTGCATATACAGTTGACTTAAACAACACAAGGATGAGGGGTGTTGACCCTCCATGCAGTAGAAAATCCGAGAATAACAGATTTGGCCCTCTGTATACATGGTTGCTCCATATCTGAGGTTCCATATCCATGGATTCATCCAACCTTGGAATGTGTAGTACTGTAGTATTTACTATTGAAAAAATCCACATATAAGTGGACCTGCACAGTTGAAACCTGTGATATTCAAGGGTCAACTGTATTAGTATAGAACAAGTAGAAATTTCTCTTTGGGATTCCACTATGATGTGTTTTCTTGGGCTGAGAAGAAATTATAATATTTTAAATAAATAAGAAATAATATTTAGACAGGGTGGGTATGTGAAGCCCTAGATTAATTCCATGTGTTAGTTTATTCACACACATATTTAAGGTGTTTCATGTTCAAGGACCACTCTAGGTGCTGGAAAACCAGTGGCAAGGAAAACAGACACAGTCCCTACTCTCAGGGAGCTCTAATCATACAACAGCACAGATGAGTACATAATTACATGATGAGATAGGGAAAAGTGCTTGGTCCTCTAAGAGCATAGGAATCTGATGCAGATCAGGGTGTCAGAGGAGGCTTCCTTGAAGTGGTCACATGTGCAGAGATCTGAAGGGGTGAAAAGACCTGACTGCAGAAACTGGTGGGTGTGGGCTGGTAGCAAAGTAGATTTGAGTTTTGAAAAGATATCTCTAGCTTCAGTGTAGAGACATATCGAATTCAGGGAGATAAATTAGGAGAAATGATAAATAGTGGCAGTGAAGAGAGAGGGACAGATATAAGAGGTATTTAAAATTCAGGTGGTAAAATTGAAGGGCATGCTGATTGATGTGATTAGACCTGTGGAGTTTAGGAATGGGGAGGCGCAAGAGATGATACTTTGTTTTCCGAGTTATACAAAGATGGCAACATTCACCACTATTCAGAGGAAAGAAACCATATTTGTTTTAGACATCTTGAGTTTGAGGATGTTTCCGTTCAAAGGGAACTAGAGAAGGCAGTAAGAATACATTGGTCTGGAACTTTATTAAAGGATGAGCCTGGGCCAAAGTTATAAATTTAGGATTCATTAGATTGTCGATGATTATTGAGATTGTCTAGAAGAGAGGGTAGAACAAGAAGAGAAAGCAGCTTAAACTGAGCCTTGGGGGAACTCCTGACTCCACTGGCAGAAGAGCCTGCAAGAGGGACCAAAAAGGAGCAGCTAGAGAGTCGGGGGTGGGCGTGGGAGCCAATAGAGGAAGGTGCTGCAGAAAATCAAGGGAAGAGAGTGTTTCAGCTGGAGTGTTTCATGCTGCTGAGAAGTTGTAATAAGAATGGGATATAGAGGCAGGGTCAAGATGTGTGGGGTGGGAAGATGCAGAGATAGCATCTCCCCACAACTAGGGCACCTGCTGGCTGCTTGTGTGGGACTCTGATCCCCAAGGAGATGGGAGGAACCCCAAAGTGAACCGGCAGCTTGCAGAATCCTGGTTCACAAGGCCGGGGTCTGGCCGAAGCTCCTGCAGTGGGAACTCCGAGTCCAAACCACTGGACTAACAGAGAACCTCAGATCCCAGGGAATATTCATCAGACTGAGGTCTCAAGGAGGTCCTCATCTCAGCACCAACACCCAGCTCTACACAATAGCCTACAAACTCCAGTGTTGGAAGCCTCGGGCCAAACAACCAGTAACACAGGAACACAATCCCCCTCATAAAAAAACAAACAAACAATGAGATGGCCAAAAAACATGTCACAGATGAAGAAGCAAGGTAAAAACCTGCAAGACCAAATAAATGAAGAGGAAATAGGCAATCTACCTGAAAAAGAATTTATAGTAATGATAATAAAGATGATCCAGAATCTCGGAAATAGAATGGAGGCATGCATTGAGAAAATACAGGAAATGTTTAACAAAGATCTAGAAGAAGTAAAGAACAAACAACAGAAATGAACAACACAATAATGGAAATGAAAAATACACCAGAAGGAATCAATAACAGAATAATGGAGGCAGAAGAACGAATAAGTGAGCTGGAAGGCAACATGGTGGAAATAACTGCTGAGGAGCAGAAAAAAGAAAAAAGAATGAAAATAATTAAAAACAATCTCAGAGACCTCTGGGACAACACGAGACGCACCAACATTCGAATTACTGGGGTCCCAGAAGAAGAGAAAAAGAAAGGGTCTGAGAAAATACTTGAAGAGATTATAGTTGAAAACTTCCCTAACATGGGAGAGGAAATAGTCAATCAAGTCCAGGAAGCACAGAGAGTCCCATACAGGATAAACTCTAGGAAAAGCACACCAAGACATATATTAAACCAACAAAAATTAAATTCAAAGAAAAAATAATAAAAGCATCAAGGGAAAAACAAAAAACATACAAAGGAGTCCCCATAAGGTTATCAGCTGATTTTTCAGTGGAAACTGCAGGCCAGAAGGTAATGGCAGTATATACTTAAAGTGATGAAAGAGAAAAACCTAAAACCAAGATTACTCTATCCAGCAAGGATCTCATTCAGATTTGATGGAGAAGTCAGAAGCTTTTCAGATAAAAGCTAAGAGAATTCAGCACCACCAAACCAGCTTTACAATAAATGCTAAAGAAACTTCTCTGAGTAGGAAACACAAGAGAAGGAAAAAACCCACAAAAACAAACCCAAAACAATTAAGAAAATGGTAATAGGAATGTACATATCGATAATAGCCTTGAATGTAAATGGATTAACTGCCCCAACCAAAAGACACAGACTGGCTGAATGGATACAAAAACAAGACCCATATATATGCTGTCTACAAGAGACCCACTTCAGACCTAGAGACACATACAGACTGAAAGTGAAGGGATGGAGAAAGATATTCCATGCAAATGGAAATCAAAAGAAAGCTGGAGTAGCAATACTCATATCAGATAAAATAGACTTTAAAATGAAGACTGTTACAAGAGATAAGGAGGGATACTACATAATGATCAAAGGATCAATCCAAGAAGAAGATATAACAATTATAAATATTTATGTACCCAACATAGGAGCACCTCAATACATAAGGAAAATGCTAACAACCAGGTAACACAATAATAGAGGACTTTAACACCCCACTTACACCAATGGATAGATCATCGAGACAGAAAATAAATAATGAAACACAAGCTTTAAATGACACAGTAGACCAGATAGATCTAATTGATATTTATAGAACATTTCACCCAAAAGTGACAGAATGCACTTTCTTCTCAAGTGCACACGGAACATTCTCCAGGATAGATCACATCTTGGGTCACAAATCAAGCCTTGGAAAATTTAAGAAAATTGAAATTGTATTATGCAACTTTTCTGACCACAACGCTATGAGATTGGAAATCAATTACAGGAAAAAAAACCTGTAAAAAACACAAATACATGGAGGCTAAACAGTGCACTACTAAATAACCAAGAAATCACTGAAGAAATCAAAGAAGAAATAAAAAAATACATAGAAACAAATGATGATGAAATCACAATGACCCCAAACCTATGAGTGCAGTAAAAGCAGTTCTAAGAGGGAAGTTTATAGCAATACAATCTCACCTCAAGACATAAGAAAATTCTCAAATAAACAATCTAACCCTACACTTAAAACAACTAGAGAAAGAAGAACAAACAGAACCCAAAGTCAGTAGAAGGAAAGAAATCATAAAGATCAGAGCAGAAATAAATGAAATAGAAACAAAGACAACAATAGCAAAGATCAATAAAACTAAAAACTTGTTCTTTGAGAAGATAACAAAATAGATAAACCCTTAGACAGACTGATCAAGAAAAAAAGGGAGAGGACTCAAATCAATAAAATTAGAAATGTAAAAGGAGAAATCACAACTGACATTGCAGAAATACAAAGGATTATAAGAGACTACTACAAACAACTATACGCCAATAAAATGGACAACCACGAAGAAATGGACAAATTCTTGGACAAATGGACAAAACTTTCCAAGACTGAACCAGGAAGAATTAAAAGTATAAACAGACCTATCACAAGTAATGAAATTGAAACCGGAATTAAAAATCTTCCAACAAAAAGAAGTCCAGGACCAGATGGCTTCACAGGTGAATTCTATCAAACATTTAGAGAAGAGCTCACACTGATCCTTTTCAAACTCTTCTAAAATATAGCAGAGGGAGGAACACTCCCAAATTCATTCTACAAAACCACATCACCCTGATACCAAAACCAGAAAAAGATATCACCCACAAAAAGGAAAATTATAGACCAATATCACTGATGAACATAGATGCAAAAATCCTGAACAAAATACTAGCAAACAGAATCCAACAGCACATTAAAAGGATCATACACCATGATCAAGTGGGATTTATCCCAGGGATGCAAGGATTCTTCAATATATGCAAATCAATCAATGTGATACACCACGTTAACAAATACAGGAATAAAAACCATATGATTATCTCAATAGATGCAGGAAAAGCTTTTGACAAACTTCAACATCAATTTATGATAAAACTCTCCAGAAAATGGGCATAGAGGGAATCTACCTCAACATAATAAAGGCCATATATGACAAACCCACAGCAAGCATCATACTCAATGGTAAACAACTGAAAGCATTTCCACTAAGATCAGGAACAAGACAAGGATGTCCACTCTTGCCACTCTTATTCAACATAGTTTTGGAAGTCCTTGCCACAGCAATCAGAGAAGAAAAAGAAAAGGAATACAAATTGGAAAAGAAGAAGTAAAACTGTCACTGTTTGCCAATGACATGATACTATTCATAGAATATCCTAAAGATGCCACCAGAAAACTACTAGAACTAATCAATGAACTTCATAAGGTTGCAGGATACAAAATTAATGCACAGGAATCTCTGGCATTCCTATACACCAACAATGAAAAATCAGAAAGAGAAATTAAGGAAACACTCCCATTTACCACTGCAACAAAAAGAATAAAATACCTAGGAATAGACCTGCCTAAGGAGGCGAAAGACTTGTACTCAGAAACTATAAAACAATGCTGAAAGAAGTCAAAGATGACATAAACAGATGGAGAAATATACCATGTTCTTGGATGAGAAGATTCAATATTGTGAAAATGACTATACTACTCAACGCAATCTACAAATTCAATGCAATCCCTATCAAACTACCAATGGAATCCTTCACAGAATTAGAACAAAAAATTTTACAATTCATATGGAAACGCAAAAGATCCCGAATAGCCAAAGCAATTTGAGAAACAAAAATGGAGTTGGAGGAATCAGGCTCCCTGACTTCAGACTATACCACAAAGCTACAGTAATGAAGATAGTATGGTGCTGGCACAAAAACACAAATATATATATCAATGATACAGGATAGAATGCCCAGAGATAAACCCACGCACATGTGGGGACTTAATTTATGACAAAGGAGGCAAGAACATACAATGGAGAAAAGACAAACTCTTCAATAAGTGCTGGTAAAACTGGACAGCTACACGTAAAAGAATGAAATTAGAATGCTACTTAACACCATACACAAAAATAAACTCCAAATGGATTAAAGACTCAAATGTAAGACCAGACACTATAAAACTCTTAGAGGAAAAACACTCTTTGACATAAGATCTTTTTTCTCCCACCTCCTAGAGTAATAGAAATAAAAACAAAAATAAACAAATAGGACTTAATTAAACTTAAAAGCTTTTGCACAGCCAAGGAAACCATAAACAAGACAAAAAAAGACCACTCTCAGAATGGGAGAAAATATTTGCAAATGAAACAACAGGCAGGATTCATCTCCAAAATATACAAACAGCTCGTGGAGCTCAATATCAAAAAAACCAATCCAGTTAAAAAATGGGTGGAAGACCTAAATTGACATTTCACCAAGGAAGGCATACAGATGGCCAAGAGGCACATGAAAAGATGCTCAACATCACTAATTAGTAGTGAAATGCAAATCAGAACTACAAAGAGGTATCACCTCATGCCAGTCAGAATGGTTATTATCAAAAAATCTAGAAACAATAAATGCTGGAAAGGGCATGGTGAAAAGGGAACCCTTCTGCACTGTTGGTGGGAATGTAAATTAATACAACCACTATGGAAAACAGTATGGAGGTTCCTTAAAAAACTAAACATAGAACTACCATACGACCCAGCAATCCCACTACTGGGCATATACCCTGAGAAAACCATAATTCAAAAAGAGTCATGTACCACAGTGTTCATTGCAGCTCTATTTACAATAGCCAGGCCATGGAAGCAACCTAAGTGTCCATCAACAGATGAATGGATAAAGAAGATGTGACACATATATACAATGGAATATTACTCAGCCATAAAAAGGAACAAAATTGAGTTATTTGTAGTGAGGTGGATGGACCTAGAGTCTGTCATACAGAGTGAAGTAAGAAAAAAATACTATATGCTACCACATATATATGGAATCCCCCTCCCCACCCAAAAAAATGGTACTGATGAACATAGTTGCAGGGCAGGAATAAAGAGGTGGACATAGAAAATGGACTTGTGGACATGGAGTGGGAGGGTGAAGCTGGGGCAAAGTGAGAGTAACATCAACATAAATACACTACCGGATATAAAATAGTTGGCTGGTGGGAAGCAGCAACATAGCACAGATCAGCTCGGTGGTTTGCGATGACCTAGAAGGGTGGGAGGGAGGCTCAAGAGGGAGGAGATATGGGGACGTGTATGCATATGGCTGATTGGCTTTGTTGTGCAACAGAAACTGACACTGTAGTGTGAAGCCATACTCCAATAAGCACTAAATAAAAGAATGGGATATAAAAAATATTGACAATTCTCAACAAATGAGTTTTCTACATTAACATTTGTAAAATGTGCGTTTTCCTTTTATTTAGGCACCTCTACTATGCTGCTTACTAGAGTAAACTGTGCAGATTGGTCTCATGTATGTGCCAAGCAAAATGTTACTGAATTTCCTGTTGTAAAGATGTACAAGGAAGGCGAGAACCCGGTATCTTATGCTGGTATGCTAGGAACTGAAGATCTCCTAAAATTTATCCAGCTGTAAGTATTCAGCTTCACCCTAAGGTTTTTAAAATGTTAGGTCTATAAAAGTTCTAATTCCCATACTTTGCTGACACACTTTGGATAGGTTGAGGAGGTATGAATTGAGATCACAGGGAAAACACTAATGAGCAGAGCCTATCTACTACATTCCATCACCTTTAGGGAGATAGAAATTTTGTTTAATGAGGCTGATTTTTTGTTTAGAATAGTATTTAATTGTCTTTATTTTGTCAGATGCTTATCCTGTGGAATATGCTACGTTCAGTATATTTTATTATTTTTTTACAAGAAGAAAAGTATCTTTAATAATTAATTTTGAATATAGTTAAATATTCATCCAGCAACAGGATTTCATGCCCAGTGAACATTACATCTGTCCAAGAAGCAGAAGAATATTTAAGTGGGAAATTACATAAAGACCTGATCTCCTATTCTAGCGTGTCAGTACTGGGGCTGTTTAGTCCAACTATGACAACAGGTAAGTGCAATTGAACATTTGAATTATATAATATATAACTAAAGACTCGTTTACTAGGTTTTTTTTTGAAAGAATATCTTTTTAAATTATAGAGAATTCAATTAGAGAATTTTGAAAATACAGGAAATTTTGAAGAAAAAAATAAAAATCTGTAATTATTTAGAGTTGTTGAACTTTAATGTAATTCCTTCCCTGTTTTTCTGTGTACCGATATATTGCATATTTATATACATTTTAATGTAATTGGGCTAGTACTATGTATTTAGGTTAGTATCTGCTGTTTTTATTTAACATTAAGTGGGTGACTTTTTTCATGTGGTTAATATTCTTCAAAAACATCATGGCTTCAAAACATATAATATTTGATTGGATGAATATACCATAATTTATTTAACTATTTGCCAACAAATAATATTTTTGTTTCCCTTTTTTCTTTTTGCTATATGGAAAGAATATTTTTATTTATGAATCTTTTTGTAGATTTTAGGATTCCCTATGTACAGTATCATCTCATCTGCAAACAGTGACAGCTTTACTTCCTCTTTTCCGATTTGGATTCCTTTTATTTCTTTTTCTTCTCTAATTGCTGTGGCTAAAACTTCCAAAACTATGTTGAATAAGAGTGGTGAGAGTGGATAACCTTGTCTTGTTCCTGACCTTAGAGGAAATGGGTTCAGTTTTTCACCATTGAGAATGATGTTGGCTGTGGGTTTGTCATATATGTCATATATGTCATATATGGCCTTTATTATGGTGAGGTAAGTTCCCTCTATGCCTACTTTCTGGAGGGTTTTTATCATAAATGGGTGTTGAATTTTCTCGAAAGCTTTTTCTGCATCTATTGAGATGATCATATGGTTTTTATTCTTCAGTTTGTTAATATGGTGTATCACATTGATTGATTTGCGTATATTGAAGAATCCTTGCATTCCTGGGATTAACGCACTTGATCATGGTGTATGATCCTTTTAATGTGCTGTTGGATTCTGTTTGCTAGTACTTTGTTGAGGATTTTTTCATCTATGTTCATCAGTGGTATTGGCCTGTAGTTTTCTTTCTTTTTGACATCTTTGTCTGGTTTGATGGTGATGGTGGCCTCGTAGAATGAGTTTGGAAGTGTTCCTCACTCTGCTATATTTTGGAAGAGTTTGAGAAGGATAGGTGTTAGCTCTTCTCTAAATGTTTGATAGAATTCGCCTGTGAAGCCATCTGGTCCTGAACTTTTGTTTTTTGGAAGATTTTTAATCACAGTCTAAATTTCAGTGCTTGTGATTGGTCTGTTTATATTTTCTATTTCTTACTGGTTCGCTCTCAGAAGGTTGTGCTTTTCTAAGAATTTGTCCATTTCTTCCAGATTGTCCCTTTTATTGACATACAGTTGCTTGTAGTAATCTCTCATGATCCTTTGTATTTCTGCAGTGTCAGTTGTTACTTCTCCATTTTCACTTCTAATTCTATTAATTTGAGTCTTCTCCCTTTTTTTCTTCATGAGTCTGGCTAATGGTTTATCAATCTTGTTTATCTTCTCAAAGAACTAGCTTTTACTTTTATTGATCTTTGCTATTGTTTCCTTCATTTCTTTTTCATTTATTTCTGATCTCATCTTTATTATTTCTTTCCTTCTGCTAACTTTGAGGTTGTTTTGTTCTTCTTTCTCTAATTGCTTTAGGTATAAGGTTAGGTTGTTTACTTGAGTTGTTTCTTGAGGTACAACTGTATTGCTCTATACTTCCCTCTTATAGAACTGATTTTGCTGCATCCCATACGTTTTGGGTTGTCGGTTTTTTTTTTCTTTTCTTTTTGCGGTATGCGGGCCTCTCACTGTTGTGGCCTCTCCCGTTGCGGAGCACAGGCTCCGGATGCGCAGGCCCAGCGGCCATGGCTCATGGGCCCAGCCGCTCCGCGGCATATGGGATCCTCCCAGACCGGGGCACGAACCCGTATCCCCTGCATCGGCAGGCGGACTCTTAAGCACTGCACCACCAGGGAGGCCCGGGGTTGTCGTTTTTTCACTGGCATTTTTTTCTAGGTATTTTTTGATTTCCTCTTTGATTTCTTCAGTAATCTCTTGGTTATTTAGTGTATTGTTTAGCCTCCATGTGTTTGTAATGTTTACAGATTTTTTCCTGTAATTGATATCTAGTCTCATAGCGTTATGGTTGGAAAAGATACCTGATACGATTTCAGTTTTCTTAAATTTACTGAGGCTTGATTTGCGACCCAAGATATGATCTATCCTGGAGAATGTTCCATGAGCACTTGAGAAGAAAGTGTATTCTGTTGTTTTTGGATGGAATGTCCTATAAATATCAATTAAGTCCATCTTGTTTAATGTATCACTTAAAGCTTGTGTTTCCTTATTTATTTTCATTTTGGATGATCTGTCCATTGGTGAAAGTGGGCTGTTAAGGTCCCGTACTATGATTGTGTTACTGTCAATTTCCCCTTTTATGGCTGTTAGCATTTGCCTTATGTATTGAGGTGCTCCTATGTTGGGTGCATAAATATTTACAATTGTTATATCTTCTTCTTGGATTGATCCCTTTATCATTATGTAGTGTCCTTCTTTGTCTCTTCTAGTAGTCTTTATTTTAAAGTCTATTTTGTCTGATATGAGAATTGCTACTCCAGCTTTCCTTTGGTATCCATTTGCATGGAATATCTTTTTCCATCCCCTCACTTTCAGTCTGTATGTATCCCTAGGTCTGAAGTGGGTCTCTTGTAGACAGCATATATATGGGTTTTGTTTTTGTATCCATTCAGCCATGTATGTCTTTTGGTTGGAGCATTTAATCCATTTACACTTAAGGTAATTATCTATATATATGTTCCTATTACCGTTTTCTTTATTGTTTTGCATTTGTTATTGTAGGTGTTTTCCTTCTCTTGTGTTTCCTGCCTAAAGAAGTTCCTTTATCATTTTTTGTAAAGCTGGTTTGGTGGTGCTGAATTCTCTTAGCTTTTGCTTGTCTGTAAAGTTTTTAATTTCTCCATCGAATCTGAATGAGATCCTTTCTGGGTAGAGTAATCGTGGTTGTAAGTTTTTCCCTTTCATCACTTTAAATATGTCCTGCCACTCAGTTCTGGCTTGCAGAGTTTCTGCTGAAAGATCAGCTGTTAACCTTATGGGGATTCTCTGTATGTTATTTGCTGTTTTTCCCCTGCTGCTTTTAATATGTTTTCTTTGTATTTAAGTTTTGATAGTTTGATTAATATGTGTCTTGGCATGTTTCTCCTTGGATTTATCCTGTATGGGACTCTCTGTGCTTCCTGGACTTGATTAACTATTTCCTTTCCCATATTAGGGAAGTTTTCAACTATCATCTCTTCAAATATTTTCTCAGCCCCTCTCTTTTTCTCTTCTTCTTCTGGGGCCCCTATAATTCGAATGTTGGTGCATTTAATGTTATCCCAGAGGTCTCTGAGACTGTCATCAGTTCTTTTCATTCTTTATTCTGCTCTGCAGTAGTTATTTCCACTATTTTATCTTCCAGGTCACTTACCCGTTCTTCTCTCTCAGTTATTCTGCTATTAATTCCATCTAGAGAATTTTTAATTTCATTTATTGTGTTGTTCGTCATTGTTTGTTTGCTCTTTAGTTCTTCTAGGTCCTTGTTAAATGTTTCTTGTATTTTTTCCATTCTATTTCCAAGATTTTGGATCACCTTTACTATCATTATTCTGAATTCTTTTTCAGGTAGACTGCCTATTTCCTCTTCATTTGTTTGCCCTGGTCGGTTTTTACCTTCCTTCTTCATCTTCTGTGTATTTTTCTGTCTTCTCAGTTTGCTTAACTTACTGTGTTTGGGGTCTCCTTTTCTCAGGCTGCAGATTTGTCGATCCCGTTGTTTTTGGTGTCTACCCCTAGTGACTAAGGTTGGTTTAGTGGGTTGTGTAGGCTTCCTGGTGAAGCGGACTAGTGCATGTGCTTTGGTGGATGAGGCTGGACCTTGTCTTTCTGGTGGGCACAACTATGTCCAGTGGTGTGTTTTGGGGTGTCTGTGACCTTATTATGATTTTAGGTAGCCTCTCTGCTAATGGGTGGGATTGTGTTCCTGTCTTGCTAGTTGTTTGGCATAGGGTGTCCAGCACTATAGCTTGCTCGTCGTTGAATGGTGCTGGGTGTTAGCACTGAGATCAAGATCACTGGGAGAGCTTTTGCCATTTAATATTATATTGAGCCAGGGGGTCTCTGATGGAACAATGGTCTCTTGCCTCTTAGGCAGTTCTAGACATTTCCTGAGACTCCCTTTGGGCTAGCTGTGGTGCACTAGCCCCCTTCAGGCTGTGTTCACGAAGTCAACCCCAGTCCTCCCCCTGGGATCGGAACTTCGAAGCCTGAGCCTCAGCTCCTAGCCCCCACCCGTCTCGGCGGATGAGCAGACAAGCCTTTCAGGCTGGTGAGTGCTGATAGGCACAATCCTCTGTGTGGAGATCTCTCCACTTTGCCCTCTGCACCCGTATTGCTGTGCTCTCCTCCATGGCTCTGAAGCTTCCCCCCAGCCCACCACCCATCTCTGCCTGTGAAGGGGCTTCCTAGTGTTTGGAAACTTTTCCTCCTTCACAGCTCCCTCCCAGAGGTGCAGGTCCTGTCCCTATTCTTTTGTCTCTGTGTTTTCTGTTTTCTTTTGCCCTACCCAGGTACGTGGGGAGTTTCTTGCCTTTTGGGAAGTCTGAGGTCTTCTACCAGCATGCAGTAGGTGTTCTGTAGCAGTTGTTCCACATGTAGATGTATTTGTGGGGAGGAAGGTGATCTCCATGTCTTACTCTCTGCCATCTTGAAGGTCGCTCCCAAAACAGTCTTGAGAAAGAAAAAAGGAGCTGGAGGAATCAGGCTCCCTGACTTCAAACTATACTACAAAGCTACAGTAATCAAGACAGCACAAGAACAGAAATATAGATCAATGGAACAGGATAGAAAGCCCTGAGATAAACCGATGCACATATGGTCATCTTATCTTTGATAAAGGAGGCAAGAGTGTATAATGGAGAACAGGCAGCCTCTTCAAGAAGTAGTGCTGGGAAAGCTGGACAGCTACCTGTAAAAAATGAAATTAGAACACTCCCTAACACCATACACAAAAATAAACTCAAAATGGATTAAACACCTAAATGTAAGGCCAGACGCTATAAAACTCTTAGAGGAAAACATAGGCAGAACACTCTATGACATAAATCACAGCAAGATCCTTTTTGCCCCACCTCCTAGAGAAATGGATATAAAAACAAACATAAACAAATGGCACCTAATGAAACTTAAAATCTTCTTCACAGCAAAGGAAACCATAAAAAAGATGAAAAGACAACCCTTATAATGGGAGAAAATATTTGCAAATGAAGCAACTGACAAAGGATTAATCTCCAAAATATACACGCAACTAATGCAGCTCAATCTCAAAGAAACAAACAACCCAATCAAAAAATGGGCAGAGGACCTAAATAGACATTTCTCCAAAGAAGATATACAGATTGCCAATGAACAGATGAAAGGATGCTCAACATCACTAATCATTAGAGAAATGCAAATCAAAACTACAATGAGGTATCACCTCACACCAGTCAGAATGGACATCATCAAAAAAATCTACAAACAATAAATGCCGCATAGGGTGTGGAGAAAAGGGAACCCTCTTGCAGTGTTGGTGGGAATGTAAATTGATACAGCCACTATGGAGAACAGTATGGAGCTTTCTTTAAAAACTAAAAATAGAACTACCATATGACCCAGCAATCCCACTACTTGGCATATACCAAGAAAACCATAATCCAAAAAGAGTCATGTACCACAGTGTTCATTGCAGCACTATTTACGATAGCCAGGACATGGAAGCAACCTAAGTGTCTATTGACAGATGAATGGATAAAGAAGATGTGGCACATATATACAGTGGAATATTACTCAGCCATAAACAGAAAGGAAATTGAGTTATTTGTAGTGAGGTGGATGGTCCTAGAGTCTGTCATACAGAGTGAAGTAAGTCAGAAAGAGAAACAAATACTGTATGCTAACACATATATATGGAATCTAAGAAAAAAATGGTTCTGATGAACCTAGGGGCAGGACAGGAATAAAGACAGCTGTAGAGAAAGGTCTTGAGGACACGGGGAGGGGGAAGTGTAAACTGGGACAAAGTTAAGAGAGTAGCATTGACTACATACACTACCAAATGTAAAATAGATAGCTAGTGGGAAGCAGCTGCATTGCACAGGGAGATCAGCTCAGTGATTTGTGACCACCTAGAGGGATGGTATAAGGAGGGTGGGAGGGAGATGCAAGAGTGAAGCAATATGGGACATACATATACATATAGCTGATTCACTTTGTTATACAGCAGAAACCAACACAACATTGTAAAGCAATTATATTGCAATAAAGATGTTAAAAATTATTTTATTGACGTATAGTTGATTTACAATGTTGTGTTAATTTCAGCTGTACAGCAAAGTGACTCAGTAATACATATATATTCTTTTTCATATTCTTTTCCATTATGGTTTATTACACGATATTGAATATAGTTCCCTGTGCTATACAGTAGGACCTTGTTTTTTATCCATCCTATATATAATAGTTTGTTCCTGTTAATCCCAAACTCCCAATCCTTCCTTCCCACACACTCCTCCCCCACTTGGCAACCACAAGTCTGTTCTCCATGTCTGTGAGTCTGTTTCTGTTTCATAGATATGTTCATTTGTGTTGTATTTTAGATTCCACATATAAGTGATATCATATGGTATTTGTCTTTCGCCTTCTGACTGACTTTGCTTAGTATGATAATCTCTAGGTCCATCCATCTTGCTACAAATGCATTTTTTCATGCTTTTTAATGGCTGAGTAGTGTTCCATTGTGTGTGTGTGTGTGTGTGTGTGTATCTATCTATCTATCTATCTATCTCACTCCTTCTTCCTCCATTCATCCTTCAGTGGACATTTAGGTTGTTTCCATGTCTTGGCTATTGTGAATAGTGCTGCTGTGAACATAGGGGTGCTTGTATCTTTTCGAATTATAGTTATGTCTGGGTATATGCCCGGGAGTAGGATTGCTGGATCATATTGCAACTCTATTTTTAGTTTCTTGAGCAACCTCCATACTGTTTTCCATAATGGCTGCACCAATTTACATTCCCACCAACAGTCTAAGAGGGTTCCCTTTTCTCAACACCCTCTCCAACGTTTATTATTTTTAGACTTTTTAATGATGGCCATTCTGACTGGTGTGAGGTGGTACCTCATTGTAGTTTTGATTTGCATTTCTCTAATAATTAGTGATGATGAGTATCTTTTCATGTCTCTGTTGGTCATCTGTATGTCTTCTTTGGAGAAGTGTCTATTTAGGTCTTCTGCCCATTTTTTGATTGGGTTTTTTGCTTTTTTTGTTATTGAGCTGTGTGAGCTGTTTGTATATTTTTGAAATTAAGCCCTTGTCGGTCACATCATTTGCAAATATTTTCTCCCAGTCTGTAGGTTGTCTTTTTGTTTTGTTTATGGTTTCCTTTGCTGTATAGAAGCTTGTAAGTTTGATTAGGTCCCATTTGTTTATTTTTGCTTTCATTTCCATTGCCTTGGGAGACTGAACTAAGAAAACGAATTCATCTTATATTTAATTTCAAATTAATATTTTTGCTTTCAGCTTTGATACAGTGCTTACAGCAATTAGTTTTACTTTTTTTTTTTACATAGTATCATTGTCTATAGTGTTCTTTTAATATTTCAACTTCTCTATTCTTAAACTCCTATTCTTTATTTATTTATTTTTTCTGTCCTTCATAGGACTGTGTCTTTCAGTAAGTTTTAAAGAAAGAGTACACAGGGCATTTTTTCTGACCAGTGGTATTACTTAGAATGTTATTATCTTGGCTTTGGAGATGGATGACTTCTCCAAAACCTGGGTAGCAAAACCCTTAGTGTTTTCCTCATCACGTCGACTGAAAAAAAGTGCATGAGAGTTGTGAGTTAAGCTTTATTTGAGGCAAAATGAGGACTATTGCCTGGGAGACAGCATCTCAGATAGCTCTGAGGAACTGCTCCAAAGAGGTAGTCAGTACATACGTAACTGTGGTGAAGGGGATACATGCAGTCAAGCACATATTTTGGCAGATTGCTGCTAGTCACAAGAAGGTTGTTGCTAGTCACAAGGAGCAGATGTCTCTGTTAATGATTTTAGTGCTGCTTTTCTAGATATGAGAAGATGCAAGAAACTGGGCCCATAAAATCTGAAAATAGCTGGCTATCTGAAGGCCTGTTCTGCCAGTTTTTCCCAGAGCACAGAGTGCTTCATTACTGATCTCACCCTGAACTCCTTTCAGGGTGTGTTGAAGGTTGGTGATAGCAGTGGCTAGTGACCTCATCCTTGCAGAGGCAGATGGCAAGTAACAATTTTTAGTTGGCAATCTCATGCTAACTCTTTCCATTTATGTAGCAAGCTTCCCTCCTTCTTATTTTTCTTTTATTTAAGATGAATTTCAAATTCTGAATGAAATATCTTAAGGATATTTGTATGGGAAGAACATCCCCAAAGTCTAGCATTATAATTGTATTTAGTAGATACTATTAAGTACTTATTAAATTTTGCTTTCTACAAATTGCTGTATAGTAATTTTCCCCTTCTACTTTGTCTTCAAAATTTAAAAAAATAAAAGCCAAAAGAACTCACTAGAAAGAAATAAAAGGAATGTTAATGTGTGCAATGTGGCTTACCATCTTAGAAAGCAAAATCCAGAGGGCATAACTTTTAAATTTGTATTCTCTCTATGAAAAATCATGAAGTAAATGACTCTGTGTTTTACTCCGGCTTTCCCTTTCTCTTGTTTTTGCACCCACAGTTGACTTTGTTTTCTACCTACCTCAAGTGCCTGGTGTCCTGAAGTTCTTGTTTATTATTTACACTGGGCCTCCTTCCAAAAAGAATTAGTCTTCATATAATAGAAAGCACAAATACAATAAAATCATTAAAACAAGGATAAGAGTTAAGCAATAAAAGTAGGGGATAATTATGTAGAATACCTAGAAACACTGCAGTTGATCATAAAACTTAACCCTGAGCAATCTGGTAGCAAATAGAAACAAAGATGAAATTTTTGCCAATTTATTATCATTATACAATAAATGGCAAACTAGAAGTTACGGTGCTGAGTCACCCATAGAGAAACTATTTCTCTGATTGTACATGCTTAGAGGAATTTTTCACATATGTATATATACATGTATATTTTATTTAGAGATCAATATAAGGAACAGTGTACTTGATCATATTTCTGTACAAATAAAATGATAAAATTTACATGTAGTTATCTCTCAACAGAAGTCAAAAGCATAATGTTAAAGTATATAAAGGTGGTCTGGTGTGCCAGAATGATGTAATCTGGATATGATGCTTTTTAATTATTTTACTGGATTGATTGTTTCTAAGCCTCTTTTTAAAAATTTTTTAATTTTTTTATTAGTTTCTGCTTTGTAACAAAGTGAATCAGTCATACATATACTTCTGTTCCCACATCCCTTCCCTCATGCATCTCCCTCCCTCCCACCCTCCCCATCCCACTCCTCCAGGCGGTCACAAAGCACCGAGCTGATCTCCCTGTGCTCTGCGGCTGCTTCCCACTATCTATCTACCTTACGTTTGGTAGTGTATATATGTCCGTGCTGCTCTTTCGTTTTGTCACAGCTTACCCTTCCCCCTCCCCATATCCTCAAGTCCATTCTCAAGTAGGTCTGTGTCTTTATTCCCGTTTTACCCCTAGGTTCTTCATGACATTTTTTTTAAATTCCATATATATGTGTTAGCATACGGTATTTGTCTTTCTCTTTCTGACTTACTTCACTCTGTATGACAGACTCTAGGTCTATCCACCTCATTACAAATAGCTCAGTTTCGTTTCTTTTGATGGCTGAGTAATATTCCATTGTATATATGTGCCACATCTTCTTTATCCATTCATCCGATGATGGACACTTAGGTTGTTTCCAGCTCCGGGCTATTGTGAATAGAGCTGCAATGAACATTTTGGTACATGTCTCTTTTTGAATTATGGTTTTCTCAGGGTATATGCCTAGTAGTGGGATTGCTGGATCATATGGTAGTTCTATTTTTAGTTTTTTAAGGAACCTCCATACTGTTCTCCATAGTGGCTGTACCAATTCACATTCCCACCAGCAGTGCAAGAGTGTTCCCTTTTCTCCACACCCTCTCCAGCATTTATTGTTTCTAGATTTCTTGATGATGGCCATTCTGACTGGTGTGAGATGATATCTCATTGTAGTTTTGATTTGCATTTCTCTAATGATTAATGATGTTGAGCATTCTTTCATGTGTTTGTTGGCAGTCTGTATATCTTCTTTGGAGAAATGCCTATTTAAGTCTTCTGCCCATTTTTGGATTGGGTTGTTTGTTTTTTTGCTATTGAGCTGCATGAGCTGTTTATAAATTTTGGAGATTAATCCTTTGTCAGTTGCTGCATTTGCAAATATTTTCTCCCATTCTGAGGGTTGTCTTTTGGTCTTCTTTATGGTTTCCTTTGCTGTGCAAAAGCTTTGAAGTTTCATTAGGTCCCATTTGTTTATCTTTGTTTTTATTTCCATTTCTCTAGAGGTGGGTCCATAAGGATCTTGCTGTGATTTATGTCATAGAGTGTTCTGCCTATGTTTTCCTCTAAGAGTTTGATAGTTTCTGGCCTTCCATTTAGGTCTTTAATCCATTTTGAGCTTATTTTTGTGTATGGTGTTAGGGAATGATCTAATCTCATACTTTTACATGTCCCTGTCCAGTTTTCCCAGCACCACTTAATGAAGAGGCTGTCCTTTCTCCACTGTACATTCCTGCCTCCTTTATCAAAGATAAGTTGACCATATGTGCGTGGGTTTATCTCTGGGCTTTCTATCCTGTTCCATTGATCTATCTTTCTGTTTTTGTGCCAGTACCACACTGTCTTCATTACTGTAGCTTTGTAGTATAGTCTGAAGTCAGGGAGCCTGATTCCTCCAGCTCCGTTTTTCGTTCTCAAGATTGCTTTGGCTATTCAGGGTCTTTTGTTTTTCCAAACAAATTTTGAAATTTTTTGTTCTAGTTCTGTGAAAAATGCCAGTGGTAGTTTGATAGGGATTGCATTGAATCTGTAGATTGCTTTGGGTAGTAGAGTCATTTTCACAATATTGATTCTTCCAATCCAGGAGCATGGTATATCTCTCCATCTATTTGTATCATCTTTAATTTCTTTCATCAGTGTCTTATAATTTTCTGCATACAGGTCTTTTGTCTCCTTAGGTAGGTTTATTCCTAGATATCTTATTCTTTTTGTTGCAATGGTAAATGGGAGTGTTTTCTTGATTTCATTTTCAGATTTTTCATCATTAGTGTACAGGAATGCCAGAGATTTCTGTGCATTAATTTTGTATCCTGCTACTTTACCAAATTCATTGATTAGCTCTAGTAGTTTTCTGGTAGCATCTTTAGGATTCTCTATGTATAGTATCATGTCATCTGCAAACAGTGACAGCTTTACTTCTTCTTTTCCAATTTGGATTCCTTTTATTTCCTTTTCTTCTCTGATTGCTGTGGCTAAAACTTCCAAAACTAAGTTGAATAAGAGTGGTGAGAGTGGGCAGCCTTGTCTTGTTCCTGATCTTAGTGGAAATGGTTTCAGTTTTTCACCATTGAGGACAATGTTGGCTGTGGGTTTGTCATATATGGCCTTTATTATGTTGAGGAAAGTTCCCTCTATGCCTACTTTCTGCAGGGTTTTTATCATAAATGGGTGTTGAATTTTGTCGAAAGCTTTCTCTGCATCTATTGAGATGATCACATGGTTTTTCTCCTTCAACTTGTTAATATGGTGTATCACATTGATTGATTTGCGTATACTGAAGAATCCTTGCATTCCTGGAATAAACCCCACTTGATCATGGTGTATGATCCTTTTAATGTGCTGTTGGATTCTGTTTGCTAGTATTTTGTTGAGGATTTTTGCATCTATGTTCATCAGTGATATTGGCCTGTAGTTTTCTTTCTTTGTGACATCCTTGCCTGGTTTTGGTATCAAGGTGATGGTGGCCTTATAGAATGAGTTTGGGAGTGTTCCTTCCTCTGAAATTGTTTGGAAGAGTTTGAGAAGGATGGGTGTTAGCTCTTCCCTAAATGTTTGATAGAATTCGCCTGTGAAGCCATCTGGTCTGGGGCTTTTGTTTGTTGGAAGATTTTTAATCACAGTTTCAATTTCAGTGCTTGTGATTGGTCTATTCATATTTTCTATTTCTTCCTGATTCAGTCTTGGCAGGTTGTGCATTTCTAAGAATTTGTCCATTTCTTCCAGGTTGTCCATTTTATTGGCATAGAGTTGCTTGTAGTAGTCTCTCATGATCTTTTGTATTTCTGCAGTGTCCGTTGTTACTTCTCCTTTTTCATTTCTAATTCTATTGATTTGAGTCTTCTCCCTTTTTTTCTTGATGAGTCTGGCTAATGGTTTGTCTATTTTGTTTATCTTCTCAAAGAACCAGCTTTTAGTCTTATTGATCTTTGCTATCATTTGCTTCATTTCTTTTTCATTTATTTCTGATCTGATCTTAATGATTTCTTTCCTTCTGCTAACTTTGGGGTGTTTTTGTTCTTCTTTCTCTAATTGCTTTAGGTGCAAGGTTAGGTTGTTTGCTCGAGATGTTTCCTGTTTCTTAAGGTGGGATTGTATTGCTTGAAACTTCCCCCTTAGAACTGCTTTGCTGCATCCCATAGGTTTTGGGTCGTCGTGTCTCCATTGTCATTTGTTTCTAGGTATTTTTTAATTTCCTCTTTGATTTCTTCAGTGATCACTTCGTTATTGAGTAGCATATTGTTTAGCCTCCATGTGTTTCTATTTTTTACAGATCTTTTCCTGTAATTGATGTCTAGTCTCATAGCATTGTGGTCAGAAAAGATACTTGATACAATTTCAATTTTCTTAAATTTACCAAGGCTTGATTTGTGACCCAAGATATGATCTATCCTGGAGAATGTTCCATGAGCACTTGAGAAAAATGTGTATTCTGTTGTTTTTGGATGGAATGTCCTATAAATATCAATTAAGTCCATCTTGTTTAATGTATCATTTAAAGCTTGTGTTTCCTTATTTATTTTCATTTTGGATGATCTGTCCATTGGTGAAAGTGGGCTGTTAAAGTCCCCTACTATGATTGTGTTAGTGTCGATTTCCCCTTTTATGGCTCTTAGTATTTGCCTTATGTATTGAGGTGCTCCTATGTTGGGTGCATAAATATTTACAATTGTTATATCTTCTTCTTGGATTGATCCTTTTATCATTATGTAGTGTCCTTCTTTGTCTCTTCTAGTAGTCTTTATTTTAAAGTCTATTTTGTCTGATATGAGAATTGCTACTCCAGCTTTCTTTTGGTTTCCATTTGCATGGAATATCTTTTTCCATCCCCTTACTTTCAGTCTGTATGTGTCTCTAGGTCTGAAGTGGGTCTCTTGTAGACAGCATATATATGGGTCTTGTTTTTGTATCCATTCAGCCAATCTGTGTCTTTTGGTGGGAGCATTTAGTCCATTTACATTTAAGGTAATTATTGATATGTATGTTCCTATTCCCATTTTCTTAATTGTTTTGGGTTCGTTATTGTAGGTCTTTTCCTTCTCTTGTGTTTCTTGCCTAGAGAAGTTCCTTTAGCATTTGTTGTAAAGCTGGTTTGGTGGTGCTGAACTCTCTCAGCTTTTGCTTGTCTGTAAAGGTTTTAATTTCTCCATCAAGTCTGAATGAGATCCTTGCTGGGTAGAGTAATCTTGGTTGCAGGTTTTTCTCCTTCATCACTTTAATTATGTCCTGCCAGTCCCTTCTGGCTTGTAGAGTTTCTGCTTAGAGATCAGCTGTTATCTTGATGGGGATTCCCTTGTGTGTTATTTGTTGTTTTTGCCTTGCTGCTTTTAATATGATTTCTTTGTGTTTAATTTTTGACAGTTTGATTAATATGTGTCTTGGCGTATTTCTCCTTGGATTTATTCTGTATGGGACTCTCTGTGCCTCCTGGACTTGATTAACTATTTCCTTTCCCATATTAGGGAAGTTTTCAACTATAATCTCTTCAAATATTTTCTCAGTCACTTTCTTTTTCTCTTCTTCTTCTGGAACCCCTATAATTCGAATGTTGGTGCATTTAATGTTGTCCCAGAGGTCTGTGAGACTGTCCTCTGTTCTTTTCATTCTTTTTTCTTTATTTTGCTCTGCATCAGTTATTTCCACTATTTTATCTTCCACCTCACTTATCCGTTCTTCTGCCTCAGTTATTCTGCTATTGATCCCATCTAGAGTATTTTTCATTTCATTTATTGTGTTTTTAATCAATGCTTGATTCATCTTGAGTTCTTCTAGGTCCTTGTTAACTGTTTCTTGCATTTTGTCTATTCTATTTCCAAGATTTTGGATCTTGGAAATAGAATCTTGGATCAGCTTTACTATCATTATTCTGAATTCTTTTTCAGGTAGACTGCCTATTACGTCTTCATTTGTTAGGTCTGGTGGGTTTTTATCTTGCTCCTTCACCTGCTGTGTGTTTTTCTGTCTTCTCATTTTGCTTATCTTACTGTGTTTGGGGTCTCCTTTTTGCAGGCTGCAGGTTCGTAGTTCCCGTTGTTTTTGGTGTCTGTCCCCAGTGGCTAAGGTTGGTTTAGTGGGTTGTGTAGGCTTCCTGGTGGAGGGGACTAGTGCCTGTGTTCTGGTGGATGAGGCTCGATCTTGTCTTTCTGGTGGGCAGGTCCACGTCTGGTTTTGTGTTTTGGGGTGTCTGCGGATTTTTTATGATTTTAGGCAGCCTCTCTGCTAATGGGTGGCATTGTGTTCCTGTCTTGCTAGTTGTTTGGCATAGTGTGTCCAGCACTGTAGGTTGCTGGTTGTTGAGTGAAGCTGGGTGTTGGTGTTGAGATGGAGATCTCTGGAAGTTTTTTGCCGTTTGATATTATGTGGAGCTGGGAGGTCTCTTGTGGACCAGTGTCCTGAAGTTGGCTGTCCCACCTCAGAGGCACAGCACTGACTCCTGGCTGCAGTGCCAAGAACCTTTCATCCACACGGCTCCTCAATTTGGGATGATTTATTGTCTATTCATGTATTCCACAGATGCAGGGTACATCAAGTTGATTGTGGAGCTTTAATCCACTGCCTCTGAGGCTGCTGGGAGAGATTTCCCTTTCTCTTCTTTGTTCTCACAGCTCCCTGGTCTCAGCTTTGGATTTGGCCCCGCCTCTGCATGTAGGTCGCCGGAGGGTGTCTGTTCTTCACTCAGACAGGACAGGGTTAAAGGAGCAGCCGCTTCGGGGACCTTGGCTCACTCAGGCCGGGGGGGATGGAGGGGCACGGAGTGCGGGGCGAGCCTGCAGCGGCAGAGGCCGGCGTGATGTTGCACCAGCCTGAGGCGCGCCATGCGTTCTCCCAGGGAAGCCATCCCTGGATCCCGGGACCCCGGCCGTTACGGGCTGCACAGGCTCCCAGAAGGGCGGCGTGGACAGTGACCTGCGCTCGCACAGAGCCCTCTTGGCGGCGGCAGCAGCAGCCCCAGAGTCCCACGCCCGTCTCTGGGCTCCGTGCTTTCAGCCGCGGCTCGCGCCCGTCTGTGGAGCTCCTTTAAGCAGCGCTCTTAATCCCCTCTCCTTGCGCACCAGGAAACCAAGAGGGAAGAAAAAGTCTCTTGCCTCTTCAGCAGCTCCAGAGTTTTCCCGGACTCCCTCCCGGCTAGCTGTGGCGCATTAGCCCCCTTCAGGCTGAGTTCTCGCCGCCAGCCTCAGTCCTCTCCCTGCGCTCTGACCGAAGCCCGAGCCTCAGCTTCCAGCACCTCCCGCCCTGGCGGGCAAGCAGACAAGCCTCTCGGGCTGGTGAGTGCCGGTCGGCACCGATCCTCTGTGTGGGAATCTCTCCGCTTTGCCGTACCCAGGTACGTGGGGAGTTTCTTGCCTTTTGGGAGGTCTGAGGTCTCCTGCCAGTGTTCAGTAGGTGTTCTGTAGGAGTTGTTCCACGTGTAGCTGTATTTCTGGTGTATCTGTCTTGGGTTTGTTTTTGTAGGTCTTTTCCTTCTCTTGTGTTTCCTGCATAGAGAAGTTCCTTTAGCATTTGTTGTAAAGCTGGTTTGGTGGTGGTGAATTCTCTTAACTTTTGATCGTCTCTAAAGGTTTTTATTTCTCTGTCAAATGTGAATGAGATCCTTGATGGGTAGAATAATCTTGGTTGCAGGTTTTTCCCTTTCATCACATTGATTATGTCCTGCCATTCCCTTCTGGCTTTCAGAGTTTCTGCTGAAGAATCTGCTATTAACCTTATGGGGGTTCCCTTGTATGTTAGTTGTTGTTTTTCCCTTGCTGCTTTTAATATGTTTTCTTTGTATTTAGTTTTTGATAATTTGATTGATATGTGTCTTTGCGTGTTTCTCCTTGGATTTATCTTGTATGGGACTCTCTGCACTTCCTGGACTTGATTAACTATTTCCTTTCCCATATTAGGGAAGTTTTCAACTATAATCTCTTCAAATATTTTCTCAGTCCCTTTGTTTTTCTCTTCTTCTTCTGGCACGCCTATTATTCAAATGTTGATGTATTTAATATTGTCCCTGAGGTCTCTGAGACTGTCCTCAATTCTTTGCATTCTTTATTGTGCTCTGCAGTAATTATTTTCACTATTTTATCTTCCAGGTCACTTATCCGTTCTTCTGCCTCAGTTATTCTGCTGTTGATTCCTTCTAGAGAATTTTTAATTTCATTTATTGTGTTGTTCATCATTGTTTGTTTGCTCCTTAGTTCTTCTAGGTCCTTGTTAAACATTTCTTGTATTTTCTCCATCCTATTTCCAGGATTTTGGATCATCTTTACTATCATTATTCTGCATTCTTTTTCAGGTAGATTGCCTATTTCCTCTTCATTTGTTTGGGCTGGTGGGTTTTTACCTTGTTCCTTCATCTGCTCTTTGTTTCTCTGTCTTCTCATTTTGCGTAACTTACTGTGTTTGGGGTCTCCTTTTTGCAGGCTGCAGCTTCGTAGATCCTGTTGTTTTTGGTTTCTGCTCCCAGTGGCTAAGGTTTGTTCAGTGGGTTGTGTAGGCTTCCTGGTGGAGGGGACTAGTGCTTGTGTTCCGGTGGATGAGGCTGGGTCTTGTCTTTCTGGTGGGTAGGTCCACGTGTGGTGTTGTGTTTTGGGGTGTCTGTTACCTTATTATTATTTTAGGCAGCCTGTCTGCTAATAGGTGGGGTTGTGTTCCTGTCTTTCTAGTTGTTTGTCATAGGGTGTCCCGCACTGGAGCTTGCTGGTCGTTGAGTGGAGCTGGGTCTTGGCATTGAGATGGAGATCTCTTGGAGCTTTTCGCTGTTTGATATTACATGGAGCTGGGAGGCCTCTGGTGGACCAGTGTCCTCAACTCGGCTTCCCCACCTCAGAGGCACAGGCCTGACGTCCTGTAAGAGAACCAAGACCCTGTCATCCACACGAAAAAGAGAAAAAGGGAAAAATATATATATATGTCGTCGCTCCCAAAGTCCACCTCCTCAATTTGGGATGCTTCGTTGTCTGTTCAGGTATTCCACAGATGCAGGGTACATCAAGTTGAGTGTGGAGCTTTAATCCTCTGCTCCTGAGGCTGCTGGGAGAGATTTCCTTTTCTCTTCTTTGTTTGCACAGCTCCTGGGGTTTTGCTTTGGATTTGGCCCTGCCTCTGTGTGTGGGTCGCCTGAGAGCTTCTGTTCCCACTCAGAGAGGACGGGTTTAAAGTAGCAGGTGATTAGGTGGCTCTGGCTCACTCAGGCCGGGGGGAGGGAGGGGTACAGATGCTGGGTGAGCCTGCGGTGGCAGAGGCCGGCGTGACGTTGCACCAGCCTGAGGCGTGCCATGTGTTCTCCCGGGGAAGTTGTCCCTGGATCCCGGGACCCTGGCAGTGGCGGGCTGCACAGGCTCCCAGGAGCGGAGGTGTGCATAGTGACCTGTGCTTGCACACAGGCTTCTTGGTGGCTGTAGCAGCAGCCCTAGTGTCTCATGCCCGTCTCTGGGGTCCATGCTGATAGCTGCGGCTCGTGCCCATCTCTGGAGCTCGTTTAGGTGGCACTCTTAATCCCCTCACCTCACACACCATGCAACAAAGAGGCAAGAAAAAGTCTCTTACCTCTTAGGTAGTTCCAGACCTTTTCCCAGACTCCCTCCTGGCTAGCCGTGGCTCACTAGCCCCCTTCAGGCTGTGTTCACGCAGCCAACCCCAGTCCTCTCCCTGGGATCTAAGCTCCGGAGCCCAAGCCTCAGCTCCCAGCCCACGCCCCTCCCGGCGGGTGAGCAGATGAGCCTCTCGGGCTGGTGAGTGCCGGTCGGCACCGATCCTCTGTGCGGGAATCTCTCCACTTTGCCCTCTGCACCCCTGTTGCTGTGCTCTCCTCCGCGGCTCCAAAGTTTCCCCCCCCACCACCTGCAGTCTCTGCCCGCGAAGGGGCTTCCTAGTGTGTAGAAACCTTTCCTCCTTCCCAGCTCCCTCCCAGAGGTGCAGGTCCTGTCCCTATTCTTTCGTCTCTGTTTTTTCTTTTCTCTTTTGCCCTACCCAGGTACGTGGGGGAGTTTCTTGCCTTTTGGGACGTCTGAGGTCTTCTGCCAGCGTTCAGTAGGTGTTCTGTTGGGGTTGTTGAATATGTAGATGTATTTCTGGTGTATCTGTGGGGAGGAAGGTGATCTCCTCGTCTTACTCTTGCGCCATCTTGAAGCTCCTAATGTATTTATTTTATGCAATTAAAATATGTTTAAAGTTAAAACAACTAAATATTGTATGTCACTGTTAATATTACACCTCAAGTATATTTATAGTGGTTAAAAAAACTTTTTATTTAGATAACTGATTATTTCCTTATATTTGGGTTGCCATATATTCTGACATATATGCAGTTTTCACCAAGGAGGAGAATGTGCCTTGTTTCAAATATTCAAAGGAGAATTTACACTTTGATTTAGTGGGAATGGATATGCAACTGAGGTCTACATTCTTAAATGCTCCCATTCCCCAAGGAACTTAGGATTTATGTACAAGTGGTTTCATGCAGAGGCTTGCAAGAAACGTATTCATGAGTTTAGAGTCTTCTTCATGAGGAAATTATATGGGAATATTAGTGTAATTTTCTTATCAAAGAAAGCTGAAACAGATTCCGTTATGTCATTGCTTTAGATAACAATCATCAATTATTGATCAGAATTTAGAGAAATTTCTCTTAGAAATGAAAGTACAGCACTCAGTTCTTTCTAGTTGCCTAGTTTTCTTATGAATCTTTTCTACTTTGGTATAGCACAGGCTAAAGAAAATATTTTCATGGGTTACTCATTTCTCATTAAATTTATGGTTATAAATGAGATCTCAATGCTGCCTGCTGGTGGATTTTGCCACTCTAGTAAGCTGGCTTTCCTACAGTGTTTCTCAGTCTTGTGGAAAGTATGCATCTTTTTTAAAGAAAACAATCTTGTGGTTACCCAGTGTTAACAGTGTTGATGCTCACATCACAAATATAGTGCTGACTACTAAGGTACAGATCTTTTGGGTTCAGCATACCCAGACCTCTAGGTGCTTTATGATTTCAATTCTTCCATCATAGTTTTTCTATTTCAACTGCTATGAACCTTTCATGCAGCGAGCTGAGCTATCATCTGGCCTTCAATTGTCAAGAATACATCATTTATATCAGTCTACCTTTGCTCTTTTCTCATTAGTCTACAACTGTTTAATTCAGACTTGCTTCTTGGTTATAAGGTCCAGAATATGCTGTTATTTATGAAAATGTATTCAGAAACCTACAGAGATAATAGTTCTTATTTTGAATATGTATATCATAACAAATGGGAAAAGACTGATACACAAATTAATCAAGGTTTAAAAGTAACAAAAACACATTACAAAAAATACAGGAAATAAAAGAAGAAGATACAAATCCCTCATAATTATAGAACGCTAACAGAGACACTGTTAGAGGACTAGAATCTCCAGTCTTCTATTTTTTCTATGCATATGAGCACTTTTAGATTTTGTGGTTATAATGTATGTATCATTTCACATACCTGCTTTTCTTTCCAGGCTACATATAGGACAGCTGTCTCCATTTACCTTGCCTTAGGAGTAGATTAAAAAGCAACCAATATTTATTTACTAAATCTGTATGATTAGAATCCTATAAATCTTATAAATTACAGTTGACCCTTGAAAATGAGGGGGTTAGGTGTGTTGACCCCCTGCACAGTTGAAAATCCCCAGACTGCTCTCTCTGCCTCAGAAATAAAGGAATTGATAAATGACCCACCCAAGGGCAGGAAGCTCAGTTTGGATAGAATTAGGACTCAAACTCTACTTCTTTTGATTCCACATATTGTGATCTCTTGAACACAGTTGAACACATACTTTTCCCCACACTTAGTTAGTTTAAAGGTCTGTTAAATGAAAATACAGGTACTATATTTATTGAAAAAATTCATGTATAAAGTGGACCCACGCAGGTCAAACTCGTGTTGTTCAAGGATAATCTGTACATTTGGAGTACATTTATTTACAGAACCATAGTTGTGTTACATCAATGTACATTTCTGTAGTAATCAAATTTTATAAAAAGAACACAGATATATTTTAGAACCAATAAGGTATGTAAGGTCTGCACCTAAACATCTTTATAATTAATTAATAATTAAGCACTATCATCTGTAAACATGTTTGTCAGTTGAATAGCATACATAACTTGAAAGGTTTCAGATTTTTAACTTGTTTGTGTATTTATAGAAAAAGAAGAGTTCACTGAAGCAGGAAACTACCTAAAAGGATGCGTTATCACAGGAATTTATTCTGAAGAAGATGTTTTGACACTGTAAGTCTGTTGGTCTTCTAATTTTAGGGAGGAAGAAGTTTGCAAAATAATATATTGTTTGTCTTTACACAGTTGATGAAGGAAAATAGGGCAGCAACATAACTAAATTTTTAATTTCCTTCTGGGAAGATCTGGGAAGTACTACCTGGCTATTTAGAATTTTTAGATATTCAAAATTCTTCTTTAGGCTAGATGCCCTCCATTGGATTCATACTACTTCATCTTCCCATAAAAGTTTTCCTCTTTGGATACTATTACCTGCGATAAATTCTTTTCAGTTGTCATAGTTTTTTGAGGAATTTTATTTCTTGAGTGTCTGGGTTTTGATTTGCCATCAAGGTCTACATAAAAATCAGTTTTTCTATATTTCTCACAGAGTTTTAGGTGACAAACTGATAGTTCTACTTAATTTTGTTATTGCAGACATACACTTAAGCAGTGCTTTTTTTAGCCACTTAAGTTGCTTTATTTGTAGAATTCAGGGCTCCTGTGGACTATCAAATATTTCAGTTGCTGCGGAATGAAGGACTGAACTGAAATTTGGAAATTATGAATACATATCACATTCTACACTTATGACTCATCTTCAGATGCACGTGGAGTTAATAAGCCCCAGTTTGTGTTTATTACCCTCTGACTATATTATTCCTCATTGTCATTTCTGAGCTTAAATCTTTCATCCTAAATACTGGTGACACATGCTTTTGATGATTGAGCTCCATGAAATCAGTGATTTTTTAAAAGTGAATACAGAACTCCAGATCTTTAGGGAATATGAGACCTGTTCACCTGACACATGGACAGTCAACCCACTCTCTTCTAGACCAGTAGTTTTCAGAGTATGTTTCATTTATAACCAACTGGTTATATTACCAACAGGTAATCTGAAGACTGGGCTTTCTACTAATGTTTAGAATATTATAATGTCTATACTTTTGTTTTAGCATGAATTAAGTTTTTACATGATGTAAATGTGACTACATCACTGGTAATTTCACACAAGACATTTTTTTCCTATTTAGTGATTTTCTTTTAAGTTTAGTTAGCAAAAGTAGTGGTAGGAGGGAGCAGATTTGGGCTCTGTTTCAGTGGAGAGAGCACAGACTCTGTATCTGTAATACCTCAGTGTGAATTCTGTCTCTGCTGTTTACCGCTCTTTCATCATCAGTAAACAGAGGGTTATAGGGCTGTTCTGACGGTTAAAGACTTAACTAGAAGCACCTGGTATAGTGCCTGGCAAATAACAGGCCCATTCTCATAAATGCCTGCCTCCTTGGCTCAGCAGTTTGGTGAGTAGCCCAAAAAGTGGAGAACTATTTGGTGTGTTCCTAAACGTATTTGGACATTTTCTTGATGAATAAGTTGTCTAGAAAAACAAATCTGGCTAGATTACTATCTGTTGCTTTCTTCTAATCTAGATTGTCAAGGTTCTTGAACTTGCTCAGATAGCCTCACATAGAAGATAAATTTGTCTGGAAATCGAGTTCTTTTTTCCTTAGTAGGGCTTCCCATTTGCTGCCTCCATTGTGACTTCTTGGCCTAACTGTTCATATTTTTGATTTGCTATATTTTGGTTGGAAATTTTAATACTACATTTCTCCATAGGTCAAATAAATATGCTGTAACTCTTCCAGCCCTGCTGCTTGCCAGACACAAAGAAGGCAAAATTGAGAGCATTTCATTAGCTAATGTCCATACTCAAGAAATAGTTCAAATAATAACAAATGCATCACTGGAAACATTTGTGAGTATATTTTATAATAAGAATGTTATTTGAAATAAGAAAATCTAGACCAGTTAAAGACAGTGTGTTTTAATATGTGATTTTCCAGCTTTTGTTAGCACAGGGCATGATGTGTTGTGATGTCAAGATTCATTGGGTTGCTCTGTTTTATTATTCACCTGTTATGCATACAGCTTCTTTAGTCCACTGCCAAAAGTTTACATGTCTTTGGATTATTTTCATTGCTGAGATGCTTGGGGCTGATGGCCAGTTGAAGTACTCAATCTAGGCTGAAACTTGGCATAAAGCACATAGATTCCAGAGAGCAGACTTCTGGGCTTCAGATCCTTGCTTGTCTCCCTACTGGCTGTATGTAAGCATCTCTGTGCCTCAGTTTCCACATGTGTAAAATGTAGGTGATAGTAGCCCCTACTGCAGAGCGTTATTGTAAGGACTAAACGAGATAGGTGTTCAGTGCTCTGTGTACAGTGTTTGGCCCCTGGTAAACACTCAACAAATGTTAGCTGGTATTATTACTTATACCATTTTAGAGCAAAATACTGTCTTACGAAAGTCCTTTTCCGATGCTTACTTTGTGTAGTAATGGATTCAGGGGCCCAGCAGATGTAACCTGCATTTCTTGATTTTGGTTGTTTTGCATTAATATTAACTGTAGCTAGAATATTATAAACTTATGCTTTTCTACCTTTCTAAAGTGCCATAGGGGCACTATTATCAACTATAAATACTGAACGAATATCCTCCTGTTACTGTTTTTTGTCATGCTGATCTAAATGATATTACATTTTAGGCTCAAAGAAATGAATGTATTCTTTAAGTTTTTTGTGACCTCAGTTCTATTGCCTCCCCCTCCCAATTAAAGTTACAGTTTATAATTAATCAAATCATTAATATTTTCAGGATATGGTTTTCTAAATTATTTATAAAGTAACATTTTTGTCTTTAATGACATTATTAAATGACTTTCTTTATCATATACATAGTGTAATATTTTTGGAATTATTATAAGACTTTAGCTTTTTTTCCCGAGATAATACAGGAAACTATAAAGAAGAAAATCAGAATAAACCATAACTTCTTTAACCAAGTTTAAATTTGGAGATATATTTTCCTGAACTTAAAAAAAAAATTCCATGTGTATATATGTGTTTATCTTTTTATATTAAGGGATATTTCCACCAAGAAATAAAGATTTGCATATTAGTTTTTAAATATTGGCATAATATTCTGTTGTACTAATAAACCACAATTTATCTAATTTCCTGTTGGTTAATATTTAAGATGTCTTTGTTTTGTTTTGTTTTATTCTGGGACCATCCTTATAGATAATCTTTGGGTGTTGCTATGACTGTATACTTATAGTAAGTTCATAGAATTTGAATTGCTAGTCCAAAGGGTAGGCACATTTTGAAGGCTTCTGACATTTATTCCTGTTTCACCCAACAGAAGATTTGTATCATTTTACTCTTTAATCTTTGCCTAACTGCTAGATAAAAATAGGTATCTAATTTTTTTCTTTAAGATTATATTCTTTAAGGCTGAGAAACTGTGGGCAAGCTTAACAATTGTCAATGTTTATAGTTAAGGCAAATTTACAACGTTTTGGTTTGCAGTGTTCAACTAAATAATGAACAGCTGTAATAAAATTTATTTTGCTTTTAGTTACGATCTTTTCATAAATTCTAAAACCTTCAAGTGGTTATTAAATTTCTCAGTGCTGCTTTGTGTTGGAGCTTTAAGTCTAGAGCATCAGTGACTGTGTACAGTAGCCAGCTAGCAGTAATCTGTCTCCTGGCCTACACCTAGTTACCAGAAGGACTTTGGATCCTTCCTCTGGATAGGAAAGAGGAGTGGATGGCCGGATGGTTAACATTTTTTATATAACATCGAACTTTTATTTTAATGAACCTGATGACAAATTAGTCCAGGTAAATAGTGCCCAAATCTGAAATACGTGATAATTTACTATGTAAATATCATAAGTAAGCAATGATATATCCAAGGCTGTCACACTTAGAACTATTTGTTAGGTAATATGTTTAGCACTTTTCTCAGATACATGGAGTTCCTTTTTATGTTATTATGAATAAGTTAAGAATATCAGAACCCACACAATTATAGTCTCTTACATACTCAAATAGCCAAAGGTCACCTTCCAGCGACCACATTTGATGACCTTTTCTGTTTCTCCTTAACCTCTGAATAGCAATCAAAACTCTTGATTGTGCTTTTCCTTCTTAAAATTCTCTCTTCCCTTGGCTTTTGCAATTCAATCCTCTCTAGGTACTCTTTCAACCCTCTGGCCACTCTAGAATTACATCTTCAACGCTTTTTTCTTTTTTTGCTGTGTTTTTCTTTGGGAGACTTTATCTATGCCCATAACTTCTACTGTCATACCAGCTGATGATTCCTAACTCTGTTTCTAATCATAACTTCTAAACTCACACAACTCTTAGTCTTTCTTTCCTGACATAGGAAAGAGCAGTGCCTGTCACTAGCCTGTCTTTCCACAAATTCATATTCCGTTAGTCATCTAAAATAGGCCTAACCATGTCACTCATTTGATACAAAATCTCAGTATTCCTGAGAGCTAGAAAGCCTGTGGAGTCATTTTCCCATCTGGTTTGACAGTCTCATTTGCCTCTTGCCTGCCTGAGTCTGGTACGCTTCACTCTCACTGTTCCCCAGATACTCTGCATGCCTTGACACCTGTCTGCACCCTCATGATGCTCCCTGTATCTGGAATCCCCGCTCTAGCACACACCTCTGTCTATCAAGGTCTTATTCCTTATGCAAGGCCCAGATCAAATACCATTTCCTAAAATCACCCATGAGCTCCCCAACTTGTTTTTTAGTTTTAATTTAGAGCCAATAGGTTTCCTTCGTGTCACACATTAAGTTTTTTCTTGGATCACAGCAGTTTGTATACTTCTTTCCTTCTCTAAACTATGAACTCTTTGAGGGCAGGGTAAGCATCTTACTTCTTTTTGATTCAGTACCCAGCATAAGATCTTGAAGTTCTCAATAAATTTTTGAATTGAGCAGTGATGGCTCCATTGCACCAGATTCATCAAATCCGTTCTGCTGGCTTGATGAGATCTGTCAATTTTAGGAAGGGGATGTAACTCATGTAGAAGAGAAAAGATGATAGTTAATACAAGAACACATCACAGGGGAGTTTGGAGAAGAAGGGATCTAAGATTTAAATCATGAAAGAGGAAGGTGTGAAAAGAGGGTTTTTAGTGTGAAAGAGAAAGAGTTTAAAGAAAAATGAGAATTGGCAGAGGAAAGTGGTTTTGAGAACTAAGTACAGAAAAGTATGTATCAGAGTTTGGTGTTTGGGGATGAATTGGAGGTGCAACCACCATGAAAAAAATTGTTCATTTGGATTTCTAGTGTGATCCAACGAAATGGGAAGCTGGTGAACAGGATGCCTGAGTGCTAGTTTCATTCAACTCTTCCTCCTACTTAACTGTGTGACTTCAGCAAGTCAGCTTCTTGTCTTTGGTTTCCTTATCTGTCAGCAGGGGATTAGTTTTATGATATAGGAAGATTTAATCCAGCTCATAAGTACATCCAGAAGATGAATTAATAGATGTGGTACTAAAACTGGAAAATGGTAGAAGCCTTTAATATTCTAAGTCACTGCTATTTTCTTTTTTTAACTTTTATTGGAGTATAGTTAATTTACAATGTTGTGTTAGTTTCAGGTATACAGCAAAGTGAATCAGTTATACATATACATATATCCACTCTTTTAGACTCTTTTCCCATATAGGCCATTACAGAGTATTGAGTAGAGTTCCCTGTCCTATACAGTAGGTCCTTATTAGTTATCTATTTTATAAATAGTGTCACTGCTATTTTTAATCCTGAATATGTTAACTTTGTTTGTTACTCTTTTCAATTTTTGTTAATAACAGCCTAGACAAGTTGTCTTCTACAAATATATAAAAAACGTTCTCTTTTAATTAAAAAAAAAATAAAAGGGTAAGATTTCTTATTTCTTACTAAATTTTTTCATTGTTATTTTAAACCCCAAAGAAATAAGAGACTTTTAAAATTTGTTTTAGCATATTATTGAATTACTTTAATTATGCTAAAAACTCATAATTTTGAAACAAAGTAAGATTTTATTATTTTTTAAGTAATCATAGATGTTAAAAGATTATATCTTTAAAGCTCAGCTTATGTTTTTTTTCAAAAATTTTATAAAGATATAACAAGAGGGGCTTCCCTGGTGGCGCAGTGGTCGAGAGTCCACCTGCCGATGCAGGAGACACGGGTTCGTGCCCCGGTCCGGGAGGATCCCAAATGCCGCGGAGTGGCTGGCCCCGTGAGCCATGGCCACTGAGCCTGCGCGTCCGGAGCCTGTGCTCCACGGCGGGAGAGGCCACAACAGTGAGAGGCCCGCATACCGCAAAAAAAAAAAAAAAAAAAAGATATAACAAGAATTTTATTTGTCATGTGTATGTTGGCTAGTCTGATCCAGATTTTAGCATAAGAAATTATTAGAAGTGCTACATCCTTGTAAATCAGGGAGCTCCTTTAATTTATTTTCAAATTCTATTGGTAGTTTTATTTTGAAAATAACTCATTCTTAAGACAAAATGGGTTTAAATAAAAAAAAAACTCTTGAGATTCATAGTTATTAATCAGTATAGCAAAATTTCCACTTAAATGAAAATGTTTGAAATATATTTTACACACTAAAATTGCAAGAGTGATTTGAACATTATTTTCTACTTTATACACTATAATTCCCCGTTTTTCTTGGTTTGTTTTTTGTTTTAAACAGCCAGAAATCACTGTGGAAAATCTTCCCACTTATTTAAGACTTCAGAAACCATTACTCATTTTATTCAGTGATGGCAGCATAAATTCTCAGCATAAAAAAGCAATATTGATGCTGGTAAAAGAGAAACACTTGGATTCACTTACCCCTTGCTGGTTAAATCTGTAAGTATATATATTTTTATTTTTTAATATGTAAAAAGTAAAGAAAGTATAATTATTATTAAATTTTCATTAGGGAATGAAACTCTACCTGTGGAGTTATATATTATGGAACCAATGTGTATGTTATCATGATATTTTAGTAACTAAACTTCCTCAGATTGTCTAAGATGACATTGTTTTAGATTGAATTCTGTTTTACAGTAAATTCTTTTTTTTTTTTGCTCTGTGATTTTTTTTCCAGCTTTATTGAGGTATAAATGACAAATAAAATTCTAAGATATTTTAAATATACATTGTGATAATTTGATATATGTATACATTGTGAAAAGATTCTTCCATCTAGTTAATTAACACATCCATCACCTCACATATTTGTTTTATATATATAAACTTTTGGGGGGCGGTGAGAACATATAAGTTCTACTCTCTTAGCAAATTTCAATGATACAGTACAGTATTATCAACTATAGTCATCATGTTATACATTAAATCCTCAGACCTTATTCATCTTGCAACTGAAAGGTCTGTATTCTTTTACCAATCTCTCCTTATTTCCCCCACCCTGCAGTCCCTGACAACTTGTCTACTCTGTTTTTATGAATTTGACTTTTTTTTAAGATTCCACATATAAGTGATACTACTATGTAGTATTTGTCTTTCTCTGTCTGGCTTATTTCACTTAGTATAATGCCCTCAAATTCCATCCATGTTGTAGCAAATAGCAGGATTTCCTTCTTTCTCATGGCTGAATAATATTCCATTCTCTAAGTCTGTTTCTGTTTTATAAATAAGTTCATTTGTATCATTTTTTTTAGATTCCACATGTAAGTGATATCATATGATATGATATTTGTCTTTCTCTGACTTCTTCCCTTACTGTGATAATCTCCAGAGCCATACAAGTTGCTGCAAATGGCATTATTTCATTTTTTTAATGGCTGAGTAATATTCCATTGTATATATGTGCCACATCTTCTTTATCCTCTCCTCTGTTGACGGACATTTAGGTTGCTTCAATGTCTTGACTATTGTAAACTGTGCTGCAGTGAACGTTGGGAGTGCATGTATCTTTTTGAACCATGTTTTTCTCCAGATATAATATGCCCAGGAGTGGGATTGCTGGATCATATAGTAGCTCTATTTTTAGTTTCTTAAGGAACCTCCATACTGTTCTCCGTACTGGCTGTAACAATTTACATTCCCACCAACAGTTCACAAGGGTTCCAGTTTTTCCACATCCTCCCTAGTGCTTGTTATTTTGTGGTCTTTTGTTGATAGCCATTCTGACAGGTGTAAGGTGATATCTCATTGTGTTTTTGATTTGCATTTCCGTGATGATTAGCGATGTTAAGCATCTTTTTATGTACCTTTTGGTCATTTGTATGTTTTCTTTGCAAAAATGTTTATTCAGTTATGTCCATTATTTAATTGAATTGTTGTTTTGTGACTGAGTTGTGTGAGTTCTTTAGTTATTTTGAATATTAATCCCCTATCAGATATATGATTTGCAAATATTTTCTCCCCTTCTGAAGGTTACCTTTTCATTTTGTTGGTTTCCTTTGCTGTGCAGAAGTTTTTTAGTTTGATATAGTCCCACTTGTTTATTTTTACTTTTGTTGCCTTTGTTTTTGGTGTCATACAATAAATTTTTAAAGATAATAATTTTTCTGATTTTAAAAGTAATGGATGTTCATTGAGGGAAATTTGGCAAATACAGAAAAATAAACTGTGTTATTTTGGCATTTTTCTTTAATTCCTTTTTCTGTATTTCTGTATTTTTAAAATGCAGCCTAAAACTTTACAGAAAATTATCAGTGCATTTACCAACAATATTTCCTGGTATATTTTCTAGATGTGTGGCTTGTGTTATTACATTTAATGTCTCTGAACACAGTTCACATATTTAGATACACTATCCATTGTTCAAAGTCATCAGATGAAAGACATTTCATTTTTAACTCATTGGAAAAATTACAAAAATGGGGCAGTGTACACTTTTGTTGTGAAGAGTTCACTAACAGTACAGCCTACTACCTGAAACAAAATTTTCCCAGGTAATTATCCTTGTAGCTATCTCAGAGTGAAATAGTCCTTTCCATAATGTGGAATGTGCTGTATTAGGAAAAATAGGTGTCTTAAACTTGTGGTTTCCTTGTATGAATACTTTTTAAAATCTTTTTAATTTGAAATTAATCCTGAGGAAAGAGACTATTTTATTTGGAAAAGGGGTATTTATTATGAGTATCTTGTTATTTTATAGTTTTGTAGCCATTTAATTTTTGAGCTGACATGTGATCAGATACTTGACTAAACTTTGGAAGGAACGTATTGATTGTATTGAGACAAAATTGACAAGCCTTTGGACTATATTTTAAAACTCATTGGTTGCCTTTTTTCTCCTAAGAGAAATACAGTAAGTACCCTATGTTAAAAGAAACTTTTTATGACTCTGATTACTAATAACATAGTTACAGACCTCTTGATTTTTAGGACATATTTTCATAAAATAAACTTCCTGGCATGATACTATATTTAAAGGTTAATATGTTTTACAAACTGTTGTTCTTGTTATTTTGTTATAGAAAGAAATATTAATTAACGTGTTCAGTTGCTCCCTTTTATAGGAAGAATACTCCCGTGGGGAGAGGAATCTTGCAGGCATATTTTGATACCCTACCTCCCCTTCCTCTTCTTGCTGTGGTAAATCTGCATTCAGGCGGCCAAGTATTTGCATTTCCTTCAGACCAGGCTATCACTGAACAGAACCTTTTATTGTGGCTTAAAAAATTAGAAGCAGGACTAGAAAGTCATATCAGTAAGTTTCCTGTTTTAATGTGCACAATTCTATATTTTGTTTCATGGATTTTTTTTAAACCTGAATTATCACTCGTGGATGCTAGAATGAGTTGAATTGTAATGTTTGTAAGTATTCTAAATATTAATACACTGATAGCATTGTCCATGGGACAGTCTCCTGTATGGTAGGTATTACTACCCACAGAAAATAAGTCTTGTATGAAATTTAATAATAATAGCTAACATTTATTGAATGCTCAGTAGGTGTCTGGCTCAAAGCTACGTGATTCACATGCATTATCTCATTTATTCTCACAAGTCATAGGAACTATCATTACCTGTAGAAGAGTTAAGTAACTAGTTCAAAGTCATATAATTAACCAGTAAATGAGGAAGCTTGGATTTAAACATGGCTCTGTTGTACTCCAGAGCCAGAATTTTGAACCACAAGAAAATAGATCTTGACCCAGAATTTATAATGCTGGCTTATGACATGCCATAGTCCCTATTTTTCTAAAACCTATGTGGATTTATACCTGTGGTATAGATGTGTATGTTAGTTTATATACAATTGTGACAAAAACAGACCTGTTGATATAATTTAAATTAGTTAACATGTAATAATCTAGATCATTAGTCTGCTGAGGAAATAGTGTGAAGTTTGATGTAATGAAAAGTTTCCTAAGGTACTTCTGAGGATTTTGTTATTGGAAACGAAATGAACTACATTATAATAACATTTTGACACTGTTCATGACGGAGTTCTGAAATAAGGATGTGTGTGTGAATTTATATGTATACACACTGTGAATATGTATGTATATACACACACAGTTCTGGTATATAAACTCCAATTCAGTGTTACACTGTCTCTCAGCCAGCATGCATTGTGTGAGTCTGTCATTATGTATATTTATGTATACTTAATCAGATTCTTGAATTTATTTGTTTTAAGTGCCAATCATTGCAGCACACCTGTTCTTCCCAGGAGGTCTATCTACTTCATTTCTGTTAAGTTAGGCAGCTTTAACTAAATTATTGTGTTTAAATAGTCTATAAAAGGCATTTGTATATTGAAATGTAATTCACATACCGTAAAATGCACCCTTTTAAAGTATACAATTTGATGGGTTTTTTGTATATTCACAAGGCTGTGCAAGCATTACCACTACTGAATTTTAAAACATTTTTATCACCGCAAAAAGAAACCCTATACCCATTAGCACTCACTCCCCATTCTCCCCTCCCTTCATTCCCTGACAACCACTCATGTACCTTCCGTCTTTATGGATTTGCCTAATCTGGACATTTCATATAAATGGAATCATACAACATGAAGCCTTTTGGGTCTGGCTTCTTTCCCTTAGCATAGGCTTTCAAGGACCACCCATGTTATAGCATCAATCAGTAGTTCATTCCTTTCTATGGATGAATAATATTCTATTGGATGGATATACCCCATTTTGTTTCTCCATTCAGCAGTTGATGGACATTTGCATTGTCTCCACTTTTTGCTATTATGAATAATGCTGCTATGAACATTCATGTACATGTTTTTCTATCACGTACACAGATAGCATATGGCAGCTGCCCCACTCTCTTGAATACAGCATCTTTGTAACAGGTTTTAAATTGGGAAATTTACATCCTCCAACTCTATTCTTCATGTGCAGGATTATTTTGGCTTTTCTGGGTCCTTTTAGATGTATATATTTTTAAGTCTTAATTTTCTAAGATAATTTATTAGTTTTAACATTTTCCTAGGATATGTAAAAAAGTAATTAAATTGACTATTTTGTCTTCCATAATCTGAAAGAAGCCTCTCTATGGTTGTTATCACTCAATGTTGGCTTCTTCATTCTAGCCACACAACATAGGGGTCCTTTCGGTTGTAGCTCTTGAACTCTTCAGATAGTCTACGTTCTCTTCTCTATCTGCATTGCTATTTTATAGAAGCAGTTGAGTGTTGTCATTTTGCAGTTGCTCTGACACAGAGGCCTCGGGGACTCTAAGTCAGATAGGATTATATGTAAGTCGGGCCAGAATACCTCTCCAACTGAATTGCTTTTAAAAAGGTCGTGTGATGTTCAAGGACACAGAAACCTGAGCTTCTGACCCAGCCTCCTTGATTACTAACTGTGGTTTTAGGCAAGTTTTTTCTTTGTTTCCTCCTTTACAACTATAAAAGGAGATTAATAGTTCCTACTCTGACTACATCACAGCTGTTATTTTAAAAATCAAAATTAAGTATGCAAAGGCATACATTTTAAAGTGTAAAACCTAAAGTGTTATTATTCTTCATGTAAAGATTCTTTCCTACAAGGAGCATCCTTGGGGGCTTTGATTCCTCAACTCAAACCATTACTAGAGGAAAGAATCAGAATTATTCTTCTGAGTTTCCTGAGAGACTGGTATTTCTTCCATTGCAATTATGTTAATACCTCTGGTTTCCATTACTTCTTTGTGTCACTGCTCCTGATCTTAAGTTATTCCTGCAGCCTCTGGGAATAGGGAAGAAGCAAAGATCCAAGCAGGACTTTTCTGTATTGGGGCTTGTCTTCTGTGCTGCCAGGACCTGCTCTCACCACACCTTGGGAGACAGATCTGAGACAAGGATGTTTCAGCTACTCTTAGAATAGCCTGAATCTGTAACATGGTGCCACCAGTCCCTGCCTCACCTTGCTTGCTGCACATCTTAATTTCTGTGAAATTGTCACCACTGGCTATTCGTACTTGAGACTTACACTTAATTTTGGTCAAGTTCTCTGACCTTTCTAGGCCTTGGTTTTCTCACCTATAAAATTGGGATAATGTACTTTCCTCATAGGGTTGTAAGGATTAAATACATAATGCCTGATATATAGTAAAGCCTCAATCAATGTTGGCGATTATTATTATTATCATTACTAATTTTATAATAATGTCTTTATTTTCCATATGTGATGAGAGTACAGTTTTATTTGTAACTGAAAACATTAAGATCTTTATAGAGTTCCTTTAGGAAATAATTGGCAGAATTAGGATGTCCAGTTTCAGGCATTTTGTCATCATCTCAGACCACTAGGCTGCAGTGTTTACCTTAAAAAATAAATACTGCTAAATCTTTGCTGTGCTTTAAATTGGACTTTGCTTAAAGGTACTTTATCTGCATATTACAAAGTATAGTTATTCTTACTTCTTACCTAGTCATTATATTCAAGAAACTATTTTATCCATTTGTCACTTTTGAGTTGGCTAACCTGGCAACACTGTAATTTGAAACATCAATTACAAGGGTAGCCTAAATTTAATACCTTGCTGATGTACCATGGATTTCATATAATTGAGTCTGAGTGAAGAAATCATATATCAATAAGTAGAGTATAGATATACATATATATTGATGCAGATTTTCGCTTGTGCTTTAATCTACTCTAGGAAATTAAAGTTTCGTAGAATGTCCTAAGCTTTTATTTGATTTATGAGAGATGCTAAAGTTTTTATTTTTGAGCATTACTTTCTTTTCATGTACCAGTGCATAGATTCTTTCACTGGAATTTATTTTTTAAATGTTTACTTTGCACATTTCCTTATATATAGTTTATTTCTCAAATAGTATTTCAAATAGGCAACTAAACTCTGAAATTGTGTGAAATCTGTTTACTAAATGGAGAAAAGCTAGTTTATCTCATATATATATGTTGTCAGCATAAATTCATTTTCTTTTTTTAATGACCAATGTTTTAAAATAATGTTAAGATTCACTGCCATGATTCCAATCACTGTCTCTTTATAGTACAGTTGATTCCATACCAATTTTTAATGATTTCTTGCCTATAATTATTTTTATAAAATGTACTTTTTTTTCATCAAGTATGTGCAAAGGATGTTAAATCTTCCAAACAGAAAATGCTTTAAAATGTAAGGAAATATTTGTCTAAATAATAAACCTCTATGTATGTTCCAAAATTTTTTTCGGGAATGTTTCATAGTTATAGTTCTTTGGGATAAAGACAGGGATAGGGAGGGAAGCAAGAGACTTCTTCATTTTAACTTGTCCCTGCTGTGTGTAATCTCATTACACATATTGCTATTTTTTAAAACCTCAACAAGGGTTAACAGGCAGTGAGATTATGGACCTTTTCTGTTTTGCCTATTAATACTTATCTTTATTTAAAATAGAATAGCATTTAAAATAGAATAGCTTGTAAATGTAATATATGAAAAATGTCTAATAATGACAAAGGTATCAAGCTTCTTAGACAATGATGATAATAAAATATAGCTTTGCTCAGATAAGGAAAACTGATAAGGCCTTTACTCCTACAAATATATTTTGCAAAATAAAACATTTTCTAGTATATTCATGTGATGAGATTTTATATCTGTTCATCTTTAATGCTTGATTCTCTCTTTCTTCCAGAAATTTTACCTGCTCAGAAATGGAAACCTCCTCTGCCTGCTTATGATTTTCTAAGTATGATGGATGCTGCAACATCTCAGCATCCTACTAGGAAAGTTCCTGAGTGTATAAAAGAAACTGATGTGCAGGAAAATGATAAAGAACAGCCTGAAGATAAATCAGCAATCAGAAATGAACCTACTGGAACACTGAGAACAAAGCATTGGAATAGAAGTAATTGGTTTGAAGAAGCCAAAAAACAATACAGGCATGATAATAAAGAATTATGATGCTCAAAAGCCAGCTAATTTCATAGGGCTGTGGAAAGCTTTCTGAAGTCTTTTTAGCTTACTTGATAGACTTAAGAATTTATTTCATTAAAAAGTAATACTATCTCACCACTATTATTCAACATAGTTTTGGAACTTTTAGCCACAGCAATCAGAGAAGAAAAAGAAATAAAAGGAAGCCAAATCGGAAAAGAAGAAGTAAAGCGGTCACTGTTTGCAGATGACATGATACTATACATAGAGAATCCTAAAGATGCTACCAGAAAACTACTAGAGCTAATCAACGAATTTGGTAAAGTAGCAGGATACAAAATTAATGCACAGAATCTCTTGCATTCCTATACACTAATGATGAAAAATCTGAAAGTGAAATTAAGAAAACATTCCCATTTACCACTGCAACAAAAAGAATAAAATATCTAGAAATAAACCTATCTACAGAGACAAAAGACCTGTAGGAAGAAAATTATAAGACACTGATGAAAGAAATTAAAGATGATACACATAGATGGAGAGATATACCATGTTCTTGGATTGGAAGAATCAACATTGTGAAAATGACTCTACTACCCAAAGCAATCTACAGATTCAATGCAATCCCTATCAAACTACCACTGGCATTTTTCACAGAACTAGAACAAAAAATTTCACAATTTGTATGGAAACACAAAGACCCCGAATAGCCGAAGCAATCTTTTTTTTTTTTTTTTTTTTTTTGCGGTATGCGGGCCTCTCACTGTTGTGGCCTCCCCCGTTGCGGAGCACAGGCTCCGGACACGCAGGCTCCGGACGCGCAGGCTCAGCGGCCATGGCTCACGGGCCCAGCCGCTCCGCGGCATATGGGATCCTCCCAGACCGGGGCACGAACCCGTATCCCCTGCATCGGCAGGCGGACTCTCAACCACTTGCGCCACCAGGGAGGCCCCGAAGCAATCTTGAGAAAGAAAAATGGAGCTGGAGGAATCAGGCTCCCTGATTGCAGACTATTCTACAAAGCTACAGTAATCAAGACAGTATGGTACTGGCACAAAAACAGAAGTATAGATTAATGGAACTGATAGAAAGCCCAGAGATAAACCCACACACATATGGTTACCTTATTTTTGATAAAGAAGGCAAGAATATACAATGGAGAAAAGTCCACCTCTTCAATAAGTGGTGCTGGGAAAACTGGACAGCTACATGTAAAAGAATGAAATTAGAACACTCCCTAACACCATACACAAAAATAAACTCAAAATGGATTAAAGACCTAAATGTAAGGCCAGACACTATAAAACTCAGAGGAAAACATAGGCAGAACATTCTGTAACATAAATCACAGCATGATCCCTTTTGACCCACCTCCTAGAGAAATGGAAATAAAAATAAACAAATGGGACCTGATGAAAATTAAAAGCTTTTGCACAGCAAAGGAAACCATAAGACGAAAAGACAACCCTCAGAATGGGAGAAAATAGTTGCAAATGAAGCAACTGACACAGGATTGATCTCCAAAATTTACAAGCAGCTCAATATCAAAAAAAGACCCAATCCAAAAATGGTCAGAAGACCTAAATAGACATTTCTCCAAAGAAGATATACAGATTGCCAACAAATACATGAAAGAATGCTCAACATCATTAATCATTAGAAAAATGCAAATCAAAACTACAATGAGATATCATCTCACACCAGTCAGAATGGCCATCATCAAAAAACCTAGAAACAATAAATGCTGGAGAGGGTGTGGAGAAAAGGGAATCCTCTTGCACTGTTGGTGGGAATGTAAACTGATACAGCCACTATGGAGAACAGTATGGAGGTTCCTTAAAAAACTAAAAATAGAACTACCATACAACCCAGGAATCCCACTACTGAGCATATACCCTGAGAAAACCATAATTCAAGAAGAGTCATGTACCAAAATGTTCATTGCAGCTCTATTTACAATAGCCAGGATGTGGAAGCAACCTAAGTGTCCATCGCCAGATGAATGGATAAAGAAGATGTGACACATATACAATGGAATATTACCCAGCCATAAAAAGAAACGAAATTGAGTTATTTGTAGCGAGGTGGATGGACCTAGAGTCTGTTATACAGAGTGAAGTAAGTCAGAAAGAGAAAAACAAATATTGTATGCTAACACATATATATGGAATCTAAGAGAAAAAAAAAAGGTCATGAAGAACCTAGGGGCAAGATGGGAATAAAGACACAGACCTACTAGAGAATGGGCTTGAGGATACGGGGAGGGGGAAGGGTAAGCTGGGACAAAGTGAGAGAGTGGCATGGACATATATATACTACCAAATGTAAAATAGATAGTGGTAAGCAGCCGCATAGCACAGGGAGATCAGCTCTGTGCTTTTTGACCACCTAGATGGGTGGGATAGGGAGGGTGGGAGGGAGGGAGACACAAGAGGGAAGAGATAATGGGGATATAGGTATATGTATAACTGATTCATTTTGTTATTAAGCAGAAACTAACACCATTGTAAAGCAATTATACTCCAATAAAGGAGTTAAAAAAAAAGAAGATACAAATTACTAATATCCAAAATGAAAGAGGAAACATCACTACAGATCCCATGGATTATAATAGTATATTAAAGGAACACTATGAACAGCTCTATGTCCACAAATTTAATTACCTAGATGAAATGGACCAATTCCTTTAAAGACAATCTGCCAATACTCAAACAAGAAGAAGTAGGCCATCTGAATAGGCCTACAGCTAATAAAGAAGTTGAATCAATCATTAATAACCTTTTAAAACAGAAAGCACCATGCCCAGATGTGTTCACTGGGGAATTTTATCCAATGTTTAAAGAACAAATTATACCAATTCTTTGCAACTTATTCCAAAAGATAGAAGCCAATAAAATACTTCTAAACTCATTCTATGAGGCCAGCATTACTCTAATATCGAAACCAGTCGAAGATAGTACAAGAAAATTATAGACCAACAATGGGCCATGAACATAGAATCAAAAATAGTCAACAAATTGAATCCAGCAATGTACAAAAAAAATTATGTACCATGACCAAGCGGGATTTATCCTTGGTAGGCAAGGATGCATCAACACTTGAAAATCAATTAATGTAACACATCACATCAACCGTCTAAAAGAGAAGAATCATGTGAACATGTGAATAGATGCAGGAAAATATTTCATAAAATTCAGCACCAATTCATGATTGAAAACTCAGTGTCAGAGACTGGACATGTGGAAGACAAGGATTATATGGGAACTCTCTGTACTTTCTGCTCAGTTTTGCTGGAAATCTAAACTTGTTCTAAAAAATAAAGTTTGTTAATAAATAATTTTTTTAAAAGTAATAATAAATCATTTCAAGTTTCTAGACCAGTGAGGTCCAATAGAAATATAATGCACCATTTCATGTAATTTAAAATTTTCTGTAGCCCCATTAGAAAAGTAGAACTGAGCAGGTGAAATTAATTTTAATATATTTCACCCAGTAAGTATATCCAAAATTGTTCAGTTAACATAAAAATGATGTTATTTTACATTCTTTTTTTCATATCAAGTCTTCAAAATCCAGTGCATATTTTACACTTACTACACATCTCACTTCAGAGTAGCTACATTTCAAGTTCTTGTTAGCCACATGTGGCTGGTGACTACGGTATTAGCTCAGCTCTAAACAATAACTGGCATAATTAACTTAGTTCTAGCCACAATACATTTTAAACTAAAAGATAAATGTAACTCTAGTTTAATCACAATTGATTCCACAGTGGAATCATAGAGCTGGCAGTTGTATTTGTCTTATTGTAGTCATGGTGTTAAAACCAGTGTTTCTTAATCAGGGAAAAATTCTGCCCCCTCCCCTCCCCCCCAGAGGACATTTGGCAATGTCAAGAGACATTTTTTATTTATTTTATTTATTTTAAAATCTTTATTGGAGTATAACTGCTTTACAATGGTGTGTTAGTTTCTGCTGTATAACAAAGTGAATCAGCTATACATATACATATATCCCCATATCTCCTCCCACTTGCATCTCCCTCCCACCCTCCCTATCCCACCCCTCTAGATGACACAAAGCACTGAGCTGATCTCCCTGTGCTATGCAACTGCTTCCTACTAGCTGTTTTACATTTGGTAGTGTGTATATGTCCTTGCCACTCTCTCACTTCATCCCAGCTTACCCTTCCCCCTCCCCAGGTCCTCAAGTCCGTTCTCAAGAGACATTTTTTGATTGGCATTACAGGGGTGTTACTGGCATATAGTGGGGCTAGTAGAGGCCAGGGATTCTAGTAAACACCTTACAATGCATTGGACAGCTCCCCTGCCCCCCCAACAAAGAATTATCCTGCCCAAATATCAATAGTGCCAAGGTTGAATAACCCTGTGTTAAACTAGTCTGTGGCAAAATGGTAAATTTACTTTTATAATATTTTCAAAAAGTAATGAACTAACCCTAAAAAGGATGCAGAGTAAGATATATATATATATATATAGTATATAAGGGAATCATATAATATATATTATGTATATATTATATATATAATATATACATAATATATATTATATATGTTATATGATTCCCTTATATATAATATATATATATAATTCTCATATATAGTTGCCCCTTGAAAACACAGGTTTGACTGTGGTTCTACTTATATGTAGATTTCTTTCACTACGTTCTACAGTACTGCAGGATCTGTGGTTCGTTGAATTTGTAGATGTGGAACTGTGGTTATGGAGGGTTAATTGTAAAGTTGTTTGACTGTTCAGGGGTTGGCTCCCCTAAACCCTGCATTGTTCAAGGGTCGACTGTATATTTCATTGTAACATAGATCATTGCTCCTCCCAGCACCCCTTCCTAGATGTTTTTCTTAGAGCATGTAATGTGTATTATTTCAGTTCATTCTCATTTGTTTTTATTTCTTACTTGGGATATATGAGAGTGAACTCTATAGTTTTTAGTAAAAAAACATCATTAGCCTAACCATTAATTACAAGCATGTAGAAACATGAAATCCATTAGTCATTGTACCATAGCCAGCAATTCTGACAGTTATTAATATGTGTTCTTTTAATAATTTCAAATAAAGTATCTGGATTTCAGGCTACCTTTTTTTTTTTTTTTTTTTTTGCGGTACGCGGGCCTCTCACTGTTGTGGCCCCTCCTGTTGTGGAGCACAGACTCTGGACGCGCAGGCTCAGCAACCATGGCTCACGGGCCCAGCCGCTCCGTGGCATGTGGGATCTTCCCGGAGCGGGGCACGAACCCGTGTCCCCTGCATTGGCAGGCGGACTCTTAACCACTGTGCCACCAGGGAAGCCCTCAGGCTACCTTTAAAAGCTTCTTTTGGCCTCTATCCTGCCCTCTATTGGACCACTTTCCCTGTATCAGTTGAAGTTCTTTGGTTGCAAGCAAGAGAAATTCAACTTTGGTTAACTTAAGCAAAATGAGAATATTGGGTAATTCACAGAGTTAAGCTATGCTTTGAAAAGCTAGGAACCAAAGCTGTTTGGGGATCTATGTAGCAGGAACTAACAGATTAGTAATGGATCAGTTCCAGCTGTTTTTCTGTCTTTCATGACTCAGGGAGTCCTGAGAATGTTGGCTAGGTGAACACTAGGCACTTTAAATGGCAGCCCTAACCAGACTTGCAGAAGAGGCGAACCTCACAAGAGAAATCTAGATTCTGTTTATTAGGAAAAGGGAGAGTGAATGTAGAGAGGGAAAAAAACAACAAAGAAATAGAAAATCTATGAATCCTCAAGACTCCACTTTCTGTTCTTCTACCTAGCCTTTGTATCCTTTTCAGGATACATCTTCCTGTCCATTTTTAAGAGCTTCAAAAGCCCTCTCTCTACCCCTAAGTGGTTGTAATTTTCCTATATATCTCCCTGATTCTCTATAAGAGTTGGTGGCCAGTGCATATGTACATTCTGTATAACATCTCATTCATCATGAATCAGATTCTTTTACCCCTTCATGACTCATCTATGCTGGAACGTAAACATCCTTGGTCCACTGTTTCCAGCCCTTGTGATGAAATAGTCCATGAGCCATTTTTCAGAATTCCTAGAGTTCATTACCCAAGCTTATGCTTCTTTTAAAAACTAAGCATGTATAAGCAGAACATTAAATTCAAAGATCAATAAGTGTCTATCTTTGGTAATAGAAAGTAATCAAATAGGTATACCTTGGGAGTTGTGCTTCCATTTAAGATATAGAAAGCTGCAAGAGAATGTTCCTCCCCTCCTAAGAAGAAAAAAAAATCATAACTTTTCTATTACACATCAGAGAAGGCAGCCAAAGGAACTGAATTTCAGAGTGACAAGCCCCTGAGACAGAATACATGGACTGTTTCACCTTTGGCAGAGAATAGGAGGTTGCCAGTAAAGAAGAAACTTGGAAAGTTCTAAGATTTCACGCTATCTGCAAGTTATAAGTTAGCTTGCCACAGTTTCTTATATCAGAAACAAGGGACTTTATTACTTGCCCAAACAGTATCAATCAGAGTTTTAGTATCTGCTGGTTCCCTGATCCCCAATCCTATAGGGCAATGGGTAGAGGCCAGGTAACACCTATAAATGCAGTGGGTTGCATTTCAGGAAGGTACCCTGAGCTCAAGGAACCTAAATATTTTATAATGGGTATTAAGCATGCCTCCCCTTGGCTCTGGAAGGAGACATCTTCATTATAGTAGACAGTAATCAAAAGTGTCTCTCTTCCAGAAGGAAATGCTTTCTCTGTTTTCCCAGGCTGAGAAGGTAGTCCAGACAGAACAAAGGCAGTCAGTGCCTCTTCACAGATCATGTACAAACATGAGAGACCCATGAAGAAGTGTCTCCCAACAGAAATCAGCTAAAATTTTAAAGAATTCTTTAAGGGCCAAGTATGGACTAAAGTATTAGCTTAGAGGAAGTAGGAGCCTTGACATGACAGTAGTTCACATTCACCTGGGAGCTCCTTTCCACCAGCCTCCACTGGGTACTAATGAGAACGACTGGGACAGGAGCCTGGTGAGAAGACATACCTCAGTGACACAGGCTTGTAGGTAGTGGTTGATCTAATAATCTTGGGTAACAGACATGAAACACTGCCCACTTCCTCAGCCCTTTCTCTTGTATGAGTAAAAAAAAACATTAACCACTGCTGGAGAGAGAGCATACCTTCCTGCCTTCAGGTCCCAGGCAAAGATACACTGCCTCTGAGGGAGAGGTAAATGCAAAAAACCTTTGGCCCAACCCACCAAAGGGCAGAGAGCAGAAGCAAGAAGAGCTACAATCCTGCAGCTTGCAGAACAAAAACCAAAATCACAGAAAGACAGCCAAAATGAAAAGGCAGAAGACTATGTCCCAAATGAAGGAACAATATAAAACCCCAGAAAAGCAACTAAATGAAGTGGAGATAGGCAACCTTCCAGAAAAAGAACTCAGAATAATGATAGTGAAGATGATCCAGGACCTCACAAAAAGAATGGAGGCAAGGATCAAGAAGATGCAAGAAATGTTTTACAAAGACCTGGAAGAATTAAAGAACAAACAAACAGAGATGGACAATACAATAACTGAAATGAAAAATACACCAGAAGGAATCAATAGCAGAATAACTCAGGCAGAAGAATGGATAAATGACCTGGAGGACAGAATGGTGGAAATCACTGCTGCAGAACAGAATAAAGAAAAAAGAAAGAAAAGAAACTAGGATAGCCTAAGAAACCTCTGGGGCAACATTAAACACATCAACATTCACATTATAGAGGACCTGGAAGGAGAAGAGAGAAAGGACCCGAGAAAATATTTGAAGAGATTATAGTAGAAAACTTCCCTAACATGGGAAAGGAAACAGCCACCCAAGTCCAGGAAGTCCAGAGAGTCCCAGGCAGGATAAACCCAAGGAGAAACATGACGAGATACACAGTAATCTAACTGACAAAAATTAAAGGCAAAAATTATTAAAAGCAACAAGGGAAAAATAACAAATAACATACAAGGGAATCCCCATAATGTTAACAGCTGATTTATTAGCAGAAATTCTGCAAGCCAGAAGGGAGCGGCACTATATATTTAAAGTGATGAAAGGGAAGAACCTACAACAAAGAATGCCCAGGAAGGATCTCATTCACATTCGATGGAGAAATTAAAACCTTTACAAACAAGCAAAAGCTAAGAGAATTCAGCACCACAAAACCAGCTCTATGACAAATGCTAAAGGAACTTCTCTAAGTGGGAAACACAAGAGAAGAAAAGGACCTACAAAAACAAACCCAAAACAATTAAGAAAATAGTAATAGGAACATACATATTGATAATTACCTTAAATGTGAGTGGATTAAATGCTCCAAACAAAAGACTGGCTGAATGGATACAAAAACAAGACCCATATATATGCTGTCTACAAGAGACCCACTTCAGACCTAGGGACACATACAGACTGAAAGTGAGGGGATGGAAAATGATACTCCACGCAAATGGAAATCAAAAGAAAGCTGGAGTAGCAATATTCATATCAGATAAAATAGACGTTAAGAAAAAGAATGTTACAAGAGTCAAGGAAGGACACTACATAATGATCAAGGGATCGATCCAAAAAGAAGATACAACAATTATATATGCACCCAACATAGGAGCACCACAATACATAAGGCAAATGCTAACAGCTATAAAAGAGGAAATCAACAGCAACACAATAATAGTGGGAGATATTGACACCTCACATACACCAATGGACAGAATATCCAGACAGAAAATTAATATGGAAAAACAAGTTTTAAATGACACAATAGACCAGATAGATTTAATTGATATTTACAGGACATCCCATCCGAAAACAGCAGATTCCAGTTTCTTCTCAAGTGTACATGGAACATTCTCCAGGGCAGATCACATCTTGGGTCACAAATGAAGCCTCAGTAAATTTAAGAAAATTGAAATCATATCAAGCATCTTTTCTGACCACATAGCTATGAGATTAGAAATAAATCACAGGAGAAAAACCATAAAGAACACAAACACATGGAGGTTAAACAATATGCTACTAAATAAACAAGAGATCACTGAAGAAATCAAAGAGGAAATCAAAAAATACCTACAGAGAAATGACAACAAAAATACAACTATCCCAAACCTATGGGATGCAGCAAAAGCACTTTGAAGAGGGAAGTTTATAGCAATACAGTCCTACCTCAAGAAACAAGAAAAATCTCAAACAATCTAACCTTACACCTAAAGGAACTAGAGAAAGAAGAACAAACAAAACCCAAAGTTAGTAGAAGGAAAGAAATCATAAAGATCAGAGCAGAAATAAATGAAATGGAAACAATAGCAAAGATCAACAAAACTAAAAACTGGTTCTTTGAGCAGATAAACAAAATTGATAAACCTTTAGCCAGACTCACCAAGAACAGGAGGAAGAGTACTAAAATCAATAAAATTAGAAATGAAAAAGGAGAAGTTACAATGGACACTGAAGAAATACAGAGCATCATAAAAGGCTATTACAAGCAAATATATGCCAATAAAACGGACAACCTAGAAGAAATGGACAAATTCTTAGAAAAGTATAACTTTCCAAGGCTGAACCAGGAAAAACAGAAAATATGAACAGACCAATCACAAGCAATGAAATTGAAACTGTGATTAAAAATCTTCCAACCATCAAAAGTCAAGGACCAGATGGCTTCACGGGTGAATTCTATCGAACATTTAGAGAAGAGCTAACACCCATCCTTCTCAAACTCTTCCAAAAAACTGCAGAGGAATACCCCCAAACTCATTCTATGAGGCCACCATCACCCTGATACCAAAACCAGACAAAGATACTACAAAAGAGAAAATTACAGACCAGTATCACTGATGAATATAGATGCAAAAATCCTCAACAAAATACTAGCAAATAGAATCCAACAAAACATTAAAAGGATCATACACCATGATCAAGTGGGATTTATCCCAGGGATGCAAGAAATCTTCAATAAATGTAAGTCAATCAATGTGATACACCATAATAACAAATTGAAGGATAAAAACCATATGATAATCTCAACAGATGTAGAAGAAGCTTTTGACAAAATTCAACACCCATTTATGATAAAAACTCCAGAAACTGGGCATAGAGGGAAGCTACCTCAACATAATAAAGGCCATGTATGAAAAACCTACAGCAAACATCATTCTCAATGGTGAAAAATTGAAAGCATTTCCTCTAAGATCAGGAACAAGACAAGGATGTCCACTCTCGCCACTAATATTCAACATAGTTTTGAAAGTCCTAGCCATGGCAATCAGAGAAGAAAAAGAAATAAAAGGAATATAAATTGGAAAAGAAGAAGTAAAACTGTCACTGTTCGCAAATGACATGATACTATACATAGAGAATCGTAAAGATGCCCCCAGAAAACTACTAGAGCTAATTAATGAATTTGGTAAAGTAGCAGGATACAAAATTAATGCACAGAAATCACTTGCATTCCTATACACTAACAACGAAAATCAGAAAGAGAATTTAAGGAAACAATCCCATTCTCCATTGCAAAAAAAAGAATAAAATACCTAGGAATAAACCTACCTTAGGAGGTAAAAGACCTCTACTCAGAAAACTATAAGACACTGATGAAAGAAATCAAAGATGATACAAACAGATGGAGAGTTATACCATGTTCTTGGATTGGAAGAATCAACATTGTGAAAATGACTATATTACCCAAAGCAATCTACAGATTCAATGCAATCCCTATGAAACTACCAATGGCATTTTTCACAGAACTAGAACAAAAAATCTTAAAATCTGTATGTAGAAACAAAAGACCCCAAATAGCCAAAGCACTCTTGAGGGGAAAAAAAAAGGAGCTGGAGGAATCAGACTCCCTGACTTCAGACTATACTACAAAGCTACAGTCATCAAGACAATATGGTACCGGCACAAAAACGGAAATATAGATCAATGGAACAGGATAGAAAGCCCAGAGATAAACCCACGCACCTATGGTCAACTAATGTATGACAAAGTAGGCAAGAATACACAATGGAGAAAAGAAGCCCTCTTCAATAAGTGGTGCTGGGAAAACTGGACAGCTACACTCCCTAACACCATACATAAAAATAACCAAAATGGATTAAAGACCTAAATGTAAGACCAGACACTATAAAACTCTTAGAGGAAAATGTAGGCAGAACTCTTTGACATAAACCACAGCAAGATCTTTTTTGACCCACCTCCTAGAGAAATAGAAATAAAAACTAAAATAAACAAATGGGACCTAATGAAACTTAAAACCTTTTGCACAGCAGATGAAACCATAAACAAGATGAAAAGACAACCCTCAGAATGGGAGAAAATATTTGCAAACAAATCAACACACAAAGGATTAATCTCCAAAATATATAAACAGCTCATGCAGCTGAATATCAAAAAAACAAACAACCCAATCCAAAAATAGGTGGAAGAGCTAAATAGACATTTCAACAAAGAAGACATACAGATGGCCAACAAACACATGAAAAGATGCTCAACATCACTAATTATTAGAGAAATGCAAATTGAAACTACAGTGAGGTATCACCTCACACCAGTCAGAATGGCATTATCAGAAAATCTACAAACAATAAATGCTGGAGAGGGTGTGGAGAAAATGGAACCCTCTTGCAATGTTGGTGGGAATGGAAATTGATACAGCCACTATGGAGAACAGTATGGAGGTTCCTTCAAGAACTAAAAATAGAATTACCATATGACTCAGCAATCTCACTACTGGGCATATACCGAGAGAAAACCATAATTCAAAAAAACACATGCACCTTAGTGTTCATTGCAGCACTATTTACAATAGCCAGGTCATGGAAGCAACCTAAGTGTCCATCAACAGACAAATGGATAAAGAAGATGTGGTACATATATACAATGGTGTATTAGTCAGCCATAAAAAGGAACGAAATTGGGTCTTTTGTAGAGATGTGGATGGACCTAGAGATTGTTGTACAGAATGAAGTAAATCAGAAAGAGAAAAATATTGTATATTAACACATATATGTGGAACCTAGAAATATGGTACAGATGCACTGGTTTGCAAGGCAGAAATAGAGACACGGATGTAGAGAACAAATGTATGGACACCAAGGGGGGAAAGTGGGGTTGGGGGTGGGATGAACTGGGAGACTGGGATTGACATATATGTATATAAAGTAGATAACTCTATATGTATAATGTAGATAACTAATAACCTGTTGTATAGCACAGGGAACTCCACTTCGCTGTACAGTAGAAACTAACACAACATTGTAAAACAACTATACCCCAATTAAAAAAACAAAAACACCTTTGGTCCCTGGGGAGAGGTAGAAAACCTCTTGGGCCCAGGATCCTGTGCCAATACCAAGCAGAGATCTGCTATCAGTGTGAGAAGAGCAGTTTACCACTTTGGGAGGCATAAGTTTGTCAGGTGACACAGGTAAGCAGGACTTGCTCAAAGCTGAGGGTGGAGCAGGAAAACAGATCTTCTGGCACCCATGTCTAACTCAAGTACATGCTGAGTGTAGCCCATCCCTGGAGGAACATGCAGACTAGTATACAAAGCTAAAATAATAAAATCCAAACCCGTTTTGACTGACTTGATTCACTCAGTCCCCCACACTAATGGCCATGTGTAAATATTATTTATCTCTCTCGACTATTCTCCACAAGATGTGTGGCATTCAGTCAAAAATTCTAAGGCCTAAAAAAAAAAAAAATAAGAGAAACAATCCATTGTCAAGAGATGAAACAAATGACAGAACTAAACTGAGAGATGGCCCAGATATTGGAATTGTGAGACAGAGACTTTAACTATGATGAACGTGTTAAAGGATTTACTGGAAAAATAAAAGGCAAGCTTGAACATATCTGCAGAAAACAGGCAACTATAAAAGTTACCAGAGCTGATTTGAAGAAGAAACAAATAGAACTTTTAGAAATAAAAATACAATAACTATGGTTAAAAATTCATATAAGACAGCTGAAAAAAGAGTAGTAACTAGAAGACAGATGATAAAAATTATTCAGTATATACCACAGAGAGACAAAAAGATGAAATATATAGAAAAGAGATTAAAAGTCCAGGGTGATGGAATGAGAAAGATTAACATCTGTTAATGATTAATAGGAGTTCCAGAAGGAGAGGAAAGAGAGAATGGGGGCAGAGATGCCAAATAAGAAGACAATTACTGAGGATTTTCCAGGATGATGAAAGATAACAATTCACAAATTCAGAAGCTTATAAATCCCTAAGTGGATTAAATAAAAAGAAACCCACACTAGACACACAGTGGAACTACACAACATCAGAGGCAAAGAAAATCTTAAAAGATGTCAGAGGAAAAGACAGATTATATCCACAGCATTGGTGGTTAGACAACAGTTGAACCAAAGACTGGCATGATATTTTCAAAAGGCTGAAGGAAAAATAATTGCTAACCCAGAATTTTATATCCAGTGAAAATATTTTTTGAAAGAAAGGAGTAAGTTAAAGACATTTCAGAATAGCAGAGACAGAGTGTCCATCAAGAAAAATAGGGAGATTCAGGATATTTACTTCATGTGGAAGGAAAGAGATCCCAGATGGGAGGGCAGAGAAGCAAAAAGGCATGAGGAGCAAAGTGATAAATTCATGGGTGAATCTAAATGAGCACTGAGAGTATAAAACACTCATAAATGTGAAATTTAAAAGAGCAAACTTGATGGAATTAACATATTAACCAACAATATATGAGTAGGGAAAGGAGTCAGTAGAGTTAATGTATACTAAGTTCCCTGGGAAATGGATAAAGTTACTGATTAATTTTAGCTTATAACAGTAAGTATGCATTTTGTAATTTTTAGAGTATCCACTAAAAGGCTAGAAAACTTTCTCGCTATGAGAGGGGGGAAATGTAGCTATCAAAAATAATCAAAAGAAAGCAAGAAAGGAAAATAAATGAAACATAGAACAGGTGGGACAAATAGCACAAAGTAAGACAGCAATTTAAACTGAAATGCTAGTAAACAAAATGCAAATGGACCAAGTATTCCAATTAGAAGATTGTCAGGGGCTTCCCAGGTGGCGCAGTGGTTGAGAGTCCACCTGCTGATGCAGGGGACACGGGTTCGTGCCCCAGTCCAGGAAGATCCCACATGCCGCGGAGCGGCTGGGCCCGTGAGCCATGGCCGCTGAGCCTGCGCGTCCGGAGCCTGTGCTCCACAGCGGGAGAGGCCACAGCAGTGAGAGGCCCGCGTACCACACACACACAAAAAAAAGATTGTCAGGCATGATCAAAAAGTCAATTATACAAAGTTTATAAGAGATACACGTTAAACTTAAATATACAGAAAAGTTAAAGGTAAAAGGACAAAAAGATATACCATTCAATTCTAGGTAAGAGGAAGTTGGTCAGATAAGATAGCCTTAATATCAGATAGGAAAGACATTAAGTAAAAAGCATTACTGAAGATAAAGGGTCACTTCATAATGATAAAACATTCAATTTGCCAGTAAGTTATAACAGTTGTAAATCTGTAATCACCTAATAACAGTTTCAAATTATATGACACAAAGCTAATAGAAGTTCACATTTTTGCCATCAGATGAGATTTTTGAGCACCTAAGTAATTAATAGAGCCAGCAGAAGAAAATTTATCAACGATTTAAACTGTCATTTAATAAACTTAATCTAACTTTACCTGATTGCAGAATATACATTCTTTTCAAGCACATATGGAACGTTTATAAAAACTGACATGTGCTGGGGCTTCCCTGGTGGCGCAGTGGTTGAGAGTCCACCTGCCAATGCAGGACACACGGGTTCGAGCCCTGGTCTGGGAAGATCCCGCGTGCCACGGAGCAGCTGGCCCCGTGAGCCACAATTACTGAGCCTGCGCATCTGGAACCTGTGCTCTGCAACAAGAGAGGCCGCGATAGTGAGAGGCCTGCGCACCGCGATGAGGAGTGGCCCCCACTTGCCACAACTAGAGAAAGCCCTCGCACAGAAACAAAGACCCAACACAGCCATAAATTTTAAAAAAAAACAAAAAAAACAAAAAAACAAAAATGTGCTGAGCTGTAAAGCAAGTCTCAATAATCGCTAAAGGACCAAAATGATACAGAACATGCTCTCTGACCACAGTACAATTAATCTAGGGGAAAAAATGACCAAATGATAACTAGATATGTAGAGTTAAGGAGCTGGGTGTGCAAGTCTGAGCTTTAGATAAAAATCTGGGAGTCATATAGTTTATTAATGGCAAAACTTGGAATTAAACCTGAGTCTCTTTCACATTCATTTAGTGGGATGATACCATGTAAAGGCTTTTCTGTCCATAATATTTCTTTTTGTATTGAAAATTAAATATATACAATATGTAAAAATAATACTAAAATTACCTATTACTGGATCATTGAATAAGCAGTGAATTCAAACCTATCTCCCACTTAGAGTTGATTCACGTTCTAACACTTTATGGTTGTAGGTTGTAATTTCATAGTCCTTTAAAATATGCCTTATTCTTTTTTACTAAGATACGTTAATGGAAGCTTATCCAAGATTTAGTTTGGATAACCCCAGGGTCAAGTTCTTATACAGGCCTCAAGAGCTATAAAAAAAACATGCAGAATCTGGAGTCTTGTGAAATATTCCAGACAGACCTTCTGACTTACAGTAGGCAATATTTCACGCCAGCCTTTTATTCAAATAAAGCATTCATTTCCTCTGACATTAGGTACAGTCTAAATTTTCTGTTTCTTATGTTGATACTTTATATAGTTATGAAGCCTATTTTTGAAGAATTAATTTTCCTCACATTTAAACGTATTTCCTCATTAGAGGAACAACATAACCTGCTACCCAGTTCTTTGTGCCATGAAATTCCTGAGTGCCTGGCGTCTTGTACTGAGAGTAACTAATGCATTTAAATCTCTTCCCCAAAGTTACCAGGATGGGACTCTAAGGATACACCAGCCTTAGATGGTCTTGACAAGTGTGAATGGTCAGTAAATCCCTAACGAGACACTAAAAGAAGGTAGGATCATTCTTGTTTCTAAAGATATTGATACTTATACTCGAGGGAAGGAGAGAGGGGAGGAAGCTATTGGAAGACAGTTTCCTTAAAAAGAGTCTAATGAACACGTCATTCAAAGAAACTCTCAGGCTTGGTAAAGAGAATTAAGAATACCTACATATCCAGAAACATCTGGGAGAGGCAGTATTGCACTGTGCTTAGAGAATGGGCTTTGGATTTGGACTGAAGAATCTTCGAGTCCTTATTCTTCCAATCACTAGCTGTGTGATACTGTCAAGTTACTTAAAATCTTTACATCTTAGTTTCTTTATTGGTGAACATAATGCCCATCACATAGTGTTGAGGATTAAACAGGAAAATGCATAGTAAGCATCTGATAAATGCATTCTTAGAGGTGGGTTTATTTATCAGAATTTTTTTCCCATTAGCAAATTAATACATTCTTGTAGCAAAAATTCAAAGAATACAGAAATATAAAAAAATGCAATAGCTGTCTCACTTCCCTCCAACTCTAATTACAGAACCAAGTGGTAACCACTACTAACCATTTGGTTTGTATTTGACCTAAATATTTCACTTCTTTTTTTTTTTTTTTTTTTTTTTTTGCTGTACGCGGGCCTCTCACTGCTGTGGCCTCTCCCGTTGCGGAGCACAGGCTCCGGACACACAGGCCCCGCGGCCATGGCTCGCGGGCCCAGCCGCTCCGCGGCATGTGGGATCCTCCGGGATTGGGGCACGAACCCGTGTCCCCTGCATCGGCAGGCGGACTCTCAACCACTGCGCCACCAGGGAGGCCCTCACTTCTTATTTTTAGAGTTTGAGATGCCTGTGTTAGAACATGATTTTTATTCAATTTACTTTTTCTTTCCATATACAACACTAAAAAATTGTTTTCTTTCATTCTCTGGTTAAATCCATATTTAGTGTCCACACAGAGGTCTGGAAGAATCATTTGATCATAAATGTGGTCCATAGTTGCTTTAGTATTGGAGTTTGCTCTTCCAATCTGAACTTTAAAAATTAGCATACTTATACCTACAGTGTCCTTTGGCTGAAAAGAACACCCTCCTGGCATCCCAGAGCACAATGCCTAAGAGCACCATTCTGTACTGAGTAGCACGCCACCAGATGTCCTGCTAAGGGTGACCTCCTCCATGCGTCTATGTATCACTTGTGGTTACGAGTGTCTGATGAATACAGCTGGGGGTGTGAATATTGTATCAATTAAGAATGCTTTAACTGCATATAATGATAATCTGACAGTAGCTTAAACATGTAGAGTTTTATTTTACCTAAGTGACAAGAAGTCTGTAGATACAACGACTCCATGGTAGTACTAGGTTCTGTTTTTTGCTTTGTTATCCATAATGTAATGGCTTGTTTCCCCTTCACTGCAAGATGCTTGCTGAGGCTCAAACATCTAGCAATGTATTCAGGCAGGAAAAGAGGAGGGAGGGCAGTGCCAGATACGTCTTTCTCTTTTATATGGAAAACAAAGTCTTAATCAGAAGTCGCCTGGGAGACTTCTGCTTGTGTATCATGCTTGGGCCAGTGCTGGGCCACACAGCCACTCCTACCTGCAAAAGAGCTGGGAAGCAAGACATGTATTTGGTTTCCCAAGGTCTACAGTGGGAAACAGCAATGGAAATTAGTGTAACCAATCCACAGTCTCTGGCACAGGAGGGAACGTGGGAGATGAGGGGGTGGGTTATGACTATTTTGCTTTGTTCTTCTTGTTGGTGCTGGTCTGAAGACACACCCCAGTCAAAGTGAAGATGACCCACAAGCTCTTCAATGAGAAGCTCCATGCCAAGGGAAGGCCTGGGTCCCCCAATTGTTACATCTCTTAATGACCAGCTCCCGTTGTTCATACATAGCTTCTTGCCCAGGGTGCAAATGCCCCCTGAGGCGGGGTTGAGGCAGTTCTGACATCTGCCATCTCTTGAGACCCAGGATTCCTGTTGCTCTTCTCTATCAGCTCAGCCCTGTGTTCAGCCAAAAATTATCAGAACTTTCTACCCTCAAGGTTTATTTTGGGGACACTTCCCTGTTTTTCCCTGCTCCTGAGCATTGTTCAGGGACACTCTGGCCCACTGGGAAGGTCTCTCAAAGTCCAGAAAGCCCTATGCAAATAAGTTCACTGCTTCTTGAATTTTGCATACCAAAGGGGACTGGACTTCATATGCACTTTTCTATAGCCAGAGGATCTTGGCTTACACTTGCTTAATATGTAAGAAAGATTTAAATGACTCTCCGAAGAACAAGGAATGTCATGCAAGGGACTCCCTGGATTACTTCCTTGCTTACCAGAGAAGTGGAGTTCACCTTCTCCCACCTAAAAAAAAAAAAGGCTGGCTACATAAAAAATTAGAAAATATGTAGTAATTGCAATACTTGCAAGTGGTAAAGATTCTGAGGTTTCATGCAACATTTCTTTAGATCACATCATTCGTTCATTCAACCATCAAACATCTGTGGTGCCCACTAAGTGCCAGACCCTGAGCCAAGTACTATGGATATAAAGACAAATCAGGCACTCTCCTTTACCCGAAAGACCTTAGCATCCAGCGTGGGGGAGAGATGTGGAAATCTTTTATACCTGTTGTCTTACGAGTGCTAGGGTAGAGGGGTACCTAGGATGATAAGGAATCCCAGAGGATCCCAGGGCAGCTAAATAGGCTAAGGACCAGAAAACTTCGAGGGGACAGGATGCTTAAGCTGAATTCTGAAGTATAAGTAGAAGTTGTACAGGAATTTCCAGGGAGAGGAAAGAGCATGGGTGATGACATGGTGCCCACGGTATTGTTTCTGCATGTATCAGGTCATTTCTGCATAAACCAGCTCATTATACACCTGATGCATGAAACAAGAGAAGGAGTTCCATATGGAGAGAAGGGTATTTGGTGAAATGGAATCTAGGAAGCCAGAGAGAAACAGGAGCCAGATACTGCAAAGTGTTGTTGAACTAATAAGCTTGAACTCTGGATCATAGGTCATAAATTTAGGTTACAAGCTTATTAGGTGATTTTTCCCTGCAAGAATGAAAAAGTGAACTTCAAATATTTCTATTTTGATGAAAGGGAAAAGTTAAACATCTATTGTGGATTGAGTGCAAAGTCCATGGTCTTCCCAAATGGATAATTACAATTATTTTAGAGTAATAGCCCCTTTCTGCCAGCCTGTTTGCTTGCATTAGCTTCAGTAGATTAAACCCTCTGGGGACTTAAAAGTTGTAGGTGAATGTTTTATCCTGGAAATTATAATGAATTAGAAACTCTCTAGGGCTGAAGTCATTTCCTGCAGTATTTTTTCCAGGCTATCAGAGTATAGTTTATTCCCCTGTAGTATAAATGCAAAAAATGGGGACCGAGTTAGTAAACCTCCCTTGGCATTTCAATTACTACAGTTCCAGGAAATGACTGACTTACGTTCGGGAAGAAGAGAGACCAATATTTGCACGTCAATTTTCTTTATTTCAGCTTCAAAGTGTTCCAATATTTCTCTAGTTTCCTAGAAGATCGGGACTTTGAGAGGCAGATTCCCACAATGAAGTCAATGTAATTCAAGTCAGACAGAGTGAATTTTATTTTTAGATTTTTAAAAAATTTTAAATTGCAGTAAAAGCATTTTGTTTGTTGGCTTTAAAACCTCTTTATGCATTTTTAAGGTGGTGTTCTGACCTACCCTGAGATTTTATACTGTGAGAATTTCAGAAGATTGTCAGTATTGATGCTTGTTTCTAATCCTCTGTGTGTGACGGTTGCTGCAGAAGTGATTGACAATGAACTTATTCTACTCTTATCCCCACAGAAACATTGACTCATAATACCTTGTTTTGTATTCAGTTTTCCAGTTTATAACACTCTTTCCCATATATTGCCTTGTTTTTGTTTTTGTTTTTGTTTTTTTGGTACGCGGGCCTCTCACTGTTGTGGTCTCTCCCGTTGCGGAGCACAGGCTCCGGATGCGCAGGCTCAGCAGCCATGGCTCACGGGCCCAGCCACTCCGCGGCATATGGGATCCTCCCGGACCGGGGCACAAACCCGTATCCCCTGCATCGGCAGGTGGACTCTCAATCACTGCGCCACCAGGGAGGCCCTATATTGCCTTGTTTAACCTTCATGATATCACTATAAAATAGACTTGGCATTTTATAAGCTAGGAAAATAATTCAGAGGTTCTGGCAAGTAGATCTCATACTTAAGTCCTCATTTGCATCACCTACAGGAGCTTTTCATAAAGTAGACTCATGTGTTTACTCTCCTACTCAACCTCCAAGACTGCTCTAACAGGTAAAAAGCTGCCAGATGATGCTGATAGGGAACCCAGTTGGGAATCCCTGTTTTGTTTTTTTTTTCTTTTTGCGGTATGTGGGCCTCTCACTGTTGTGGCCTCTCCCGTTGCGGAGCACAGGCTCCGGACGCGCAGGCCCAGCGGCCATGGCTCACGGGCCCAGCCGCTCCGCGGCATATGGGATCCTCCCAGACCGGGGCACGAACCCGTATCCCCTGCATCGGCAGGCGGACTCTTAACCACTGCGCCACCAGGGAGGCCCGGGAATCCCTGTTTAAGAGGACTTTTCTAGAGCTCTTAAGGAATGGAACCAGAACTCAAACTAGAGTTGCTGACTGTAAGTCAACAGTTTTCCCCATAGATCACAAGTCAGGTAGAAGCAGTAGGTGAGATGCAGGTATTACGGGGATGGATGTAGACGGGTGTGGATTGATGGTAAAAATATACATCTTAGAGCAATTTTCCTTCAAAAAAAGAATTTTCAACAGTGAAGATGGAGTGATAGTCGATGGTCAGAAATTTTCAGATTGGTAACATTTTATAGGATGATGGGGAAAGAGGACAGACAGGTCATACACGCTGTTAGTATGGATGTGATATTTGTTTCTATGCATAAAAAATAGGAAATGTGGGAAAATGAGACACAGGAAATAGATTGTTCCATGTATCTTTTCAGAAGCCACAGTGGAAAAATATCCATGATAAGTGGGAAAGTTGAAAACAAATAATTGAAAAAATAGTTGCCATCAAACCAAAGTAAATTCCTAGGTATATATGTGGGGAAAAGATACTGCATGTTTTAGAAGATGAGTTATACTCAAGCCCTAGGAAGGAAGACCTGAGTGGTAGGTATTTCCAGTTTTGTATTACAAATGATGAAACTAGGGTTCAAGGAAGTGAAGGGTGTAACTTAATATGCTTGGTGAATGTGGGAGAAGGAATTTAAACCTGTGAATTAAAGTTTTCTATCAAACCCTACTAATAAATGGCAGCATAAAGAAGAACCCACAATAGAAGGAAATTAGACTCTAGGAGACTGAAAGAAGGCCTAGGAAATACAACCTACAATCCATTCTGTGATGTTGATGGAATGTAATGTCGCCTTCCCATGCTTTTGTCATCAAAGAAAACCACAGAGCTATGATCATGAAATTTCTTCCTGGACATTTGACACTGGGACTTTCCAAATTTTTATTATTCAGAAGTCAAGCAAAATTTCAGCCTTGGGCAGGATTAAAAAATGGATTTTGTAGAGAATAAAATTCAGAAAATTTCCTTGTGCTGCCACTTACCACCTGTTGGTTGAGAATTTTTGTTTTAGATAATGCCATCTTAAGTAGTATACTACAAACACTTTATGCTTTTAAGTGTTTGTAGCTCTCAGAATCTGTGTTACATGTTACAGAGCATTTTGTAAAATGTATTTTTTCAAGGCTATAAAGGACTTCTAGAAGTTTATTTTGATAATTTTAATCATTGATAGCCTATACAATAGATTGTTGTTTTCCCCTCCAATAAAGCTCCTTTTTGTAGACTTGCCACAAATTTATCCCAGTCATCAGTTCACGTTGTCCAGGTTTCCTCAGAAACTATGTCTCCTTTCCATTTCTTTTCCAAAGGCCTTTCCAAGTGCTAAGTCTCAAGATAGGCCTCTCATGCCTCTTATGTCTTACATAAATCTGAGTTTGGCTTCAGGAAAACATTAAAGACACAATTAGCACCTAAAACTTCTTCAGTGTGAGTGTTCTGATACATCCTGAATCACTTTCCACAGTCTGTGGAAGGAATTTCTGATTGAGCCCTGCTCTCTGCTTCAGAAACTTTCTAACCATATTTGTTTTTCCTAAGAGAAAGTAGTCTTGTATATTATGAGCAGGAACCCAAGAATTTACAATGGTCATTTTCTTATAGGAACACAGGAAATGATTTGCCTTTCTAAAAGTAAATGCAAAAACCTATAATTGTTCTTTCCCAAGCCTCTAGAAATCATCTCAAATGCAATTATTATAAACATTTCAGATATAGTATTTAACACTGAGAACATAAAATTTTAAAAAATATTTTTTTTCATAATGGAAGCCAGAAACAAAACAATACTTATTATATAGAAATTTCTTTGTTTTTCTCTTCCTTCTCATAACTATTAACAGACAGACACTGTATAAAGAATTTAAGTTCAGTGGGAAAGAATTTTGGAGTTATTTCTAGTAATTCCCTTATTCCCTTAATGGTATCAGAATTTTAAAAAATATGTAGCTGACTTTATTTTGTTAACACTTGCTCTAATCTTAACTTCATAAAATGGAGGTTTTTCATCTCCACTAATATAGCAGGAAATCTGAGAGTTCAGGCTCTGTCCATGGCTGTTGTTCTCCCTGAGAATGGTCTTTAGCTTTTCACCTACTAGAGAAAATAATGATTTTTATGGTTTTCAAGTGTCTTTTTAAAATAGGGCTTCTTTTTACTTTGATGACATATTTCAACTCACAGTTTATATTTTCTGAATGGATAATCCTGTGGGTAGACGCCCTTTCACACATACATATGATAGGCAGTCGAATAGACAAAACTTCAGTTAAAGAAACCATTTTGTAACTTAAAAAACATTAAGAATTGCATTCTAAATGAAAACTCATAAATTCTGGGTATGTTTATATAATTTTAGAGCTTGGCAATGTATGCCTATATATGTGTATGTGTATATATGTGTGCCTGTGTGTGTGTGTTTCTGGTATAAACTGATTTAAGAAACTATTTTAAGATTAAAAAAATACCCTTAATTAGCCCACTCATATTTTACTTTTATTGTGTGAAATTTAGCACACTGAGTGGTTTGTGCTGTTTCTGTGTTTTAACTTGTTTTGCTTGTCATTTCTGCTTTCTAATGGTTACCAAAAATAATATTTGTAAGTATTTGTAACATCAGGCATCTTCTTTCATCTTTGGTTTAATGATCTAAAATTATTTGATCTTGAATAAAAAGAGAAATCCCAGAATATTTCAGAGTGTTGAGGGAAAGGTATTGAAAAGTAGTTTGAACCCAAGACCACATCCTACATAGGCATGTACTTAATACATGGTATGCTACAAATTGACTGCTGAACTGTGGCAGTGGTGACTGTGGTGGAGTGTACGTATTTGCTTCTGTGGACCTCCTTTCCATAAATATTGTATATCAAAAGAGGGGTTCTTTACTTGGGGTCCATGATACATGTAGGCAAAATGGAGTGTACATGTGCACATAGGCCTTCTTCTGACGGTTAGATTGATAGCTTTCTTTAAACTGTCAAAGGATTTCATAACGTGAAAAAGGCAAAAAAACTAATGAACTAAAAATTTAGATGACTGTGTACAATGAGCTATATATTTCAGATTTTCTAAATATCACTTATGTATCAGGGTTCTCCAGAGAAACAGAACCAATAGGATCTATCTATCTATCTATCTATCTATCTATCTACCTACCTACCTACCTATGTATCTGTTGGGTTGGCCAAAAAGTTCTCTGTAACATCTTATGGAAAAACCTGAATGAACTTTTTGGCTAGCCAAATACCTATCTATTGAAGAGTAGATTTGTTACAGAAATTGGTTCAAGCAGTTATGGAGGCCAAGAAGTTCCTTGATCTGTGGTCTATATGCTGGAGAATCAGGACAGCTGTCCAAGTCCAAAGGTCTGAGGATAGGGGTGCTGATGGTATAAGTCCCAATCTGAGTCCAAAAGCCTGAGAACCAGGAATGCCAATGTCTGAGGCCAGCAGAAGATGAAAGTCTCCACTCAAGCAAAGAGTGTGTCCTTCCTCCTCCTTTTTGTTCTATTCAGGTCCTCAACAAATTGGATGATGTCCACCCACACTGGGGAGGACCACTTGCTTTACTCAGTCCACCAACTCAACAGATAATCTCTTCTGGAAACACTCTCACAGACACATCAAAATAAAATGTTTTACCAGCTGTCTGGGCATCCCTTAGCCCAGTCAAGTTGGCATACAAAGTTAACCATCGCAACTTAATAGCCTGACACCTAAATTCATCATGACTTTCTCTTCTGCCTCTTAAGACTGAGATGCCAGCCAAGAAACTAAAGAAACTTTATTGACATGAATGGTACAGGCATATGTCCAGAACAGAGAAAGTGCAATACAATTTCATTTTATGAGTGATGTGTTCCTGAAGACTTGGCAGAATTCAAAACTTGCATATTTCATGTCTCATTGCTCCCATAGGACTGACAAACAATGTTTACTAGTGAAAGTGGCCAAGACATATGCCAGTAACATAAACACAGTTGGTAATTCATTCATCCCTCCTCCAACTTACAATTATAATTCTTCAAGATTAAAAAATAGATTTACATTATTTCTAATTTTGTGCTGAAAGTGAAACTTTATTGATATTTTAAGTTCAGCCTTTTCAAGTTAGCACAACTCTAATTTGCATAAGGTATGTTACACTGTGTGTGGTAAATTAAAAATTCTTTCTATCTTATTTTTAGAAGGCTCAAATTTTTAACTCAATTTTATCTCTTGTAAGATACCATTCACAAATAATTTTGCACAATAAATAGTGTCACTAACACTACTATTGGTACAATTACTGTAATTAATGGTCCAATTAATCTATAAATAGAAATAAATTTCTCTCCATTCTCCAGTAGTTGTCTATGTTTTGTTGCTTTTACAACCTGTTGCAGTCTGACAACTAAGGAAACCCAACTAGAAGGAGAGGTTGAGTCAAATAAAATATCAATTAGAAGCAGGTGTGAAAAATATATATCTAATTCTGGTTTTCATAAAGTGCATGTGTGTGTATATAAGTGTTTAACTTTAATTTTGATTCAGTGTTCTGTGGATAATTTTAACTAACACTTGAAGATGGTTTGAGGTATAGAAATTAAGCCATTCATTTTGATTCTTGGACTTCATGGTTTCCCATCCCTAATTGGAAAGGAGGAGAGTATAAATTGCTCTTGGTTTGTCTACTATACATCAGTCACAATAGCGTAAGTAAAATCTTTCAGGCTTTATAATAAAAATTAAACGGGCTTCCCTGGTGGCACAGTGGTCAAGAATCCACCTGCCAATGCAGGGGACACGGGTTCGAGCCCTGGTCCAGAAAGATCCCACATGTCGCGGAGCAACTAAGCCTGTGCGCCACAACTACTGAGCCTGTGAGCCACAACTACTGAGCCCACGGGCCACAACTACTGAAGCCCGTGTGCCTAGAGCCCGTGCTCCTCAACAAGAGAAGCCACCACAATGAGAAGCCGGTGCACTGCAACAAAGAGTAGCCCCTGCTCGCTGCAACTAGAGAAAAGTCCGTGCACAGCAATGAAGACCCAATACAGCCAAAAATAAATAAATAAATAAATTTTAAAAAAGATACTTGTTTAAAAAAATGGAGTATGTCTTTTTTTGCATTTAAGAAATTTGAATTTTAAGGACACTATGATTTATCATGAACCAAACCTCTGGCTTTAGGTTGTTTTGGCCTCAACTTGTAAAGCTTCTTTATACAACAAGTAGTTAACCAAAAGTGGCATGTTTGGTTTTCAGTTTACAAGTAACACTGACTCTTGATTGTCTCAAATAAGGGGGCCTTGCTTTAAATACACATGGAAAAAGAGTAAGGAAAAGAGGTGTCTTGGGCCTCATGGGAACCAAGTAATAGCAATGGAACCAGAAGTCATGTAAAGATAGCCACAGACACATATCTCGGCTATATGGCAAGCACAATGTAATTTAAGAACTAGAAGATTTCTATTCCTCAAGGTCAAGTTCTAGCTTTAGGGACCCATCATGTCACCCCCTCAATAGCAGAAGTTCAAGGAGCCCTATAGCAGTGCTCTGCCATTATTACCCCTCAGCTAGTGGTATGGTCTCCTCCAGAAAGCCATCCTTAGTCACCTAAGTACCACTTCTCTATGTTCCCTTAGTGTCCCATGTGCCTTGCTATTGCAGTGTTTCTCATATTGTATTATATTTCTCTTTTTCTTGTCAGACACCTCTACTAGATTGTAAAATCATGTCTGTGCCTTAGTCATCTCTGTATTCCTATCCCCTGGCTTGTCTGTGTGAGTTTCAGTCTTTGCTCCCCTTACCAGCTGCTTTTAACTGACTTTCTTTTTAGGACTCAATACTTTCTCAAAGGGAGAATTAGACTTGTCATTTAGTCACCATCTTCTCTGTGGGGTAGAGCGTTTGTGCCATATTACCTCCTAACTGTAGATATAAAAATGGCTGTCCTGATCCAACAGCTAGGGCCAAATTGATGAGGGTGGTACCAGCATAATAATTTATGTAGTCTAGCTTGGCAATGGGTTGGGGGCGGGGTGGCATTTTGAGACCTGAGATGTGCAGTGCAAGAGATCATAAATTTTTGACCCAAAAACTTGAGTGAGTAAATACATGAACAACCTATATTGGTTATCATCCAGCCATTCCTTTCTGAACTATTTTCTTTTAGATTGAAGAACTAATATTCCTTTGGGGAAGAAGCATGATCTCAGTTTTCAACAGGCAAAAATTTCATTTCCTTCATTAACATCCCTGGTAACAAGAACCAGTTGCTGAGAAATAGGTCACAGTTACGCATGAAACTCCAATCTGCTGGTGTAATAACCTCAAATGTCAATAGATCTTTAATGAAAAGTTTTCAGTTTTTGGCAGAGTTTTGGTGATTAATTTCTACTCTATAATTTGTATTTGGGATAAATTCTTCAAAATTAGGTCTGCTTTTCCCTGCCTTTCCCAATATGGTCCTTGCTAGACCCCTGGTTACATTATTCATTTCAAAGAACCATTTTTTGGCACTTCAAGATGTTTGTTTTTCATCTCTGGTTACCCAGCTCTTTAGAACCTTTCTTACTACTATAGTATCTAGGAAAATCAGCACAATCTGTTTCAGCTACTGTGATGGTTAATGTATTTATCAAATTGGCTAGGTTATGGTACCCAGTTGTTTGGTCAAACACCAGTCTAGATATTACTGTGAAGGTATTTGTTAGATGTGATTAACATTTAAATCAGTAGACATTGAGTAAAGCAGACTGTCCTCCATCACGTGAGTAGGCTTCATACAATCAGTTGAAGGCCTTACAAGCAAAGACTAAAGTCCCTGGAGGAAGAAGGATGATGTCCTCCCTCCAGACTGCCTTCAGACTCCAGACTGCAAAATCTGGAAGTTCTAGCCTGCTGGCTTACTCTGCAAATTTCAGACTGCCAGCCCTCTGCAACCACATGGGCCAATTCCTTAAAATAAATTTCACTCCCTCTCTTTCTCCCTCTGTATGTATTGTATATTACACACACCACACACACACACACACACACACACACACACACGGTGAATTAAGATACACATAAACATCCTATTGGCTCTATTTCTCTGGAGAATTCTGGCTAATACAGCTACTATCAGCCTTATTAATAAAGTGAGATTATTCACACCTACTGGGAATAAATTAGATCAATGGTTCTAAATCAGTGGGCCCATGGAGGTGTCTCAGAGACTAGCGAAGGGGACAGGTAAAGTGCTGAGAGGAGGTGCTCTCTGTTCTTCCCTTTCTGAGCTTCAACCTGAATGGTTTGACTTTTATCTTATATATTGGAAGATGGTGCAAATAGTGCTTAGAAAATATCCCACTGCTAAAAATAAAACTTGAAAATTACAGGGTTACAGTTAGGATGAACAAACTTCTCAAAGTTTACATATGTCTGGTATCTGAATGAGAGTTTTTAGTAAATTTTTCAGTGTAATTTTTGACTGATGAGGGGGGGCTATCCCAAAATGTGCCAAATATATATTTTTTGTAGGCTGTAAAGATATTACCTCTATGATAAGGATTTTTCAGGACCCATCTTTCCCAGTAGCTTGATTCTATCCAGCTCTATAGTTTTATACCTATCTAAGAAGATATAATTGACTTTGCTTCTCAAATGCAAGTCCATCTTCTTGAGTGGCCTTTTATTAGAGCAATAATCTCTAAAAATCATGAAAGGCAGGAAATGTGTATCTGAGATCATATTCTTAATTTGGTTTTCTACAGGATCAGTGAAAAGATTAAATTAAGATGGGGCCACAGGATCAGGGAGTAGTGGATTCTCTCTTGGTTGCCCACTGCAGGAACTTGGGAAGGAAGGAAAACCTGGACTGATGTTCACCGAGTTCTGCAGAATTGGTGGCAGGTGTGAGGGGGATTAAAGCCTGTGAAGTTGTGGGGTGACATGTTGACAGCATTGTGGTTGCAGAACTCAGTGGTGGGCCTAAAGGAATTTGATCTTCGAGCTAGAAACGGTGTCAGAATCCTCTCCATTTAGTCGCATTGTTTGGGTAGGAATAATAGGAGAAGATGCACCTTGTAATAGAAATGGGCTTCCAGAAATATCTGATGAGCTGGGACCCTGCTATCCAATGTTGCATGGCCCAGCAAACCACGAAGTCTTAAGATTTCTCTGAGCTAGAAGGTCATCATATTGGTTTTGCTATTGATGGGGATGGGGATTTTGAGGACAAGTAGGAACCTGAGCAGAGACTTAAAATGCATCTGTGTAACCAAAATAATATGGTTCTGGCACAAAAACAGAAATACAGATCAATGGAACAGGATAGAAAGCCCAGAGATAAACCATACACCTATGGTCACCTTATCTATGACAAAGGAGGCCAAAATAAACAATGGAGAAAAGACAGTCTCTTCAATAAGTGGTGATGGGAAAACTGGACAGCTACATGTAAAAGAATGGAATTAGAACACTCCCTAACACCATACACAAAAATAAACTCAAAATGGATTACAGACCTAAATGTAAGGCCGTATACCATAAAATTCTTAGAGGAAAACATAGGCAGAACACTCTTTGACATAAATCTCAGCAATCTTTTAGGATCCACCTCCTAGAGTAATGAAAATAAAAACAAAAATAAGCAAATGGGACCTAATGAAACTTGAAAGCTTTTGCACAGCAAAGGACACCATAAACAAAAAGAAAAGACAACCCACAGAGTGGGAGAAAATATTTGCAAACGATGCGACTGACAAGGGATTAATCAGCAAAATATACAAACAGCTTATGCAGCTCAATATCAAAGAAACAAACAACCCCATCCAAAAATGGGCAGAAGACCTAAATAGACATTTCTCCAAAGAAGACATACAGATAGCCAAGAGGCACATGATAATATGTTCAACATCGCTAATTATTAGAGAAACGCAAATCAAAACTACAATGAGATATCATCTCACACCAGTCAGAATGGCCATCATCAAAAAGTCTACAAACAATAAATGCTGGAGAGGGTGTGGAGAAAAGGGAACCCTCCTACACTGTTGGTGGGAATGTAAATTGGTACAGGCACTATAGAGAACAATATGGAGGTTCCTTAAAAAAGTAAGAAACCCCACTCCTAGGCATATATCTGGAGAAAACCATAAGTCAAAAAAATGCATGCACCCCAATGTTCATTGCAGCACCATTTACAATAGGCAAGACAAGGAAGCAACCTAAATGTCTATCAACAGATGAATGGATAAAGAAGATGTGGTACATTTATACAACGGAATACTACTCAGCCATAAAAAAGAATGAAATAATGCCATTTGTAGCAACATGGATGGACCTAGAGATTATCGTGCTAAGTGAGGTAAGTCAGAGAAAGACAAATATCATATGATATTGCTTATATGTGGAATCTAAAAAAATGGTACAAATGAACTTATTTACAAAACAGAAACAGACTCACAGACTTAGAAAAGAAATTTATGGTTACCAAAGTGGAAATGTGGGGGGGGGGATAAATTAGGAGTTTGGTATTAACATATACACAGTGCTATATTTAAAATAGATAACTAACAAGGACCTACTGTATAACGCGGGGAACTCTTAGTCAATAGTCTATAATAACCTAAATGGAAAAAGAATTTGAAAAAGAATAGATATACACATATGTATAACTGAATCACTTTGCTGTACACCTGAAACTAACACAACATTGTAAATCAACTATATGTCAACATAAAATAAAAATTTTTTAAATATTTAAAAACCGCATCTGTGCATCTCACTCTTCTTAACAGTCTTCAAAAGTTCCCTTACTACTATAGGCTAATGTCTAGGTGAGTGTTTTTCGAACTGTAGTGTACATCAGAATCACCTGTGGGAACATTAATTGCTGGACCCACCTCCAGAGTTCCTAGTTTGGTAGGTTCAGAATGGGACCTGAGAATTTACATGTCCAATAAATTCCCAGGTGATGTTGATACTGCTGGCTCATGGACCACACTGAGAACCACTAGTCTAGGCTACTTAGCATCACACAAATGGACCTTCTTACTTCAGTCCACGCCAAGCTCTCTTGTTTATCTTCCCACATTCTGGCCTGCACTTTGCGAGTCTGCAACATGGAGCTGCTTCTAGCGCATTTGGGAGTTACTGTGCTGTCTCCAGCTGCCTTGTTTCATGTTCTTCCCTCTGCTTGGAATGCCCACCCCTCCCTACTCCATTTATTCACCTGGCTAATTCCTATTTAGCTTTTATGAGTCCGTACCCACCATCCCTCAATCATCTTCTTTATCATTTATGTTGCCTCCCACCTCTCCCACTCCTGCTCTGGGCTAGACAAGCCTCCTCTAAGGCTTCCATCCTCTGAACACCTTTCTGCATTGCACTTATTCCCTTATGCTAGAATTGTCAATTTATGAGTCTGTTTCTTCTATAACATTGTCAATTCCTTGAAACCTGAATTGCATCTTATTCTTTGAATACACAGTGCACTTACAATGGAGGTGCTAGATAAATTGGGGGAAGGGAGTAGAAGGGAGGAGGAGGAGGGAGGGGGGAGTGAAACGTGTGCACTTGATTACTGGGGCCTCTATCTAATACCCAGAGAGCCTCTGAGGCCTCTATCTAATACACAGAGAGCCTGTGGACCTGGCTCAGAGTAAAGCTTCAGGTGGCTGTCAGGCAGTAAAAGGATTCTTTTAATTCCATCTGTTCTTGATCCTGTAATCTATAGAATTTTAGTGCAAATCAAATAAACAACACACTGAGGTTATACAGCAGGCAATTTTCTATCTCATTTGGCTGTGACCACTTTCCATAGCATGGAGGCCTATAGTGAGGGACATGTGATTAGTGTGGCAATGCCTGGCAGGTGTTACCTTTAACTTCCCCTCAGTTGAATGAGGTACACCCTTATTAAAATTGAGGGCAATTTTAGTAATTTACAGTTAGAATACATTGTTATTGCCTTGTTTTTTATAGCACCCAAGGACCATTACTTGCACAGCGAAGCATAAAGAGGTACTTTGGTTCACAGACTACTTTAAATAGTCAGTGTTTAGGCTTTTCGGTTTTCCCATTCCTTCTGTCTGTCCTCATGATTTATTATTCTTTTCCACCCATGGCTCTACTGAGGATTAAACACTTTAGCCCATTTTAGCCCAGAAAGAGCATAAAGAACATTCCAGGTAACCATCTCATTTTACCGATGCTGAGCATAAGTGGTTTGTCCAGTCCCAGAGCTGGTCCAAATGGAGGACCGGAACCAGGCTCCCGTGCTCACCACTGCACGATGCTGCCCTTTATCATCTGTTTAAGAAGTCCCATTTCACATTTTCAAATTCTACTATTCCCAAAGCAGCAGCATAATTCCAAAACAAACTCAGTCCCTAAAACAGGGCAGAGTAAAGTTGAAGGTAAAATCCAAGAGATACATTGCAAAGGAAGGTACAGTTTATTACTGCCAACCATATAATCCCAGGTAACATTTACTGAGGGTTTGCTATGTTGTGGGCACCACTCAAGTTCTTTGCATGCAGTATCTCATTAGATCCTCGCAACCACCCTGTGAGCAGGTCCATTATCATTCCCAGTTTACAGATTGGAAACTGAGGCTTAAAGGTGAAATAACATCCCTCAAATCTACGCTGGTAAAACCAAAATTCAAGCTCTGTCTCAGAGCTCGTGCCCTTCACCACTACACGAACAAAGTAAAACCAGGTAGAAATTCCAGTCTGGTTGCAATAGTGACTGAAGCAAAACAATTGCTACCAAAGTTAAGCAGTGAGACAACAAGGCACCCAGGGGCACCTCCTGCCTTGCCTTGTGTTTGTGAAAATAGGGACATTGTAATGGGCTGGTGTCATTCTGATTTACCTTCTTGTCTTAATAATTTGTAAATAAATTACATAAACTTAGGTTTGGAAGACACCACGGAGTTCATCTAGTCCAGCGTGACCAGATGAACACAGCCACCCTTCTTCAGGGTCCCTGGGGAAGGGTGTGAAGTCTTTGTTGAAGATCAGCCTGTGACAGAGGGTTTGCCGTGGGAGAGTCCGCTCTGTGGTGGTTCGTTCTTTCTCATCCTGAGCTAGAGCCCACCTCACCTGCCCCCTTTCCCTCCTGGCCGTAGTCTCTCTCTGTGGCAGCCTGGAAGAAATAAAGACCACGCCTCCCTGCAGTCTCGGCCCTCATCAGGGTACACATCCCAGAACCCCTTCCAACCTCAGTGTTTTCCAACTCCCTTACATTTGCTCACTTCTTCTGGGACATAGTATAGTGTTTTCCTACATCTTTCTCCAGAGTATAACACAAAATATTATCTCCTCAGTGCTGAATGATGTGGGATCTCTTACTTCTTGAGTTCTGGGTATTATACCCCTATTTACACCCAAAGCTAAGTTACTGAAAGGCAACCACTTTTCCCCAAATAATTTTGTACTTATAATTAACTATATACTCAGACCTATTGAACAAGAATTGCTTTGAAGCCCAGAATTTCCTATCTCAAGGCTAAAGGATGAACTGAACAGTTAACATTTGTTTAAACTGATTATTATTTTAAACGTTTCTGTACAATACTCTAGGCCTGTCAGGATCATTTTGAATCTGTTGTTTCTGTTAATCAATTATATGTAATGTTCTCACATATTACTAAGAGAAAATGTTGCACCTGACAGGGCCAAGGACAGAGACTGCCTTGTGGTGTGCAGTTAAGTGAACTTTTTTCAGAACTGATAATCGATATTCTTTCAATGTATTATTCAATCAGCTGCACCTCCACCTAAGCAGTAATGTTAGCTTTCATTATTCTATTCATAAAAATACCGTAAGAAACCTTGCCAAATGCTTTGTAAAAGTCAAGACAGTATATTGAAGATAGTCCATTAATTTGCAAATTGTTTTAAGTTATGTTTTCAAAAGTAGAGTCATTTGTAACCAATCATACTTCCAGTTCTAAGAGTGATGATGAGTTCTTAGGGTATGCCGACTCCCAAGGATCTCCTTTCAAGGAGAATGAGCACTCTCTCACCACTAGATTTGTCCTTGCACTAGCCAGGTGAAGTAGGAAGGGTTTGCCAAGGTTGACAATGAAAGCCTATGAGTGTGAGAGAGAGAAAATATGAAGGCCTGTTTTTTGATGTGGAAACTGAAACTTTCTTAAAGTCACCTGGCAAGTATATAAACCAGGATTCGCATCCAGCTCTTGTCCTCCAAATTCATCCTTTACATTGAACTGGACATTCTCTCAATCTGAATCCCCTCCATGCAATTCCTGTGATGAGTTCTATCTCTCTTAGGGTCATGAGCAAATTTCAAAATAGGGTAAACAGAGTCACAGGCTAAAAATGTTGCATTTTTATAAAATATCACTTTTTGTTTGAAGATGGAGGGCATTCTTTTTTATTGGTATGAAACCCAAAGTATTTTGGAAAGTAATGTAAAATTCACATTAAATTTAAAGATGAAACAGGAGATTTTAAAGATATCTTATGCAAGTTTTAGCCCTCTCTGAACTATCAGTTTACCACTGAGTTATATTTATTTTTCTTTGCCATTAGAGCTATTTCAGTGGAAAAATTTGAGATATTTATTATTTGGGACTTTATGAGTTGCAAGTGACAGAAACCCCAACTCAAACTGGCACAAATAAAAATGGTTAACATAAATGAAATTTTGAAGGATAGGATTTAAGAGTCATTGGACCCAAGAGCCCAAACTCTAACATGTAGACTTGAACTCTCCCCTTGGTGTTCCTCTGCTTTCTTCTGAGTTCTGATTTCTCATCAAGGCTTTCTGCTAGTGGTGGTGAGAGGTATACTAACCAGGCATCCTTTGCTCTCAGCAAGCCAGCAGAAAAGGGAATGATTCTCAACTGTGCCAGCAGACATTTGATGGGTCCTAAATGCATCATCTTCAGACAGAGCAATGTGGCCAGGAGTTGTGATACTCTGAGTCACATGCCCAGTCCTAGGGCTGGAGTCAACCTCTCTGGAATGTCATGGCCTGACATGTGCGAGGGCTGGCCCCCAAAGGAAGACAGGGCAGCCAGGCTCTTAACAGAAGAAGGGGAAGGAAATGCAAGTAGGCACAAAGCAGATGTCCATGCAAGCCTCATTTACACTTGGATGTCCAACAGACATCTCAAATTTTATAAGTCCAAAATGCAACTCTTTATTTTCACTCTTCCAGTCTTTTAACTTAGAAAATGGCAAAACCTTACTCAGTTGCTCAGATCAAAAACTTTGGAGTAATCCATCATTTTTCTTTTCCTCTTTCCATAGCAAGTTTTCTTGGTTCTAATTTTAAAATATATCTTCCTTCAGACTACCTCTTACCACTTTTATTGCCAGCAGCTTTTAAAAAAAATCTCTCATTTGGATTATTGCAATTTCCTTCCAACAAGCCTCTGAACTACTGCTATTGGTGTTTTACTATCTGTTCTCTGTATTATAGTCAGCTATTTTTTAGAAATAGAAATGAAATTTTGTATAACTCTGGTCAAAACCCTACAGTGATGGATCAGAGACCAAACATAAAATCTAAAACAATAAACTTTTAAAATATAGGAGAAAATCGTTGTAACCATGGGTTGAACAAAGATTTCTCAGGATGTAAAAAGCCTGAACCATAAAATAAAGATTGATAAATTGGATTTCACCAAAATTAAAACCTTTCTCTTTTTAAAAGACACTGTTAAGAAAATGAAAAGACAAGCCACAGACTGGAAGAATATATTTGCAAAATACATCTTGGATAAGGGTCTTACATCTAGATCATGAGGAACTCTTATAACCCAATAATAAGACAAACAACCCATTAAGAAAACGGGCAGAAGATTTGAACAGATTCTCTTTCATATAAGAGATATGGACGGTAAATAAGCACTTGAAAATATGCTCAACCTCATTAACCACTAGGGATATGCAAACTCAAGTCACAATGAATGCCACTATATAACTACTAAAACAAACAAAAAAAACTTCACAATATCAAGGGCTGGCAAAGATATGTAGCAATTGGAACTCTCAAACACTGCTGGTGGAATACAAAATGGCATAGACATGTTAGAAGACAATTTGGCAGTTTCTTATCAAATTAAACATATCCTTACCATAAGACCTAGCAATCCCACTCCTAGATATTTCCTCAAGAGAAATGAAACATCTGTCTACACAAAGAGCTGCAGGTGAATGTTTATAATAGTTTTATCCCTAATGGCGAAAAGCTAGAAACAATCTAAATGTCTGGATAGAAAACTCGTGGTACATCCACAGTGGAGTACCTCTCAGGAATGAAAAGTAAACTATGCACTGAGACATGTAAAGACAGGGAAGAATCTCAGATGCATTATACTAAGTGAAAGAAGGTAGACACAAAAGTCTAGACACTGTCTGATTCCATTCATATGCCATTCCGGAAAAGGCAAGATTATATGATCAAAAATCATATCAGTGGTTAACAGGGTCTGAGAGTGAGGGAGGGGATAACTACAAAGGGGCACAAGGCAAGGTTTTAGAGAGATGGAAGTGTTCTGTATCTCAGTTGCGGTTGTGGTTGTGTGCTCAGAACATGTTAAAACTCATTGAATGGGACACCTAAGAAGGATACATTTTCTTGTACGTAAATTATACCTCAATATATATTTGACTTAAAAAAGAAAAAGAAAAAAAAAGAAAAAGAAAAATTATCTTTCAGGGGCTTTCAGGGGTTTCCCATCACTCGTAGAATAAATCCTGCTCTGTTTGACTAACCAAATTATATATATAATGGATATATATATATATATATATATATATATATATATATATATGCTCTTTTAAAGTACCAGAACTATGACTATATGTGATATTATTTTGTATCCTTCAAAATAAATACATTTTTGTTGAATAATTACATTCTTATATTAGGTCAAGTGATCATAAACAAGATCCCTCTATCTCTTGCCTAGGGCAGCATCTAATTATAAGAAAGTCATCTTAGAAGAGGAAAAGAGCCTCCTCACTCCAGAAAGTGCCACCTCAAATTCACAAACTTCTGGCAAAAATCACAATGGGATTTGTCCCAGTGGTGTTAAGTAAGTTTATGATAAATGCTTTACAACAAATATCACAGTTTGCATATAATGCTCCCCAACAAAGGCTTTTCTCCATCTCCCTTTATATAAGCAACTACTCATATAACTTTCAAGACTAAAATAATCATAACAATAGCTAATGTTTCATGAATGCTTAATTTGTGCCATGCTCAGTGCCAAACACTCCACACAGATGATCTCATTTTATCCCCTCATAACCCTACAAGGCATGAGTATGCCTCTGAAATCCTCTTCTAACAGAGGAGGGACTGACCCTCCGAGGTTGTGTAGCTTGACAGAAGTTGCGCAGCCTGTGAAGACTCAGAGTCAAAATTTGACACCATGTTTGTCTCTTGAGGGCACATGTGTGGTCAGTAAGTACAGTCATGCCTCCCTGTCTGTGGGCAGTTGGCTTCAGGACCCACACAGATAACCAAAATCTGAGGATGCTCAAGTCTCAAATAAAATGGCAGTAGTACAGGTGGGCCCTGCGGCTGACTATACTGTCTTGTAAAATCTCTGGTTCTGGGCTTCCCTGGTGGCACAGTGGTTGAGAGTCCGCCTGCTGGTGCAGGGGACACGGGTTCGTGTCCCGGTCTGGGAAGATCCCACATGCCACGGAGCAGCTGGGCCCGTGAGCCATGGCCGCTGAACCTGCGCGTCCGGAGCCTGTGCTCCGCAACGGGAGAGGCCACAGCAGTGAGAGGCCCGCATACAGGAAAAAAAAAAAAAAAAAATCTCTGATCCTGATGTGTTGTAGCCTCTTTGCATATTTTGCCTTGTTTTTCCAACCAGACTGTAACCTATATAAAATCAGGTATTGTGATTCATTCATCATGCTATTTTCAAAAGCACCTAGCATGCTGTAGCCGCAAAATAAAAATTTACTGATTGAACGTTAATCCCTCAGACTTACATACCCCACATCTCTGTCCTCTTTGGGGAGACTGGATATATGTTGCCTTAATGAAGGGTGGAAGAAGGATGAAGGTGTTTCTTATTCTGCAGATATTATGCAAAGGAGTAGGTTACTTTCTGACTAATGATTTCAATACAGCCTTATCTGAGGTTAAACATATCAACATTGTTTCATTTACCTGCTACTACATTTTAGCTCATCTCCAAATACCTATTTGAGAAGAATTAGTATTTGCTACACATAATCTGAAGCATTTATATCCTATTTTATTTCTTATTGGGGATTTCCTATAAATCACATATGGCCCAAAAACTTCTCTTTAGCACCTCCAGTTTTGGGGAAAAAAATGTGATGCTGTGTGGTCTGTTCTGTTCTAAATATACATTTCCTTTCTCTGAATCTGCACCATGTGGTTTTACAAGTGAAGAAAAAAAGTCAAAAGAAGCTAACTGGTACAAAAAGTCATTAGGTCAAAAAAATACCAAATTTGTCATAACATGAAATTTTTAAATGCATAGTTGATTTAATATATAGATAAGCACAATCAATGGAATAAAAAAGGATATTATAAAATGTAAATTCAACTGGCTATGATTTTTTATTGATTTAAATTCAAATTCACTACTTAGGTAATTGTAGCACTCTTGGATAATGATATGGGGAGGACCAGTACCATTTTAAACATTACTGTGTACGTACAGTATTTATTCAACGTTCAACAGATATTTATTCAGCACCTACTATGTGTCAGGCATAGTGCTCTGAAGCTACACTGGTAACCAAAGACAGACAGTTTCTGCCCTTATGCAACTTACTTTCTAGAAAGCCCCCCACTCCAAATAAAGAAACACTCCAAATAAAGAAACCCTCGTGCAGGTCCCAACCTGTCCGTGGTTTGGGGTTGCTATCTGCCTCATAAAGCAAAGTAGAGGGTTTGTCTTCTGGGAAGACAAAAGTCATCTTCCGTTCTGAAAAACCTCTTATATAGTTGGAGGGGAAAAATAAAGAAACCCCAAACAAGTAACCAAAGTGACGAAGAACTGCAAGTTGTAATAAGTCCTAAAAGGAAACAACTGGGGGCTGGGATAGAGTATCAGGTAGGAGGGGGATTGAGGGGCAGAGTAAAGGTGCTTTAGATAGCATGGTAGGTGTTGGCCTTTCTGAGGAGGAAGGAGTTAAGCTGAAAATTGAAGAACGAGTAATAGATGAAAGGCGTGCGTGGTGTGTGTGTGTGTGTGTGTGTGCGTGCGTGCGTGTGCGTGAGTGTGTGTACGCATATGTATGCACATGTACCCCACCAACCGGAAGCCACAGATATAAAGACCACGAGGCAGGAAAGAACTTCAGGGGTTGAACAGCTGAGAAAATCCCTTTGTGAATGGAAAAAGGTGAATGATCAAGGGGCAGTGGTAGCAGGCGAGGTGGGCACCAGCTGGATTGGGCAGGGCTTCACCAGTCATTGCAGAGGAGTTGGGATCTTATTCTAAGTCCAACGGAAGCCGTTTAAGGGTGTTAAGCTGGGACATGACAAGATCTGACTTACTGCCTAAGAAGGACACTCTCATTGTGGTGAGGAAAATAGATCCACGGAGGAATAAGGTTAGAAGCAGAGGCTGAAGGGAAGTGACTATGATGCTGGGGTGAAAACTGATGGTAGCTTGGACCAGGTTGGCAGTAGTGAAGGCAGACAAAAGTGGATGGCTTGCTGATGGGATGAACACGGAGGGTGAGGGAAAGAGAGAAATGAAGCTTGACTCTTCTTTTTGACTTAAGCCAAACGTAACTGAATGTGGCGGGCGGGGAACTGGTTTTGTGGGAGGTATTGATTCTGTTTTGAACATGTTGGGTTTGAAATGTTTGTATGCTATCCTACACTCCCAAATGATGTGGAATGGAGAGATGACAAGCTTACAAGTGCAAAGCTTAGAGGAGGGGTCTCAATTAGGAATATTACTTAGGAAGGAATCAGGTTATAGAAAATCCCAGGTTAAAACTCTGGGATTAGATGAGATCACCTAGGAAAAAGAATTCAAAAATAAAGAGAAAGAGTATTTAGGAGAAATTCCTGACAAATACTACCATTTGGAGATTGGATAGGAGTAAAGGAATTCCTCCTGCAAAGAGCCTGAGGAAAAAGTGGCCAGAGGGGTAGGAGAAAAACCAGGACACTCCCAAGAAAGATCAAGGTTAAGTAGTCAAAATTTGGACAAGTAACCAAAATTTGGACAAGTAACCCAATACTTCTGTGCCTCTCTTGTCTCATCACTAAAATAAATGCATACATTTTTATTAAATAAGAAATTTAGAATAGCATATTAGTTTTCTATTGCTACTGTAACAAAGTACCATAAACTTAGTGGCTTAAAGAAACAAACATGTATCATCTTACCTTTCTGGAGATCGGAAGTCCAAAATAGGTCTTTTACACTGGACTAAGAGCAGTAGGTCAGCAGGCCTGGTTCCTTCTGGAGGTACTGAAGGAAAATCTGTTTCTTTGCTTTTTCTAGCTTCTTGAGGCTGCCTGCATTCCTTCTTCTAGCCCCCTCCCTTCTCCAAAGCTAGCAATGGCAGGTTGAGACTTGACATCTCTCTAAGCTAGCTTCCCCTGTCTCACCTCCTTCCGACTCTGCCTCCCAGCCTCTCTTCAACTTAATTGAAAGGCCCTTGTGATTACATTGGGCTCACCTGAGGAATCAGGCTACTCTCCCCATCTCATCGTCAGTTGATTAGCAACCTTAATTGTCTCCCTTGTGATTACATTGGACTCACCCGGGGAATCAGGCTACTCTCCCCATCTCATGGTCAGTTGATTAGCAACCTTAATTTTATCTCCTGCTTAATTCTCCTTTATTGTATAACATATTCACAGGTTCGGGGGCTTAGGAAATAGGCACCTGTGGGGTTGCTATTTTTCTACCTACCACAGATATGCCTCAAAAGACTGTTCAGAGGTATATAAATGGATAATGATATCCATTGAGTCAATACACAAAGTACATTTGTCTGGCATACAGTGACTATTCAATACACATTGGCTATAACTATGATTACTCTATTTCATTTCTACCTCAACCACTAGATAGTGAGTTTCTCAGGCAAGTATTCTGTTATATTCATCTATATAATATAGGTTATAGATGTTCATAAAATATTTGTTGAGTGACTATATGGCCCAAAGAATGCTCAAGAATGTTTAGTGAATAAATGAATGCAGACACGTATACTTCAGATAGAGCTACAGAAGCACTGTACTCACCTCATTTGACTTGACCTTTGCCGGAACATTGTGGGATAGACTGGCTTTCCTCCAAACCTGTTTGTTTTCTTGACTTCTCCATTTAAGTTCACAGACCCACCATTTACTCATGTGTGAAGCCTCAAAGTTCTTTCGTGGTATGTATTGAATTATTTATACCTAGTCTACTTCCTCTCCCATCTTTGGTTCTTTTTGACACTTTCTCCCCTTTATTCATTCAACAAATGTGTCTTTAAAGTCTTATGTGCCAGATATCAGGCTCGACATCCCCCAAACAAAGCTGAATTAACACAGTCTTAAAGGGGTAGCCAAATCCTCGGCATTCTTCCTCAGTCCTGTCTCCTACTTGCTCTTGCTCCAAGTATTAGCTGGCTAGGACCATCACTACCTCTCTCGGTTTCTGTGGAGTCTGTCTCTCCAGCCTCTGCCACGCTTCTTTTGTTTTTTTTGCGGTACACGGGCCTCTCACTGTTGTGGCCTCTCCCGTTGCGGAGCACAGGCTCCGGACGCGCAGGCTCAGCGGCCACGGCTCACGGGCCCAGCCGCTCCGCGGCATGTGGGATCTTCCCGGACCGGGGCACGAACCCGTGTCCCCTGCATCGGCAGGTGGACTCTCAACCACTGCGCCACCAGGAAAACCCTGCCACGCTTCTTTACTAAAGCCCAGTAGGGCCGGTCTCCAAATGTGCCTGATATTTGCCTTCATGCTCTTGTTCACACGTCTTTCCGCCGCCTAGAATGTCTTCACTCCCTGCCTGGTAAAATATACACCCTCACTTTTTCAGCCCCATTTCCCACCCGACTCTTCTCAGAAGCCTCTTTGACCCTGGCAACCAGGTCTTCTCTCTCCCTCAACATTCTTGTCTTCTTGATTTCCTGCAGAGACACCTGGGTTGTAAACATGTCTGCATGCACTCAATTTTTCCCCACTAGGCTCTCAGTTTGTTCAGGGCGGTGACTGCATTTTATTGCAGCCACACCGACTCTAGATTCCAAGTTTGAATCTTGGCTCTGCCACTTTCAAGCTCTGTGGCTTTGGGCAAGTTATTAACCTCTCTATGCTTCCGTATCCTTATCTGCTAAATGGGGTTAATGATATTCCCGGGTCAATAGCGTTATGATGAAAACTGATTGAATAAAACACAGGGGCTTGGGACTTCCCTGGCGGTCCAGTGGTTAAGACTTTGCTTTCCAGTGCAGGGGGTGAGGGTTCGGTCCCTGGTCGGGGAGCTAAGATCCCACATGCCTCACGGCCAGAAAACCAAAACATAAAATAGAAGCAATATTGAAACAAATTTAATAAAGAATTAAAAAATAGTCCACATCAAAAAAATCTTAAGAAAAACAAACCAAGAAACACAGGGGCTAGCACATGGTAGGTACTCAACAAGCATTTGTTGAACTTCTACACATCTAGGTGATTGAGAATTTGATATTACCACTTATTTGGGGGGGAGAACAGAGATTTTAAGAGTTAAATAACCCAAATCAGGAAAGAACTAGGTTTAGAAGTTACATCACTTCAGCTCCACTTCCCAAATACCTCCCACTTCTGAGTTGGAAGGAATATATTTATTTTATTTAAGAGTGTTTTGTCTTTTTCTTAAAAATAGAAGGCTGGAGTCAAGCTACCTAACTTTACATACTCTGGTTTTAACCTATGGGAGATGATTTGGGCAAACTTCTCAGCCTGTAAGCATTTTCACATTCTGCATTATATCTGGCCAAGCCCCAAATCTCCATTGTAAACTCCTTGACCTTAACCCCCTGAGCTACTTGAGAGCAGGCTAGCAATTCCTCTCCATTACGTGACATTCCCATAGTATCTGGAGGGCCCCAGCTGCTCCAGGAGGGTCCATGACATTGTTCCCAGTTACCTTGTTCTTTTACTTTGGGTTTTGCTGGGCGCAGGATGGGGGACAGGCGGGGCAAAGGCTGGAATGAAGATCTCCAAAGTGCCTTAGATGATACAACTATCTGTTGTAAGATTTAAGGGAAAAATAAAATTACTCCAGGGCTGTAGCTGGCTGGGAGTTGTCAGAATGTACATTGGGGCTTCAAGGTTTTATTCAATGGTCATCCTCTTGGGGCAGACACCGAAATGTCAGTGGATTGAAGGCCTTTCTCTGCTTCAGGAAAACCACAAATTGCAAATGCAAATCTTGTGGTAGCACCACTTGTAGAAGTAGGGCAGAAAAACTCTGGAAGCTCAAGAAGAGGCGAGATACTTGCATACCCCCTTTGAACTCCGCACTGGTCTGTTTTAAAACAGAAAGACGGTCACATCTTTCTCTGGTTCAAACATTTCGAATGGCTCTCTATTGCTGATGAGATTAATCTAGATCCTCTGGCCTAGCCCATAAGGTCTGCCACCACCCAGCCTCCATTTACCTTTCTGGCTCTAGGACTGACTTTCCCAGCCCTGCCAGACGCCACACTCCTCTTCCCAGTTGTTCTCTAAACAAAGACACAGGTGCTCTAGTCTTGCTGAGGCAATGCTAAAATGTAATTTTAAAGAGGGGAAAGAGTAATATCTCACTTCTAATCTCACGGGCTATGTGATAATAATAATAATGACTACATTACATGCATTGTACAAAAAAGCCCTGCATACACATTAACTTATTTTAATCTTCATAACCTAATCACCATCACATTTTTATCCATAAGGAAACTCAGGTGTTAAGAAAATTGCCCAGGGACCTATAGTTAGAAAATGATGGAGCCAGGATTCCAAGTGACAGTCTGGCTTTTTAACCACTGCGACCTTCCAGAAACACTTGTTCTCTGGGGAGGGATTGTTCTGTTGACATCTGAACCTTCAGGAACTTTTACTGCCTCTGCTGGCTTCTGCCAACTTGGCTGGTTAACGTGGAGCCTTGCGAAGGAGAAAATGGACAAAAATCTCCTTTAAAGCCCGTGTACTTCCTAGAGCCACAGGATGCACGATAATTTGATAATTGTCTGTTTTTTTTCTAAAAGGGACCAATGAAAACTAGGTTCTCTGCATCATCTCCCTTGCTGAGAAGTCTTATTGAATTACAAGTTCATAAGAGAAATGTTTATGTGAGTTGTATCATCTAACCAAGCTTTCCACGAGAACGCTCGGAGTTAATGGCTAACAGCTGCGGGGAGCATAAAAACAACTTGGCCATACCTGGAATGCCTCAGAGTTGGAGAAGCTGGCCTGCAGTGGCTCTCCTTCTGTGCTGCACAGTAGAATCACAAGAGAAGCAGAGCTTTTGAGAAATACCTGGTCACTGGGCCCCTCCCCAGACCAATTAAATTGTATTCTGGTGCATTGGTAAGTAGGGGGTCGGGGGGTAGGGGTGGGCAGGCACTGGGGGTTTTGGAAAGCACTCCAGGTGGTACTAATGTGCAGCTATAGGGGCTAGAAATACTGGGCTAGAGAAAAAAAGATGTGTGTTTGTGTATTTGTTTTTAGTGATCTGCAATCCTTCACAGTGATCCCCATCCCTAATTCACTTAAAAGTTGAACAATATGGGCCTTTCCAGCTGATCAAAATGTATTTTAGAAAGTGGGAATAAATGGCAGTACTCTGAATGCTTACATGAGTTAATGAAACAAAAAAATTTAGATCTGGGTTGTTCTTGTAGCCTTGATTCTCAAAGTGTGGTTTGAGGATGGGCACCATCACCCTGACCTGGGAGCTGGTTAGAGGCAGAATGTCAGGCCCGCCCCGAGATCTGCACACGTTGACAAAATCCATACATTAAAGTGTGAGAAGCACCGCCTTGGAGATCATTTTTCCAGCTTCCTCATTTTACAAATAGGGGAAAAGGAAACAGGGTACGAATGAGTTGATGGAACTCCCCCCCAGAGACTAGACTCTTATACTGGGAGCCAAGAGACCATGTTGACTGACTCCTGGACTTGTGACTTTTCCACTACGTTATGCTGATACGGCATAAAAAAATTATTGTGGGTGTCTTTCCCTGAGTGGATCCAGATTCTTATCTTCCCTCTATATCAAGGATGTTTCCAGGATGGGGCTTTTAATGATCAACTTATGTTTGAAAAAGGGAGAAAGACTCCTATGATAAAATGTATACATGAAAAGTAGAATTGATCTGTAAAATCTAATTTTACCTTGGCCTTAGAGAAAACCATAGTAGAACTACTGTAAAATCTTTTTTTCTTAAGAAAGGAAAAAAATGCTTTAAGTATTAAGCCATAAAATGGAATTGTTTTCTTTAAACTTTGGTGGATAAAAACAAATCTTAAATAACAAAGGTTGGGTGTCACTCCAATAAAAGTTTCCACTTCAGCTCTGCTTAGAGTTATTTGTTGGTATAAATTTTTACCAGGGTACAACTTTTTGATGTGAGGAGACATAATTGTTTATGTCTCTCCATAACTGAAATGACTTCGCTCTGCAGCACTCAATGCTGCCAATGATGGGAAGACTTAATACTATCAAATCAGGGTCACTTGATCAAGCAGCCTCCTTGGATTAAATGCTGAGGCAAGAGTCTGAGTGTGCCCCCTCACGTGAAGGATGAGGATGGGGCAAGGGTGTTTCTGTAACATCTGGCACTGGGGCAGGGTACAGGCACCACCTGTCACCCCTTGTCGAGCTGAAGGACATCACCTGGTCTGGTCCCATCAACATACCTGGTGTCTGTTGCCCACGTCTGCAGCTTTGCCTGCTGCCCTCAGGGCCATGTTACCTGCACCTGCTTTGTTTCAACTGTCCTTTCTGCTCTGGGAATCTCCCAAACTTACCTGTAGTTTCCCCTGTTCTCCCTACCCTGTTCCTGGCTGGGCCCAGAGAGGCAGAGTGCAAGGCACTGGCATTTCTCAGAGACCTACTGCGGCTGAGCCTGGAGTCTCAGAGTCTAGGAATCTCTCTTGCCTTCCTGGATGTGGAATGCCTCTCTTTTTGGTGGAAACAGCTCTTACATAATTACACATTTTTTTCTGCTCCATGGTTCATGGTATAAATTCCATGCTCTAATTTGGACAGGTTGTGGCTCTTAATATTTAAAAGGAATGTGTGTGGGTGTGTGTGTAAGATTTCAAAAACTCCTTTTTCCCTCAGTGCCAGTCTTATAGCTAAGTGGTGTCTCCCCAGATGATCAAAAGCCAGGTGCTGAAAAGGGTCTTCCTCTTTCCAGCCATGTCACCCCCACCCTCAGAGCAGTGTGCAAAGAAAGCCCTCGGTATAGGCGGTGGGAACGGAGCGGAGAACGAGAGCAAAAACCTGGACAATACATTTTTAAACCAAAACATGATCCTGCCAGACTCCTGTAGACCAAACCATATTTTAAGTCCAGTAGGCTGTCTTTCAATTTTTTAGATTTCTATTTATCAGAGGCAGAGAATTCACTTGTATAAACATTTTTCAAGTACTCTGTGCCAGACACTTCATAAGGTCCCACACAGGATGCATATATAGTCCCTGTCCTCAGGTGTATATTAGGCACCTCTTGCTGCTGTAACAGACTACAACAAATTCAGAGGCTTAAAGCAACACAACTGGATCATCTTAGCAGTTCTGGTGGTCAGAAGTTCAAACCTGGTTTCATTGGGCTAAAATCAAGGTGTTGGTAAGCCTGTGTCCTTTCTGGAGAGTCTAAGAGAGGACCCATTTTCTTGCCTTTTGCAGATTCTAGCGGCTGCCTGCATTCCCTGGCTCATCGTCCCTTCCTCCATATTCAAAGCCAGCAGTGTCGTGCCTTTCTTCTCTGACCTCTGCTCCCATCCTTACGTCTTCGCTCTCTGACTCTGACCCTCCTGCCTCCGTCTTAATGGGTATCTTGTGATTGAGCACATCAGGTTCCCCCAGATAATCCAGGATAATCTCCCCATCTCATGATCCTTCATTTAGTCACATCTGCAAAGGCCCTTTTAGGATGTAAGGTAGCATATTCACAGGGCCAGGGATTAGGATGTGGACACCTTTGGCGGGGGTGGGGGAGCATTATTCACCACAAGGGTGCCAGGAGGAGAGGACAAGGATGAAACACAAATGGCTGAGAAATTTCCTGAGGTGCAAGTTGTCGGTTTTCGTCCTGTAGTTTATTCTTTATCTTCCTTCATTTAAGTAGGGAGGCAGGTTCTGACCCTGCCTTAGAGGGGGCAGGAGGCAGAAGTGGCTGGCGGGACACTTCCCTTTCTGACTTTTGATTTTTAAAAGTCCAAGTGCATTGAAGAAGTTGTGCTGGGAGACCCAGGGAGAGGAGGGAGGGGCTTCCCCAGCCTTGGGGCGGGGATTAGGAGTGGGCTGAGGAGACCTTGCTCCCTGGAAGTGGTGAGACCTCAGAGAAAGGACTGCGTAGCTCTTGGCCTTGCCAGGATTCTAGTGGCCTCAGGCATAGCCCAGAATCAGCATAGCTGATAACCAGGCAGGTGTCCCAGTAACTAAGGTCCAGAGGAACCTCCCTGGGGTCCTGGTCCTGCAGGGGGCCCAAGAATGACTGAGATTGGCAGGAGGCTTGGAATTAGAAGAAATTGGTTTGAAGAAAATAAGGATATTCAATATTTCTTGCCCAACGGTCTGAACCATAAATATAAAATGAAATAAGATCACTGGTTAAAAGACATATAAACAAGAAAGTTAAGTTTCTTCATTCCTCCCAGCTCCCTTTATGCCTGGAGTGATATGCAGTCAAATAATAGGGAATTATTCTAGAGCGCACTTAGTGTAACGGGGAGGGAAGAGCAGGATGCAGAGGGTCAAGAAAGACTTTATGGGGGCTTCCCTGGTGGCACAGTGGTTGGGAGTCCACCTGCTGATGCAGGGGACGCAGGTTCGTGCCCCGGTCCGGGAGGATCCCACGTGCCGCGGAGTGGCTGGGCCCGTGAGCCATGACCTCTGAGCCTGCGCGTCCGGAGCCTGTGCTCCACAACGGGAGAGGCCACAACAGTGAGAGGCCCGCGTACCGCAAAAAAAAAAAAAAAAAAAAAAAAAAAAAAGACTTTATGGAAGAAATGACATCTAAGCTGATTGGGAGATGTGAGGCCTTAGTGACTGAAAAAACAGTGACAGAAAAAGGGAAGATGGGAGGAAGAATGTCACCCCAGGGGTTGAAATTCAGCACATGCTTTGGAAGCCAAGCTGAGCGCCCTGGTCTTGGGATCCACACCCCTATTTCCCTGGAGCAAGGGGAGAGCATTTTTCATGTTGGTCCCCTCTTTCCTCATCCACCCTTCCACCCCCAATTCCAGGGAATTCCTTACTAACATTTCCATAGGTCTCTGGGAGACCTTCTGGACATCCCAGGATGGGATGTGTCCAAGGCCATGGACAGTGTGTGTCTGGTGCTCAGACAAGTTGCACTTGAATCTTGACTCACCTGTGTAGGGGTGTGACCTGAAGCTGTGAGACTCGATGGGAGAGAATGTAGAGATGCAAGAGAGGAAAGTGGTGAAGAGAACCATGAGTTTGATTATAGGTAGGTGGAGTTTAAAATGCCTCTCCCCAGTAGTCTTTTTTTAGTCAAGTGTTGATTTAGTTTTCCTGGCCAGTCTTCACATCATGACTTAGTAGGGCTGAACTCTAATATTCCCAGAAGCAGAGAAATCCCTTTGGATTACGTTGTTTCTATTTGTTCCAGGTTCCAACAGGGGATTCCAAGAACTCATATTTCTCCCAGAAGCAAAAGTACCTCTTACTCCCATACTCTTACTTACACGGGCCTGACTTTCACATGTGCCCTAGGGACCGTGGTGGAAGATGGGGCAGGGGGGGCTTCCTCCTGGCTGTGGGGAGGGAAGGAAACACCTGTGGAGATGGTGGAAGGAAGAGAGAGCAGGAGCAGTGAGGCAAAGACCCTTGCCTGCTGGGCGTGCAGGGGAGGAGCTCACTCAGCTATGGTTCTGGAGAAGCAGGCTCCTGGGGGGCTGGGCAGATCACCTCTGCTTTTCCTGCAAGGATTAGGAAAAATCATCTATAGTATTAATAATTCTTCTTCTTCATTTTTTTCTCAATTTCACTTCTGACTCTGTCTCCCTTCACCCGTACTGGCAGATAAAAAGCATAACATCAGGTCCCCTTGGGTTTCTCGTCTCCTCACATCTTCTTGAATCCAATATCTATGGTTTGAGTGCTTAAAAAGGGCACTGCAGGTGGGAAGGAGCACGTGGCCCTGGTCTATCTGGCACCTGTGGAGAGAGATGCCACAGCTCCTGCTGCTTGGCCCATGCTTGGAGCACAGGAATTTTGAGAGGCTGCTTCTTTTTCTTCCATCATTTCACCCATGTGTGGCCTGTTGGTTGGGTTTAACCAAACACAGATACTGCAGTGGACTGAATGTTTATGCTCCTTCCCCCTCCCAATTCATATGTTGAAATCCTAACCCACAAGGCGATGATAGTTGGAGGTGGGACATTTGGGGGGTGCTTAGGTCATGAGGGTAGAGCCCTCAGGGGTGGGATTAGTGCCTCTATAAAAGAGACCCCAGGGAGCTCCCTCACCCCTTCCACCATGTGAGGGCACAGTGAAAAGATGGTTATGAACAAGGAAGCAGGCCCTCACCAGACACTGAATCTTCTGGTGCCTAGATCTTAGACTTCCCAGCTTCTAGAACTGTGAGACATAAATTTCTGTTGTTCTGTTTTTGTTTGTTGCCCTAGTCTATGGCATTTTTGTTATAGCAGCATAGAAGGACTAAGATGGGTATACAGTTAGTTTGACCTATGCAATTGAGCCAATGAAAAATTAAGAGTTTGTAACTTTGGATTTGAAAGATCCGAAGACAACGCTGGGCCCCTACTCATGCTGGGCAGCTGTCAGCAGACCCTGGGTCACAGCTGCCCTTCTAGGTGAGCCTTTTCAATCCAGGATGCCATAGCCCACCACTCCTCACTGGTTTTTTACAACCATTTGTGCTTGCCTCACTGATGTCATTTATCTAGCCTCTGTAGGCATCTGAGTTGTAACTCCTGGCCTAGACACAGACATTTCTTTTCTGGAATCTTATCCTTTTTACCCTGGTCTCCTGCCCTACACACCAGCTACTGAGAACAGCGTGCAGGTTATTTCTGCTCTCCTACTCTCTCCCTCAGCTCCTCTATCAGGCGGCAACTTTTCCTGTGTTTGTGAGACTCTGCCTTCCCCTTGCTGCTCAGTATGTGTTTTGTTTATGCACATACAAATTCCCTTCCCCTAAGGGTTTGTGCTTTTGGAACACAACAGCCAGAAAGACTGGAAAAGCTATTTTTATTTTTTGTTATATTCCTCGAGGAAATGGACAGAAACTGCTCGAATAAAGGGGAGGGAATAAGGGGGAAAACTCCACTGTAAATTAATCTATAAAAATATCATGTAGCCATGATAACTTATTTAACAAAATAAGGCATGCTCACTGTGACAGTTCAAACATTACAGAGGTGATCCATCAGGAAAAGGAAGTTCCCAGATATTCCAACCATCCAGAGGTGACTACTATTCACATATTCTTTCAGAATTGCTATTTATGATTTTCTTCAGAAATGGGCTTGCACTATTATATTGTTCTATAGCTTAATTTTTTTCACCTTTCCATGTCAGTCCACACTGATTTATCTCATTGTTTTTATTGGTAATAAGTATCCCTGTACCTGATTGAATCATTGTTTATTTCTCAAGTCCCATAGTGATGGGCCTTTTGGTTGTTTTAGATTTTTATTATAACAGAAGCAGTGAACATTCTTCTACATAATTCTCTGTACAACTTGTGTAAGTATGTCCTGGAAGAGGATCTGCTGGGGCAAGAAGCATGGACATTTAGAATTTTGGCAGATACTGCTGATGAATCCCCCAAACTCTACAGTGTCAGTAACATTGAATTAGAATTTCTATTTTTTCCACACCCTTGCCAACATTAAGCTTTATCAAATAAAACTGATTTGAATCATTCCTTACATATTAAAAATATGAATAAAATATACTTTTCTTCCTTAGAAGAATATAGTAAGTACATTGGCAACAATGGAAACTTTCTTTAATGAGCAAGCATTTTGATGTGTTCCACTAAGGAGATGCTTAATAAAAAATTATCAGCAAGAAGAAACAGAGATGGAGAAGCCTACAGAGACCAAGTCCAGGTGAGGGTGTGGCAGATGAAGCCAGCCTCAAACCAGGTGACGGGGACCAAGGAGGTGTGTGATTTGAGGGGAGCGAAGGGGAGAGTTCATAGAGCTCATCACAATTTGTGATCATTCTATTAATATTCACCACTTTATTCGACCATAAGCTCTAACATAATGCCTCTACTGGCCAATACAGGGCCTCACATATCATAAATGTTAATAGATGCTTGATGAATGAAATAAAGAAGGAAGAGAAAGAGAGAGGAGGTAGGGAAGGGGAGGAAAAGGGAGAGGTATGGAGGGGAGGGAAGAGCAGAGGGAGGGGAGGAGAGAAGAGAAGAGAAGAGAAGAAGGAAGAAAAAAAAAAGAGAGAGAGAAAGAGATACAGAGAGAGAGAGAGAGGGGTGGGATATAGGACCAAGCCAGCTCAATGGTGTACACAACATTGAATGGAATCCCACTGGCTATCTGTGCCCTGGGGAGATGAAGGAAACTGGGATACACTGAAGACCTGGGCAGTAGGGATCGGTAGGTGTCCTAGCTTCTTTATGTGAACAGTCTTCAAGATCATTGTCTATGTTGCTAAGCATTATGGACTTAATTATCAGACATGGGGTAGAAGTACTACCTTATTTGTAAACCCTAGAAGTTATCAGTAAGGATGCTCTTTATATAGTGTCCAGTTGGCCTTGCACTGGTTTAAGGAGAAAAGCTGTCTAAGATGGAACTAGGCCTGGGACAAAAGCTAAAGTTCAATAATTAAAAAAATAAGGATATGGGGAGGGGGAAGGGTAAGCTGTGACAAAGCGAGAGAGAGGCATGGACATATATACACTACCAAACGTAAGATAGATAGCTAGTGGGAAGCAGCCGTATAGCACAGGGAGATCAGCTCCGTGCTTTGTGACCACCTGGAGGGGTGGGATAGGGAGGGTGGGAGGGAGGGAGATGCAAGAGGGAAGAGATATGGGAACATATGTATATGTATAACTGATTTACTTTGTTATAAAGCAGAAACTAACACACCATTGTAAAGCAATTATACTCCAATAAAAATGTAAAAAAAAATAAATAAAAAATATATTTGAAAAATTAAACATATACGGTAGAAAGTATTGATATATTCTAGCTTTCTATTAACTATTTATTTTAGTCAGAATGACCCTGTAACTAAATATAGGATAAATATTTATGAGTAAAATTTATAAATAAAGGATAGTTACATCCTCTAAATACAGAATACCAAGAAATACCTGCAATCTCTGATGGAAAAAGCCACTTAAACTTTTGTTGACTTGATCATAAATCAGTTAAAATTTTTAAGTTATGGGTTTCAAAGTACTGGAATCAGATGTAGGAGGTACAAAGGAATGTTAAAAATGGTTGATTTACTTACAGTTTGAAATCTAATTGGAAGACAAAATTTAAATACAAGAAAGTTGAATAACTTTACTAGATTAGAATATGAGAATTTATCATCATTTAGAAAAGAAAAATCCTTGATGAGGTTTTCAAAGACATTGGGAAGATGGGGCAATCATTGGCATGTACAGAATTCTGAGTGAGTTCTGGAATGACTCTGGCCTGGGAAATGAGAAATTATATTTGTCTGCTATTGCTCCCACTGCAAGCCCAAGTAGTAAGACAGAAGGTAGACCATATTATTACCTAGTTACAATTGAAACTTGTTTGATTTGCTTGGGCTTATGCATATGGCGGACATTTGGAAATTCTGGACTTGCCGCCTGCAGAACATTTTAACTAAAAGCAGTAAAATGAACACAGATTTTGGACTTTTAGCTAGATCATTTTTCGTACACATGGCCATTTCTGCTTCATACTGAGAGATTTAGCTGGAAACCTTAGGAAGTTTGCATGAGAGAAAAGTTGACTCCAAAAGAAACTCAGAGAACATGAATCTGTGTTCAAAGTTCAGCCAAAGTAAAGAAGTAGTTCCATGTCAGTATGAGTTGCCAATAATAATGTTATAAAAAATGTTTTCCGGAAGCCAACAGTGTTGTTTTTTTTTTTTTTTTTTTTTTTTTTTTGGCCGGCATGACATAACTCAAACCGTACTTTGTAAACAGAAGTTCTGGATACAGTTTAAAACAATAGATCTCCATTGCGTGACAAATACAAATAGAAAGTTAAAGATTGAGAACTTATTCATTCAAAGGTCACTAAGAAGGTTTCCCATAATAATGGGATTTGAGTAAACAAGTATTCACTTAATACCTTTTATGTGGTCAGCGTTACGAAGGTACGGTGGAGGATGGGAAGGGGGACTAACAAAACACCATACCTGGTCCCTGACTTTGAGGAGCCTTCGCTGAAAGTGAGGAATAAGCATGAAACTGCTAAGTAACCATATAAAGCAGTGTGAGGTTATGTATTTATGTGAGTAGTGAAATACTGTAAGTGTGATGGGTGGTCATGGAAAGTGAATGTAATGGAGACCAGAGGGGTTTTTCCGGAACTAGACAGGGTGTGCAGAGGGAAACCCAACAGAAAGGGCATTCCAGGAGGGGACTAGCAGGAAGCAGGAACGGCATGTAAGGGAGGGAGGAGGGGACTAGTCTGGCAGAATGATCGGGTCAAAGTGACCAGGTCACTTTCTAGCAGATGCAAGTCCTGGCTTCCCTGGCCACACCTGCTTACTGTATCCATCCGTTTTGCTTTACACCCAACTCCACCTCTTTGCGCTGCCCGAAACATTTGCCTCTTCTGAACACTGTGTTCCTCTCTCTGTGCCCAGACTTTTAAAATACGAAGTCAGGAGTTAGACTTCTTGGGTTGAATCCATAGCCTCAGCCAGTACCAGTGTCATTTCTCAGCACTGGCCCTGTCTGAGCTCCCCCACCCTTGGGAAATGCTTCTACAGATGGTGATCGTTAAGAGTAGAGGGATGAGGAGGTTGGTTTTGTTTATGCACAAAGAGGAGACACTGAACAGAGCCAGGCTAAGATGAAAATACCTTCTGAAAATGGTTTAAGTAATTGATTCTACAGATAGAGGAGGTGAGACTTGGAATTAGGGAACCATGTCCATGAATGTGGAATTTAAGGAAAGGGGAAGAGAAAGAGGAGTCAAAGAACAGCAATCAAAGAGAAAGGAGACAAATCAGAGAAGATGCACTTATGGAAGCCAAGAGAAGAACAATTTCAAGCTGAAGCGATTTTTACTTGTGAGCCAAATGAGTATCCCATTTCCACATCAGAATCTGGGACTCCTTTGCCTACGGTTTACCAAACATTTCTCACAAACCCTAACATTTGGTGACCCTGTCAACACTTTCAGAGGTTCTCGTGGTTTTACTCATTACTGGTAAACTCTCCTGCACACTCACCATGCTTCAAAACTGAAGAGTTGCCCCTTAAACTCAGACGGCCCCAGTTCATGGAGTGCCCACCACCACCTTTCTTTCTGCCACTAGTCTGCTTTCTCCTTTCCTAAAGCAGAAAGGCCAATATATAGTCGTGATGATTTTAAAATTATAGCCATGTATTTTAAACTCTTTGCATTTTTAAATGATATAGTTCTTATATGGAATTTCCATTTTCTTTCCTATCTCAACTTCTGCATTTTCAGTTGAAGCTCATGTGTGGTGGACTGCTGATTTATTATGGTCCCCTGAGCAAGTCCCTTCACCCTCTGTCCCAAGCTTCTCATTCAGGAAATTACCAATTAAATTTTAGTAAAATATCTCAGAATGATACTATAAAACAAACCTATTCCAAGGACTTCTAAATTTGTTCAAGATTCTCCATCTTCCTCTCTGATGTCATCATGTTTTTGTTTTCCTAGCTCTCCTTGCTGCTCCCTAAATGTAGCCACACCCCAGGATTCATGCAGTGGCTCTCTGCTTTTCTCTCTCATGGTATTAATCTACCCTAAGAGCTTTATATATCTCCTCTATATTGATGTCTTCAAATCTGTATCTCTGCTCTTCTCACCTAAACTTTAGTTGTACAGCTTTTGTTGCCCCCTGTTAGGTGTGCCACCGTCAGTCCAAGTTGAGCAAGGCCAGGTTCAACACGACACCATCTGCCGGTCACTGGGACTCTCGTCTGAGCTTTCGGTTTCCCCTGCCCTCGTACAACTTCAGTTGACGAGCCCTAAAGGTTTTGTCTGCTTCTAACAGGGAGTATCCTATTCTGCCCTCTAAAACAGTCCCTATTAAACAATAATTCTCGTTTGGTTTTATGCTTTTTGAGGATAAAGACTATATCTTGTTCACCTTTAAATCCCTATAATTCTATATGTTTGAAAATAGACATGCAACAAATATTTGTTTGAATTTAGTAGTTGAGTTGCAAAGAGAGTGTTCCATGCTCAAATATATTTATAAAGCCCCGAGTTGAAGTTAATTAAGATTCCTTATTAAATTGCTAGTGGTTATTATTATCAACTCCTAAAAGAGGCATTATATTGTAGTATGCAAGTGGGTCCAAACTTTATTGATCTTAGGAACCATTTTTCACAGCACCAATTGCATCTCTCTGAACAAAGTTCCCCAGAACAAAGTTTGTCAAATGTGCTAGGATAACTGATTAACTATTCACATACAAAATTACAAAATACAAAAATAAAACCCACATGGATCAAAATGTTATATATAAAATATATATACATATACATATATACATACATATAATACAACTAAAGAACATTAAGAAAATGTAGGTGAATATTTCTTAGCCTTGTGGTAGGGAAGACTTTTCTAAGTATAACATACATAGCAAGAACCATAAATATTGACATATGTGACTATATATATTTAAAAATTTTAAATGTTCCTATGCATTTAAAAAACTGTGAAATTTATTCCAACACCAGAAGATAGAAAGTTGTGAATAAAACATTTGCAATGTATGTGACAGATAAAGAATGGATATCCTTATTATATAAAAACTCTTAAAAATTAAGAAAAAGATGAACATCTCCAAAAGAAAAATGGGGAAAAGACATACATAAGCAATTCACAAAAGAAGAAATACCTACAGATGGCCAAAAAGCACATGGAAAGATGCTCAATATCACTAATTATTAGAGAAATGCAAATCGAGACTACAATGAAGTATCACCTCATACCAATCAGAATGGCCATCATCAAAAAATCTACAAACAATAAATGTTGGAGAGGGTTTGGAGAAAAGGGAACCCTCCTACACTGTTGGAAATGTAAATTGGTACAACCATTATGGAGAACAGTATGGAGTTTACTTAAAAATCTAAATATAGAACTAACATAAGACCTGGTAATCCCACTCCTGGGCATATATCTGGAGAAAACCATAATTCAAAAAAATACATGCACCCAAGTGTTCATTGCAGCACTATTTACAATAGCCAAGACATGGAAGCAACCTAAATGTCCATCGACAGATGAATGGATAAAGAAGATGTGGTACATATATACAATGGAATATTACTCAACCATAAAAAAGAATGAAATAACGCAATTTGTGGCAGCACAGATGGACATAGAGATTATCATACTAAGTGAAGTAAGTCAGACAGAGAAAGACAAATATCATATGATATCACTTACGTGTGGAATCTAATAAAAGTAATACAAATGAACTTATTTACAAAACAGAAACAGACTCACAGATCTCAAAATCAAACTTATGGTTACCAAAGAGGAAGTGTGGGGGGAAGGGACAAATTAGGAGACTAGGATTAACATGTACCACTACTATATATAAAATAGATAACTAATAAGGACCTACTGTATAGCACAGGGAACCCTACTCAATATTCTATAATAACCTATATGGGAAAAGAATCTCTGAAAGAATATATATATATATGTATAACATACACATGTATTATATGTTTTTATATATGTATATATACATATATGTATATATGTAGTTATATATGTATATATATTATATGTAGTTATATATTTAGGTATAACTAGTTCACTTTACTGTGCACCTGAAACTAACACAACATTGTAAGTCTACTCCAATAAAAATTTTAAAAAAAGAAAAGAAACAAAAAACAAAAAAATTAAAAATAAAAAACAAAAAAAAAGAAGAAATACCAATGGTCAATAATGTTTGGGAAAAAATTCAACCCAGCTATGTATTTAGTTAAATCCAAATTAATATAAAAGATTTGATGAGAATGTGGGGAAAAATAGACATTCTGTTATATAGATGGTGGAGGAGCAAATTTGTATAGTTATTTAAAGAGAAATTTGGCAGTATTTATCAAAAGCTTTTACACAAAAACTCTACTTAAATGAATTTATGTTAATAAATTATTAAAATAAGTATTCAAAATGAATGTATAAGGGTATTCACCATAATATTGTTTATAATAGTAAAAAAATTGGAAAAAGCCTAATTGTCCAATTCCAAATGGAATTTTATACATCAACATTTAACAGGAGTTTCTCTGGATTAGGGTTAGAGGTAATCTGATTTTTTTCTTTGCATTTTTTTTGTGTGCGTGTTTCCACACTTTCTAGTTTCAACAATGCATTACTTTTGTTTTGTTTTTTTAGAAATAAGTGACTTACTGTTAGTTTTAAAAGCGGGCAATATAATGTAATACTCAAGTTTCTGAATGAGGGAATAGAGTTTATTAACCCGAATATCTGATAACATCGCTGTTTTCATATGTTAGTTCCCCTTTTAATTTTCATTCCTATTCTTCCCCTTCTCCTAATAAAACACACACAGAGAAAAAAAAAAATGTCTTCTAGATGTGGTTTTCTAATTCCCCTACTACAAATCCTCCTTTTCCTTAAATAATCCAGCCCTCCAATCTGCCTCTGTGTAACTTCCTCTATTTGAATGTCAAGTTTCTTGGCTCCCTTTCCTCCAACTCCAGCTCCACTCCTGAATAGAGTCGGGAAGGAAGCCTCAAAGCAGTCCAGACGCTGCCTATGGGGTCAAGGCCTTGAGGGGGTCAAGGCCTTCTCTCTCGAGAAACCAGGAGATTTTTAGGCTAACTCATGTGACAAGTGCCCGTTCAAACTAGAGTGACAAATCTCACTTAACTGGTAGCACCGTTTGCATACAAATCTGTCCTCAGCCTAAGGATCTGCCCCCAGGGATTGAGTAAGGATGAAAGATGTGTTTTCAATTTGCGGCAAGGTAACTGCTTCTCTGAAATCAGGTTAATCATCACAAAAGACATGGTGGATCATTCTTTGGCTTCCGTCACAAGCACATTTTCTCTTTCACTCTCTGACCTCCCCAGGGTCTGCTCTGACTCCTGTCACTACCAGATTCCTAATTGTGTTTCCCAAGGTTCTGACCTCAGCCCTTCCCAAACACTTTCTGCCCTGGCTGTCACATCTTCAGCGCTCACCTGCCAGCCAATGTCAACCGAAGCTTTGTCTCCAGTCCAGTGGCTTTCCTGGTCCCAATTCCACGTGCCCAGCCCACTGATGAAAAGCTACTCCAGGCTGTCCCCCTGGCGCCTCAGACTCAATACATTAGGTCTGAAATCAACAAACCATGTCTTCCCCAAACCCCCAGACCTTCCTGTTTCTGAAGCAGAACTGCCCTTTTCCTTTTCACTAATCCCAAAACCTCAGTCACTTTTGGCTACTTCCTCTTTTCCTTCCTCTCCGAAACTATCCCTACCTCCCATCCTCCAGTCCAGTCAAATACTTCTTCATATCCTCTCTTCCATCCATCTTTTTTCCTCTCATGCTACCATCTTCTCCCAAGCTCAGCTCCATCACTTATGCGCAGAGGGTGTGGTGACCTCTTGAGTCTTCCCTGTCAACCCACCTCTAATGATTCCCCAACTCACCACCAAGCAAATCTGCTTCAATCCTGTAATTCCTCCACTCAAGCTCAGAGAGGGATCCTATCAAGTCCAGTCCTACAAGCCTGGCATTCAAGGCCTTCTATCATCTTGCCCCAACCTACCTTTCAACCCCTATATCTTACTACTTTGTAATACAAATTTAGGATCTAGTTCACCAGATATTTTGACCATTCTCCTATCCCACCTTGTCCTTCTTATCTCCATACTTTGGCAAAACCTCTTCTCTCATATTTCTTTTCCTCTACGTAAGTACCACATCCTCCTTAAATTATGATAGCTAGGTTCCTATAGTGGACTTTGTTTCAAATGGCATTTAACCCATTCTCTACTGCATTACTGTTTATGTTCATATCTAGTCTCCTCCACAGGATTAAAAGCTTTGTCTTGTACATCTATATATACCCCACATCTCCTGGCACATATTAAGTACTAACTATTAAGTACTTGTTTAATGAGGAAATGAATGAACACTTAGATCAAGTTGGCAACTTATTTTTCAGCCTTTCTGTCTCTTAGTAGGAATCACTTCGGGATGGCCAATTGGCTATATCATCAAAGTCAGCCTATTTTGGCAAAGATGCTCACATACAGCTACCATTTTGCAGTGTGACTTTTGTCTCTAATAAAACAAAATACAAATTGTTGTGATATTTTAGCGGAAAAGACACCAGAAAAAAATTTGTCATATGGGCAGGCGTAGAGCCAACTCTTCTGCCTTTGGTGGTTATGTTTGCGGTCTGTGTGGCAAACCCTTCCACCTTCTTTCTGGTAACGGACCCTGCATACTTTCTCTGGCCCCATTGCCCACCAGCAAGAAGAATGGGAATGTGACAGGTAAGATCCAGTCTTAGGAGTCTATCTGTACTTGGGCACTGAGCCCAAATCACACCAATTAGATACTTCACAGAGACTTTCTTCTGGAGCTAGAAGGGAAGTGTTTTTAAGGGTATTACCTCAGAACTACCATGGACCACATCTCCAATTAGAAAACAATAGCCTCCTTATTGCCAAAACCCACTATTTGGCAATCCAAGTAATATTCACACAGGTGTCTTGAATTTTATATATCCTAAATGGAGCTCTTTATTGCTCTAATGTATTTTTCTCCCAGTCTTTCACATCAAAAGAAATGGCACCAGCATCCACCTGATTACTCTAGTGGAGGAGCTTTGATTTCCTCTTTCCTTCCTCTCCTATAGCTAATCTCTCAACAAATTCTATTCATTTTCAGTCCAAATCTGGCCCTTTCCTTATCTTCTCTGTCACAGAACAACTCTCTGTGGGCCCACTGGCAGTTGTTTGTCCAGCCTCATTTCATACCAGTCCTCTTCCTGTTTAGTAGGCTCCGGCCACACTGGCTTCCTTTCTGCTCCTCTGATGACCCTTTCTAATGACTTCACACTTTTGCATTTGTTGTTCTTTCTACCTAGAACATTCTTTCCATGGCTATGTAATAGCTAATCATTCTCAGGTCTCAGTTCAAATGTCACTTCTTTAAGAGGTCTCACCTGGCAGCCTATAAAGCCTTCTCCCTCTTCAGCTTCTCCTCACTTCTTCATCCTGTTCATTTCTTTCTTTTTTTTTTTTTTTTGCGGTACACGGGCCTCTCACTGTTGTGGCCTCTCCTGTTGCGGAGCACAGGCTCCAGACGCGCAGGCTCAGCGGCCATGGCTCACGGGCCCAGCCGCTACGCGGCATGCGGGATCTTCCCAGACCGGGGCACGAACCCATGTCCCCTGCATCGGCAGGCGGACTCTGAACCACTGCGCCACCAGGGAAGCCCCATCCTGTTCATTTCTTTATGGCACTTATGACAATGAATAATTATCTTGTTTAATTTGTTGACCTTTGCAGCCTTTTACCGGAATGTAAGCTCCCAAGTGTAGACTCTTTTCTGGTCTTCTGTTCTATGTTTGGCAGGTTCAAGGCACTTAATGAATGTTTATGGAATTATTATAACAAATGAATTCTCTGCAATATTTTCACTCTTTCTTTCTTGAAATTTCTCCTCTTTCAATATCTGAGACATAGAATTTTGTCTGTTCCCTGCCTTGTTTCTCTTCCTCTTCTATCTTCTAAGAGTAAATGTTCTCTAAGGTTCCACCTTTGATCTTCTTCTCTTTGGTCTACATTCTAGAAAATAAATTCCATGAAGGCAAGACTTCCGTTACTATCATGTCCCTAAGACCTCAGACAGTGTCTGGTATAGAATAAGGGCTCAATAAAAATTAATTGAATGAATGAAAGGTTTCTTTCCCATGGTTCTGGCATGGCTTCAATTCTTCATGCGTGGGACACAGCCATTTCTCTATCCAGCCCTGACTGATCTTCTGATCATCTGTCCTACACTTTCAATTCCTACCTGGTGTTTTTCCCTGAACTTCTTGTGAACATGTCCATGTTGGTATTGTATTCATCACTTTCCCTTTAAGCCCTCTTCCTCCTCAGTTCCTTTCTGAGCTCCATTATCATTTCTGATGCTGACACCATCATTTTTCTCATCATCCAGGGTGAAAATCTTAGAGTCATTTTTACTTCTTTTCTCACTTATTCCCCACATTTATTTGTTTACCAACTTTTGTTAATCTCACTTCCCATTCGTCCCCTTTCCCCTAGTGCCTCTGTCCCTCTCTAATTCAGTTCTCTACCTCTTGGCTGGAGTTCTTGGCCTCCATAGTTTCCAACCTCCTTAATATTCTCTCTCACTCAAGCTGATCCACTTTCAATCCTCACTGCAGACCACTTCCAGACTTCTTTATCGAAAGCACCCTCCTGCTTGAAAACATCAATTGTTCTCTGGAATGAATACAATCAAATCTAGGCTGGAAATTTAAAGTTCTTCATTATCCATCTCAAACTTCCATTCTGACTGCATCTCCTCCTACCTCCTTTCAAGCTTTATCCTCCCTAGCAGTCCTGCATGAGTCAACGTTCCTGTGTCCATCTTGTCCTCTTCTTCTCTGATACCTGTACTCATACTATTCACTCTGTCTCCAATTGTTATAGTTGTTTGAATTTCCTATGGCACTTAATTCTGCTTTGTATGATACCTATTTGATTGGATCCTATTTATCCCATTAAAACATAAACTCCTTGAGTACAGGAACTATGTCTAATTCATGTTTTTACCCTCCATAGGTCCAATAAAGTGTCTAGCACTTATCTATTGAACGCTGAGAGGCACTGTAAGAGAGTATTTAAGGGTATGAAGGACTTGGATCCAAATTCCAACAAGTCTGAGCACGTACTAAACCTTACTAAGACTCGGTTTCCTGAAAAATTGGAAGAATGTTGCCTACTTCATATGGTTGTTGTGAGAATTAAATGGAATAGTGCATATAGAGCACCTGGTGCCTAATAAGTGCTATTGTAAAATGAAAGAGACCAACTTTGTCCTTTTCCTTGATCACGAGGAAGTATAAAATCTAAAGAATCCACTAAGCATGAAAAGCTGCCTTCCTTTCCCCTACTCTATGTGTACCCATTTAATGCCTTGTGTTTATGAAGAGCCCAACGAGCTTGATATGCCTTACAGATGGACTAGGCCAACAAGCAGGCCCTGGAGGCTGCCTTGCCGTCACTGCTTCTAAGCATCCCTGCTACTTTTGCTTTATGGGACTAAGTACCTGATATCATTCAGAGTTTTCTGATTTCCAGACTTTGCTCCAGTTGTAGTTCCCCTACTGACTCTGCTATCACGATTGGCCAGTCCATGTTGTTGAATTCCTGAGTCAATTCCTCTCTATTATTACTTCATTTTCTAGCCAAGAACCTAGACCTTTCCTTGCCTGTAGTGCAGGCAGCTCTGGTCCAAAGAATTCAGAAGACTGAACTCCAAGCCAGGTACACAGGATTAGGAGATCACATGAGGGTCAAAGTTGAGGGTGAGACTTCAGATGCTATAACAAGTGGCTGTCAAGCCAACTTCTGCAGAAAGGGTTATTTTCCTTTAAAGGAGTGATTGGTGGTCCAACTCCTTGAGACATGTATAGAAGGCTAAGAGAAAAGCAGGAGATTGAATCCCACAGTGTCCCAAGTTACAGAAAGGTCAAGAAGAATAAGGACCAAGAGGAGGCCATTTGGCTTGGACACTAGGAGGTTAGTAGACTCTGGGTGAGAAGTTTTAGTGGCATAGTAAAGGCAGAGTTGTCTTCTATGTCAGCTGGTCAACAAGTATTTATTGAACACTAGAGCCTGTGCTAGGCATGGAGGCATAGTATAGGAGAAAACAGACATGGTATCAGACACTCTATGAAGAGGTATAGGAAATGGCAGTTACAGCCATTTCTTTGAGGAATTAAGGCAAACCCACAGGAAAAGTTCAATATAAATTATGTAATTCTACATAATGGATCATTTCCACTCTCATAACAGGTTATAGTATATTCATAGAATTTCAGAGTTTAAAAGAAGCTTAATGACTTTCAAGTCTCTCTTTTAATATGAGGAAACTAAAGCCTTAGAAACAAATCTGGCCAATGTCACATAGCTACCGCCCTTTCCATTGTGCAGATTTCACTTGTTATAATAATAGTTTTAGGTCGTTGCTGTAAAAATCTAATGAGAAGTTTCATGTATTTCTTATGAAAATTATAACTTAAACACAGAATGACATTAACCACCTTCATGATTTTCATGGATAGCACCTTAGCAAGTATAATATGATCCAGTAACCCCACTTTTGGGTATATATCCAAAGGAATTAAAATCAGGGTCTTGAAGAGATATCTGCCCTCCCATGTTCATTGCAGCATTATTCACAATAGCCAAGATGTGGAATCAAATTAAATGTCTATCAACAGAGGCACAGAGAAAGAAAATGTGGTATACACATACAGTGGAATATTACTCAGCCTTTAAAAAGATGGCCTTTAAAAGATGGAAATCCTGCCATTGGTGACACTATGGATGGGCCTAGAGGATATTATGCTAACTGAATTAAGCCAGACACAGAAGGACAAATATTACATGATTCCACTTACATGATGAATCTAAAATAGTCAAATCCATAGGAGATGAGAGTGGAATGGTGGTTACCAGGGGCTGGGGGAGAGGATAATGGGGAGGTATTAGTCAAAGGGTACTAAGTTTCAGTTATGCAAGATGAGTAAGTCCTATAGATCTATTACACAGTGTAGTGCCTAAAGGTAATAATACTGTCTGGTATTCTTAAAAATTTGCTAAGAGGGTAGAACTTATGTTAAGCATTCTTATCATACACATGCAAATAAAAAAAATAATAATGATAATGATAAAGAAGGTGGGAGAAAACTTTTGGAGGTGATAGATATGTTTATGGAATAGATTGTGGTGATGTTTCATGGATGTATACTTATTTCCAAACTCATCACATTGTACACATTAAGTATGTGTAGTGGTTTCTATGTCAATCATACCTCAATTAAGTGGTTAAAAAAAATCAGTCCTAATTCCCACCTTCCCTAGTAACTGAAAAAGGAGACGATGATGGGGATGTCATAAAACAACTTCACTAGCCTAGGTACTGTTCTGCTCCAGTAAAATGAAAATCTTAATCCGTTGACACTTTTTAAATGTTCTGAGATCCTTGGTTGGGTGGAGCAATAGATACCTGTAAAGAGGTCACTTCCTGGCTTGGTGTTCTTTGATATGCTGAGAACTAGATGCCACATTTGGCCACAGAGTAAATTAACTTTCTATTAGTTGTGTGACTTTACTGAACAGCCACTCATTTGTGGCTTGCCTTGTAATTTCCAGGTTTCTCATACCCTTAAAAAATGCTGAGTAATCTACTGTGGGAACAAACTTAATTCAATTTAGCTCCACTTTGGAGAAAAGGTTATAAGGACAGCATGTGTCTGGTCTATTATTACACAGTTGCTCCTGTCCATAATGGATGTTTATGATTCATTGCTTATTGAGGAACCACTTCTATGGAAAATTGCCAAATATCTTCCAAAAATCCAAACAAAATGTCTTGGCTCCCTGATTTTGGGATTAGATCTGAATGTCTCATTTTCAAGTTGCTCAGGGCCACACATCAAGCCGTTGAGAGAAAAGACCAAGGAGACATAGGAAGCTAAGCCTAGGCCTGGGGGTGCAGAGCACCAACCTCAGAACCCAGGTCCTGCTAAACTTCTCAGAGGAGAAAGCTTTCCTAAGGCTAGGCTGGGAGGAAGGGTGATGCAGAGGCTGTAAGTGTTCTTGTGGAATGTTTTCAAGGCATGGCAGACCAGAGAGGATCTATCTATATCTTCCCACGCCAGGCTTAAGGGGCCACTGGCCAACCTCATTCTTAGAGCACCGGTCCCATATGATGTTCCATGGAAATGTTAAGGAAAACAACTTTGGGAAATACTAGCTTAAACAAAATTAAACAAGTTTCTTTATTGAAGGATTTCTATGAGCCTTCAATATATATTCATATTCATTATGATTCATTGTGAATCTTCAGTAGAATGTTATTGTTTTCCAAATTTATTTGACCAGGAGATCTCCCCTCACTCTTTAGTAGTACCACTATTAGCATTTGAAGAACTGTTTGTAGGGTTTATGAAATTCCAATCTTGAGAAAAAAACAGGAAGCTCCAAACTGACTTTGATTTGAAGGGTCTCCGGGACTTTCTGATGGCCACCTCAAAATGAATGGCAGGTCTAACTCTTAGTTTTGTTTTATTTTGTTTTCATCTTTCCCTTTGGATTTTGGGTCTGGGCAGTGGGTCCCAAAGCCTAGAATGGCTCCCGAAGAGATCCAGTCTCCCTGAGGGCTTTGGACCACAGCCAGTGTGTAGCTGATTGGCTCTACTGGAACTGTAAAATATGCAGTGTGGTCTAGTGCTTGAGAGCACTAGCTCCGGAGCTGTGCAACCTCGATAAGTTACTTTATCTGTGTCTCAAATTCCTCACCTGTAAAATGGGGATCATAATAGCTTCTAACCCATGTGGTTATGTGAGGATTCGATGACTTAATACTTTAAAAGCACATAAAACAGTACTTGGCACACAGTAAATCCTAAAAACCGTTAGCCATTATTGGGTCTGGACTTCAGTCTCTGAGGTTGCCCTATATATGGAGGTGGTAGGAAGGGAAGCTCTTTGTCTCTGCATTTGCCCAAGTGGGAGGCTCTCAACTAGGGGATTCAGTCTAAGTGTAAATTAGCAACAAAATTTTCTCGCAAATGCAATCTTGCCCCTCAAAACTGACCACACATAAACAGCATCATTAGGGAATGCCTGGAAACATATGCTTTCTTCTCAGAAAAGGTAAGCATTTGTTTCTATCTGAATGAAATATGATACCTGGCTTATATGATTATTTATGGCACTGTACCTTTGTGTTTAGGAAATGTTCAAGAAGCACAGATCATCTTCATAGAAAATAAAAGTATCCATAAGGCTGAATAAGTTTTCCTCATCTCATCTCACTATGACCTTCAGAACTTGCTTATTCAATTTAATAGTTACTGGTGCTTATATACAAATTGTGGGCTGCTTCCTTCTGATCCAGCTTCAGCAGTACAACTTTGAATGGGGCAGAATCCAAGGCATCTGGCCCATTCTGGAATGATATCAGGTCATCTAAAGTTTAGAGGATATCTATGAAGACAGGAATGGAAAACACATTCTACGTATTCCCACTACGTTCCGCTGAAGTTAAGCTCGTATGTATTTTTTTTGCCAGATAATACCATCTAATGGTGGTCTATGTTGAGATAACCTGATTTATTTTAACTGAGTTAGATGAACTCAATAAATCCAACAATTTAATGAGTTTAACTAAAGCTATGTATCAGTTCTCACATTTTCCCCGAGCAAATGTGAATGAAAGAGTCATAGCATTATCTCTTTCGTGGATGGAAAACGAGACAATGACAAAAAGGAAAACAAATTTAGCTACGAACAGTCATTAGAGAACTCTTCATCGATTCATAATCTGCACTTATCATTGATTTACTTTGCTCTTAACATTGGATTATTTTCTTCTCTCTCATATCTTTCTAAGTAATGTATGATTGCACATGTAAATAGTTGAATGAAATGCTTTAATATGTTAATAGTTTATATTAATGTTTAATATGTTAATAATTAAAATCATGTTTAGTAACTCAGAAGTTTATGTTGTATAGGTTATCTCTGCTGGGTTCTAGATCAGTGATGTTATTTAAGCGGGTTTCCTTGAAGAAATCACAGGATAGCTAAAATATTAAGATTCTTGGTTTACAGCTGGAAGTTAGATAAACACAGTATGGTAACATCAGTTATCTTCTAAAGATGCAACACTTGGATTGAGCAGTCCTTATTAATATAAAATAAGAAAACTAGTGAATTTATTTGCAGTTTGATAGAAAAACAGTCCTTGGGTTATGAAAGATGAGAAGATGTTATCCTAAGATTTCCCCGGGGGAACTAAGATTTGTTTAACTAAATACCTTGGGTTGAAGGGAGTATATACCAATAAAATTGGAAGTTATTTATGGTAGGTAAATTATAATATGTAACTATATATATAATCATTAACTGATTAACAAAATTATAATTAATAAAGCAAGCAAGGAAGCGATGTCCTAATGTTCCATAAATAAATGTATATTAATCATTCCACAAGATGATATAATTCATCAACAATCTTTAGTCTTGCTGAATCTCTCTGTCACCCCCAAGGTCAAAGCAGTTTGAGGATAGATTCTGCACCTAAGGATGCTAGAGTCATATTTAGATTAAAAGCTAGAAACAAAAATTCCACTTCTTGGTGTAAATCTTAGTGAAAATTGCACATGCACACCTAAAATAATGCACAAGGAAGTTCACTGCAGCAGTATGATCTATAATATTTGAAAGTTTACAATTTTAAAATGCCCACCAGTAGGTGAAATGGATGAACAAATTATATAGTATTCTCATAATGGAATATGACCAATAGTTAAACTGAATAAACTAGATCTATATTATGAATCTTGAAAAAACAGTATTAAGTGACAAAAACATGTTGCAGGCTGATACATTATAGTGTGATAAGACTTGGATAACTTATTGTAAAATTTGTTTAAGATGCACAAAACTATACTGTGTGTTATTTGTGGATGTATACTTTTCATATACATATATTTGTATATATTTCACATACATATGCTTTTCATATATATGAAGTTACCTTTTCATTTATATATAGTAAATTCAGGAAAGTAGTTGCTTCCAGGAGGGAAGGAGAATAGCTTCAGGGAAGGATATAAAAGGGACTTCAACTGTATGTGTCATGTCTTATTCTTAAATAGCAAATATATTAATCGTATGTTAAATTTTTAAAATTCTGAGTGGTAGGTATCATTGTATAATACTCTGCACTTCACATGTACTTAAAATATTTCATAATAAAAAAAGGATTAAGCCATAGGTACAGGCTCTTTTAGACTCACTACTGTTATTCCACATTTAAAGGATAAGGAAACAGAAAGGCTTTTTTCCAAGGAGGATACATTTGCCTAGCCAAAGCCAAGAGACAATCCAATCTCTTCTTTTGGACAGAAGAGGCAAGATATTTTATTATTGCTCCAAGATAAGTTTGCAATCTGGAAGGATTTCTAGTTAATAGTTAATACTCTTCTAGGAGTGTTAATTTGGGGAATTCAAGTAATGCACTGTTGTTTGTAAATAAACTTGAGTCTGATCTTTTATCCAAGTTTATGTGTGCTTGGGTGAGCCCTGCCTAATTTCCCTGGCCCTGGTCTTTCCCAGCTTTTCCCAGCTGGCCCTCAGCTCTCTCTATCAGCAAATGGAGCGCCGCTGACTCCGGCAGGGCGTCCCTAACCAGCTTCTCTCCCTGCCTCACCACCTCTGTCTGGCCCATCTTGTTAAGGACCCCGTTTTCCTGCCAGATTAACGCATGACAAGGCATGTGTGTGTGTGTGTGGGTCCCTAGAGATTCTGTCCACGCCTGACTGACTCTCCACACCTGAAGCTGGCTCCAGCCCCAAACCTTCAAGTCCTCTCTTGCGGCCAATAATTCAGCTGTTTCTCTTCATGAGCTCCCAGGATTCTACTGCCTTTGGGAAAAATACATTTCTCTTGCATTCGGCCTGGCCATCACTTCCCCAGCCAAGGCCAGATCTCCTGGTATTAGATGTTCTCCTCACAGCCTGGACTTCTCCTTTGAGGTCTCATCACAGCTGCAGTTAAATAATTAATTTCACAATTAGTTTAATGTTTGCTTCCTCACCTCGAATGTAGGCTCCCATGAGGGCCTGGACTATGTTTCTAACATGGTGAGCAGCACCATGATTAATGAATGACTGAGTGAAAGTAAACTTTGTTTATACACAGAAAATTGTATATGTATAGTTTAAGAATAAAAGTGGAATGTCCTAAACTTTTAGTTTTTACAAGTTGTCCCTTTTAAATGTTTTCAAAAAATTTTGAAAATATATTCAGAAAATAGCTGATTATAATGAACTCTTTATGCAAATACTTCTCTGTGAGTGTAAATAGTGATTAACATTTTGCCGTATTTCATCTTTTTTTTAATCTATCCTTTTCTTTGCTGAAGTATTTAAAGCAAATCCTAGATGTCATGACACTTCATCCCTAAATACTTCGGTACAGTATAAATGCGAAATACAGCTCCACACAAAAAGCTCATTTTCCTAATTGCACGTAACAAAATTGAGAACAACCCTTCCATCTAATATTCAGTGTGCTTTCAGTTTTTCTGATTGCCTGTCTACAACTGTAAAAAAATTCTTTCTACAGTTGCTTAGATTCAGGATTGACTTTTTTTTTTAAACCATTTTTAAAAATTGAAGTATAGGGCTTCCCTGGTGGCGCAGTGGTTGGGAGTCTGCCTGCGAATGCAGGGGATGCAGGTTCGAGCCCTGGTCCGGGAAGATCCCACATGCCGCGGAGCGGCTGGGCCCGTGAGCCATGGCCGCTGAGCCTGCGCGTCCGGAGCCTGTGCTCCGCAACGGGAGACACCACAACCGTGAGAGGCCCGTGTACCGCAAAAAAAAAAAAAATTGAAGTATAGTTAATTTACAATGTTGTGTTAGCTTCTGGTGTACAGCAAAGTGATTCAGTTATATATATACATATGTATGTATGTATGTATATATATTCTTTTTCAGATTCTTTCCATTATAGGTCATTACAAGACATTGAATATAGTTCCCTGTGCTATACAGTATGTCCCTATTGTTTATCTGTTTTATACATAGTAGTGTTTATATGTTAATCCCAAACTTCTAATTTATCTCCCCCTCCTCATCACCCCATTATGCCCTTTGGCAACCATAAATTTGTTTTCTATATCTGTGAGTCTATTTCTGTTTTGTAAAAATGTTAATTTATATCATTTTTTAGATTCTATATTTAAGTGATATTACACGATATTTGTCTTTCTCTGTCTGACTTACTTCACTTAGTATGATAATCTCCATGGCCATCCATTTTGCTGCAAGTGGCATTATTTCATTCTTTTTTACAGGATTCACTTTTTGACAAGACTATTTCATAGGTGATGCCACATCCTTCAGAATGCAGCAGCTGAGGAGGGTCACCATAGCTAATTGTCCCACTCTTAGTGTTGTCAAGATTTATCTGTGTGGTGAAGGTAACAGCCTAGTCTCTCCAATATAAAGTTTTTCTTTCCTCCTTATAACCAATAAGTAATCAATGCTTGGCACCCTGCAAATATCTAGTTCCCACTGACCTTTCTTCTAGAGTTTTAGCATTTGTTGATGACCATAACCTGAATCAATTACTTCATTAGGGATCGTAGAATAGATGTTTTTGGATTTTATCATTCCTTTATACACTTAGCAGCTCTAAACATTCAGTAACGTGGTGCTTTCTGGCACCTATTACAGCTACGTGGATATTTAGAAATAGAACTTGTGTAGGAAAGGCACAATAAATGTGCCAACTCTTCCCCTTTCATTACCATTGTAGAAAGAGAGTTCAAGTACGAGCTAATTCCAATGGACACAGATTATTTTTTGAGGGCTTTTTAATTTTACAAATTCCTGGATTTTTAAATATTTAGTATGATTTCAGTCAGTTAGTCTTGACTCTTTTTGATTCGCAAGTTGACTGTGGAGAACACATTCAAGCGGTTCCCTCATTCTTTAGAATTGACTGTGTTCATCTTTAAAACACTTCATTACTTTCTGGCACAACAGAATGCTCAGGGTCATGTTATACGTTCCCTCCCTCCCTCCCTCCCTTCCTTCCTTCCTTCCTTCCTTCCTCTCTCTGTCTTTTTTTCTCTGCAAAACTTAGTCATTCCTCCAAGAATCCTCTTTAGTGTTTTTGGGTTTTTTTCTGGGAGTGGGGATGGTATTTAGAGATCTAACTCTAAGTATTGCAAATGATCATTGTTATTGGATTTTTCAGTGGTCAGAGGCAGAAAATATACTTTAAAAATTATGAGGTCATACTGATATTTCCAGTAAAATTATGATTACAGAATTCTTACTTAAATTGTTTGATTTTATTCTAGTATCTATTTTTAACCTAAAAATGTTGTTTCCCTATAACATTATTGCTTATTTATTTTATCCTGCCATATATAAAAGTTTCAAAATAACAGTAATAACAATATGAATATTACTATTACTAACAAAACTAATAAATGATGCTGAAGCTTATTTGCAGTTACTGACTATATCCCATCGAGTATATGTGGTCAAACAACTGTGTTCTGAAGTTACTTGAAGTTTTGCCTTTCTCTGTGAAGTTATGTTACCAATATGACATACAATTAGTTCCATTTATTCCAATTTGCTTTCAGTCTATAGAGATTTCTCTTTTCATTTTGACTTAATTTTAGCGTTTGAATGAGTTAAAAGAAGTACATGTCTCCGGTCAAACTATAACAAGGTATCTTAAGAGAAATATTGCGTCCATCCCTGATCCTTCCATTCTGTTTTCTACCTCTTTTATGTGTAACAATTTTTATTAATTTTTGATTTAAACTTTTAGTGTTTATACTGTGAAAATATAAGGACATATATATGTATGTATGTATTCCCCTTTGTTACCTAAAATATAGGATATTAGCACACTATTCTTCACTTTGCTTTTTAAAATAACTTAATAATACATCCTGAACATCATTCTATATCAATAAATCAAGTGCTGTCTTAATTATTTTTTATAGCTCCATAGATTCAACTGTGTGGAAGCACTTTGATTTTTTTTTAAACCAGTATCCTATTGATGGACATTTGAGTTGATTCCAATCTTCTGCTACTATAAATAATGTCACAATAAATAATTTGTGTATATATAATTTTTTCCTTTGGGATACACTTCTAAAAGTGGGATGACTGGGTCAAGGGTAAATACATATCATTTTTCTAGTTATTGCTAAATGCCCCTCTTAAGGGGTTGCACAATTATGCATTCCCACCAACAGTGTATAAGAGTTCCAGTTCTTCCACAACAGAGGAAATTGTAGGAGTTTGGATTTTTGTCAATCTGTTGGTAGAGAAATAATATTTCATTGTTTTTTTTAACATCTTTGTTGGAATATAATTGCTTTACAATGGTGTGTTAGTTTCTGCTTTATTACAAAGTGAATCAGCTATATATATACATATATCCCCATATCTCCTCTTTTTATTTATTTATTAAAAATTTTTTTTAACATCTTTATTGGAGTATAATTGCTTTACTTTTTATCTCACTGTATTTTAATTTTTCTTAGTGTGAGTGAGGTTGAAATTCTTTCCTATGTTTAAAGGTCATATGTTTTTATTTTTCTAGAAATTATCTATTCATGGCTCTTCCAAATTTTCTATCAGGTTGTCAATCATTTTCCCCTCAGTTTTACTGAGATATAATTGACATATAACATTGTGTAAGTTTAAGATGTACAAGGCGATGATCTGACACACATATATATTGCAAAATGACTAGTATAAAAAGATTAGTTAACACCTCCATCACTTCACATAATTACTGTTTTGTTGTTGTTGTGAAAACATTTAAGATCTACTTGCTTAGCAACTTCCAAGAACATACTATAGTATTGTTAACTATAGTCATCATGCTGTACATAGATCATATTATAACTGGAGGTCTGTAACCTCATTTCTCCACCCAGGTTGCCAGTCCTTTTTTCTCAGTCTATAATATAGACTATAGATCTTTATATATCACAGAGATTAGCTCCATGATAAACATTGCATACACTTTCCCCAATTTGTCCTTTGTCTTTTGCCTTAGCTTATGAAGCTTTTTGCCATGTGAAGGCTTTTTTTATCTTATTGTGTCTGGATATTGAGTCCTAGATAGGAAGATTTTCCTTACTCCGAAGTTTTAAATGAATTCACTCATGTTTTCTTTTAATACTAATATGGGTTATTTTTGTACTTTTAGACCCTTGATCCATTTAGAATGTATGCTGGTATATGGTATGAAATATGGACCCAATTTTACCTTTGTTTACATGGCTATTCATTCTAAAATTTCTAAGTCAAAAATTTTTTAATTAAAAAGAATATTTTAAAGTCCATCTTTTCTCCCCTGATTTGAAATGCCATCTATATCATTTATTACATTTCCATATCTATTTGGCTCTATTTTTGTACTTTCTATTGTTCCATTGGTCTGTCTTTTCATGCACCAGTACCATACAATTGAATTATAGAGGCTTTTATAATATGTTTTAATATTTGATAGGGGTTGTGTTTCCCCCTTCCCCCCATATTGCTCATCCTTTTCAGGCTCTTGCTCTTCTGGCTATTCTTGCTGGTTTATTTATTTATTTTTTAGCATGAAGTTTAGAATTCATTTATCTAGCTCCAGAAAAGAAATCTGATGTTATTTTTTTTTATCAGGATGGCATTCCATTTATTAAATAACTTAAAACTGGTATCTTTTTCACATTGAGTCTTCCTATCCAGAGAACAATATCTTTTGATATGATCTGGCTTGCTTGTATATAATTTTTAAAAACAAAAAGGGGCAATATTCTGTAATTTGCCTTTTCATCTTATTAACTGTATATCTTAGAGATGTTCTACCCCAATATACACAGATTCATCTCATTTTTTTTAAGGCTATGAAGTATTCCCTTATATGAATGCACCACAACTTTTTTCTGTCCTTTTGAGGGACATTGTTTTTACTACTATAAATATGCTACGATGAAAGTTTCTAGACATGCATGGGTAAGTATCTTTGCAGAATCAATTCCTAAAAGGGGAATTTCTGAGCCACAGTGTATGCACACATTCAGAGTTTTGCCAAATTGCCTTCCGAGAATTATATTATTTCTCACTCCAACAAAGGTTACATGAGAATGCCTGTTTTCTCACATGCTTGCCAATACTGTAGAGAATCCACGATTATAATCTTTATAATCTGATGCTTTAATCACATTGGCACCAGCTCACATTGGCCAGCTTCTCTAGTCCCCACTGAGCCTACATGTGAAATGACTCAACAGAAGTCACCGGGACTGCTCTGCCTAGGGGTATGTTTGAAAGTATTACATGGATTTTCATGGCACCTGGGGAACTCTGGGAGATGATGTAGAATATGCCTCAGAGCTTTACTAACCAGGAGTGAGGAAGTTTTTATCTTCCAATTTCCCATCTACCAGTGGATTGAGTACTGCTCTCAGGGTCACCAATTCTGACACTTCTGGCTCAGCCTGCAAGCTTGCTCCCTGTCCAGGGGGAGAATCACAGGTGTTCTCAGTCATCAGTGAGGTGAAGGCTGAGAGGGTAGGATAGGGCACCAACAGTGTCAGCTGGAGATCTCTGTCAGGAAACCACACTTCATGCCCCAAGAAGCAAAATAAAATAATTCTTATATTGCCGCAGAGGGTAGAACACAGTACAGAAACAGATGTAAGATGTAGAGCTCTTGGAACAGATATAAATAAAATGTTACAGGATTGTGTGAATGGAGAGGGGAGGGGATGAGAATGACACACAGAGAGAAACCACTCACTGAGTTAAAAAAAAAAAAAAGGTCTACAGCAGGCGCTGTGCAAACCTTCTCAGTAATCTATTGATAATGGTTTGGTGCTTAAAGTCAACTTTGAGCAATTCCAAATCGCCTTGGGGCAAGGACACTGTGAGGTGAGCAGACTCTGGGGGAGTGAACAGTGAGGGGAGCATTTCGACTGGACAAGAAGAAAGGTGGTTCTCTTAACCCCACCTGGTGAAGGGTTTTCATTAACTCCTTAGAGAGGAGAAATTGTAAGTTTATGTAATAACCTCATTATACATTTTTATACAGTTTATGGGATATTTTAAACTAACCCCAGTCATTCTCAACTAATTCTTCTATGATTTTCATATACAGCTCTGAGTAAAGGAACTACTGTAGGCATTGTTGTTGTTATTATTTGTTTGTTTAGTTATTTAAATGTTCTTTACATTCTTTCATTTCAAGAGGTAAACTACTTCCCAAAAGGTGGTACAGGTTCTGGACTCAAACTGCTTGCATTCGAAGCCTACTAATTCTCTACTAATTGCTCAGCTGGATGACCTTGAGCAACTTTCCAAACTTCTCTGAGCTTCTGCTTCCTCATCCGTAAGATAAAGAACCTACCCTTTAGGAATGTGGTGAAGATGAAAGGAGCCAAGTCTACTTAAATGCCTGGCATGTTATGAGTACGCCATAGACATCAGGTGTTTTGTTAGAATAACAGTTCTCAGAAGCCTCAATTATGGAAGTCAAGGTTCAGGTGCTCCAAATAAATACAACTGGTGAAACAGGTCTCCTGGCAGAAGTCTGCTTCATCAAGCCCATCTGTGCCCGAGCATGCCTATGCTAAAGGCAGGGACAGACTGGTGGGTCTGGGTGTCAGTATTTCACATTTTCGCCTTGACCTGTGGACATGCTCAAAGTCACGTGTTTGAGGGGGGAAAAGACTCCAGGGCTGTAAGTTTTTATTGGCCTAATAAAGAGTAGAGGCTTGTCCTGAGGAAAGGGCACCCAAAGAGGTCCAGAAGCAGCATACTTTGTGAAAACTGGCCGAAGAGGTACTTCGCTTCTACAACAAACAGCCAGGCTGCTTTTGTCACCTGGTGAGGGACTCTGTCCTATGCATGCAAAAATGCCCCTGGTGAAAATAAAAGGACTGTATCATGAGCATCAAAGCACAGTACTTCCTGGCATATCTAACACCTTTCAAAAAGAAAAGAAAACAAAAATAAACAAACCCCAAAGAATTCCCTGGATGATTACTGCAAGAATATAATTCTTTGCCAGTAATTAGTATCTGGCTTATGATAGAGCTGTTTTTCCTAAGGCATCATGCAATCTAAGAAACGGACCCAACAAGAATGTGGGCTCCTGAGAAATAAAAGCCCATGTAGAGCCCAAATATTTCATGCCTGTTCTTTCATGATAAACAACTTTGATGAAAGCTCTCGCACTCGAATCCAATTCCTCTTGTGCCAACTTTTGTTCAGAGCGTGCTTCTCTCTCTCTCATTTCATTGCTGAGTAGAATGATTCTTAGGGCCAAGAGAAGTTATGGAATCATTGTAATTTAGTTTTAATGTACTGAAGGTTCATGCTGAGATGACAAAAATCTTATCCACTTCAGGCTCTTTTCTATTCCACTCCTGGTAAGAGACACTTGGATAACTAACTGGATAGAAAGTTTTCTCATGGAAGATCATTCAAGATGTTAATGTCACAAGCCATTGAAGAAGAAAAAGTCTCATCCAGAAATGCCACATTTATACACTGAAAATCTTATTTTCTGTCCATATATACTTTATGGAAGATAATTCTGGAGGTCAGATAATGTGAATATCTAGGATAGATTTGCCCATCAGAATTTAAGGGCAGTGGGTTGGGATGCTTATGGGGGAAGTTCCTGTGAGAGGAATTTTGTTTGTGGCAAGTCTGGGAAGATCAGGACACCGATCTGTAAAAAGACCAGCCTCCTTAAAACATCTTTACTGGCAAAACACATTTTTCCTTAGGAAGAGCAATGAGTTATTGCATGACAGCAATGAAAAGAAAAGGGAAACCATCTGAAAAAAATGGAAACTCACCAATTTTTGGTTTCTGCTCTGCTCACTGGGATACTGAGTTAATCAGTTTATAAGAAACTACTACTCTTGAACTGTAGTTGTTCTACAGAATGTGGAAATACAGAACCTATTCTAATTACTGAGGGTTTGTTGCTATTTTGTTGTTGCTGTCGAATTCTTTTCCCTAGTTTATGTTTCAGATATGAATAAAATTCCATGAATGGAATTTGGTAACATTCCACATTGAGTCATAAACAACACGTAGTCAAATCCCAGTTCTCGATGGGCTATTAATCCGAAGATTTCTTTCCTAATAACCCTCCCCAACACACCCTCTTAGGCTCCTTTAGTTCAAGTATTCCATGTGGTTTGTTCCTGCAGATTTTAGGGGCTTTGTCCTCCATGTAGGATGGTTTTATGGAGACCGGGGCAACCTGAGTCCCTGAATTCCATCCCTTCCAATGCCAGTGTGTGGAGCAGGTCACACTCTTGTGTGTATGCAATGGCTGTTGTCCAGTTGGGGAATAACACACAGCTGGGTTCATATTTGGTGTGCTGTCTACAAAAGTGGAGAGAGCCAATAACCTGAGCTAGAAAGAGGTAGTCAATTCATTATTCTAATCATCATGTCCCTGTAAATCATTTGTGTCCCTCATATTGGAAACTAGGCTTAAGTGGAGAATCTGGGGATGAAGAAAATTTAAGGCAAGGAAATAAAAGGAAAATGTCAAAATTGGTGTCTAAGATAAGTCATTTTAGATTGGTTCTTATGGGTATAATTCCCAGGACTTTTTGGCAAACTTGAGAAACGTGGGGAACTAGAGGAGAAACAAGCTGGGCAAAGTGTCTGCAAAGTTCTACCAGTCCTTTAGGGCCAGAGGGAGGTTATTTTAGGATCAGAAATACATGCTTTAAAAATGTGTCTATTTTTTGAGTTTGGATTTTCCATAATTATTTCCTATGTTCTCTTCTATTTAGTCATTTGTTTTTTTTAATGTCAATGATAAGCCACAACAGCAAAATCAAAAGCAGTATGAGTATATGTGTTTATAAGTATAAAAGACAATGCTAAATCGATTTCGACTGGGTCAAGGGGAACTAAAGAATGAGGGTGTGTGTGCGTGTGTCTCTTCTTGAGTCAGAGCTTCAGTGGGAATTAACATGGAGAAAACCTATATGACTTCCTGCGGACTTTTATTTTCTGCTAAAATCTTGGAAGATTTGTGTTTTACTTATAAGGGAGGCTGTTTCCCATTAACAACACATATAATACTAAAGTTATATTTATAAACTGCTTAATAGAACTAGAAAAATAGAATGCTTAAAGAAATTTTACTTCGTGTTATCAAAGAAGAAATATTTTTTAGGTATCATTTGTATAAATCCAAGTTTTGGTGTATTAAGTTTGCTAAAGAAAGAAGGTAGTTACTCTTAGGTGGTTTTTCATCTGAAAAATCTTAGTCATAGATTTCAACTTGTTTCTATTTTACTTTTTCTTTCTCCCGGAATAAACTTGACTTGCTTGGTTTATTAAAAGAAATCCTGTGTTTTGTCAGACAAGAAAAATGGGCAGAACCATGACACTTCATACCATTTTATTGATAGTTTTGCGAGGAAAAGATATCAGTAATAATATCACTAATGTACTAAAAATGTTTCCCCAGGTTGTTTGACTTTTAAAACTAATTTAGGGACTTCCCTGGTGGCATAGCAGTTAAAAATCTGCCTGCTGTTGCAGGGGACACGGGCTCCATCCCTGGTCCGGGAAGATCCCACATGCAGTGGAGCCACTAAGCCCGTGTGCCACAACTACTGAGCCTGTGCTCTAGAGCCCTTGAGCCACAACTACTGAGCCCGCGCACCTAGAGCCCGTGCTCCGCAAAAAGAGAAGTCACTGCAATGAGAAGCCCGCGCACCCCAACAAAGAGTAGTCCCCGCTCACCACAAGTAGAGAAAACCTGTGCACAGCAACGAAGACCCAACACAGCCAAAAATAAAATTAATTTTTAAAAAAAAAAACCCAATTTATAACCTAAAATCTGCAATATTTATTTAAAGTGTGAACTACAGTGTCACAATGGAGCCAAATAGCCTACTTTAATCATTCTCTTGGGAGAGACTTCCTTCTTTCCTCTTTCTACTCCACCTCCCAGCCCTAAGCATTCTAAGTAATAACCTACTGTGTATTACTATGATTTAAAGGAGTGATTTATATTACATTACTCCTTTTCAAAAAGGATCTGGGGGGCTTCCCTGGTGGCACAGTGGTTGAGAGTCTGCCTGCCGATGCAGGGGACACGGGTTCGTGCCCCGGTCCGGGAAGATCCCACATGCCGCGGAGCGGCTGGGCCCGTGAGCCATGGCCGCTGAACCTGCGCGTCCGGAGCCTGTGCTCCGCAACGGGAGAGGCCACAACAGTGAGAGGTCCGCGTACCGGAAAAAAAAAAAAAAAAAAAAGTATCTGGGGTGATTGCTCTTTTAGTAGAAGCTTTTGACAAAAACTGAATAATGAATAAAAAGAAATGTTGACGTTTTTAGCAAGGGTAGCAGTAAGTGGAGAAGAAAGAAAAGAGTCTGGCCATTAGAGGATGAGGACAGCCCTTTGGGCTGGGGATCCCATCCCTTGCAATTGCCTAAGCTTCTGAAGGACAGAAATGGTGTTTGGTTTCCCCATGCAATGCTTTGTGGTGTCTCACCCTCGGAACCCACATTCAGAAGAAAAGTGAGATAAGTACACAAATAACTGTGGTTCTAGACAAATCAGCAATTGAGTGACTTTTAAAAGCTTAAGAGGCTATTTTAAAAAGAAATACAGCTGTAGTACTGTCAAGTATATAAACTGAATTAACTGCCAAGTAATATTCTCTAATTTTAGTTACTGGTGATGATTCAAGCTTTTGCTGAAATGCAAGATATTTTTTGACCTTTAAATCATGTACCATGCTCTGACTAGTTTAAAAAGAACTGATTTTAAATTTGGATGTACGTAAATTCTAGTTTTCTGATAACTGTTTGGTTTTGAGCGTATGTCACAGGAAAAGGAAGAACAAAGAGGTTTTGCTCGGAATCAAGCCATTGTGGTTGTTTTACTCCCAAGGTGATAGTCTTTAAGGACATGTAAAGGGGGTAAGGAAAAAATCTTAAAAGCATCAGTGTTCACATAAACAGTGCCTGAGTTGCTTCATTGAATGTAAGGTTGAGAAATCTCCTGATAACTGATCATCAGTCCAAGTGTTGACAATCTATTCAGCTTACTGACATTTATATGAAGCCCAGAGAGCTGAAGAAAATCAAATCAGATTTTAAAGCAGTAAAAAGAATGACATAGTTAAAATATAAATGTCTTTCTTTAAAACTGCTCATTACCAGAGGAGAAAATATCAGATTGCTGAGAGATGAAATGTCTCAGGTCACTCATTGGACCTCTGTGGGCCTCTATGCTCCTGGAGCTGCAGAGAGATGTAATTCCGTGGCTCAGAGCATCACACATCAACGTCTCCCTCCCGGGCCTTCCAAGAGCCAGAGGATGATAATTCCCAGAGCCGACTGCATGAGGGGAGAAAACTCACCATGGGGGAAGACAGATGTTTTGCAGTAAGTGTGAGCAATTGGCTGAAGGGAACAATTACTTTTATCTTTGCTACTGAGCCTTTGGATTCTGCCAAGGATATTTATGCTCCTCGGCAAAGACTGGATTTTAATTTCTTGGCAAGACAGACACACAGACATCTCTTTTACAACATCTAGTAAAATATCCTGCTTTGTAAACACTCATTCTGCAGGGTTTGAGAACTCCAGTGGGGGATTAAATCACATCTGACTCCTTGAACCTTCAGAGAGGAAAGAATTCTTCAGGAAAAGAGAACGTTACAGCAGGGGTTAACAGAAAGGAGTCTCTTTTGTAAAGGTATTTGGTCTGTTTCCTCTTCTTCTGAGTGTTCTCGCTGATTCTGAGAGACAGTTTCAATTCTTGAGGCCACTTAAAAAAATAGAGCAATACCCGCCCTCCCCCCCTCCCCCGCCCCCCAGGCCCACCTTTTTGTTCCTTATAAATCCTGGAGCACGACAGGCTCATCTTATCTTTCTTCCTGTCTGGTGTGAACGTGACAGTGTAATTTCAGCTCTGGGAAGTCACTGAGATCACTGGAATGAGCGATTAGTGAAGTTATTAAGTGTCACTCAGGAGAGAATTTCCTATAAAAGCCAGGCCAAGGATCCAGACATAAGTGAGCTCCTGGCACATGGTACTAAACAAAGCGGACAGAAATAAAACTTGGAGTTCCTGAAACCAACGCCCTTCTCCTATGAGAAAGTGCTCTGACAAGGAAAAGTGTTTTGCATGGTGATGCAGATGGCCTCCTGGCTGTGGCCACGCAACTTAGGTAGAGGCAAGAGAATGCGATGGATGTTTGATGCGGGCTTGTGATCAATCCCTGAAAAGTTACTTTGTTCAAAGGGAAAGGTATTGGGTAGAAAAAACACCACACTGTTTTTTGTTTTTGTTTTTTTTTTGTCTTCTAAGTGCTAGGTATCTGGTACTTGGTAACACGCAGCCTACCTACACCCCCCAAGTTACGTGGTATATGTTACAGGCAGTCATGAAGGTGACATCCCTTAATTCAGGTTCTGATACCACTAACAAGGATTTAAATTTTCATAGTTTAAGCCCCAGTTTGATAAGAAAAAATATTCTTTACACTCAGCCATGCCAACTCTATAATTTCTAATACAGAACAAGGATGATGAGTGTGTGTGTGTGTGTGTGTGTGTGTGTGTGTGTGTATCAAATAAACAAATATAACTCTCTGGTTTGATACCGGTGTCAGATATTGTTAATTGATCACGCATTTCAATAAGCTTTCAGGATTCTTCTCAACAGAGCCTCCAGGGAGCTATCACCCAAAAGACTCCTTAAAAGGATGTAAGAGTGTGTCATGAAACAGGAGGCAGGAATACCGGAACGCCTTGACTTGGTCCAGAAGCAGAAGGCTATTGGAACCTTTTTTTTCCTTTCATCTCTGTTCCTCCATGAGCATTTATAGTATGCAGAGTAATGACCCCCAGATATGTCCTAATTCCTGGAACCCGTGAAAATGCTATTTTACATGGCAAAAGGGACTTTGATGATATGATTAAGTTAAAGATCTTGAGATGGGGAGATTGTTCTGGATTATCCAGGTGGACACAGTTTAATCACAAGGGTCCTTAAAAGAGGGAGGCCGGGGGTCAGAGAAGAAGATGTGACAATGGAAGCATAGGTTATAATGATGCAACCATAAGTCAAGGAATGCAGGTAACCTCTAGAAGCACACAGAAAAGGCAAGGAAATGGAATTTCTCCCAGAGCCTCGAGAAGGAATGCAGCCCTGCCAACCCATTTCAAACTTCTGATCTTCAGAATTGTAAAATAATAAAGTTGCTTCTTTAAGCCACTAAGTTTGTGGTAATTTGTTACAGCATCAATTGGACATTAATACAGCTTTTACTTCATTTAATTCATTGTCTACTGGCTGAGAGAATGGCTGTGTTTTTCTGCTCCTCAGTTCATGTGGCAAAACACGGCCTCCCCAGAGCACCCACACTTACGTGTCGCACACAGATTCTGACTCAACCCTCTTGGTTCCATTTCCAAATTCTAGAAAGAGAATGTGATCAGGTTGGCTGGGGTCAGAGGCTCCCCCTCTGGATGGTCAGCCAAAACCAGGGTGTAGGGTCACACAGAGTAAGCAAGGCTGCCAGGAAGCCTCCCCCATGGGTGGGCTGGGCAACCCCCAGAGAAGAGAAGCAGAGCAGACCCCTCAATCAGGTCTCTGCTACCTTGTTAATGCCTTCATTTATTGATTTCCTAAATCTGAAATTTTATTTTACAAATTCCATGTGTTGGGGGTATTGCAGATTGATCCCACTAATGGTTTCATGCCTCTCTCTATACCTTTTGGTAGTGTCCTTCTAACCAGACCTGACCATGGCCACATGTCTTGCTTTGGCGGATGGGGCAATAGCAAACAATGCAAATGGTCTTGTAAAAGTACTTGCATATTTCTTCTTCTTCTCTTGGAGCCTTATCCCTGTCATAAGAGCAGGCCCAGGCCAGCCTACTGGAAGATGAGAGGCCATGTGGCACAGAGCCAAGTCATCCCAGCTGAGGCCATCCTAACCAGCCAGTCCCCACCCCACCTAAGTGTTGACCACAGATGCCTAAGCGTGCCCCACTAGCCCACCTCAGATTAGCACAATTGCTGAGCCAACCCCTAGACTCATGAGCAAGAAAAGATGTTACTGTTGAATGCCACTGAGGTTTCATGGTTGTTACACGGCATTACTGTGCCAATAGATCATTGATATTTCCTTAATTCAATTGCCCTCAAGGCTGATTCTAATTATCTTAGACCAAAATTGGCTTTCAACATCTCAGCCAGAGAACAGACCTGAAGTACCAGAAGAATTGGAAGGCAGATTAATGTGTTTTGCAGGTTTCCTATTTATCCAGCCCCCTGGCACTATGCTAAGTGCTCTCACAAAGCCTACCTCATTAGAGCCTCATAAATACTCTGTGAGGTGGGTTTGTTTATAGATGAGGAAATTGAAGCTCAATGAGTTAAGTAACTTGCTCAAAGTTGCTTCCACACTATATCCAAGAGTCCAGATTTGATCCCAGCTCTGTCTGTTGCAAAGCCTCCTCCTGACCTCAGTCCACTGTTTGGTGTCCAGCGTGTAGATGGTAGCAAATAAAAATATAGGACTCTTAAGTTTGAATTTCCAGTAAAACGTTATTTATTGTTTATTGGAAGTTCAAATTGATCAATGTCCCGTATTTTACCTGGCAACCCTACCAACGTGAAGCTCACTTTTTGGTGAGGGAGAGATCTATAGTAAGTATGGCAGGTCTCATTCCATCCTAGTAAGAATACATTTGAAAATAACCAATTGTTATACCTGCAGAAGTAATGCATGCTCCGAGGGCTCACAAGGGAAGGAGGCTGAGGCCTTACTCTCACACTCCCAAGAGCCTCTTCGTAAGTTTTGTGAAAGCAGGGTCATATAATCGGATTTTCTAGCGGAAGAATAGCTGCATTAGAACGGGGAACCATTTTTTGAGGAAGTGACATCTGAGATGAGATCTTATAAAAAAAAGGAGCTAGCCATGCAAGGATCTAGAGGAAGAACACGCTAGGAAAAGGGAATGCTCTTGTGGCAAAGGTATTTGAGAAATAAAAGTAATGCTAGTACTGCTGAGATGGAACCGAAATGAGAGAGGGGTAAGATGTGGCCCGAGGGGCAGGGTCAGAGCATGGAATGCTCCGTAGGCCATGGTGAAGGAGAATTGTATTCTCAGTGGGGTGGATAAATATTGGAGAGCTTTAAATATGGAAGGAATGCGATCTGATTTTTAGTACTAAGCGTCACTGTGGATGTTATGTGAAGAGACCATGAGCCAGTGCAGGGTGAGTGTGGTTGATAAAAGCAGAAGTAAGGGGACCAGTTAGAAGACTATCGCAGTAGTCCCTGAGAGAGATAGGAGATGGGGACAAGGGTGCCAGAGTGGATGGATTTGAGGTATATTAGTGGGGTGGACCTGGAAGTACTTGCTGATGGATTACAGGTAGGGAGTGAGAAAAAATGAGGAATGAAAGCAGATTTTGGCTTGAGCAGCGCAGTGGATGCGGTGCAATTTAATAACATGGGGAAGCCTGCAGAAGGAACAGGGTTGGAGTGGAAGAATAGGGTTCTGCTTTGACCATGTTAAGTCTGAGATGTTTAAGAGACACCCGAGAGGGACTAACAGGGAGTCAGCTGAACTGTCATTCTCTCCTTCCTTTGTCTGTATGTCCTCTCTTTCTTTTGCTCCATGTAAATCCAGAAACAGAACTCAGCACATCTCTTAGATCCTTGAATAGAACTCAGTCACACAGAAAAGCATTAAGGAGCAATGTAAACTGAAGACTTCATTCAGGAGATGGGGGAGGCATTTCATGTCATAAATCCCATAGCAAACAGCTTAAACACTAATGAGACAACTGTCTCCCCAAAGGCCCTTCCTGGTCCTTGGCCACATCTTCACAAGAGTTTTCTCTCTCTGATCTTTCTTTTATGTAGCACACCCAGTGTCTCAGGCTCTTTTTCAAAAGTATTTCTGCTGTGCACTGACCGCCTTCAGATTGCAAATTTCTCTCTCTGCAATTAGACAGAACTGTTCAACTCTGCCACCTTGCTTATACCCAAATTTACACACTCAAGCCATCACACTGATTAGCAAAGAAAGTCTCCCTTAGGTACCGAGGTCCATCCACCCTAAAAATTAGAAGCTTTAGGGTTATAAATGAAAGTAAGTGTTTCCTGTTTTGTAAGTATGTGTATGTATATGCATAAAAATGAATATCTTGGTCCTTGTCCTTCAATATAAAGAATTGTCCTTTAGACATAGATGAATTATTCATGAACTATTTATCATTAGAGATTTTAGTGTTAGATGTTTTTTTCCCAAAATCACAATTGTTGTGTTTATGATTCTTCATATGTTCTCTTGATTGAGGATGATTTGAATCCTAGTATTTTTAGTTCTTTTTTGTTGTTTTCTTATTCAGTTTTCTAAGGGCAGAGGGTAGGACATGCTTCCTGTGTTTTGGTTAGGTAAGGCAAACCATGATCCATGTGATCATCTGATGTCTGCACTATTCTCTACAGATACCAACTAGGTGCCAGGTCTCGTGCTAAATAAGTAGCTCCAAGTCCCTGCTGCCAAGAAGTTTACATTCTCAAAGGGAAGGCTGTGTTCTAGAAAAATCTGGCTGATGAGATGAAGGAAGAAGATTACGAATTTTATCTTGTACTCTGCTTAATGAGTAAGTACACTCTCCTTATTTTAGAAAGGCTGCTGTGCAAATAACAGTCACCCGCAGACGGATGTAGAGATGGACTTGAGGACACGGGGAGGGGGAAGGGTAAGCTGGGACGAAGTGAGAGAGTGGCATGGACTATATATACTATCAAATGTAAAATAGATAGCTAGTGGGAAGCAGCCACATAGCACAGGGAGATCAGCTCGGTGCTGATGAGGTGACCACCTAGGGGGGTGGGACAGGGAGGGTGGGAGGGAGACCCAAGAAGGAGGAGATATGGGGATATATGTATATGTCTAGCTGATTCACTTTGTTATAAAGCAGAAACTAGCACACCATTGTAAAGCAATTATACTCCAACAAAGATGTTTAAAAAAACCCAAAAAACAAATAACAGCCACCAATGCAACCAAATAGAAATCCCATTTTAATGTCACATTTACTGATACACAATATTTATAAATTTGCAGTGATTCTTAGGAACAGAATTCCCTGCCTTATCTCCTGTGGTAAGGTTCAAAAAGCTCAAGAACGTTAAGTCAGGGCTTCTGTCAGTTAGCCCAGCATTAGGGAGGAGTGTTTCTTAGTTCCAAAAAGTAGCATGTAAATCAAGCATTCCTACGTGCTGAGCAGGCCCGCAATCTGGATGCAGCACGGCAAGAAAGAGATCTCAATTGTGGGACCGCTGAGCCTCTTAGCCTCTCTGCCAAGAAGCTGTAGTTTCTGAAAGACTGTTTGAATGGCGACTCAGAATATAAAGCCCAGAAAACCAATAGCAAATCTGTTAAATAGGTGGTGGTAACATTTTCCATTCATTATTCTTCAGAAAACATGAGCTTGTGTCAGGACATAGCCTCAAAAGTAAATGAGCTGGAGATCACTTTTTTTCCCAGTTGTAATTATGATAGCTAAGGTAGTCTAAAAAACTATGTCTGATCAAACCAATGACATTATGTCCCATATCAGATTCAAGTCAATAAGCAAATAAATGAAACTTGGGTCTATGAAAAATATTGGAAGAACCAGGAATGGGTGATAGCTTTTGTTCTGGATTTGTCGTTTGGCTGCCTTCTCTGGGAGAGAAACAGGAATTGCCCTGAGTCAATAGCAGCACACATTGTCCTGGGCAAATGGACAAGTGTCCGGGCGTGGCACTGTCCAGGGATCTCTGACCTCTGACTAGGGAGTATCATTAAAGTTGTCATTATGTGGTCTCTCCTGCAAAAAAACAATCTGGCTGCTTGCTTTGCTTGGATCATCTCTCTCTCTCTCTCTCTCTCTCTCTCTCTCTCTCTCTCTCTCTCTATCTCTCTCTCACACACACACACACACACTCACACTTATTTAGTTGATTTTCTCACCGTGATAAAATTTATACGTTTATGTACTTAGTCTTTGCAGAGTTGCTTCTTACGTTATTTCTCCATATTAATAGACTATTGGTTATTTTATTCTGAACAATTTCAGACTCACAGAAAGCATGGAAAGTAATAAAGATGTTGGTGTCCCCTATTCAGAACTAACACTTATTAACAATGTGTTTTATTTGCTGCAGATTTTTTAAGACATTAGAATTAGAGACAATATCCCTTTTGTGCCATCCTATTTCCTCCCTTCCATCCCCAGAGAGAAACACCATAAGAAAGTTACTGGGTGTTCTTTCCTTCTAAGATTTTGTACCTTCACTACAGATGTCTGCATTGATGGCAACATTTGGTTCACTTTGTATGTTTAAAAATTTAACACAAGTATCAGTTTATCCTAAAAATCGGTTTGAAATTTGTCTTTTTTCAATCAACTTTGTTTTTGAGACCTATCCATAGGTAAGCATTTAGATCTAGTTTACTCATTCATTCTAATTGATGTGGGAGTATTCCACAGTTTATTTGTCCATTTATTTAAAGCTCTTTCCTCCCCCCCTCCTTTTGACAATAATAAAGAATGCTACTGTGAGCATATATGTACACATCTCCTTGTACCCAAACAATGTTCTCTATGGTATATTTCTAGAAGTGGAATTTCTAGTTGGTACATACCATATACAGACTTTTACCTTTATCAGCTATTGCCAAATTAGCCTCCAAAGTTGCTGCAATGTGCATTATTGACCATGCGTTAAAGATGCCATTTCCTTACATCATCACTAATACCAGGTATTATCAGTCTTTTAAAGTATTACCTATCCGATAGGGTGCAAAATGTGTTTTCATTTGCATTTTCCTAATTACTGATGGGGCCAAATATTTTTCATATGTTTTTTTTTTTTTGCCATTTAGGTTCTCTCTTCTATAAATTGCCTGACCATGTCCTTGCTCTTTTTCCCATTGTATTATTTGTATTTCCTTGTAGATCTACACAAGTTCTTTTTAATATTCTTGATAGATTATTCTTTTGGGCTGCATGAGTGGCAAAGGTCTTTTAGGGTTTGTGGTTTCTCTTTTCACATTATTTATGGAGTCTTTAAATGTGTAGGATTATTACATTTTAATGTATACAATTTATCATTTGTGTTTTTTATTGTGATAAAAGACACACAGCATAAAAGTTACCACTAGTGACATTTAGTACATTTACAATGATGAGAAATCATCATTGTTATCTAGTTCCAGTATATTATAATGACTCTAAAAGGGACCCCACACCCATTAAGCAGTGACTCCCTGTTCTGCCCCAATCCAGGCCCTGGCAACTACTAATCTGCTTTCTGTCTTTATGACTTACTTTGCCCACTCTGGATATTTCATGTGAATGGAACTATATAATATGTGGCCTGTTGTGACTGGCACATTTCACTTAGCAAGAGGTTCATCCATGTTGTAGCAGGTATCAGTACTTCATTCCTTTTCATGGCTGAATAACATTGATTTGTATGGATATACTGCATTATGCTTATTCACTCATCAGATAATGAGCATTTGGATTGTTTCCATGTTTCAGCTCTTGTGAATAGCGCTGCTATGAACACTGACATACGATTATCTGTTTGAGTCTCTGTTTTCAATTTTGGGGGTATATTCCTAGGAATGGAATCACTGGGTCATATGGGAATTCTATGTTTAGCTTCTTGTGGGACTCCCAAAATGTCTTCCACAACAGCTGCACCATTTTACATTCCTACCAGCAATGTATGAGGGATCTAATTTCTCCACATCTTCACAAACACTTGTTATTTTCCATTAAAAAATTATTTTGACTGCCATTCTAGTGCATGAGTGGTATCTCACTATGGTTTTCACACAACCACAAATACCACAAAAAGTATTGATTGGAATTTCATGAAATTTATAGATAAATTTGGTGAGAATTGATACCTGTACATTATTGAGTCTTCCCACTCATGACCATAATATAACTTTACAGTTAGTCAGTCTTTTATATCTTTCACTTAAGTATTATAATTATCTCCATAAAAGTCTTTCACATCTTTTGATAGATTTATTCTGAGGTACTTTGTAGTTTTTGTTGTTCATTTTTAAAAATGATATATAATTTACATTTAATATTATATATTTAATTTTTTAAAACTCTATTTTCTCATTTGTCATTGTTTATGTATAGGAACACTATAGGCTTTTCCAAATTAATCTTTTGTTCCCAGAAAACTTGCTGAACTTTAAAAAAATTATTCTAATAATCTGTCTAAAGTGCCTCTTGGATTTTCCATATAGACAATCATTATTTACAAACAGTGTGTCTTCCTCTTTAGTTCTCATACTTGTTGTTTATGTTTCTTGTCTAACTCCATTGCTTAGGCTTCCAAGCCAACAGAGTAGGGCAGTGACAGTATTTCCTTCTTATTCTGGTCAACTGACTGTGTAGTTATATATGTTTTCCTCTATTTTGAATAATGAAACAACCTGTACTGTTCTGGGGATAGCCTGTGCAAACCATGGAGACAAGATACCTCTTTTACACTGTCAGTTCTACAAAGATCTCTCTAGAATGGGCCTCTATCTTTGTACTACTTGTTTTCCTTGGCCCAAAAGACAGCCTTCTTGGGAAAGTTGGTAGACTCACCCTTACAAACCTTGTTTACGGTATCAAGTTAAAAATATTCCCAAAGGGAGCTAGAAGCCAGATAAATCTTAATATGAGTATTATTATTATTATTATTATTTTTGCCGTACGTGCGCCTCTCACTGTTGTGGCCTCTCCCGCTGCGGAGCACAGGCTCCGGACGCACAGGCTCAGCAGCCATGGCTCATGGGCCTAGCCGCTCCGCGGCACGTGGGATCCTCCCGGACCGGGGCACGAACTCGTGTCCCCTTCATCGGCAGGCAGACTCCCAATCACTGCACCACCAGGGAAGCCCGAGTATTATCTTTTTTTAGGATCTCTTTCATCAGTTGAGGAGATCTAGACTAGATATCTAGGATACCTTTTATGGGACTCCCACATCTCCTCAATGAGGTGAGTGACCTGCAGAAGACCTGTGCCGTCCGGAGCAGCATGTGAGCTTGGCCCAGGATTTGAACATGCCGAATAAGGAAATCCAGCCCCTTGTTGGAGGCACAGTGGGCCCAGCTGCTGTCCCAAGGAGATCCGGGAGGAGGTGGGAAACTAGGGGCCCAGCCACTCCTTTCCCATGCCAACAAAGTGAACTGGCAAATCCACAGCAATTGCATGAACTGCAATTGTACCTGACCTAACAGCAATATTCTAAGCTTAAACATGGCTGCTGCTTCACTTCTGCCTTCCAAATCTGGCAAAAATTTCTCTTGTGACCAGCCTGACCCCAGAGCCATGCAGAGAAGGGAACTGTGGGAAACGGTTAAAGCTTAACTACACTGAGAATAAAAAGTCACCACAATGTTGTCTTGCTAGATAATCAGAAAGTATCTTACGTATGTTACATCTTCTTGACCGTATACAGAATGCCTTCACTGGGCCAAATTTTAAAATTTTTAATAAAAGTCTTTTAAGGGTTCTTCTGAAAAATAAGTCTTGTGTTCCAACATTGGATGTTATCCATTATATTTTCTAGAGCTGTCAAATCCTTTTGGAAGTACAATGGATACAAAAAATAAAAACAGTATTCCCATGAGTATTTCTGATTTTCACAGGACTTTCCAAAGAAAAGTCTAAAGTAGAATCCTCTTATAATCAACATGTGCATTTCCGGAGAAGAATCTTCTCAGTGAACATTTTTTATTTACTGATGTTTAGAAACAAGATATACAGTCATAATGATCTCTTCATGAAGAAAGCAGAGGTTCTTTTGTTATGTGTGTATTTCCTAATTTCTCTTTTCTGTTACTGTTTCAGCCAAAGTTAAATGTCCATGTTGGTCCTAATTCTTGGTTAAGAATTCTTCTCTCCAAATAAATAGTCTGAGTAACAAACAAAACTTTTGGATAAAGATTTAAAGCGGAAGCCTACTAAAAACTTTTTTGTATATTTTATCTGACCTAGTTCATTATTTATGTCACTATTTTGAGGTCTTATCTTGAATTCATAAGAAATTCAAACCATAGTTTCTAGTTTTAACCCCTGGGGTATTGTTCTTTGGCATAAGAAATGCAAATGCCTATCAGATATCAGTTTTATTTTATGTTTTTCCCTGAGAAAACTTCATGTAAAATAATGGTTAACTCCATTATTTGTGAGATATAACTTATACTCTGAAAATTTTCCTGGAATATATAATTCTGTGGGTTCCTTATTTAAAGTTATTGCTGAGTTAAAAGATGATACAACTGTTTCACAGAGATTCATCTGACTGAATTAGGGTTAAGTGGTTTTTGTTTTTTTCTTAAAAGTTGGGTACTGTTTGTAAGAATATTTGCAGGGGAACAAACAACTAGTCTGAGGTATATTTTTTCTATCTATATTCATTTTCTTTTGCAGATTTGGATTTGGGTCATGATACAATTCCACAAGTATCAGTGAGACGTGTATTACCATAATTAGGACCTCACAAGCTATAGTTGATATGAAATGGGATGAATTCCTTTTAGTAATGTAAAAGAAAACATTTTGAAGTCATGACTACAGAGGTATATATAGTTTTAGAGAAAAAACAGAGGCTGGGTTAGTTGTAGTTGCTCTAACCAGTTTTAGCAAAGGGTTACAAACATTTTATTGATCATAATGTTGAATTAGTTTCATTTTCATTAATATTGTGGTAGGAAGAGGTGGTCAGGAATCCCTTCCTCAGAGACTTAAAAATGGACAGGTGTGGGCTTCCCTGGTGGCGCAGTGGTTGGGAGTCCACCTGCCGATGCAGGGGACGCGGGTTCGTGCCCCGGTCCGGGAAGATCCCACATGCCGCGGAGCGGCTGGGCCCGTGAGCCATGGCCGCTGAGCCTGCGTGTCCAGAGCCTGTACTCCACAATGGGAGAGGCCACAACAGTGAGAGGCCCACGTACCGCAAAAAAAAAAAAAAAAAAAAAAAGGACAGGTGTGTACCAGGACAGGGAGATAGAGGCACTGCAGACTCAAGGACAAGGTGAGACCAGGCATGGAGAAGTGAAACCAGAAGTACCTCAGCACTGAGACAGGAGCCAGGGGGTGCATGAGGTAAGAGGAGGGAGCCAGCGGACCCAGCCATCCTTGCTCATCTGCTAAGGAGCCTGGCTCTCACCCTCAGAATGATAGGGGCCAATGACGTTAGGAAACTGGCGACTTAGGAACGAACTGGTTCTGGACCATAGTCACAGGTTGGACTACTAGGTTCTATAGGTGCAATGTTATAGAGTGGGGTTCTATTCCTGGAAACATATTTCATGAGAAGAGAAACCCCAATCATGAAAATAAACAGAAAAGAAATAATACAAAAAGATATGCTTTTACAAATGTGTATTAAGAGCTACATAGTTAAGGCTACTTTGAGGGCTCTTTGGCTTTGTTTTGTCTTTTTGCATGAATTGTGCTAAAGTTGTCTTCTTTTCCTTGTAAATCTCTCTGTAGCAAACATGGGAATATTTTATTTTTCCAAAGATCTTTGGCCTCAATTAAAAATTAGGGCCCTTTGTGCCTAAACTGCTAGCTGACAATTAGATTTATTCATTAACTTAATATTTATTGAACCCCCTGCTACATGAGATATTGTTTTAATGGTAAACAAAAAGGATGAAGATCCTGCCATCATGGAGATTTTTTTCTACTTGGAGAGAAAGACAATAAGCACACACACACACACACACACACACACACTAATGCTAGGTAGTGAGAAGGGTGAAAAGGGTGGTAAAGAAAAATGAATAGACTGCGGGGAGGGGGAAAAGAGTGATGGGAATATTTTATAGGGTTATTTTATATAAGTCAAAAAAGGCTTGGCCGTGGAAGTGACATTTGAATGAAATGAGACAGTCTGGGGAAAGAAGTGCATGAATGCCTCCAAATGTCTGGGTGGTATGGAGACAGGTGGGACAGGTGCTCAAGTCACTACTTCTTTGGTGATTCTCTGCTGTGAACACAGATGTAGTTCCAATCAGCTATGTCACCTCTGTCAGGGTCCCCAGTCATCCTCAGTCTTGTCGGTAACATCTGTCAAAGTCATTAGGTGGCCACAAATAGGATGAAGTTGGTGTTCTAGTGCTGGTGGTAGGGTTGGTGGTGCTGGCGGTCTGCATGTGTGTGTGTGTGTGTGTGTGTGTGTGTGTGAGCGTGCCTCTTGTGATAAGAAAGCTTTGAACAGCAGGGGGTTGGAACTCAATACACTATAAATACGAGATCTTAAAAACATGATCATTTAAAACATCAGTAATGATAAAAACCACCAGCATTTTTTAAAGCATGTACCGTGTGTTAGACATTGCTTTAAGTATTTTATGTGACATATCCTTTGATTCTTTCAGAAATTCTGTGAGATGGGCAAGTACCTCAAGAGAGAGATGAGAAAAGAGGCTTAGAAAGTCTCTTAGTAACTTGCTCAAGGTTACACAGTAAGGGGCAAAGGCAGGGTTTGAAATGTGGTCTAACTTCAAAGTCCAAACTTTATACCAACCATTGTGCAATTCAGTCTCCAAGGGCAATGTGCTGGCCACAGCGTGGAGGGCAGGCAGGGGAGGATATGAGTGCTAAACAGAACAAGGCAGCACTTCTGACTAATTTCCTGACAACTTCCTCCCTCACCTGGGTATCCTGTTACATAGTCCCTAGAGTAAACAGAATCCTTCTATGCTTCTGAGCAGAGATTTATGATTGACAGGAAAAGTGAGAAGACAGATCTCCCATGAGGAAAAGGTCTTGTGGAAATTCATCTTTAAGAATAACTAGTCTCCATTTGTGAGATTTCAAACCTTGTTGCACTTGTGCAGGTTGAATCGAGAAACAAGAAGGATGAAGGAGGGCTACCCTATAGATAAGGATAAACTAGTGATTCTGAGGATGCTGGGAAAGCCCACAGTTCAAAAAATCACAATATGGGATTGGACCTCTGGTGGATAAACCATGTTTTCTTTTAATCACTTTTAAAAATATCTAAAATTTTCATTAAGTCGATGCTGAAATAATTGTATTTCCCTCCAAAATAACTCATGTAAATTTAAATAACTGTTCATAACTGCAAATATGTGTAGTTTCTTTTTTTTCTAATGGGAACATGATGATAGGTATATAAATTCTTTAAGCCAAACCATTAGCATCATACTAGTGCTTAGCCTGACTTGTTGGTGAACAGTTTGGAAAGGTTAAGATAACAGCTCTTATGAAGAGCAGCTTTATGGACCACAGCATTCACCAGCCAGTAAGACAGCTATCATTAACATTCAGTATCATTAGTATTAGTTCTTGTTTTCATTTCATTGGTAATTACTCACAGCTCAAAAACAGAATATAGGAGGAAAAATGAATCAGAGTGATAGAAATTAGATTCCGATTTTAGTTTACCCTTGTTAATGTCTCCCTATGTACAACAAATATGACATTTTTTTGTTTTCTTCCTCTTGTACAGAGTGTGCCTGCTGTTTTATTTTTTTAATTTTGTAAATGTTGAAACAATTATAAGCTCACAGAAACATTGGGAGTACAGTACACATAACTTTTTTCCCTTAAATTATTTGAGATTAGGTTTCAGAGGTGATGCATCATCACCTGCTGAATACTTCGGTGTGTGTCTCCAAAGACATTCTCTTTCCTTTGGAACCACATACGTATCCTCTTATGGCCCCTCACTCCTTGAGCGCTTCCCTTTTTCTTGTACAATAAGATGTCCCTGGGTCATCTCACACTTTCTCTGCCCCAGGTCTGGAATCAGACATTTCTCCAAGAAGCCCTGGTTGCTTCTAGAGGAAAGTGGCATTTAGAAATCAAGATCCATGTGCTAGGTGTGCTCATTGCTATAGGGCAAGGAATCCCAGTTTCTCTCAGTGGACGAAACAGAGAAAACACACGCACACTTACATATGTATTTAGTTCTATATTTATCTTTATATATTGAAAAATATGAGTTAATACCAATACCCCCAATTCCAATCCAGCACTACGGAGTTCATTCTAACTTTTCTGTTTATATTTCTCCAACAGTGACAAGCCTGGTTTCCACTATCCTTAATATATTTGCTTGTTTGATAAATCCCTCTGTTAGTAGCCAGTCTCTCATCCCTGCCATCACCCCTCTCTACACCTCTATCTTCGGCTCAAGCTCTCACTCCCCAATCTGAGCTCCCAGCTGCCCCATGTGGACACCATCCTCACTCTGCTTGGGCTCTGGCAGCTCACACCAGGCTGCCCCTACAGGTGCATGCCCTTCTCATTCTGCTCAGGCTCCTAAGCCCTGTCCCGGTGCCATCCCTTTACAAGGATGCCCTCGCCTCCCACACAGGTCTGTCCTCCTGTACCAGTTCACCCCTGTGTATCAATAGATAGCCTCCTCATCCCCCTTGGGCTCTGACTCCCCACACTGCCTCACTCTCCCTGTGTGGATAATTTCCTCACCCCCTTGGGGATCTGATACCCCACGCCAGGCTGCCTTTCTGTGGGGACGCTCTCCCCAGTCCACTGGGGCTCCGCATCCCACACCGCCCCACCCCCTTGTGGATGCATCCTCCCCCTGCCTGGGCTCTGACACTCCACACCAGCCTCCGTGCGTGGGCTTCACGACCCGGCTTAGGCTCACACATCCCCCAGCTGCAGAAGCCAACCTTCCTCTGCCCCACCTAATGGGCTTGGGACTGAGTTGTTCAGAGAGGAGGGGAAGAAAAAGAGGAGGAGGAAGATGAACTATTTTGAGTCTTTCAGAGGTGAATAGAGACTGTGTCCTCGGCATTAGCCTTTCATTCACTCTTTAGTTCTTTCAACAAATATGTGTGTGTATACATGTACATTTATATATATATATATATTATGTTATATATATATAACATACCAGACAGTATCCTAGGTACTGGATATATGGTGGTGATAAAGAATGACAAGGTCCATGGCCCATGGAGTTTTCATTCCAGTGGAATATAGTCAGAAATAGAGTTCCGTTACAGATCTCCATTTCTGTGGGATCAGTAGAATGATCCCTGGGCTTGAGATCAGAAAATGGTTTAATTTTTTTTTTTACTTTCCTTTTAAAGCTATGTGATTTTGAATTAGTTGCTTAACTTTGACATCTGTTTTGTCATCTGAAAAAATGGGGACAATATCTACCTTACTGCGACATTTTGAAGATTAAATGAATATACATAAAACACTCAGTACTTAGCGTTGAATAATTTTCAAAATATCCAAAGAATAATATACTGAGTAAATTTTTAAAATAGGAGAAGACCCTGAAATCTGTAAGATACAATTGCAAGTGTATGGGACATCTGGCCGCCGCTGTAAGATACTATAACATTAGACGTCAAAACAAAACAGACAACAATCTCTCCCTCCTGGACCTCAGATTCTAGTGCAAGGACACAGACCATGAATGTTATAAATATGTCAACTTTGAGGTATGTTTAAGGTCACTCACGTTGGAACGTGATAGAGTGTGGGAAAGGGAAAGGGGTGTGTAAGGTGGGGGGGGAATTTTAGGAAGGGGGTCAGTGAAGGCCTCACTGAGAAGGCATCACTAGAGTAACATTTTGAAGGAGGTGAGGAAGTGAAGAAGTGAACCTTGGCTGACTGGGGGAAGAGCATTTATTCCAGGTAGAGACAACAGCCAGGGCAATGACCCTGAAATGGGAGCCTGCTGGTGTGCACCAGGCACAGTACGTGGGCTGGGTGGCTGGAGTTAGCAGCAGGGCAGAGAGGTGGGGGAGGAACCTCAGGAGTAGGGACGCATCATGCAGAGGGAAGATCTCATCCATCAGATGTCTGTATTCCAATCCCAGTTTCACCATTCTTAATGAACTTTTCGGGGTGTTGGTTTAAAAAACAGTGATCAAGGACTTCCCTGGGGCACAGTGGTTAAGAATCCGCCTGCCAATGCAGGGCACACAGGTTCGATCCCTGGTCCGAGAAGCTCCCACATGCTGCAGAGCAACTAAGCCCGTGCGCCACAACTACTGAGCCTGCACTCTAGAGCCTGCGAGCCACAACTACTGAGCCCACGTGCCTAGAGCCCGTGCCCTGCAACAAGAGAAGCCACCGCAGTGAGAGGCCCGTGCACCGCAACGAAGAGTAGCCCCCACTTGCTGCAACTAGAGGAAGCCCACACACAGCAACGAAGACCCAACGCAAGCAAAAATAAATAAATAAATTTATATTTTAAAAAATGTGACTGGGTTCTTTTCCCCATGTGTTTTGTCTCTTAATCCAAAATTCCTATTATGAAGCATTTTAAATAGTATTTAAATAGCATTTTAACATGCTCGAGTAAGATAAACTAAAGGCAAGACATTATTTTTAAAAGGTTTTAATACTGATAACACAAGATAATTGTGCTTCCTCGCTTAGTATTTCTTTGCAGCCACTGTGGTTCACCATAACTTAATTGAGAACACAGAAGAAATTCGTAGAAGGTAGACAGGAATCTGACTCTCCCCACCTTCCTTAGTTTTCCAAACTGGCGTTTCACAAGAAAATGTGAACATCTGAGCTAGCGTTTCCTCTCAGAAGTGGGCGTCTGACTCGCTAGTCACCATAATATGTAGTAAAGAGAATGAGGATCTCTAGTTTATAGTTAAGCTTGCTCTGCTTTTATTGGAACACCTACTCACACCAGAAAGATTCATTTTTACAGGTCGAAGAGTAGTACACCACAGTACTCAGCCTGGCGTGTTTTGGTTATTGTGTCTTTCATTTTACAAATAACATGAGGACATTTACTTTTAAATGCATAAAAAGTTAATGTTGAGTTTTTAAATGTGTATGGCTTTTGGCTTGTTCCTCTGAGCTCTTAACAACGTGGACATGTTGAGTTTTTTAAGAGCTGAAAGATAATCTCAGCTATGTCTTCAAAGGTTTAATTGTGCAGCTGTTGAACTTTTGAATGTTTAATTTATCATGACAGATCAGGCACACTCTTAGGGCTGAGGTGAGCATTGGTCAGTTAATTCTAGCAAAAATATCATTTGATAACTAAAAGTAGTGAGCGCCGTTTTCAAGGAAAAAATTATTCTTTGGGGTCCAGCACTGGCACCTAGTTCCACATCATCTCAAGGTCCAAGTTGTTAACACAACAGACCAGGCTTGACTGATAAGTTCGAAGCTCCCCATCACTAGTCTACAGATTCAACCCAAGAACTCACAGGCTAATGACTAATGAGAAACCAAATGACCGTGTGGTCTCAGGCAGCAAGGTCATCGCCACAGCCATAATCATGACGGTATCTTATGAGAATGTCCTTAGTGAGCAACTCACTTCCCTCCTGCATGCCCACTTTTCCTCTCTGTAAAGTAGAAAGCTGGTGCTTCCTTCATTTGTTGAACGATATAAAGGTATAACCCAGTTGCTCACAGAGCTTTGTAATCTCAGGTTACATTAATGGAAAGATAATGTCCAGAGCAAGCCAGCAACTGACACATCAGCACTAAGTCCTGGAAAGACTGGTTTAGAATTATTTCTTGATGTTTAGTTCTGGCCCAACATATTAAGATGGACATTGGTAACTTGGATAAGATCTGGAAGAGGGCACCAAAATGGTAGGGTGTCACATAAGGGACAGTTGAAGAAAGCAGGAAAGTTTTGCCTAGAGAAGTCTGGGGTGCTTCTACACCTAGAACTCTACATTCTACCTAGGACTCTGGGTCCTCTACACTGTCCCACTGTGCCAAGTTTCCTTGCATTCGCTGAGATACAAACTCATCCCTCATACTTATTATCGTCTTCATTCCTGACAGTCGCCCAGAGTTAATAAATAGATGCCACAACCCCAGCTCCACAACCGGCACTAAGAATGAGCAATCTGAGTCAGACGTGTGTGAAGAGGTCAGAGGGGCCACTGAACCAGGCAACTGAGAAAGTACTAATCCCTAACCTTATCTGCATTTACCGCGTCCAGGCACTGTGCTGAATGTCCTGTATGAACTTACTCATTTAATCCACCAAAATAATTACAATAATTACAGAGGTAGATAATTTTATTATCTTTATAGATGAGGAAACTGAAAGTCAGAGAGGTTAAATAACTTGTCTGAGACACCACCGGCAGTGTCACACATCTTTAATATCCCCTGGATAAACCTAGAGTTTGCTGAAAGGGGAAAGTTTGAGTGTGGGCATCAAAGGTGATAGGACCCAGACCTAATGAAACTTCAAAGCATTTGCACAGCAAAGGAAACCATAAACAAGACCAAAAGACAACCCTCAGAATGGGAGAAAATATTTGCAAATGAAGCAACTGACAAAGGATTAATCTCCAAAATTTATAAGTAGCTCATGCAGCTCAATAACAAAAAAGCAAACAACCCAATCTAAAAATGGGCAGAAGACCTAAAGAGACATTTCTCCAAAGATATACAGACTACCAACAAACACACGAAAGAATGCTCAACATCATTAATCATTAGAGAAATGCAGATCAAAACTACCATGAGATATCATCTCACACCAGTCAGAATGGCCATCATCAAAAAATCTAGAAACAATAAATGCTGGAGAGGGTGTGGAGAAAAGGGAACACTCTTGCACTGCTGGTGGGAATGTGAATTGGTACAGCCACTATGGAGAACAGTATGGAGGTTCCTTAAAAAATTACAAATAGAACTACCATATGACCCAGCAATCCCACTACTGGGCATATACACTGAGAAAACCATAATTCAAAAAGAGTCATATACCAAAATGTTAATTGCAGCTCTATTTACAATAGCCCGGAGATGGAAACAACCTAAGTGTCCATCATCGGATGAATGGATAAAGAAGATGTGGCACATATATACAATGGAATATTACTCAGCCATAAAAAGAAAAGAAATTGAGCTATTTGTAATGAGGTGGATGGACCTAGAGTCTGTCATACAGAGTGAAGTAAGTCAGAAAGAGAAAGATAAATACCGTATGCTAACACATATATATGGAATTTAAGAAAAAAAAAGTCATGAAGAACCTAGGGGTAAAACAGGAATAAAGACACAGACCTACTTGAGAATGGACTTGAGGATACGGGGACGGGGAAGGGTAAGCTGTGACAAAGCAAGAGAGAGGCATGGACATATACACACTACCAAACGTAAGGTAGATAGCTAGTGGGAAGCAGCTGCATAGCACAGATAGATCAGCTCGGTGCTTTGTGACCACCTGGAGGGGTGGGATAGGGAGGGTGGGAGGGAGGGAGACGAAAGAGGGAAGAGATATGGGAACATATGCATATGTATAACTGATTCACTTTGTTATAAAGCAGAAACTAACACACCATTGTGAAGCAATTATACTCCAATAAAGTTGTAAAAAAAAAAATGCAGGACACCCTAGAAAGGGATAAAGGGAGGAGACTAAAGAGGGAGTAAAGACAAATCCTGTGGTAGCAGTAAGGGCAACATGGACAGAGGGCCTTAGGAGCCTTGCTTTGTCCAATCTTTTTCCATTTTGTTAAAATTTGCTTTTTCTTGATATTTTTACCAGCATTTTAAACTATGCAGAATGGCTGAATTGCTATATATACTCTTTCTCTACAATAGCTGTGTAGATGCATCCCAGCTTTGGGAATATGGCCTACCCTCAGCACTAAATGATATTTTTCTAGATTTTTCTCACTCCTGTGGTCCTTCTTAAAAGTAAGTTTCGGTTGATTGCTAGACCAGTATACGTGACTATCACCCTTTCTTCTGCTCTGTACTGCTGTGGGCAGGGAAAGCAGAAAGATGCTTCAGTAGGATCTCCTTTCTCTCCTCCAATCATATAAACTGCCTTCAGGGCTGGATAAATGTAAATGCTGAGCCTTAAGGGAACAGGGCCTAGGATAAATATTTTGGTAAGGGAATCTATAGTATTTTACCCCTTTCCATACACATGGGGCTGATGCTTATTCCCCAAGCTTGCTAGAGGATATCTATTTGGAGTAGAAGGCAGAAAGAAAGGCTGCCCATTCTGTGTTTTCAGTTTTTGTGTTGGTGTAATTTTATTTTATTTTTAAAAATTTTTATTGGAGTATAGCTGCTTTACAATGTTGTGTTAGTTTCTGCTGTACAGCAAAGTGAATCAGCTATACATATATCCCCCTTTTTTTTTTTTTGGATTTCCTTCCTATTTAGGTCACCACAGAGCTGTTGGTGTAATTTTAAAAAGGAGAACATATTTTTAATCTCCTTATGCTGGATATTCTTCATCTGCCCCTCTAAGTCTACTCTCTACCTGTACTGTGGTCTTCATGGGCTGCATTACCCAGGTTCCCCTTACTCTCTGGATTATAGTTGGGTTTGGCCAATGGGAGGAACAGGCAGAAGAGCAAGAAGATCCTCCACAGGAAGGTAGTCCCTTCCCTCCCTCCCTGTGGTTCGGCAGCAGCTATGCTTCCCTGCTTAAGGCCATAGCTTCTGTTGGGTGGGACACAGCTTTCACGGCTCCTCCCTTGTCCCTTCAGGCCTGGGAGTGGTAACAGCTTCCAAGGGCTCCTCCACCATCCCTTGTTGATTCCCTTAACCCTGCCCTTCCCTTTGTAAATATTCCTTTCAGTCAACAGTCCTCAATTACCCTTTTCAATGTACCAGCTCTTTCTGCTGGAATCATCACTGATCTGTTTGACTTGGCATATTTTTAAAAATGAAACACACAGATCACAGAATTAAACCACCCAAACTGACCTTTAATTGTACATACATTTTAGGGGAAATACAAAAATATAATTCAAGAAAATTTATTTACAATAAAAATCATAATACCTACCAGAAAATAAAGTAACTTTCTGAAATAAAAATTAATGCCCAATACATGGCCTTGTTCCCGTGTATAAATTAAACTATAGCTTCTGTGACTTGCTAAAATGACATTTATTTCCATAGTGTGTATTTCAGATGATCAAACGCTTTTTAAATTAAAAAAAATCAATGATAATGCTGTTAGTATAATGATTATAGGTATGTTTTGAACGTGCAATCAGAGAGGAATTCCAATGGAGTTGTGTTTCATAAAGGCAGAAGATTGTCATCATGGGTAGGTATTGCAAGTCCACACATATTAAATTTGCAGGGAAGACTGTTTCTCTGTGAATGACTCAAGTAGGGGCTTTTTCCAAATTCAGAAAACCATTATTTTTGGCTTAAACCACTACATTTGGCTAAGTGAAGTAAAAAAAAAAAAAAAAAAAAAACTCATCTTAAGTGTGAGCTAATTGTCTTCCCTTGCCTTTCAAAGTCATCGAATTCTAAACTTGAATATGTTGTTTTTTTCTTGGTTCAAAGCAGAGCTGACATTACAATAGCAAGAGGGCAATCTGTCTTTCAAAGTGCACTGGCGTGAGCCGGCAGGGGCACCAACAGTTGAACTGAATTACACTGAGAACGTAGTGTTGTGGATCAGATTTTCCCTCCACCTGCCCAGAGGCTCACAGCCTCTGCCAGCATGGCGGTTTTGGGTTGGTGCTGTTTCTAGAGCCTGGCTCTGGCTCTAGGTTGTCATGGGTCCAGACCACTTTGAGATTCAAGTCTTTTGGAGGCTTTCTATAGTTTCTAAGATCCCTATCAGGATCTTTGGAGATTTAAGGCCACAGTTTAATACCAGAGTTTCCCAGTTTTCTCTTGGGAAAGATGACCTGGGGTCACAGTGAACCATCCAGGAAATTCAGCTCAGGATAGACTGCTTTGGCCCATCCCATTTCTGGACACCTAAAGTTAGGGCTGGCATTCTGAGTTGAATATCCACTATAGTTTCTTTCTCCCTTTTCATTCCACTGACTGTCAGGGGCAAAGAAAATAATCTAGGTCTTTTTATGTCACAATTCAGTTCTCTGATATACCAGGCTAAATTCTGTGTTTTTTATTTTACTTGAAAATGAGTCAGTAAACTTAAATAGGTATGTCTGATGTGATGTGATTTTTAAAAATATTTTAAAATTAAAAAAAATATTTACATATCCAATATAAGTAATTTTTTCTATTACCTTGAAATTTCCATTAATAGTAAGCGGTTTACTATTACATAGGATTTTAACTTTCAATTCCTTCTATGTAAATCTCAGTGCAGATGAAATAACAGGATTTAGTCATTTAACACAGTGCAAGGAACAGGAATATACTAGGAATCAAAGCGCTGGAAATCTATCAGTTCTTAATGACTTAAACTCATATTTTGGGACCACAGAGTGAAAATTTTGTTCCCACTAGTGATATTATGTCCAAGTTTGTGTTTTTAAGTTCTCAGGCATTATTTGAGAATTTTGGGGGGTGGTGAGGTACGGTGAATGATTGTACTTAACATTTTCATTTGGAGGGGAAAAAAGTCATCTGATAAAGGAAATTAATCTTCCAGATTCAAAGTAACTTCATAGTTTTATGTTTAGGAATTACCCATGAGCCTAGTTAATGCTATTTAGAACAATTTCTTAACTCTAGAATACTTGGTGGACAGGGAAGATTTATTTACATGCTCAAATTTTAGCTAAGTTAAACTTTGCCTGGTTGTTTAAATTAGTAGGAAAGCAAACCATTCATTTATTCTTTTTAAAATAAGGGATGATTTGACATAGATTGTGTCAAAATACACTGATTTCTAGATAGGTCTGGAATCACTTCTAAGTGATCATCTAGTCTGATAACCACTTATAGGAAATAGTTTTGCGTAAGCAACTCAATGAGACTAACATTCTTTTTTGGTTTTTTATTACAACTATACTGTAATAACACTCACTGCAAAAAAATAAGGTGTCTACTATTTCAAAGATCATGTTATAAGGGAAAAAATATCCTCTAATACCAAGTACTGTATTGAATATTTCAAACTGTAATCTGTAATGCAACTACACTTTAAAAACCTGCCAAATTAAATGAAAAATCTCCACTTTTATCTCATTTTAAAAATTATTATATCTACACTAATCATAAATTGTTGTTTGGGGGGAATTCATCACATACTATCCCATTTTCAATTTTTTGTTTTATAGTTTATTTTTGTAACATTTCAGATGAGTTTACACTGTAACTAAGATATGATTAAACAGTGCAAATTCACTGAAATATTTTATGCCAAGTTTACATATGCCAAACATTTAGATTTAGAAATATATTAAGATATGACTCATTGTTACATGATTTCCTATACAGTATGAGTCAAGCCATATTTCCCAGATGAATTTTGCTACAATACAACCATCCTATAAAGCAGATGTTAGTTATGGCCTCAACATCAGCATTAAAAGAGTTCCAGTGTATCTGAAGAACTGACCAGATTTTTCAGTTTTTAATCCTAATATTTGGCTTCAGACATAGCCACATATACGATACCCTGGAAATAGAATGAAGAGTATTAATCAGAATTACCTCTCTTAATAGTCTACTATTTATTGTTGAGAGGAAAATTCCTAGCCTTTTTGGTTACTATTAGCACGGCAGACGTTATAAAATAAATAACCTGACACTGACACACAGCTTCTTGTGGATGGTGAAAAAGCTGACATTAATGAGCTGAGCTTACTCAGTAATACTGAGTAATACTGTTGTAAAAAGAGAGTACTCCCACATACACAAACATACAGTACTACAAAGTACCTATGGTTTTCAGATTCATTGTCCAAAGAAAGGACAATCACAAGACACCGGGCTTGGTTGCTTGCACATATCCACTTCCTAGAGAATACGTAAGAAGTTTTATCTGGTCTGACTGTACACTGTATGTTTATAATGGTACTAGCCTAGAAGATTAAAATGGAAAACACAGTAACTATTTAGGGTTTTAAACAAATTACAAAACTACATGCTTTCTCATTCAACAGGAAAGCTTAAATCAAAAGGCACTGGATCTTAAATGCAATTGGTTTTTCCTCTAAAGGCCATGGAACATGCTCTTTGAGGGTAGGTTTTATAGATCCTTCTGACACCTTCCACGAAGTGCCTTGTCAGCATGTCTGTAGCCCAAACCACTGCTGAAATGTTTGTTTACTCTGTTTTATTAGGGTAGCTTCATTGTATTTATAAACTAACTTTTTCCCATTTCTCCAAGGAACCATTTCAAAATGATCTTCCAGATGCTGGCTAACTAAGCACTTCTTAACTACCATCCTCAAAGTTCAACCTATTTACTGGCATTTGACTGTGTAGAACAGGAAGTTTGTGTTGCATCTTGTGTTCTTAATGAAACCCGACAACAGAGGACTGAACGCATTAGTCTCAGAACAGGAGGCCTCAGGATGGCAAAGACCCAAGGGTCAATTATTGAATTAATTGATAAAAATCTAAGAGCTTGGAGGTCCCACTTTTCTTTCCGGGAAGAGGTTTCATTCATATATGCAAAAATCTGTAAGAAGCAAAAGGGGAAAAGGATGTTAGTTTTACATGGTAGCAGTGGACAGGCTTAGACCACATGCAATTTCTTAAGATTGAAAAGCAAAACGTGTTTTGTGTGTGGCCATGGTGGTGAGAGAGAGGTAGCAAAATCTCACTCCTCTCACACATGTTTATGTCTTACAGACACTCTGAAACCTAAGTATTGTCTCTTTCTGACAGATGAGGAAGTGAGTTAATAACAACATGTTGCATTTACTTCCAAAAACTGAATCTGGCTTCATTACGACAATTCAGTGAGAGGGCACACAACAGAGCCTGTGTTCTGGCCATTGGGCTGCCTGGGTTTGAATCCTGGCTCCACAGATAGCTTTGGGACCATAAGTAAGAAAACTAACCTCTTTGTGCCTTCATTTCTGCATCTTTAAAATGGGTGATAACGATAACAATACCTATTCTTGGGGTTGTTGGCAGGATGACAGGAAATCATCCAGGTCAGCTACTGAAAACTGCTCACTTAATAAGTGCCCCCCCCCCCAATGTCAGTCTTTATTATCTCCATTTTACCAGTGAGGACGCCACGGTGCAGAGAAGGTGAGGTACTTGCCCAAGTTCCCAGGGCTGGTTAGTGGCCGGCTCAGGACACAAATTCCAAGTCCCTTGACACCAGAGCAGTGCTCACCGTGTGCTACATCCAGGTCGCCTATGTTAGACCAAAGGTCTTCAGAACAAAGCTCTAAACACCGGAAAGCTGACACATCTTTACGCATTGGCCTATGTCCTCAGACCAGTATACCAGCTCTCATCCGATTTCTTAGATATTTAGGGAACAACACAACTTTTTGGTAAGATTGCAGAGAATGGACCAGTACATGCTTGATAAAGATCAAACATTTCCACATGGCTTACAGAAGAGAGAGAAACATGTAAATCACACCTAGTCGTTTGAAACCAGTTGTTTATAGAGCTCCTGGGACTTTCTTACCTAAGGCAGCTGGTGAGTTAGAGAGCTATTCCTTCTTTCCTCCACTCTCCCTTGCCAGAAGAAGGAATGGTTTGTTTCCTTTTACCCCCACTGCTTACTCTGCAGGCATCTGGCAACTGGATATACAAAGCAAATTGCAGGGAGGGAGAAGAGTAGTCATCTTCGGGTTGCTTATGTTAGGACAATATCAGGAAGGTTTGGCAGCCATAGGTGTTTATGCCAGAGAATCTTGGCTTATGGGAATGGAGAAAAGACTTGGCAGATGAGTAAAGGAAAAAAAGAAAGAAAGAACTGATGGTGGATGTCCCTGAGTATACAGAGAAGAGGAAAGTTAGGTGGGGATATGCAAGGGAGCAATACTTTTCTTGTTAGCTAAACTATTTTGGATGAGAAATTGATAGTACTTATATGGTGTATTTAAGGAGCGATTTTGAAGTTTAGGAATTCAGGATAACAGTGTACATAAACCCGATAGATTAAAATATATTAGTCACCACACACACACACACACACACACACACAAACTGAGCATTCTGTTGTAGAAAAAGTCTGTAGCTGAGTTTAGATCTAATTTTGCCGAAGAATATAATACTGGATTGTCTAGTGGGCCATGTAGAGAGGGCTCAGCCTCTAGTGTCATGGGTCACACATGAAGATGAGTCAGGTTTTCAGTGGCAAATAACCCAAACCATAGTTCCTGATCTCTTTAGAGTGTGACAGACCAATGAGAAGTGAAAAATGGTTTTGGAGGATGAAGCAATTCTGTACTATTTGTTTCCTTTTTTTATCCACTATGCTGAGTAATTTTTAGAAATGTTTAAAATTTTCATTTCAGGAGGTGGCCAATATGTTGTAGAAGATAATTTCCTCTTTTACGCTTGGAAAAGAGACATACTTCAGAGAACCTTGAGGTTCTTGATGTAAGTTTTGTCTTCTCCTACCTCTCCTTTTTTTTCCCTTCGGTTCTTGGCTTTTGCCTAGAGTTCACCATTTTTGATCTTGTGGACCCTGGGTTTTTTCTTTTTAATTTAAATTATACATAGAATAGAATTTACCATTTTAACCATTTTCAAGTGTCATTAAGTACATTCACATTGTTGTGCAACTGTACTGTTTGTATTTTTATTTTCTGTATATTATGATGTTTTGACATCATAAAAACTTTCTGGCTGGGGAGAGACTGCCCCTTCCAGGGCTAGCCAGTTCTTAGAGATAGCCTAGGGCTCACCCAGGAGCAATCGCTTAATATGCAAACTAACCAATGCAGAGCTCCGCTGTGTGGCTCTTTACCCCTAGGAGGCAGCTTTAATCATTCCAAGGCCTGGTACAGGGCGACTAGGGGCTACTCGTATAGCTTAGAGCCTGTCGAAATGCTTCAAAATAGCCAGTCCTAAACTGTTTACCCTACTCTGCCTTGCCTTTCCCTCAGAAACTCCAGTAAAGTCTGTGGCCCAGGCTCTCCCCAGCTCCTGCTTCTTTTTCCTCCTGACCTGCACTGGTACTTCCTCATGTGGCCCTGCACGTTACGCAGTGCTTCCTGTTTTTCAGACCTGTGAGTTTGATAAACTGTGTTTCCTGGAGCATCTCCTGTCTCCTCTTGTGGCTGCACTTGACTGACCATCATATAAAAAGAACAGGGAACAGCAACCATCACCACCATTCATCTCCAGAACTTTTTACATCTTCCTAAACTGAAACTCTGTACCTATTAAACACTAACTCCTCATTCCCTCTCCCTCCAGCTGATTCTGGATTTTAATTAAAGGCTGACACAATGGATAGAAGTCAATTAATGAATAATGTTTCGGTGATATTCTGGACTTCAGCTTCAGAGGCTGGTAGAATTTATACATGCTTTTGCACATACTACAAATAAATCTGCTATGAGAAAAATACCAAGGACTAATGTAAACCAGCCTAGTGAATTTTAATTCCTTAGGACAGACTCTCTCTATAGGGCTTTGCTAAGAATACAGAGCTTGTTGTGATACCTGGAAAGCGGCACAGAGGAAAATTAGTATTCTTTTGTCTTCCATAGAATCCTTGCCACCTCCATGGAAAACTTTATCTTGGCACTGACCTGGCACCATTTCAGCTACTTTCCTACCTTTAATGTGACTACATAGTGGGTTCAGAATTTTAGAGTAAGTGAGAAATTTATTTGGCTGTACACTGAAATCACCTGTGGATAATTAAAAATATTCTGATGGAAAAAATTTTTTAAATAAAGAAATAAAAATACTCTGATAGCTTGCTCCCTCTCTCAGAGACTCTGATTTAATTAGCCTGGGCTGTAACCCAGGTGTCAGGGCTTTTAAAGCCCCCCAGGTGATCCTAATATGCAGGCAAAGTTGAGACCCACTGCTTTAGACCCTTACCCCAAAATTGAAATAGTTTAAAGTTATTCATTTATCACACTTAAAAACAAAAGACCCACTTAGGCCTGGCCAATCAAACAAATGACATGGAGCTTCCAGAATTCAGTTCCTGGTCATTAATATAAAATGATTTTCCTTTGGAAACTGAATCCTATGGAAAGAGTAGCTAATATTTACTGAATACCTGTATGCCAGGCATGGTGCTAAGCAATTTGTGTCTTGTTGTGTTTAATCTTTATACAAATCTGTAAAGTGTTATTACTCCCATTATAGTAAGGAGGAGATCAAGGCTCAGACAATTAGTTATCCTGTCCCAAATCACACCGCAGGTAAGTGGGGAAGCCATGCAAATATAGCAGCAGGACCCAGACTTTCCTCTTAGCCACTACACACTCTGCCACCATCTATATAAAAAGCCTCTGATGTAAAGTCTCACATGAAATTCACCACTGACTGATTATGGGTTTGTAGGAGACTTTTTCCCAAATGTGTCACCAAGATTTATAGGTATTATTGCTCCTGTTTATAGATTTAAAAACCATGGCTATATCTAAGTAGCTACTTGGTTTTCTTTGGGTCTTTTCTTTCTTCCACGCTTTCCACAGCTAGATGGCAGGCAGTGATGATCACCTTGACCAAGGGTGTAGACATAACACACCACTTCTCTTTAGGGAAAAGGACCATAGTTCTTGCTGTCTAAATTTTTAAAAATCAGTGTAATTATGTCATTAGTTACAACCACAATTTCATAATATCAAATGGCAAAGGAAAAGGTGTCAAGTGAAAACACTCATATAGAAGAACTTTCTCTTAAAAGGTAAGGTGTGTTAAAATTCTTTCAACAATCCCCAAACACAACATTGATGATGTATGAATGATAAAGGGCCTTCCAGTAGTACATGGATATTAACTCAAAATATCACCAGGCAAAGTTTGTTTTGGTTATACATAGAGATTTCTGAATTTCTCTTTCATCCCTACTAGAATTGTGATACTGTGCATGTATGTAATTGACAAATTTCAAATCAGTTTTACAACCCCCATTCACGTTACATTTTACATAAAGAGTACCAGGAATGAATGGGAAACTCCAGTACTGTTTACTTGAGTTTGTTCTGTATTTCAAAGATCAGATTTCCACTAATCAGAGTAACCTAGAAATTATAGCTCTAAAGAATTTCTAAAGATGAAGACATTTTAGAATGAGTCAATGGTTCACTCTTGAAATTTTAGAACTGAATAAAATGCATAAGTACTTTATCCTAATGGCATGGGGAAAACAGTTTAAAATGACCAGAAGTTATTCACAATTATTAGTAAAGTAGTGAGAAAATGGCTAGATTTGGGTTGGAAATTAAGAGACAAACAGTATCTGAGTCAAGGATGGATGTCTGATATATTTCCTGTGTCCTGTTTCATTTCAGGAAGAAAGTTTATATTTATCACTGTGAACTGATGACAACATCTGATTAACATGAGGAATGTATTAATTTACACAATATTCCTTTAGTGCATAAACAGTTTGGAATATGTTGTTGGTCCTATGCATGACTTTATATTGGATCTCCAAAATAATGCTTTTTTAAAAAATCAGTTATATCTTATGTGTACCAACAGAAAATTTTATGTGAGGGGTAATCTGATTCTTTCTTAATTTAGACCAGCATTTAAACTAGCCGATCTCCTAAAATCTCAGACTCAGCCTTTTAATGCATAGGTCAGTGCAGAAGGAAAAAGAAACTGTACCCTTGGCCCCAGCTCAGGCCCCTTGATCTGATAAGGAGAAAAAGGTCTTTGCCATTGTATTTTTAAAGCTAAAAGTTGAAATTAAGAGACAAAGTGGGCCAGATATTTATAACATCTTCACAATTCTCTTATAAATCTTGGATTAATCTTCTCATATGTTACCCCTGAAACAAGTACTTTCTGACAGTATTGTGATTAAAAGCACAGGCTCTGTGCTTAAGCTGCTTGGCTTTGAATCCTGGCTCCAGCACTCACTCATGAGCTGCGGGACCCAGGGTAAGTTATTTGCCTCATTTGTAAAATGGGAGTAAAAATGTTACCTATTTGACAGATTGTTGTGAAGATAATGGATTAATGTATGTAAAAATTAGCACTCAAAAATGTTAGCCATTCAGGACAGGAATAAAGACGCAAACATGGAGAACGGACTTGAGGACACGGGGAGGGGGAAGGGTAAGCTGGGACAAAGTGAGAGAGTGGCATGGACATATATACACTACCAAATGTAAAATAGATAGCTAGTGGGAAGCAGATGCATAGCACAGGGAGATCAGCTCGGTGCTTTGTGACCACCTAGAGGGGTGGGATAGGGAGGGTGGGAGGGAGGGAGATCCAAGAGGGAGGAGATATGGGGATATATGTATAAGTATAGCTGATTCATTTCGTTATAAAGCAGAAACTAACACACCATTGTAAAGCAGTTATATGCCAATAAAGACGTTTAAAAAAATGTTAGCCATTTTGATGTTGATAATAATGACATTTGAAGTTGAACTTGACTTCATTACAGCGTGCTGGGCATTTAATATTTTGAGTTTCAATTCCCAAACTTTGAAAGTCCTAGACTGGCATTCTTGGAGGAAGCAGTAATTGTAACCTGCCCACACCTTGGGACAACGGCTGACATTCGTTAGCAGTTCAGGTTTCCTCAATTCCCCACTCCCCTCTTCTCATTCCTGGAGTGCTGATTAGGCTGTTGTCCCACTGGGTACACAGCTGTGAGCTCTCCTTGCTGGGCCAGTGGCATGGCCCATTTTGAGGGCCACAGAAAGCAGTTCTGTTATCCCGAGTTAGAAAGAGGCAGAGACAGGGTAGATTGCTAGTATTTTCTGGGACACAGGAAGAAAATTAGTTGGAATAGTTCATTAATAATTATTTTACATTGATACATTTTGCCTCGATAACATTTTAGATATACTGGGTTAAATAAAATATATTAATAATTAATTTCAATTATTTCTTTTTACTTTTTGTCATGTGGCTACAAGAAAATTTGAAATTCCTTATGTGGCTTGCATTTGTGGTTCATGCTATATTTCTATTGGGCTGCGTGTGCTATTTTAGAAGAACAGGAGAATTTCTGAAGGCAACCAGAAGCCCTTGCCTTTTCTATCAGAGCCCGGGTTAGGATATGTGGAAATGATTCCTGCCTTGGGCGGGAGATTGGTGTAGGCGATTTCTGACCACAATTTTAGTGTGGGCCAAGTAGAATAAAAGGACATGGGGGAAAAGCACCCCCCAGGGACACATGCCAAGCACTCTGAAATAACAGAATGTAACGTACCATTCAGTAGCTTTGAGTTTTGAATTGTCAGATAAGCCTTCCAAGAAGTAACTAAATTCTGGATAGTGTAGCATTTCATAATGCTTAAAGTGCTGTGTAAATGAAAGATACTAACAAGTATCAATAATCTAGTATAAAATTAGTCAATGGTCAAAGTAAATTTCCCTATTGAGAGATGACTTGGTACTTCCCATTTAGGGTACAGTTCAAATATCCGTTTTGCATCTACTGGGTTATCTGTAGTTCATCTGGAAAATGTGTCATGTTAGCCCCAAGGCAAGAAGTCAGCTTGGCCAACTTTTTAGATTACATTAACACTAGGCATTTTTCCCACTCTTTGTCTGGGACTCTTTGTCATGCATACATGCAGAAGAGACCCTAGATAATATTTGCTGACACTGTCAATGCCAAGGAGTGGCTTGAAGGAGCTAAAGCCCCCTCATAATCTTCATCTGGCCCCCCAAAACCATAAACAGGCACTCAAATAAAAACTCAGCTTCAAAGCAAACTTCCTACGTGCCCACCCTTTCTAACCAGACTTCTAGTTCTTCCATTTGGCAACTCTGGAGTTGCCCCTGGCTTAACAGTAAATGAAACGAGTGCGTGTGTGCGTGTGTGTATCTGAAAATCAACATATGGCAATGATGGAATTCTCATGACAAAAGGGAAATTTACTTGAAAACAAGGGAACCTATTGAAAATCACTGCCTTTATTTAAAAAAATACAGCTTATGCTGCGGGTCCGTCATGATCAAGGGGGAGACCTTTTCCTCCTGCTCTCCTCCTCAAAGGGAATAACAATCCTTTTCACAAGTGTGTGCTCACCTCTGAGCCTGTTCCCAAGCTATTTAAGTAGCTGAGGGTGGAAGGTATTTTTATACATACACACTCACAAATGATAGATAAAACTCGAAGAACGGACATCCTGATTTCCACCAGTCCAAAACAGGTACCCCCCAATTCAGAAATGGTTTATGTCTCTCATGTTAAATTCTAAGTTGTTTAGTGGAACTTGAAATGCTTTCTCTCACAGATACATGTATGTTCTGCATCCTAGTCCCAACCCCAAAAAGTTAATTTAGCTCCTAATGTTGTTCTACCAGTAAAACAAAACAAACATGTGGAAGTCATGTTGGTTTCTACCTCACAGCATTTCTGTTGCAAACTCCCCAGCTCAGGGTGAATGGGAGATGCAGCCTCCCACATCCTACTTCATTTTATAAAAGGGCATCTTTTACATACTCCACCTCATTCCTCTCAAAGTGTAACTTATTGATTCAGAGCAGCTTCTACCCTGACAGAAGATGGGGCAGAAGTGTGAGGACAGTGGGGACCAGGGAGGAGAGAACATAGGTAAGAAAGGGAGTTAATCTGTGTGTGGGGGAGGGTCATATCTAGGCTTTTAGGATCCCATGTCCTCTCCCACCCCTATGGATGAGTTTATGAAGATAACCAAAAGCAGTGAGGGAGGCGGGAAGTAGGATAAAGTTACTTCTTCAGCTTCTACAGGTCACACTGACCAGTGGCAGCATCGTTTATCTTTTTCTTTTCTCCAAGACTGTGTCAGGTGAGAGTCACTGCCAACTGTCTATTCCCTGTAGGGTCAGTCTTGTGCTTCTGAAGATTAGGAAGTGGAGCTGCTAAAACTGAGCTCTCATGTCTCTGTAAGAGGCCAGCACATGCTCGGATACATCCCAGGCTCTGCTACCCACATTACACCTTAGGAGGCTCAAACTCACAGCATCATGGAACTAACCACTGACGTGGCCCCCAAATAGGGCAGCACCCAGCCCAGAACCTAGGCAAGGGGTTCCTCCAAGCAAGCAGCCTTTCCTCTAATTATCATTATGAACATATCATGAATCTTCATGGCAAAAAAGAGTTATACTCCCAATATGTAGTTTGGGAAATCTGTAAACTAGGTTTTATTGAACTTTTAAGACAATGAATGCTCTGGACTTCTGGCAACATGGACCCTTCTCACCTGGGACCATTCTAAATGTCCATTCTCAGTGGAATGCTATGGGTTGAGTATTACATTTTGCTCTAGGAGAAGTAGAAGGCAGAGCCTGGAGAACTAGCACCAGTGGATGGGGGGCACCGGGAGGAAAACTACAGCTCAGGAAAGTCAGGTTGTAACTGAAAACTATCCAAAGGTGGAAGGGGCTGATTCTTCGTCAGGTACTAAGCCAGACTGGCCTTGTACAGCAGCTTCGGGCTCTAGGGTGGCAGTCTGCGCTGGCTTAGTGGAGAGCCAGGACTCCCTTTCAGGGGGACTGTGTTGGTAAATGAGAAGCACTAGCATAGAGATGCCCGTTTGCTGGGGTTAGGGAAGTAGGAAGTGAGGCAAAGGTGAGAAGTGAGAGGGGAAGGCTATAGACCCTTTACAAATGAGGCCATAATTTTACAAGTTGCAAAATGTGTGTGGTGGTGGAAAGGGTGGGAGTAAGAGGGAAGAGTGTGAGAAGGCTGCCCAGTTCCTCTGTGGAAATGAAGGGAGCGACTCACCGTGAAAGGCAAGGAGCAGACGGCGAAGGTGATGGTCATGATAGCCAGGAGAATGAGATGGTCCGTCTCCTCTGCCATGGATACCCTTTCCCCTTTCCTGTGGCTGCCAGGGCCACCCCGGCTGCTGCCCAAGGAGGGTCCGGAGCGGCTTCTCCTGCCCCGGCGATGCATGTGGATGAGGTTGAGGATGACACTGAAGTTGCAGGCGAGCACCGCGATGATGAGCAGTAGCAGCAAGGTGGCGTAAAGCCGCAGGTACGTGGTCTGCTCATGCCCGATGAAGCACCACGTCCCAGGGCAGTACTGGGCGTACTGCCGGTGGTCCAGCAGCGGCAGGGAGCAAAAGAGCAGGGAGACTGTGTAGATGGCGGGCAGCACAGCCAGGCCACCACGGTATGTGACCCAGCGCTGGTAGAAGTAGGGGTGTCCAATGGCTAGGTAGCGCTCCAGGGCCATGGCGAAGAGCATGAGCATGGTGGCCAGGCTGAAGAAGGTCATGGAGAAGGCAAAGTAGGTGCACACGCGCCTCTGGGGCTCCAGGGCCACCAGGGTCTGGTTCCGCGCATACGAAGCCAGCACCACAGGGCTGATGAGGCAGGTCCCCAGTAGATCGGTGAACACCAACTCTGTCACCAGCACGTGGAACAGCGAGATGGAGTTCCCGCGGCCGGCGCTGCGCCCCGAGTCCCCCAGCCAGCGGCGCACCAGCAGCACCAGCGCGATGAGGTTCCCCAGCACCCCGGCCGAGAACATCACGGAGCTGATGGCTGGGCTTTCGCCGGAGGGGAGCCACTGTCGAGTATCGCAGTTCTCTGGCTGGGAGTCATTGGACGTATTGCCCATGGTGGGGCGCCGGAAGAAGAGATGCGTCCTCCTCTCCCGCCGGCCAGCACCTGGCTGGAGGAGGGTCTGAGAGCCGGAGTGCTCCGAGACACCCAGGGAAAGGGGAGGGACCGAAATCCAGAGCCCCCTGCCGGCCCCCAGCGCGCATAGAGGGCGGGCTCTGCCCGGGTCTCCCAAGGCTTGCGGAGAAGCCGCTCTGCTGCCGCATCCATACGGCGCTCCACGCTCCTCCGCCGGCCCGCGCCCAGGGAGCCGCCGCCGCCGCCGCCACCTCTTCCACGTCTCCCGGGGGTGGCGGCTGTCCCAGAGCGAGAGCCCGCGAGCCGCCGGGAGGTGGGCGCGTCACACTGCTAGTCTCTCCGGGAGCGCGGGGGCGGAGTGCGCGCTGGGCGAGACGCGAGGGTGGACGGTGGGAGCAGCGGTCCTCGTTCTCCGCTGCTCGGCTTGCTGGATGCCCGCAGGCTGCCTGACCACCGCTGGGAAGAGTTTAGCCCTGGTAGAGGGCTGGGAGGGAGTACGGGGCACTGGCGGGGTCTGCGCAGGATTCACACAAGGCGGGCAACGCGGGGGAGAGCTAAGCGACTCACTAAAGAGTAGAGAAGTTAGGAGGACCCAGTTCCGTGAGACGTGAAAAAGAAGGGAACAACAGACACCAAAGACGGCTTGCAGTAAGACCAATATGTTCTTTTTCTTTTCTTTTAAAAAGCATTTTCAGGAAAACACACCAAGAAGGCGGGACCAGAGTTAGGAGGAAGTGAAAAGCAAGCCTGTGCATTCAAGGAACCAAAACACGCTCACACCAAGCTGCCTGTTGCACTGTCGTTTTGATTCGGTTCCCAGCATTTCGCCTTTTCTTATGTCAACACCATAACGAATAACCACTTGTTTAAAAAACCATTAAAAAAAAAGAAAAAAAAAAAAGAAATGTTCCTTGTGATTGTGTAGAATTGTGTTTGTGGGCACAGCTTGAAACCACTGCACATTGTTCTCTACTCAAGCTCAGCTGCGAAAGAAAATGTTCAGCCATACATTTTTTTCATGTTCAGTTAACCGTTCAGGACCCATCTGGAAAGAACCGTTCCTGGTAAAGCTGAATTGGTAAGTGGCCAGTTTCGGGGACTGGAGCTGACAAAAATGATTTCTTACTACCCACTGTCACATATGCAGAGTCACGAAAATGGGCTGCTGTTTAAAACAAAAAACCCGGTTTGACAGACAACATGGGTAATTATATTTTGTAAGGAAGGTCGTGCTCACTTGGGGAAGGATCTGCAAAGGGAACTGGAAAGGGGGTGTGGGAAGTCATGCTCTGAGAGTAAAGGAAAGATTGCCTGCTGAAGAGCATCCCTTCCTGCAGCCTGCTTGCAGTCTATGACTATTTTAGCTCACTTTGATGATTCTGGCTTGGGAATTAGGTTGGGGATGGGATTCCCAACAGCGCAAGCTCACAGGGGGTTTATTTTCCTCATGTAAGAATGTCAGTGGTGGCAGGCTGGTGAACCTCCAGGACTCTTTCCTCCAGCCTGCCGTTCCTAGCATGCTGGCTTTCTGTCTACATTCTGTTCCCCACTGGTCAGCAGGATTCAACCAGAGAAACAGAACCACGTCATCACAGAAGTTCTATTGGACAGGGCTGCTTTGGACCTTACATGTTGGTGGGAGAAGGTGGGGGAGTCTATGCAAGGCTGTTTGCTGTCTCTGGTTCTAGTGTTGAACCTGAAATCACCATAGACAGCCAGAGGCAGTCAGGATAGAAAGCTGGATATGGATGAGAGCAAGAACAGACTTAGAACTTGTGGGGACAAACTGGAATTCACGAACAACGTAATCTTCAAAGACAGACTGCACCTGTGTGTGTCTCTCATTACTTCCAACTTGATGATGCAGATATACTGCAGGAGAAGCTGGCACCCTTCATGGAGCTGCACATGCACTTGGCTTAGGACCTGGAGAAGCTGAAGATCTGGCAGGAGCTGGGTGCTGCCTCATGCCAGCAAGGAGAGCCAGCAGATCAGCTAAAATGTGCTAGAGTTACCACCACACCTGGAGCCCTGCACTGTCCTTCAGAGCGTGAAAACCATGGCCACTGCCTCACTGTTGCCTTCCAGAGCTCATGCAAAAATGAAACCATACAAGATCTGGAAGATAGATCCTGCTTAGCTGAGTTGACATAATACAAAGTCACCACACTGCCCCATAGGTCCAGGCATCAAGTCGGTTGAATGTGCTTCAGCCCAGAAATAGTGTTATAGAAATATACTGCCTCAAGGAGACATAATCTGACAAGTACACAAAGATGTTACACAGAGAAAGCAGAAATAATGTTCATCATTGCAAGAATCTAGAACTAAATGTCCTGCCATTGAGGACTGGTTTAATAAATTTTGGTACACCTATATAACACAGTATACAGTCATTAAAAAGGAAGATGTGTATCTATATTTACTGATAATGATCTCTACCACTTGAGTTAAAAGCGTGTATATTATTCCATTCATAAATAAAATTATATGCATAAGTATTTGCACAGAGCAGCATCTAGAAGGATGTTCAGCAAAATATTAATGGTAATTTCTCTGGTAGTACTTTATTCTTTATGTCTTTCTGTCTTGGTGGATTTTTCTACAAGTATGTATTATCTTTATATCAGGAAATGCAAGGAAGCTGCTTTTTACTTAGAAAAAAATTAATCATTGGAGGACTCTTTTCTACTTGGTAGAAGGCAGGGGGTTAAATGCTAATGTTTTCAGTTCTCTTCCAGTTCTACTCCTTAATGACGTGGGAAGGTCTTGTTGGCTTCTTGAGACTAATCAAGAAGACTGGAGATGCTATCCTTACAGTTTTCACAAGGCTTTTGTAACTGTCCTTATTTGAAGATTGGAAATCATCACACATTAGGCACCATTTCTAATGAGATGGTGCCCTGCCCCACTTGAAGTGATTGCTTTGACAACAGACTCTTGGTATGTGTTAGTGTTGTTGCTTAACTCAGTTCTGACACTATCATCACCAGGTGGTAAAAGTGGTGGCAAAAAGTCAACCAAAGAGTCAAAAACAAACAAAAAAAGCAGTCAATAGAAACTAACTTCAAGATTTGTTCACAACACTACAGGAAATTGTGAGTGGGCAGGTAGAGAATCTTAGTAAAGAAATGGAAACTATAAAAAAGAACTAAATGGAAATTCTAAAACTAAAACTTACAGCAGTTTGCAGTTGGCAGAATAAAGAGTGAACGTGAAGACTAAAATCACATCTGGTCACCTTTCTTTTCATGTCATCATGACTTTTGTGCTCCTGGGAAATATTCTCACTTTTTCCATACCACATAAAGCTTAGAGAACTCTCGTTTCCTGCTGCTTGCCCTGTTTCTACCCAAGAAGTGAAACATGGGTTTCCTATGCTCTCAGATCCCTCAAACCTCCCTGAGATTTGGGGGTACAGAGCAACCTTATCTAGGAAACCCCTGTGTTAACATCTAAGCTCTCCCAGTTCTCTTCAACTTCACCGTCCCTCCTTCACAGACTGTGGAACTACTGGGGGAGAAGTGGTGAAACTTTGCTCTTCCTTATCTCCTCTGATATGGTCTTATCACTCAACACTCATAAGCTAAGAATTGATGCCTGTGCCATCATCAAAAAATCTACAAACAATGCTGGAGAGGGTGTGGAGAAAACGGAATGTAAATTGATACAGCCACTATGGAGAACAGTATGGAGGTTCCTTAAACTAAAAATAGAACTATCATATGACTCAGCAATCCCACTACTGGGCATATACCCTGAGAAAACCATAATTCAAAAAGAGTCATGGGGCCTCCCTGGTGGCGCAGTGGTTAAGAGTCCGCCTGCCGATGCAGGGGATACGGGTTCGTGCCCCGGTCTGGGAGGATCCCATATGCCGCGGAGCGGCTGGGCCCGTGAGCCATGGCTGCTGGGCCTGCCCATCCGGAGCCTGTGCTCCGCAACGGGAGAGGCCACAACAGTGAGAGGCCCGCATACCGCAAAAAGAAAAAAAAAAAAAAAAGAGTCATGTACCACAACATTCATTGCAGCACTTTTTACAATAGCCAGGACATGGAAGCAGCCTAAGTGTCCATCGACAGATGAATGGATAAAGAAGACGTGGCACATATATACAATGGAATATTACTCAGTCATAAAAGGAAATGAAATTGAATTATTTGTAGTGAGGTGGATGGACCTAGAGTCTTACAGAATGAAGTAAGTCAGAAAGAGAAAAACAAATACCATATGCTAACACATATATATGGAATCTAAAAAAAAAAAAAGGTTCTGAAGAACCTAGGGGCAGGACAGGAATAAAGACGCAGACATAGAGAATGGACTTGAGGACACAGGGAGGGGGAAGGGTAAGCTGGGATGAAGTGAGAGAGTAGCATTGACATATATACACTACCAAATGTAAAATAGATAGCTAGCGGGAAGCAGCTGCATAGCACAGGGAGATCAGCTCCATGCTTTGTGACCACCTAAAGGAGTGGGATAGGGAGGGTGGGAGGGAGACACAAGAGGGAGAGGATATGGGGATATATGTATATGTATAGCTGATTCACTTTGTAGTACAGCAGAAACTAACACACCATTGTAAAGCAATTATACTCCAATAAAGATGTTAAAAAAAGAGTTGATGCCTATGTTCTGCTATATTGTCCTTTCTCTGAGGCAGTCAGCATAGAATGCCCTAGCTACTGCTAAAACCAGGGAGGAAAGGTCTGGATATCAGGAAGTACTGGGCAAAAACAAACAATCAAACAAACAAAAACCCATAAGTTAACATGGTTCTCTTGTCCTCAGACAGGAAATAACAGAAAGGTAAATCCACAACACGGCTTATTAGCACAGTGGCTTAGATCAAAAGAGTCACTCCAATAAAGCTAGGAAGGCAAATTACCTGTGATCCTAATTTCCTTTCTAAGATTCATAGAGGAAAAAGAGACTAATATAATCATGACATTCTCTTTTACCAGAAAGCTTTGTGTCTAAGAACAAAACCAACTGTAAGGTGGAAAAGCACATATAACACAAAAGTAAGGCTATGGTTATTCAATTTCTTTGTATAAAGTAACAACTCATTATAGAAATTTTGGGAAAATAGAAGAAAAAAAGTCACCTATGAGTGTATCCATCAAAAATGGCCACTCTTGGGCCTCCCTGGTGGCGCAGTGGTTAAGAGTCCGCCTGCCGATGCAGGGGACACAGGTTCGTGCCCCGGTCTGGGAGGATCCCATATGCCGCGGAGCGGCTGGGCCCGTGAGCCATGGCCGCTGGGCCTGCGCATCTGGAGCCTGTGCTCCGCAACGGGAGAGGCCACAACAGTGAGAGGCCCGCATACAGCAAAAAAAAGAAAAAAAAAAAAAAAAAAGGCCACTCTTAATATTCTGTTGTGGGATTGGTTCAAGATGGCAGAGTAGAAGGACGTGCTCTCACTCCCTCTTGCGAGAACACCAGAATCACAACTAACTGCTGAACAATCATCAGTAGGAAGACACTGGAACTCACCAAAAAGGATACCCCACATCCAAAGACAAAGAAGAAGCCACACTGAGATGGTAGAAGGGGCAATCACAATAAAATCAAATCCCATAACTGCTGGGTGTGTGACTCACAGACTGGAGAACACTTATACCATAGAAGTCCACCCACTGGAGGGAAGGGTCTGAGCCCTACATCAGGCTTCCCAACCTGGGGGTCTGGCAACAGGAGGGGAGGAACTCCTAGAGAATCAGACTTTGAAGCCTAGTGGTTTTTGATTGCAGGACTTCCACAGGACTGGAGGAAACGGAGACTCCACTCTTGGTGGGCACACACAAAGTAGTGTGCACATTGGGACCCAGGGAAAGGAGCAGAGACCCCATAGGAGACTGAACCAGACCTACCAGCTAGTGTTGGAGGTTCTCCTGCAGAGGCAGGGGGTGGCTGTGTCTCACTGTGGCGACAAGGACACGGGCAGCAGAAGTTCTGGGAATTACTCCTTGGCGTGAGCCCTCCCAGAGTCCGCCATTAGCGCCACCAAAGCGCCCAGGTAGGCACCAGTGTTGGGTTGCCTCAGGCCAAATAACCAACAGGGAGGGAACCCAGCACCACCCATAAGCAGACAAGAGGATTAAAGATTTACTGAGCTCTGCCAACCAGAGCAACAGCCAGCTCTATCCACCACAAGTTACTCCCGTCAGGAAACTGGAATAAGCCTCTTAGATAGTGTCATCCACTGGAGAGCAGACAGCAGAAGCAAGAACTACAATCCTGCAGCTTGCAGAACAAAAACCACATTCACAGAAAGACAGACAAGATGAAAAGTCAGAGGACAATGTGCCAGATGAAGGAACAAGATAAAACCCCAGAAAAACAACTAAACGAAGTGGAGATAGGCAACCTTCCAGAAAAAGAATCCAGAATAATGATAGTGAAGATGATCCAGGATCCCAGAAAAAGAATGGAGGCAAATATCAAGAAGATGCAAGAAATATTTAACAAAGATCTAGAAGAATTAAAGAACAAACAAACAGAAATGAACAATACAATAACTGAAATGAAAACTACACTAGAAGGAATTAATAGCAAAATAACTGAGGCAGAAGAATGGATAAGTGACTTGGAAGACAAAATGATGGAATTCACTGCTGCGGAACAGAATAAGGAAAAAAGAATGAAAAGAAATGAAGACAGCCTAAGACCTCTGGGACAACACTAAACGCAACAACATTCATATTATAGGGGTCCCAGAAGGAGAAGAGAGAGAGAAAGGATCCGAGAAAATATCTGAAGAGATTATAGTTGAAAACTTCCCTAACATGGGAAAGGAAATAGCCACCCAAGTCCAAGAAGTGCAGAGAGTCTCATACAGGATAAACCCAAGGAGAAACACGCTGAGACACATAATAATCAAATTGGCAAAAATTAAAGACAAAGAAAAATTATTGAAAGCAGCAAGGGAAAAATGACAAATAACATACAAGGGAACTCCCATAAGGTTAACAGCTGATTTCTCAGCAGAAACTCTACAAGCCAAAAGGGAGTGGCATGATATACTTAAAGTGATGAAAGGGAAGAACATACAACCAATATTACTCTACCTGGCAAGGTTCTCATTCAGATTTGATGGAGAAATCAAAAACTTTACAGACAAGCAAAAGCTAAGAGAATTCAGCACCACCAAAGCAGCTCTACAACAAATGCTAAAGGAACTTCTCTAAGTGGGAAACACAAGAGAAGAAAAGGACCTACAAAAACAAACCCAAAACAATTAAGAAAATGGTCATAGGAACAAAGGTATTGATAATTAACTTAAACTTCAATAGATTAAATGCTCCAACCAAAGGACACAGGCTTGCAGAATGGATAGAAAAACAAGACCCATCTATATGCTGTCTACAACAGACCCACTTCAGACCTAGGGACACATACAGACTGAAAGTGAGGTGATGGAAAAAGATATTCCATACAAATGGAAATCAAAAGAAAGCTGGAGTAGCAATACTCATATCAGATAAAATAGGCTTTAAAATAAAGAATGTTACAAGAGACAAGGAAGGACACTATATAATGATCAAGGGATGAATTGCAGAAGAAGATATAACAATTATAAATATATATGCACTCAACATAGGAGCGCCTCAATACATAAGGCAACTGTTAACAGCTATAAAAGAGGAAATTGACAGTAACACAATAATAGTGGGGGACTTTAACACCTGACTTACACCAATGGACAGATCATCCAAACAGAAAATTAATAAGGAAACACAAGCTTTAAATGACACTATAGACCAGATAGATTTAATTGATATGTATAGGACATTCCATCCAAAACCAACAGATTACAATTTCTTCTCAAGTGTGCACGGGAGATTCTCCAGGATAGATCACATCTTGGGTCACAAATCAATCCTCAGTAAATTTAAGAGCACTGAAATCATATCAAGCATCATTTCTGAGGACAACACTATGAGATTAGAAATCAATTACAGGGAAAAAATCATAAAAAACACAAACACATGGAGGCTAAACAATACATTACTCAATAAGCAAGAGATCACTGAAGAAATCACAGAGGAAATAAAAAAATACCTACAGACAAATGACAATGAAAACACGATGATATAACACCTATGGGATGTGGCAAAAGCGTTCTATGAGGAAAGTTTATAGCTATACAAGCCTACCTCAAGAAACAAGAAAAACCTCAAATAAACAATCTAACCGTACAATTAAAGGAACTAGAGAAAGAAAAACAAGCAAAACCCAAAGTTAGCAGAAGGAAAGAAATCATATATAATAGAACAGAAATAAATGAAATAGCAACAAAGAAAACAATAGCAAAGATAAATAAAACAAAAAGCTGGTTCTTTGAGAAGATAAACAACTGATAAACCATTAGCCAGACTCATCAAGAAAAAGAGGGAGAGGACTCAAATCAATACAATTAGAAATGAAAAAGGAGAAGCTAGAGCAGACACTGCAGAAATACAAAGCATCCTAAGAGACTACTACAAGCAACTCTATGCCAATAAAATGGACAACCTGGGAGAAATGGACAAATTCTTAGTAAGGTATAACCTTCCAAGAGTGAATCAGGAAGAAATAGAAAATATGAACAGACCACTCACAAGTAATGAAATTGAAACTGTGATTAAAAATCTTCCAACAAACAAAAGTTCAGGACCAGATGGCTTCACAGGTGAATTCTATCAAACATTTAGAGAAGAGCTAACACCCATCCTTCTCAAACTCTTCCAAAATATTGCAGAGGAAGGAACACTCCCAAACTCATTCTATGAGGCCACCATCACCCTGATACCAAAACCAGACAAAGATAGTACAAAAAAAGTAAATTACAGACCAATATCACTGATGAATATAGATGCAAAAATGCTCAACAAAATACTAGCAAACAGAATCCAACAACACCTTAAAAGGATCATACACTATGACCAAGTGGGATTTATCCCAGGGATGCAAGGATTCTTCAATATACGCAAATCAATGAATGTGATACACCATATTACAAACTGAAGAATAAAAACCATATGATAATCTAAATAGATTCAGAAAAAGTTTTTGACAAAATTCAACACCCATTTATGATAAAAACTCTCCAGAAAGAAAGTGGGCATAGAGGGAACCTACCTCAACATAATAAAGGCCATATTTAACAAACTGACAGCAAACATCATTTTCAATGGTGAAAAACTGAAAGCATTTCCTCTTAGATCAGGAACAAGACAAGGATGTCCACTCTCACCACTATTATTCAACATAGCTTTGGAAGTCCTAGCCATGGCAATCAGAGAAGAAAAAGAAATAAATGGAATACAAATTGGAAAAGAAGAACTAAAACTGTCAGTGTTTGCAGATGACATGATACTATACATAGAGAATCCTAAAGATGCCATCAGAAAATTACTAGAGCTAATCAAGGAATTTGGCAACATTGTAGGATACAAAATTAATGCACAGAAATCTCTTGCATTCCTATACACTAATGATGAAATAGAAATTAAGGAAACGCTCCCATTTACCATTGCAACAAAAAGAATAAAATACCTAGGAATAAACCTACCTAGGGAGACAAAAGACCTGTATGCAGAAAACTATAAGACACTGATGAAAGAAATTAAAGATGATACCAACAGATGGAGAGATATACCATGTTCTTGGATTGGAAGAATCACTATTGTGAAAATGACTATGCTACCCAAAGCAATCTACAGATTCAATGCAGTCCCTATCAAATTACCAATGGCATTTTTTACGGAACTAGAACAAAAAATCTTAAAATTTGTATAGAGACACAAAAGACCTGGAATAGCCAAAGCAGTCTTGAGGGGAAAAAATGGAGCTGGAGGAATCAGACTCCCTGACTTCAGACTATACTATAAAGGTACAGTCATCATGACAATATGGTACTGGCACAAAAACAGAAACAGATCAATGGAACAAGATAGAAAGCCAGAGATAAACCCACGCACACGTGCCTATGGTCAACTAATCTATGACAAAGGACGCAAGGATATACAATGGAGAAAAGACAGTCTCGTCAATAAGTGGTGCTGGGAAACTGGACAGCTGCATGTAAAAGAATGAAATTAGAACACTCCATAACACCATACACAAAAATAAACTCAAAATGGATTAAAGACCTAAATGTAAGACTGGACACTATAAAACTCTTAGAGGAAAACATAGGAAGATTACTCTTTGACATAAATCACAGCAAGATCTTTTTTGATCCACTTCCTAAAGTAATGGAAATAAAAACAGAAATAAACAAATGGGAACTAATGAAACTTAAAAACTTTTGCATAGCAAAGGAATCCATAAACAAGACGAAAAGACAACCCTCAGAATGGGAGAAAATGTTTGCAAATGAATCAATGGACAAAGGATTAATCTCCAAAATATATAAACAGCTCATGCAGCTCAATATTAGAGAAACAAACAACCCAACCCAGAAATGGGCAGAAGACCTAAACAGACATTTCTCCAAAGAAGACATACAGGTGGCCAAGAAGCACATGAAAAGCTGCTCAACATCACTAATTTTTAAAGAAATGCAAATCAAAACTACAATGAGGTATCACCTCACACCAGTTAGAATGGGCATCATCAGAAAATCTACAAACAACAAATGCTAGAGACGGTATGGAGAAAAGGGAACTCTCTTTCACTGTTGGTGGAAATGTAAACTGATACAGCCACTGTGGAGAACAGTATGGAGGTTCCTTAAAAAACTAAAAATAGAATGACCACATGACCCAGCAAGCCCACTACTGGGCATATACCCAGAGCAAACAATAATTCAAAAAGACACATGCACCACAATGTTCATTGCAGCACTATTTACAATAGTCAGGTTATGGAAGCAACCTAAATGCCCATCAACAGATGAATGGATAAAGAAGATATGGTACATATATACAATGGAATATTACTCAGCCATAAAAAAGGAATGAAATTGGTCATTTGTATAGACGTGGATGGATCTAGAGACTGTCATACAGAGTGGAAGTAAGTCAGAAAGAGAAAAACAAATATCATATATTAACACGTATATGTGGAACCTAGAAAAATGGTACAGATGAACCGGTTTTCAGGGCAGAAATTGAGACACAGATGTAGAAAACAAATGTATGGACACCAAGGGGGGAAAGCGGTGGGGTGGTGGGGGTGGTGTGATGAATTGGCAGATTGGGATTGACATGTATACACTGATGTGTATAAAATGGATGACTAATAAGAACCTGCTGTATTAAAAAATAAATAAAATTCAAAAAAATTCTATTGTGTTTGTTTCAATTTTTCTTCTATACACATCTTTTCCCCCCATAGTTGTGATAATTTTTTTGTGTGTGTGTGGTATGCGGGCCTCTCACTGTTGTGGCCTCTCCCGTTGCGGAGCACAGGCTCTGGACACGCAGGCTCAACGGCCATGGCTCACGGGCCCAGCTGCTCTGCGGCAAGTGGGATCTTCCCGGACCGGGGAACAAACCCGTGTCCCCTGCATCGGCCGGCGGACTCTCAACCACTGCGCCACCAGGGAAGCCCAGTTGTGATAATAGACTTTCAAGTTATTTAAGAAATACATTCTGTAAGACTATAGCTGCCATAGACAGTGATTTCTCTGATTGATCTGGGCAAAGTAAATTGAAAACCTTCTGGAAAGGATTCACCATTCTAAATGCCATTAAGAGCATTCGTGATTCATGGGAAGAGGTCAAAATACCAACCCTCATGGATGATTTTGAGGAAGACTTCAGTGGAGGAAGTGACTGCAGATGTGGTGGAAATGGCAACAGAACTAGAAATAGAAGTGGAGCCTGAAGATGTGACTGAATTGCTGCAATCTCATGATAATAACTTACAAGGACCTACTGTATAGCACAGGGAACCCTGCTCAATATTATGTAACAACCTAAATGGGAAAAGAGGTTGAAAAAGAATAGATACATGTATATGTAAAACTGAATCACTCTGCTGTACACCTGAAACTAACACAACATTGTTAGTCAACTATACCCCAATATAACATAAAAACTAAAAAAAAAAAAAAAAAACAAACTTGAATGGATAAGGATGCATGGATGAGCAAAGAAAGTGGTTTCTTGAGATGTAATCTACTCCTGGTGAAGATGCAGTGAAGATTGTTGAAATGACAACAAAGGATTTAGAATATTACATAACCTTAGTTGATAAAGCAGCAGCGGAGTTTGAAAGAATTGACTCCAATTTTTTTTTATGCAGCAGGTTCTTATTAGTTATCTATTTTATACATATTAGTGTATACATGTCAATCCCAATCTCCCAATTCATCCCACCACCGCGCCCCCATCCCCGCCTTCCCCCCTTGGTATCCGTAGTTTGTTCTCTACATCTGTGTCTCTATTTCTGCCCTGCAAACCGGTTCATCTGTACCATTTTTCTAGATTCCACATATATGCGTTAATATACGATATTTGTTTTTCTCTTTCTGACTTACTTCACTCTGTATGACAGTCTGTAGGGAACTGATTCCAGTTTTAAAAGAATTCCTACTGTGGATAAAATGCTATCAGCACTGCATACTATAGAGAAATCATTTGTGAAAAGAAGAGTTAATCCATACAGCAAATTTCACTGTTGTCTTACTTTAAGAAAAGGCCACAGGCATCCCAAAGTCAGCAACCACCATCCCCATCAGTCAGCAGCCATTAACGCCGAGGCAAGATCCTCCACCAGCAAAATGGGTATGAGTTGCTGAAGGCTCAGATGATGGTTAACACTTTTTTAGCAATAAAGTATTTTTAAATAAAGGTATGTACACTTTTTTTAGACATAATACTATTTCACACTTAATAGAATCTAGTATAGTATAAACATAATTTTTATATGCACCAGGAAAACAAAAAAATTATGTGACTCGCTTGAATGACTGCAGGTTAGGAGGCTTCCTAACTGGTTTTCCAGTCTCTAGTCCTGTTCACCCCCATTCAGTTATTCATATTACGGCCTGAGTAATCATTCCAAAAAGGAGATGTGATCATGATGCTCCCCTGTTTATAACTGGTCAATGTTTCTCTCCGCCTTCAGATTAAAGTCTAAATTCTTCAACTTGGCTTGTAAGACCCATCATGCCCTGGCTCCTGCCTACCCTCCATGAAGACAAAGACAATGGGAGAGACAAAAGCAATATAAATTTAAAAACTAGAAAGAAAATGGACAACAAACTATGGATTTGGTAGGCCAGAGATAAATACTTTTTATGGTCATGAATTGTTAAGTTGAAAATTAAAAGGCAGAAAGCTGTTTATATTAGACAAAAACACACAGCAATATATATATATATATATATATATATATATATATAATAAAGAGTATTGCCTAAGTTAATCACAGAGAAGAACATTAGCAAAAAAAATATTATGCATAAATTGAGGACTAGGATAGTGCTCAGAGGAGGGAACATTATCTGTAAATCTAAGTTCAAAAAAATAGGGAGCCCAAAGTTGCAACAATTTGAACAACAACACAAAAAGATTTACTAGACTTGAATCAAACCGAATTATAAAAATCCATGTGTCTATACAAAGATACTGAGAGAGAGAGAGAGAGATAAAGCCAAAAGAGAATAAAAACAGAAATATAGATGAATGGAACAGGACAGAAAGCCCAGAGATAAACCCACATATCTATGGTCACCTAGTCTATGACAAAGGAGGCAAGAATATACAATGGAGAAAAGGCAGTCTCTTCAATAAGTGGTGCTGGGAAAACTGGACAGCTACATGCAAAAGAATGAAATTAGAACACTTCCTAACACCATACACAAAACTAAGCTCAAAATGGATTAAAGACCTAAATGTAAGACCGGACACCTTAAAACTCTTAGAGGAAAACATAGGAAGAATTCTCTTTGACATAAATCATAGCAAGGTCTTTTTTGACCCACCTCCTAGAGTAATGGAAATAAAAACAAAAATAAACACATGGGACCTAACGAAACTTAAAAGCTTTTACACAGCAAAGGAAACCATAAAAAAGTTGAAAAGACAGCCCTCAGAATGGGAGAAAATGTTTGCAAATGAAGCAACTGACAAGGTATTAATTTCTAAAATATACAAACAGCTCATGCAGCTCAATATCAAAAAAAACCAAACAACCCAATCAAAAAATGGGCAGAAGACTTAAATAGACATTTCTTCAAAGAAGACATACAGGTGGCCAAGAAGCACAAGAAAAGCTGCTCAACATCACTAATCATTAGAGAAATGCAAATCAAAACTACAATGAGGTATCACCTCACACCAATCAGAGTGTCCATCATCAAAAAATCTATAAACAATAAATGCTGGAGAGGGTGTGGAGAAAAGGGAACCCTCTTGCACTGTTGGTGGGAATGTAAATTCAAACAGCCATTATGGAGATTCCTTAAAAAGCTAAAAATAGAACTACCATATGACCCAGCAATCCCACTCCTGGGCATATACCGCCAGAAAACCATAATTCCAAAAGATACATGCACCCCAATGTTCATTGCAGCACTATTCACAATGTTAGGTCATGGAAGCAACCTAAATGCTCATCAACAGAGGAATGGATAAAGAAGATGTGGTACATATATACAATGGAATATTACTCAGCCATAAAAAGGAATGAAATTGGGTCATTTGTAGAGATGTGGATGGACCTAGGGACTGTCACACAGAGTGAAGTAAGTCAGAAAGAAAAAAACAAGTATCGTATATTAATGCATATATCTGGAATCTAGAAAAATGGTATAGATGATTTTATTTGCAAAGCAGAAATAGAGACACAGATGTAGAGAACAAATGTAAGGATACCAAGGGGGGGTGGGATGAATTGGGAGATTGGGTTTGACATATATACACTATTGATACTATGTATAAAATAGATAACTAATAAGAACCTAGTGTATAGCACAGGGAACTCTACTCAATGCTCTGTGTTGACCTAAATGAGAAATAAATTCAAAACAGAGGGGATAAATTTATGTGCATAGCTGATTCACTTTGCTATAGAAATGAACACAGCATTGTAAAGCAACTATACTCCAATAAAAATTAATTTAAAAACTATATACACTATAAATCGAGAAAGTCTGTGTCATTTAAAAGCAGCACTAATAATAGAAAATGAATGATTTATAGCTAGGGTTATCTTCTGTATATCCCTAACGCTAAAGAAAACACACTGGATTATCTTTGAAGTCACTTCCAGTTTTAAGATTCTTGACTGGTGAGTTAGATGGGTTTGGTGAGGATGTATTTTAAGTACTTCTACTCCCTCTAGAGGAGCAATGTAAAAACTCAGGTCTATCAGCTTTTAAGAGTTTTGAAGTTAAATTTTGGTGTCATTTAAAAGAGAAAGAACCCATTTGGAAATAGTCAGGAAAAACCTAGTTTTAATTAACTATAATTTTAAATTTTAAAATTAATAATTCTCCATAATCGTACCACTTCAGTATGATTCCTGTTTCTAATTTGAAATGTCCTTCCAGTTTATTCTGCTGTACAATACTACACAGAAAGTGCTGTATCCTGCTTTTTTCTTTCTTACTGTAAGTATTTTCTATGTAGTATCATCATATCTACAGAGTAAATCCTAATTATTCCTCCAATTGCTGGACAGCTAGGTTGTTTCCAATTATTCAATAACAACTACATTTAACATTTTTATTCATGTAGTATTTCCATGTTTGGGGAACTGTTCTCAGGACTGAATCTCAGCTGTGAAATTATTGAATCAAAAATATGATCGTTTTTGAAATGACAGTATATGTTTCCACATAACTTCCTAAGAGGGTTGTACCAATTTACATATTATCAGTAATGTACAAAAATACCACTTTCAGCACACCCTCCCAGCCCTGGATGCTACTGTTTTAAAAAATGTTTTGATAATTTAGTAGACCAAAAGATGCCATTCCATTGTTTTGATTTGCACTTCTTTGGCTTTTGGTGAGGTTGAACCGTTTTCCAAGTTTATGAGTTTTACTTTCTCTTTTGAGAAGTCTCTGTTCATGTTCTTATTGATTGATTGATTGATTTTTATTTTTTTTGGCCATGCTGTGCGGCTTGCAGGATCTTAGTTCCCTTACCAGGGATTGAACCCAGTCGATCTCACCGCGGAGAGAACTCTCTCACCACAGAGAGTCCTAACCACTGGACCGCCAGGGAATTCCTTCTGTTCATGTTCTTTATCTATTTATTTTGAGGGACTTACAGTCTTCTTACTTAGTGAGCTCTTACTTTCAGAACCACTACCACCACCACTGAGTAGTGGTACTAACACTTAGTAGTTAGTACTGGCCATCATTTGTTGAGCAACCATAATATGTCAAATATTGGGCTAAGAGCTTTACATATATATATATATATATATATATATATATATATATTTATTTATTTTTTGCGGTACGCGGGCCTCTCACTGTTGTGGTCTCTCCCGTTGTGGAGCACAGGCTCTGAACGCGCAGGCTCAGCGGCTATGGCTCACGGGTGCAGCCGCTCCGCGGCATGTGGGATCCTCCCGGACTGGAGCACGAACCGGTGTCCCCTGCATTGGCAGGCAGACTCTCAACCACTGCGCCACCAGGGAAGCCCTTTACATATATTTTAAATCCTCACCACAATCCTGCAAGGAGGAAGGAGATTGAGTCTTCGAAAATCTAACAACTTACCCAAGTTCACATGGCCTTGGATGGAAGCAGCATAAAAACTGTAACTGTAAATCCTTTTCAAAGCCAAATACATCTTGGCTTTAATTAGGTGACAAATAATGGCCATTGGAAATAATAAAAAGTTAAGACATGCTTGGTTTTCTCTAGAAACAAGTTAGGGCCTAGATTAATGTGTTCCAAATTGTTAAACAATTATTACTATATCATATATTGACTAATCTTTCTCTTCCTCATCGATTTGAGATGCATTCTTTGTCATTCATATAGTAAGATCTATATTTGGACTTGTCTTTGTTGATCTAGACTTTTCTTTCTACATATATCACATTGTTTTAATTACCATATCTTTATGATTAAAACAGAATTGGGCTAATCTTTTCACAGCTCTTTTTTTCAGCATTTTCTTCCCTTTTCATTCTCCAAGTGAACTTTAGCATCATTTTGTCAATGTAGGCAACAAAAATTATTCTTCTTTTAAAGAAGGAACTCAAGCTTCAAGATGGCGGAAGAGTAGGACGTAGAGATCACCTTCCTCCCCACAAATACATCAGAAATACATCTACATGTGGAACAACTCCTACTGAACACCTACTGAACACTGGCAGAAGACCTCAGACCTCCCAAAAGGCAAGAAACTCCCCACGTACCTGGGTAGGGCAAAAGTAAAAAAGAATAAACAGAGACAAAAGGATAGGGACGGGACCTGCACCAGTGGGAGGGAGCTGTGAAGGAGGAAAGGTTTCCACACACTTGAAGCCCTTTCGTGGGTGGAGACTATGGGTGGTGGAGGGGGGAAGCTTCGGAGCCATGGAGGAGAGTGCAGCCACAGGGTGCGGAGGGCAAAGCGGAGAGATTCCCGCACAGAGGATCGGTGCCGACCGGCACTCACCAGCCCGAGAGGCTTGTCTGCTCACCCGCCGGGGCGGGCGGGGCTGGGAGCTGAGGCTCTGGCTCCGGTCGGAGTGCAGGCAGAGGACTGGGGTTGGTGGCGTGAACACATCCTGAAAGGGTTAGTGCGCCATGGCTGGCCGGGAGGGAGTCCGGGAAAAAGACTGGAGCTGCCGAAGAGGCAAGAGACATTTTCTTCCCTCTTTGTTTCCTGGTGCGCAAGGAGAGGGGATTAAGAGCGCTGCTTAAAGGAGCTCCAGAGACGGGCGTGAACCACGGCTAAAAGCGTGGACCCCAGAGACGGGCGTGGGATGCTGGGGCTGCTGCTGCCACCGCCAAGAGGCCTGTGTGCGAGCACAGGTCACTATCCACACCCCACTTCCGGGGAGCCTGTGCAGCCCGCCACTGCCAGGGTCCCGGGATCCAGGGACAACTTCCCCGGGAAAACGCACGGCGCGCCTCAGGCTGGTGCAATGTCACGCCGGCCTCTGCCGCCGCAGGCTCGCCCCACATCTGCACCCCTCCCTCCCCCTGGCCTGAGTGAGCCAGAGCCCCCGAGTCAGCTGCTCCTTTAACTCCGTCCTGTCTGAGTGAAGAATAGATACCCTCAGGTGACCTACATGCAGAGGCTGGGCCAAATCCAAAGCTGAACCCCAGTAGCTGTGCGAACAAAGAAGAGAAACGGAAATTTCTCCCAGCAGCCTCAGGAGCAGTGGATTAAATCTCCATAATCAACTTGATGTACTCTGCATCTGTGGAATACCTGAAAAGACAACGAAGCATCCCAAATTGAGGACTTGGACTTTGGGAGCAACGATATATATATATTTTCCCCTTTTTCTCTTTTGTGAGTGTGTATGTGTATGCTTCTGTGTATGAATTTGTCTGTATAGCTTTGCTTTTACCATTTGTACTAGGGTTCTGTCTGTCTGTTTTTTTTTCTGTTTGTTTGTTTTTTAGTATAGTTTTTAACGCCTGATATCATTGGGGGATTTGTTTTTTGGTTTGGTTGCTATCTTCTTTTCTTTTTCATTTTGTTACTTAAAAGTTTTTTTTAATAATTATTTTTTATTTTAATAACTTTTAAATTTAATTTATTTTTATTTTATTTTATCTTCTTTCTTTCTTTCTTTTTTTCCTCCTTTTTATTCTGAGCCGTGTGGATGACAGGCTCTTGGTGCTCCAGCCAGGCGTCAGGGCTCTGCCTCTGAGGTGGGAGTGCCGAGTACAGGACATTGGTCCACAAGAGACCTCCCAGCTCCAAGTAATATCAAATGGTGAAAATATCCCAGAGATCTCCATCTCAATGCCAAGACCCAGCTCCATTCAATGACCAGCAAGCTACGGTGCTGGACACCCTATGCCAAACTAATAGAAAAACAGGAACACAACCCCACCCATTAGCAGAGAGGCTACCTAAAATCATAATAAGGCCACAGAGACCCCAAAACACACCACCAGATGTGGATCTGCCCACTGAAAAGACAAGATCCAGCCTCATCCACCAGAACACAGGCACTAGCCCCCTCCACCAGGAAGCCTACACAACCCACTGAACCAACCTTAGCCACTGGGAGCAGACACCAAAAGCAACGGGAACTATGAACCTGCAGCCTATGAAAAGGAGACCTAAAACACAGTAAGTTAAGCAAAATGAGAAGACAGAGAAACACACAGCAGATGAAGGAGCAAGGCAAAAACCCACCAGACCTAACAAATGAAGAGTAAATAGGCAGTCTACCTGAAAAAGAATTCAGAATAATGATAGTAAAGATGATCCAAAATCTTGGAAATAGAATGGAGAATATACAAGGAACATTTAACAAGGACCTAGAAGAACTAAAGAGCAAAAAACAATGATGAACAACACAATAAATGAAATTAAAAATTCTCTAGAAGGGATCAACAGCAGAATAACTGAGGCAGAAGAACGGAGAAGTGATGTGGAAGATAAAATAGTGGAAATGGCTACTGCAGAGCAGAATAAAGAAAAAAGAATGAAAAGAATTAAGGACAGTGTCAGACACCTCTGGGACAACATTAAATGTAGCAACATTCAAATTATAGGGTTGCCAGAAGAAGAAGAGAAAAAGAAAGGGACTGAGAAAATACTAGAAGAGATTATAGTTGAAAACTTCCCTAATATGGGAAAGGAAATAATTAATCAAGTCCAGGAAGCACAGAGAGTCATATACAGGATAAATCCAAGGAGAAACACGCCAAGACACATATTAATCAAACTGTCAAAAATTAAATACAAAGAAAACATATTAAAAGCAGCAAGGGAAAAACAACAAATAACACACAAGGGAATCCTCATAAGGTTAACAGCTGATCTTTCAGCAGAAACTCTGCAAGCCAGAAGGGACTGGCAGGACATATTTAAAGTGATGAAGGACAGAAACCTACAACCAAGATTACTCTACCCAGCAAGGATCTCATTCAAATTTGATGGAGAAATTAAAACCTTTACAGACAAGCAAAAGCTGAGAGAGTTCAGCACCACCAAACCAGCTTTACAACAAATGCTAAAGGAACTTCTCTAGGCAAGAAACACAAGAGAAGGAAAAGACCTACAATAACAAACCCAAAACAATTAAGAAAATGGGAATAGGAACATACATATCAATAATTACCTTAAATGTAAATGGACTAAATGCTCTCAACAAAAAACACAGACTGGCTGAATGGATACAAAAACAAGACCCATATACATGCTGTCTACAAGAGACCCGCTTCAGACCTAGAGACACATACAGACTGAAAGTAAGGGGATGGAAAAAGATATTCCATGCAAATGGAAACCAAAAGAAAGCTGGAGTAGCAATTCTCACATCAGACAAAATAGACTTTAAAATAAAGACTATTAGAAGAGACAAAGAAGGACACTATATAATTATCAAGGGATCGATCCAAGAAGAAGATATAACAATTGTAAATATTTATGCACCCAACATAGGAGCACCTCAATACATAAGGCAAATGCTAGCAGTCATAAAAGGGGAAATCGACACTAACACATTCATACTAAGGGACTTAACACCTCACTTTCACCAATGGACAAATCATCCAAAATGAAAATAAATAAGGAAACACAAGCTTTAAATGATACATTAAACAAGATGGACTTAATTGATATTAATAGGACATTCCATCCAAAGACAACAGAATACACATTTTTCTCAAGTGCTCATGGAACATTCTCTAGGATAGATCATATCTTGGGTCACAAATCAAGCCTTGGTAAATTTAAGAAAATTGTAATCGTATCAAGTATCTTCTGACTACAACACTATGAGACTAGATATCAGTTACAGGAAAAAAATCTGTAAAAAATACAGACACATGAAGGCTAAACAATATACTACTTAACAACCAAGACATCACTGAAGAAATCAAAGAGGAAATCAAAAAATACCTAGAAAAAATTGACAATGAAAACACAATGACCCAACACCTATGGGATGCAGCAAAAGCAGTTCTAAGAGGGAAGTTTATAGCAATACAATCCTACCTCAAGAGACAAGAAACGTCTCACATAAACAACCTAACTTTAAACCTAAAGCAATTAGAGAAAGAAGAACAAAAGAAAACCCAGAGTTAGCAGAAGGAAAGAAATCAAAGATCAGATCAGAAATAAATGAAAAAGAAACGAAAGAACAATAGCAAAGAACAATAAAACTAAAAGCTAGTTCTTTGAGAAGATAAGCAAAATTGATAAACCATTAGCCAGACTCATCAAGAAAAAAAGGGAGAAGACTCAAATCAATAGAATTAGAGATGAAAAGGAGAAGTAACAACTGACACCGCAGAAATACAAAGGATGATGAGAGGTTACTACAAGTAACTATATGCCAACAAAATGGACAACCAGGAAGAAATGGACACATTCTTAGAAAAGCACAACCTTCCAACACTGAACCAGGAAGAAATAGAAAATATAAACAGATCAATCAGAAGCACTGAAATTGCAACTGTGATTAAAAATCTTCCAACATACAAAAGCCCAGGACCAGATGGCTTCGCAGGCAAATTCTATCAAACATTTAGAGAAGAGCTAACACCTATCCTTCTCAAACTCTTCTAAAATATAGCAGAGGGAGGAACACTCCCAAACTCATTCTATGAGGCCACCATCACGCTGATACCAAAACCAGACAAAGATATCACAAAGAAAGCAAACTATAGGCCAATATTACTAAAGAACATAGATGCACAAATCCTACACAAAATACTAGGAAACAGAATCCAACAGCACATTAAAAGGATCATACACCATGATCAAGTGGGATTTATCCCTGGGATGCAAGGATTCTTCAAGTGGGATTTATCCCTGGGATGCAAGGATTCTTCAATATACTCAAATCAATCAATGTGATACACCATATTAACAAATTGAAGGAGAAAAACCATACGATCATCTCAATAGATGCAGAGAAAGCTTTCGACAAAATTCAACACCCATTTATGATAAAAACCCTCCAGAAAGTAGACACAGAGGGAACTTACCTCGACATAATAAAGGTCATATATGACAAACCCACAGCCAACATCGTCCTCAATGGTGAAAAACTGAAACCATTTCCACTAAGATCAGAAACAAGACAAGGTTGCCCACTCTCACCACTATTATTCAACACAGTTTTGGAAGTTTTAGCCACAGCAATCAGAGAAGAAAAAGGAATAAAAGGAATACAAATTGGAAAGAAGAAATAAAGCTGTCACTGTTTGCAGATGACATGGTACTATACATAGAGAATCCTAAAGATGCTACCAGAAAACTACTAGAGATAATCAATGAATTTCGCAAAGTAGCAGGATACAAAATTAATGCACAGAAATCTCTTGCATTCCTATAAACTAATGATGAAAAATCTGAAAGTGAAATTAAGAAAACACTCCCATTTACCACTGCAACAAAAAGAATATAATATCTAGGAATAAACTTGTCTATGGAGACAAAAGACCTGTAGGAAGAAAACTATAAGACACTGATGAAAGAAATTAAAGATGATACAAATAGATGGAGAGATATACCATGTTCTTGCATTGGAAGAATCAACATTTTGAAAATGACTATACTACCCAAAGCAATCTACAGAGTCAATGCATCGGTATCAAACTACCACTGGCATTTTTCACAGAACTAGAACAAAAAATTTCACAATTTGTATGAAAAAACAAAAGATCCAGAATAGCCAAAGCAATCTTGAGAAAGGCAAACGGTGCTGGAGGAATCAGGCTCCCTGACTTCAGACTATACTACAAAGCTACAGTAATCAAGACAATATAGTACTGGCACAAAAACAGAAACATAGATCAATTGAACAGGATAGAAAGCCCAGAGATAAACCCATGCACATATGGTCACATTATCTTTGATAAAGGAGGCAAGAATACACAGTGGAGAAAAGACATCCTCTTCAATAAGTGGTGCTGGGAAAACTGGACAGCTACATGTAAAAGAATGAAATTAGAAGACTCCCTAACTCCATACACAAAAATAAACTGAAAATGGATTAAAGACCTAAATGTAAGCCAGACACCATCAAACTCTTAGAGGAAAACATAGGCAGAACACTCTATGACATAAATCACAGCATGATCCCTTTTGACCCACCTCCTAGAGAAATGGAAAGAATAACAAAAATAAACAAATGGGACCTAATGAAACTTAAAAGCTTTTGCACAGCACAGGAAACCATAAACAAGATGAAAAGATAGCCCTCAGAATGGGAGAAAATATTTGCAAATGAAGCAACTGAGAAAGGATTGATCTCCAAAATTTACAAGCAGCTCATGCAGCTCAAAATTAAAAAATAAACAACCCAATCCAAAAATGAGCAGAAGACCTAAGTAGACATTTCTCCAAAGAAGATACACAGATTGCCAACAAACACATGAAAGAATGCTCAACATCATTAATCATTATAGAAATACAAATCAAAACTATAGTGGGGGTTTCCCTGGTTGGCACAGTTGTTGAGAATCTGCCTGCTAATGCAGGGGACACAGGTTCGAGCCCTGGTCTGGGAGGATCCCACATGCCGGGGAGCAACTAGGCCTGTGAGCCACAACTACTGAGCCTGCGCGTCTGGAGCTTGTGCTCCGCAGCAAGAGAGGCCGCAATAGTGAGAGGCCCGTGCACCGCAATGAAGAGTGGCCCCCGCTTGCCACAACTAGAGAAAGCCCTTGCACAGAAATGAAGACTCAACACAGCAAAAATAAATAAATTAATTAATAAACTCCTACCCCCAACATCTAAAAAAAAAGAAAACTATAGTGAGATATCATCTCACAACTGTCAGAATGGCCATCTTCAAAAAATCTACAAACAATAAATCCAGGAGAAGGTGTGAAGAAAAGGGAACCCTCTTGCACTGTTGGTGGAAATGTAAATTGATACAGCCACTATGGAGAACAGTATGGAGGTTCCTTAAAAAACTAAAAATAGAACTACCGTATGACCCAGCAATCCCACTACTGGGCATATACACTGAGAAAACCATAATTCAAAAAGAGTCATGTACCACGGTGTTCACTGCAGCTCTATTTACAATAGCCAGGCCATGGAAGCAACCTAAGTGTCCATTGACAGATGAATGGATAAAGAAGATGTGGCACATATATACAATGGAATATTACTCCGCCATAAAAAGAAATGAAATTGAGTTATTTGTAGTGAGGTGGATCAACCTAGAGTCTGTCATACAGAGTGAAGTAAGTCAGAAAGAGAAAAACAAATACCCTATACTAACACATATATATGGAATCTTAACAAAAAAAAAAAGGTCATGAAGAACCTAGGGGCAAGACGGGAATAAAGACACAGACCTACTAGAGGATGGACTTGAGGATATGGGGAGGGGGAAGGGGAAGGTGGGACAAAGTGAGACAGTGGCATGGACATATATATATACACTACCAAACGTAAGGTAGATAGCTAGTGGGAAGCAGCCACATAGCACAGGTAGATCAGCTCGGTGCTTTGTGACCACCTAGAGGGGAGGGATAGGGAGGGTGGGAGGGAGGGAGACGCAAGAAGGAAGAGGTATGGGGTTATATGTATATGTACAACTGATTCACTTTGTTATAAAGCAGAAACTAACACACCATCGTAAAGCAATTATACTCCAATAAAGATGTTAAAAAAAAAGAAGAAAAAAAAAGAAAAGAAGGAACTCAAAGGAGTAGACATTTTGATTGGCGTTACATTAAACCTATCAATTAATTTGGACATAGTTATTTTCATATGAAGTCTTCCTAACTAGGAATATAAGTTGGAATAAACACCTAGTTATTTTTCCGAGTCTTACTTTATACTTTCAATATAATTTGCATTTTTTCTTCATGACATCACTACATACCTTGTTAAGATTATTCCCAGGCATTATGTATGTTTTATTAGCTATTGCAAACAGGACCTCTTTTTTTTTTGGTTCATTTTTGTATAGGTTACTTCTATTATATAAAGATGTTATTGATTTCTATATATTTTATATTAAGCCATATTTATAAACTTTTGTTTTAATAGCTTATCAGATGATTCCTTTATATTTTCTAGATACATAATAGTATCAGTTTAGAATGATGCCTTTCTTTTTTCTTAGAAAATTCTGTGTGTAGAAAAGAGTAAATATAGCAGGCCTGAGACTGCTATCATTAGACAGGCCTGCTTGCATGGTTGGCCCTTGGCTGGCTTCTGGGAACTTGGACTTTGGGAGGGTTTTCATCATTCTCTAAGTGATAAGGGTGCTTCAATATTTTTAGACTGTGCAAAAATATGGTTTATGCTGAACACCTGTTTTCCTTCAAAAAGTCTAAGATTTTTGTTATGTGCCAGGTAGAAGCTGCCTATGTGACCAACTCCGATAGAAACTTTGGGCACTACATCCCTAATGAGCATCCCTGGTGGACACCACTTCATAGGTGTTGTCACAGTTCATTGCTGGAGGAATTAAGCACATCTGTGTGATCCCACTGGCAAGGACTCTAGGAAGCTTGTGCCTGGTTTTCTCTGCACTTCACCTCATGTGCTTTTTCCTATTGTTGACTGTGTTTTTTAGCCTCTCCCTATATGTGAGTCTTGTGAGTCCTTCTAGAGAATCCTCGAAATTGGTACAATTTGTATCTCTTCTGTGTGGTATTTTTTGTCAAGCCTAGGTATCAATATAAGTGGACCTGCTCTGGATGACTCAGATGGAGAAAGGTTTGGACCCGCTACTGATTTGATTTCCTGCCAGCTCCTCTCCTGTGCCCTACCCTCTGGGGCTTTGGAAAGTAGACTATGGAAATTACTGGTGCCTAGTGCCTTCCTACAACTGCAAATTTTTATCAGTGTCATATATCTTTGATCTTTAATTTTATTTTGTGCTATTTTCCCAATTAATTAGTAAAATTTGTGTTTCCTACCTCTCCCCCTCCCCCAAAGAATCAGCTTTTGGTTTACTTATATTTTTTCTCATTCTTTCATATATTTGTCTTTATCATTTAAAATCCCATTTTGCTTAGGAACTGTGTTCCTTTTCTTAAATTGTAAATGATGTAATCTCTTTCTCCTTTTCCATATTAAAAATACTTGCTGCTGTAGCTTTCCCTCTAAAATACAGGATCCTATACTTCTTTTTTACATTAATCGGTTTGTTTTAATTATTTACTAAAACAATTTTAGTTATTTCATGTAAGAGTTTCCCTCCCTATTCCCATGGTTGTTTGATAGTCTGAAAACTTAAAAGAAGTCATATTTTCAGTAATGTAACAGACTAGACTATTTAGACTAATCCTCCAGATGAAAGCAGCTAAAAAATGTTGTGTAAAGATTTCAAAAGTCTGAAAAGCATAAAAAAGATAGTAAGGATTTTTCAGGCCAAAATCCAAATGAAAATGGAAATCTGTAGGGAAAAATAGAACACTGGCATTGCTTTTGCCTCTGAAGACATGTGCCAACTAAAGAAACTTGGTTGATATTTTTTAAGTCCTCTGAGGGCACATGACTTTGGAAATAAAGGTTTAGTTGTGGCAAAGGTGGAGAATTTAAGAGGAAACCTTCCCACATAAGGCTAGGATCCCAAAGGGTTACTTCCTCAGGTTAGGAATGAATCAAAAGTGGGCTTCCCTGGTGGCACAGTGGTGAAGAATCCACCTGCCAATGCAGGGGACACAGGTTCAAGCCCTAGTCGGGGAAGATGCCACACGCTGCGGAGGAACTAAGCCCGTGCACCACAACTACTGAGCCTGTGCCCTAGAGCCCATATACCACAACTACTGAAGCTCGCATGCCTAGAGCCCGTGCTCTGCAACAAGAGAAGCCACCGCAATGAGAAGCCCACGCACCGCAATGAAGAGGAGCCCCCGCTCAATGCAACTAGAGAAAGCCCCTGTGCAGCAACAAAGATCCAACTCAGCCAAAAACAAATAATTAAATAAGTTTATTAAAAAAAAGAATTAACCAGAAGTAAACCTGCATATACTTTGCCATCCTATATGAGTCTGAGATGACTCTCGAAGCTTTTGGAGTCAAGTATGATGATGTAAGGAATAAAAATTGTTCATGAAGAATATAGTGATCCTCTCAGCCTGAACCAAGATGGTGGAGTAGAAGGACATGCTCTCACTCCCTCTTGTGAGAACACCAGAATCATAACTAGCTGCTGGACAATCACTGACAGGAAGACACTGGAACTCACCAAAAAAGATACCCCACATCCAAAGACAAAGGAGAAGCCACAGTGAGACGATAGGAGGGGCACAATCACAATAAAATCAAATCCCATAACTGCTGGGTGGGTGACTCACAGACTGGAGAACACTTATACCACAGAAGTCCACCCACTGGAGTGAAGGTTCTGAGCCCCACGTCAGGCTTCCCAACCTGGGGGTCCGGCAACAGGAGGGGAGGAGTTCCTAGAGGATCAGACTTTGAAAGCTAGTGGGATTTGATTGTGGGACTTCGACAGGAATGGGGAAACAGAGACTCCACTCTTGGAGGCACACACAAAGTAGTGTGTGCATCGGGACCCAGGGTAAGGAGCAGTGACCCCAGAGGAGACTGAACCAGACCTACCTGCTAGTGTTGGAGGGCCTCCAGCAGAGGCGAAGGGTGGCTGTGGCTCACTGGGGGGACAAGGACACTGGCAGCAGAAGTTCTGGGAATTACTCCTTGGCGTGAGCCCTCCCAGAGTCTGCATTAGCCCCACCAAAGAGCCCAGGTAGATTTCACTGTTGGGTTGCCTCAGGCCAAAAAACCAACAGGGAGGGAACCCATCCCCACCCATCAGCAGTCAAATGGATTAAAGTTTTACCAATCTCTGCCCACCAGAGCAACAGTCAGCTCTACCCACACCAGTCCCTCCCATCAGGAAACGTGCACAAGCCTCTTAGATAGCCTCATCCACCAGAGGGCAAACAGCAGAAGCAAGAACTGCAATCCTGCAGCCTGTGAAACAAAAACCCCATTCACAGAAAGACAGACAAGATGAAAAGGCAGAGGGCTCTGTACCAGATGACGGAACAAGATAAAACCCCAGAAAAACAACTAAATGAAGTGAAGATAGGCAACCTTCCAGAAAAAGAATTCAGAATAATGATAGTAAAGATGATCCAGGACCTCGGGAAAAGAATGGAGGCAAACATCAAGAAGATGCAAAAAATGTTTAACAAAGATCTAGAAGAATTAAAGAACAAACAGAGATGAACAATACAATAACTGAAATGAAAACTACACTAGAAGGAATCAATAGCAGAATAACTGAGGCAGAAGAACGGATAGGTGACCTGGAAGACAATATGGTGGAATTCACTGCTACCAAACAGAATAAAGGAAAAAGAATGAAAAGAAATGAAGACAGCCAAAGAGACATCTGGGACAAACTAAACACAACAACATTCTCATTATAGGGGTCCCAGAGGAGAAGAGAGAGAGAAAGGACCCAAGAAAATATTTGAAGAGATTATAGTCATAAACTTCCCTAACATGGGAAAGGAAATAGCCACCCAAGTCCAGGAAGCCCAGTGAGTCCCATACAGGATAAACCCAAGGACAAACATGCCAAGACGCATAGGAATCAAATTGGCCAAAATTAAAGACAAAGAAAAATTATTGAAAGCAGCAAGGGAAAAATGACAAATAACATACAAGGGAACTCCCATAAGGTTAACAGCTGATTTCTCAGCAGAAACTCTACAAGCCAGAAGGGAGTGGCATGATATACTTAAAGTGATGAAAGTGAAGAACATACAACCAAGATTACTCTACCCAGCAAGGATTTCATTCAGATTTGATGGAGAAATCAAAAGCTTTACAGACAAGCAAAAGCTAAGAGAATTCAGCACCACCAAAGCAGCGCTACAACAAATGCTAAAGGAACTTCTCTAAATGGGAAACAGAAGTGAAGAAAAGGACCTACAAAAACAAACCCAAAACAATTAAGAAAATGGTAATAGGAACATACATATCGATAATTACGTTAAACTTGAATGGATTAAATGCTCCAACCAAAAGACACAGGCTTCCTGAATGGATAGAAAAACAAGACCCATCTATATGCTGTCTACAACAGACCCACTTCAGACCTAGGGACACATACAGACTGAAAGTGAGGGGATGGAAAAAGATATTCCATGCAAATGGAAATCAAAAGAAAGCTGGAGTAGCAATACTCATATCAGATAAAGTAGACTTTAAAATAAAAAATGTTACAAGAGACAAGGAAGGGCACTACATAATGATCAAGGGATCAATCCAAGAAGAAGATATGACAATTATAAATATATATGCACCCAACATAGGAGCGCCTCAATACATAAGGCAACTGCTAACAGCTATAAAAGAGGAAATCGCCAGTAACACAATAATAGTGGGGGACTTTAACACCCACTTACACCAATGGACAGATCATCCAAAATGAAAATAAATAAGAAAACAGAAGCTTTAAATGACATTATAGACCAGATAGAGTTAATTGATATTTATAGGACACTCCATCCAAAAACTGCAGATTACACTTTTTTCTCAAGTGTGCACAGAACATTCTCCAGGATAGATCGCATCTTGGATCACAAATCAAGCCACAGTAAATTTAAGAAAACTGAAATCATATCAAGCATCTTTTCTGACCACAACACTATGAGATTAGAAATCAATTACCGGGAAAAAAACGTAAAAAACACAAACACATGGAGGCTAAACAATATGTTACTAAATAACCAACTGATCACCGAAGAAATCAATGAGGAAATCAAAAAATACCTAGAGATAAATGACAATGAAAACATGATGATCCAAAACCTATGGGAAACAGCAAAAGCAGTTCTAAGAGGGAAGTTTATAGCTATACAAGTCTACCTCAAGAAACAAGAAAAATCTCAAATAAACAATCTAACCTTATACCTAAAGGAACTAGAGAAAGAAGAACAAACAAAACCCAGAGTTAGCAGAAGGAAAGAAATCATAAGCATCAGAGCAGAAATAAATGAAATAGAAACAAAGAAAACAATAACAAAGATCAACAAAACTAAAAGCTGGTTCTTTGAGAAGATAAACAAAATTGATAAACCATTAGCTAGACTCATCAAGAAAAAGAGGGAGAGGACTCAAATCAGTAAAATTAGAAATGAAAAAGGAGAAGTTACAACAGACACTGCAGAAATACAAAGCATCCTAAGAGACTACTACAAGCAACTCTATGCCAATAAAATGGACAACCTGGAAGAAATGGACAAATTCTTAGAAAGGTGTAACCTTCCAAGTCTGAACCAGGAAGAAATGGAAAATATGAACAGACCATCACAAGTAATGAAATTGAGACTGCGATTAAAAATCTTCCAACAAACAAAAGTTCAGGACCAGAAGGCGTCACAGATGAATTCTATCAAACATTTAGAGAAGAGCTAACACCCATCCTTCTCAAACTCTTCCAAAAAATTGCAGAGGAAGGAACACTCCCAAACTCATTCTATGAGGCCACCATCACCCTGATACCAAAACCAGACAAAGACACTACAAAAAAAGAAAATTACAGACCAATATCACTGATGAATATAGATGTGAGAATCCTCAATAAAATACTAGCAAACAGAATCCAACAACACATTAAAAGGATCATACACCATGATCAAGTGGGATTTATCCCTGGGATGCAAGGATTCTTCAATATACTCAAATCAATCAATGTGATAGCCATATTAACAAATTGAAGAATAAAAACCATAGGGTCATCTCAATAGATGTGGAAAAAGCTTTTGAGAAAATTCAACACCCATTTATGATAAAAAGTCTCCAGAAAGAAAGTGGGCAGAGAGGGAACCTATCTCAACATAATAAAGGCCATATTTGACAAACCGACAGCAAACATCATTCTCAAAGGTGAAAAACTGGAAGCATTTCCTCTAAGATCAGGAGCAAGACAAGGATGTCCACTCTCACCACTATTATTCAACATAGTTTTGGAAGTCTTGGCCACAGCAATCAGAGAAGAAAAAGAAATAAAAGGAATATAAATTGGAAAAGAAGAAGTAAAACTGTCACTGTTTGCAGATGCCATTATAATATACATAGAGAATCCTAAAGATGCCACCAGAAAACTGCTAGAGCTAATCAATGAATTTGATACTGTTGCAGGATACAAAATTAATGCACAGAAATCTCTTGCGTTCCTATACACTAATGATGAAAAATCTGAAAGAGAAATTAAGGAAACACTCCCATTTATCATTGCAACAAAAAGAATAAAATACCTAGGAATAAACCTACCTAGGGAGACAAAAGTCCTGTATGCAGAAAACTATAAGACACTGATGAAAGAAATCAAAGATGATACCAACAGATGGAGAGATATACCATGCTCTTGGATTGGAAGAATCAATATTGTGAAAATGACTATACTACCCAAAGCAATCTACAGATTCAATGCAATCCCTACCAAATTACCAATGGCATTTTTTATGGAACTAGAACAAAAAATCTTAAAATTTGTATGGAGACACAAAAGACCCGGAATAGCCAAAGCAGTCTTGAGGAAAAAAAATGGAGCTGGAGGAGTCAGACTCCCTGGCTTCAGAGTATACTACAAAGCTACAGTAATCAAGACAATATAGTACTGGCACAAAAACAGGAACATAGATCAATGGAACAAGATAGAAAGCCCAGAGATAAACCCACACACCTATGGTCAACTAATCTATGACAAATGAGGCTAGGATATACAATGGAGAAAAGACAGTCTCTTCAATAAGTGGTGCTGGGAAAACTGGACAGCTATGTGTAAAAGAATGAAATTAGAACACTCCCTAACACCATACACAAAAATAAACTCAAAATGGATCAGAGACCAAAATATATGAACAGAAACTATAAAACTCTTAGAGGAAAACACAGGAAGAACACTCTTTGACATAAATCACAGCAAGATCTTTTTTGATCCACCTCCTAGAGTAATGGAAATAAAAACACAAATAAACAACTGGGACCTAGAGAAACTTAAAAGCTTTTGCACAGCAAAGGAAACCATAAACAAGATGAAAAGACAACCCTCAGAATGGGAGAAAATATTTGCAAATGAATAGACGGACAAAGGATTAATCTCCAAAATATATAAACAGCTCATGCAGCTCAATATAAAAGAAACAAACAACCCAACCCACAAATTGGCAGAAGACCTAAATAGACGTTTCCCCAAAGAAGACATACAGATGGCCAAGAAGCACATGAAAAGCTGCTCAACATCAATAATTATTAGAGAAATGCAAATCAAAACTATGATGAGGTATCACCTCATACCAGATAGGATGGGCATCATCAGAAAATCTACAAACAACAAATGCTGGAGAGAGTGTGGAGAAAAGGGAACCCTCTTTCACTGTTGGTGGGAATGTAAACTGATACAGCCACTATGGAGAACAGTATGGAGGTTCCTTAAAAAACTAAAAATAGAATTACCATAGGATCCAGCAATCCCACTCTTGGGCATATATCCAGAGCAAACCATAATTCAAAAAGACACATGCACCCCAATGTTCATTGCAGCACTATTTACAATAGCCAGGTCATGGAAGCAACTTAAATGCCCATTGACAGATGAGTGGATAAAGAAGATGTGGTACATATATACAATGGAATATTACTCAGCCTTAAAAAGGAATGAAATTGGGTCATTTACTGAGACGTGGATGCATCTAGAGACTGTCATACAGAGTGAAGTAAGTCAGAAAGAGAAAAACAGATATCGTATATTAACTCATGTATGTTGAACATAGAAAAATGGTACACATGAACTGGTTTGCAGGGCAGAAGTTGAGACACAGATGTAGAGAACAAACGTATGGACACCAAGCAATGAAAGCCCCGGGGTGGTGGGGGTGGTGTGATGAATTGGGCGATTGGGACTGACATGTATACACTCATGTGTATAAAACTGATGTGTAATAAGAACCTGCTGTATAAAAAAATAACTTAAATTAAATTAAAAAATTTTAAAAAAGGAAGTAAACCTGCTGTCACTCTCTAATCCTCATCCCCAAGAGACACATGACAAATAAAGTCCTTTGATGTTGAACTGTGCAGAGGGAGTAAAGAAAAGAAAAACTCTGTTTCCGGGTAGTTATAACCACATGCTGGCAGAAATTGTGAGTTTGTAACCCCAATTCACCTTACGTGGTTGGTCCAAAAAATCTTTATGCCGTGAATTGGTTTAAAGTCGTCCTGGACTGACTCTAAGTGCCCAGCAAATACAAAACCTCTCTGGAGGAAGGGACCATCATCTTAGGCATCAGAGAATCTCTGAAATATGAGCAGTTAGCATACTACCAAGCTCATCAGGAGATGAGACACCAGAAGCCAGATTCAGCAGAAAAACACCTACAGTGGCTTCAGGTATCCTTCGTTATCTAAATTCTTATTTTGAATTCCAGAAAACAAATAGATTGGATTTTATAGAATTCCTTCTCTGTACAAAATTTTGCCACATACTGCCTAAATTTAAGAACCTAATAGATTCGGATGACAAGATGGCATAAATCAATAAGCAAATGGCAGGCAACCTTTTATAAATGGGAAAAAGACTTTAACAGAGCCTACACAGACAGGGATATCCAAAGGCCAATAAACACATGAAAAAGTGTATACAGGAATACGCAAATTAACCCCACAACATGATACCACTATACAGTCCCAGAACGGCTAAACTGAAATAGAAAGACAGTATGTAAAGTATTGCTTAGCATGTGGATCGACTAGAAGTTTCACACACTGCCATGGAAGTATAAATTAATACACTCCATTTTGGAAGACTGTTTGCAGTATGTACCAAAGACAAAACTTATGACCTAGCAATTACATTCCCAGTTATTTCCTTAAGAGAAATGCATGCTTACGTTCCTAAAAGATGTGTACAAGAATGTGTATTACTATCTGTAATAGCCCCAATTAGAAATAACTCAAATGTCTACCTACAATGGAATGGATTAACCTATTGTGATAAATTCATACTGTGGAACACTACACACTACAACACTGAGAGTAAGCAAAATATAGCTATCTGAACAACATGGATGAATTTCATAAGCATAACGCTGAATGAAAAAAAAGCCAAGTACATACTGTGTGATTTTTTTTCCTATTTCAATAAAGTTCAAAAGCAGACAAAATTAATACATGATATTAGTACCTGTTGTGGGTGAGGATGGTAGCTATAATGGGATCTTTAGAGGCCTGAGATTCTGGTGGTATTCTGTTCTTGATTTGGGTGCTGGTTACTTAATATGTTTAATTTGTCTACTTATAATTTCTATACTTTTCTGTATGTATATTATAATTTAATAAAAAGTAAATTGGGAGATATACCAAATTGATCAATAAATCAAGTGCAATCCCAGTAAAACTCCCGGCAGTTTTTTTGTTTGTTTTTGGTGTAAATTGGCAAGCTTATTTTAAATTTTATACAGAAACACAAAGCACTAAGATTAGCAGGGTCCACTTGAAAAAGAATTAGGTAGAAGAATTAGTGTACCAGGTACTGTAAAACTACAGTAACTAAGACAACAGGCCAATGGAATAGTATAGAGAGACTAGAAAAAGACACAAATTTGGAAACCTGATATGTGACAGATATAATATTTAATACCAATGAGGAAATGATGAATTTTTTGATTAAAAGTTCAACTGGAGACAATTGGTTATTTATATGGTAAAAAAATATAAAATTGAATATCTACATCACACCATACACAAAATAAATTATAGGTGGATTAACACCCAAGAGTGAAGGTAAAACTATAAAGCTTTTATAAAATAATGTGGAAAAATATTTCATGATTCCATGTTAGGAAAAAAATTTTCAATCAGGACATAAAAAGTTTAACCATAAAAGAAAAGCTTAATAAATTAGATTCCAATAAATAAAAGCTTCTGTTCATTAAAAGTCACCATAGAGAGACTGAAAAGACAGATTACAGAATGGGAAAATATTTTTGCAACACATATAACTAACAAAGTAACAGTAGATAGGACATCTACAAATCAATAAGAAAAAAAAGACATTATATGATAAACCTAGGCAAAAGACTTGAACAGAAGTTTTATAAAAAGAGAACTTCCAAACCAATAAATCTATGAAAAGGTGTACAACATCATTAATAAAAAGGAAAACACATTAAAACCTCAGTGAGAAAGCAGCTGCATAGCACAGGGAGATCAGCTCCGTGCTTTGTGACCACCTAGAGGGGTGGGATAGGGAGGGTGGGAGGGAGGGAGACGCAAGAGGGAAGAGATATGGGAACATATGTATATGTATAACTGATTCACTTTGTTATAAAGCAGAAACTAACACACCATTGTAAAGCAATTATACTCCAATAAAGATGTAAAACCTCAGTGAGATACCATTAAAAGTTACCAGAATGGCTAAAATTAAAAGTCCAGAAATACCAGTAGAGCAATGCTACCAAACAACGCTGGTGGTATTGTAAATTGGAAAACAATTTTTTTATAATATAATAAAATAAAGAGGCACATACCCTAAAATCCCAAAATTCCACTCCTAGGTATTAGACATACTCTTTTACCTGTCTGACATAATACATGATAAAATAGCCAAAGCAGCATTGTTTGTAATAAACAAATCGGGAAACAACCTAAATGTTCATTGGCAGCATATGATATATTCATACAATAGAACATTATTCGGCAATAGTATCATATGAACTGCAGCCACACAAACAGTGAGGTGAGTCTCAAACATAATACGTAGTGGATGCTGCCCACATCCCTTTTTCCAGGCCAGGGCACCCACTCCTCAGCCCCTATGAGTATTGGCTGCTAATGGTTCACAGGTGGCCCCTGCTCTAGAAAATTGCCCGACCTGAAGGCCACCCCCAGTATACCCAGGCCAAAGATTGCTTATGACACGTGGTACCAACATAGTGGTGCTTTCCAGGCTCCAGAGTCCCTTGGGGATCAGGCTGAAGCTGAGACCTCATCCTTGCTTAGCTCTTGTCCCTGCTCTCTCCCTGTGTCCTTTACCACCTTTTTCTTGAGGGCACGAGCTCCACAAATCACACACACCTGAATCCCTGTATCTCCTCTGCATGGGAGGAGTCTGATCTGAGACAGTGCTAAGTGAGGGAGAAAGACACAAAAGAGTACATGTGTTATGATACACATTTAGGTGGTAAAATGAAGAAAAGTGAAGACATGGTTATCCTAACATCAGGATAGTGTTCACCTCTGGTTCTGTTTCTTGACCTGCATGGCGTTTTCTTGAATGTTCACTTTATAACTATTATTTAAACAGTATATGCACGTTTTATGCACCATTTAATATGATACAAAAAAGTTAACATTTCCAAGTAATTGGAAAGTTTTTTTGGTTTCCACTTAAATAAAAATGTGTTTCCTAACCAGAGAAGATGAAATGTTCGATTTCTGCCTTCTTACATTTGTTGAGATTTCCCTTGTAGCCTAGTATAACATCAAGGCATATAACTGTTTCATGTATCGTATTTATCAACAAAGTATGCTATGGATTTGTGTACAATTTGTATATCCATTAATTTAATAGTCATGACTGCATTAGTTATCTATGACTGCAGAAAAAATTACCCCCAAATTTAGTGACTTAAAACAACGTTTCTCTTACGGTTTCTGGGTGATTTTGAGCGCTGCTTAGCTGGGTCCTCTGGGTCTCTCTCAAGGTAGCAGCAGAGGCATTGGCGGGGGCTGCAGCCATCTCAAGGCCGGATTCGGAAGTTTCCACTTCCAAGAAGGTTCATGCAGCTGTAGGAGGATTCAGTTCCTCGTGGGTTGTTGCACTGAGGCCTCCAGCTCTGGACAGGCTGTTGGCTAGGGTTCTCCCTCAGTTTTTTGCCCATGTGAGCCTCTCACAGCATGGCAGCTGGTTTCCATCAGAGCAAGCATGTGAGGCAGAAGCCACAGTCTTTTCTGTTACCAAAGCTGGAGTGTAATATCTCAGATGTTTTTTGCTGTATTCCACTTCTTAGGAGCAAGTCTCTAGGTCCCCTCAACTGGAGGGGAAGAGATTTCACTAAGGCATGAATCCCAGGAGACAGGAATCACTGGCAGCTCTGTTAGACGCTGCCTGTTACAATGATATATCTCACCAGCCGACTTCTCTGCTGCTTTGGTGAATCGCTATTATCAAATAAATAAAATCCTGACTCATACTTATCCTGGCTCGCAGTATACAGAGTTTGCATGCACAAAGCAGCTGATCACAAATGAATAGCTAACAGACAGAGGATCCGTCCTTATTGTCACCAGTAAAGCCTCCTGGCATCCCCAGGAAAAATAAGATGGAATCCAGGTGATAAGGTCTAACTTCTTCTTTTGTGCTTAGTCTAGTTTCCCGGCCTATAAGGAACCATATGCAGAGGCCTTGCACCTACCACGTCGGATTAGTTACCAGCACAAAACCCATGCACCTGAATGCTCTGTGTCTCACTGGGCAGTGCAGAAGCGCTGCACACGACACAATTCGAGATGGCAGGGCTTCCCTCGTGGCGCAGTGGTTGAGAGTCCGCCTGCCGATGCAGGGGACACGGGTGCGTGCCCCGGTCCGGGAAGATCCCACATGCCGCGGAGCGGCTGGGCCCGTGAGCCATGGCCGCTGAGCCTGCGCGTCCGGAGCCTGTGCTCCACAACGGGAGAGGCCAGAACAGTGAGAGGCCCGCGTACCGCAAAAAAAAAAAAAAAAAAGATGTTAGTAGCGGGCCGTGTGCAGAGACGCTGCCCGAGGCACTGCAGTCTGGAGCCTAAGAAGCACACCTGCCTAAGCCCCTGGAGAACTCGCCCCTCCCCCCCTGTCAAGAGCCGGATAAAGAAGCTCCGCCCACAGCCTATCCAGGAGAGCACATGCTCTAGAATGGGAGCTCGCACCTCTCAGTTCTTCCATCAAAGAATAAAGGTTTCCTGTGCTTCTGAACCAAGTTTGGTCTCGTTCTATTGGCTCCAGTGATATGGGTCAGGAGGACCCTTATTGGGGTCTGACTCAAAAGGGTGGTAACAGTATGATTTTGACTATGGGGTTCATGTTTGAAACACTGTCCTTTTTCTCTGCCCGCACATACATAAGGACTGTAACTTTTGCAGTCGTCCAAGCCTCTTGTTGAGCATGGGTTTGAGCTACTCTGGAGGACCACAGTATGCCTTTCTGCAGGTCTTTCTAAGGCCCCACCAAAGTGAACTACAGGACTATATCATAGTCTATGCTTAAAAATGGACCATGCTAAATATACTCTGCCTATTGAATAAAAATCCATCTGAGTTTTGAATGATGTGATAACAGAAATAGAAATGTATTTAAACAGAGGTCTTTTTACCATTTGATCTATCTTTGATTTCTGGTGGGGCATGAAAATCAGCAATGACTAGTGATTTTTCAATTTCTCCTGTTTCTAGTGTTTTTTCGTTTGTACTTTTGACATGTTTGGTAAAAATGAGTCAAGGCTGTAAGGTATTCACTACTGATTGTATCAGCCACAGGTGAACTTTTTAACCATTTAACCAATTAAAGCTTACCCAAAATTCTACTTTGCCTGATATTACTACTTGTTTCCATTTGAAGGATAGCTCTTTGGTCCCATTTTAGTTTTGGGGGGAGGTCATTTTATTTTGGATGTGTCAATCATAACGAGTAAATCATTGCACTTTTTCTTTTTAACATAATTGAGAACTCTGAGTGATTTTTAAATTGGGGGAATTAAAGAAGTCTTCCCAATTCATAATGAATTGTGCTGTGTGGCACTTACTGTTTCCATATCCTATTTTGTACCAATAAGAAATTGATGTCAGCAAACTATCAACTTCATTGTTTGTCCAGGTGTCTATATAATGCACTACTAGGCTAATCTTGAATGTCAGTTATCTTTGATTTGGGGCCTTGCTTTTAGATCTTTGCCCCATACTGCAGCACTTGGTAACATTTGCCCTAAATTGTATTATTTTTATATTCTAATTTGTCCTGGGTTTCTGATTGGTTAGTAAGAGGTTTCTATGAATTAAGAATCATTATAAAGCCCTATGAGCTTGACTAAAAGTATACTTTCTTATAAGATTTGACTTTATGCTTTATTATTCTCACTTGTGTCAGGATTTAAGTAGCAAAAAGTAAAAAACAAAAAAACAACCAAGTTCATTTCTTCTTCTCTTTGTATTTGATTTCATTTACTCTGTAACCAGAGCATGGATGGATTCATTGCAAATATTTTTAAGACTGGACTGACTCCTGAGTACATGGAGGTTTTTTTTTTTAACTGTCTGGCAGATTGAAATTTTTACCTTTCTGATATCAGGTGAGATCTGCTGATTTGTTTCAACAAGTCAGGCAATTGTGGAGAAGCAGGGAAAGCAAACCCTAATTACATAACACTCCTCACCTGTAGGCTCAGCTTTCCTCCACCTAGAGGCCATACTGGGAATACCCAGACCGGCAATCCCAGCCTCACTCCTGAGAGGAATTACAAGAGAAGAGGCCAAACTCTCTTTGCCAGTATGACAAAGTTGTCTTTACAATTTTTAAATTGCCTAATAAACTTTTCATACTGTTAATTTTGTTAATTATGAATTTCGAGGTCCTGGATAAAACTGAAACATGTTAATTTCCACAATGTCTATGACAGTAGGAAAAATATGGAGCAAAAATATTTTCTCCTGCATTTTATTATTTTCTCCTTTGGGTAACCTAAGAAAAAAGTCCTTATAAGCTGAAGTAAGAACATTCCTCTCAGATACAGCAGAATCTCTGACCAAGTTATAGCAGCCTCTTATCGAGTATACTTATGTTTTCGGGAAATCATGGGAGAGAGAACCTTTTAGTCAATATATATTATAATCTATTTTTGCCCTTCCACAGTTCATGTCATTGTGGGAAAAGGCAAAAAAAAAAAAAAAAAAGGTGAATATCTAGTCCTCAAATATTTTGAAGTCTGGAAAAGAAGATGAAACATAAAATATATTTCCAAAAATTTATAAAAAGGTCAAATTACAAAAGTTTAAAAATAACTTTACATATTTTAATGGACATTTCTATTCTATATCGAGCTAAGTTATATAATTAGTCCCCTAATGAAAGCTCACCTTTAGACATATCTCTGGTAATGTTATTCTGTGATGAATGCCCTTTAGTTGGCTTTCTTTCACAACAGAACAACTGTCAGGCTTAGGCCCAATAAGCATCTGCATGAGGATGAAGAAGCAGCATGTCTGGGGGAGCATCTTTCCCTACATGGGCCAAAGGTTCCTCACTGCCATTAGTACTATGAGCATGTGAAACAATGATCCGTGATGGCTGCCTGTATGGAAATATTGTTAACTGCCTTGAGATCATTACAGATAAAATGCTTTGGGGAGTTTGGTGTCAGTGATTACCTGCAACTAAAAAGATCTGAGAATCAGAGTTCAGAGAAACATGATGAATGGAGTCTTTTGCATATTTTTTGGTCTTTTGGCTGGTATTTTCTTTTCTGGTGGAGCAGCGGATCCACTAGGTGGATCATCCTAGTGGTTTTATTTGTGGGATCCTTTCTCTCCCCTAAAGCTTCAGGAGTACCTAGCCCAGTCAGCCTTTGATAGACTTCTGGAACTAAATCAACAGTCCTAATCATTGGCCCTTTATTAACATGGCTGGATAGTATATAATTAAAATCCATAGATGACCCAGAAACTTCATTAGAGTGATAACTGCAATCTTTTGTCTAGGTATACTGGGAATGTCAGGAAAAAAAGAAAAAGAAAAAGAGACTTTTTTCAGAATTTTTCCCTTCCCTAACTTGTTCCTGAGTATATTGAAAGAAGAATAAAGGCACAACTGAGTCATAAGTTGGAATCCTTGCCATCAGCTCTACCTACTAAAAAGCTGTGCAACTTACCTCTCCCTGGCACAGCTTGAATTCAGCTCCTTCTCACCTCTTTCCCTCCCTGGCAGCAGGGTACTCCTGGGCCTGCATATTTGGCATTTTTGTGCCTCCTCCCAGTAGAAAGATCATCAAAGGGGGCCCTTTCTTCTGAGCCGATGCACTCCATTTCCAGGCAAGCAGCCAGGCAAGTGAGTCCCACTCTCTTCCTTAACCAGCACCCTGGTCTAGTGCACGGACTGCACAACCACATGAGGCCTCCCACCTGACCATCCACAATCCATACCACCAGCATGACCTTCCTCAAACTCCATTCTGACTGCACCCTGGCTTCAAAGTCTCCAGCGTGTATACGGGCCCCACGAGAGCTCCAAACCTCCACCCCTGCACCAAACACCGCTGATGGTGGGAAACTTGCCTCTCTTTTCAGCTTCTTTTCCTGCCACCTCTGCTCGTAATTCCCAAGCTTCTGCCAAATGAAGCTACTAACTAAGCCTGGACATGCCACACTCCTTTATTCCTGCATGGCTTTGCACATACTGGTCCTTTAGACGTGAAAGATTTCCCTTCGTGCCTTTCCCCCTTGTCTCCTCAGTCCATTTCTATTCATTCTTTTAAAAAAAGAATTCCACATAAAAGAAATTTTGATGTATTATTTTAAAACTTGGAAAATATGAAGAATTGTGGGAAAAACTGTCCATAAAAAAGATAACTGTGGGGCTTCCCTGGTGGTGCAGTGGTTGAGAGTCCGCCTGCCAATGCAGGGGACACGGGTTCGTGCCCCGGTCCGGGAAGATCCCACATGCCGCAGACGGCTGGGCCCGTGAGCCATGGCCGCTGAGCCTGCGCGTCCGGAGCCTGTGGTCCGCAATGGGAGAGGCCACAACAGTGAGAGGCCCGCGTACCACAAAAAAAAAAAAAAAAAGAAAGAAAAGAAAAAAGATAACTGTGGTTCACACTTTGATTCTTTGGTTTATTTTTTCAAGGTATTTTATATGCATATTTAATTATGGATCATACCTTAAAATGCATTGTATCATGCTTTTTTTTTTACCTCGTATTACACTGTAAGCTTTCTTCTCAATTTTTTTTTTTTTTTTTTTTTTTTTTTTTTTTTTTTTTGCTGTACGCGGGCCTCTCACTGCTGTGGCCTCTCCCGTTGCGGAGCACAGGCTCCGGACACACAGGCTCCGCGGCCATGGCTCGCGGGCCCAGCCGCTCCGCGGCATGTGGGATCTTCCGGGATCGGGGCACGAACCCGTGTCCCCTGCATCGGCAGGCGGACTCTCAACCACTGCGCCACCAGGGAAGCCCCTCAATTTTTATAAATTATTTGAAAACGTCTTTTTTTAATGGCTACGTAATTTTCATATATGTTTGTGTGTGTATCTATATTATACCTGAGGAGTTTGTTTAACCCGTTTCGGTCAGGTAGATGATTTCCTTTTCATCTTTTTGCTATTATAAATAATGCTACAAAGAAGAGTTTTGCACATAACTGTGACAGCCCCTCTGGAAGAGAATTCTAGAGTGGAGTCACTGGAATGGTAGAAAAGAACACTTGTAGGCTCTTGATATGCAGTGTCAGGTTGCTATCAAAAAAAGGTGGACAAATTTACAAACTCACCAGGGGAGCACAAGTGTTCCTTTTATTTACTAACAGCCTTTCTGTTATTGACAGTCATAATTATTTTTGTGTGTGGTCCTTGATAATTTGATTTTAATTTAGCATTTCTTTGATTAGACAGGAATCTTTTCTACATTTATTAACCACATGTATTTCCTCTTATGTAGACTATTTTAGTCCTTTCTTTAGTTTTCAACTGGAGTCAAAATTCCTACTCATCTTCAATATTTCACTTAAGCATCTTCTCACTGTGAAGTTCTGATAAACCTACACAACACCCTTAGTTCAGGTTTCCTCTTCTGTAATGGGACTGTGTGTGCACATTTATTACTGGGATTTCCACACTCTATTGTAACTGTTTACATGCTTGTCTCCCCCACTGGACAATGAGCAAATCATGCGCCAGAACTAAGTCTTACGTTTTTTTTTTTTTTGCGGTACGCGGGCCTCTCACTGTTGTGGCCTCTCCCGTTGCGAAGCACAGGCTCCGGACGCACAGGCTCAGTGGCCATGGCTCACGGGCCCAGCCACTCCACGGCACGTGGGATCTTCCCGGACCGGGGTACAAACCCGTGCCCCCTGCATCGGCAGGCGGACTCTCAACCACTGCGCCACCAGGGAAGCCCAAGTCTTATGTATTTTTTTCCTCAGCACCTAACTAATTGCCTGACCCAAGGTATGTGTCAATTAAAACTTATTTAATGTTTAATGATCTAATGAGTAAATCAATGAAGATCATTGAAGAGTTGACTTTTAACGTAACATGGATTTCATCTAGATGTTATATCTACATTCTGTGTTAAACAGCACTACTAACTCCTTGGATAAACCTGTGCAAACTTGTTTAAAGGAATACATATGCTAATAGAACAGCCTATAAAAATCCTCACTATTAAACTGCTAGAGAATGAAAGACTGCTGGTAGCCCTTTACTCAAAACAACAAAACAAAACAAAATAAAAAAACTAAACCCTTTTATTTCACTTGAAGAAAGTAATTTTCTTTGCAAAATATCATAAAGTTATGTTTATTGACGTATCCGGGAACTTTTCAAATGATCTTGACAATGATCATAACACACCTTCCAAAAGGAGAGGATGAAACAAATGCACTTCCTCTGACAATGAAACACATACAGGTACTTACAAATTAAATATACAAACGAGAGTTAAACTTGAAAACAAGTGCATTTTTCATCACATCATACTCTCAGATTATAATTCCTGTATGCCTAATTTGGCCATTTCACAGTTTTGCTACACACAAAAATTACACATATATTTCCAGGTTAATACCACCTCTGAGATAAACCAGAGGTGAAAAAATGGGGCTGCTCCTAAGCTGAAAATAAGGCAAATACTTTGATCTTTGGAAGGGATGGCTGAATGGGGGTCTCAGGCTATTCAGATGTAGCCGGCTGTCCAGCTCAGAGTCTGAGTTAGTCAGGTACACCACAGATGCTGAAACCCCCCTGATGCCCCCATGAAAAAACTTTCATCTTTTACCCAAGGTGAAAGTTCTTCCCTGCAGGCTGGGTCTACAGTCTCTTGCTTAGTTTACCAGCTGCGGCTGTGTTTTTCCCACTTTTCCCTTTTGGTCATAGTGTTGCTAACGTTTGTAAACATTATGTACAATTAAAGTGCTTGGTGGTGCTCCATCTGAGCCATATTCTGCTCCAGATTGAAAGCGTATCTCTCAGGAACCTCAATAAGGTCTTACTGTCTCCACCAAGGGCAGAATATGGCTTTAACATGTAGATGTTAAGGTCATTGCCACTGCTCTCAGCTGAGGCTGACTGAGTCCCGGGTGAGCTTGTCTCTGTGCTGAATGCCCGGCTGTGTCACAGCCATGCTTAGTAAACACGCTCTCTGGGAAGTCCTACATCCCTGTCTTCCAAAGACCATAAATCCCTCCCCACCAAAGAATCCATTATTTTGATAAACCTACAAAATGGAGCTTCCAAAAACTGAAACAACATTTTGTAGCCCACTCCAAATTTTCATGCCTACTGACACCCCTACCTCAACACACAAGAAACTGGACTTCAAAGGGTAAAAAGAACTTTTTCTTCTCTAGGGTGTAGACCATAGTCACATCTTGCCTTTCATTTACTTATTTACAGCTTCGCCTCTTCACACAAGGTGGTGAGCGTTTTCCCAGAGGGTGGCTGGGGAAGGACCCTCCAAACGCCTCACCTAGTTATATTTTCTACCACCCTTTTCAGAGGAGCATCTATAATTCAGGCTATACTTGTATCAGTTGGCAAAGGAAAGAATTAAACAGGGGCAATTGTGATGCAAAATAAACAAATCAGGTTCCACTAGAAATAAAGAGGGTAAGAAACTTTAAGAACACCTATCACATAATTGTAAACTGTGTTGTTTCTACTGAATTTAAATAAAGACCCAGAGGTCTCAAGACCGCCTTAAAAAATTAGGGACACCAAGTACAAACAATGGAACAATTACTATCATTGCTTTAAGACTTTTAACATTGTTTACAATATATGAAATTGTAGTTGCTATTATACTCAAAATGAAAAACCCCACTGAACTCTTTCATGAATATAGAGTGACAACACATTATTAAGATCGATCGAGGGCTTTCCTGGTGGCGCAGTGGTTGAGAGACCGCCTGCCGATGCAGGGGACACGGGTTCGTGCCCCGGTCCGGGAAGACCCCACATGCCGCGGAGCGGCTGGGCCCGTGAGCCATGGCCGCTGAGCCTGCGCGTCCTGAGCCTGTGCTCCGCAATGGGAGAGGCCACAACTGTGAGGGGCCCGCATACCGCAAAAAAAAAAAAAAAAAAAGATTGATCGAATAGTTTTGAAAATACATTTAGATGTTTTGTTATGGGACATAGCTTTTCTTTTTTTTTTCTTTTTTTTGCGCTATGCGGGCCTCTCACTGTTGTGGCCTCGCCCGTTGCGGACCACAGGCTCCGGACGCGCAGGCTCAGCGGCCATGGCTCACGGGCCCAGCCGCTCCACGGCACGTGGGATCTTCCCGGACCGGGGCACGAACCCGTGTCCCCTGCATCGGCAGGCAGACTCGCAACCACTGCGCCACCAGGGAAGCCCTAGGACATAGCTTTTAAGGATGTAACTTGTAAGATTTTTTTTTTTTTTTTGCAGTACGCGGGCCTCTCACTGTTGTGGCCTCTCCCGTTGCGGAGCACAGGCTCCGGACGCACAGGCTCAGCGGCCATGGCTCACGGGCCCAGCCGCTCCGCGGCACGTGGGATCCTCCCGGACCGGGGCACGAACCCATATCCCTTGCATCAGCAGGTGGACTCTCAACCACTGCGCCACCAGGGAAGCCCTGTAAGATTTTTTTGATCATGGTTCTTTGCCAGAAAATGTGATATATTCCTGAGTTTACGAGAGAGGTTAACACACTGTCACAGGCTGGATTCCATGTTAGTTCCGCAAGAATTGCTGTGCCAGTTCCTATACATAAGAGGCCTTATGAAAATCTTGTGAAAAAACATCCGAAATACTGATGTTCTGAAAATGATGAAAATCCAAGGGTCCACAATGGAGATCACAGAGAGAAAGCGTAAGGCTCGGAGGTCTTCAATTTCTTCAGCAGTTCCATTTTTCTCGTGAACAGCTTTAAACGCTCCATAGTAAGCACGATACTGTTTTAAAGGAAAATATTCAATTAGGATAGTGGAAGGTCGATGGCTGCAACAAATTCACTTACTTCACTTAGGAAACATTACTTTTCCGTAAGAGTATGGCAGCTTGGCTCGAGTATTCATTTGGGTAAATTTATAAGCAGCTAAGGCCACCACAGTGGATGGGTGCAAGTGAGAAGCCAGGGAGGTGCAGGGCCGACCTGGGAGGCTCAGTGGAAGCCTGGTCCTCCTGGGAGCCCCTGGCTAAGTCCCTGGAGCTGGTCCACCTGTGGTGAGTGTGGCAGGGCTAGAGTTGCCCGCTCCCTGCCTAGCGGTGTAGAGGAAGAGCTGAAGTGGGACAAATCTAGTCTACTGAGTCGTTTACAGAGTCACCGCACTCCCATAGATACTGATTCTCTTCCCTTTTTCCTCTGCCTCCTTCCTGTCCTCGATTCTTAGTTAGCCCAGAAATAAGCCACTCTTGTGAAATGTCACATGTGTGGAGACACCAATGAAACAGAAACTTGTTTTTTCTTTCTCTGAATTTTTTTTATTGAAGTATAGCTGATTTGCAATGTTTTAGGTGTACAGCATATATATGTATATGTATATACATATAAATGTATTTTTTTTCTTTTTCAGATTCTTTTCCAATATAGGTTATTACAAGATATACAGTTCCTTGTGCTATACAGTAGGTCCTTGTCTATCTATTTTATATATAGCAGTGTGTATCTGTTAATCCCAAATCCCTTATTTATCCCTGCCCCCGATTTCTCTTTTGATAGCCATAAGTTTGTTTTCTATGTCTGTGAGTCCATCTGAAACAGAAACGTTTAATCAACGTGAAGAGACAGGACATATTCCAGTGGAAAGACAGGAGACAACTTGTGTAAATTACTCATTTTTAGCACAGATGCTTATCATTCTGTGGTTGTCATCCTCTTTTCAGACTAGGAAGAAAAAAGAAACATACACAGAGCGATAAGCCTACTTACCTGTGCCCAGCCACTCCTGTATTGTCTTGCTCTTCTTTGAGCTCTCTGGCCTCTTGGGAGCCCTGCAAACTGCTTCACCCCTTTCCTGCCATTCAGCCGACACTGCTGTCTAGACCAGCGCTACAACTGTCTCCCACTCAGTTGGAGGCCAGCCACTTTTTCTCAGTGCTCTTACATCGCCCATGCTCATTGAGATTCTAAATCCATAATGGGACAAAATGGACTCTAATGGTACAGAAAATATGCACACTCAACATTAATGGGAGGGGATATGAATAAGTACACAGACCAGACCCATTCAACGCAATCAGGGATATGAGAAGATGTATGTTCTCATAATTGTTTCCTTACCTTTTTATTCTCTTTTCTGTAGGCTCAGATACTTCCATCTAGTGCACTTAGGAAGACGGAGTTTATCTGGAAGCCCTCTCCCATCATCACTGCTTAATAACACTAAGAGTAATAATAATGGCTAACGTCCACACAGAGCTTCATATTCTCAGGCACCGTTCTAAGTGTTTTACTTTTAAAAGTTTGTTTCATCCTTACGAAAGTCCTGTGAAGTAAGTATGTTCATTATCTCCATTTTACAGATGTGGAAATTGATTACATGCCCAAATCCTACCTTCTTTCCAGGTTGACCTAAAACATTACCCCCAACACGAAGCCTCTGGTGATGGTTAAGGTGGTGGTTAAGCTCATCAGCTTTGGAGTCCGACCATCCAGGTTAGATAGAATCGCCTCACTGGCTGTGTTACTTCAGGCAAGTTACTCTGTTTCCTCATCTATACAATGGGGATAATTGCACCTTTCTTTCAGGATTGTTATGAAATTTGCATGAGATAGTATGAGTACAACCATGAGAACAGGTCCTTGCATTAAGAATAATTCAATAATTAGCTAGTATTATTATTTTATCAATTAGGAGTCAATCCTTTCCTTTTCTAACTCCTTTCCGGCCCTAGTCACTCCCTCTCACCCCCAGTATTATAGCTGCGGGCAGATGTGATGTTTTTCTCATTTTATATCCCCACAATGAATTACAGTGCCTGGAATGTTGTAGGTTCCAGATCTGAGATGAATGAATAAATGGATGACAACAGGCTACACACTTGAGTTGACTGAAAAAGCAAACACTTTATATGACTTTAATCTTTATATTTGCTCCTTTCTCCTCAAAGTGGAGTGCAGCAAGATATAATTCTTACTATTTGAGAATGCTTGATTAGTTGGGATCTGGGTAACTGAATGATGTTTATATAATTAAGACAAACTTTATTTCTGTACACTATTTATCCATATCAATTCTATTGCATATTATTAGGTTATCTGCACTTTCAAGTCACCTGATTTGTATTAGAAATGTAATATTCTACAAACGGCCTTTTATTTATTTTTTGAGTTTACTAAAAATATGACAAATTTATTCCCTTGTGACAGTGATCAAAGTACATATTCTATTAATTCTCACAAGACATCCGTTTGAACACAATCTAGACTTTCGAAAAATCCTCTGATGATCAATGGTATTCCCTAGAATATACTTTATAAACTGCTCCTCTAACAGAGGGCTTGAATACGGAATACCCTCAGAATATACAACTGGTTTGTTCAACGCGTGTAGGTCATTACACAAAGAGAACTGGTGTGAGAAGAGCGCCCTCTGTTGAAATTAGGGGTCCACAAAAAAATGTTGCTGTTGCCGGTTCTCTGGCGACAGCTTGGCTGGACATCCCTGCTTAGGACATCAACATTGATTCCAACGCCCTCTCCCATTCAGTTCATCCATCACCACACCCTAGACCTCACCCTCTGCTCTAGCTCTTTAAATCCACTTCTTACCCTTTTCCCTGGGCCAGTCTCTTGCTACCATCCCTTACACAACTTTAACAGCCTCCTATGGATGGCGCATCCCACCCATTCTTTCTGCTCAACAAAATGAAACACACACACACACACACACACACACACACACACACACACACACACAAGAGTTATCTCAATGCATGCAGGAGGTCCTCTAACCACTTCTCTGACTCCATGGATTCTGATATATGCGATTGCACAAGCTTGTGCATACCTTTACCTGGCTTCTAAACCTTTCAACTACTATGTTGAATCTCTTCATGAAAACCCTCTTTCAGCCATTCCTGCTCCCCGACGAACCTCCAAAACACTGTGGTTTTCTAAGGTAAAAATAATTTTGATGAAAATACTTTGTATACATTAAAGAACGTGCTGCAAACTGCCACTAAAGTTCCTCCCATATTCTCTATACTTTCTTTTTACCGTATCAAATTGGAAATATGAGAATTCAATCTAAACATCTTGCTCTAATCCAGCATTATAACAAACTTAATTAAAAAATCATATTCCAACAAACTTTTCACTGGCTTAATGAAATATGATATTTATGTGATGAGCAAGATTTTTTTTTTTAAGTTTACCCACCTTCACATACAGCCTTATTTTTTCCAATCACTAAATCCTTTCCTTAGAAAAGTGATTTTCAAAGAACGGGCATCTTTAATACTCTTTCCGTGTGTCTATGTGGTCAAAACTATTTTCATAAAAAGATGTTACTTGTCTTTTTTCACTTTCATCCTCTCATAAGTGTACAGTGAGTTTCACAGAAGCTGCCTGATATGTAATGAATGACATCATCACTCCCATAGCTAATGGAATATGTGCTGTGTACTCTTGCATTTTCTAGACCTTTCTAAGGTAATAGGATATACATATGTGCATTTTCAGAGATTGTTCTCAGTGTTTCTGTGCTCTTAACATGCTTTTTCCCATGTTATCTGCTAATATTACTATACTTTATTATCATTCATTAAATAATTTTGAAATCTCAAACTTCTCTTTCACCTATGCAAAAACACAAGCAATAAGTACATTGTAACTTGTTTTACAATAATATCTAAAATTTTTCTTATTTTTAATTTCTAATATTGTAAATACTAATAGATATAATCCACATAAATAAAACATCTTTGGGTCCTTAATAATTTTTAAGAGTGAAAAGAGGGTCGTTAGACTAGAACAAGTTTGAGAACCACTGCCTTAAAATATTATACTATCTTCGGAGGTCATATTTCTTAATTAATTTTCTATGTCTAGCAGGCAATTATAATAAATGGAAGTTATAATTAGTAATACTAATTTTTGAGGCCACCAGGCACCTGGTTAGTGTGTATTTATGTATGTATGTGTATATATATATATATATATATATATATATATGTATATATAACATTTCAAATCCTCATAACTATCTTACAGAGCAAGAATAGTTATCCTCATCACAGATGAGGAAACTGAGGTTAGAAAGGATAAGTAAGCGCTTTTATACTTAGTAAGTGATGAGACCTGATTCAAACCTATGTTAAAGCCCTTATCCTTTCTAGAAATGATACTTCCTGTGAAGAATGCTGTCTGCATTGCATGTCTTTGAAACTTTACAAGTTTTTTAGAAAATCATTTTCAAGTCCATTATTTCCTTCAATCCTCACAAGCCCCTGTGAGTTATTCAAATCTCCTTAGAGAGTCGTCAAGTGCAATGTTCTTTCCAATGTATTATGCTTTCTGCATTATTCTTACTAAAACATTCAAACTCAGGACATAATATCCAGGCATTTGGCTAATTTCTGCTTTTATCGCAGCACAGGTAAGTAAGGCTCTTATTTTAGAGCAAGGATCTGAAAACATATTCTGTAAAGGGCTGAAGAGCAAACATTTTAGGTTTTATGAGTCAAGAGGCAAATAGTGAATATTTAGTAGGTACTTACTAACAAGAGAGAAAACACATTTCTACAATTTTAATTGATGAAATTAAAAATGTAATAATAATTGAGTACAATTTTTGGTAATACATGTCTACTAAAAAGAAGAGTGAGTCTTTTTCTTGGAATCATATTTGACTTAGTTGGGGTTCAGAGTTCATGTGCCCTATCATCAAATTTATGGCAAATGTTTACTTATAAAAACTATTCTTGGGCCTCCCTGGTGGCGCAGTGGTTAAGAGTCCGCCTGCCGATGCAGGGGATACGGGTTCGTGCCCCGGTCTGGGAGGATCCCATATGCCGCGGAGCGGCTGGGCCCGTGAGCCATGGCCGCTGGGCCTGCGCGTCCGGAGCCTGTGCTCCGCAATGGGAGAGGCCACAACAGTGAGAGGCCCACATACCGCAAAAAAAAAAAAAAAAACAAAACAAAAAAAACTATTCTTAACTCCAGGGCTGCACTAAAACAGTGGGCAGGACATATTTGGCCTGTGGGCTGTGATTGCTAAGTCTTGCTTTAGAGTGTGGTTCTCAAAATGTGATCCCCACATCAGCAGGTGAAGAAGAGGCTGCTGAATTCTTCAAAAATGTCTGCATCAGAAACTCTGGAGAATGGGGCCCAGCCAGCTCTGCTTCTAAAAGCACTGCTGATGAGTCTGAGCGTGCTAAAGTTTGAAAACCACTGTTAAATATCTATACCTATATCTCTCTCTGTTTATATAGATATATATTTATTTATTTATCTTGGGGAGTTCTGATCCTAACCCAGAGAGCTCTTTGCCCAACACATTAAGGCCTTCATTTAAGGGAAAAATCACAGTATATTTCACTTTCATCCACCCTTGAAAGTAATGTCCAAAACTGCTACACTGCCATGAGAAACTTAACTTTCCTATTCACATAAGTCTCAGGACTCCAATGACACGGACTTGGTAAAGAATTTATTTAAATGTTGTTCATGTTGAACAAGTACACTGTGGGGTCTGGAGAGGGAGAGGAGCAAGGCTGAAAAAGGTTTCTCAAGCCTCAGCCATTCCTAGGTGTCTTGGCCTGGGTCACAAGAGGAAATACCTGCAAAATGAGGAAGTAATTCAATCTGCACCAACGTTAGTGATAAACCCAACATAATGGCTTTCATGTCACCTCGCTTGCCAAGATAGAAACAAAACCTGTCGAGACAGGTTATTAGAACGACACCACCAGCGGAAACGTTCCTACACATCTGCTAATCCAAACAGCCTCTCCGCCTCTGCAGCACAAGAAACGGCATCCGCCACTCCTCAAAGTTTACTCACGAGTTAAAAAAAACCTAAACCTATGCTTTTAGTCACTCACATGTGCAAATCACTTTGACAGGAGCACACCTTCCCTATTCCCTTTCCACACCAACACCGGGGAGAACTCCCAGATACCATTTGCCCATTTCTGATGCCACTAAAATCATGGGCAGGTGTAACGAAATAAAACCTCACGTAGCCATCGAGAAGTGGTAAAGGACTCGTATTGCCAAGGTCCGCTCCTCAAAGTCCTGAGGTGCATAAATAACCCTGAGATCTTCGCAGAGGAAAGCAGGGAGGAGGGGGTTCTGCTAACTGGAGAGGTTCTGCGGGGCTAAGGGGACACCATCCGGCTCCGGCTTTCCCTACCTTTCTGTGGCTTTACCTCTTTTGGCTCAACAAATTGGGTTCTATCTCCTGGGGGCTGTGGAGGGAACCTGATCCGGGGAACGCAGCAACACACCCTCCTGGCTCAGGGCGCATCTCCTCTTGCACCGCGTCCAATGCGCCCCACCCTTCCCTCCTGGCAACTGCGGCCCGACGCGCTTCAGTCTCCCGCAGCCTGAGCGCCAAGCGACTCACAATTAAAGGCAGGGAGCACATGGTGAAGAGCACAGTCATGAGGGCTAACAGCAGGAGGTGATCCAGCTCCTCCAGGGGCTGCGCGGTCTCTTCCCTCTCGCCGGCGGCCAGCTCCGCTCGTTCCCTGGGGCCAGAGCGCGGGAGCCGCCGCAGCCGCAGGTGCATCGCGTAGAGGTTGCGCATGGCGCTCAGGTTGCACAGCCCGATGGCGAGGACCAGCAGCAGCATGAGGCTGGCGTAGAGCACCGAGTAGCTCAGCACCGACAGCGAGCGTTCCTCGTGGACCATTTGGATGAAGCACCAGGTGCCGGGGCAGTACTGCACGAACTTCCCGAAGCCCGCGAAGGGCAGCGAGCAGAAAGCGAGGCAGAAGGCGCCCACGACAGGCGCCACCAGTGCGCCCCGGCGCGGGGTGATGTATCGTCGGTAGAAGAAGGGATGCCCCAGGGAGAGCCAGCACTCCAGGGCCATGGCCAGCAGCTGCAGCGTCGAGGCAAGCCCGAAGAAGGACATGAAGAAGGCGAAGGCTTGGCACAGCGAGCTGCCGGATGCGGGCTCCAGGCCCCTCAGGCTCCGGTTCTGCGCGTAGGCGGACAGCACGAAGGGGCTCACGAGGGACTTGCCCAGCAGGTCGGTGACCGTCAGGCCGCACACCAGCACGTAGAAGACGGAGGGCGGCGGGCGCGGCGAGCGCCGCGGGCACGACCGCAGCCCCGAGCGCGCCAGCAGCCCCAGGGCTAGCAGGTTGCCCAGGAGGCCCGTGCTGAAGAGCACCCCGCCCATCGTCGCTGAGTTTCCCTTCTCCACCGACGTGGTGTTGCAGCAGCGGTAGAACAGCGGCCTCATGGCGGGAGGCGCGGCGAGCCAGAGCGGAGGCTGCGGGAGCGCTGGGGCCACGGCGTCTCGGTGCAGAGGAGCGCCCCAGGCCGCCCCGCGCCCGGCTCCGCCGGAGAGGCTGAGACGCCAAGAAAGCTCCGCGGACGGCGGTCTGTTCCCCACCGCAGGCGCCTCTTATCTCAACTCTCGGGTCACACCCCGCCCCTCGGGGCGGGACGCACGGCCGGCTGCGCAGCCCGCGCTGGTTTCTCAGAGACCCCCGGCAGCGGAGTGAAGAGCTCCGCCCCGACGCGCCGGGTCCTGAGGAGAGACAGATCCTCAAGCCCAGAGTCGGAAGAAGGGAGGGAGGAAGGAAGGAAGGGAGGGAAGGAGGGAGGGAGGGAGGGAGGAAGGAAGGAAGGGGGAAAGTAGGCAGACTCCCAGCATCCAAGACCAGTCCTTCCTGCGAGGCAAGAGAACTACTGAAATGGAGGGGAAATTAAGCCGCAGCCACTGGGAGGAGAGGGGCCCGAGGAGGAGCATCCAAGACCAGTCCTTCCTGCGAGGCAAGAGAACAACTGAAATGGAGGGGAAATTAAGCCGCGGCCACTGGGAGGAGAGGGGCGAGGGGGTGGTGGCGTGGTGGGACTGTGGCGGTGGCCGAGAAGAACTCTGAAGTTGAGCGCGGCTGGGAGGCTGAGAAAGCTCTACCACTAGTTTTCGCGTTAGTGCTTTAAGGAGGGGAAAAGGTAACCAACCTTCGCATAACACCTAAGCCTTAGCTCCTTTCTCTTCTAGATCCTGAAACAGGAACAGTGAGCTTCATGGCCTAGGTGAGGAAACGGAGATCTTGGAAGTTTAAGTCATCTCCCAAGGTGACAGAGTTAGTACTTGAGCTGGACTTGGAACCCGGATCTTCTGTTTATAGAGTCCAGCTGTCTTGCTTCCGTGGCTTCTCCTATCAAGCTTTCAGGCAAGTGGCTCCAGGGAAAACCAAGAGGAGATGCTGGGTAGCGTGAATCACGGTGGTTGTGTAGACATGGTGGGAGGAGGATGGTTAAGAGTGCTGATGATATCAGAGCCGGGTTTAAGTCCTGGTTCTGTTACTCACTGTGTGACCCTGAGAGACTTGCTTAACGTCGCAAGAAGTAACATCTAACCAGCTTGTTTGGCTCTTTTGAAACATAGGGATAACACGTGTAAAGTGCAAACGCGTAGGAAGCACTAAGTACATACATTTGTCAGGATTCTCCCATGTTTTAGGAAGGCTGTTTTAGTAGCTAATGTTTAACTGCAATTTTGAGCATGGATTTGGAAACCAGAAAATAGGAGACTTAGTTTGAAGCTTTTTCACTCTGGTCTGTGACTACTAGAAAACATTTCTGCCCTTCTGGCCTTTCACTTGGCTGCATGATAGATTGGAGGGAGTTAATTGTGCTTAGCGTGACTTATTTCTTTAATTAACACTTGACACCCTGGGAAAGAAACTGGCTTGAGTGTGGAATTTCAGGGGGATGACCAGGACCCTATTACATAAGCAAGTAGATTATGCCTTGGCTTGAAGAAGCTCATTTTGTGGCTCAGTGCCTGTTCTGATGGACAGACTCAGGGAGAGAGTAAGACCGGGCTTTAGACATAAAAGCCTAAAGGGTAGCCGGAGAGGCTGCTTTCAGATTGAAAGCCTGGCCAGTAATTCAGGTCTTGGGGTGGGGACAAAGAGTCCAAGCTTTGGAATTAGATCTTTCTGAACTCCACCACTAGCTGTGACCCACGGGTTAGTTTACTTAATCTCTCTGAGTCTGTTTCCTTATAAATAGGATATGGGACTTATGCTGGCCTTGTAGGGTTATTGTGAAGCTGAGAAAGTATAAGGCTTTTGGCATAGAGTAATAAAAATAGTGAGAGCTAACATTTATAAGCCCCTATTTATATATGCTGAACACTCTCTAATCCTTTCACATCTATTAACTCAATTAATAGAAGGTCTTTCGAGGGCTTAGTTCCCTTCTCCCTCTCGTTCCCACCACCTCTTATTCCCACCTCCAGCCCCTAATGAACAATTATGGACTTAGAGGAGCTCCATTTGAGTTGATGAAGAGGAAGAAGTAGCAGGCCCGATAACCAAAGGGCACAAAAATCTGATGAATCTGAGGTCTCCTCTCTAGACAGACAGCCACACGTATGCACAATTTATACCAATTTCAGTGTGTTCACAGTTTCCTGAAGTCTCGCTATGCTGCCTGGAGGAGGCCCAATAGACTCTAGGTTAAGAATCTTCCTCTAATGACGTTGTATCGGGATGTTCTCTGAAGCGTACCGACTCCCATTTTTTGCAGTCTTATTTTTCTGTTCCAGCTGTCTTGACCTTCATACCCCTTCCAAGAATGTACGCAACTTTTTAGAAACAACTCTCAAGTGGGACTGAAGGGGCAACTGTCCATCCTTGACATGGTCTATATATGTCATGCTTCAAGGCTGATGGCTTTGAATGGATACAATTCAGGAAACCACATGCTTCCTTCTGGCCAGTGTAGCTGGCCTTTACCATGGGATTTCCAGCTGCTTTCCTGCCTGTTTGCTCTGGTTCACCCTGCCCTATTCTCATGGTTAACTTTGGAGTCTCCTGTCCCTCCGCCTAAGAAATCTTATTGTACAACTTCATTGTTCAGCCCAGAAAAGTATCATTTGTTCATACATCAAGTATTTTTTGAGCTCTTACTTTGTGCCAGGAATGGGAGTGAGGTGTGTGGGCCTTGAGGAACATACAGCAAAGAAGCGAAGGCAAATGTCATGTCATGTGACCTTTACATGGTTATACACTTTTATATCAGCTTTCATAGTAACAAGGCTAAGGTTCCCCACCCCGACCCCTAGAGGGAAACTTCTAATGAAAATATCTTGGGCCCAGTTACATAGTAAAGTTATCTTCATAATCTGCAGGTTGCTTAATTGGGTTATAAGACAAATCTTCTGGAAAAATATATATGGTATAATGTGAACAGACACATCTAAATATATAATTATATTATGATTTTGTAAACATAAAAACCATATATGCTCATGGACAAGAACTAGAAGTGACATAGGCAAATGAAACATTAACTTAAACTTGAGAATGGATGGTTGAAAAATTTCTCCTTGGATTTGTGATATTTTCAGTATGGTACCTGTAATAATTATCTACAAATTTTTTAAACAGAAAACAAGTGTATGCTCATGGCCAGATTTTAGAAAGGAGAGAGTAGGAAAAAGAATAGGATTTCCTGGATCCATATTGACTGTTCTTATCCATCCCTCAATCCTACTGAACTCTAAGCAACATTTTGGGCTGGGGATTGTGAAGAGCAAAGAATAGGGAGGAGGAAAGCTAAAAAGTAAAGACAAACTTAGCTACCAATTTTGGAGCATCTGCTCTGTGCTAGTGGCCGTGCTAGATACTCTTCACATGCAGGGGGTGAGGTGGTGGCACAGCAGTGTGGTGGTGATGGGAAGGGTCTTTGTGGTCATACTGTGTGAATTCAGATCTCAGCTTTGCCCCCTTGCTAGCTCTGTACCCTTGAGCGACCTTCTAACCTTTCTAAACCTGTTTCCTTGTCTGTGGAAATGGAGGGAGGAGTACTTATACTGAACTCATATGCTAGTTATGTACCTAAAATAGAAAATAATCTTCATGGAGCAATCATTCTCAACCTTGGCTGTACTTTATTTATTCATTTATTTATTATTTTTTAATTGAAGTTTAGTTGATTTACAATGTTTCAGGTATACAGCAAAGTGATTCTGTTTATAGTTATTTATATATATATATATATTTCAGATTCTTTTCCATTATAGGTTATTACAAGATATCAAATATAGTTCTCTGTGTTATACAATAGGTCCTTGTTGTTTATCTATTTTATACATAGTAGTGTGTATCCGTTAATCCCAAATTCCTAATTTATCCCTCCTTCACCTCCCCTTTTTAACCATAAGTTTGTTTTCTATGTCTGTGAGTCTATTTCTGTTTTGTAAATATAAGTTCATTTGTATCATTTTTTTATATGCCACATATAAATGATATCATATAATATTTGTCTTTCTCTGTCTGACTTACTTCACTTAGTATGGTAATCTCTAGGTCCATCCATGTTGTTGCAAATGGCATTATTTCATTCTTTTTTAGGTCTGAGTAATATTCCATTGTATATATACGTCACATCTTCTTTACCCATTCATCTGTCAATAGACACTTAGGTTACTTCCATGTCTTGGCTATTGTATATAGTGCTGCTATGAATATTGGGGTGCATGTATCTTTCTGCATTAGAGTTTTCATCTTTTCTGTATATATGCCCAGGAGTGGGATTGCTGGATCATATCTACTTTTAGTTGTTTAAGCAGCCCCCATACTGTTTTCCATAGCGGCTGCCATCCTTGGCTGCACTTTAGAATCACTTAGAAAGCTGTAAACATTTCTGATGATTCGACACCTTAAACCAATTATATCAGACTCTCTGGGAGTTCCCTCCAGGCTTCACTCCACTGTGCAGTTACAGTGAGAACCACTGGACTAGAATTTAAGCTTAGTGCTGTGACTTGCTCTGCATGGCTCTGTCAGTGATGTCAATGTTTTTATTCCTGTCAGTAGCACCCGAGAAGTCTTCTTTCTTTTCCCCCCATTTTTCAGATAAGGAAAATGAGACTCAGGTTAATAACTTCTCCAAGTTTACATAATTAGTAAGTGATGAGGCTAGAATGGCATCCAGATCTTTTGGATTCCCCAGGCCTCTGCTTTGGAGGAAGAGAAGAACAGAGAAGACAAGAGGGTGGGAGAGACAGGAAGGACCCTGCGATTTCCTTTATTTGCTCAGAGGTGGGGAGGCAGAACTCCCCCAGGGTCAGACAGCATGCCAGTTGCCTACATTTCTGCTGGTTGCCTATGTCATGTGGCCAAGTCTGCACAAACATCATATTAGCATCTGTTGGCTAAAGTTTGCAGGTGGTTTAGTAAACTCTTCATTTTGTCCCATTGTGATTTCTGCTTTTTTGGGCTCCCCAACCTCTTGTCCATCAAGAAGTTTCATTTTGATATCTTTTGCTGCCAAAGCAAGTAATTAAATCCTCCAGAGATTCTGGGGAGTGGGTGTGTCCTGGCCGACCTCAGTGTCCACGTATAAATCAGGATCAGGATCTCTGTATGCTTGGATCTTGGAGAAAACATATTCTCAGTTATAGCTTGGCTGTAGTTTAAACCCTAAAGATCAGAATGAATTTTTGAAACTGCCTTTGGGTGATGACCTAGGAATAAATAAATGGTGGAATAATACATTTGTCAACCCAATTATAGGTTTGACGTTTCACTGATTACTGAGATTTTCTAGCAGTTTGCTTGTGGTTCTAAGGGATATTGTTGGCAGGTGTGGCTAGTTTGTTCCCTGTGAAGCAGACTCTGAGATGGAGGCTAGTGTGTAGGATATTTATTAGGAGTGCTTTGGTGATGAACACCTGTGAAAGGGAAGGAACAGAAGCAGGATTGGGCAGAGGGTGAAGTCAGGCTATGATAGTTTCAATAAAAGGCTCGAACCAACCTGACTGGTAGTTCAGAAGCTGAAAGGGGTCTTTGGAGTTGCCCCAAACTGGGGGTGAGGGCCTTATCACCTTGGGTTGGCCAGGCACTGGGGGCCCAGGGAAGGGCACATGACCTTGAGGGCAGCAATTCTTTTGAGACAAGGCAACAGCTAGAGGGGGCTGATAGTGAGGACTGTGTGCCAGTAGCCGGAAGAGTAAGCCCTTTAGTTTGGAGGGGGATCTGGGTAGTGCATTCAGCATCCACTACCAGGATGGTATTGTTGGGCATCTCAGCTGAGACCCAGAGGCAGTGAGCCCTTAAGCTCCACCTACACTTAACTCAGGTTTAAAGAAGCCTCCCTAAACCCCTTTTTGGTGACCTCAGGCAAGTTAGGCCAACGTCTAGGTCACAGCATTCCAATGCTATTTTTTTATTCATACCTTTTTTTAATCTTGCTTTCCTCAGCATAGTCTTGGATTTTTATTTTAACATTCTTCTTCAGATTCTTCCCAGAAGTTTCTCATCCTCATCCCTGAACCTAAGAAGCCCACTTTCTTGGGCTCGCTGAAAGCCCCATCACATTTAATGTATTATACTGTGTTGTGTGTTTGCACGTTGGGGTGTGAATCTCTCAAGGGCAGGGGCTGTGTCTTATTTAACTTTCTCCCCCAGGTCCCAGCACATGCTGTTAGGCACATGGTAGGCTCTCCATAAATATTTACTAAATGAACGAATAACCATGATACTATTTTTCCTTGTCCTGGAAGACTCTATCCTGAGTCAGAAACAATTTTGATCTCTCATTCTAAGAAGCTAAGATATTCTTCTGTATTCAACTGCCAGGCAGAAAGCCCAGATCAAACAAATTTAAGTTGTATGCTTATGTAAGTCTGGGTGTCAAAATTATTTTGTATACCTGTATGTGGCTCTGGAAAAAATGGAGACTGGCTTTTGAAATCACTTGTTTCTCTGTGTATGTGCTAATTTACATGAAAGATGAGTTATTTGAAATAATACACATTCTTAGCAGGAGAGCGTTGAGAGCAAACAATTGAAAAGTTGGAAACTTCCAACTTTAAGAATGAATTACTATTATTACTGTTAATAAGGTTGGAGAGAGAGGAGGAAAATTTATGTGGTTCAAACGTTTCTTTTATCACCTTGAATTTCAATACAGATAAATGTCTTCCTATTAGACAATAATCTGAGCTGAACAAAGGATAATTTATAGGCAGACCATTTTTAACCGCTGGTCAAGAGTAGACAGTAAATGTCATCTGTCAGTAACCATGGTAAGGAAATGCTGGGGAAGACTTTGATATACAGTCTGCAGAGAGAATTAAACTAACAGGGGAGTCATTAATCTGGGCAGTAAGACACTGTGATCCCCGTGTATCTTATAAACTTCATCGGTACTTTTTTTGTACTTGGCAAAAAAGCATTATTGTTGAAAACAACCAACATGACTCACATTTTGCAATTTTGGCTTTCTTGGGGGATCTAAAGTACAAACTCATAGTACATCTTATCTCATCTATTTCTTTATCTCAGTATTTTTCAAACCTCACTTTTCACAGCTATAAAGGGGAACAAGTCTAATTGTGATTAGAAATGGTTCTTATTATGGCAGAATGCAAATTAATTCATGCTTTATGACAACAACAATAAGAGAAAAAAATGTTGAGTAATGAGCTTGTTATGGCAGACAGTAAAGAAGAAATGCTCATCTTTGGCTTAAAGGATTGAACGAGTAAGATTTTCTGCCCTACCCAGTCAGGGTGCAGTGACTATGGCCTGTTCCATTCATGTCTGATGGTTGGGTTAGGGTCGAGTCTATTACTGAATGGCTTAACTGTAACGGTAGGCCAGAGACTAGCTAGTTGCCCACTAAATCCATTTCCTCCTCTTGGGTGGTCACACGTACTACATTTTCTTGCCTCCTCTGCCATTATGTCTCATCATATAGCTGAGTTCTGGCCTCCTACATGCTGTCCTTCATCCCCTTTCTCCATCTACTAGCTGAATATAGAGGATTTTGAGGTCCTAGAAAAAGATGGAATACATGGAAGGGACCTGGGTCCCAGAATGACCATGTAGGAGTTTTTCTGCTGGCTAGGAACATACATTTTGAGTATTATGTGAGCAAGAAAGTACTATTGTCTAAGCTGATGAGAATTTAGAATTTATCTTTTACAGCAGCTGACATTAGCCTAATGAATTCAAGCATGTAAGCTTATGTTTCCTAAGGCCATGTCTACTACAAGAAAGGCTGGGAAATTTTGTCCTTTAGTTGGACATGTTACCACTTCAAATAAAATTGGAGTTGTGCTGGTAAGGAAAAGGGGAGAATGAGATATTTGGTGGTCAACCAACAGTCTCTGCCATGGTATGTAATAGTTCACATATTACAGAGTGAACGAGGAAAATGAAGACTAAGAAAAGATCATTGAGGGGCTTCCCTAGTGGCGCAGTGGTTGAGGGTCCGCTTGCCGATGCAAGGGACGCGGGTTCGTGCCCCGGTCCGGGAGGATCCCACATGCCGCGGAGCGGCTGGGTCCATGAGCCATGGCCACTGAGCCTGCGCGTCCGGAGCCTGTGCTCCTCAACGGGAGTGGCCACAACAGTGAGAGGCCCGCGAACCACAAAAAAAAAAAAAAAAAAAAAAGAAAAGATCACTGAATTTGGCAAGTAGGAAGTCACTGATGACCTTCAAGAGCCCAGAGTAGAGCAATTATCAGATTGTAGAAGATGAAGGAGTGCATGGGTCATGAGTCATTGGAGCCAGCAATTCGTTTTGGCTGTGAAAGCAAAGAAAGAAATTAAAAGAGCAGAGGGGAAAACAAAGGCTTTTTCAAGCTGGGGGGAAATTGTTCCTATTTTGAGAGCTGACAAAGGAGAGGGTAAAGCTGCTGGAGAAGAGATGATGATTGAGGGAGCAAGACTCAAAGATGTTGGGATGGGAAATAGTGGTGAAGAAGTGAGCCCTAGAAAGATAAGATCTTCTCCCATGATGGGAGTTAAGAATCTGAAGGTGGTGTATACGGAGATAGAGATATTTTGAGATGAAAAGTAGGGTACAAGATAGAGCTGACCCCAGAGAGCCTCATTCATTCATTCACTAAATATCACTGGAAATAAAGCTGTGAACATGAAAGATATGGTCCCTGCCTATGTGGAATGAGGATAGATGACCATTGAACAAAAACTTACAATTAAATAAGAAGAGTGAGGTGAGGAGTTTGTCTGGAAAGTAAGGAATGTCAGGGGTATGAGGAATTTGGAGAAGGATGGAGGAGCCAATGTGGGGAAGGCCCTAAAGCACCACTAGGAAGTGATGGGGTGGTGGTCATGGTGATGGTGGTTGACAGACAAGAGTGAGAGCACAGCTGAAATTAGCATGAATTCGGAGTGCGTCCTTTAGCACAGTTCTTTACTTTCTCAGCATTCACATTCTGTGACGCCAAGGCAGGAAAGCAGAGGAAACACATGGGTCAGTCCAGGGAGTATTCTGTCTCCAATGTTAAGTGTAGTAAATTTTGGAATAATGGTCCAAATAAGTGAAAATTCTATACAAAAACCTAGTTAAAAGCCATTAGTTTTATTATTATTGTATAAGTTAGTTAAAGAGAAAAAATACACTAGTAAGGATAAATTACACTTTAGAATTTAGTGAACATTAATTTTTATCATACATGAGTTAATCTGAGCACAACTTAAAAGTCCATTAAAGAATTCTTAGCTCCTTGAGTTTGGTTTGGAAAAAGTTAATGAGTTTAAATTGAATTCCCACTCATTACTGTAGTAGAGATGAACTGCTCACTATATCAGTTTCCTCTTTTCCCCAGGCACATAGCTAAACGACATTTCCCAGCCTCCCTTAAATTTGGATGTGGCTGGTGGCTGAGTTTGGGCCCATGAAGTGGAGGTGGAAGTGATGTATGCTACTTGCAGATTCAGCCTATGAAATCTTAGCCATCCATGATCCTCCAGTTACTTTCTTCTTTTGCCTACTGGCTGAATGCAGAACATCCAGTGGAGGACTCTGAGGCCCAGGGATTAAAGGAGCCAGGGTTCCTGAATTCCACATGGAAGGCTGCCCGCTGAAAACCCAACTGAACTGTAAATGTGCAAAGTAAACCACTGTGTCAGGCCTGTGAGATTCTGAGGCTTGTTTGTGATAGAACCTAGCTTCATCTAACTAATAAAATTATCAATCAGATGGGAAGTTGGATTACTTAATAATAATGCAGTTTCGTAGTCTGAAATAAAGTCATCCCTAGGTATCCATGGGGGATTATTTCCAGGACCCCTGCAGATACCAAAATTTGAGGATGCTCAAGTCCCTCATATAAAATGGCACATTACTTGCATATAACCTATGTACACCCTCCTTCATATTTTAAATCATCTCTAGATATCTTATAATACTTGATACAAATGTAAATGCTATTAAATCATTGTAAATACAGTGTAAATGCTATCTAAATAGTTGTTTGTACATGACAAATTCAAGTTTTGCTTTTTGGAACTTTCTGGGAAAACAGTTGTTTTTTCCAAATACTTTCTATCCTGGTTGATTGAATTCACAGATGGGGAACCTGCAGATACAAAGGGCCAACTGTATAGCAAGCCCTTCCCAACCTCAAATTTCTTTACACGAAATTTTAGTACAATTTACTTAATATCTGTCCTAAAATTATGAAAATGTTGGATAATGTATATGTGGATTTCAAATCACTAATATTGAAGATGAATGGGAAAATTGCTAAGAATAAAGGGAGGTGAAGTATCTGGCAAAGGCTGGGAAGAGGCCTTTGGAATGCAGCCATGGAAAAGTAAAAGAATCTCAAGCAAAGCCCTCCTGGGTCTTGCACCTGCATTCCTGACACCACAGTGGATAGACAGCTGAGCTGCCTGAGCAGCAGTGTGCTGATGCATGCTGGAAGGAAGTTTTCAGGGGAGTGCCATGTTTTTAAAATCCTAGGAACAGGGAAAGGAGTTTGAGAAATACTCCTGGGGGCCAACCTGGAATTCTATACCCAGTGAAAATATTCCTGAAATCAGAGACAAAACAAAGACATTTCTCAACAAAGAAAATCTAAGAGAATTCATTGCCAGAGGACTCACTCTAAAAGAAGTAATAAAGAGAATTCTTCAGGCATAAGGAAAGTGATCACAGACAGAAAAAACAGAAATGCAGGAAAGAAAGAGTAAACACTTGGGTAAATCTAAATAAATACACACTATACAAACAACAATCGTAATGCCTTGTGTAGTTTAAATATATATAGAACTAAATGCATGACAACAATAGCACAAAAGGCATGGGGATAAATGGAGTTAAAATGTTTTAAGGTTTTAGCATCATCTAGGAAGTGGTAAAAATATTAATATACACTATACAATAATAAGTCAATAATGCATGTCATACTCTCTAGAGTAACAGCTAAATAATAGTAAAAGAATATATAATTAATAAAGAAGAAAATGCAATAACAAAATATTCATCTATTTCAAAATAAGGGAAAAAAGAAGAAAAAATATAAAATATGAAAACGACTAGTGAGATGGTAGATACAAATTCAAATATACCATCAATAATATTAAATGTAAGTGAACCAAAGTCATTACAGACTTTTAATTTTGAAAAAAATTAAGCTGCTTCTCACTGGATAGAAGCACACAGCACATAGTAGGTACGGTAGAACTAAGCAAATTAGAAATTTATTTGTGCATCATTTACAACGAATTTAAAAGTAAAAATTTTTTTGGAAACTACAGATAAATCAATCTTCTCTTCTGCCTCTTGTTTTTCCAAATTAGGTCTTTCATGTTTTGAAACATCAACTGGCAGTGAAGAGATAGAATGAATGAAAGGACACTACACCAAAAAAGGGAAAGGACTTACATACAACTCTTTAAAAAATTGACTTCTATAGCTTTTGTGAAAGGCTGGTGCTTAAATATTGAATAAAAACCAGGTAACTAATATTTTCAAGATATTGAAAAAAAAGAAATTAGAAGTTAGCACATCAGTTCACATCAGTTAAATGAACATTAGTAAGGCTTTTGAATGTAGGTTCTGGGACTCATAGCTAGACAGAGACCATTTGGGAGCAATCTTCACTGCAAATTTCTCAAACTTGGACTCCTATTCATAAGCCCAAAGATTAACAAGCTTGTAAGAACTTTTCATTTTACATTTTTATTTAAATAATTTAAAACATTTATATAAATCTATTCTGGCTAGTCAGTGTGACCTAGTACTGTTCCCATATGTTTCTGTCCATAATCACATGGTCCCAAGGCCTTATGATGTCATGGCATAGCATAAAAGAAATGTTTCACACTTGTTCCAATAAAGAAAAGCTGTGGAAGCATCCCTCTACCACATGTCACATAGTGATATAGGCCCACAGAATCCAATAGAACCTTCAAGGCAATAGTCAATTCCATATTTATATTTTGAATAGTTGTTTTTTGTACAATAGATCTTGCATACCAACTTTGCAAATTCAATCAGCAGTAAATGCAGTAGTAAAAACCCAATGAAGACTTCTCTGTTAAATTTGTATTTTAGAGTACACAAAAAAATGAGCCATCAAAATAATAGATCTGTGGCTTAAAATGAGTTCACTGTAAAAAGGAAAAACAACAACAACAAAAAGTACTGAAATAAAAGGTAATTACCTTTAATAATAAAAAAAAACCCATAATGATGATAATGGTTCATCACCTTGAAAACAAAGTTGTAGGGAGCTATAGCTGGGCTCCCTTCTCTATGGTCCAAATGAGAGCTTGGCAACAACCGTAGGGACGTCTCAAGCAAACAACCACAAGCATTCATGCCTAGGGTATCTTTTATTTTTTTATTTTTTTAATTTTAATTTAATTTTATTTTATTTTTACATCTTTATTGGAGTATAATTGCCTAACAATGGTGTGTTAGTTTCTGCTTTATAACAAAATTAATCAGTTATACATATACATATGTTCCCACATCCCTTCCCTCTTGCGTCTCCCTCCCTCCCACCCTCCCTATCCCGCCCCTCCAGGCGGTCACAAAGCACCGAGCTGATCTCCCTGTGCTATGCGGCTGCTTCCCACTAGCTATCTACCTTACGTTTGGTAGTGTATATATGTCCATGCCTCTCTTTCGCTTTGTCACAGCTTACGCTTCCCCCTCCCCATATCCTCAAGTCCATTCTCTAGTAAGTCTGTGTCTTTATTCCTGTCTTACCCCTATCTTCTTCATGACATTTTTTTCTTAAATTCCATATATATGTGTCAGCATACAGTATTTGTCTTTCTCTTTCTGACTTACTTCACTCTGTATGAAAGACTCTAGGTCCATCCATCTCATTACAAATAGCTCAATTTCATTTCTTTTTATGGCTGAGTAATATTCCATTGCATATATGTGCCACATCTTCTTTATCCATTCATCTGATGATGGACACTTAGGTTGTTTCCATCTCCGGGCTATTGTAAATAGGGCTGCTATGAACGTTTTGGTACATGACTATTTTTGAATTATGGTTTTCTCAGGGTATATGCCCAGTAGTGGGATTGCTGGGTCATATGGTAGTTCTATTTGTAGTTTTTTAAGGAACCTCCATACCGTTCTCCATAGTGGCTGTACCAGTTCACATTCCCACCAGCAGTGCAAGAGTGTTCCCTTTTTTCCACACCCTCTCCAGCATTTATTGTTTCTAGATTTTTTGATGATGGCCATTCTGACTGGTGTGAGATGATATCTCATTGTAGTTTTGATTTGCATTTCTCTAATGAGTAAAGATGTTGAGCATCCTTTCATGTGTTTGTTGGCAGTCTGTATATCTTCTGTGGAGAAATGTCTATTTAGGTCTTCTGCCCATTTTTGGATTGGGTTGTTTGTTTTTTTGTTATTGAGCAGCATGAGCTGCTTATAAATTTTGGAGATTAATCCTTTGTCAGTTGCTTCATTTGCAACTATTTTCTCCCGTTCTAAGGGTTGTCTTTTGGTCTTGTTTATGGTTTCCTTTGCTGTGCAAAAGCTTTTAAGTTTCATTAGGTCCCATGTGTTTATTTTTGCCTTTATTTCCATTTCTCTAGGAGGTGGGTCAAAAAGGATCTTCCTATGATTTATGTCATAGAGTGTTCTGCCTATGTTTTCCTCTAAGAGTTTGATAGTGTCTGGCCTTACATTTAGGTCTTTAATCCATTTTGAGCTTATTTTTGTGTATGGTGTTAGGGAGTGATCTAATCTCATACTTTTACATGTCCCTGTCCAGTTTTCCCAGCACCATTTAGTGAAGAGACTGTCCTTGCTCCACTGTACATTCCTGCCTCCTTTATCAAAGATAAGGTGACCATATGTGCATGGGTTTACCTCTGGGCTTTCTATCCTGTTCCATTGATCTATCTTTCTGTTTTTGTGCCAGTACCATACTGTCTTGATTACTGTAGCTTTGTAGTATAGTCTGAAATCAGGGAGCCTGATTCCTCCAGCTCCATTTTTCGTTCTCAAGATTGCTTTGGCTATTCGGGGTCTTTTGTGTTTCCATACAAATTGTGAAATTTTTTGTTCTAGTTCTGTGAAAAATGCCAGTGGTAGTTTGATAGGGATTGCATTGAATCTGTAGATTGCTTTGGGTAGTAGAGTCATTTTCACAATGTTGATTCTTCCAATCCAAGAACATGGTATATCTCACCATCTATTTGTATCATCTTTAATTTCTTTCATCAGTGTCTTATAATTTTCTGCATACAGGTCTTTTGTCTCCTTAGGTAGGTTTATTCCTAGATATTTTATTCTTTTTGTTGCAATGGTAAATGGGAGTGTCTTCTTGATTTCACTTTCAGATTTTTCATCATTAGTATATAGGAATGTCAGTGATTGCTGTGCATTAATTTTGTATCCTGCTACTTTACCATATTCATTGATTAGCTCTAGTAGTTTTCTGGTAGCATCTTTAGGATTCTCTATGTATAGTATCATGTCATCTGCAAACAGTGACAGCTTTACTTTTCTTTTCCGATTTGGATTCCTTTTATTTCCTTTTCTTCTGTGATTGCTGTGGTTAAAACTTCCAAAACTGTGGTGAGAGTGGGCAACCCTGTCTTGTTCCTGATCTTAGTGGAAATGGTTTCAGTTTTTCACCATTGAGGACGATGTTGGCTGTGGGTTTGTCATATATGGCCTTTATTATGTTGAGGAAAGTTCCCTCTATGCCTACTTTCTGCAGGGTTTTTATCATAAATGGGTGTTGAATTTTGTTGAAAGCTTTCTCTGCATCTATTGAGATTATCATATGGTTTTTCTCCTTCAATTTGTTAATATGGTGTATCACGTTGATTGATTTGCCTATATTGAAGAATCCTTGCATTCCTGGAATAAACCCAACTTGATCATGGTGTATGATCCTTTTAATGTGCTGTTGGATTCTGTTTGCTAGTATTTTGTTGAGGATTTTTGCATCTTTGTTCATCAGTGATATTGGCCTGTAGTTTTCTTTCTTTGTGACATCCTTGTCTGTTTTTGCTATCAAGGTGATGGTGGCCTCATAGAATGAGTTTGGGAGTGTTCCTCCCTCTGCTATATTTTAGAAGAGTTTGAGAAGGATTGGTGTTAGCTCTTCTCTAAATGTTTGATAGAATTCGCCTGTGAAGCCATCTGGTCCTGGGCTTTTGTTTGATGGAAGATTTTTTATCCCAGTTTCAATTTCAGTGCTTGTGATTGGTCTGTTCATATTTTCTGTTTCTTCCTGATTCAGTCTTGGCAGGTTGTGCATTTCTAAGAATTTGTCCATTTCTTCCAGGTTGTCCATTTTATTGGCATAGAGTTGCTTGTAGTAATCTCTCATGGTCTTTTGTATTTCTGCAGTGTCCGTTGTTACTTCTCCTTTTTCATTTCTAATTCTATTGATTTGAGTCTTCTCCCTTTTTTTCTTGATGAGTCTGGCTAATGGTTTATCAATTTCGTTTATCTTCTCAAAGAACAAGCTTTTAGTTTTATTGATCTTTGCTATCGTTTCCTTCATTTCTTTTTCATTTATTTCTGATCTGATTTTTATGATTTCTTTCCTTCTGCTAACTTTGGGGTGTTTTTGTTCTTCTTTCTCTAATTGCTTTAGGTGCAAGGTTAGGTTGTTTATTCAAGATGTTTCCTGTTTCTTAAGGTAGGATTGTACTGCTATAAACTTCCCTCTTAGAACTGCTTTTGCTGCATCCCATAGGTTTTGGGTCATCGTGTCTCCATTGTCATCTGTTTCTAGGTATTTTTTAATTTCCTCTTTGATTTATTCAGTGATCACTTCGTTATTAAGTAGTGTATTGTTTAGCCTCCATGTGTTTGTATTTTTTACAGATCTTTTCCTGTAATTGATATCTAGTCTCATAGCATTGTGGTCGGAAAAGATACTTGATACAATTTCAATTTTCTTAAATTTATCAAGGCTTGATTTGTGACCCAAGATATGATCTATCCTGGAGAATGTTCCATGAGCACTTGAGAAAAATGTGTATTCTGTTGTTTTTGGATGGAATGTCCTATAAATATCTATTAAGTCCATCTTGTTTAATGTATCATTTAAAGCTTGTGTTTCCTTTTTTTTTTTTTTTGCTGTACGCGGGCCTCTCACTGCTGTGGCCTCTCCCGTTGCGGAGCACAGGCTCCGGACACACAGGCTCCGCGGCCATGGCTCGCGGGCCCAGCCGCTCCGCGGCATGTGGGATCTTCCGGGATCGGGGCACGAACCCGTGTCCCCTGCATCGGCAGGCGGACTCTCAACCACTGCGCCACCAGGGGAGCCCTGTTTCCTTATTTATTTTCATTTTGGATGATCTGTCCATTGGTGAAAGTGGGGTGTTAAAGTCCCCTACTATGAATGTGTTAGTGTCGATTTCCCCTTTTATGGCTGTTAGTATTTGCCTTATGTATTGAGGTGCTCCTATGTTGCGTGCATAAATATTTACAATTGTTATATCTTCTTCTTGGATCGATCCCTTGATCATTATGTAGTGTCCTTTTTTGTCTCTTCTAGTAGTCGTTATTTTAAAGTCTATTTTGTCTGATATGAGAATTGCTACTCCAGCTTTCTTTTGGTTTCCATTTGCATGGAATATCTTTTTCCATCCCCTTACTTTCAGTCTGTATGTGTCTCTAGGTCTGAAGTGGGTCTCTTGTAGACAGCATGTATATGGGTCTTGTTTTTGTATCCATTTAGCCAATCTGTGTCTTTTGGTGGGAGCATTTAGTCCATTTACATTTAAGTTAATTATCAATATGTATGTTCCTATTCCCATTTTCTTAATTGTTTTGGGTTCGTTATTGTAGGGCTTTTCCTTCTGTTGTGTTTCTTGCCTAGAGAAGTTCCTTTAGCACTTGTTGTAAAGCTGGTTTGGTGGTGCTGAACTCTTTCAGCTTTTGCTTGTCTGTAAACGTTTTAATTTCTCCATCAAATCTGAATGAGATCCTTGCTGGGTAGAGTAGTCTTGGTTGCAGGTTTTTTCCTTCATCACTTTAAATATGTCCTGCCACTCCCTTCTGGCTTGCAGAGTTTCTGCTGAAAGATCAGCTGTTAACCTGATGGGGATTCCCTTGTGTGTTATTTGTTGTTTTTCCCTTGCTGCTTTTAATATGTTTTCTTTGTATTTAATTTTTGACAGTTTGATTAATATGTGTCTTGGCGTATTTCTCCTTGGATTTATCCTGTATGGGACTCTCTGTGCCTCCTGGACTTGATTAACTATTTCCTTTCCCATATTAGGGAAGTTTTCAACTATAATCTCTTCAAATATTTTCTCAGTCCCTTTCTTTTTCTCTTCTTCTTCTGGAACCCCTATAATTCGAATGTTGGTGTGTTTATTGTTGTCCCAGAGGTCTCTGAGACTGTCCTCAGTTCTTTTCATTCTTTTTTCTTTCTTCTGGTCTGCAGTAGTTATTTCCACTGTTTTATCTTCCACGTCGCTTATCCGTTCTTCTGCCTCAGTTATTCTGCTATTGATCCCATCTAGAGTATTTTTCATTTCATTTATTGTGTTTTGAATCGTTGCTTGATTCATCTTTATTCCTTCTAGGTCCTTGTTAACTGTTTCTTGCATTTTGTCTATTCTATTTCCAAGATTTTGGATCATCTTTACTATCATTATTCTGAATTCTTTTTCAGGTAGACTGCCTATTACCTCTTCATTTGTTAGGTCTGGTGGGTTTTTATCTTGCTCCTTCTCCTGCTGTGTGTTTTTCTGTCTTCTCATTTTGCTTATCTTACTGTGTTTGGGGTCTCCTTTTTGCAGGCTGCAGGTTCGTAGTTCCCGTTGTTTTTGGTGTCTTTCCCCAGTGGCTAAGGTTGGTTCAGTGGTTTGTCTAGGCTTCCTGGTGGAGGGGACTAGTGCCTGTGTTCTGGTGGATGAGGCTGGATCTTGTCTTTCTGGTGGGCAGGTCCACGTCTGGTGGTGTGTTTTGGGGTGTCTGTGGACGTTTTATGATTTTAGGCAGCCTCTCTGCTAATGGGTGGCATTGTGTTCCTGTCTTGCTAGTTGTTTGGCATAGGGTGTCCAGCACTGTAGCTTTCTGGTCGTTGAGTGGAGCTGGGTGCTGGTGTTGAGATGGAGATCTCTGGAAGATTTTCGCTGTTTGATATTATGTGGAGCTGGGAGGTCTCTTGTGGACCAGTGTCCTGAAGTTGGCTGTCCCACCTCAGAGGCACAGCACTGACTCCTGGCTGCAGTGCCAAGAACCTTTCATCCACACGGCTCCTCAATTTGGGATGATTTATTGTCTATTCATGTATTCCACAGATGCAGGGTACATCAAGTTGATTGTGGAGCTTTAACCTGCTGCTTCTGAGGCTGCTGGGAGGGATTTCCCTTTCTCTTCTTTGTTCTCACAGCTCCCGGGTCTCAGCTTTGGATTTGGCCCCGCCTCTCCATGTAGGTCGCCGGAGGGCGTCTGTTCTTCGCTCAGACAGGACGGGTTTAAAGGAGTAGCCGCTTCGGTGACTCTGGCTCACTCAGGCCAGGGGGGAGGGAGGGGCACGGAGTGCGGGGTGAGCCTGCAGCGGCAGAGGCCGGCATGACGTTGCACCAGCCCGAGGTGCGCCGTGCGTTCTCCCAGGGAAGCCATTCCTGGATCCCGGGACCCCGGCAGTTACGGGCTGCACAGGCTCCCCGGAAGCGGGGCGTGGACAGTGACCTGCGCTCACACACAGTCCTCGTGGTGGCGGCAGCAGCCCCAGCATCCCACGCCCATCTCGGGTCCGCGCTTTCAGCCGCGGCTCGCGCCCGTCTGTGGAGCTCCTTTAAGCAGCGCTCTTAATCCCCTCTCCTCGCGCACCAGGAAGAAAAGGGGGAAGAAAAAGTCTCTTGCCTCTTCGGCAGGTCCAGACTTTTTCCCGGACTCCCGGCTAGCTGTGGCTCATTAGCCCCTTCAGGCTGTGTTCACGGCACCAGCCCCAGTCGTCTCCCTGCGCTCCGACTGAAGCCCGAGCCTCAGCTCCCAGCACCGCCCGCCCTGGCGGGTGAGCAGACAAGCCTCTCCGGTTGGTGAGTGCCGGTTGGCACCGATCCTCTGTGTGGGAATCTCTCCGCTTTGCCCTACCCAGGTACGTGGGGAGTTTCTTGCCTTTTGGGAGGTCTGAGGTCTTCTGCCAGCGTTCAGTAGGTGTTCCGTAGGAGTTGTTCCACGTGTAGCTGTATTTCTGGTGTATCTGTGGGGAGGAAGGTGATCTCTGCGTCTTAGTCTTCCGCCATCTTCCCCGGAAGTCCATGCCTAGGGTATCTTGTTTCAAGGGAATCCTTGATGTTCTAGGGAAGATCAAGATCAGCTGACGGGAGCATGCCCAGACTCTTTGGGTCCTTAGGAGATTGAAGAAGGGTGAAACCTTGTTAACCCTGAGAGGTCAAGGAAACCAAGATACAAAAATGTTTCCTCCTGGGAGCTGCTTTCTATAGAACAGCAGCAAACTATTTAAGGCATGTAGGTAAACTGAGTCTCTGACCAACTCCAAGAAAAAGAACAATAAACCTAAAGAGCCAAGCTTTCATGGAGAGGAAGAGCAAGTAAAACAGGCTCTAACACACCAGAGGCACAGACGGGGAATGGTGATAACAACAAGGATAATAACAGCACTCAAGGAGATTTGGGTGTAGCTCAGAAAAGATTTTCTGACATTAAAAACATGAGTGTCAAACAAACACAACTTAGCAGGTGAAATGAAAGAGAAGTTGCTTGCTTTTGAGACAGAGATGCTTTCTTTGCCTGTCTGGTTGTTTATTCAAAAGTTCAGATCCTTTTGTGTGTTATGGTTGGAATTGATCACAGCCTCTTTCTGGACCCCATCATGGCCTGAGAGATTTGGTTTTGGACTCTAACAGTTCTCTGTGTCGACTCAGGTATATGTTTCAAACTTCTTTTGCTGTTCCTAGGATTTAAAAAAAAACTTGGCACTTCCCTGAAAACTTCCTTCCAGCATGCATCAGCACACTGCTGCTCAGGCAGCTCAGTTGTCTCTCCAATGTGGTGTCAGAAATGCAGGTGCAAGACCCAGGAGGGCTTTGCTTGAGGTTCTTTTACTTTCCCGTGGCTGCATCCCAAAGGCCTCTTCCTATGCTCTGCCAGATACTTTACCTCCCTTTTCTCTTCACAACTTTTCCACTAATATTAATAGTCCTTAATATTGGTAATTTGCAATCTACATATATTGACCTAAAATTTTAGAGTTCTAGAACTTATGTTTGTGGTTTTTCTACATTCCAGTCCTTTTGTGAAGTTCTCTATCCTATCATGTATTTTACTGAACATTTTAATCACAGTTACTTTAACGTCCATGGCAGATCATTCTAATACCTGAGTCATCTGTAAGTACATTTCTATGGTCCTCTTTTTCTCTTGGTCCTGACAATTTTTGATTAAATGCTGAGCATTGTGTAAAAATACTGTAGAAGCTTTAATGAAGTTATCTTTCTCCAGGGAGGGTTCACATATCGTTTAGAGGATAATTAGAATGAGGGCAAATTACCTTAATCCATCAGGGACTGAGCTGATTTGAGGCTGGGTTGCAGTCTTTTTGAAGCAACCTTGGCTGAGGGAGTGAATGGGGGCCGAAATCTAGCCTGTAACTCTTCTCCCTAAGCCATGATTCCTATTGTGCTCTACATCTGCCCCCCAAAAGCGTGATCTTTTCAATTCATACAAAAGTATGCATATGGGCTAAGTAGTTGCCCATTTTCAGCTCTTCTCATTACTGTCGCTTTTAGGGAAAATGGAAATGTAAACGAGTAGGTCTCTTAGGGCAACCTCAGTTATGGTTACGGTCTTCCAAAACTTGTAGTTCTGAAATTCCAAGAAACTTATAAGGCAAATTAACTGAAAAGAGCAGCACCAGTCCATTAAAAAAACATGAAAGTGGCATTGTGATGCATCAAGTCTGCACTTTTATAATAATTTTGTAAAACAAAACAAAAACATGGTCCCGAGATGTTTAGAGGTCTAATTAATTCAGAGCAGTACTGAGTGGCAAATATCAAGACAAAGGGGCCAGGATACAGAATAGATGCTTTCTGAAGAGCGATAGGCAAATTTTCTCTAAAATCCTACAGGTATGTTCAGTGGACATTTATAAACCTTCTTGGTTTCAAGATGACGGAGCAAAGAGAGTAGCAGACCTAGTAAATAGTTAGAACTTCTGCCAAAGCTAGACACCAGGTTGCCTCATCTAATATGGTGCTTTCAGCCTGGCCCACAATAGACATACGCTTGTTCAAATTACTTCTTTCCTTATTTAAATCACTTTATTTATGGACATTTGGGCCCCCAAATCAAAGATATTATTTAGAAGTAACTCTTGCAGTATGTTTTGACTAAAGGAAGCACCACGTGATTTCATCCCAAACAACTTTGCAATTACATAATATTTTCCATGAGTTAGTAAATTAGGGTAAGTGACATGAAGCAGAAACAGAAAGGTGCTGTAGCCTCTATTGCGTTTTTCAATTGTTTATTTTCAGGAGATATTTATTGGTAGCTTCTAGCATGTATACTTGCACATTTATGAAAATTCATGCCAGTAATTTATGAATTTCCAATTAGACATACCTAAATATGAAAGAAAGAAGTCTGCAAAAAAAGTCTCTTTCATGATTTTTCCTTCTTCCTTAATGTATGTGGCTGTACCCTATCCAGAGGTCTTGCCCTGTGCCCTGCTTCATTTCATCTGGATATTCCCCTGATAACTAAGTCACTGTAAGCGGGAATACTCCTTCGCATTAGGCCTCTTCTGTTCTTCTATTCTTTCCTGTTCCCAACTGTGACCTGTAGGTCTGGCATCTGAAATGGGAAAGGAAAAGCCCTAAGGGCAGCCAACATGACTCTCCAACTGTTCTATCTAAAGTATACTTTATGGTAAAAGCTACACCCTTAATCCTTTAGGGCCCAAGATTTTAGAAATTCAGAAGACATTTTTCCTCAGAACTATAAGCTCTAACATAATTTCAAAATGCTCAGTAGAAACCAAAAGCCAGGCCTTACTTTCTTTGTTTCCTGGCTGTTATTGTTACATCTCTTCCCTAAGGCAAAGATAGAAAGCCCTGTCTGTTTGTTCTGGGGGACTGGCCAGAAGTACAAGACTTCAGAAGAGCTTTGATACCACATTGGTGTCATAACAATTACAGATATTTTTACAACTAATACCCTTCATAATCTGACCAGGCCTACTTTTTTTTTTAAACCTTATCACTTATTCCCTGCCTTCCCTTACCCTGCCATCCCCACCCCAGCCTGCCTGCTCACTCACCATGTACCCTCTGGTCCAGCTGTATAGGACAGCTTTTCATTTCCTGAGCATGCTATGCACTTTCATACCTGAATTCTTTGCTCATGCTGACTCTGCCTAGAGTGTTCTTTCACCCTGTTACTCTCTCCACTGCTGAAAGCTTATTTATTCTTTAATGTTCAGCTGATATATGACTCCCTTGGAGAAGTCTTCTGGCCTGTGCCTCATCCTGGATTCTTCCTCTATACTTTGCCAGCAGGTAGTTCCTACTGTTAAAAAAAAAGGCATGTATCAGATTACTTATGGGCAGCCCAACAACTGTGGGATGGGTCTCCCCCATAGAAGTGAGCCCCTAGAGAGATGGAACATTGTTCTGGGCCTCTTTGAACCCCTAGTGCATGGCACAGTGCCCAGCACATGGAGAGCATTCTATAAACAGAGAATACTTAAATAAATTAAAGAATGAATGGGAAAAAAGGAACAAATTTAGATAAGGGGATGGTAACAATGGATTTGATTTTAGATACATTAAATTTGAGGATACCAAGTGGGACATCCAGGTAAAGATTCTCCATCATCTAAATTATCGCTGATATCCCTCCAGGATTCATAGTGGCTGCTACATGTGTCTTAAAATGATGCTAATTGGACCCATTCAGGTTTGGAACTGTATCAGTTAGGCTGTGGCAAGAAAAAGACACCATCCTGACATGGACATACATACACTACCCGGTGGAAACTAGATAGCTAGTGGGAAGCAACTGCATAGCACAGGGAGTTTTGCTTGGTGATTTGTGACCACCTAGAGGGGGATAGGGAGGGTGGGAGGGAGGGAGATGCAAGAGGGAGGAGATATGGGGATATATGTATATGTATAGCTGATTCACTTTGTTACACAGCAGAAACTAACACACCATTGTAAAGCAATTATACTCCAATAAAGATGTTAAAAAAAAAAAAGAAAAAGACAGCATCCTTAAGTGGGAAAATTGAAGAGGGGTTAATGGACTGCTTTCAAAGACATTAGGGGAAAATAACAGGGACGTTGAAGCACATCCTACCAATACATTTCTTAGTCCTGAAAAGGCAAGCAGTGGTTACTGGAATTTACAAGAGTGGAGCTGGAGTTGTTGTTGTTAGAGCTGTAGGAGAAGCTGCTGGAGAGAAGCTGTGGTCTTTGGTGGAAGGATGCAGCTGCTGCCAGCCTGCAAGCACACAGGAGGGAGCCAAAGGAATAAATATCTTGCCCTCTCTTTTCTACTTATTGCCAAACTGCTGCCAGTCCTTTCCATTGGCCTAACCCTACTGGAAATCAGTGGGCAAGGGCTCCTGTTTATTATCCATAGAGTGACTTCTGGATAGTAAACAGGATCACTTCTGGGGGCTGGGACAGGTAGAAAAGTGTGGAGAGGGGATCTGGAAGGCAACCTGAGATCACCTAGCACAGAGGCTCTCTAAATCAGGCCATCGTAGCTGTTTGCAGCCCTCCTACATGCTAGCCTTTATTGGAGCTTGCCTCTTGAGCATATGCTATTCAAGGTTCCAGGGCTCGGGCTGGACAGACAAGGTGATGAGCTACAAAGCAAGGATCTCAAAGGGAGGAGCTGTAATTGAGTATGGAAGCTGGAAGTCAGAGCTGGCTAGAGAAGCAGTACCAAGCCAAATCTATGGAATGAGACCATTTGAGGACTGAGTGAAGGAGTTAGAAAGAGAGCTGGAATAAGCAGGATGTAGAGGGCTGGAGTGGTGGGAGTGTCTCATTCAGGAAGGGAGAACAAAGGAGGTGGGTTGTTATAGGTGAGCTCTTACCTGAGCAAGCATCACAGCAGGGTGAAGAGAGGTGCCAGCCTCCTCAGTGAATTATGCTAGGCCAGCCACAACACAACTTTTGTTGACATTCCACTGACTGTTTCCAATCACGACCACAATTCTTAAGTCTCTGTCTCCAGCCCAACCTACCTCTTTCAGCGCTGGACCTGGCTCCTACTTCACCAGGGTGATTGGGGTCATCAGAAGTAGGCTTGCTCAGCCTCTCCTCACTACCTCCCTTCCTGTCTTCCCTTCCTCTTGCCTCAGAGAAAAAGTTTTCTTTCTTCATCTCTATGGCTCTCCGAGACTTCCCCTGCATCCTTGATCTCTTTATCCCCCCATTCCCCAAAAGGACTTTGGCATTTCAGTTGTCTTCTCTCTCTAACACTTTCCACTAATGTTCCTTCACATACATTATCCCGAAAAACAAAATCACAGACTGACCACTCTTTTCCAGATGCTGTCTCTCGCTCCTTGCCTCGGGCATCAAAACCCTAGAAAAAAATGGCTCATGGGGGCTTCCCTGGTGGCGGCGCAGTGGTTGAGAGTCCGCCTGCTCAATGCAGGGGACACGGGTTCGTGCCCCGGTCCGGGAAGATCCCACATGCCACGGAGCGGCTGGGCCCGTGAGCCACGGCCGCTGAGCCTGCGCGTCCGGAGCCTGTGCTCCGCATCGGGAGAGGCCACAGCAGTGAGAGGCCCGCGTACCGCAAAAAAAAAAAAAAAAAAAAATGGTTCATGGTCGCTGCCTCGCAGTCCTACCACCTACTCCCTCTTTACTCCTCTGTGTTTTGGCTCCTTTGACATTGCTCCCGAAGTCTTCTGGGGCCAACTAATCAGCCCTTCAAAACCTTTTTCTCAGTCTGGGGTTATGAATTATCTGAGAGATTTATAATTATGAACAACCCTTGCCCTTCTTTTTTTTTTTTTTTTTTTTTTTGTGGTACGCGGGCCTCTCACTGTTGTGGCCTCTCCCGTTGTGGAGCACAGGTTCCGGACGCGCAGGCTCAGCAGCCATGGCTCACGGGCCCAGCCACTCCGCGTCATGTGGGATCTTCCCGGACCGGGGCACGAACCCGTATCCCCTGCATCGGCAGGCGGACTCTCAACCACTGCGTCACCAGGGAAACCCAACCCTTGCCTTCTTGAAACTCCTCCTTTCACATCCATGACCCAGTGTTCTCCTGGACCTCTGCCCACTTCTCCTATAGTCCCTCTCCCTTCTTCAGCAATGTTGGGCCCAGGGTGCAGCTCTGGAATTAGACTTCCTGGGTTCAAATCCTGGCTCAGGCACTTCCTATTTGTCATTGGATCCTGCTGTACCTTGGTTTCCTTGTCTGATAAACAGAAGTGGGAATGGTAGCTCCCCTTTTGAGTTGTATGAGTATTCAATGGTATGATGAACGTAAAGCACTTTGCAGGCTGCCTGGCTTTAATAAGTACTGAGTTAGCTGTCAGCATTTATATCTCTCCTCTCTTGTCTCTGATATATTTTCTTCCACCAGGTGTACGTACATATCATTTCTTGGACTTGCTTTGTGCTTTGCTGATTTTGCTTACACCATTGCCCCTCCCAACTTCAACTATTGAAATCCCTCTGCTTCTTTAAGACCCACTTAAATGCCACCTTCTCTGTGAAACTCTTCCAGGTCACTCAAGCCAAAGCTAATTTCTCCTCCAATGAAATCTCATAGTCTCTTGCTCATTCTCCTGGCATTTTCTGCCTTGTATTATAATTCTATAATTTAGCTTCCTTACAATATTTTAAGTTCTTTGATTGCAAAAGGATACCTAGTATGTGTTGAGTAGTAGGTGGTCACGAAAATGTTAATATGGGGCCATGTATCCTAATCCAGTGAGGAAGGCATTATATTAGATTCAGTGGAAATATCTTTATAAAGAATATAGGTGATCTCAAGGGAATACTGAACAGAGTTTGTTTACGTGATTCTGAAATAAGACTGCATGGGAAAAGCAAAAGAATGAGCACATGGATTCTTCATATGTTTTTAATGAATATAAAACACTGGGGAAATATATAGAAAACTGGAGGTTGTAACCTCAGAAAAGCTATTTGATTTTAACACATATAAGAATGAAGTGCTGAGCTGAAGTTGTTTAGGAATTAATCAAGTAAAAAAGGAAAATTTATATATTGAGTCCATGCCTATTCTCAGAATCTCAGGAAACTACTGAGAGAGTTTGAATTTGGCTCAATATGAGAGAAGGAAAGAGAGATAATGGTACAAATCTTGCACACAGTGGGTCTTTGTTAAATATGAGTGAACAAATGAGTTAGGAAATGATTCTGTCAGCATTAAATCTTATTACTTTAAGATCACCATATTCAACAAGAGTAGATTGAATTTAATTTATTTGCCTATGTGGCTTTGACAGTGAGCTCTTTTCACTCTGCAAATATTTGTCACTGATGCACATTTTCTCCTCCATGTTCCCTCTTCTCCTGGATCCTTTCAAGATACTGCCGTAATGAACCTAGAGATGATCATACTAAGTGAAGTAAGTCAGACAAAGACATATATCATATGATATCACTTATATATTGAATCTTAAAAAAAGATACAAATGAACTTATTTATAAAACAGAAATAGACTCACAGACATAGAAAACAAACTGATGGTTACCAAAGGGGAAAAGGCAGGGGGAGTTTGGGATTAACAGATACATGCTATTATATATATAAAAAAAACAAGGACCTACTGTATAGCAGGGAACAATATACAATATCCTTTAGTAACATATAATGGAAAAACATCTGGAAAAGAATATATATATTTATAAATATATATAGCTGAATCACTTTGCTGCACATCTGAAGCTAACACAACGGTGCAAATCAAATGTACTTCAATAAAAAAAAAGATACTGCCATAGTTTTCTTCCTACTTTTCTGGCTACATATTCTTAGTTTCTCTTCCTCAGCATTCCATTCTTGGAGTGTGGCTCTTCTCATTTTGCTCTCTATATCCTTTCTACATGATCCATCCATCCATGCCCATGGTTTCAACTCTCTTTCATATGCTGATAACTCTCAAATATGATAACTCTCAAATATGCATTTCCAGGCTCCAGACACACTTATCCAACCAACTGTGAAGTTGTCACATTTCACTTGTCACATACTGAGCTGAACTCATCCACTTCCACCACCCAGCATGAGACTGAGATACATGAGCCTCTTAGGTAGTTATGAATTTGTCCCTCCATGTCACCCTTTCAATATTGATTGATTGATTGTATAATTTATAACATATAACATATTAGTTTTAGGTGCAACCTAATGATTCGTGTATATTGCAAAATGACCACCACAATAAGTCTAGCTAATATCCTCAACCTTTATTTAGAATAGAGGCTGAGAACTTTTGAGAAGGGCAGAGAAAGAATTGTCAGTGTTCCAAAGCCCCAGCTTCTCTTCTATTTTCCTGACCAAATCAGCTTGGTCCCAAACTTGTATATCCCTTTAAGAAAAGCAAAACCCATGGGACTAATCAGAACTGCCCTCCTTAGGAGTCAGTCCAGTGAGTTGCCACTTTTACTAGAATGTTCCATTGCAGGGAGTGGAGTCTTACCCGCATCTCAAGTGGCTTATCAGAGTGTTCTGTACAACTACATGCAGTAATCTCTTCAGTAGAGGTTCTGACGACACTTTCCTCCATCTTCTTGTATTTCCAGTGATCTTTAGGGCTATAGATAAGTTCTCCAGGAAGCTACCCACCTAGAATAACTCTGCCCTGACTCAAGGCTCACTTTCCTGTAGAATTAGCAATCTAAATAAATGGTACCACATGACGTATTTTCCCAAGCTGGAACACCAGATATCATCCTTATTTCTTCTTTCTCTTACTCAACCACCAAATCAGATCTGCTTCTTAATTTCTAAAATTAGCCCGCTTTCTTATTTCAAATAATGTATCCATTCAGTCTCTTGAATTCTTGTGCAGAGAGTGACCATCTGTGCGTAATGACAGTTCTGTTTCTTTCCTTCCAATAAATATGCCTTGTTATCTTTTCCTCAGACTGCCAATAAAATATTGTGACATAGTGATAGCCAGCATCTTGGTCTTATTTCCTTTTTCAAAGGAAATATTTCTAATGATTCATCATTAAGTATAATGTTTGCTCTAGGTTTTTGGTGGATACTCTTTATTAAGTTAAGGAAGTTCCCATGTATTTCTAGCCTGCTAAGAGATTTTTTAAAAGACTGTACATCTTTTATCAAATGTTTTTCCTTATATCTTGAGGTGATCATATTTTTGGACCCACATAAATCAGAAAGAATCATTCTTCTCTATTCACTAGGAGGTCGGTCTAGATTTTTCTTTCCTCCTGTTGCTCTTGTCTAGGTTTAGTATCAAGCATTTACTTGCCTCATAACATGAGATGGGCAAGTTGACCCCCTTTTTGACTCATTGGAACAGTTTGAAATGTTGAGATTATGTATGTGTTTCCTAAAGTTTTACTAGAACTCACCTATAAAACTGACTAGATCTAAAGTTTGTCTGTTTGTTTCTTTTTTTTTTTTTTGGAGGTAGATTTTAATTCTTGAAAAGCTCTAGGCTATTCAGGGTTTCTTCTTGAGTTTGCTTTGACTAGTTTTTATAGGAATTGCTCCCAAACCCAAGCTTTCAAATTTATAAACATAAAAGTTTTCTTAGTGGCTTTCTCTCTCTGAATGTGACATAATTTACTTCTTTAACTGCTCAGTACTCTTCAAGAGTGTCAAGATCATAAAAGACATGTAAAGGTTAAGGAAATGTCACAGACTGGAGCAGACTGAGGAAAAAAAACAACTAAATGTAATTTGGGGTCCTGGATAGTACCCTGGAACAGAAAAAGATCACTAGTGGAAGAATAGGTGAAATTTGAATAAGGTCTTTAGTTTAGTGAATAGTATTTTACCTATGTTAATTTCTTAGTTTTGGTAATTTTACTATGGTTATGTAACATGGGGAGAAGCTCGGTGGAGGAACTCTTCTATTTTCAGCAACTTTTCTGTAAGTCTAAAATTAGTTTAAAGTAAAAAGTTGAAAAAAGAGATGATTCTGGTAGCTATGTAGAAAATAGACCAGGGGTGGGGACAGACTGGACACAGTGAAAATAAGTAGCAGTTCAAGAAAGGTGGTTTGGAAGAGTAAAGATGGTGGCAGTGAAAATGAGACGCGGTTGATTAATTTTTTCAGCTACCATGTCTGTACCTCTGTCTCATTGTTTGTTTCCTAACATTGTTTATTTTACTGTCTCCCTTTTTAAATTAATAAATGTTACTAAAGTTTTATTGACTTAGTAGTCTTTTCAAGGAACTAACTTTTGAAAAAAATCCTTTTAACTCTTTGTTCACTATTACATTCATTTCTGTTCTTTATTTCCTGAATAAATATTTGTTGAGCTCTTACTATATCCCAGGCATTTTCTAGGTGCTATAAATAAATCAGTGAATAAAAGTGACCAAGATTCCTGTCATCAAACCCATCAAGTCTTAAATTCAGAGGAGCCCAGCAGCAGTGCATAGTGAGAGGACAATGGTACATCTGGGATCAAGTCCAGGTAGGACCAGAGGGCATGAATAAGCTGTATGAGCAGATAGTCCAGAGCCCCATGTCACCCCACAGTTGCACCAATGCTTCTGCCTCAGCTCATACTTGTGGCCATATGGAGAGATCCTTGTGAGCAGCTAAAGGTGGAGGCATAATCCCAAGCTTGTTTCACAAATGAGTTGGCTTGGAATATTGTGTAAGCTGAAAATTATAGCCACATCAAGAGTCACCTTGAAAGACATTAGAGAGTGAAAATCTTCCCAAGGATGGAATGTGAGAGGTGCACCTGGTCATCTACTTTGTGCTGGAATGGCCTGAGGTGAGGATGCACATAGATTCCTGTGCAGTGGCCAATGTGCTGGCTCTCTGGACAGGAAATGTACCGGAAAATCTGGTGTAAGATGTATGGATGGACTGATGGGCGTAGGCACAAAGTGTGATGATCTTTGTGTCACATGTAATGCCCACCAGAAAGCATCCCCCATGGAAGAGACTCTGAACAATCAAGTAGACAAATTGGCTCAGCCAGATGGCATTAGGCAGACTTCATAATCAGCCACCCCAGAACTGGCTGATGGGCACACGAATGGAGTGGCCACAGTAATTGAGATGAGGGCTACTGACCCAATTTAGCTACTGTGGCCTCTGAAAATCTGACCTGTTAGCAATAGAGACCAGTGCTGAGCACCTGGATATGGTATTCCCTGAGAAGACCAATCAGCCACCTGGTGGCAAGTCAATTACATTAGGCTCCTTTCATCCTGAAAGGATCAGTGATTGGTTTTCACAGGGTTAGATGCTTATTCTAGGCATGCTTTGTCTCGCCTGCCCATAGAGCAAGCCTCAGCCAGCATCCTTATTTGGGGCCTTATAGAATGTCCGATCCACAGGCATAGGATCCCACACAGCATAGGGGAATTATTTCATAATAAAGAACATATGGGAGTGAACCCATGCCCATGGAATCCGTTGGTTGTATCACAAACCACATTTCTCAGAAGAAGCAGGCCTCAGAGAATTCTGAAACTGTCTTCCAAAGGCACAGCTGAAGAATCAGCTTAGACACAATACTCTGAGAGGATGGGGCATTATCCTTTAGGATGCAGCATATGTGTTAAATCAGAGACCTCTGTATGGCACTGTGTCCCCATTTGAAATAATATATGGGTTGGGGAACCAAAGGGTGGAAACATGAGTGAACCTCCCCACCCCATCACTCCCAATGATCCACTGGGAGGTATTGTCCTTCCTGATGCTGGAACTCTGGGATTTGCAGGGTTAGAGATCCTGGTCTCCCAAAGAGGCTCCCCCTTGCCAGGGACTATGGCCACCGTCAAAGCCCTTTGGATTTCTTGTATCCAGGGCCAAGCAGGCAAGGAGAGGTGTTGCTATCTTGGCAGGAAGTGGAGCTGCTGTTACACAGGGGGGCAGGAGGAATACATGTGGAGCTAGATGATCCACTGAGGAGCCTCTGGGTTCTCCCTGGCTCCTTGTTACTTGTGAATGGACACGTGCAGTTACCCCAACCTGAGAAGATGCCTCAGGAATGAAGGTTTGGGTCACACCACCAGGGAAGTCACCAAGACCTGCTAAGGTGATAGCTGAGGGCAAGGGAAATTTCGACTGGATAATGGAGGAAGGAGATGATGAGTACCAGTTATGCCCTGGAAACTACTCCAATAATTTCCTCTCCTCTAAGTTTTCCCTTAAGACTGGAGGCCATGGGAACCATGGAAGAGCTGCTCCCCAAACCTACCTGGAAAAGTAGACCTATGTAGGTTAAAGGGTGGACTGTGGCTGCCATGGGAACAGACCACTCAGATCTCCTGCTGTGGGGAATGTTCCTGACTGACAATTCCTCCGTATCCACCACCACGTTCACACAGAGGCTGTTCCAGCTGTGATGGAGCACAGCTGGGAACTAGTGCAGACCCATTCCTGTAGGGCATGGACTAACTCTAATGGGAAAGTCAAGGACTCCCCATCAGCCTGGTCAAATTTTCTTGGAACTGAGCTGCAGTTTGAGACTCTTCCTACCCAAACCGCCCTCCTTCCTCCTCTGTTTTCATAGGGGTGTCATCATGATCTGAAGCCTCTCTCAGCCTACTCCTGCTTCCTTTATGCTTCACAGCATACAAATCTCTTGCACATCTAATCCCATCTTGGTGTCTGCTTCTTAAGGCCATAAGACTGGGTGAGATGCTCAAGGTTGTGAGTGCAGATAGAAATGGGAAGGGAACTGAACTCTGGGGCTCTCCAGCACTGAGTGAAAGAGAGGGAAAGTGAACAACAGAGACCAAAAAGAGGTGGCTAGCAAAGTAGAAGAAAAACCAAGAGAATACGGTGTTCTTGAAACTAGGTAAAGAAAGTGTACCCGAGAAAAGGAATGATTGACTATGTCAAGGATGCTGCCAGATTGTGTAAACTAAGGATCAGGGGTTTAGCAAGATGAAGCTCTTGGTGACTTTGACAAGAGCAATTTTAGTGAAGGGTGTGGATGACGCCTGATTGGCCTGGGTTTAAGAGAGAATTGTTCCTGTTGCACAGAAAAACAGAAATGGGGCAGTGGCTGGCAGGAGAACTGAGGTCAAAGAAAGGATTCTTAAGATGTTCAAGATAACAGCATATTAGTGTGCTGATAGGAATGACCCAGTAAGGATAAAACATTGATGACATAAGCAGAAAGTGAAGCACTGCTGGAGTGCTGTTGAGTAGGTGAGAAAGGATGAGGTCACTGAAGGGGGAAGCTCTTCAAAGAGTCTTCGCTCCAACTCCCTGCTTCTCCCAGGCCCACGTCTCGCCTGGGGTCAGTTAAGCTCAAGTCCCTGAAATAGGACAAAATTTCCCACCCTTTTAACTGAGTGTTGCAGCAGCTGAGGCACTCACCACTTGAATTTTCAGTTCCCTCTTTGTGTTTGTTTTCTAGCGATTTCACTTAGTCTTTTGTGACTTTTGACTATACTTTTAAACTAATTTTAAAACTTTAACCCATCTAATGTTTTTGTACCTGAAATTTTTTCTGGTTATCTCAGTCTGCTATCTTACTGGAAATGGGAATCTCCTGGAGTGAGTTTTTTCTCAAGTGCAGATCTTATTAGGGTACTACTTTGATGGTTTACAGTTACCATAGGAATAAGATCCTGGCTTTTTATGATGACATTTAAAACCTGTTTTTTTCCTCTCTGGTTCCTAGCTGTCCATGTCTTGTAGCCTCAGGAAACACTAAGAGGTCCTAAGACTCACCGTGCTCTCCAGTGTCCCCTTGTCTTTGCATATGTTGCTCTCTTCCCTGGAGAGGCATCCCCCCTTCATATGTTTAAAGCTTGCTTACCCTTTAAGATCCATTTTGGGAGCTGATGCCTATGAGGAATGTTTCCAACTCCCCTTATCCCTGAGGCTAGTTTAAGTGCCTGTCTCATGTGCTCCCATACCCATAGCTCTGGGAAAGCTTTTCACCCTGAGAATCCTTTTCTATTTATTTCTTGGTTTCCTCTGTCCACCCAGCTCCTGGCTGCCTCTAGTATTCCCAGTGCTTCCATATCCTTGGTAAATGTTTGTGTTGGGTGCAATTAGGTTTTCTGTATGGGTCACATTAAGTCTCAAAATAGATTCAAATTGCTGGAGAGGGAAATATATCTTAATAATTTATTTGTATAAAATATATTTTATTTATTTATTTTTTTAATTTATTTATTTTTTTTTTTTTGCGGTATGCGGGCCTCTCACTGTTGTGGCCTCCCCCGTTGCGGAGCACAGGCTCCGGACGCGCAGGCTCCGGACGCGCAGGCTCAGCGGCCATGGCTCACGGGCCCAGCCGCTCCGCGGCATATGGGATCCTCCCAGACCGGGGCACGAACCCGTATCCCCTGCAACGGCAGGCGGACTCTCAACCACTTGCGCCACCAGGGAGGCCCTAAAATATATTTTATTGATTGCTAAAGCCTTTATACAGCATTGGCATAACTCAGAGAAATAAAGACTGTTAGAATTTCAGATCTGGAAAGAATCTAGAGATTCTTAGAGATTACTTAACTCACCTCCTTTATTCTCTGGATAAAGAAATGTTTCTTTGTACCAGTTTCTGTGTCTATCCACGGTGTATGAGGATGCCTCTGTCTGCTCACACTTTCTCCCTAGAAGGGGTATTTTCAGTGTCTTATATCTTTGATAGTAAATTGAGTACATTTGTATATGTTTGTTGGCAATTTAGCTTTCTTCATTTTTGAAATGTCTGTTCATATCCTTCTCCCAGTTTTAATTGGGATGTTGATATTTTTCATATTTATTTGTAAGTGCATTTTATAACTAAAGATATTAACCCTTTGTTTCTCACATACATTGCAAGAGTTTTTCTAGATTTGTTTAACTTTCTTTAGAGTGTCTTCTTCTGTACCAGTGGTCAAATACATCAGTTATCCTTTTGGGTTTCCAACCTTGGTGCCATTCTAGTAAGGACCTTCTTCACTCTAAGATTATAAGACTGTTCTACATTTAACATAGTACATTTTATTATTATTTTTTTTACATTTCAGATTTTAATCCACCTATTGTTTCTAATGTGACACAGTAATCTAACTTTACTTTTTCTCACATTGTTTAGTGAATTGGTCCAATGCCCTTTTTCCAATTTTAAATATTACTGATTCAAAATGAAGGCACTGGCAAAGCTTCATTAAGAGCACAGGGCTGGGGGGCAGAGAGGTCTGGATTTGCTTGCTGAGTGCTAGCCCTGCCTCTTTCGTGACGTTGTGAGGTTTTCATGGAGACAGTTTATGTGGGGCACTGGCACCCAAGGGGAGTTTACTAATGTCATCATGTTGGGCACCTTTATGGCTTAGTAGTAGTAGCAATAATGGATTTTTTTTCTTTTTTGGACTCTATTTTATTCTGTTGATCTGTTTGCCAGGATTGTACTGCTTTAATCGTTTGCAGTTTGATAGAGTATTTTATTATCTAATAGGCAAAATCCCTTGTGTGGACTTTAACTTTTTGTAAATAATTTTAAACATCTTTTTTATTGCACATATAACAATGCTTTTCATTGCTCCCTTTTCTTGTCATTAGTTATTATAAAAGCATCTTAATGTGTTTTAGTATTTTGAGATTTACTACTTAGGATTTTAGTATTCAGAATGTAATTCTAATTCAGAATTTTAAGAAAATATTGCAGACAATGGATTTCAAAGAAAAAGTTGAATGGTTTAGGGTTATTTGGATTGGCTTGATGTATCATGAAGAAGACATTAACTTGTTATTTTCCATTGCTTCTGAGAACCAAATGAGGAAACAGGTTTAAATTGGAACATGGGTTTCAGTTAAACAAAAACAAAGAATTAAAAAAAAAAAAAGTAAGTCTGGCTAGGGAGTGAAGCATACTTCCAAAGAAAATGATGAACACTCTTCCTGGATTTTGGAACATCTGGTTCTCTCTTATTTCTCTCTAGAATCTCGTCCTGTGGAGAGGAAGGGAATGAATTCCTGCTGATTGCTTAAGGGGCTTTCTAACTTTAGGATTACATGAATGTTAACCTTTAATGCAAGCTATCCTGCATTTTGAGGACTTTCCATGCATGTCAGGAACCAAAATGCCACCATTCTCAGCAGAGAGTCTAGTTCAATCATAGTTTTGCACAATAATATACATATCTTAAAACACTTATTTTTCTTTGTTTTAATCAATTTCTCTTGACTTGTCATTAGTATTTCAAGCATACTACTGAATCATTATCTCTCTCTCTTTTTTTTTTTTTTTTACGGTACGTGGGCCTCTCACTGTTGTGGTCTCTCCCGTTGTGGAGCACAGGCTCCGGACACACAGGCTCAGTGGCCATGGCTCACAGGCCCAGCCGCTCCGCGGCATGTGGGATCTTCCCGGACCGGGGCATGAACCCATGTTCCCTGCATCGGCAGGCAGACTCTCAACCACTGCACCACCAGGGAAGCCCTCTCTCTCTCTCTCTTTTTTTTTAAAGTCTTTATTGAATTTGTTACAATATTTCTTCTTCTTCTTTTTTTTTTTTTTATGTTTTGGTTTTTTGGCCACAAGGCATGTGAGATCTTAGCTCCCCGAACAGGGATCGAACCCACACTGCCTACATTGGAAGGTGAAGTCTTAACCACTGGACCTCCAGGGAAGTCCCCTGAGTCATTATCTCTTAAAATACGTCTCTTCCCTTGTTTATTTTCTGCACATGCGCCGTGGGACAGGAAGCAGCAGGGAACGATCCCTCAGTGACTACTGTCATTTAGTGCTCTGCAGCTTCTTCTGCTGCGTGGTTTATTATTTTTTTAATTCACACACACACTCACTTTATTAATGCTCTGCCCAGTCTAAAGCACATTACTGATGCTGCTTTACATTTGAGGAAATAGCAAAATATCACCAGGGAGCTGGAAACAGAGAAATAATGGAGACTTAGGGCATTGCAGTTTCCAGAAATGTCTTAGTTTTCCAGTAACTTCATTGCTTTGGATTAGCATCAATCAACCAAATATTTCTAGAGTTAGTCTTATAGTGGGTGCTGTGTGAGATTCAAAAGAAGTTTTTTTTTTTTTTTTTTTTTTTTTTTGCGGTACGCGGGCCTCTCACTGTTGTGGCCTCTCCCGTTGCGGAGCACAGGCTCCGGACGCACAGACTCAGCGGCCACGGCTCACGGGCCCAGCTGCTCCGCGGTACGCGGGATCCTCCCAGACCGGGGCACGAACCCGTGTCCCCTGCATCAGCAGGCGGACCCTCAACCACTGTGCCACCAGGGAAGCCCCAGAAGTATTTATTTAGTTAGTTATTCATTCATCATTTAGCAAATGTTTATTGAGAGCCACCTGACAGGTGCTGGGGATCTACTGGAAAGAAATTACGCATAAAGGTTTTAGTCTAGCCAGGTTGACAGATGTAAGTGTTATGAGTGCTATGAAAAAAGAAGAGCAGTCAAATTTATTTATTCAGCATACATTTCTTGACCCATCTCTGCTTCGTGCAAAGCATTAGTGTTACATAAATTGGGAAGTGGATCAGCAGAGGCTTCCTGTGAGAGGAGTTGAGTGCCAGCTGAAATGTAGGGACTTTCTGAAGTCGTAGGTGAATGAGTTGCCTTTGTAGTGTGTGAACCAGATGTCATCAGGGAGGCACTGGCAGAAATTTCCCTCCTGTCTTCCTACTGCCTGCCACCCTGAGAGCCGCACTTCACATGGACTGCCATTTCAAGCGAAGCAGCAGGAGCAACTATGGAAGCCACCTGAAGCTGGCAGGTGGAGAGGTCATCAGAAGGACCTGCAGTGGCAGTGGAGGGAAAAGGAGGCAGAGAGAGAAATCCTCCCAGCCATGGAAGGTTCTGAACAGGCCCAGGTGAGGGGTAAATGTAGGTCTCTATAGCCATGTTCTTGCTCTGTGCTCTGAAAATGGGAATTTCAATATCTTTTCCAACTTAGGTCTAAACCCTAAATCACATCAAGAACCATGCCTTCCCTCCCCTCAACCAACCATTCATTCAATCAGCCAGCAAATCAATCAGCCAAAACCTCACATTTCTCACATTGGCTGGCCTTTCTCGTCGAGGTCTTCCTCCATTTCTTTCCCCTTCTGGATGGTTTCCAACCTTGGATGCACATTGGAATTATCTGGGGGGTACTTGAAAATACTGATGCTTGACTTCCATCCCAGAGATTCTGACTTAACTGGTCTGAAATATGGCCTGGGCATCATGATTTTTAAAAGCTCCTGAAGTAACTATAATGTACTAACAAAGTTGAGACTCGTTAGTCTAAAAAAGAATGTGATCAGTGCACCATCTAATTCACTAAAAGAAAGAGAGCACTGCTAATCATGTTCATGTGTTTGTTGGGGAAAAAAAATCACAAGCTTAAATTAGAACCATAGGTTTTTTTTTTTTCTCTAAATTAATTAATTAATTAATTAATTAATTAATTAAGTTTTGGCTACGTTGGGTCTTTGTTGCTGCACTCAGGCTTTCTCTAGTTGCGGCGAGTAGGGGCTACTGTTCGTTGTGGTATGCTGGCTTCTCGTTGTGGTGGCTTCTCTTGTTGCGAAGCACGGGTTCTAGGCATGCGGGCTTTAGTAGTTGTGTGGCTCACAGGCTCTAGAGTGCAGGCTCAGTAGTTGTGACACATGGGCTTAGTTGCTCTGCGGCATGTGGGATCTTCCTGGACCAGGGCTGGAACCTGTGTCCCCGGCATTGGTAGGCGGATTCTTAACCACTGCACCACCAGGGAAGCCAGGGAAGCCCCTGAACCATAGGGTCTTAAATAGACATTTGGTTTAGGACTGTTGTCTATAAAGAGTTTCCAGGGAAGAAGATGAAGATGGCAGCGGCTGGGGATTGGTCTTGGGAGACTGAGGGCTGCAGAGGGCAGGCTGAAATGTGGTGTCGTTGGGAGCACAGATAGCCTCCATATTATAAAGGACATGCTCCCAGGGCCCTATCCCAAGACCTCAGAAGAACGGGCAGCTGCAGCCAAGAAGTATAATATGTGGGTGGAAGATTATGAGCCCTGGCTGATGATGGCATGGGGTATGGTGACTACCCAAAGCTCCCTGACAGTTCATGGCAGGAGAGGGATCCATGGTGTGTCTGGGACCACCCAGACCTGAGGTTGAACCAAGTCACTGGGACCTGGACGTGTGCATCAGGAACTGTGTGCACACGTCCCCCATGTCTGCTTCTTGGAATCTCGTGTGTAAGCAGCTCTTCAGCTTCGTGGCCTTCATGTGGTTCATGTTTTGGGTGGGGGAGAATTACCCCACCCACCAACCCGTGCGTGGAACCAAAGCAGCATCCTTATACTAATCTGCACCTGGAAGGGGTCCATGATCCCACCAAAGAGCCTGAGCTGGTGGTTTACTATGAGATCTGGGGAGGCTTTGTGCACCCTAAGTAACTCCCTCATCCTTAGAGACTGAACCTTAATGAAATCCCTAATGAAACAGTGGTGTGGAAAGAAAAAAGAAAAGAAAAAGAATAAAAGAGGTTCTAATCCAACTGTGGAGTTGTCTTGTAGAAACAAATCAAGAAGGAGGCAGTACAGTGTTAAGTCTGTGGTGGTGTCATCGACTGAGTGTTTTTGTCCCCCTTGAATTCATATGTTGAAATCCTAACTCCCAATGTAATGGTAAAAGGAGGTGGGGCCTTTGGGAGGTAACTAGGTCATGAGGGTGGGGGCCTCACGAATGGGATTAGTGCCATTATGAAAGAGACCCCAAAGAGCTCTCTCTCCCTCTTTCTGCTATATGAGGATACAATGAGAAGATGGCAGCCTGAAACCCAGAAGAGGACTCTCACCAGTATCCATTTGGTTTCAGTATCTGCTTATTGTTTAAGCCACCCGGTCTGTAACACTTTTATTTTAGCAGCCCAAGCTGACTAGGACATGTTGTGACAATTAATCAAGGAAGTTGGCATAAGGTAAGGCAAAGAGTTGTAAACAAGCATTATCATGTTGGATTTATCAGGAGAGGGCTTGCCCAGGGTTTTATGAGAAATTTTATGATTTAATCATTTCCTTCATTTGGGCATGTGAACAAAAGATAGCTTAATGCATTGAACAGTGACAGATAGTTCTATGAGGAGTTGATTGCCTTCTTCAGATAGCTGAAGCGTTGTGTGGTAGAATGAAAATTAAATTTATTGTTTGGAGCCAGAGGGAAGAATGAGGATCAAAAAGGAAATGCTACATGGAAGCATATTTACATTCAATATGAGGGGAGAGATGTTATCTTTTCAAAATGCTGCCAAGTAGTGAAATGGGCAGCCCCAAGAGGTAGAGACATTTTTGACTCACGAAATATTCAAAGATTGCAAAATCTTTTATTGGTTATTCTGTTTGTGAGAGATGTGTATATGTTAGAGAGATGGTAGGAAGAGTCATGACATTCACAAGTCAATGTGATGTGAATGCTCCTGTTTAAACATGTACATATGTGTAACACATATTTAACAGTGTAGAACTTAGATTTTTCTTTATTAAAAAAATAAAACCTGAAATGAGAAAAGAGAATGCAGCCAAGGTTGAGGCTTGGATCCTATGAAAGTCAGGACATGGGTAAGGGTCTTTCTTCACATCTCTATTCCTTACACTGCTCAGTGTCACTTGGGAAAAGTGGCCTAGGATAGGGTTGGCAATCTACCATGTACATACAGAGGAGGGGCTTGGGTCAGCCATCAAAAGACTGAGATAAAATGCAGTGTGAACTTGATGTTCTCTAATCTTTCTGTAGCGTTCTCCTGCCTTGCATGAAACCTATTCCTTGGCCCTCGAATCTCCAAACTATCATGCTGCCTTTCTACTGTCCAAACCTGACCCCTACCTTCAGGGTGTCTGCTGCAGAATGCCATCTGCCTCATGTCTGTTACTCAGTCCCTCTCCCTCCAACCTCCTCTCCAAACTTTCCCGTCTGTTGAATCTCCAAAGATAATGATCTGAGAAATTTATATCAGTATTAGTGTTTTGAATGGCCACTGGCTCACCTATCCTTCAGAAGCAAGAATGTAAGTGGAGGTAATGTAAGTGGAGGGATATGTGTGGTGGATTTGGAGGGTAGAGGTTGTGCGTGGACCTGGGGAGAACCTTTTTCTTGTCCTCAGTCCTAGGACCAGGCAACCTGGAAGCCCATTTGCAAGACTGCCAAATTTTGATTTGATTTATGGATATAGAGATAAAAAAGTGCTACCCTTCTTAGACAAGGATTTCTTTCTTTTACAAAACCGGGCGAGTTATAGACATTGTTCCTGTGTTATATCAGGAATAATTTCTATGAATAGTAACTATGAAAAAATTCCCATAAAAAGTTCAGTTTTAGCTTGGAAGAGAAAGTAAAAATGGCACATCTTCAGAGTAGCAGAAGAAATATTTGCATTCATAGGAAGGACATCATCTGTTTCCTGTAATGAACACTACTCTTGCAACATCCATGGGGCTTAGGGCTTCTCTTAAGAATTTTATTTCAGTGGAATGCCATAAAAGGATGAAACTGGGAGCTTTTTAAAAATTTTTTTTAATTTTTAAATTTTATTTTGGCTGCATTGGGTCTTTGTTGCTGCGTGTGGGCTTTCTCTAGTTGCAGCGAGCGGGGCTACTCTTCATTGCGGTGCGCGGGCTTCTCATTGTGGTGGCTTCTCTTGTTGTGAAGCACAGGTTCTAGGCGTGCGGGCTTCAGTAGTCATGACTCGTGGGCTCTAGAGCGCAGGCTCAGTAGTTGTGGCGCACGGGCTTAGTTGCTCCACGGCATGCGGGATCTTCCCGGACCAGGGCTTGAAGCTGTGTCCCCTGCATTGGCAGGTGGATTCTTAACCACTGCACCACCAGGGAAGTCCCCGGGAGCTTTTTTCTTAAGAAAAAAATAGCAATAGATTTTCTTCTGTCTGGGAAGATTTTTTGAATCATTTTCCCCCTGGTTTTTATTTTTATTTTATTTACTTATTTATTTATTTAGAGTACCCTCATCTTTATTTGGGAGGGAATTCTGGGTTGTCATCCACCCCACCCTGCTCTGGGGGCTAAGCTTGCTGTCCCCAGCCCCTCTTTCTTTTGTGGGGGAGGGGGGAGGACCAGGTGGGCGTGGGCATCGGGAACTAGTGGAGGGTGAGTGGGCGGGAGGGGGAGATGTGGGATGCCCAGGGCGGGGAGGAGCAGCTAGCATTGTGTTTGCATGCAGTGCCAGCGTGCGAGGCCAGGTGTGCCCAGAGGGGGACGGCAGGAGGACTGTCAGATACACGTGTGTGAATTGGGGAAGTGCACGTGGTGTTGGACCTCTTGAGGTTCTGCTCCCTTCTGAACTGGCCTCCCACCTGCACCTCCAGGCCTCAGCTTGCCTAATCTGTGGTATGAGCAGGTATTCACCCTTTGAGGCTGCAGGGGAGGAAGAGGGATGCCGGGAGTTGGGGGTAGGAGCAAAGCCAGCGGGTGGCACACAAGCAGGGTGAGGGCCCCAGCAGGCGGCTACCATAAATACTAGCAGAGTTTAGCCAATCCCGAGCTATAATGTGTCTTGAGCTGAACCTTCCTCTCTCTCTATGTCTGACTCCCCTTTGTACTCCACCCTCCACATCCCAGCCACCCACTAATCCAGCTTCTCGCCATCATCCTCCTGGTGGGTGTCACCATCATGCCCGTTCTTGTCTTCCTTGGAGAGGTGGGCCAAGGAGCCCAGCACAGAGAGCGAGAGGAGGCCGGTGCCTGCGCTAGCTGCCAGCAGTGAAGGGGGCTGCAGCCTTCCAAGCAGTGGGGTCAGGGGCAGGGCCAGAGCCTGCAGCTGGGATAGCTGGTGGGCTTGGAGCTGCTGTCGGCTGATGGGGTTCAGCTCAGGAGCAGCACCCTGCTTGGCCCTCTGCTCTTGGGGAATGTAGGGCCGGACCTAGGCACATATCCCATTCAGCCTCTTGAAGATTTCAGCCTGCTTGTGCGTCTTTGTGTTCAAGCCGTAGGACATTTCGTAGTATGTCACTGTCGACTTAAAAAAAGGGGGGGGGGGCTTCCCTGGTGGCGCAGTGGTTGAGAGTCCGCCTGCCGATGCAGTGGACACAGGTTCGTGCCCCAGTCCGGGAAGATCCCACATGCCGCAGAGCGGCTAGGCCCGTGAGCCATGGCCGCTGAGCCTGCACGTCCGGAGCCTGTGCTCCGCAATGGGAGAGGCCACAACGGTGAGAGGCCTGCTGCACAGCGTGAGAGTTGCGAGTTAAGTTTTATCTGGAGCAAAATGAGGACTGCTGCCCGGAAGACAGCATCCCAGATAGCTCTGAGAAACCGCTTCAAAGAGGCAGGCGGAAAGGTCAGTATATATGTGATTTTGGTGAAGGGGGAATACAGGCAATCAAGCACATATTTTTGCAGAAGGTTGCTGCTAGTCTCGTGAAGGTTACTGCTATTCACAAGGAGCAGTTGTCACCGTGAAGTATTTTAGTGCTTTTCTAGATATGAGGAGATACAGGATCTGGGCCCGTAAAATTGTCTCCTGAAAATATCTAACTATCTGAAGGACTGTTCTGCCAGTTTTTCCCAGAGCACCCAGTGCCTCATTTCTGCTCTCCACCTGAACTCCTTTCAGGAGGTGTTGAAAGTCAACAGCTGCAGCAGCGCATGATTTAATCCTTGTAGAGGTAGATGGCAAGTGCCAATGGAAAATGCCAATTTGTAGTCAACATCACATAATGACTCTGCACCTCCAGCTTCTCGCTGGCCTGCTTGTCACATTTGAATTTCAGACTGTGGTACTGAGCTTGCAGCAGCTGAAACTCGTCTTTGATATGGTGGCGGGACTCTGAGGTGGTGAATTTGAGTTGCTGGGTTAGGTGCGATGAGTCGGATGCCTGCTTTGTGGAAACACCTTGTTAATCGTGGTGGGGGGTGCGGAATGCTTCCCAGCTGTGCGCCCAGGCTAGGACTGCTCATGGCGCCAGGTGGCTGGGCCTTTGTCAAGGCGGCGCCGATCCGCAGCTCCTGGGGCCGCCACCGCAGCCTCCGACACCCGGCCTCATCTGCTTCCTGCTTCCTGGTTTTTAAATTCTGTCTTTTACATGTCTTATCCAAATTTTGTAAATCAGACTTCTCTCCCTCCCCTAAGAGCAGAAATAGGTCTTTTCTGTGTGGAGGTGTTTTTTTTTTCTTCCATTGGGGATCAACTCTCAAGACAGGATGTGGGTAAGAATAACAAACGTCTGAGAAAATGAGCTGCAATATATTTTATTTCCTCCTGCCATAATCAAAAGGACTAGCAAGCAGTCAAACACAAGTTAAAATTTCCTTCTCAACAATGTCAACCTCACTTCTAGAAATTCTTCTGGGAAATTTTATCTGGTTGACAACTGGAAGAAAAATGCAACACATGTTCACACACACACATATGTTCACACACACACACACAGCCTAGCTCTCCCTTTGGCCTCACTTTTTTTTTTTTTTTTGCGGTACGCGGGCCTCTCACTGTTGTGGCCTCTCCCATTGTGGAGCACAGGCTCCAGACGCACAGACTCAGCGGCCATGGCTCACGGGCCCAGCCGCTCCGTGGCATGCGGGATCTTCCCGGACCGGGGCACGAACTCATGTCCCCTGCATTGGCAGGTGGACTCTCAACCGCTGTGCCACCAGGGAAGCCCTGGCCTCACTTTTGCTTTCACAGCCACTTATGACCAGTTTGAAAGGGGACTTATAGTGAGGTGGCAATGTCCTAAAATCTCATTCTTTGAGGAGCATGGCCCCCAGTAAGAGTTACCACCTGAAGTCGCATGTTTCCCTCGTGTTGTGTTCCTGGGTTGGCCAAGCCACAGAGACTGGGCAGGAAAATGACCCATTGGAATATAGGTAGGCAGGTTCACTGCTGATTATGTAGAATGGAGCAGGGCTATCTTTCATGTATTTATGAATTTATGAATCACTGGGAATCTTGTTAACGTATAGATTAGAATTCAGTGAACTTCTGGAATAGGGCCCAAGAGCCTGCATTTTGAAGTGTTTGCAAGGGGAGAGGTGAGCTCCTCTCCTTCTACTCCAGCCATCTTGAGCTCCTCCCCCTGGAGCCTGCATTTCTAACAAGCTCCCAGGTAATGCAGATGCTGCTGCTCTGTGGCACAGAAGAGCACCTCTCCCTGACCTTCTCTTCTCTGCCTTCCCATCAGAGAATTTTAGAACTGGAAGGGATCTTGAACATCTTGTTTAGTTACTCCTAAAATACTGGCCTATGGAGTGGTCTCATCTGAACCACTGGGGGAGCTTTAAAAACCTAGACTCCCAGAAGTTCTGATTCAGTCCCAGGCATCTGTATTCTTTCAAAGCTTCCCAGATCAACTGGAGGTGAAAAAAGGCTTTGAACTATTAACTGTCTCCTTTTATAAATAAGGAAACAGGTTGTGAGTGATTACGTGACTTGCCCAATAAGACCTAGTTAGTGACAGCAACAGGACCAGAACTTAGAGACCCTTTCCAGCTCACCGCCCTTCTACTTCCTCTTTGGCTGCCCAGGGCAGTAGCTTATGCTAAGAAAGGAAAGCAACTTCCCACCCCAATTCTTTAGGATGAATAAAATCCAAGTCCAGTGCTGTTTACTGGCATGCCATTTCACCCAGAACATTTTCCTCTGCTGGAAGCAAGCCCAAAGAGGTCTAATGGGCATGTGTTTCTGTCCTACTCTGCAAGAAAGTTGCATGGACAAGTGCACTATGGAACCGGAAATGGAAGTGTTTCACATTATATTCCCCTGGAAGATAATTTCATACTTTAAAATGTTTTTCTTCCTAGGTGTTTTGGACACCGAATGAAAATATCAGTGCTTTCCATGTAATCAACAATCCTAAAATTGACATGTTGTAATCCTTTCTTCCTAGAACCTGAAGCTTTCTTGTTTATTTTCATCTCAGCTGCCATAGCTCCTGGATTGGGTTGCCTTTATTTGGTCTCTTTAATTTTTGGTGAAACACTGAAACTTTGCACGAAGTCAACTTCTCCCTCCTTACTGAGCTGTGCTAATTCGGAGAATGGAACTGTGGTTTGGGTTATTCCTTCTGTCTGGGTAATTCCTGCTTTACCGTTGTTGGTTCTTTGTCTTTGAGAAGAAGAAAATCTCTATTAATGTTAAAGAAAAGTATATGCTGGTCTTGTTCCACCTAAACAGCCCTGTTGTCCAGTTGAGGAAGTTTCCATGCTTTACAAGGGTTTTCTCTGCAGTATCTGCATCTCCAAGCTGGACCATCTCCTCTCCACTTACAGTGAGATGTCTCAGCCAGAGAACCTCTCCTCCCCATCCTGAAGCCACTCTGGGCTGCTCTGGCAATTAGAGACTCCAGCCTCTGGTCACCCTCTGAAGGAGTTTCCTGGTAAACAGGACATCTTGTGACCCATCCTTGGGTTTCTCTGCTAGAGACAAATCTATTTTTGTCCTATGAATGCTGCCTCTAGAGAAAGAATCAACATAGAAAGAGCTTTCTTTGAGTGAATTTTCTTTCTAGAGCAGCTTTTAAGCAAGTGGCCTAAGATTAATTCTTGCTTAGGGACACTGCAGACATTTTCAGGGCACTGACTTTCAGCAGGTGCTTTCATTATACAGTGGGCTTAGCTTGGACTAAGAATGAGATGGCTGAGTGCCAGGCTCAGCTCCCCTCTGCATGGTCAGGTGTCCTAGAGAGCTTCAGGCTTCCCACTCTTATAATGGGGATAATGTCACCTGGACTATTTAAAATGAGAGCATGAAATGGAAGTCCATGGGACATCCAGATATTTGAGGATGTCCTCCAAATTCTAAGACAGAAAGCAAAATAATCAAGGAGAAACCTCCCAGAGGAAGCAGAGGCAATGCAGCAGCAGAATACTTTGGAATAAGAAGATATGCTATCCATAATAAAATTATTTAGATGCTATATAAAGATGGAATATTCAGAAACAGCAAAAAACGCTCTTTAGAAATTAAAAATAAGATAGCAAATAAAAATATAAAGGGTTGGAATTTAAAATTGAAGATACCATCAACTTTAAATTGTAAGTGGAGCAAAAAGACTAGGAGATAGACAATAGGAGAGAAAACAAAACAAAATAAGAGATCAACCCAGGAGGTCCAACATCAGTCTAATAGGTGCCACAGCAAGCGAGAACAAGAGAAAATGGAGGGGAAGAAACTATCAGAGAAAGAATACAAGACAATTGTCCAGCACTGAAGGATGAAAGTTTTCAAATTTAAAGAGTTCACTGAGAACGCAGCAAAATGGTTGAAAAAAAGATTACATCAAGGCACATACTTGTGGCATTTTAGATCACTAAGGATAAAGCTAAAGCTTTTGACTTCTTGACTTCAACATTGGAAATTAGATGAAAATGGAGTAATGTCTTCAATCTACAGAGGAGAAATGAATTTCATCCCCAAACTATCAATCAAGTATGAGTATAGAATAAAAACAGTTTTAGACATGCAATTTTTCAAAAACTTTACCTGTCACACACCTGAGGAGGCTCAAGCACAAAGGGAGTTCAAGGAAGATGCACAGAACTCAAAGCAGGAAGCACCCAGGCCTCATGGGAACTGGAAAGTCTTAAGGCCACAACCTTCTCCATCTTTTTCTGTTCCTTTCTGGAGTTGTGGTCTCTTACCTCTGCACATCTTCTTTCTCCTTTCAATGTAGACCATTTCTGTGGGTCTTTCAGTTTTTGTTCAGGCTCTGGCTTGATTGGGATTCTGATTTTGCTGATGCTCATAGGGAGAAAATGAAGAGAGGGAGGTTCTTGAATACCTCTGACTAATAAGCAAAGACAATCACAGATTTAAGTTCCAGAATGATTCAGAGAAGCTATAAATCATTAAAGACCACAGTGCTAGCTGTGTATTACAACTTGAGGTGAGTGGCAGAGCCTAATAATTGTTCCCCAATATCCACTCTCTTCTTTCTTTTGATAATCAACCCCCCACTTTTTACTTAGGTACATGACTGCCCAGGTAGAGACATTCACAGGCCTCAGTTGGAACTAGATGGATGTGGCCATGTGACTAAGTTTTGGTCAATAGAATGTTAGCAGAAATGATGTGTCCACTTGTAAGTAACATCTTGCCTTTCACTGCTTCTTCATCCCTTCCCACAAACCAGAGCATGAATGGGGCTTCAAACACGAAGATCACACTCTGGGACAAGAGTCATCAAACTTTAACCCATGGGCCAGATGTGGCCTGCCATCTGTTTTTGTAAATAAAGGTTTATTGGAATAATGCCATACCCACTCATTTATATGTCTATGGCTGCTTTCATGCTACAGTGCAAGACTTGAGAAGTTATGATGGAGAATGTATGGCCCACAAAGCCTAAAATAATTACCATCCAGCCCTTTGCAGAAAAAGTTTACTGATTCCTGTTCTACATGATTATGGAGCAACAAGAGAGAAGGAGCCTAGATACCCAAATGACCCCATGGAATGGAGTCTATTATTTGCCTAGATTATCTGCCTACCTCTGGACTATTACCAGAGAAAAAAAATTTCTCTCATTTGAGTCACTACCTATCTGGGTCACTTTCTTATAGCAGCTTATTTAAACTTAGTATGGTACAAAACAATATTTTAACAAATTTAATTTCCTATAATGAACATATAATGAGTAAATTTAATGTTTCCATAACAAATAATTAAAGGTAGCTTAGCCACAAGATCAGGGTTATGTAAGACAACACTAATTACTTAAGTCAGGATTTAAAGGGAACTCTTACAATCATAACTTGATAGAAAAAATGTGAAAACAACTTACAGAATATGTATATATCTGACAATATGGTGTCACTACTCTAATGTAGTTTAATATTTACATTCACAAGTTTTTCAAAGTAAAAGTCTTCTAAATATTCTCCAGTTTTTACTCTTATTGAATAAGACAAAATGACTGGTTCAGTCTTGTCTCTTCAGAGCAGCTATCTACAGGGTCTACTTTCTTGAAGTTCTCCAATAAACTGCAGATTGAGACATGTTCTTTGCCTTCAACTACAATTTCTAGCCAAGGCTGAATTTAAAAATATGTGTCTCAAAGTCGTGCAATCGTTATTACTATCTACTTCCAGAACATTTGCATCACCCCCAAAAAGGAATTCCACATTCATTAGCAGACACTTCCCTTTCCCCCCTTCCTCCGGGTCCTGGCAACCACTAATATGCTTTCTGGCTCTATGAATTTGTCTTTTCTGGGTATTTCATATAAATGGAACATGTGGCCTTTTGTGACTAGCTCCTTTCACTTAACAATCTCTTCAAAGTTCATCCATGATGTAGCATATATCAGTACTTCATTCCTTTTAATGGCCAAATAACATTTTGTTATATGGATATGACACATCAGTTGATGGACATTTGGGTGTTTCCATTTTTTTGGCTATTAGGAATAAAGCTGCTGAGTACAAAAAAAAATATGTCTTATAGTTTTCTATTTCTAAAAGAGACAGGGGTGTTAAGCCTAAAGGAAATCAGAGGTCAATTATGGAGAGCTTTAAAAGGTTGCCACAGGACAGAGTGAAGGGGAAAATTAACAAATTTAATTAACTATCCTCACAGCTGTCCTCTTTATGTCTGAGCTTTCTTCATTTCACTTGATAAACTACAGGATAAAAATTTTAAAACAATGCAATTTTTTGAAAAATTACTAAAATTTACTCCAGAAATGAAAAAATATATTCATATGAAAGCCTATATGTGAATATTTAGTGTAGCAAACTTGGAAACAAACCAGTCTTTCAACTGACGAATGGATAAACACTTTACTCAAGCAATAAAAGCAGGATAAACTACTCCTCTGCAATGAAGAGGAGTGATTATTGATACATACAAAACATGGATGCATCTCAAGTGCATTATACTAGGGAAGAAAGCCAGATTTAAAGGCTTTCCACTGGGTTGTTCCATTTATATTACATTCTGGAAAAGGCAATACTGCCAGAATAGAAAGATCAATCTTTGCCAGGGACTGAGAGGGAAGGGTTGACTAAAAAGTCCAACACAAGGGAATTTGGGGGGTAATGGAAGGGTTTGACTTGATTCAGTCTATGGTTACACAACTCTAGGCATTTGTCAAAGCTCAAAGAACTCAAAACTGAAAAAAATAAATTTAACTATATGTAAATTAAAACGTAAATTAAGAAAAAGTAAAAGGACACTAGAGGTGATAGAATTAAAATAGCAATGTTTGAATATTCTTAACCATGACATTATGCACATATAATAACAGGGGAAGAGTGAAATACACACAATCTTGTGAAATCTACTCTTTGATTTAGAGACACAACAGATGAAATTAAATTATTTATATGGAACTAAGTTATCCCTCGCACTGTTTTTGTTTTTGGTTTTTCGTTTTCTTTTTTTTTGAATTTCACGTAACTTAATTTATTTTTATTTTTAATTTTTTTAACATCTTTATTGGAGTATATTTGCTTCACAATGTTGTGTTAGTTTCTGCTATATAACAAAGTGAATCAGCTATATGTATACATATATCCCATATCCCCTCCCTCTTGCGTCTCCCTCCCACCCTCCCTAGCCCAACCCTCTAGGTGGTCACAAAGCACTGAACTGATCTTGTGCTATGCGGCTGCTTCCCACTAGCTATCTATTTTACATTTGGTAGTGTATATATGTCAATGCCATTCTCTCACTTTGTCCCATCTTACCCATCCCCCTCCCCATCTCCTCAAGTCCATTCTGTACATCTGCATCTTTAGTCCTGTCTTGCCCCTAGGTTCATCAGAACTTTTTTTTTTTTTTTTTTTAGATTCCGTATATATGTGTTAGCATATGGTATTTGTTTTTCTCCTTCTGACTTACTTCACTGTGGATGACAGACTCTAGGTCCATCCACCTCACTGCAAATAACTCAATTTAATTTCTTTTTATGGCTAATATTCCATGGTATATATGTGTCACATCTTCTCTATCCATTCATCTGTCAATGGACACTTAGGTTGCTTCCATGTCCAAGCTATTGTAAATAGTGCTGCAATGAATATTGTGGTACGTGACTCTTTTTGAATTATGGTTTTCTCAGGGTATATGCCCAATAGTGGGATTGCTGGGTCATATGGTAGTTCTATTTGTAGTTTTTTAAGGAATCTCCATACTGTTCTCCATAGTGGCTGTATCAATTTACATTCCCACCAACAGTGCAAGAGGGTTCCGTTTTCTCCACACCCTCTCAAGCATTTATTGTTTGTAGATTTTTTAATGAGGGCCTTTCTGACTGGTGTGAGGTGATACCTCATTGCAGTTTTGATTTGCATTTCCCTAATGATTTGTGATGCTGAGCATCTTTTCATGTTTGTGGGCAATCTGTATATGTTCTTTGGAGAAATGTCTATATAGGTCCTCTGCCCATTTTTGGATTGGGTTTTTTGGTTTTTTGATATTGAGCTGCATGAGCTGCTTGTATATTTTGGAGATTAATCCTTTGTCAATTGCTTCATTTGCAAATATTTTCTCCCATTCTGAGGGTTGTCTTTTTCTTTTGTTTATGGTTTCCTTTGTTTTGCAAAAGCTTTTAAGTTTCATTAGGTCCCATTTGTTTATTCTTGTTTTTATTTCCATTTCTGTAAGAGGTGGGTCAAAAAGGATCTTGCTGTGATTTATGTCATAGAGTGTTCTGCCTATGTTTTCCTCTAAGAGTTTGATAGTGTCTGGCCTTACATTTAGGTCTTTAATCCATTTTGAGTTTATTTTTGTATATGGCATTAGGGATTGTTGTAATTTCATTCTTTTACATGTAGCTGTCCAGTTTTCCCAGCACCACTTATTGAAGAGGCTGTTTTTTCTCCATTGTATATTCTTGCCTCCTTTATCAAAAATAAGGTGACCATATGTGCATGGGTTTATCTCTGGGCATTCTATCCTGTACCATTGATCTATATTTCGGTTTTTGTGCAAGTTCCATATTGTTTTGATTACTGTAGATTTGTAATATAGTCTGAAGTCAGGGAGCCTGATTCCTCCAGCTCTGTTTTATTTTCTCAAGATGCTTTGGCTATTTGGAGTCCTTTGTGTTTTGATACAAATTGTGAAACTTTTTGTTCTAATTGTGTGAAAAATGCCATTGATAGTTTGATAGAGATTACATTGAATTTGTAGATTGCTTTGAGTAGTATAGTGATTTTCATAATGTTGATTCTGCCAATCCAAGAACATGGTATATCTCTCCGTCTGTTTATATTGTGTTAATTTCTTTCATCAGTGTCTTATAGTTTTCTGCATACAGGTCTTTTGTCTCCTTAGGTAGGTTTATTCCTAAGTATTTTATTCTTTTTGTTGCAGTGGTAAATGGGAGTGTTTCCTTAATTTCTCTTTCAGGTATTTCATCTTTAGTATATAGGAATACAAGAGATTTCTGTACATTAATATTGTATCCTGCTACATTACCAAATTCATTGATTAGCTCTACAAATTTTCTGACAGCATCTTTAGGATTCTCTGTGTATAGTACCAGGTCATCTGAAAACAGAGACAGTTTTACCTCCTCTTTTCCAATTTGGATTCCTTGTTTTTCTTTTTCTTCTCTGATTTCAGTGCCTAAAACTTCCAAAACTATGTTGGATAATAGTGGTGAGAGTGGGCAACCTGGTCTTGTTCCTGATCTTAGAGAAATTGTTTCAGTTTTTTACCATTGAGAACAATGTTTGCTGTGGGTTTGTCATATATGGCCTTTATTATGTTGAGGTAGGTTTCCTCTATGCCTACTTTCTGGAGGGTTTTTTCTCATAAATAGGTGTTGAATTTTGTCAAAAGCTTTTTCTGCATCTATTGAGATTATCATACGGTTTTTATTCTTCAGTTTGTTAATATGGTGTATCACATTGATTGATTTGCCTATATTGGAGAATCCTTGCATTCCTGGGATAAACCCCACTTGGTCATGGTGTATGATCCTTTTAATGTGCTGTTGGATTCTGTTCGCTAGTATTTTATTGAGGATTTTTGCATCTATGTTTATCAGATATTGGCCTGTAGTTTTCTTTTTTGTGACATCTTTGTCTGGTTTTGGTATCAGGGTGATGGTGGCTTCATAGAATGAGTTTCGGTGTGTTCCTCCCTCTGGTATATTTTGGAAGAGTTTGAGAAGGATAGGTGCTAGCTCTTCTCTAAATGTTTGATAGAATTCGCCAGTGAGGCCATCTGGTCCTGGGCTTTTGTTTGATGGACAAACAAATCACAGTCTCAATTTCAGTGCTTGTGATTGGTCTGTTAATATTTTCTATTTCTTCCTGGTTCAATGTTGGAAGGTTGTGCTTTCCTAAGAATTTGTCCATTTCTTCCACGTTGTCCATTTTATTGGCATGTAGTTGGTTGTACTAGTCTCTCATGATCCTTTGTATTTCTTCAGTGTCAGCTCTTACTTCTCCTTTTTCATTTCTAATTCTGTTGATTTGAGTCTTTTCCCTTTTTTCCTTGATGAGTGTGGCTAATGGTTTATCAATTTTGTTTATCTTCTCAAACAACCAGCTTTTAGTTTTATTGATCTTTGCTATTGTTTCCTTCATTTCTTTTTCATTTATTTCTGATCTAAGTTTTATGACTTCTTTCCTTTGGCTAACTTTGGCTTTTTTTGTTGTTCTTCTTTCTCTAATTGCTTTAGGTGTAAGGTTAGGTTGTTTGTTTGAGATTTTTTTGTTTCTTGAGGTAGGATTGTATTGCTAAAAATGTGTTTCTTAGAACTGCTTTTGCTGCATCCCATAGGTTTGGGTTGTGATGTTTTCACTGTCATTTTTTTCTAGGTATTTTTTTATTTCCTCTGTGATTTCTTCAGTGAGCTCATGGTTATTTAGTAGTGTATTGTTTAGCCTCCATGTGTTTGTATTTTTTCCAGTTTTTTTTCCCCCTGTAATTGATATCTATTCTCAAAGCGTTGTGGTCAGAAAAAATGTTTGATACGATTTCAGTGTTCTTAAATTTACCAAGGCTTAATTTGTGACCCAAGATATGCTGTATCCTGGAGAGTGTTCCATGAGCACTTGAGAAGAAAGTGTATTCTGTTGTTTTTGTATGGAATGTCCTATAAATATCAATTAAGTACATCTTGTTTAATGTGTCATTTAAAGCTTGTGTTTCCTTATTTATTTTTATTTTGGATGATCTGTCCATTGGTGAAAGTGGGGTGTTAAAGTCTTCTACTATTATTGTGTTACTGTCGATTTCCCATTTTGGCTGTTAACATTTGCCTTATGTATTGAGGTGCTCCTATGTTGGGTGCATAAATATTTACAATTGTTATGTCTTCTTCTTGGATTGATCCCATGATCATTATGTAGAGTCCTTCTTTGTCTCTTGTAATAGTCTTTATTTTAAAGTTTATTTTGTCTGATATGAGAATTGCTACTCCAGGTTTCTTTTCATTTCCATTTTCATGGAGTATCTTTCTCCATCCTGTCACTTTCAGTCTGTATGTGTCCCTAGGTCTGAAGTGGGTCTCTTGTAGACAGCATATATACGGGTCTTGTTTTTGTATCCATTCAGCCAGTCTATGTCTTTTGGTTGGAGCATTTAATTCATTTACATTTAAAGTAATTATTGATATGTGTGTTCCTATCACCATTTTTTAAATTGTTTTGGGTTTGTTTTTGTAGGTCTTTTTCTTCTCTTGTGTTTCCTGCCTAGAGAAGTTCCTTTAGCATTTGTTGTAAAGCTGGTTTGGTGGTGCTGAATTCTCTTAGTTTTGCTTGTCTGTAAAAGTTTTAATTTCTCTGTCAAATCTGAATGAGAATCTTGCTGGGTAGAGTAATCTTGGTTGTAGGTTTTTCCCTTTCATCACTTTAAATATGTCCTGCCACTCCCTTCTGGCTTGCAGAGTTTCTGCTGAAAGTGCAGCTGTTAACCTTATGGGGATTCCCTTGTATGTTTTTTGTTGCTTTTCCCTTGCTGCTTTTAATATTTTTTGTTTGTATTTAATTCTTGATAGTTTAATTAATACGTGTTGTGGCGTGTTTCTCCTTTGATTTATCCTGTATGGGACTCTCCGCACTTCCTGGACTTGATTGACTATTTTCTTTCCCATATTAGGGAAGTTTTCACCTATAACCTCTTCAAATATTTTCTCAGACCCTTTCTTTTTCTCTTCTTCTTCTGGGAAGAAGAATTTAATATAATTTGAATTTTGCTTCATTTAATGTTGTCCCAGAGGTCTCTGAGACTGTCTTCAGTTCTTTTCATTCTTTTATCTTTATTCTGCTCTGTGGTAGTTATTTCCACTATTTTACCTTCCAGGTTACTTATCCGTTCTTCTGCCTCAGTTATTCTGCTATTGATTCTGTCTAGAGAATTTTTAATTTCATTTATTGTGTTGTTCATTGTTGTTTGTTTGCTCTTTATTTCTTCTAGTTCCCTGTTAAACATTTCTTGTATGGTCTTCATTCTATTTCCAAGATTTTGGATCATCTTTACTATCATTACTCTGAGTTCTTTTTCAGGTAGACTGCCTATTTCCTATTCATTTGTTAGCTCTGATGGGTTTTTACTTTGCTCCTTCATCTGTTGCATATTTCTCTGTCTTCTCATTTTGCTTAACTTACTGTGTTGGGGCCTCCTTTTCACAGGCTGAAGGTTTGTAGTTCCCTTTGTTTTTGGTGTCTGCCCCCAGTGGGTGAGGTTGGTTCAGTGGGTTGTGTAGGCTTTCTGGTGGAGGGGAGTGGTGCCTGTTTTCTTGTGAATGAGGCTCGATCTTGTCTTTCCGGTAGGCAGGACCATGTCTGGTGGTGTGTTTTGGGGTGTCTGTGAACTTATTATGATTTTAGGTAGCCTGTCTACTAATGGGTGGGGTTGTTTTCCTGTCTTGCTAGTTGTTTGGCATGGGGTGTCCAGCACTGCAGTTTTCTGGTCGTTGAGTGGAGCTGGGTCTTAGCGTTGAGACGGAGCTCTTGCTGATTGATATTACTGGGCCCGGGAAGTCTCTGGCAGTCCAATGTCCTGAACTTGGCTCTCCCACCTCAGAGGCTCAGGCCTGACACCCAGCCGGAGCACCAAGACCCTGTCAGCCATACGGCTCAGAAGAAAAGGGAGAAAAAAAGAAAGATAAATAAAGTTATTAAAATAAAAAATGAACACGAATATTATTAAAATAAAAAAATTAAAGTGTAACAAAAAAAGAAGAGTACAACCAAACCAATAAACTAATCCACCAATGATAACAAGCTCTAAAAACAATTTTAAGATACACATAAAAATCAGAAACTAGTGAGTCTCATACAGCAAACCCCAAGTCTACAGTTGCTCCCGAAGTCCACCGCCTCAATTTTTGGATGATTTGTTGTCTATTCCAGTATTTCACAGATGCAGGGTACATCACCCTGACTGTGGAGATTTAATCCGCTGCTTCTGGGAGAGATTTCCCTTTCTCTTCTTTGTTCGCACAGCTCCTGGGGTTCAGCTTTGGATTTGGCCCCGTCTCTCCGTGTAGATCGCCAGAGGGAGGGCGTCTGTTCTTGGCTCAGACAGGACGGGGTTAAAGGAGCAGCTGATTCGGGGGCTCTGGGTCACTCAGGCCGTGGGGAAGGAGGGGTACAGATGTAGGGCGAGTCTGTGGCAGCAGAGGCTGGTGTGACCTTGCACCAGCCTGAGGTGCGCCGTGTGTTCTCCCGGGGAAGTTGTCCCTGGATCACGGGACCCTGGCAGTGGCGGGCTGCACAGGCTCCCGGGAGGGGAGGAGTGGATAGTGAACTGTGCTTGCACACAGGCTTCTTGGTGGCTGCAGCAGCAGCCTTAGAGTCTCATGCCCGTCTCTGGGGTCTGCGCTGATAGCCTTAGCTCTCACCCATCTCTGGAGCCCGTTTAGGCGTTTCTCTGAATCCCCTCTCCTCGGGCACCCTGAAACAATGGTCTCTTGCTTCTTCGGCAGGTCCAGAGTTTTTTCCGGACTCCCTCCCGGCTAGCTGTGGCGCACTAGCCGCCTTCAGCCGCCTCCCAGTCCTCTCCCTGGGATCTGACTTCCGAAGCTGGAGCCTCAGCTCCCAGCCCCTGCCCGCCCTGACGGGTGAGCAGACAAGCCTCTCGGGCTGGTGAGTGCTGGTTGGCACCGATCCTCTGTGCGGGAATCTCTCTGATTTGCCCTCTGTACCCCTGTTGCTGCGATCTCCTCTGCGGCTCCGAAGCTTCTCCCCCCACTCCGCCACCCGCAGTCTCCGCCCGTGAAGGGGCTTCCTAGTGTGTGGAAACCTTTCCTCCTTCACAGCTACCTCCCAGAGGTGCATGTCCCGTCCCTATACTTTTTTTTTTTTTTTTTTTTTTTTTTGCGGTACGTGGGCCTCTCACTGTTGTGGCCTCTCCTGTTGTGGAGCACAGGCTCTGGACGTGCAGGCTCAGCAGCCATGGCTCACGGGCCCAGCCGCTCCACGGCATGTGGGATCTTTCCAGACCGGGGCACAAACCCGTGTCTCCTGCATTGGCAGGTGGACTCTCAACCACTGCGCCACCAGGGCAGCCCCCGTCCCTATTCTTTTGTCTCTGCTTTTTCTTTTTTCTTTTGCCCTACCCCGGTACGTGGGGAGTTTCTTGCCTTTGGGGAGGTCTGAGGTCTTCTGCCAGTGTTCAGTAGGTGTTCTGTAGGAGGTGTTCCACATGTAGATGTATTTGTGGGGAGGAAGGTGATCTCCACGTCTTACTCCTCTGCTGTCTTGAAGGTCCTCCCCCTCACTGTTTTTGATTCAGCCTTAATATAAAGTTAAACTCAGGTCAAATATTTTTGAAGCAGGAACTTGTAGGAAAACTTTAAGATACCGTTGATATGAATTCTTTTGTAAGTTGAAACCATTGAAAGCACTGGATTAACAATTAGCCTTTATTTAGATAGACAAGGTAGATGGTGAGTAAATATTTATAGTATGATTTGCCGTGAAATGTAGGTTAAATCTATAATTATTCTGCTTCTTATCATGAATTTGCAGGTTCATCTAAATCTGTTTACTAAGAGGGCAAAGAGCTTCCTTTAATATTGAAAGTTTGCATGATAATTTCAAAGACTGTTGAGAGATGAATGTTTGATAACACACCTGTTGGAAGGCAGGCTCTAGCAAACTGGGTTTGTTCACATAAAGTTGTCAGCTATGTTTGCCATAGGAGGCTGTCCTCGCTCACCAACTTATTGTGACTAACTAACCAGTTGACTGTCACCTCACTGATCTGGTATTTTGCAAAGTAAAAAAAAAAAAAAAGACTCTAATATATAAATTTTAAATCATAACAAATTCTCTCTTTTCCAAAAAAATGCTTTATATACCAATATATATAAATTAACTTTCAGATATCAAGTGCTGCCGTTCTACTTTAAATTTTATATTGGATATTTAAGTTTGGCTATAAAAATATAAAGGGTCAAACTATGTTATTGGCTAGTTAAGCTTATACAGATCTATCTTAAATTGCCTGGCTTGTCTTCCATTTTAAATATTTTTACACTATTTAATTTTTAAAAGTGTTAAATTGGTGGGTTGAAGATATTACCTTATAGATGTATATAGTATTTGCTACTCGTTGCAAGTATATGTAGCTCTAAAAACATAAGAAAGTGAGATTTTAATAAATAATAAATGGGAAAATAAAGATGAATCAATAATAAAATAGAAGACATGGAGGAAAAGCAGAAAAGCTTAAAAAGGAAATAATATTTAGTGAGTAATAAACTGAGCAAAACATATAGAATGAGAAGGTTTAAATGGTAAAAAAAAAAAAAAAGAAAGTTTAAACTAATAAGATAAAAAAGTGAGGGTTGTCTCAGGTATGATATTCATTTTTTCAGTTTGGGTGTGCAAAAAAAATGAAGTGGGGGTAGCTTTCCTTATATCTCCATAAGTAGGCTCAATTCAGTTTTTGCTAATGGTAGAAAACTTAAACTTGCCAATTCAGTTTAATTCAGTCCTTCCAGTTTAAAACAATCAGTTTTGTCTAATTGCTCTGTTCATTTAACATTCTCTATCTTCCTTCTTCCTGGGGGTAGCCTGAAACTCCAGGGGCTGCACAGTGTCCTGACCGTGAGGGAGGGATGCCTGTGAGTGGGCCAGCCTCTGCCCTCACTGGTGTCCTCTCTCTGGGCTTGACCTTGTCCTGTGTCCACCCGGCTCCCTTGCTGATGTCTGCAACTCCTTCTTGGCTTGTAGTCAGCAAGTTCCACGTACATTGCTTCCTCTTTGTCACAGTTATGAGCCCTCCTCCTTCTCAGCTCTGTGTTCTTCAGGGCAAATGCCAATTCCAGAGGCTCTTCTGTGCCACCCAGGTGTGCATGGGCCTCTTTGGGGCTGCTGTCAGGGCTACTTACATGGACACCACACTCAACATTGCTAAGTCATTGCCTTGAGTCAGGCTGGACTTAGGGCTCCTCTAGGGCCCTTCTCTCAGTTTACCCAGGGAAGGGAAGTACAAAACTCTATTCTTGAGGCCCCCCAAACTCATCAGAAAGTTCTAATCAACCCTACAACATTGGGGCTCAGCCTGCAGGAGAAGCAGCCTGGATCCAGGCTCTTCTGAGAAACTGTGTATCTCAGGTTTTACATCTCCCTTTGTAGCCACTGGTTGAATTCTCATTTCCTTTTGGGATGGGAAACATCTTTGATAACATCATGTACCTCTTTCCACAGAGGGACATAAATAACTTCCTCTGAGGCCTCCAGGCCCCCCAAATTAGAACACAAACAAGGCACTTCTGGTTCTTGACAAGTAGGAGACTAGCTCAGGCTGCTGGCCTCCTCCAGACCTATCCCTGGAGGGGCCTCAGAGGGAGAGAGAGGTGTATGGAGCTGAAAAAAGTAAAAAAAAAAAGGGGAAAATTTGAGTGAAACCCTCATGGGAAGCCATAAGGGGAATATAGCCTGGTAAGTGGGAGGTAAGGACGGAATGCTGGTCATATGCAGGCAGACATACAACTCCCTGAATGTCCCTCCTCTCCCTCCATTCCCAGAGGCCCAGGAGAGTATAACAAGGGGGAATTTTAAAATAGAACAGCCTCGGGGTAGGAGAGATAAGTAGGGATTCCTGAGGGGTCCAGTTGCCTGATGAAGAGAAAAAGCAGGAGCAGTAATTTCAGTCCGGGCACCACAGGCACTGAGGTCTGCCCTCATTCTTGCCCCTTAGACCTGCCGGGAAAGCACAAGCTAAGGCCCTGGCATCAGCCAGGAGCATGTTGCTAATCAAGGCAGCTGTGGAAATGACTGCAAATTGTCTACTAATATTTGTTTTTTCATAAGATGAAAAAAGAATACACAATGTTTAGCTGGACACATGATTACCCAGAATAAAAACTGAATTTCCCAGCCTCCTTTGTAGCATTCATATGACAAAGAATATTTTTTAACAACTATATGCTAATAAATCTGAAATTTATAAAAGTGAATTTCTGAGAAAAATAGAAAGCTAATATTGTCACAAAAAATAACTTGAACAGGCCAATAATCATTAAAGTAACTACAATTATAGTCATCAGAGATCTCCCCCAGTCACCCTAAAAGCTCCAGGCTTAAACAGTTGCATAGGTATAGATATAGATAGAGGTATAGATAAACAGCAAGATAATGCTCTTTAGTGCAAGTTGTTTCAAAAAACATGCCCCAGCTCTTTTCATGAGGCTGGTTTACACTTGTTTTCAAAAATTGCATAAGGAAATGAAAAGCAAAGAAATTTACAGGCCCATTTTCACTTATTAACATAGAAATCATAAGTAAACTATTAGTTAATCAAACCCAACCGTATATTGAAATATATTAGGTTAAAGTAGTTTCTCCCAAGAATGCAGGAATGGTCTAACATCTGAGAAATCTATTAATGTAATTCATTACTTCAATGCAGTAAAAGAGAAAAAAATCACATGTTTATTTCAATAGTTATAGAAAAAACACTTGATAAAATTCAACACCTAAAATAAATAAAATAAATAAACTCTAAGGGAAGAAGGAGTAAATGAGAGCTTCCCTAATTTCATGAAGTCTATATACCATAAACTAATGCTAATCTTGTTTCTAAATGGAGAAAAGTTAGACACATTTTTTTAGCTCAATAAACAAAAAAACAGGGATTATCACATTACCATTATTTTGTTGTCATAGTAGCAGATATCCTGGCCACTGCAATAAGTCAATCAACCAGGGCTTCCCCGGTGGCGCAGTGGTTGAGAGTCCACCTGCCGATGCAGGGGACACGGGTTCGTGCCCTGGTCCGGGAAGATCCCACATACCACGGAGCGGCTGGGCCCATGAGCTGTGGCCGCTGAGCCTGTGTGTCCGGAGCCTGTGCTCCGCAATGGGAGAGGCCACAACAGTGAGAGGCCTACGTACTGCAAAAAAAATAAAAATAAAAATAAAAATAAATTAAAAAAATAAGTCAATCAATCAATCAATTGATCAATTGATCAAATAAAATATATAAGAAATAAAAAGATAGAAAAAAAGCTGTGATTAATGGCAGATTAAACAATTCTGTACAAAGAGAATCCAGGAGAATTGACAGACACATTATTGGAATTCATCAAGATTACTTGATAAATGATACTTATACAAAAGTCAGTTACAGGGACTTCCCTAGTGGCGCAGTGGTTAAGAATCTGCCTGCCAATGCAGGGTACATGTGTTCAAGTCCTGGTCCAGGAAGATCTCGCATGCCACCGAGCAACTAAGCCCGTGTGCCACAACTACAGAGCCAGTGCTCTAGGACCCTCGAGCCACAACTACCGAGCCTGCATGCTACAACTACTGAAGCCCACGCACCTAGACCCCATGCTCCACAACAAGAGAAGCCACTGCAATGAGAAGCCCGCACACGGCAACGAAGAGTAGCCCCCACTCAGCACAACTAGAGAAAGCCTGTGCGCAGCAATGAAGACACAACGACCCGACACGGCCAAAAATAAATAAATAAATGAATAAGTTTATTTTAAAAAAATCAGTTACATTACTTTACACCAATAAGTTAGGTCAATGTAATTTTTTAAAATAAAAATACCATTTTTAAGACCCGATAAGAAACAGAAAGCACTGAGAAGCAAATATCACAAAATATGTACCAGATCTTTGAGGTGAAGATGTTAAAGAAGTCCTAAATAAATGGAAAGGTTTATTATTATTTTGTAAATATGTAGATTAAATAGAAAAAGTTTATTTTTACCAAGTTAATAATGTTAATACAACAAATCTTGAATTAATAAATGTTAATACAATAAAAATTCCATTTTTGTGGAATTTAATAAGCTGACTCTGAATTTTATACAAAAGAACAAACAGCCAAGAGAACTTAAGACAAATAAGCAGGGAGACATGCCTTATCAAATATCAAAATTATAATGACGTTAAGTAATTAAAACAGTGTGGTGTAAGTACAGAGGTAGACAAATGGAATATGGAACAAATTAGAGAGTCCAGGAACAGACCCATGCAAATAATAAAACTTGCTAAATAAATAAGAGAGATGTCCATACAGATCAGCAGGAGAAAGATGGACCATGTGAGAAATGGTTCTGGGGAAAATAGTTAACCACAAGAGGAAAAATAGAACTAGAGCTCCACATCTCACCACATACAAGAGGTGACTCAAGCTGAATTAGACCTTGACATCCAAAGCAAAACTTTAACTCTTTTGGAGGAAAACTGAAGAAAATTTCTGTAAGGGCATGAAAATATTTTTTTAAAAAGATAAAATAAGGGCCTCCCTGGTGGCGCAAGTGGTTGAGAGTCCGCCTGCCGATGCAGGGGATACGGGTTCGTGCCCCGGTCTGGGAGGATCCCATATGCCGCGGAGCGGCTGGGCCCGTGAGCCATGGCCGCTGGGCCTGCGCGTCCGGAGCCTGCGCGTCCGGAGCCTGTGCTCTGCAACGGGGGAGGCCACAACAGTGAGAGGCCCGCATACCGCAAAAAAAAAAAAAAAAAAAAAAAAAGATAAAATAAGTTCAAACCATAAATGAAAGATTGGAATATTTGACTAGATTTTTTCAAAATTCCGTATTACAAAAGATAGCATGGAGGAAATGTTAAACTACAGACTGGGATAAGGTATTTACAGTGCAGACGATGGACAAAGAGTTGGTTCTTAATATGTAAATGATTCCTAAAAAGAAAAAAAAAGGTAACACAATATAGAAATGGCAAAGAATATAGATAGACAAGTCATGGAGGAACGGGGGGTTAACCTTAAGAGTAATCAAGGAAATGCAAATGAAACCACAGTGAGGTACCATTTCACACTTGTCATATTGGTAAAAATTAAAAAGTCTGACCATCCCAGTGGGTGGAGACAATATGGATCAACACTGCTGGGGTGGGAGAGGAGAGAGTAAGTTAGAATTATCACTTAGAGCAATTTGGCAAAATTTAGTAAAGTTGAGAATGTGTATTCACTATAATGCTGCAATTTCACTTCAAGGTGTCTACCCTAGAAACTCTTTAACAGGTACACAAGGAGGCACATAGAGGATGCTCGCTGCAGCATTATTTGTAATGGCAAATAGGTGAAAATCACATTGATGTCCATCAGCAGGAGAATGAATAAATAAATGATGATGTCTTCATACTAATTTATTGGCCATGTGATCTAGAAGTAAGATCTATTAATAGCAACAACAGCAATAGAAGTAGTACTGGTAGTGATAGTAGGAATGTATAGCAGTACAGTAAATGCCTCAACATGGCTTAATTGCACAAATAAGGGAATGGGAAAAAGAAAGTCGCAGAGGATTGTATATGGTATAACACCATTTGTGTCAAATTTAAAACCGTTAAAGCCATACCATATAATGTCTACGGATACACACATATGTTACGGGATTGTAGAAACATGCCTGGGAATGATGAATACCAAATTCTGGATGGTGATTACTTTTGAAGGTGGAGAGAGGGAAATGGGATCAAAGAGCTGCAGTAGTATCTATTTTATTTTTGTATGCCTGAAAACAACAACTTTTTAAAAGGGTTACTTGGGTTGAGATCATACTTAACATTTCTCATCTACCCGTTGTTCATGCCCCTGTTCATACACACTGGCTGCTTAGAAACATGATTAATTTAAATCCAGGAAGACTTCATTTAAAATGCCCAAGGCAAGCAAGCAACCTCATTTCAAAAACACTTTTAAAAATTCTATTTTGTCCTTTTTTGACACAGAAATAAGTTTCCTGAGAATTGGGGCTGTGCTGTATGTTTTCCTGGTCATCTAGCATAAGATAAAAGTTAAAAGTACATTATACAAATTAGTTGGTGATTCACTTCTCTAGAAGTTGAAAATAAATTTTCCATGGAATACTTTGAACAGAGTGATTAACTCCCCACCCTAACCCACGAAATCCTATTTAATCCATGTAGTTGCTTAAATTGAAGACAATTATGACAAACATAAGAAACCATATGTATTTTTTTCTCAGTACTACAAAATAACATCAGCCTCAGTAGAGGTCTACTTTCATTGAAACAGGAAAATACTAAATTCGCTGGTGTTCTAAATTTCCCTTTCTCTCAGAGTATTTAATAACCTCATCTCTTTGCAAATATACAACTCAATCCAATTCCAAATATGCCATAATTATGTTCTTCTGAAATGGATTTTCCTCAATGATGAAAATTCTTAATTCAAAGCCAGCACCTCCCAACTGATTTGTGGGGACTTCAAAGGGGAGTGTCAGGAAAACCCTGCCCCAAGTCAGTCCCTCTTCCTGGGTGACTGCCTGGATCCCCCTCCCTCTCAGAGCCAAAACAAGCCTGGTGGGAGAAGAGTGGATGCCCCACCTGGGTAGACAGAAGCTGCGGAAGGGGGACTGGGCAGAAGTAGCAGAGACAGCACTGCTGGGGAGGATAACAGGGCATCATCAGGAAGATCTAGGTTGAAACCAGGAAGATGACAAGCTCTAAGGGCAAAGCATCACAGAACAAGAATGAACAGGGTTGAAAAGCAGAGAGAAATTAAGTTGTTCAAATCCAAGTCTGTTGACCGTGAGTTTGGGCTGGAGTTCCCGTAAGGTGGGAGCTGTGCACCTGAGCTGGGTGCAAGGGCTTGATGGAGTTTATAGACAGGACATCTGGGAGGAATTTCTTCTTGTCTTCTATCTGGAAATTGAGATCCATCTTTTCTCCCCCTTTTCATCCTTCTCCTTTTTCTCCTCTCTTCTTTCTTTCCTCCATCTTCTTTTCTTTGGAAAAAAAACTTTATATACATTTCACAACTCCAAATGGATAACTTAATATTTTATCATATTTGCTTCAAATATTTTTAATCAAAATATAAAGCGTTACAAATAAAATTGTCCCTCTCTTCAGTCCTATTCATCTCTGCCCAAGTAGACGGTCCTAGATAAGATCGCTTATTTGACAGAATTCTCTAGTATGCAAGAATACAGGCTTGAGGGCCTCCCTGGTGGCGCAAGTGGTTGAGAGTCCGCCTGCCGATGCAGGGGATACGGGTTCGTGCCCCGGTCTGGGAGGATCCCATATGCCGCGGAGCGGCTGGGCCCGTGAGCCATGGCCGCTGAGCCTGCGCGTCTGGAGCCTGTGCTCCGCGACGGGGGAGGCCACGACAGTGAGAGGCCCGCATACCGCAAAAGGAAAAAAAAAAAAAAAAAAAAAAAAAAAAAAGAATACAGGCTTGAGAACCAAATTGCCTGGGTTCAAATCTTGTCTCTGTCTCCAATTAACTGAGGCTCTAGTGTCAGCTGTGGAGTTGACTAGTGTCAGTCTTTGTTGGCCCTCAGTATCTTTGAATATTCCTCCAATGTTTGGGCAAAGGACACCTGCCAGCACCTGGTCAGATGACACCACAGAGAGGAATAGCACAGATGTGCTTGCCCCAGCATGGAGCTGGCGGAGGCCACAGCAGCTGTATAGATGAGTGGGGCAGGGGGAGATAAGTAGATTTCCTACCATGTGGGAACAGACCCTGGCATAGGACTCCAGCCAAGAGGAGAAAGGAGTTGAAAGAGAGCCATAATCTTATGGCTTTTAAACCCTGTGAATGTACCCATTAGAAAACTTAGTCAAAGCAGTGCCCTGACAACTGACTAAACCAGATCCATATTCATTCTCCCTGGAGTGCAAGAAAAAAGGGAGAGGAACTAGGAGAAGAGAGGAGCTTTGTGAGCTTCCCCCCGCCCAGGCCAGGTGCACAGAGAGGTGTTCCCAATCCCTGGGTCCTGGGAGTCTGGGTCCAAGCTTCTTGTCAAGCTAAGACACCTATTACAATGGTAGAGTTAAATCTTTTGCCCAGAAATCTGCCCAGAAAAACTAGCTCAGAAATCTACAGATAGAGAAGATAGAATATGCTTATAGGGACTTCAAGAGAAGAGGTAAAGAATGCCAGGAGTTTGGGTGTTAGTTAAAGTCTATTTATTTAAGAGGTGTGGGAAGTTGTTGAGCAATTCTTCTATTCTCTTATCCAAATGTTAGTGAAATGAATTAGCTGTAACATGTTAAACATGCTTACGTGTATAAAATACTCATCATAAAATCACATCAAGATAGCTAAAATCGGTCTTAAAATATTAAATAATTCCCCCTTCATGTCATCCCAGGATCATATTTTAAAGATGGAATAGTTCTGCTAGCTAATCTCTCAAGTCACCCAGGATTTAGACCACAAGATTCAAAATTCTAACTGATGACCTGGTATTAACTTATAATCCTGTCACTAGGATAATTAACTTGTCATGAGGTAGATAAATGATATAAAATAGTATAAATGGTATAAATGAAATGATATAAATTCTTGGTTATTATAGAAACCTTAAAATGATTTAAAAGTAATCCATAAAGAAAATCTTTTTTTATCTGACATTTACTAGCACCAGCGGTCCTTTCTCACAATGTCAGAATGCTCCTTATGTTTGTTTTTATGTTTTTTCAGTTTTTTTTTAAATAGACTATTTTTAGAGCAATTTTAGTTTCACAGCAAAATTGAGTGGAAGTCATGGATTTCCCATGCACCCTTTTACCCCCACTTATCCAGAGTCTCATTAGCAACATCTGTCACAAGAATGGTACATTTATCCTTGTGTTTTTCTACTGCCAAGACTATGAATCAACAAAGTTTGACCTTTTAAAGCTTTTGTCATTTAGATGAACCTTCTTCATCCCAGCCTTGTTAATGATCATTGACAGGACTTCTTGTACTAAATGAACATCTTTTTAACTCAGCCAATTATGGCCCAGTTGACAATTGCAAGAGGGCAGTTGGAGAGAGAAACTCCAGACTAGGATTTCCCAAAAAGTAGGGAGTGAGGCAAAAAAAGGATGTGGTAACCGTTAAGAAAGTTTGAGCCACTGTCTCCCACTGCCAAAAAGTGGTTTAGGGGTAATACTAGCATCATATGATTCTTCAGGAAAAAGAGTCATAATGTCAATTAAGTGTGTGAAAAACCACAGGCACTCTCTTGGAGACTTATGATGCACATGAGTGTATTAAAGACTGAGAAATTCTTTACTAAAAGAACCTTGATAATTTTTTTCTAACCTAGTATTACCTAGATTTATTTGACCACAGGGAAGTAATCCTATTCTATTAACATTTATGGAATTTGGGCTCCATGAAAATCATTTGGGAAAGTGCTGATCAGCATTTGGCATCAAGTTATCCAAGATGAAGGACAATAAAACAAAGAGAAGCATGAGACTAAAAAAATGTCTGAGGAAAGGAGCCTAAAGAGACAACGAGATTGAAGTCACAGGAAAGGGATCATTAGTAGAGTCCAGTAAGAACTCTTTAGAGACTTCCTTGGCGGTCCAGTGGTTAAGACTCCACGCTTCCACTACAGGGGGCACAGATTTGATCCCCGGTCGGGGAACTAAGATCCTGCATGCGGCGTGGCCAAAAAAGAGAAAACTCTTTAACATTCCTGGCAGCCAAATGACATAGGTATTATAAATGTACACATTTTGCAGATGAGAAAATAGAGTCTCCAAGAGGTTAAGTTGCCTAGGGTCATTATTAGCTGGTCTTCAAGATCAGGTGTGATTCCATAGACTGTGTTCTCTCCACTGTGCCATATTTTTCTCTAAGTTCTGGCAATTTCGTTTTCTAAATATTTCCCCCACTTTTCCCTTCTTTTCATCTTTCCACTGAAGTAGTAGTGGATGATGAATCAAGTTTTTGGACATTTTGAATTGAGGTTCACAGATTATGCTTCATTTCTTCCCTCCATTTCATCATACATATTTCCTTTTCTGCCCTGAATACTCTGAGATCTCTTTCCCAACTCCCTATCTGCCTCCACGCTTTTGCCAAATCTCCAGAGCAAATATTGTATTGAAAAAATTATAAATTGATGAAAATATTTTACTATGAAGAGAATATTGGCTTAAAAATAAGCTCCAGTAGTGGATGGACACTTTTAGTACAGATAAATATAAAAATTTTAATAACATCTGTTTCCTGAGTCACATGCATGTTTTAAAGTACACTGAATAATGAAAACAGCGTTATTGTCAGAATATGCCTTCAAGGTTTAATTGAAAATGAGGCTACTTCCAGTGCATGAGAAATCTGGGGACTGACCTTTCCTCCAAAATCTCATTCTGTTCAAAGCAAAATGTTTTAGTATGGTTACAATTGTCAATAGTGAGCAAATCCACAAACAACCTCGATCCATTACTACCAGACATTAGGATCATGCCCTCCCTTTGCTTTCTTCACCTGTACTACTTTCTCTTCCACCAGACTCCTGTTTATTTATTTTTCCCTATTTATGTGTTGAGTTTTTAAAAATCTTTTAAAATATTTGAAAAAATTAAAAAATAAATCTGTATAGTATACTGTGAAATAATAGAAAATATATATATTGGTCTCTGCTCCTGGTTCCTGGACCAGGGCTCCTAAAACCCTTGTAAGTTCCTAAGTGATAAGACCACTAGGAGCTTCTTTCGTTCTAATGATGTGACTCTGAGTGGGCTCCTAAATGGCTCCTGGATGAGGGCTTGCCATCAGAAAGGCCAAGCCATGATTAGAAGCCTGGAATTTTCAGCCCCACCCTCCAATATCTTGAGAAGAAAGAAGGGCTGAAAATAGAGTTAATGATCTATCATGCCTAAGTAATACAGTCTCCATACAATCCCCAAAGTATGGGGTGTGGAGAACTTCCAGGTTGGTGAACACATCTATAAGGGAGGCTGATGCACCCCAACTCCATGGGGACAGAAACTCCTGTACTTGGGACCCTCCCAGACCTCACCTTATGTATCTCTTCCTCTGGCTGTTCATCTGTCCTTTATTATATCCTTTAAGAAATTGGTGAATGTCAGTAAGTGTTTCCCTGAGTTCTGTGAGCTCTAGTAAATTAATCAAACCTGACGAGGGGGTCACTGGAACCTCTGATTTGTAGGCAAACTCAGACAGAAGTTGTGGGTAACCTGGGGACCTACTAGTGATTGGCATCTGAAGTGTGGTAGGAGGGACAATCTTGTGGGACTGAGCCCTTAACCTGAGGGATCTGATGCTAAGTCCAGGTAGGCAGTGTCAGAACTGAGTTAGATTGTAGAACACCCAGCTGGTATCGTGGAGAATTGCTTGATGTGGGGAAAAACCTCCACACAGTTGGTGACCAGAGTGAAGTGTTCTGTGGGACCTAGTAAGGGAGACACATAGGAAAGAAACACAGTAGGAAGAACTGGGTTATTCCCTACATAGGCAGATGGAAGACTAAGGTTTTTTCATTATACATACCATAAGAGAATTAAGGGGTAAACTTAAAGATTTCCATTCCTCTTTGTTAGCATCAGTTTATATATTGTCATTAACAAAGTTGTGTTGGTTTCTTTTTGTGATATTCACATATTCATAAATAAGCATGAGAGTGCAGTCAGTGGGATGTCTAGTTAGCAGAGTGGTCTTAAGTAAAGAATAGCATCTTTTATATACTAATAAGATTCTGATTCATATTAACTCTTAAGACTGGAAAAATAAAAGGATAATTTTATTTTCTGGTTAGAGTCCAAAACAGAAATATCTTTCTGATGGGTGTATGCTTAGATGAAACAAAGTACAATCAGTAAGCACCAACCAGAGATTTGCAGCTCAAGTGCTTTGCCAGCTCTATGGGAGAAGATTACACCACATTTCCCTTTGCAAAATGTATGATCTGGTTGGGAAGACAGAACTAGCACACAAGGAATATGAGGGAATCATGCAAGGGAGTATGTAATTCAGTGTTAACTCTGTGGAATATACAGAACTGTCCTGACACGACATTTTGACATTTGCTTTTGGCATCTTACAATTCCTCATTTCTGTGCTCCTCTCCTTTTCCCTGGGTCCTGCTCTCTAACCTCCCAGGTAGCCAGAATATATACTCTCCTTGCCACCATATCTGACCTCAAGTGTGTATTTATTGAATTCAAGTTGCTATAGATTACAAAATATACGATTATTTTTGTACCACTATGAAAAAATCATGTCAATTAAATTATATTACACTGCTTTCATTTAATTTAAAAATTTAAATCATTTAGAATTGGGCTTAGATAGAATTTTTACATATAATACTCTTTTGCATACACAAAAAGGAAAATAAACTTAATGGTTAAATAATTACAGTTTTCTCAAACCTTCACAACTTCCAATAAAATAATGTTATTAAACTAATTTTTATTGAGTTATAAATGACTAGCCCCCAATTCAATTTCATTTTAAGTCAAGATGTATTTATTGAATATCACTATATATCCTACAGAGGATCCAAGAAGAAGTTCAAATAAAGTTCAGCAAAGAGGTTAAGATCTGAACTGGACCCTGTGGGATGGATGAGATTATACTTTTGGGAGATGAGATGCAAGAAAAGGGAGAAAGTTGAAAAAATAAACCTCTGTGATGTGAATGATTGTTCAGTTGCAAAGAGATATTGCAAGTACCAGTCTGATATCAGAAACAGACAATTCACACAAAAATAAATAAAACCAAAAACATACGAACACAGAGTTATCCATTAAAAGTATCCACTCTTCAACCAAAATGTCCGAACTGAAATAAAGTACTTAAAAAATGAATAAAAGAATAAAAGCTAAAGCATGGAATATTACACAGATATATAAAAATGGAAACTATTTACAGTATAGTATCAAGTAAAAAAGTGAGGTACAAAGTTATAGCATAATTACATCAGTTAAAAAAATATATGCCTGTAACCCAAATTGCAGAAAGAACTTAGGTAGAAATACATATGATTCTTCCTTCTAGATTTTTTTTTTGATGTACTATCTTGTATTAGTTTCTTTCTTAGAGGGTGTATTAGTTTCTTTCTTAGAGGATGTATTAGTTTCCTAGGGCTGCCATGACAAAGTACACAAACTGGATGGCTTAACAGACATTTGTTTTCTCACAATCCTGGAGACTACAAGCCCAAGATCAAGGTGTCAGCAGGGCTGATTTCTTCTGAGGCCTCTCTCCTTGGCCTGTAGATAGCACTCTTCTCCCAGTGTCTCACATGATTTTTTTCTCTGTGTGTCTCTATGTCCTAATTTTTTCTTTCAAGGACACCAGTCTTATTGCATTAAGCCCATCTATATGATCTTATTTTACCTTAATTAACTTTTTAAAAAATTTTTTATTGGAGCATAGTTGATTTACAGTGTTGTATTAGTTTCAGGTATACAGCAAAGTGAATCAGCTATACATATACATATAACCACTTTTTTATTTTTTTACATTCTTTTCCCATATAGGCCATCACAGAGTATTGGGTAGAGTTCCCTTTGCTATACAGCAGGTTCTTATTGGTTATCTATTTTATATACAGTAGTGTGTATATCAGTCCCAGTCTCCCAATTTATCCCTCCCCCACCCATCTCCCGGTAACCATAAGTTTGTTTTCTACATCTGTGACTCTACTTCTGTTTTGTAAATAAGTTCAATTGTACCTTTTTTGAGATTCCACATATAAGCAATATCACATGATATTTGTCTTTCTGTGTCTGACTTACTTCACTCAGTATGATAACTCTAGGTCCATCCATGTTGCTGCAAATGACATTACTTTGTTCTTTTTTATGGCTGAGTAATATTCCATTGTATATGTGTACCACATCTTCTTTACCCATTCCTCTGTGATAGACATTTAGGTTGCTTCCATGTACTGGCCATTGTAAATAGTGCCGCACTTAACATTGGGGTGCATGTATCTTTTTGAATTATGGTTTTCTCTGGGTATATGCCCAGTAGTGGAATTGCTGGGTCATATGGTAGTTCTATTTTTAGTTTTTTAAGGCACCTCCATACTGTTCTCCCTAGTGGCTGTACCAATTTACATTCCAACCAACAGTGCAAGAGGGTTCCCTTTTCTCCACACCCTCTCCAGCATATATTGTTTGTAGATTTTTTGGTGATGGCCATTCTGACTGGTGTGAGGTGATACCTCATTATAGTTTTGATTTGCATTTCTCTAATAATTAGTGATGTTGAGCATTTTTTCATGTGCTTTTTGGCCATCTGTATGTCTTCTTTGAAAAATACGGAATGCCTCACGAATTTTCATGTCATCCTTGGGCAGGGGCCATGCTAATCTTCTCTGTATCATTCCAGTTTTCATATATGTGCTGCCGAAGTGAGAACCTTCTATATTTTTTTTTGACACTGTTTTTATACCCTCTTTTTAATTATCAGTTTGAAAGTACATATGAGGAAAAGTGAACTCAGCAGGTTGGCTGGGGGTGGGGAAGAATGATATAGTAGGTAAATCAATAGATTATAAAAAGAGAAGAAATTATTATCAAAATATTATTTAAATGCTAACATAAACCTATTATACTTCTGCTTCATTTTAATATAATATTCTTTTTTTTTTTTTTTTTTTTTTTTTTTTTTTGCGCTATGCGGGCCTCTCAGTGCTGTGGCCTCTCCCGTTGAGGAGCACAGGCTTTGGGCCATGGCTCACAGGCCCAGCCGCTCTGTGGCATGTGGGATCTTCCCAGACCAGGGCACGAACGCGTGTCCCCTGCATCAGCAGGCAGACTCTCAACCACTGTGCCACCAGGGAAGCCCTCATTTTAATATAATATTCTAATAAGTTATCCAAAGGAATCAGAAAAAGAGAAGCATGGTATAACAGATACTGCACTAGTTAAATGCCATGTGTTAATATTTCATGACCAGTTTTTTTCATACACAATCTAATGAAAGCTGTAAATTTTTTTTTATTATAAACAACAGAAATTTATTTCTTACAGTTCTGCAGGCTGGACATACAAGATCAAAGTGATGGTCAATTCAGTGTCTAGTGAGAACCTGCTCCCTCATAGACCACAGTCTTCTCACTGTAATCTCACTTGGCAGAAGGACAATGCTGTAATTTTTTTTAAAGCACAAAATTAGAAAGCCACGGTGGCCATTGACATACTGACAGCCTAAAATATCTACATTTAGGTTTTTCAGATATGTGTTATGTTTTCAGACTCAAAAATAGATTTTTCTATTTTATATATTACCATTTCATGTATTCTTTATTCCTTTGTATAAATCCAAGTTTCCTTCCTGATGCCATTTTCCTTCATCCTAAACTTCCTTCAACACTTCTTTCAGTGCAGGTTTCCTGGTAAGAAACTGTCTTTATTTCACCTTCATTTTTTAAAGGACATATTTGCTGGATATGCAATTACAGGTTAATAAATGTTGATGGGTCCCCTTTTCCTCCCCCTCTAGTAATATTTTAAAATGTCATTCCATTGTCTCCTGATTTGCATTGGTTTTGATGACAAGTCAGTCATAATTCTTATCATAGATCCCTGTATGTAATGCGTCTTGGGCTGTTTTAAATATTTTCTCTTATCATTAGTTTTCAACAATGTAATTACAATGAGTCTTGGTGTTATTTTCTTTGTGATTATCTTTCTTGTTGTTTGTTGTATTTCTTAGAGCTGTGCGCTGTTATTTTCCAACAAATTTGAAGAAAAAAATCGGCATTATTCCTCCAAATAATAGAGCTATTAGGATAGTGTTGATAGTTAATAGGATAGAGTTCTTTCTCACTCTATCCTATAAACCCAATTACACATATGCTATATCACTTGATATTGATGGTATCCCAATATCAAATGTTTTTTTTTAGAACAGCTTACAGAAAAATTGAATGAAAAGTACAGAGAGATCTTTTTCTACCTGATAATTTTAAATTTTATGCTGGATTGTGTATAGTATATTGTTAAGTGCCTAGATTTTATTGTCTTCTCTTAGATGGTGTTGAGTTTTGTTCTGATGGCAGTTAATTTACTTGTGAATTGACACAGTACTTTCGAATCTTGTTTTTAACTTGGTTAGGGCAGATCTAGTCTTTAGTTTAGAGCTAGAATATCCATTGTACTAAGGTGTGGCCTTTTCTGGCTATCAACTGAATACCAGGGGTCTCTCCTCTCGACTGGTTGGCACTCCATGTATCCCAGCCCTGTGTAAGCTGAAGGACCCCTGTGATGGTTTCCTGCTTGGCCTTCAGGAGTCTCGGACTGTGCAAGATCAGCTAAGAATTCAGTAGAAGTTATAAGGGGAACTTCATGCAGATTTCTAGAGTATCTTTGTGAAGCTCCCTCCTTTCTGAGAAAATTCCATTCATCTCAACACCTTTGAACTTTAAACTATGTTTCCTCAGCTCAGTGAGACTACCAGCTCTGTTTGGGTTCCCCATCCTTGCATCATGGTAGTGAAAATTAACTCCGGTCAGAAAACAAGGGTGATGTGCAACTTACATCATTTGTTTCCCTTCCATCAGGGATCACAATCCTGCACTGCCTCTTGTCCAACATTTGAAATGATTGTTTCATATATTTTTCTAGTTTTATGCTTGTTTACCACAGGTACCATTTAGTCTATCATAGTCAAAACCAAAATCCACTATAGAGTTTTTTATTTTAAAAATTGTTTAATGATTGAAAATTTCAAACACATATAAAAGAAGATGGAGGAGTAAGATGAAATCGTAGACACATATCACTCAACTTCAGTAATTAGCAGCTCATGGTCAATCTTGTTTCATCTATACCTATTCATTCATTCACCTCACTTCTATCTTATTTTGAAGCATATATTAGCCATCATATCATTTCATCCACAAATATTTCAGTATTTATCTCCAATAAATAAGATTTTTTACTATAGCCACAATACCATTTTCATACTTTAATGAGTTAATAATTCCTTAATATAATCACATAAAGAGTAATTGTTCATAAAAGGTAAGAGGCAAATACTATTTATATGTTCTTGGGTAATTCAGTTAACTTCCTGGTGCCTCCATTTCCTAATCTATAAAATGGATCTGATGGAAGGGAGTTGGTCTAGGTGTTGTCTCAGGCCCCTTATCCCCACCCTTGTTCTATAACTGGAAATCTTGTACTCTCATATTAAAGGTCATTATCTTGGGTTTGAGCAGCTTGCATTATTTAAAAAAAAAGTAGATCATGGAGACCCAGAACGCCCCTCCCCAAGAATATGAAAGTGATATGACTCTTACGAAGTGTTGGATTTAACTGAATATGCAAGAAGACACCACTGGTGGAATCCAGTGTTTGGCCACAGTTCCGGACCTATGGTAGAAAAATACTCAGTAGCCACCCAGATTGTAATGGGTGGAGTGAGTGGCTGGTGTGCGGGATTTTTGTTCCAGAAAGTTGGAAAACTTGCAGCAACTGCAGTAGGTGGTGGCTTTCTTCTCCTTCAGATTGCCAGTCACAGTGTCTATGTGCCAATTGGCTGGAAGAGAGTTGAAAAAGATGTAAACAAAGCAAAAAGACAGATTAAGAAATGAGCAAATAAGGCAGCACCTGAAATCAACAATATAATAGAAGAAGCAACAGAATTTGTTAAACAGAACATTGTGATATCCAGTGGATTTGTGGGAGGCTTTTTGCTAGGCCTTGCATCTTAAGGATATGAATGTTCTATCATAGTGGAGTCACCTCTGAGAAGAGAAATGGTGGTGACAAGATGGTCTCAACATTACCCATTGACAGATTCTCCAGGATGACAAGTAACAACTAGCTGGACGGTACCAAACTCACTGCTTAGCATTTTGCCATCTGAAATTTGGCAGACTAGTATCTGCTATAAAACAATCTATATGATCTGTGTATAATAGTATTCCTGAGCAAAACATGGCTTTCATTATTTTTTAAAAACTTGCATTTGCTTAAAATTTGCCTATAAAATACCACCATCGGATGTAGATATGGAGAGAGAAAAAAATCTGTTGGCTATATTCCCCAGTGAAGTATCATCCTCATTTTATTTAAATAAGATGTTCTCAATTGTGCTTTTTAGTATAGTGCCAATAATTTAAAAATTTGTATTATAGCCTCAACAGTAGGGCTGACATTTTTTTAAAGATATGTTTGCAATAAACTGAAGAACTGTAATGCCCTTTTATGGAAGGATTTACAAATAATAGAATTATTAAAGATATTAAACAAATTTAATACCAATTTTTAGGTTGTTTTTTCCTGCAATTCTTCCTTTGCTTGCTATGTAATAACTATAGTAAATGCTCTTCTAGGGAAATGCTCTTCTAGGGAAATACTACATGTCTAAAGATCTTTTTCTTTTTTTGATGTCTATAGTTGTAAAAATATCTTCTTGTATATAAGCTTCTAATTTTTTAATTCATTTGTTTATCTTGGCAGCCTGGGTAGAATTAATTATTTTGAGGGTACATACAGTTGGGTCACGGTTTCATTTTATTAACTTTGAGTGAACGTTGTTTTTCATTTTAAAAAGTCCTAATTATTATTTTGACCCTTTCTTTACAAAGAGGTAAAAATCACCTTAAAATACTTAGTAGTATAGTATGAATTTATTGTCTGAAGAACAGTGATTTTCTATATAATCATGAAATTGTAGTTTAAAGAGAATCATCTCTTTGATCTAGTCTGAGATGTAAATGCTGAGGCTTTCAGCTTTTTAGGTAGCATTTTATGTTGGTCCCAACACTAGGCCAGTTGACTTGTTTCTCAGGGCCGATATCACACTCCCTCAGAGCGTCCTTGGCCTAGAAAAGCTTTTTGTATTGTTTGTTTTGTCCAGAGTTCTACGTTGGAATTGGGAAAAACAGCAGAACAACATGTGTTGGAATCTTCAGATTGGAAGGACTTTGCAGATACTCAGACTATCTCCTTTTGATAGGAAGTCCCTATAGTATTTTTTGTGTATTGTAAACATAAGGCATTTCATACTTTCAAGATTGTTACAGTGTGTGTGCTTTCATTTTTGCAGGACTCCTTAAAATTGAATGTGGGATTGATCTTCATTTTCTTCCTTTACTCTCAGCGCCTCAGATAAAATGCTAAATAAAACTAAGACTTTCTTAATATGAAGAGATTTTGCTTATAAATACTTAATTTTTCTTCTTTGAGCTTTTCTCTGTTTCTGCCTTGCCTAGCTTCTCATGACTGTGGAATTAAAAGGGAAAAATATTCTACGTTAGGCAGAACCTGGGCCGCGCTTCTGTGTGCCGTATCTGCGTGATACCTTTTATCCGATATTGTGTGGTAGGCTACTGCGAGGGGCTGTAGGAGCCGGCTCAGTTTGTTCATTTTGGAAATATTTATAGTGCCTGTTCTGTGTCTGATACATTGGGAAAGTGGGGGGCACAAAAATGTCTGCCCCCAAATAAAGACAAAATATTCCTATATGAAAAGTTACATACTAATATAGGAGAACCTGGCATACGAGTTAGTGGCAAATGAGTTGTAGAGATAACTACTTTCAGAGTCCAAACATGAATGAAAAGTGAAAAAGAGCACTTCATCTTTTACCTATACATTTCCCAGTATTTGTTGATTTGTTTGAAAATATTTGTATACCAGTGTAAAATATTATCAGCTCTCTCCATACGCTCTCCTCTCTGTTATGCTCCTTGTTCTGCCTCGTGTCCGTGCCGTTTCCCCACGAGGTTGTATGCTACTTGAGGCAGTTGTGTGTGGTGTTAATTAATCTATAACTTGTGACACACCCTCTGTAATGCTTTGCTCACCATAGGTATTCAGCTGATGTTGTGAATGAGTATGTGAAAAGCATATGACTGTGCTAGAGTTGGTGTCAACCTATAGGAAATCTTCTCCGTATGGCAGTCCTGTGAATCAGAAGCTCCATCAGAAATGACTTGGTGGGGCTTGGCCTGAATGAAAAGCCTATAGCTTGCCTTTGCCTAAAATGGGGACTTTTATGTTTGAGGGCATAAAGGTTGTTTGCAAGATTTGTTAAAACTTGAGTATGTGGAATATAGATATTTTGTGGCTTAGGCTTTGGAAGATTTGTGAGGACATTTTGACTGATTTTTATTTTTTATTCTTAGAGCCCTCCCCAATCTCCCTCACAAAAAAAGATGATTTTTAACATTTTCTTATTTCAAATGCAATATGAATGAAATATGTTTATTATAGAAAATACATCAGCATAAAGAATATATAGAATGTCGATAATGTGATGTACCTAGAGATAATCATTGTCCATATTTTGATACATAGCCTTTGGAATTTTTTCTACATATATATAAATACATAGTATGTGTATTTTGTATATATAAAAAAGTAGTGTTCAGATTTTCAGTTGTCTCATGAATGTTGTAATTTTTTTCACAGTTGTTTTGAATCAGGACCCATGTATTTAATAAGCACAATAAAGATAGGAAAGAAATCAGGAGGAAGTTGAATCATGCAAGGCCCTGGAGTTTTAAAAAGGATGGAGTTTTAAAAAGGAGGTATTATTTAACAACGACAAATGCTGCAGGGAGGTCAAATAAGAAAAAGGCTACAAACAACAAGACTATTGGATTCAACAAGAAGAGTCTCAGTAAACTGCTTTGCTAGAGCAGCTTTGGTGGTAGTGGCTGGGGGCAGGAGGGAATGACTCGGTCCAGATCACAGGAGATTGAAGAGTAAATGAGACTTGAGGAAGTGAAAACAGGCATAAATAAAGAGGCTTGATATGGAGGGAAAGAGATGATGCTAAGTAGAGTGGAATGTAGGTCAAATTTGTTTTTTTTTTTAAATATGAGAAGGTCAAAGCACATATTTAATGCTGACAGAAACACCAGCAGAAAAGACACGTTAAAGACACAAAAGCAAGGTGCTGATGTCTAAAGGAAGGCTCCTGAGGAGACGGGAGGGAATGGAAATCAGAGCAGAGGTGAAAAAGCCAGGCTCGTAAAGGCAAATGCTTCCTCCATGCTGATGGGGTGGTGAAACCAGATACAATTGTGTAAACTTGATTGTTGGGGCTCAGGAATCTGGGATGCACCCCATTGGATGGTATACAGTGGAAGCTGAGTTCATCTGCTCTGAGTAACGTGAGGGTGTTAGAAGACCAATGAGGTTAAAGAAAGGTTTCAAGGAGAGTAGCAGAGAGAGGGAAGAGGCTATAAGAAGGCTGGTCATGTAGTATTGAGGGCCCAGCAAGGGTTAGAGACAGATGTTTTGATGGGGCACCAATCTGCGCAGTGGGGTGATTTTCCTCAGCCACACTCAGGATACTGGATGTTTGTTACTCATGTATCTACAAAATAAATTTTAAAAAAAGCTCAAAGGACATGAGGAGAACTTTTTGCTTATTCCTTGTGCTCTATTGGTTTTGTGGTCTTCAGATTAGAAAGCCACCTTTGGGGAATATGGAAGAGGAGCCTCCTGATTCAATGAGCTGTCTAATTAGGGAACTCTCCACTGTCCTCTGATTCAAAGATGCTCTATGTTTTAGCCTTGATTAATACCAAATGCCTTACTTAATCGTATTTTCCCCATCCTTCTCTACAACATCTTGATCTATAATTACTGGTCTTGTACACTAATATTCTCAGCACTGCCAGGTTGGCTTTCAACCAGATTTGATGGCTGGGTCTTCCTTGCACCAACCCTGCCTAGGTCATGATACCAAGTAGCCTTCTTGGGACACTCTGTTCTCCCCTCCCAATGTGATCAACTTCAGAGCAACCTCAGTAAGGCATGCGTTCCCAGTAACTCAAGATTGATTAGTCTGTAACTTGGTCTGTTATGCTTTTCTCTGGGTGATGATGATTAGGATTTTACCTTTGGCTAAATAAAGATTTTTAAATGTAATTATATATACTGATGTCAATGATGAGATGGCAATCTCTATATCTTCTTTGGAGAAATTCACTAACAAGTTCCCAAAGTAGCAAAGCGAATGATTAAAATCTGCCCTGATCTCAAATTTCAGAAACCTCTCAGTATCTTCTCAGTTGGTGGTCCTTTGCGGATATAGCCAGTGTTCTTTCTCACGGAAAAAAAAACATTATTTCCAGGAGAGGGACTCACCATATCTAAATTAATTATGGAAGTAATGGAAAATATTTTTCTTCTAGAAAAAATATCTATGGCATTTGCAAGATAAAAATGTTAGTAAATAAAAAAATAAAATTCAAAGAAACTTGTCAGTAAAGATAGCAATCTAGGTATAAAGTGGTTATATCATTTTCTGCTTAATATTGGAAAAAAATACCTTTAAAATTCTGTGCACATTTATTTAGGGAGACCCTTGCCTAAATATCTCTTTATAGATTGGAAGCTTCCTTAATATTCACAGTGAAAAGAATTATTTTCTCCTTTCTTTTTTGATTTATTTTATTTATTTATTAAAATGTTTTTGAACATCTTTATTGGAGTATAATTGCTTTACAATGTTAGGGAGTATTCTAATGTTGCTTTACAACTGTTATACAGTTTCTGCTATATAGCAAAGTGAATCAGCTATATGTATACATATATCCCCATATCCCTCCCCTCCCACCCTCCCTATCCCACCCCTCTATGTGGTCACAAAGTACAGAGCTGATTTCCCTGTGTTATGCAGCTGCTTCCCTCTAGCTATCTATTTCACATTTGGTAGTGTATATATGTCAATGCTACTCTCTCACTTCGTCCCAGCTTACCCTTCCCCCTCCCTGTGTCCTCAAGTCCATTCTCTACATCTGCATCTTTATTCCTGTCTTGCCCCTATTTTCATCAGAACCATTTTTTTTAGATTCCATATATATATGTGTTAGCATACAGTATTTGTTTTTCTCTTCCTGACTTACTTCACTCTGTATGACAGATTAGGTCCATCCACCTCACTACAAATAACTCAATTTTGTTTCTTTTTATGGCTGAGTAATATTCCATTCTATATATGTGCCAATCTTCTGTATCCACTCATCTGTCGATGGACACTTAGGTTGCTTCCATGTCCTGGCTGCTGTAAATAGTGCTGCAATGAACATTGTGGTACATGTCTCTTTTTTGAATTATGGCTTTATCAGGGTATATGATGCCCAGTAGTGGGATTGCTGGGTCATATGGTAGTTCTATTTTTAGTTTTTTAAGGCACCTCCGTACTGTTCTCCATAGTGGCTGTACCAATTTACATTCCAACCAACAGTTCAAGAGGGTTCCCTTTTCTCCATACCCTCTCCAGCATTTATGGTCTATAGATTTTTTGATGATGGCCATTCTGACCGGTGTGAGGTGATACTCATTGCAGTTTCGATTTGCATTTCTCTAATAATTGGTGATGTTGAGCATGCTTTCATGTGTTTGTTGGCAATCTGTATATCTTCTTTGGAGAAATATCTATTTAGGTCTTCTGCCCATTTTTGGATTGGCTTGTTTGTTTTTTTGATATTGAGTTCATGAGCTGCTTGTATATTTTGGAGATAAATCCTTTGTCAGTTGCTTCATTTGCAACTATTTTCTCCCATTCTGAGGGTTGCCTTTTTGTCTTGTTTATGGTTTCCTTTGCTGTGTAGAGCTTTTAAGTTTCATTAGGTCCCATTTGTTTATTTTTGTTTTTATTTCCATTTCTCTAGGAGGTGGTCAAAAAGGATCTTGCAGTGATTTATGTCATAGAGTGTTCTGCCTATGTTTTCCTCTAAGAGTTTTTTTGTTTTTTTGTTTTTTTTAATAAATTTAATTATTTATTTATTTTTGGCTGTGTTGGGTCTTCCTTTCTGTGCAAGGGCTTTCTCTAGCTGTGGCAAGTGGGGGCCACTCTTCATCGCGGTGCGCGGGCCTCTCACTGTCGCGGCCTCTCTTGTTGCAGAGTACAGGCTCCAGACGCGCAGGCTCAGTAGTTGTGGCTCACGGGCCCAGTTGCTCTGCGGCATGTGGGATCTTCCCAGACCAGGGCTCGAACCCGTATCCTCCGCATTGGCAGGCAGATTCTCAACCACTGCGCCATCAGAGAAGCCCCCCTCTAAGAGTTTTATAGTGTCTGGCCTTACATTTAGGTCTTTAATCCATTTTGAGTTTATTTTTATGTATGGTGTTAGGGAGTGTTCTAATTTCATTCCTTTACATGTAGCTGTCCAGTTTTCCCAGCACCAATTATTGAAGAGGCTGTCTTTTCTCCATTGTATATTCTTGCCTCCTTTATCAAAGATAAGGTGACCATATGTGCGTGGGTTTATCTCTGGGCTTTCTATCCTGTTCCGTTGATCTATATTTCTGTTTTTGTGCTAGTACCATGCTGTCTTGCTTACTGTAGCTGTAGTATAGTCTGAAGTCAGGGAGTCTGATTCCTCCAGCTTCATTTTTCTTTCTCAAGATTGCTTTGGCTATTCGGGGTCTTTTGTGTTTCCATACAAATTGTGAAATTCTTTGTTCTAGTTCTGTGAAAAATGCCATTGGTAGTTTGATAGGGATTGCATTGAGTCTGTAGATTGCTTTGTGTAGTATAGTCATTTTCACAATGTTGATTCTTCCAATCCAAGAACATGGTATATCTCTCCATCTGTTTGTATGGCATTTAATTTCTTTCATTAGTGTCATACATTTCTGCCTAGAAGTCTTTCATCACCATAGGTAGGTTTATTCCTAGGTATTTTATTCTTTTTGTTGCAGTGGTAAATGGGAGTGTTTCCTTAATTTCTCTTTCACATTTTTCGTCATTAGTGTATAGGAATGAAAGAGATTAATGTGCATTAACTTTGCATCCTGCTAGTTTACGAAATTCATTGATTAGCTCTAGTACTTTTCTGGTAGCATCTGGTAGCACAGGATTCTCTATGTATAGTATCTTGTCATCTGCAAACAATGACAGTTTTACTTCTTCTTTTTCGATGTGGATTCATTTTATTTCTTTTTTGTCTCTGATTGCAGTGGCTAAAACTTCCAAAACTATGTTGAATAATAGTGGTGAGAGTGGACAACCTTGTCTTGTTCCTGACCTTAGAGGAAATGGTTTCAGTTTTTCACCATTGAAAACGACGTTGGGGCTTCCCTGGTGGCGCAGTGGTTGAGAGTCTGCCTGCCGATGCAGGGGACACAGGTTCGTGCCCCGGTTCGGGAAAATCCCACATGCCGTGGAAAGGCTGGGCCCGTGAGCCATGGCCACTGAGGCTGTGCGTCTGGAGCCTGTGCTCCGCAACGGGAGAGGCCACGGCAGTGAGAGACCCGTGTACTGCAAAAAAAAAAAAAAAAAAAAAAAAAAAAAGAAAAGAAAAGAAAACGATGTTATCTGTGGGGTTGTCATATATAGCCTTTATTATGTTGAGGTAACTTCCCTCTATGCCTACTTTCTGAGGGTTTTTATCATAAATCGGTGTTGAATTTTGTCAAAAGCTTTTTCTGCATCTATTGCAGATGATCATATGATTTTTCTCCTTCCGTTTGTTGATATGGTGTATCACATTGATTGATTGATTTGCGTTTATTGAAGAATCCTTGCATTCCTGGGTTAATCTCCACATGATCATGGTGTATGATCCTTTTAATATGCTGTTGCATTCTGTTTGCTAGTATTTTGTTGAGGACTTTTGCGTGTATGTTCATTAGAGATATTGGCCTGTTGTTTTCTTTCTTTGTGACATCTTTGTCTGGTTTTGGTATCAGGGTGATTGTGGTCTTATAGAATGAGTTTGGGAGTGTTCCTCCCTCTGCTATATTTTGGAAGAGTTTGAGAAGGATAGGTGTTAGCTCTTCTCTAAATGTTTGATAGAATTTGGCTGTGAAGCCATCTGGTCCTGGGCTTTTGTTTGTTGGAAGATTTTTAATCACAGTCTCAATTTCAGTGTTTGTGATTGGTCTATTTATATTTTCTATTTCTTCCTGGTTCTGTCTTGGAAGGTTGTGCTTTCCTAAGAATTTGTCCATTTCTTCCAGGTTTTCCATTTTATTGGCATAGAGTTGCTTGTACTAATCTCCCATGATTCTTTGTATTTCTGCAGGGTCAGATGTTACTTCTCCTTTTTCATTTCTAATTGTATTGATTTGAGTCTTTCCCTCTTTTTCTTGATGAGTCTGGCTAATGGTTTATCAATTTCGTTTATCTTCTCAAAGAACCAGCTTTTAGTTTCATTGATCTTTGCTGTTGTTTCCTTCATTTCTTTTTCATTTATTTCTGATCTGATTTTTATGATTTCTTTCCTTCGGTTAACTTTGGGGTTTTTTTGTTCTTCTTTCTCTAATTGCTTTAGGTGTAAGGTTAGGTTGTTTATTTGAGATGTTTCTTGAGGTAGGATTGTATTGCTATAAACTTCCCTCTTAGAACTGCTTCTGCTGCATCCCATAGGTTTTGGGTCATAGTGTATTCATTGTCATTTGTGTCTAGGTATTTTTTGATTTCCTCTTTGATTTCTTCAGTGATCTCTTGGTTATTTAGTAGCATATTGTTTAGCCTCCAAGTGTTTGTATTTTTTACAGTTTTTTTTTCCTCTAATTGATATCTAGTCTCACAGCATTGTGGTCAGAAAAGATACTTGCTTTGATTTCAATTTTCTTAAATTTACCAAGGCTTGATTTGTGACTCAAGATATGATCTATCCTGGAGGATGTTCCAAGAGCACTTGAGAAGAAAGTGTATTCTGTTGTTTTTGGATGGAATGTCTATAAATATGAATTAAGCCCATCTTGTGTAATATGTCATTTAAAGCTTGTGTTTCCTTATTTATTTTCATTTTGGATGGTCTGTCCATTGGTGAAAGTGGGGTGTAAAAGTCCCCTAGTATGATTGTGTTACTGTCGATTTCCCCTTTTATGGCTGTTAGCACTTGCCTTATGTATTGAGGCGCTCCTATGTTGGGTGCATAAATATTTACAATTGTTATATCTTCTTCTTGGATTGATCCCTTGATCATTATGTAGTGTCTTTCCTTTTCTCTTGGAACATTCCTTTTTTAAGGTCTATTTTATCTGATATGAGTATTGCTACTCCAGCTTTCTTTTGATTTCCATTTGCATGGAATATCTTTTTCCATCCCCTCACTTTCAGTCTGTATGTGTCCCTAGGTGTAAAGTAGGTCTCTTGTAGACAGCATATATATGGGTCTTGTTTTTGTATCCATTCAGCCAGTCTATGTCTTTTGATTGGAGCATTTAATCCATTTACATTTAAGGTAATTATCTATATATATGTTCCTATTACCATTTTCTTAATTGTTTTGGGTTTGTTTTGTAGGTCTTTTCCTTCTCTTGTGTTTTCTGCCTAGAGAAGTTCCTTTAGCATTTGTTGTAAAGCTGGTTTGGTGGTGTTTTTAATTTCTCTGTCGAATCTGAATGAGATCCTTGCTGGGTAGAGTAATCTTGGTTGTAGGTTTTTCCCTTTCATCATTTTAAATATGTCCTGTCACTCCCTTCTGGCTTGCAGAGTTTCTACTGAAAGATCTGCTGTTAACCTTATGGGGATTCCCTTGTATGTGATTTGTTGCATTTCCCTTGCTGCTTTCAATATTTTTTCTTTGTATTAATTTTTGATAGTTTGATAAATATGTATCTTGGCATATTTCTCCTTGGATTTATCCTGTATGGGACTCTCTGCACTTCCTGGACTTGATTGACTATTTCCTTTCCCATATTAGGGGAGTTTTCAACTATAATCTCTTCAAATATTTTCTCAGTCCCTTTCCTTTGCTCTTCTTCTTCTGGGACCCCTTGGTGCATTTAATGTTGTGCCAGTGGTCTCTGAGACTGTCCTCAATTCTTTTCTTTCTTTTTCTTTATTCTGCTCTGCGGTATTTATTTCCACTATTTTATCTTCCGGGTCACTTATCCGTTCTTCTGCCACAGTTATTCTGCTGTTGATTCCTTCTAGAGAATTTTTAATTTCATTTATTGTGTTGTTCATTATTGTTTGTTTGCTCTTTAGTACTTCTAGGTCCTTGTTTCTTGTATTTTCTCCATTCTATTTCCAAGGTTTTAGATCATCTTAACTATCATTACCCTGAATTCTTTTTCAGGTAGACTGCCTATTTCCTCTTCATTTGTTAGGTCTGACGGGTTTTTACTTTGCTCCTTCATCTGTTGCATATTTCTCTGTCTTCTCATTTTGCTTAACTTACTGTGTTTGGGGTCTCCTTTTCACAGGCTGCAGGTTCGTAATTCCCATTGATTTTGGTGTCTTCCCCCAGTGGGTGAGGTTGGCTCAGTGGGTTGTGTAGGCTTCCTGGTGGAGGGGACTAGTGCCTGTGTTCTGGTGGATGAGGCTGGATCTTGTCTTTCTGGTGGGCAGGACCGCATCTGGTGGTGTGTTTTGGGGTTTCTGTGAGCTTAGTATGATTTTAGGCAGCCTCTCTGCTAATGGGTGGGGTTGTTTATTATTTGGCATGCTAGTTATTTGGCATGGGCCTTCCAGCACTTTGGCTTGCTGGCCATTGGTTGGAGCTCAGTCTTAGTGTTGAGATGGAGATCTCTGGGAGAGCTCTCACTGATTGATATTGCATGGGGCCGGGAGGTCTCTGGTGGTCCAGTTTCCTGAATTTGGCTCTCCCAACTTGGAGGCTCAGGCCTGACAGCAGCCTGGAGCACCAAGACCCTGTCAGCCACACGGCTCAGAAGAAAAGGGAGAAAAAAGAAAGAAAATAAAAAGTAAAAATTTTTTAAAACTTAAAAAAAATTATTAAAATAAAGAAATCCACCAATGATAGCAAGTGCTATAAACTAAACTAAGCTAAACTTTAAAATCAGAAACAACTCAGTCACAGACCGCAGACCCCAAGTCTACAGCTGCTCCCAAAGTATACTACCTCAATTTTGGGACGATTTATTGTCTATTCAGGTATTCCACAGATGCAGGGTACATGACATTGATTTAATCCACAACTCCTGAGGCTGCATGGAGAAATTTCCCTTTCTCTTCTTTGTTCACACAGCTCCTGGAGTTCAGCTTTGGTTTTGGCCCTGCCTCTGTGTGTAGGTTGCCCTCAGGTGTCTGTTCCCCACCCAGACAGGACGAGGTTAAAGCAGCGGCTAATTAGGGCGCTCTTGCTCACTCAGGCCAGTGGGGAGGGAGGGGTATGGTAGTCATAATTGAAATGTGGGGGGAGCCTGCGGCGGCAGAGGCCGACATGATGTTGCAACAGCCTGAGGGCATCGTGTTCTCCCAGAGAAGTTGTCCTGGATCACAGGACCCTGGTGGTGGCGGGCTGCACAGGCTCCTGGGGGCAGGGGTGTGGGTAGTGACCTGTGCTTGCACACAGACTTCTTGGTGGCAGCGGCAGCAGCATTAGCGTTTCATGCCCATCTCTGGGGTCGGAGCTGATAGCCGTGGCTTGCGCCTGTCTCTGGAGCTCGCTTAAGTGGTGCTCTGCCTTCTGTGGGCACACAGGGAAGGAATCCCCTCTCCTCAGGCACCCCAAAATAATGGTCTCTTACTTCTTCAGCTGGTCCAGGCTTTTTTCCAGACTCCGTCCCGGCTAGCTGTGGCACACTAGGCCCCTCTGGCTGTCTTCCTCCTTTGTTTTTTAAAACAAATGAGATGAACAAAATGTAACCATTGATTTCTCTCTCTTTTTTTTTTTAAAGTAAGTCACACACAGATCTGTGTGCATCTTTCCTGGAAGACAAATTACACATATTTTAATGAGATGAGAAACCCAAATGCTTGGGAAATGCCCATGAGATGTGCTCATTTTTCCTGATTTAAGGTACTTTAGAGAGAAGCTGACCATTGAGCCAGCCTCAAATGAGTTGATGGAGTGATGATTGGATGTGGCCATGGAAGGAAACAGGTGTCAGAAGCCCTCCCCACTTGGTATCACTCTTGGAGTTTGTGTTGCAGCAGAGTCATCTGTGCCTATCCCTTCTTTCCAGACAGTCAAAATAGTCTCACCTTGCTAACAGAGGGCTTAAGATAGCTTTCTCTTGGGTAGAGTTAAAAGGCATAGTAAGGAAACCCTTTGATTTCTCTCTTGGTGTCTTGAAACTCTTACCTCCTTACTTAATCTAAAGCAGCCTTTCCCTGAGTGTAGTCCCTGACCAGCAGCATCAACATCACCTGTCAACTTGTTAAAGATGCATATTCTCAGCCCCACCCCAGACCTGGGTGGTGGGGCCCAGTAATGTTTCAACAAGTTCTCCAGGTGATTCTGGTGTATGCAAAAGTCTGAGAATCACCGATACAAAGACCAAAATGGCCTATCACAGAGGGAGTGGGCCATAGTAAAGGAGCTGGCAGAGAGCAGAGAGACTGACAGGAAGAAAAAGAGAAGTTAATATTGAGATCCCTAGAGATGGGAGCTGGGAAGGGCACAGGGCTTGGGAAGGAGAGATGTTGCCCTCTCTGAAAAAGATTTGGGGACCAAAAGAAAATTGTTTTTAAAGTTTGGAAGTATAAGGGAGGAAAGTTGTAGACTTCATTCTTTACCACCTGTTCTATGTTCTTGGAGAATTAGGTGACTAGATGGGGAATGGAGCAGAGTTGGAGGCTTGTGAAATAGCTAGTGTAGATTTTTTGAAAATAGCAAGAGAAAAGTGATTATAGTAGCAATCTGCTTGGCTCAACAGCATTAATCCTTAGGGAAATACAAATTAAAACCATGAAGAGATATCACTACCCGCCTATCAGAATGGCAAAACCAAACAAAACTGCTATACCAAGAGCTGGCAAGGATGGAGAGCAACTCTCATACATAGATATTTAAGATGCACAGCCACTGTGGAAAACAGTTTGGCAGTTCCTTTTAAAGTTAAACATATACTTGCAATACAACCTAGCAATTTCACTTCTAGATATTTACCCAAGTAAAATGGAAACCTATATTCAAATAAAAACCTGTAAATGAATGTTTATAGCACTTTATTCACAATGGCCAAAAACTGGAAACAATCCAAATGCCAATCAATTGGAGAATGGACAAACCGTAGCACATCCATATAATATAATATTATTCAGCAATAAAAAGGAATGAATCATTGATATTCTCAACAATATCAAATGAATCTCAGTGCTAAGTGAAAGCAGCCAGACCCAAAAGGCTACACACTGGATGATTCCATTTGTATGACATTAAGAAAAAGACAAAACTATTGTGATATGAAGAGATCAGTGCTACTCAGTGATTAAATGTGGAGATGACTACAAAGGTGTAGCATGGAGGATTTTTTTTTTGAGGTGATAAAGCTATTCTGTATCTTGATTGTCATGGTGGTTGCATAATTTTATATATTTGTCAAATTCATAGAACTGACAGTAAAAAATGAATTTTATTATATGTAATTTAAAAAAAAAGAAAGATAAAGAGAAACTCCCTGGAATGTCCCCTCGACTGTCTCAAGACAGGATTTAACTTTTCAAGTACTACTGCTCTTTCATGGCCCGGTTCAAATGTTATCTCTCGTATGAAACTTTTTCGAACACACATAAGCCATTACTGATCATAATACTACTTACATGGTCTGTGTCCCTGTAGCACTTTATTTTTGTCTCTGTTTTTATCACCTTATTTAGTGATATTCTTCTCCCCCTACCAAAAATAAATGTGAGATACATAAGAGAAGGGAATATGCCCAGAGTCTTTATCTTGTTGGTATGCCCAGCACCAGCTTTGGAACCTTACACATGGGTCACGCTTAAGTATGTGTCAAAAGAAGAAGTGAATGGGATCAGTATTCTGTCTGTATTTTTTGGGGGCCGCATCGTTTGTGGGATCTTAGTTCCCTGACCAGGGATTGAACCTGGGCACTCGGCTGTGGAAGCACCGAGTCCTAACCAGTAGATCACTGGGGAATTCTCTTGTCTGTCTTTAAAAGCTTTTATTATGGAAAATATCAAACATATTCAAAACAGAGAGAAAGCAGTATAATAAACCCACATGTTATGCAAAAACTGCCTTCACATTCTCTATACCCCGCTATATTATTTTAAGCAAATCTCAGATATATCATTTCTTCTATTAATACATCAATGTGTATCTCTGTGAAGACAAGGGCTCCCTTTTGTTTAATATAAGCACAATGTTCATAGGTGGTGCTATATGTACTTCCTGTTGCATCACATCAGGAAGCAATTATGCCTGGTTGTCTTTCTCTTTGTGATGTTAAGATTGATCTGTGGGTTAGACTAATTCATCTATTATAATGTTTCTCATTGGCTTTCCACCTTATAACTTTAGCAGTGAGGATCCATTATTTCATTAGGGATTATTAGTGAGCGATAATTTAATTATATCACTCCTTCTACCTGTATTAGCTGGAATACCATTCATATAGGAAAGGCAGAATAAACGCTTCTACCCTTTTATTTACCATTTTTTTGTATTAATGAATTAGTGTTCTAGTAATCTCCAAAGGTGACCGTTGATTTTAAAAAATACGTATCATTATGGACACATGGGATCTAACATGATGTATTTCAAACCTTGAATTATTTTTAATGCTTTAGTTGGTCTATCTTCAACCAGTAGGAAACTTTTCAATTTGTCTCTAACATTCTTTGATTGTTTCCTTTCTTCTGAAGTGACAGGATGTTCCAGATTTATCTTGTGTATTTCCTGCTTCAGAACTGGAATCCACCATTTAAGAGCCCAGGTTCCTTTTAGTGAGAAATGATATTGATAGTGCCAGTTGTTCTCATTTCCATAGGTTGACCATTGCTTCTAGGCCTTTGCAGTGGACAGTGATGGGAAAAACATCATGACTTCATTTCCCATTTTTAAGTGAGAAAAAAAAAAAGCTTGATTCAGCAAGCTTATTGTTCTGAGATGCTGCTGGATGGAATCAATGGTTAAAATGAAGTGCTTTGTGACCACCTAGAGGGGTGGGGTAAGGAGGGTGGGAGGGAGACGCAAAAGGGAGGAGATATGGGGATATATGTATACATATAGCTGATTCACTTTGTCATAAAGCAGAAACAAACACACCATTGTAAAGCAATTCTACTCCAATAAAGATGTTAAAAATAATAATAATAAATAAGTAAATAAATAAAATGAAGTGCTCACTAAAGTAAACATTTGGGACATTTGGAACAAAATCAGAGATCAGCAAAAATCACAGAATAAGTGGAGTGAGAGCTCATAAAATAAAGTATAGAAAACTTATTAGTACTGAATAAGCCATTGTTGAAACAAGAAGTAGAAAATTAGAAAAATTAAACAGACACTTAGCACAGGGCTCAGCCCATGATCTTTGCCCCCAGTAAATGTTATCTTTGTGAGCTGTTGTGGATTCCTTCCCTGTTTTTCTTGTTAACAAGATCTGGGTCGGAACTCTTTAACATCTTGATTCCCTATAGAGTTTTCAAGTGAAAAGTGAACTCTGCTTCATACAGGTGTTTGGTGTCTGAGTGTGCATAATGTGAGATGCAAAATCTTCTTAACACCCTAAGAAATTATAACTCTGGATAGTTTCAACCAAAATATCATACACATTTAATGAACGCATGCAGGTATACAAATCTTATCTTTGATGATCTATATCATGTCTCATATTTTACATTAGACTTTTTCATTTAAAAATGCTATTTTTTTTCCTTCCAAATGAGTAAAAGCTATAGTATCAAAACTAAAGTTTACTGCTTAATGGCTCAACATTCAATCTACTGTTTCATCAATCTAGAGATTACTCATGACATTAAAGGTTTGATCTCTTCTGACATTTGACACAAGAATTGAAACAGGATATTGAACCAATTTTAACAATTTTGAAACCATAATGTCTCTGCTAAAAAATTATTTTCCTTATATGGAGGTTGCCTGAAGAAAGATGAAACTCATGTTCAAGTTAGAAACTTTCCCCTTTTATGGCTGTTAGCATTAGCCTTATGTATTGAGGTGCTCCTATGTTGCGTGCATAAATATTTACAATTGTTATATCTTCTTCTTGGATTGATCCCTTGATCATTATGTAGTGTCCTTCTTTGTCTCTTGTAATAGTCTTTATTTGAAAGTCTATTTTGTCTGATATGAGAATTGCTACCCCAGCTTTATTTTGATTTCCATTTGCATGGAATATCTTTTTCCATCACCTCACTTTCAGCCTGTATGTGTCCCTAGGTCTGAAGGGGTCTCTTGTAGACAGCATATATATGGGTCTTATTTTTGTATCCATTCAGCCAGTCTATGTCTTTTGGTTGGAGCATTTGATCCATTTACATTTAAGGTAATTATCTATATATATGTTCCTATTACCATTTTCTTAATTGTTTTGGGTTTGTTTTCCTAGATCTTTTCCTTCTCTTGTGTTTCCTGCCTAGAGAAGTTCCTTTAGCATTTGTTGTAAAACTGGTTTGGTGGTGCTGAATCATCTTAGCTTTTGCTTGTCTATAAAGGTTTTAATTTCTCCGTGGAATCCGAATGAGATCCTTGCTGTGTAGAGTAATCTTGGTTTTAGGTTTTTCCCTTTCATCACTTTAAATATGTCCTGCCACTCCCTTCTGGCTTGCAGAATTTCTGCTGAAAGATCAACTGTTAACCTTATGGGGATTCCCTGTATGTTATTTGTTGTTTTGCCCTTGCTACTTTTAATATGTTTTCTTTGTATTTAATTTTTGATAGTTTGATTAATATGTCTCTTGGTGTGTTTCTCCTTGGATTTATCCTGTATGGGACTCTCTGTGCTTCCTGGACTTGATTAACAATTTCCTTTCCCATATTTGGGAAGTTTTCAACTATAATCTCTTCAAATATTTTCTCAGTCCCTTTCTTTTTCTCTTTTTCTTCTGGGACCCATATAATTCGAATGTTGGTGTGTTTAACGTTGCCCCAGAGGTCTCTGAGACTGTCCTCAATGCTTTTCATTCTTTTTTCTTTATTCTGCTCTGTAGTAGTTAATTCCACTGTTTTATCTTCCAGGTCGCTTATCCGTTCTTCTTTTTTTTTTTTTTTCTTTTTGCGGTATGCGGGCCTCTCACTGTTGTGGCCTCTCCCGTTGCGGAGCACAGGCTCCGGATGCGCAGGCCCAGAGGCCATGGCTCACGGGCCCAGCCGCTCCGCGGCATATGGGATCCTCCCAGACCGGGGCACGAACCCGTGTCCCCTGCATCGGCAGGCGGACTCTCAACCACTGCGCCACCAGGGAGGCCCCTATCCGTTCTTCTGCGTCAGTTATTCTGCTATTGATTCCTTCTAGAGAATTTTTAATTTCATTTATTGTGTTGTTCATAATTGTTTGGTTGCTCTTTGGTTTTTCTAGGTCCTTGTTAAACGTTTCTTGTATTTTTTCCATCCTATTTCCAAGATTTTGGATCATCTTTACTATCGTTACTCTGAATTCTTTTTCAGGTAGACTCTTCATTTGTTTGGTCTGGTGGGTTTTTAACTTGCTCCTTCATCTGCTGTGTGTTTCTCTGTCTTCTCATTTGCTTAACTTACTGTGTTTGGGGTCTCCTTTTTGCAGGCTGCAGCTTCGTAGATCCCATTGTTTTTGGTGTCTGTCCCCAGTGCCTAAGGTTGGTTCAGTACATTGTGTAGGCTTCCCGGTGGAGGGGACTAGTGCTTGTGTTCTGGTGGATAAGGCTGGATCTTGTCTTTCTGGTGGGCAGGACTACATCCTGTGGTGTGTTTTGGGGTGTCTGTGACCCTATTATGATTTTAGGCAGCCTCTCTGCCAATGGGTGGTGTTGTATTCCTGTCTTGCTAGTTGTTTGGCATGGGGTGTCCAGCACTGTAGCTTGCTGGTCGTTGAGTGGAGCTGGGTCTTAGTGTTGAGATGGAGATCTCTGGGAGAGCTTTCACCATTTGATATTACGTAGAACCGGGAGGTCTCTGGTGGACCAATGTCCTGAACGCGGCTCTCCCTCCTCAGAGGCACTGGCCTGACACCTGGCCAGAGCACCAAGACACTGTCAGCCACACAGCTCAGAGGAAAAGGGAGAAAAAAAGAAAGAAAGAAAGAAAAATAAATTTAAAAATAAAATAAAGTTATTAAAATAAAAAAATACAAAATAGTTATTAAAAATAAAAAGATTTAAAAGAAATAAAAAAAGAAGAAAAAAAAAGAAAGAATGAAGAGCACAACCAAACCAAAAAACAAATCCACCAATGATAACAAGCGCTAAAAACTATACTTTAAAAAAAAAAAAAAAGGACAGATAGAACCCTAGGACACATGGTAAAAGCAAAGCTATACAGACAAAATCACACAAAGAAACAGACATATACACACTCACAAAAAGAGAAAAAGGAAAAAAATATATATATATTGTTGCTCCCCAAGTCCACTGCCTCAATTTTGGGATGATACATTGTCTATTCAGGTATTCCACAGATGCAGGGTACATCAAATTGATTGTGGAGATTTAATCTGCTGCTCTTGAGGCTGCTGGGAGAGATTTCCCTTTCTCTTCTTTGTTCACACAGCTCCCGGGTTCAGCTTTGGATCTGGCCCAGCCTCTGCGTGTAGGTCACCTGAGGGCATCTGTTCTTGGCTCAGACAGGACGGGGTTAAAGGAGCAGCTGATTCGGGGGCTCTGGCTCACTCAGGCCAGGGGGAGGGAGGGGTACGGAATGCGGGGCGAGTCTGTGGCGGCAGAGGATGGCGGGATGTTGCACCAGCCTGAGGCGCGCCGTGTGTGTGTGTTCTCCTGGGGAAGTTGTTCCTGGATCCCGGGACCCTGGCAGTGGTGGGCTGCACAGGCTCCTGGGAGGGGAGGTGTGGATAGTGACCTGTGCTTGCACACAGGCTTCTTGGTGGTGGCAGCAGCAGCCTTAGCGTCTCATGCCCGTCTCTGGGGTCAATGCTGATAGCCGCGGGTCGCACCCGTGTCTGGAGCTCCTTTAAGTGGTGCTTTTAATCCCCTCTCCTCGCGCACCAGGAAACAAAGAGGGAAGAAAAAATCTCTTGCCTCTTCGGCAGCTCCAGACTTTTTCCGGACTCCCTCCCGGCTAGCCATGGTGCACTAGCTCCCTTCAGGCTGTGTTCACGCCGCCAACCCCAGTCCTCTCCCTGCGGTCTGACCGAAGCCCGAGCCTCAGCTCCCAGCCCCCGCCCGCCCCGGTGGGTGAGCAGACACGCGTCTCGGGCTGGTGAGTGCCGGTCAGCACCGATCCTCTGTGCGAGAATCTCTCCGCTTTGCCCTCCGCACCCCTGTTGCTGCGCTCTCCTCCGTGGCTCCGAAGCTTACCCCCTCTGCCACCGCAGTCTCCGCCTGTGAAGGAGCTTCCTAGTGTGTGGAAACCTTTCCTCCCTCACAGCTCCCTCCCACTGGTGCAGGTCCTGTCCCTATTCTTTCATCTCTGTTTTTTCTTTTTTCTTTTGCCCTACCCAGGTACCTGGGGAGTTTCTTGCCTTTTGGGACATCTGAGGTCTTCTGGCAGCGTTCTTTAGGTGATCTGTGGGAGGTATTCCACATGTAGATGTATTTTTGATGTATTTTGTGGGGAGGAAGTTGATCTCCACCTCTTACTCTTCCACCATCTGGAAGGTCTCCGCTATAATATTTGTCTTTCTTTGTCTGACTTCACTTAGTATGATAATCTCTAGGTCCATCCATGTTGCTGAAAATTGCATTATTTCATTTTTTATGGCTGAGTAATACTCCATTGTGTGTGTGTGTGTGTGTGTGTGTGTGTGTGTGTGTGTGTGTATATATATATACCACATCTTCTTATCTTTTCATCTGTTGATGGACATTTAGTTTGCTTCCATAGCTTCGCTATTGTAAATAGTGTTGCTGTGACCATTGGGGTGCGTGTATCTTTTCGAATTAGAGTTTTCATCTTTTCCAGATGTATTCCCAGGAGTGGGATTACTGGATCATATGGTAGCTCTATTTTTAGTTTTTTAAGGAAGCTCCTTCCTGTTTTCCTTAGTGGTTGCACCAAATTACATTCCCACCAACAGTTCAGGAGGGTTTCCTTTTTCGCACACCCTTCCAAAATTTATTATTTGTAGAATTTTTGGTGATAGCCATTCTGACAGGTGTGAGGTCATATCTCATTGTGGTTTTGATGTGCATTTCTCTAATAATTAGTGGTGTTGAGCTTTTCATATGCTGGTTGGCCCTCTCTATGTCTTCTTTGGAGAAGTGTCTATTTAGGTCTTCTGCCCATTTAATGATTGGGTTGTTTGGTTTTTTGATATTGAGTTGTATGTGCTGTTTGTATATGTTGGAAATTAATCTCTTATCAGTCACATCATTTGCAAATATTTTCTTCCAGTCTGTCAGTTGTCTTTTCATTTTATTGATGGTTTCCTTTGCTGTGCAAAAGCATTTAAGTTTGAATAGGTCCCATTTGTTTATTTTTGCTTTTATTTCTTTTGCTTTGGGAGACTGATCTAAAAACTATTGGTATGATTTATGTTAGAGAATGTTTTGCCTATGTTCTCTTGTAGGAGTTTTATGGGGTCATGTCATATTTATATCTTTAGACCATTTTGAGTTTATTTTTATTTATGATTTGAGGGAGTGTTCTAATTTCATTGATTCATATGAGGCTGTCCAGCTTTCCAACACTACTTGCTGAAGAGACTATCTTTTCTCCATTGTATATTCTGCCTCCTTTGTTGAAGAATAATTGACTGTAGGTGTATGGGTTTATTTCTGTGCTCTCTATTCTGTTCCTTTGATCTGTATGTCTGCTTTTGTGCCAATACCACACTGCTTTGATTACTGGCATGCTTTATTTTTAAAAGAAACTACTACACTGTTTTCCAGAGTAGTTGTACATTTTGCCTTCCTACCAGTAATGCAAAAATGATTTGGTTTCTCCACATTCTCTCCAGAATTTGGTGGTGTTACTATTTTTCATTTTAGCCTTTTGATAGGTGCTTAATGATAGCTCATTGTGGTTTTAATTTGCATTTCCCTCATGGCTAATGATGTTTAACATCTTTTCATGTACTTACTTTCTATCTGTATATCTTCTTTTGTGAAATATCTTTTCATGTCTTTTGCCCATAGGTTGTTTGCTTTTTTCCTGTTGAGTTTTGAATTCTTTATGTATTCTTTATATATTCTTTGTTTGTAAATATTTTTTCCCACTATGTGGCTTGCCTTTTAATTCTCTTAACAGAGCTTTCTTAGAGTATGTTTTTAATTTTGATGAAGTTCAATTTATCAATTTTTCATTTTATGGATCTTGCTTTTGGTGTCAAATTAAGAAATCTTTGCCTACACCTAGATTTCAAGGATTTTTCTCCTACTTTTTTTTTTCCTAAAAGTTTTATAGTTTCATGTTAACATTTAAGCCTATGACCCATTTTGAGTTAATTTTTGAATAAGGTGTGAAGTTTAGGTCATTGTTCTCTTTTTGCCTATCAATGTGCAATTTCTTTAAGCGCTATTTGTTGAAAAGGCTATCTTTTCTCCATTGAATTGCTTTTTCATTTTTGTCAGAAATCATTTGGGCATTTTTTGTGGGTCTATTTCTGGGTTTTCTACTCTTTTTTTTAATTGGGGTATAGGTGTTTTACAATGTTGTGTTAGTTTCTACTGTACAGCAAAGTGGAGTTCCCTGTGCTATACAGCAGATTCTCATTAGTTATCTATTTTATACATATTCATGTTTATATGTCAATCCCAATCTCCCAATTCATCCCACCCCCTCTTCCCCTCCCCGAGTGTCCATATGTTTGTTCTCTACATCTGTGTCTCTATTTCTGCCTTGTAAACAGGTTCATCTGTACCATTTCTCTAGATTCCACATATATGCATTAATATACGATATTTGTTTTCTCTTTCTGACTTACTTCACTTTGTATAACAGTCTCTAGGTCCATCCACGTCTCTACAAATGACCCAAAAAAATTCATTCCTTTTTATGGCTGAGTAATATCCCATTGTATATATGTATCACATCTTCTTGATCCATTTGTCTATCAATGGGCATTTAGGTTGTTTCCATGACCTGTTGTAAACAGAGCTGCAATGAACATTGGGGTGCATATATCTTTTTGAATTATGGTTTTCTCTGGGTATATGCTTAGTAGTGGGATTGCTGGGTCGTATGGTAATTCTATTTTTAGGTTTTAAGGAACATCCATACTATTCTCCATAGTGGCTGTATCAATTTACATTCCCACCAACAGTGCAAGAGGGTTCCCTTTTCTCCACACCTTCTCCAGCATTTATTGTTTGTAGATTTTTTGATGATGGCCATTCTGATTGGTGTGAGATGATACCTCATTGTAGTTGATTTGCATTACTCTAATAATTAGTGATGTTGAGCAGCTTTTAATGTGTTTGTTGGCCATCTGTATGTCTTCTTTGGAGAAATGTCTATTTAGGTCTTCTGCCCATTTTTATATTGGGTTGTTTGTTTTTTTTGATGTTGAGCTGCATGAGCTGTTTGTATATTTTGGAGATAAATCCTTTGTCAGTTGCTTCATTTGCAACTATTTTCTCCCATTCTGAGGGTTGTCTTTTCATCTTGTTTATGGTTTCCTTTGCTGTGCAAAAGCTTTTAAGTTTCATTAAGTGCCATTTGTTTATTTTTGTTTTTATTTTCATTTCTCTAGGAGGTGGGTCAAAAAAGATCTTGCTGTGATTTAAGGCAAAGAGTGTTCTGCCTATGTTTTCCTCTAAGAGTTTTACAGTGTCCAGTCTTACATTTAGGTCTTTAATCCATTTTGAGTTTATTTTTGTGTATGGTGTTAGGGAGTGTTCTAATTTCATTCTTTTACATGTAGTGGTCGAGTTTTCCCAGCACCACTTATTGAAGATACTGTGTTTTCTCCATTGTATATTCTTGCCTCCTTTTCATAGATTAGTTGACCATAGGTGCCTGGGTTTATCTCTGGGCTTTCTACCCTGTTCCATTGATCTATATTTCTGTTTTTGTGCCAGTATCATTCTGTCTTGATTACTGTGGCTTTGCAGTATAGTCTGAAGCTGGAGAGCCTGATTCTTCCAGCTCTGTTTTTCTTTCTCAAGATTTCTTTGGCTATTCAGAGTCTTTTGTGTCTCCATACAGATTTTAAGATTTTTTGTTCTAGTTCTGTGAAAAATGCCATTGGTAATTTGATAGGGATTGTATTGAATCTGTAGATTACTTTGCATGTCATTTTACATTATTGATTTTTCACAATATTGATTTTCACAATATTGATTCTTCCACTCCAAGAACATGGTATATCTCTCCATCTGTTTATATCATCTTTGATTTCTTTCATCAGTGTCTTACAGTTTTCTGAGTATAGGTCTTTTGCCTTCTTAGGTAGGTTTATTCCTAGGTATTTTATTCTTTTTGTTGCAATGGTAAATGGGAGTGTTTCCTTAATTATAAAATGGATAACTAATAAGAAAAATAATTAAATTAAAAAAAAGAACATTGTTTGCTGTGGGTTTGTCATATAGGGCCTTTATTATTTTGGAGTAAGTTCCCTCTGTGCCTACTTTCTGGAGGGTTTTTATCATAAATGGGTGTTGAATTTTGTCAAAAGCTTTTTCTGCATCTATTGAGATGATCATATGGTTTTTCTCCTTCAGTTTGTTAATATGGTGTATCACATTGATTGATTTGTGTATATTGAAGAATCCTTACTTTCCTGGGATAAACCCCACTTGATCATGTTGTGTGATCCTTTTAATATGCTGTTGCATTCTGTTTGCTAGTATTTTGTTGAGGATTTTTGCATCTATGTTCATCAGTGATATTGGTCTGTAGTTTTCTTTCTTTGTGACATCTTTGTCTGGTTTTGGTATCAGGGCGATGGTGACCTCATAGAATGAGTATGTGAGTGTTCCTCCCTCTGCTATATTTTGGAAGACTTTGAGAAGGATATGTGGAGCTGTTCTCTAAATGTTTGATAGAATTCACCTGTGAAGCCATCTGGTCCTGGGCTTTTGTTTGTTGGAAGATTTTTAATCACAGTCTCAATTTCAGTGCTTGTGAGTTGTGTGTTCATATTTTCCATTTCTTCCTGGTTCAGTCTCAGAAGGTTGTGCTTTTCTAAGACTTTGTCCATTTCTTCCAGGTTTTCCGTTTTATTGGCATACAGTTGCTTGTACTAATCTCTCATGATTCTTTGTATTTCTTCAGTGTCAGCTGTTACTGCTCCTTTTTCACTGCTAATTCTATTGATTTGAGTCTTCTCCCTTTTTTTCTTGATGAGTCTGGCTAGTGGTTTATCAATTTTGTTTATCTTCTCAAAGAACCAGCTTTTAGTTTTATTGATCTTTGCTATTGTTTTCTTTGTTTCTATTTCATTTATTTCTGCTCTGATCTTTATGATTTCTTTCCTTCTACTAACTTTGGGTTTTGTTTGTTCTTCTTTCTCTAGTTCCTTTAGGTGTAAGGTTAGAATGTTTAAGATGTTTGTTGTTTCTTGAGGTAGGATTGTATTGTTATAAACTTCCCTCTTAGAACCGCTTCTGCTGCATCCCATAGGTTTTGGGTCATAGTGTTTTCATTGTCACTTGTCTCTAGGTATTTTTTGTTTTCCTCTTTGATTTCTTCAGTGGTCTCTTGGTTATTTAGTAGCATATTGTCTAGCCACCATGTGTTTGTGTTTTTTACAGTTTTTTAACCTATAATTTATTTCTAATCTCATAGCATTGTGGTTGGAAAAGATGCTCGATACAATTTCAATTTTTGTCAATTTACCAAAGCTTGATTTGTGATCCAAGATGTGATTTATCCTGGAGAATATTCCCTGTGCACTTGAGAAGAAAGTGCATTCTGCTGTTTTCAGATGGAATGTCCTATAAATGTCAAATCTATCTGGTCTATTGTGTCATTTAAAACTTGTGTTTCCTTATTAATTTTCTGTCTGGATGATCTGTCCATTGGTGTAAGTGAGGTGTTAAAGTCCCCCACTATTATTGTGTTACTGTTGATTTCCCCTTTTATAGCTGTTAGCATTTGCCTTATGTATTGAAGTGCTCCTATGTTGGGTGCATATACATTTACAATGTTATATCTTCTTCTTGGATTGATCCCATGATCATTATGTAGTGTCCTTCCTTGTCTCTTGTAGCAGTCTTTTTTTTAAAGTCTATTTTATCTGATACAAGTATTGTTACTCCAGCTTTCTTTTGTTTTCCATTTGCATGGAATATCTTTTTCCATCCCCTCACTTTCAGTCTGTATGTGTCCTTAGGTCTGAAGTGGGTCTCTTGTAGACAGCATATATATGGGTCTTGTTTTTGTATCCATTCAGCCAGTCTATGTCTTTTGGTTGGAGCATTTAATCCATTTACATTTAAGGTAATTATTGATATTTGTGTTCCTATTACCATTTTCTTAATTGTTTGGGGGTTGTTATTGTAGATCTTTTCCTTCTCTTGTGTTTCCTGCTTAGAGAAGTTCCTTTAGCATTTGTTGTAAAGCTGGTTTGGTGATGCTGAATTCTCTTAACATTTGCTTGTCTATAAAGGTTTTTATTTCTCTGTCGAATCTGAATGAGATCCTTGCTGAATAGAGTAATCTTAGTTGTAGGTTTTTCCCTTTCATGATGTTAAATATGTCCTGCCACTCCCTTCTGTCCTGCAGAGTTTAGGCTGAAAAATCAGCTGATAACCTTATGAGGATTCCCTTGTATGTATGATATTTGTTGTTTTGCCCTTGCTGCTTTTAATATGTTTTCTTTGTATTTAATTTTTGATAGTTTGATTAATACGTGTCTTCCCTGGTGGTGCAGTGGTTGAGAGTCCGCCTGCCGATGCAGGGGACATGGGTTCGTGCCCCGGTCCGGGAAGATCCCACATGCCACGGAGCGGCTGGGCCCGTGAGCCATGGCCACTGAACCTGCGCGTCCGGAGCCTGTGCTCCGCAACGGGAGAGGCCACAGCAGTGAGAGGCCCGCGTACTGCAAAAAAAAAAAGAATGACACATGCAAAAAATGCACAAAACAAAGAAGAATTATTACATAGCAAGCTTCCATATACCCACCACCCTGGTAAAGTAACAGAACTTTAAAGCACCCTAGAGTTTCCTCCCCCTGCCAGTCCCCACCTTTCATCAGAGGCAGAGTTTGCTCTTTCTGTTGTTCTCTGCTGCATCAAAAATCTTGCATCTGACTGGAGGAAACTGGGTCACATTCATGTATTTTAGTCTCCCAGGGTTTTAAAAGACGGAAATTTCCCCCAATATAGGAAGCGTTTACACAGGTTTCGGACAGCTTCCCAGCATGACAAATGGTTGCCATGTTCTCCAAAGGGTAAATAAACATCTCAGCCATGTTAGGTGGAACCAGGTGAAATTTCCATTTTTGTAGGTCAAGTGGTTGAATAATGGCAGACCCTTGTAGTTCAACCTAAGAAAAAGGACAGTGTCTGTCTAAGGGCAGGTAATGGAAAGTCATCTGAAGGAGATAAAACTAGAAGTGCCAGGAAAGCTGAGAAATGCTTCAAGCCAGCATCAGTTAGTGATATGAACCTGTAATTTACCTAGTTTGTTACCCACACCTTCCCCCACTGCTATATTAGAAGTCTGTTGGCCTGAGACCCAGAGCTGTATGTGTGTATGCGTGCGCTGTTTAGTTGTGAGCCCCAAAGCGTGGAGCACCATGGGTGATTTAAGGGGATGTAATATGAAACCTCAAGACAGGAAATTTAACACCTTGGTAGGTGTCAGCGCAGAAATGTCAAAGCAAGATGGAACTGCGGCCTTCTTTGAGGCCTGCCCTAAAGGTAGGAGGGTGAGTAGTGCGACATGTTCTAACAGTTCTAAGTGGCCATGGTGAAAATGCACATCCTTAATTCAAGGAAATCGTCAGATGGCACAAAGATAGGCTATAAATAGATTCATCTCAACATTGCTTAATAGAGGAAAAATAGAAATAGTCTAGATGTCCACTTACAGGAGATATATTAAATACATTTTTATTTATCCATGCAACAGAATGCTAAATAGTACCTAAAAATGGTGTTGCAGAAGAATGTGATAAGGAAAGTTGGTCAGGAAGCAGTATAGCCTAAAGCTTCAAAGCATAGGCTGCAGAGCCAAAATGTTTTGTCTGAGTCCTGGCTCTGCCACTTACTAGTTGAGTGAGAGTGGGCAAGTTCCTCATCTGAGAGTTTAAAAGAGTTACTACATGCAAAGCATGTGGAAGTGTTTCTGGGACATGTATGTGTTAACTGTTATTACGATCTTATTCTTAAGGAAATTGATGAGGCTTAAAAACAGGATGTATCCTAACAATAATGTATATTTATTTTTGCTCCCTTCAAAATCCCACTAAAATGACAGTAAAGGAATTTTAAAAAGTAAAAGTCCAGGGCTTCCCTGGTGGCACAGTGGTTGGGAGTCCACCTGCCAATGCAGGGGACATGGGTTCGTGCCCCGGTCCGGGAAGATCCCACATGCCGCGGAGCGGCTGGGCCCATGAGCCATGGCCACTGAGCCTGCGCGTCCGCAGCCTGTGCTCCGCAACGGGAGAGGCCACAGCGGTGAGAGGCCTGCGTACCGCAAAAAAAAAAAAAAAAAAAGTAAAAGTCCATAAGGACAAAAGGAAAATGGATATGCAGCACATATAGAAGCCAAATGGCTGAATGTTAAAATCAGCATTCACCCAAAGCCAAGGCCAACACCAAATATTATCATCATTTATTGAATTTCTGAGATTAAAAAAAATGTGAAGCTTTATCAAATTTTCATTTTCATTTCAATTGTACTATAAAAATGTCAGCTGTCAAATATTAGAAGTTGGAGACTATTGTGCAGAAACACATTTCTCAGCATTGTAGGCTGTAGATGGCCCCTGGGGGCACTATACTGTACACTGGCAATACTGAAGAGATTGATGTGGGGGAGGAGCATGACTAGTAGTAGTGGTAGCAGCAGCAGCAACAGTAGTAGTAGAAGTAATAGAAATAGTAGTAGAAGTAGAAGTAGTGGCAGTAGCAATAGTACTGGTAATAGTACTAGTACTAGTGGTATTTTGACTAGTCTACCAGTGTACGCTATTGCTGACTGTGATGTTTTCACTAAGTCATCAAGTCCTTCTCACTTTCTGATAGTAACTGCCTAACGTAAAGAGTTATCTCCTCTTTGATTCCTGCACATTAAAACTTGATTGATGGTGATGGTGCACTTTCATTGAAGCAAACCACTTCCTGAAAAGATGCAAGAACATTTTCAGAAACAGACTTAATATCACTGACTTTTAATTTGTTTTCTCCTTTCTTCCTTCCTCCCTCCCTCCCTCCCTCCCCCCTTCTTTCTTTCTTTCTGAGAGGCAGTCATTTAATGGTTTATCGCCAAAAAAAAAACATGTTCTTAAATCCTCATCTAGAAATGTGATGAGAGCAATGTAATTGCCTCTGAAAGTTAAAAAAAATTCTTTGAATTGTCATCTGTATCTCAGCTTTCATTGCATGCCCTCTAATTTCAGCATCTTTCCTGGATTCAAGGGATAGAAAGCTCTTTATTACGGGTATCATATAAAGGATACCCTCTCAAGGCGTATCAGTTTGGTGTCCTCTTCAGCATACTCCAGGAAGCTTGACTACTTTCTCTGCAAAAAACTAATGAATTTTGGTCCTGCTAGGCTACCAAAAAGAAGAAAAGTTCTTGAATTATATTCTGCTCTGTGTTATTTTACAGCGTGCTAATTCTGAGTTTTGTATCAGATACTCAGACATGTACTGCATGATCACTTGGTGGGTGAGTGCTAATTATTGTTGAACTCTGCTTTTACTTTACTTGACTGCCAGGAAAGCTCTGGGTCTCACATAACTAAAACCAGAGTGAATCTAAGAAGAAACATTTATACAATGGACAATTCGTGAATTAAAATGTCAGACAATTGTCATTGACAACGTGACAACCACGATGGAGGCTATTGATGATTTAGGAAGCACAAGCATGTGATGTTCAGTTCACAGCCTTCAGAAAGTAATTATAGCACAGAGTAAGGCATCAGACATCTTAGCTGTGAATAGGAAGAGTGGAATAGTTCCGTCAGCCTTCTTCATCCAATCTACCATGCTATGTACTCATTCATCTTGTTGATTTAAGATGGAAATAGAAACCTGTTCACTGTTAAAGGAGCTATTTAAACAAATGCAAGTCTTCACACTACCTTTGCATGTAACATTTCCAGCCTAGCAGAGCCAAAATTCACCAAACTGATAGTTTTTCTAGAAGGAAATTTGTACCTAGCATTCATAGCTTAGGCAAGTCAAAAAAAAAAAATCTTTTGTGTTCAACTATTGAAAATGTTGTCAGTACATAGCAATCATTTTGACAGGTTTCTATTAACATTTTTAGCCTCTATAGGCTCAAAATGACAATATAAAGTATTGCCTTCTTAAGGAAATCTTGAAAAGTCTACCCTTATCTTGCCCTTCTCTCCTTCCCTCTCTCCACTGGTAACCTCTACTTTATTTTCTGTGTCTGTGAGCCTGTTTCTATTTTGCTATATATATTTGTAGGCAGTGATGCTGAAAACAGAAGAAAACTTAGAAAACCCCACCAATCTATAATTCATACCTTCAGAAAGATAAAATGTCCATGAAATAAGAAATAACTGCTATAAGAAGGAACAATTAGAGAATGGGAATATGCTGAATATTAAACATTCAATAGATTGGTTGGAAGATAAAGCTGAGGAATTTTTTTCAGAATAGAAAATAAACTGTTAAAGAAATGGACAATAGGGGGCTTCCCTGGTGGCGCAGTGGTTGAGGGTCCACCTGCCAATGCAGGGGACACGGGTTCGTGCCCCGGTCCGGGAAGATCCCACATGTCGCGGAGCGGCTGGGCCTGTGAGCCGTGGCCGCTGAGCCTGCGCGTCCGGAGCCTGTGCTCCGCAACGGGAGAGGCCACAACAGTGAGAGGCCCGCGTGCCGCAAAAAAAAAAAAAAAAAAAAAGAAATGGACAATAGGAAACAAAAATGCAAAAATAGAAGCTCAATCAAGGAATTTCAACATCCAAAGGAAAAAAAGGACAGAGAAGATGAAGGGGAGGAAATTATCCAGCAAAGAATATGAGAATGAAGGACATAAGCTTCCAGGTTCAGATGGCCTGTAAAATGTCCAACACACACACACAAACACACACAAAAGGCCTGCACCAAACTCCAATACCATGATACTGATAAAGAGAAGAGCCTCAAACAGATGTGGAAGACATCCACAAAAAACAACACATCACACACCAAGAGTTGGGAATCAAAATAGTAGCGACCTTCAAAATACCAGTGTTGACACATAAATGACAGTGCAGTAATGCTTTCAAAATTCTGAGTGAAAAAGGATATTTAACTATCTAACATTAATCAAACATGAGGGCAAAATAAAGGTACTTTTTGTTTGCAAAAAGTCAAAAATATCACCTGTCATGTGCTTTTCCTCTGGAAGCTGTTAGAGGAAGTGGTCAGGGCAGAGAGTGTGGGGTTACAGGCTCTAGAATCCCCTCTGCACTTTGCCATGGAAGGGGCTGTGGTCTGGTAGGCACTGTTACTAGTCCATCCAGTCCACTATCCATTCATCTAGATTACTGCTTTCCAGTAGAAATATAAAGTGAGCAACACACATAATTTAAATTTTCTAGTAGCTCCATTTAAAAAGGTAAAAATAAATGGGTGAAATTAATTTCAATAATATACTTTATTTAAACCAACATACTCCCGGCATTATCATTTCAGCATTAGTCAAGATATTCATAATGTGATATTGTACACTTTTTTTTCAGACAAAATTTCACAATTTGGTGTGCATTTTACACTTAGGACACACCTCAATTCAGACTAGCTACATTTCAACTGCTCAAGAGCCACCTGCAGCCAGTAGCTACCATATTGCACAGCATGTACCAGGTTACTTTATTTTTAGCTGCTTGACAGCATGTGGAGTATAGCAAATAAAGTCTTTGGGAGACTGGGACATGAGACAGGCGTTTTCACTAAGGAGTGGGGAGGAGGAGATAGTAACGGAAAAGTCTGAAAAATGGAGTGCCCAGATAGGGTGCCCTGTGTGGCAGCCTGGAAATGGGGATGGATTCAGATTGGTAGTGCCAATTGCTGAGGTGAATACTGGCTTTTTTTTTTTTTTTTTTTTTTTGCTGTACGCGGGCCTCTCACTGTTGTGGCCTCTCCCGTTGCGGAGCACAGGCTCCGGACGCGCAGGCTCAGCGGCCATGGCTCATGGGCCCAGCCGCTCTGTGGTATGTGGGATCTTCCCAGACCGGAGCACGAACCCGTGTCCCCTGCATCGGCAGGCGGACTCCCAACCAGTGCACCACCAGGGAAGCCCGTGAATACTTCCTTTAACACCACAGTTTCTAATGTCTGCATCTCCTCAGGAAACTTTTCTACCAGTTTTTCTATCTCTTCTGTATCTTCAACCTCACCCTCCTTTTAATTCCTAAGTCTCAACTATTTCTTATTCATAACCATCCCTTCTCCAGCAGCTGCCTTTTCTTGCAGTGCCCTATTGCACATTGGGAACCACCCTTCTTTCTTCACATCCTGCAAAGTCCCAATCACAAGAGATTGTTGCCTGTTATAACCATTTTCAAAAATAATGAGGTAATGCAGGTTAATTGCAGCTCAAGGAAGGAAACAATTGAACATCAGACATTAGTATTGCAAGACATTTTTTACTGATTTACCTTCCCAGCTCCAGAAAATATCTCTTTGACGCAATCTACTCTCTTCTGCATGTCGTTTGAATTGCTCCCTCCATCTTTCTACCCAGTTATTTTAAGAACTACTTCCAAATGCATGTACAGCATTGTAGTTCTCTCCCACCATTCCAAATGCGGTTTTGTCCTGACTTTGCAATCATAAGAATTCATTTTGGGGACTTCCCTGGTGGCGCAGTGGTTAAGAATCCACCTGCCAATGCAGGGGACATGGGTTCGAGCCCCGGTCTGGGAAGATCCCACATGCCATGGAGCAGCTAGGCCCGTGAGCCGTGGCCGCTGAGCCTGCGCATCCGGAGCCTGCGTGTCCGGAGCCTGTGCTCCGCTACGGGAGAGGCCACAGCAGTGAGAGGCCCGTGTACCATAAAAAAAAAAAAAAAAAAAAAAAAAAAGAATTCATTTTGGGGTCAGCTAAATAAGGAATTATTTGCTCTATGACTTTATCATGAAAAAAATACAAAGAACTGGCAGAAGCTTTGAAACTACAGTTGTTCTTTTTAATATAATCCTGAGTCAAATTCTTAGGCTTAGATTCTACCCACAGAGACCCAAGGGGTGTGAGCTGTTTCCTTCTTATAAATGATTATCGTACAAACTTTGGAAACGATTGTCATTATGTTTGCTCAGCTGTTCCCACTGCTTCCACCAGTGCACCACTGTTGGCAAAGCTGAGGGTAAGCTTTTCTTTGGGTCCCACAGCTCTTTTGGTGAACTGTAGACTCTTGTTTTCTAAGCGCTTATGGAGCTTCTATGCCCTCCAATAAAAGTGCTCTTCCAGCTTTACAGTCTCCTCCATTGGGAGACCTTCAGCCACAAAATCCCATCATCCTTTAGCCAACGTCTGCCGGAGATCTGCCCAAATAGCTCCTGATTCCCAAGGTGGGTAAGGTGATGAGGCCTCCTGACCACGAGTTAAAGGGGTCTTAGAAATGACATAGGCCCACCTCTCATATCACTAATGAGAAACTGAGGCCTATGGAAACAGTTCATTGGTGGTAGATCCAGAGCTAGACCTCAGATGTCTGGCCTCTGTTTCATTATTCTTTCCACTCCATAAAATGACTGGGTGGGAGGAGAGTCAGGGAGGACGGAGGCATGTCTAAAGGCTGCAGGTAGCACGGTTCTGGGTGGGAAGAGCAGCAAATCCAGAAGGACCCCTGAAGGGCTTTAAGGGTTTAAGGGTTGCCAGGCAGATTCATGCTGTGAAAATAACAGAGATGCCACCAGGAGCCTGATAAATTGTCTGGGAACTGTCCCACGAGTCATAGTCTTTCCTGACCAGTCCTTTAAGGGTTTAAGGGTTGCCAGGCAGATTCCTGCTGTGAAAATAAGAGATGCCACCAGGAGCCTGATAACTTGTCTGGGGACTGTCCCACGAGCCATAGTCTTTCCTGACCGGTCCAGGCCACTGTCATTTCCCCAGGGCCAGACATAACTCCTGGGCAAGCAGGGTGATTCTGGAAGGGAGGCTACCTCCCTAGGGCCTATGAGCTTGTCCTTGAAGCTTTCTCTTTATCACTGTGGTTCCCTGCCAGGTGTCCCCTGAACAGAGCTATGGCTTCAGAGACACAGAGATCAAGAAAGAGAAGAAGTCAGGACTGAAATGGGCCATTCTGGCAGGTGGGCAGGAGAGGCAGGAGAAGCCTGCAGAGGGGATGTAGCAGATGTAAGGAAGGATTAGGAACCAGGACAGGGCCGAGTGTGGGAACCTAGGAGCCTCAAGAGATAGAGAGTCAAACATGCCAAATGCTGCAGAAATCAGAGGTGATAACTGTGGAAGATCGGAAAAGATTGTTCTTCAGGGAAGCAGTTTGTTGTGATGGAAGTAGAGGCGGATTGTGAGGAAAGAAGTGAGGGGGTTGTGAGGAGATGGAGGAAGCAGGAATTCACTACGTTAAGAATCTGATGTTAAGGAAGTAGAGAGAACTCTGAAAAGGGTTAACAGATAATCTTGGTGTTCACCAATACTAGTCCCATATATGATGTTTGAAACTTATATGATTGAAGAACTGGGAAAGCTTGTCCCTTCAAGGAAATGGCTTGGAGAAATACCTTTAAGATTAAAAGAGAAAGTCTCTGTTGGTCTAATTAGAAAAGGTGGGACAAAGAATGCATTCTTTTAAGTAGAAATCCTCCAGCAATATCCACATCTAAGGCTTAACACAAGGACCAAGGTATGAGCAGGACAGCTGGGTACTTCATCCTGGGTCCTGGAAACGCTGCCCAGTTCTCCCTCCCTTCCTTCTGGCCATATACTTTCAAGACCCAGAGGTTTAAAAGGCTCATTTCCTAGACTGCAGAGGACCTCGGAGAAAGTGGGGAATTTTCAGTGGCCCTGGTTATTATTTCAGGCTTATCTGCCCTTAGCAGGGGATTGGCACCCCCTTTCATTTCCACAAGGGGATAAATAAATAAAAACTTGGAACGACATTGCTAAAAGATTAACAACTCAAATAAATCATATAAGGAACAGTCAGCGATTGAATGCCCAGGGTATGAAGCAGAAGAGGTGAGGGGAGAACTCAGGGTTGGTCTGTCAGCTCTCGTAAGGTCTTAGAAATGAAAGGAGACAGGAGATGACTGATGGGACCCATTGAACTCCCCACTGGCAGTGGCCACTGAATTCCCTGCCTTGGGAATCCCATGAAGAATGTGCTTTAGTTTCCATCACAGCCTACTAATAGCGTCTCAAAATGTGCCCAGCAAGGCATAGGAATGTTCCCTATGAAAACACTCTGCTGAGATTTGAGCTTTTATTTCAGCAGATGGAAACTAAAAGGCTCTGCCAGCAAAAGGCTCTGTGTTTTGCTAGCCATTCTGATAGAGGCCAGCAATGAGTACAGGCAGAACTGTAGTCTTCTGGGTGAAGACTCAGGCCTGTTTTTCTCTGAGGCAGGGCAAATGGGGTCAGGAATAGCTGGGCTACTTGCCTGATGATAGAAGGACAACTGTGGCCTGTGGGGGAGGTAGTGGTAGGAGACAGGGCCAGGTCAGCCGTAGAATAGGCTGTAAAACTGTCAGTCGATTTGGGGCTCCGTTTTATGACCCTCTGGTGGTACAGCACTGGGCTTAGGAATCAGGAGTCCTGGATGCAAAGCCTGGCTTTCACGTTAGCCGTGTCTTGCACAATTTTCTCAATGTCCTGGAACACTGGTTTCCTTGGTAGTGTCCTGGCCCTGATCCTGTCTCTGGTTAGTAGGGGAATATGTGTGTGTGTGTCTGTGTGTGTATTTTTTTTATTGAGGTATAGTTGATGTATAATATAAGTTTCAGGTGTACAACATAATGATTCACAACTTTTAAAGGTTCAACTATACTCCAATAAAAATTTTAAAAAATAAAAAAATTTTTAAAGGTTATACTTGATTTATAGTTATTATAAAATATTGGCTATATTCCCTGTGCTGTACAATATATCCTTGTAGCTTATTTATTTTATACATAGTAGTTTGTACCTCTTAATCCTCTACCTCTGTCTTGCCCCTCCCCCCTTCCCTCTCCCCACTGGTAACCACTTGTTTGTTCTCTATATCTGTGAGTCTGTTTCTTTTTTGTCATATTCACTAGTTTGTTTTATTTTTTAGATTCCACATATAAGTGATATCGTATCTTTGCTATTGTAAATAATAAGTTGTTTTCATATCTTTGCTATTATAAATAATGCTGCTATGAACATGGGGCGCATGGCTGTTTTCATATCTTTGCTATTATAAATAACACTGCTATGAACATTGGGATGCATGTATCTTTTTAAATTAGTGTTTTCACTTTTTCAGATATATAACCAGGGGAGGAATTGCTGGGCTAGTTTTTTTGAGAAACCTCCATACTGTTTCCACAGTGGCTACACCAATTTACATTCCCACCAACTGTGTATGAGGGTTCCCTTTTCTCTACATCTTTGCCAACACTTGTTATTTGTGGTCTTTTAGATGATAGCCATTCTGACAGGTGTGAGGTGATATCTCATTGTAGTTTTGATTTGCATTTCTCTGATGATTAACAGTGTTGAGCATCTTTTCATGTGCCTGTTGGCCATCTGTGTATCTTCTTTGGAAAAATGTCTATTCAGGTCTTCTGCCCATTTTTAAATTAGGTTGTTTGTTTTTTTGATGTTGAATTGTATGAGCTGTTTATATATTTTTGATATTAACCTTGTGTTGATCATGTCATTTGCAAATATTTTCTCCCATTCAGTAGGTTGTCTTTTCATTTTGTCAATAATTTCCTTTGCTGTGCAAAAGCTTTTAAGCTTAATTAGGTCCCATTTGTTTATTTCTGCTTTTGTTTCCTTTGCTTTAGGAGACAGATCCAAAATGGTTTTGCTCTAATTTATGTCAAAGAATGTTCCACCTGTTTTCTTTTAGGAGTTTTATGATTTCTGGTCTTACATTTAGGTCCTTAATCCATTTTGAGTTTATTTTTATATATGGTGTTAGCAAACTTCTAATTTCATTTTTTACATGTAGCTGTCCAGTTTTTCCAGCACCACTTATTGAAGAAACTGTCTTTTCTCCATTGTATGTTCTTGCCTCCTTTGTCGTATATTAATTGACCATAAGTGCATGGGTTTGTTTCTAGGCTTTCTATTCTCTTCCATTGACCTAAGTGTCATTTTTTGTGCCAGTTCCATATTGTTTTGATGACTGCAGCTTTGCAGTATAGTCTGAAGTCAGGGAGAATGATTCCTCCAGCTCTGTTCTTCTTTCTCAAGTTTGTTATGGCTATTCAGGTCTTTGGTGTTTCTATATACATTTTAGAATTATTTGCTCTTGTTCTGTGAAAAATGCCATTTGGTATTTTGATAGGGATTGCACTGAATCTGTAGATTTCCTCGGGTAATATGGTCATTTTAACAATATTAATTCTTCCAATCCATGAACACGATATAACTTTCCATATGTTTATGTTGTCTTCAATTTCTTTCATCAGTGTCTTATAGTTTTCCTTATAGAGTACAGGTCATTTATGTCCTTAGATAGGTTTATTCCTAAGTATTTTATTCTTTCTGATGCAATTGTAAATGTTATTATTTCCTTAATTTCTCTTCCTTATAGTTCATTGTTAGTGTATAGAAATGCAACAGATTTCTGTATATTAATTTTGTATCCTGCAACTTTAATGAATTCACTGATGAGCTCTAGTAGGTTTTTGGTGGCATCTTTAGGATTTTCTGTGTCTAGTATCATGTCATCTGCAAACAGTGACAGTTTTACTTCTTCCTTTCCAATTTGTATTCCTTTTATTTCTTTTTCTTGTCTGATTGTTGGGGCTAGAACTTCCAATACTATGTTGAATAAAAGTGGCAAGAGTGGGCATCCTTGTCTTGTTCCAGTAGGGGAGCATATTAATTAGAATCCCATGCTCTGGGGCCAGATAAACCTGGGTTTGATGCTAGTGGAACCATTTCCTAGCTAAGGGGCCCTGGGAGGAATCCCAGACGCCACCCTCAGGCCTGCTGAATCAGTCTCTGGAGGGAGAATCTGAATCATCAATAAGCTTTCCAGGTTTCTTTGACTTTCTAAAATGTAAGAACCACTGCCTGAGGGTTCTCCCTTTCTCTGTCGCTTTCCATCCAAGGTCCCATTTTCTTAACATCAGGCCCTTGAGGTAAATTCTTAATTTGAGATCTTAAAGCAAGGATCTTTTTGTTTGATTGTTTTTAATCTAGGGAGCTGGACTCTTTGGAGAGAAAAATCTAAGAGTTCTTTGAACTTGGATAAGAAAATATTTACTTCTTTTCATTAACCTCAAACTGAAATCAAGCATTTCCTTCCATTTCGAGCATAGGCAACACACTCCAGTAGTCATAGCAGGACCTGTGATTCTTTACCCTAGAAAGCACAGATATTTTCGTAGCACATTACAGTTGTTTCAGACATCTTGAAAGATCATAAACCCTTATCACTAATTTGAAATGATGGTAGCTATGAGCTAATAAAGAAGCACATATATTATATCAAAACTTACAAAATTATTTTTAACTATATTTCAATGTCATTGCTTTCTTTTGTAATCTCTGTTTTTAAAAAATGCATTTTAAAATAGTATTCTAAAAAATAAATAAATAAATAGTATTCTAAGAAAATTTCACCAGGCTGTCAGAGTTGCTAGGGCACAAAAAGCTTAAGGATCCTTGTATTAAGTAGATTGTCTAACTTAATGATGCCACTCCAAGATGTAACTAACTCCTTCTTCTCTAGAAGTCCTCCTCACTAACTCACATAAGCCACTAATGGACGGAATTTCAAACAGTGTGAGGGAGACAGAGGTGCGAGGGGCTGTGCTGGTAGAATTTTCCCCTCAAATCTCACCTGTGGCTTACTGCACTGACCAGGTATAGCAGAAAAAAATATTGCTCACCTGTTTCCTCGGGCAAGCCCTGATTCCCCAACCCTTGGGTTTGGCACTTCTGGAACACCCATCCAGCATCTCCTGGAGCACCCAGGCTGTGGTGAACCTTCTCTTGGAAAACAAGAAAGGAAAACCAGATGTTTGGGTGTCTCTCTTGTCATAGATCCAAGAGAGACTTGTTCTACACAGACACCCCTGCTTATCCAGGTCTTCCGTCCCCAGGCTTCAGCATAACTGATTAGCTTGGTGATGATGATGATACTGCCACTAACAATAACAATAACTTCCTGTGTGTCAGGCCCTATCCCAACTACTTTACAAATATTGCCTTGTTTAATCCTTCCACAACACAACATGATACCTGGCTTTATTATTACCATTTTGCAGTCATAAAAGGGAAGTGATAAAGTACTTCACCATCACTTACATTAAGTCTGTCTTAACTTATAATACCATCACAGCTGCCTTGCTCAGTGACTCTGCTACATGCTGGAGACTAGTGTGTAAAGAAGTACGTGCAATAAGTTCTAAATGGTATAATGTGCCTGGGGTTACATGAAGGCTTGGTAGTGGTCGAGAGGGCGAGCTCTTGCATGGGAAGCCCTGGTTAGAATCCTGACCCCACCCCCTTGGGCAATTGACTTCACTTTTCTGTGCTTCTCTGTCTTCATCTGAATCCAGGAGATAATAGTGACTTCCTCATAGGAGAGTGGGGAGGATGAAAGGAGATAATCTATGTAAAGCATTTAGGACAGCACTTGCACATAGTAAATTCAATACGTGTTTGTCATTATAACCATAATTCAAATGAACGGTGTATTTGTTAGGAAAGGCATCAAGGGGCTGGTGAGCTCCAAGATCTTGGGAGATAAGAAGGTAGAAGATTCTGGGCATGCTTTATTCACTGACTTGCATCATAATGTCAAATAGAGTTTTTGAGCAAGGCAGATGCTATGATAGTATAAGTTAATATATAGTTACTATGGGATAAATTGGAAGATTGGGATTAACTCATACACACTACTATATATAAAATAGATAACTAATAAGGACCTACTGTATAGCACAGGGAACTCTACTCAATACTCTGTAATGGCCTATATAGGAAAAGAATCCAAAAAATAGTAGATATATGTGTTTGTATAACAGATTCACTTTCGGGTGTATTTGTACACCTGAAACTAACACAACATTGTAAATCAATTATACCCCAATAAAATTGTTTAAATATATATATATGTAGTTAATATGAGTGATGGTGAACTACTTTTATCAATTCCCCTTATATGACTGTAAGATGGGAATAACACCACATACGTCATTGTGCTGTGGAAGGATTAAATGAGGCAATATTTATAAACTAGTTGGGAACAACTGAAACCCAGTTAATTCAGACTGGTTGTAGTGTGCATCTCTTGCCTTTGCCTAGACAGCATTTGCTCTCTTCCTCTGGTAAAACCACCCAGCTTTGCTTTGGGAAATGGCCCTTCCCCATACCATGGGGTTCTGACCTGGTCCCTCCTCATCCCAGGCCACAGAGACTCATTTCTGTTTCCTTCTGGATTTGCTCAGCTCATAAGATGAGCAGCTGGGTTCCTGACAGTATTGTCACCCATGCTATGGAGAAAGCCTGCCCAAGGTGTGGAGAGCCAGTCAGAGCTCTGAGGAGGTCGCTTGAACCTCTGGTCGGATGCGCCTGAAACTGGACACACACCTGGATGCCCCTGACTTGTGATTTAATAGTTCTCCCCTTTGCTTAACCTATTTGAATTCAGTTTTCATCTTTGTAATTGAAAGAGTACTCCAGGTATACTAGTTATAAATGCTATTTGAATATATCCCTAAGTTTGGGGTATACTCCAATTTTGTGTTTTATTACTTACAGAACATTTTTTGTCTGTTCACTGTTTACAAAAAATAATACTAACAATAATTCCACCTATGCCTGATCTCTCTGCCAGCCTGACAACAATTATTAGGTTAAGTGATTTGTTCAAGGAATAAGGAGCAGAGGTGGGATTCAAACTCAAGTTTGTCTGATTGTAAAATCTGTGAGTTTTCTACTACACCAAGCCTCCTCTTCAGCTTGAGGAAACAGTGTTTTTCATCTGAATGCATCTTTGACATTATGATGAAAGTCAGTGAATAAATAGATTAATTTAGCAAAATCCACTTTAAACATCTTTTGTGGGTCAACTCCTTTTTGAAAATTACAACCCGAAGTGGTGCTTTATATGATATCGCTCAAGTTCAACCTGCCTAACGTCACACCAGTGTTCTTGTTTCTGAGAGAAAAACTTGGTTTTCTTTCCTGGGAAACATGGAATTAATGCATATTTTACAGTGACTTCTATGTGAGGTAGACGATGAAGGAATAGGTCTGGGAGTGGCATTTGCCTTCAAGGAGCTTGAACCCCAGTGGGGAAGATACACATACAGTGATCTAAATCTCTTCCAAGCCAATTGGATATATGCTCCTATCAGCACCAACAATGGGGCTACAGCCACAGAGGAAGGGCCAAGTATTAGTAGGGATGGCACGTCAGGGAAGGAAGACTTCAAGGAGGGTGAAATGTTGAGCTACATCTTGAAGCAGGAGGAGAATTCCTCAGAAGAATGTATCCTCAGGTGATCTAAGAGTTCACGGTCAAAGCTGGAGCCTAGGTTTCACGGTTTGCCTGCTAGCTGCAGACACTGCTGGGAACCGGGAATACAACAGGGATGTAGACAGAGTCCTCGCCCACACAGTGCTTACAGTTTGGCATAGACAGACCAACAAGGGTATGCAAGGTAGAGTGAGTGACGCGCGTAAAACTCCAGTAAGTGCAGGGTGCCTGGGGAACGTAGGCGTGGCCCAGTCTTAGGTGGTCGGGAACCTCTCAGACGGGATCTGATGGGTGAGAGGGGGGAGCGCCACCAGGGGGCACTCTTGAGAGGCTGCGGAGCAGTGGAGGCCGGTCCTGGAGACTAGCGAGAAGATGACTGGTTGAGGGAGGGGCAGGTTGTCTGCTAGAGCATTTCCAGGCGGGCTGGAGCCAGGAGAGGCAGTAGGAGTTCACGTCGGGACCACCTGGAGACCGCACGGAAGAGCGCAGTAAGGAACTGGGGTGGCCCCTGACCCCACCCTCTGCCTTAGACGTTGGCGTATAATCCGGCAGAGATGAATTCAAGGCTCGCGACAAAAGACTCCGGGTGTCTCTCTCTTCTAGCTCGTTATTTAATCCCTCCTCCCTCAACTCAGCCTCACAGAGAGTTCTGGGTTTCAACGTCCTTCTACGTTCCTTGCCAATGGTTAACCTCGCAGAAACGGCCTCCTGGAGACCACCGAGCGAATCGCCCCACACCCAACCCCCGGGCTGTTCTTCCCTTTTCTCTCTTCGCTTTCTCGAAGCTGCGTAGGCTGCAGCTCGCCTCTGCCCAGGAGGCTTGGTTGGCAGTAGCTCTCACCTCGCCACGGGGGAGCTGGGCAAGAGGGGAAGGGAGAGGGGAAGGGAAGGGGGAGTAAAAACCTCTGGCTCTGCTTCTCTCTCTGCCGCCCGGGCCGCCAGCCCCGGGTCCTGTCCCCTGTCCTGTCCGTCAGTTCCGCTCAGGTCTCCACGTGCGCACCAGCTCTTGTGATACATGGACGCCTCTGGTAACCCTGGCCTTCGGGTTTCTCTCACGTATCCAGATCTGCCACTCCATCCCGAAGTTTGAAGAGGGCGGTGTTAGAACCTCTTTATGGGGATTTTGTCCGTCTCTATGAGAGCCCAATGGAAACAGAATGAGGCACAGAGCACAGCCTTTGTAATCCCCGGCCCACCTCCCGATTCTTAGTATACAGGAAGACCCTTAGAACTCTTTTTTTTTTTTTTTTTAAGCTTGCTTTGGGGATAGAAGAGAGAAGAACTCTAGGCTAATAATTTGTTCTTCAATGGTGGGTAGCAAAGGTTTTCATTGACACAGGGAGCCAAGCCTTGGGGCCACTGGGAGGAAAGGGGTGGCAGGAGGACCCCTGAGAATTAAGTGGGTACCAGTTATTTTCACCAGAGAGCCTATCCTCAGCCTTTATCACGATAACAATTTATTCTCCTGGGTTTTAGTCATTAAAAGATTAAATACATTTAGATCTTTTTTTGATAAGTTTTTTAAAAAATTTATTTTATTGAAGTATAGTTGATTTACAATGTTGTGTTAATTTCTACTGTACAGCAAAGTGATTCAGTTATACATATATACGTTCTTTTTCGTATTCTTTTCCATTTATCGGTGGTTTATCACAGAATATTGAACGTAGTTCCCTGTGCTGTAGCGTAGGACTGTGTTGTCTAGCCATCCTATATATAATAGTTTGCATCTACTAACCCCAAACTCCCAGTCATTCCCTCCCCTCCCTCCTCCCCCTTGGCAACCACAAGTCTGTTCTCTATGTTTGTGAGTCTGTCTCTGTTTTGTAGATAAGTTCATTTGTGTCATATTTTAGAGTCCACATATGTGACATCATATGGTATTTGTCTTTCTCTTTCTGACTTACTTCACTCAGTATGATAATCTCTAGGTCCATCCACGTTGCTGCAAATGGCATTATTTCATTCTTTTTATGGCAGAGTAATCTTCCATTGTATATATGTACCACATCTTCTTTATCCATTCATCTGTCGATGGACATTTAGGTTGTTTCCACATCTTGGCTATTCTAAATAGTGCTGCTATGAACATAGGGGTGCATGTATCTCTTCGAATTATAGTTTTGTCTGGGTATATGCCCAGGAGTTGGATTGCTGGATCATGTGGCAACTCTATTTTTAGTTTTCTGAGGGACCTCCATACTGTTTTCCATAGTGGCTGCACCAATTTACATTCCCACCAACAGTGAAAGAGGGTTCCCTTTTCTCCACACCCTCTCCAACATTTGTTATTTGTAGAATGTTTTTTTTTTTTTTGGCGATACGCGAGCCTCTCACTGTTGTGGCCTCTCCCGTTGCGGAGCACGGGCTCCGGATGTGCAGGCTCAGCGGCCATGGCTTACGGGCCTAGCCGCTCCCCGGCATGTGGGATCCCCCCAGACTGGGGCACGAACCCATGTCCCCTGCATCGGCAGCGGACTCTCAACCACTGCGCCACCAGGGAAGCCCTATTTGTTGACTTTTTAATGATAGCCATTCTGACTGGTGTGAGGTGGTATGTCATTGTAGTTTTGATTTGCATTTCTCTAATAATTAGCAATGTTGAGCATCTTTTCATGTCCATTGGTGCATATGTCTGTTTTTGTGCCAATACCATGCTATTTTGATTACTGTAGCTTTGTAATATTGTCTAAAGTCTGGGAGGGTTATGCCTCCTGCTTTGTTCTTTTTCCTCAGGATGGCTTTGGCTATTCTGGGTCTTTTATGGTTCCATATAGATTTTGGGATTATTTGTTCTAGTTCTGTGAAAAATGTCTTGGGTAATTTGATGGGAATCACATTAAATCTGTAGATTGCTTTGAGTAGTTTGGCCACTTTAACAATATTAATTCTTCCAATGCAAGAGCATGAGATATCTTTCCATTTCTTTGAATCATCTTCAGTTTCCTTTATTAATGTTTTATGGTTCTCAGCATGTAAGTCTTTCACCTCCTTGGTCAGGTTTATTCCTAAGTATTTTTTGATACGATTTTAAAAGGGATATTTTTTTCTTTTACATTCCCTTTCTAACACACTTAGATCTTGAATGTGAATGTAGGGAGTGTGGCTGTAAAATAATGCCACTGACACATCAACAAGGAAACCGTGCTCCTCCTTTGTGTAATCTGTTGCATTATTGATGGTTTACCACGAGGGGGCAGAAGAGGATAAGTTTTCCTCAGAAGCCTCTTGGTCTACTGAAGTATCAATACTACTAGGCCTCTGGTTCTTCTCTAGCTTTCTCTCTATATCTACTTCAGGCTAATTCTCTCAAGAGAAGTTTTAGAGGAAATTACAGTGCAATCTTTGAGGCAGGAAGGTTGTCTACCTCACTGATTCTCAAAGTGTGGTTCCCAGTTTCATGAGTGTCATTGAGACTCTTTCAGGCAGCCCATGAAGTAAACTGTTTTCAGATAAATACCAAGGCATTATTTGCCTTTTCCCCTGGGTTGATGTCAGAACCAACGGTGCAAAAACGATGGTCGTTAAAACTGCTGCCACCCTAGCAAGAATCAAGATAATGGCACCAAACTATTAGTAGTCAATGTATTCTTCACCATCACACATTTGCAATAATTTTTTTTAAAAAATTGCCAGTTTCACCTAAGAATGTCCTTGATCAAGCAGTAAAGTTCTTAATTTTATTAAATTTTGACCCTTGGATTCATGTCCTTTTACTATTCAGTGTGACAAAACGGGAATACCCATTAAGCAGTTCTACTGAATGTCAAAGTAGGAAGGTCACCTTGAAGGAAGGCACTTGCGTAACCTGAACGAGAGTCCCTTTTCTGTGGAACACCATTTTTACTTCAAAAAAAAAATCTGGCAAACAAATTATGGTTTTTCAGACTTCAGTATCTGGCAGATCCTTTCTCAAAAATAAGATGAACTTACCCCTTTAAGGAAATCAATTATCAGTATTTGTGCCAAAGATAAAATTTGAGCATTCAAGTGAAAATTAGAAATCTGGAAAACTTGTATCTACCACAGTTAACTTCACAAATTCTCTATATTTGAAAACTTTTCTGATCAATTTGGTGGTGATGTTAATGAATTTTGGTATTACGTAATGAAATGTGTGAAAATTTTGAAGTTCTGTGTAACTCAGTGAACCACCATTACCCTATGCGTGAGTAAAAGATTTATTCAAACCACAAGACTGATTAGTGGATTTTAGTGTAACAGTACAAAAAAGGTCATTGATGTGGTTTCAGATTCCATATTGTTACTACTCTTTAAGAAATCACTGGGCTTCCCTGGTGGCACAGTGGTTGACAGTCCGCCTGCCGATGCGGGGGACACGGGTTCGTGCCCCGGTCCGGGAAGATCCCACATGCTGCAGAGCGGCTGGGCCCGTGAGCCATGGCCGCTGAGCCTGCACGTCCAGAGCCTGTGCTCCGCAACGGGAGAGGCCACAACAGTGAGAGGCCCGCGTACCGCAAAAAAAAAAAAAAAAAAAAGAAACGATCATTTTGGCAGTTTGGTGTAGTACAAAAATCAATAGCCACCAGCATATCTGAAAAGCTGCTGAAATACCTCTCTCATTTTCAGCTCCTTCTCTCTGTGAGGCTGGATTTTCTTCACATACTTCAGCCAAAACTATCTCACAACAGACTGAATGCAGAAGCAGATAAGAGAAGACATGCAAGGAAATGGGTGTCTTGATTTTTTCCCTTGTCATTTAATTTCTGCAGATAAACATGGATTCCTTCTCTGTCTACAAACTATCTTCTTCAGAAAACAACAGATCTTGACCAAGATGATTTTCCTTGGCTACTATGCTTTGCTAACAGCAGTGTGATAATATCACCTTCTGTTGTAAATCTTTTGTAGTTAACAAATACCAGACAGTCCACTCAAATACCCTGAGGAAAATGAGGTCAAGAGATGGAATTTACCCACAGCCATATAGTAAATAGCAGAGGCCTAACTAAAACTCTGGCTTTATGATTCAACGTCATTAGCTGCCCTATTATACAGCTCCCTCTGGAAAGTAATTCCCACAGGTGGTTTGTTAGAGGAAGGAGGGGGAAAATTCAAGAAGGCAAGCAATTCTGCATTTGGAAAAGATCCAGTCTGTCTCGCTTAGGCAAAACTGAAGAGGGATTCTTGTCTGTGCTAGGTGATGGAACAGAACTACGTGCAAACAATTCAGATTCTTTACTCGCGTGACAGGCAGTTGTGGAAATAGGGGGAAAACAGTATTTGCTCCACAATCAAAAGCCATGCTCCTTCCAGTTGAACCCTCAAGAGGGCGCTAGAGGTTTTAATCTCTCTTTGCAGAAGCAAGTGAAGTAGCCAGATACTGGTCATGGGGTATTGGGCTCCCTTTTACATTGCTGTGTCTTCACTCTATCCATTTGGTATGCCTGTATTTCAAGTATAAACAGACAAGCAGGGTAAAAATCAAGGGAGGAAAGCTATGTATACAATCAAAAGGATGATTTCTTCAGAAGCTGAGTAGTTTATATAATCTGTCATCCATGTCTCTCCCATTTATTCTGTTTTCCTCCTTCATACAACTCCCCCAGAGACTTGGCAGCTTTAGCAATATTTACATTTGTATGGTCCCTCTCAATTTTCAAGTTATTTTCACAATCATGTCCTCTGAGCCTCAGACAGAGCTTTACCTCTGTGAAGAAAGTCAGGATAAATGTTATTTTCCCATGGTGCCTTTGGTAAGCAGAATTGTTTAAACATGATGCACAAGATCATTCTAGACTGCCTGGACTATGAGCTGGTAGGATAGGGAGGAACTACCCCAAAGCAGCCTCCTATAAGGCCAGCACCACCTTCCACTTGGAGGAGAGGAATCATCAGAACCCAACGTTCCCCAGACCAAGGAACCATTTAGGGTGGGGCCCGAGAACGTGAATTGCTATGAAATTCCCAGTAGATGCTATGGTCTGGGGACTACAGTTTGAGAACCAGTGCTTTAACTCATACTCTGTGTTTACAAAATTGGTCTACAACCTTGTTGCTAGATGGGTGGCGTCCATGTCCATGAAAGAACCCACCTTTTATAAGCAGCCCTTTATACCGATGGGAAAGATGGGAAAGATGAATAGAGATTAACTGATTTGTCCAAGGTCACATTGATAGAAATTTGGTATAGTCTGAAGTAGACCCAGGGTCTTCTGATTCCTAATCAAAGGTAATTCCTTAAACTATTAGTCTATTGTAACTTTCTTTAATAGCAGACAGGGACGATTGGCAATTGTTACATGTTCAACAAATATATGTTTAGTTGAACTTTTTTGCTGAGCATGATCTAAGTAAATAGCAAAGGAAAAATAATCCTCCCTATTTTTATCCAAGACACATTATAGGAGATAAAAATGCCCTTCAGCATACCTAAGAACATCAAGAACAGAAATATATAAAATACTTAAATTCTGCTCTTTAGTATTGCATGTCTAAATGCTGTTTTGTTTCTAAAAATAATGGATTTCAATCCAATTTAATTTTTTAAAAATTTTAAATTTTTATTGAATTAGAGTTAATTTACAATATTAGTTTCAGGTGTACAACATAGTGATTCAATATTTTTAAAGATTATACTCCATTTTTTTTTTTTTTTTTGCCGTATGCGGGCCTCTCACCACTGTGGCCTCTCCCTTTGCGGAGCACAGGCTCCAGACGTGCAGGCTCAGCGGCCATGGCTCACGGACCCAGCCGCTCCGCGGCAAGTGGGATCCTCCTGGACCGGGGCATGAACCTGTGTTCCCTGCATCGGCAGGCGGACTCTCAACCACTGCGCCACCAGGGAAGCCCTGGATTATACTCCATTTAAAGTTGTTATAAAGTATTGGCTATATTTCCTGTGCTATACATGGTAGTTTGTATCTCTTAATCCCCTACCCCTATCTTGCCCCTTTCTCCTTTCCTTTCCCCACTGGTAACCACTAGCTTGTTCTCTTTATCTGTGATTTTGTTTCTCTTTTGTTATATTCATTTTAATAAAAATGTTTTGATGTTTACTCTGAGCAAATAACTCTGCTGGGGCTGTAAATGAGATCTGGTCCTTGACTTACAGGAATTTATAAACTAGTGGGAGGAAGCCGAATGTTCATAACTAACTACAGAATTACATCAGATGCAATGTGATATCTACGAAAATCTCGAGGTCCACAGTAAACAGTGCAGGGAGGCAAAGAGGGGAGAAATCGGTTTCATTTAGGAGAGTTAATGAAGGAGTTGTGGAGGAAGTAGCATCTGAACTGATCATCTGAAAGGGAGGAGGATTTTGCCTGGTAAAGATAGGAAGAATCTTCTGGGCAGAGAAAACTGCATTGGAAAAGATACAGGCAAGCACAGAGCTTGCTTGGGGAAGAGCTACTTTTACATGTGGTCTGGGAAGGGCACAGGAGTGCAGTGTGATACAACTGCAAGTCACTGGGGACGGCCAAGAATAACAGTTCTGAGCCAGGAAAGACATGAGCGGAGGGGTGCTGTAGAAGGGAGGAGAAGAGACTAGTGAGGACGTGGAGCCCAGGAAGGAGGACCCTTCAGAAGTTGGCATGAGGGAGAGAGTGGGTTTGGGGTCTTTTGTAGTAAACCTGGTTTTGAACCCGTTTTCACTTACTACTTCTGTGACCTTAGGCAAAATATGACTCTTTTTGGACTTTAGTTTTCTCACCTGTAAAAGGAGAGGGTAGATGCTGGCTAACATCTGTCTACCCCTAACATTCTTTGATTCCAAGAACATTATTTACCTTCTGCTGTAAATCTAATTCTGGATGGCTTGAGTCAATTTTGTATCCTTCACCTTTCTAAAATGGGTATGGCTCCTTTTGGGATCACAACATGAAATAAAAGACAATTGAAAGTCCCATTGATCTGGCCACAGTTTGGGGTAGAAGTGAGAAAATGAAATTCTTGAATTAGAACTTATTCAAACCTGTCTTACTTATAACTTATTTCAGCTGTACCAACTTTTCAAGCATGGTTGATTTGCAACAGAGAAAATTTTATCTTGCTGAGTTTACAACCTCATGGGATGGAAGCATGATTCCAGCTCTGAAAATGTGTGGGTTACTTGGGTTACTTCTTATATAAACACAAGGGTTTGCTTTAGGGGTAGAGGCCAGATTTCATGACTATAACTGGAAATCTTAAGGAGCAGATGAATCATATAATACATCACTTCAACCGGAAAGTGAATGTATCCTCTTGTTAGAGTTTATCTCAAAATGCTTTGTGAAATCTAAGAGCTGGAGGGACCCACAGCCCAAGCTATGTATGGGATGTGATGATCTAGCATAGTCTCCAGCCAGAAGACCAAATATTGCCTTTTGTTCTTTCCTGGGGGTGGGAAGGATATGGAAAACAATGCTCTGGCCACGGAGAAGATTCAAGGGAATAAAAATGAATCATCACCAGCCGCCAGGAAACACCAGGAGTTCTCTAAATGGAATGAAGTCCTCCTGTACCTTGGGTGGGAGCAGAGGGAGTGAGGGGAAATGACAGCTGGTGGGGGAGATGGAAGCTGGAGAAAGGGACACTGCAGCATGACTGAAGCTGACAACCATGGCAGAGGAACAAACCAAAAGGGATGTGAGTTTATGCAGGTTTCCTGTGATGTCCCTTAGGGAGATTGTTTTCCAGAGCTGCCCTCCATGATTTCCTAATCAGCTGCCTCAGTCTCTAGTCTCCACCCTGTGCAATGTCATCTGCATAAAAATGTGGAGAATGCAACCAACTATTCACTCAGTGTCCATAAGGCCTCTGCAAATTATGAGGCTGCACGTGCAGCCCACTATATAAAGGGCCTCCCACCAGCAGGCTGGGAAGGGGAACTGCTGCCCTAGACCTGGGAGGCCCAAGGGTCAAGGGACATCTGGAGCCAAGTCCAGGCCATAAACTGAAGCTTTGGGGGAATTTCAGGCACATCCTGCTGCTTGCTAGACCCCGAGGCATGGGATTTGGGCTGGATTCTCTCTTGCTTCCTGTGCTCCTTTAATTAACTTAATGAGTTTATTACTTTTTAAGCATCCTAATATCTCTCCATTTATTTGGGTCTTCTTCAGTGTTTCTAAATAAAGTCTTTTTTTTTTAGTCTTTTTTTATTGTGGTCATTTTCAAACATACAAAAAATAGAAAGGAAAGTATGTCGAATCCACACAATCCAGCTTCATTATTTATCAGTATTTTGCCAAATTTCTTTCACTTATGTCTCCTCCACTTTTTTTTCCTACGGTGTATTAGAGCAAATCCCAAATACATCATTTCAACTGTAAAATCTTGAGAATATATTGCTAGCAGTAAGGTCTCTTTTTTTCCACATAATAATATTACTATCATATGTAATAAAATTAGTAATTTTTTAATATTATATAACAATGGACAAAGACCATATATTTCTTACACCATAGGATTCAAACAAGATCCACACACAACACACATTATTTCCTCTCTCTCTTTTTTTTTCATGCCATTTATTTGTAGGAGAATTTTGATCAAATGTTTCTATAGAGTTTTCCTAACCTAGATTTGGCTATTGCATCCTTGTGGTATTTTTCCAAGGATTCCTAGTTCCTTTTCATTGGGAAATGGTATTTAGAGACCACCATCTGGGCATGAGGGATATTCTTTGCTACTGAATTGTCATTGTTCTGTGGACTTTTCAGAGTAAACAATGAGAAAATATATACATTTGAAAATGAGAAAAGCTGAGTTCTTACTGATATTTACAATTTAAATTTAAGATTACAGGGTTTTTTCTTAACTTACTTGTTTTGTGTTTGCATCTCACTTCTCCCTTGCTGAACAGTTTGGTTTCTATGATATTAATATCATTACTAATTAGCTTTAGTTTACAACACGTTTAGTGCAGGTTAAGATTTCTTTGTAATAATTCCATGGGGGCAATATTACCTCTTATGTCTCTGAGGATATTAATTAAAGGGTTTTTTTTGCATTGATATATTTTTAATTCCTTTTATTGTTTCTGTTTTCACTGTTCAAATTTTCTTAAAGATCTGGTGAACCTTGGCCGTTGATTCAAAAATAAGAGATACTAAAACATCAGTATTACTAATAACAGTAAGATTACTGACATGAGTATAATATCAAAGAAGTTAAGTAAAAATCCCATAATCTTGTATTTGAATAGGAAATATCAGTATGAATTCATTTTTTGTCTCTTAAATTAAAAAGAACATATTTCATTGCTTTTTCTCTTAAAAAGGCCTAGAAGCAATGAATTTAGTAGTAATAAGCCCAACAAGCATTCAGATTATGGTCTCTAAATACCATTCCCACTAAGAGGAACCAGAACTCTTTGGGAAAATGCCTGATTCCAAGTCTAGGGCAGGAATTAAAAGGTGAGTCCGGGACATAGTTTTATGTCAAAGAAGAAACAAGGAAGTGTTTCAAAACAAACAGAGTCACATCAAAAGGATGCAAAAGCCATTCTTAAGAGGCTCTCACTGGCCAAAGAAGGGGCAGTTTGAACATGAAAAATAATTAGAACACATTAGATAACTGAAAATTCATGAGGTTATAGTGATTTTAAAAATATGTCATTGGTCATCTTTGGAGGTTGCTAGAGCACCAAATCATTACTAAAAAATGTATTAAAAAGGGAAATAGCAAGGATTTTATTCTGCCTTTCCTGTATGTACTGTATTTCACGGTAACCAAATTGTTGATGTGGAAAAGTTCTTTATAGAATAATTCAACCAGTGAATGCAGAAGGAATGATGGAATTATAAAATCATCAGTTTGCAACCCCTAATAAAATAATGGATCTAGGCAACAATTATCAATGTTTGCTAAAACAATTAGGTTAAACTCAGTGAAGAACTTCATAATGGAAATATTAGACTGCTATCACTTGAAGCCACTGATCAATCTTGGTATCATTAAAGGTAAAAACAACTGGACTGTATAATGATGTCCTACAATAAGAAAAACACACCACCCCCTAAGAAGTATTCTTGCCTAAAAAAATCACCTGAATCTTATCAAGCCAGTAGATTAGCTATCAGTTTACAGAAAACAAGACAAAAAAAAGAACATTTTAAACAAAACCACTAAGATGCAATAAATCAAATCCTGAATGAGATATTCTATAAGCCAAATGATCTAGTTTCTCCAAAAAATAATGGCATAAAAAATAGAGGGATTGATTTTTAGAGAATAAAAGATATTTAAAAGATAGAATAGCTAAATCCAATGTATGGACCTTGTTTGGATCCTGATTTACACAAACTTACTGTAAAATATATCTGAGATAATCAGGGAAATTTGAAGATGGACTTAGTATTCAGTTTTATAAAGGAATTATTTTAAGTTGTATTATTATCAAAATGGCATGGTTGCCATTTTTTAAACTTCTTTATAGTAAAAGTTAGTTGCATATCGAAGTATTTCCAGGCGAGTAAGTATGAAGTTTGAGATTTGCTTTAAAATACTCCAGGAGAAAAAAAAAAAAAAAAAAAAGATGGGGTGATAAAAAAAAGGAGAATAGGTTTTTAGAAACTGCTGATAAATTGGTGAAACTGGATAATAGGTACATGTGAGTTCATTATACTATTCTTTGTACTTCTAAGTTTGAAATTTTCTATCATTAAAGGTTTTAAAAATTAAGAAAAAGATGAATTGTTGGTGAATAAAATCTAAGATATCTCTAATAAGCATAGTCTGAAACTGGACATTTCTAAAAGAATATTTAAATGAACAAAATAACCTGATGAATTAACAATCTCCTCTATATAGTTCCATTCCTCCCTATATTGGCACCAACAAGTTTTCTAGAACCTAATCACCTCTCTTCCATATGATTCTAGTAATACACAGACAAATCCCAATTCCTCTCTTTTCTTAGAGCTATGTCCCTTCTGTTTATATTCGTAATGCCACCTAATCCAGGCCATGACAAAATTTCCCATGACTGATATGATTTACAGGACTTCAGTTTGTCTTACAAGGTTATGTCTTAGCTTTATTTTTCCAGAAGTCACTAAAGGAGGCACCTAAGTTACATAAGTAAGCCCTGTTTGAGTCACAGTACAAATCACAATACAACTCATTCCTCCTAAGCTAGGTTGGTTCTTCTCCACTGGTGAGTCCAGGCTTTGCCACTTCATCCCTGACACAAAAATAGGGGCCCATTTTTCTCCCAAGCCTGTTACCCACTGTCTACGTACTACAGTGACCATAAGCAGAAATGAATATTTCACTTTCTGAAAACTAGCTTTTTCACAACACAGCTAACAACTAGCCTGATTCAAAATTAAAACCCTCCCAGTACAGAATTCTCCTTCTCTTCAGAGGCAAGGGCTGGGGGGACAAATGCTCCTTGTGCTCTGACCTCGAGGTCAGCAGATTGAATGTGGCCTTGTGTGTGCTGTGAATGTACACTGAATGACATCATGCGTATTCAGTGGACTTTCCAGCCACCAGAGTCTCACTAATGACCAAACTTTTTCTTTTTAGAAAGGCACTCTCCTTTGACTTCTGAGATTGTTTTACTATCCTGGTACTTTTACCTTTTTTTCCTGTCTTAGCCATGATTCCTCCTCCTGACTTGTTCCTTTTCCTCTCCTTTTCTCTCCTTCCCTCACTTTTCCTCTCCCCTACCTTCCCCTCTTCTTTCCTCCCCTCCCTTTTCCTTCCTCTCCCTTCCCATCCTCTCTCCCTCTTTCTCTTTCCATTCTCCATACATAAAACTAATATCAACTATCAATTTTAAATGAATAAATGGAAACCTTCTGTATCACTTTCACCAGGTTCCAATCCTGCATCTCCAACAGACTACCAGATATTTATAATTGGGCATCCCATTATTAAATCCAAAATAAAACTCATAATCTCCCAAAGAGATTCTTCTTCCCATTTTCTTTAACTTTGTAAATGACACTTCCAGTCTCCAAGCTGCCCAGACTTGGAGCCTCGTAGCCATCTCTAGTTCTTTCCTTAACCACTATGGTGAGCCAGGCACTGCATTCTGCACTTTCAATCTTTGAAATGTATCCTAGCTCATCCCTCCTCTCCATTTCTACCATCACCAGGTGGTCTAGGCCCTTGTTGGGCTGAATTATAATACGGGGCCCTCTATGCTCCTCCACCCTCTATTCATTTTGCTTTCCTTGGGTCCACTGGGCCCATGCTCACCCCGGAGGATTTTCATTAAAACACTGCTTGACTCATACCACCCCTAAAACCTTGTATGATTATCTAATTAAAACTTCCCTGTAGAAACCCACATCCTCAGGCTGGCATTTGAAACTTTTCATAATTATTTCCCCCCGATGTGTCCAACCTTCCATCCATCCAAAATCATTTCCTCCTGCCTCTGTACATACAATTTTCATCTCCTGTCCAAACCTTTCCTTGTACTTTCATTTCATTCCACACTCCTTCCTCTCTGCCTATCTATGGGCTGTCCATTCTCCAAGTCCACGTGAAAACCTCTTCCTTCAGAAGGGGTTTATGGATGAAATGACCAATAGATACCTGGCTTTGCTTTAAAATAATGGGCAGAGGAAATGAAGCAGGTATCCATAAATGTGGACCTTTCCTCACTCAAATGCAAGTTAGTTCCCCCAAATAGCTTTTATATGGGAAAATAAAGAAATATTTTTAAAATGCTCCTACTGAGGCTTCTTTGGTGGTGCAGTGGTTAAGAATCTGCCTGCCAGTGCAGGGGACACGGGTTCGAGCCCTGGTCCAGGAAGATCCCACATGCTGTGGAGCAACTGAGCCCATGCACCACAACTACTGAGCCCGTGTGCCACAACTACTGAAGCCCGTGCGGCTAGAGCTGGTACTCCACGACAAGAGAAGCCACCGCAATGAGAAGCCCGCTCACCACAATGAACAGTAACCCCTGCTCGCCGCAACTAGAGAAAAGCCTGCGTGCAGCAGCAAAGACGCAACACAGCCAAAAATAAATTTAAAAAAATAATAAAATTTATTTTTAAAAAATGCTCCTACTATATAGGGAGTGCCCTATTTTGGAATGGATTGCAGTTTGAAGAGGGAAAATATTGGTGGCCTGAGAATGAGGAAATAGGGTTCTAGTTTTTAAGTGCTGATTGTTAATAAGTTTTGTTTATTCCATTAACCTTGTTTCATCATATGTAAGTTCTTCCATTGCTTTAGTTCATTGTCTCACTCATGGAGGTTGATTTTCTTGAATACTTCATGTTTCTTGATTGTGAATTTAGCTTTGTGATGGAGATTCCCTGTTAAATTCTCTGCTGCATCTGTTTGCATGGTCTGCCTGGGAAAGAGGCAAGAGTTGCCCTTGTAGCTTGCATCCTGGCCTGCTTTCAGGAAGAGGAAGGACAGGGTGTGCCACCTGTCAGGGCACCTTCGTGGTTGGTCTGTTAGATGTTGGTACTCACCACTCCTTCCTGAGGTCATCAGTGGCTGCTGCGCTGTCTCTGACCTGATAGAGCCTGGGGACAGACACCCCATCATTGCTTCCTGGCTGCTCTTTCTATGGTATCTATGCCTTGTCTATTGCCCTGGAGCCCTTTCTGCTGCAAGTCTGTGTAGCCTCCAGGTATACCCTCCACCCCCAGTAGTCTGTGCCTGCTTTTCTCAGCAGTCTCAGATGAGTCTAGTCTACAGATTTCCTTTTCAATCCAACCGCCTCAACATTTATTCTTTAAATTCTTAATCTAGTTTTTAAGCAAAATTATTTCTAGGCACTCAGAGGAAACTTCAACTTGTACTTAGTACAACATTTTGAAATTAAAGTCTCAGTTTGGGCTAAACTAGCCAGGTATCTCAGAAGCCAACCCTTCAATGGCCATTGGGATTAGTGCTTATTCACCCACCTTTGCCAAAAGTGAGATAAGAAGAGGACATGAACTTTTGGTTGGGAAGCAGGGACAATTTATTTTTCTTAAAACTGATTTCCTGTTAATATCTGAGTGGGAAGTTAGAAGTTTGCATCCAAAGAATTTTTTTTGTCCTTTAGGAAATAGGCCGCTCAAAGTCAGAAACACAGAAAAATATCTCCACGTATTTGCCTGTTGGAGTTTGAAATTACATAATCCCCACATGAGTGGATGTCAAGCCCCTGCATCTGGCAGGGCTCCTCCTCTAGGCTGAGAAGCAGTTTGGGTCCACGCAGCTGGAGAATTTATGGACACCTGAGTCCAATCCAGCTGAGTAGGGGAGAGACTTGAGCAGGAGACAGCCAGGTGCAGGCCATGCTTAGGGCTACATCTGGGGAGAGGGGATTCCACGTGGGTGAGGGTCAGAAGAGGGCTGAGTCAGAAGAGCAGAGAGGATTCGGAGGGCTCTGGAAGTCTCATTAGACCTTGGTGGTGAGATGAAATTTGGGTGTTGATCCTCTGAGCAGGGTCAGACCCTGTTGAGAGAGATTCTAATCAGAGGCTACTCTCTTATTTCATGGAGAAGGGGGAAAATTGCAAAGTCCTGAACAAGGAAAGAAACCTTTTAAAGCTCTCTCTCCTTTTTTTTTTTTAAAGGGGAAGTGTGTCGGTTTATTCAGGTATTAATACAGTGTAAATAGGATTTAATAATTTAATTAAGAAAGCATTGCTTTGATTGCCTTCAGGAAGCTGTATAAAAAGATCCAGGACCCCTTGACCGTTTTCTAAAACTTAAATGTGTGTGACCTACACAGGGGTGGGGTTAGGGAAGTAGGGTGGTGACTGGGTGGGAAAGGATAGTTTTAGGCCCTGATGATGTGTTCACCTGGTAAAATTTGCAAGAGTAAAACCAGAGTCTCTTTCTATGCTGACTTCCCTCCAACACCATCCCTTCATATCACATGGCAGTCATGTGATATTTTGGGGTATTTTGGGGTCTGGCTAAAGGAATGTTAAAGACACACATTGAGTTTGGGTTCAGTGTGATGCATAGTTTGCAGGTACTCTGGGTACAGTTATTTCTGGTGGCTTGAATATACGAGTAGCTCTCAGGAATTCTCTTCTTAAATGGTTTAAATTGAGCTATAACTCATATATCATAAACTTGACCCTTTTAAAGCATACAATTCAGTGATTTTAGTATATTCATAAGGTGGTGCAGCCATCACAACTAATTCTAGAACATTTTCATCACTTCCCGAAAGAAGCCACATCAGTTCACTACCTGTTCTCTCCCTTCCCCCCACCAGCTGACTCCTAATCTCTAAATGCCCTCCTAATCTACTTTCTGTCTCTGAATTTGCTTATTCGGCACATTTCATATAAATGGAATCATACAATATGTGTGCCTTTTGTGTCTGGCATTTTTCACTTAGTACAGTGTTTTCAAGGCTCATCCATGTTGTAGCATGAATCAGTATGTTATTCCTTTTCATGCCTGAATAATACTCCATTTTGTTCCTTCATTCATCAGTTGATAGATATTTGGGTTGTTCCCAGGAATGCTCTTCCTAACCAGTGTGTTAACTTGTTCAGCATGAAGGTCCAGGGCCAGTGGTGGTATTATTCTATGAACATGGCTCAGGGTCCCTGAGGCCAGAAGTGTGAGAGCTGTAGAGGAAAAACAGGTTTGGAATAGAGTCAGAAGCTTTCATGCTAGAGGAATGACTAAATCTATCTATTCTTTCCACAGAAGTGATATTACAAAATTGTTGTCAGAGACTATCGAAATATTTACAGCCAAAAAATCTAGGAAAACCTATTATAGTGGTATGTCAGGTAGTCAGTCAATTAAAAATCATTTTTCTGAATTTGGGGATTTTTTGGTAATTATGAATTTTTTTCAAAATGTGTGCTTTGTGGTTTATTTTCTTATTTTAAATAAAAACTTTAAAATATAATTTTTTTTTTTTTTTGGTGCGGTACGTGGGCCTCTCACTGTTGTGGCCTCTCCCGTTGTGGAGCACAGGCTCCGGACACGCAGGCTCAGTGGCCATGGCTCACGGGCCTAGCCACTCCGCGGCATGTGGGATCTTCCCGGACCGGGGCACGCACCCGTGTCCCAGGCATCAGCAGGCGGACTCTCAACCACTGTGCCACCAGGGAAGCCCTAAAATATAATTTTATATTTGTAATTTTGTATTTTTTTCTTAAAGGAAGTCCCCCAAGTTATATGTATAAGTTGCAACCCCTCAAAACCAGGATCCACCCTGCCCTAGGGCCACACTTTCAACCTACTTTCCTTGTCCTATACTTAGAGGTGGTCAGGAGCTTGTTGAGGGACTTCCTTCAGGGAATTATACAGCAAGCTGTTCATTTTGTGGTTTTCCCTCTCTTTTATTGTCCACTTTTTTCTTCTTGGGAGCACTTCCAGGGGAAGCTAGTTCATGCAACACCTTCATTAATGTACAATACCTTCAAGAGTTGCTGTAATTGATTGTATTCCTCTCTATGCTCCCCTTCCCTGTTGCGCAGAGTCTACTTGCCCATAATTCAGACATGGGTTTGGCCATGTGACTTGCTTTGGCCAATGGGATGTGGACAGAGAAGTCCACGTGATATTTCCGAGCACCAACTTCAGGGGCTTCGCAAGTTAGATCCAGCTCTAGAAGCCCGTGGTCCTTCAGTGTGCATCCTGGAAGAAGGTGTGCAGGACAGACCTGCATCCTGAAACCTGTATTCAGTCTGAAGAGGAGCAGCTGCCGCTGACCTGCAGACCATGAGTGAGAAATAAATATCTGTTATTCTAAGCTACTGAGATGGGGGCTGTCAGAAACATAGTAGAATTGCAGCAGGAACTGACTTATTAGTTGCATATTCCCAATCTGAATAGCAGAGCTGATATCATTTGTCTTTCAAGAAGAAGCTAAACTTAGTTCCAAAGCTCAAATTTCCAAGATCCCTGACAGCAGATCCCGATACCTCACCTTTCCAGGTTCCCATTTTAGCATGCTTCCACCTTTTAAGGAAATCCATTTCTGAGTTAAGGTCATGTCTCCTTTTCCTCTCCTCCCCTCGGGTATAATTTTAAGTACAAATTATTTCACTGTTTACACTTTCTGTAATAGTATTTTTGCCACTTCCATTAAACTCCAGATGCAGCCCACTACACTTCCCCTCTCAACAGCGGCTGCACCAATTTACATTCCCACCAACAGTGTATAAGGGTTCCCTTTTCTCCACATCCTTGCCAACATTTTTTATTTGTGTACTTTTTCATGATAGCCATTCTGATATGTGTGAGGTGATATCTCATTGTGGTTTGATTTGCATTTCCCTGTTGATTAGTGATGCTGAGCATCTTTTCATGTACCTGTTGGCCATCTGCATTTCCTCTTTGGGGAAATGTCTATTCAGTTCTTTTTGCCCATTTTTCAATCAGGTTGTTGTTGTTGTTGTTGTTGTTTTGATGTTGAGTTGTAGGAGCTGTTTATATATGTTGGGTAGTAATCCCTTATTGGTCATATCATTTGCAAATATGTTCTACCATTCAGTAGGTTGTATTTTCATTCTGTTGATGGTTTCCTCTGCTGTGCAAAAGCCTTTAAGTTTAATTAGGTCCCATTTGTTTATTTTTGCTTTTATCTCCTTTGCCTTAGGAGACAGATTTAAAAAGTTATTGCTGTAATTTATGTCAAACAGTGTTGTGCCTATGTTTTCCTCTAGGAGTTTTATAGTATCTGGTCTTACATTTATGTCTTTAATCCATTTTGAGATTACATTTGTATATGGTATTAGAGAATGTTCTAATTTCATTCTTTTACATGTAGCTGTCCAGTTTTCCCAGCACCACTTGTTGAAGAGACTGTCTTTTCTCTATATTGTTGCCCCTTTGTTGTAGATTAATTGACCATAAGTGCATGGGTTTATTTCTGGGCTGTCTATCCTGTTCCATTGATCTACATGTCTGTTTTTGTGCCAGTACCATACTGTTTTGATGACTGTAGCTTTGTAGTATAGACTTAAGTCAAGGAGCATGATTCCTCTAGCTGTGTTCTTCTTTCTCAAGATTGTTTTGGCTGTTCGGTATCTTTTGTGTTTCCATACAAATTTTACAATTATTTGTTCTAATTCTGTGAAAAAAGTCATCAGTATTTTGATAGGGATTGCAGTGAATCTGTAGATTGCCTTGGGTAGTATGGTCATTTTAACAGTATTGATTCTTCCAATCCAAGAACAAAATTTTGCCATTTGCAGCGACCTGGATGGACTTGGAGGGCATTATGCTAAGTGAAATAAGTCAGACAGAGAAAGACAAATACTGTATGATATCATTTGTATGTGGAATCTAAAAAATACAATAAACTAGTGACTATAACAAAAAAGAAGCAGACTCACAGATAAAGAAAACAAACTAATGATTACTAGTGGGGAAGGAAATGGGGAGGGGCAGTATAGGGGGAGTGAATTCAGAAGTACAAACTATTAGGTATAAAATAAGTAAGCTACAAGGACATATACAAAATGGGGAATATAGCCAATATTTTATAATAGCCATAAATGGAATATAACCTTTAAATATTGTGAATCATACACCTGTAACTTATATAATATTGTACAGCAACTATACTTCAATTAAAAAATTAAAAATAACAAAAAAATTTAATAAATAAAAACAAAAAAGAAACAACTTAAGTACCAACTATAGGGGATTGGTTAAATAAGGTATATCAATAGAATGAAATGCACTGTAATCATTAAAAGTGATGCAATAAAAATCTACTTAGTGACAGAAAGGAGAGGGTTAACAAACAGAATGAACAGTATAAACTCATTTTGTAAACACAAAATACATGTATATGTCTAGAAAGATATATGCCAGTTATTTACAGTGGTTATATCTGGTTGTTAGAATTATGGGTGATTTTTATTTATTTCATTTTGCTTATATTTTTTGTCTTCCTTTACTAACCATATTTCCTAATGTTTTAATTTTGCAGCAAAAATTAAGCAAATGTATTGTTATTTTGACCCTTACAACTGTTTTAGATGGATTGAGAGGACTTCTTTTCCTCTTTTTTTTCTCTTTAATTTTTTATTTCATTTTGTAGACACTCAGGGGTTGGGAATAAATGATGGGCTTTAACACAAAGGTGACAAGGATGATGATGGAGGTGGTTCCATTCATAAAGAAGACAGTAAAGGTCCAGGCATGCATATATAAAGGGCATGAAATGCAAGGTTACCAAAGTGATATAGGCAGCATAGGTAAGATGGATTTCCTCCTGTGCCCTTCCTATAAAAAGTTAAGCAGAGGACTTCCCTGGTGGCACAGTGGTTGAGAGTCCGCCTGCCAATGCAGGGGACACGGGTTCGAGCCCCGGTCCGTGAAGATCCCACATGCTGCGGAGCGGCTGGGCCCGCGAGCCATGGCCGCTGAGCCTGCATGTCCGGAGCCTGTGCTCTGCAACGGGAGAGGCCACAACAGTGAGAGGCCTGCGTACCGCAAAAAAAAAAAAAAAAAAGTTAAGCAGATACCGATGAGCTTGGGATTTGCATTTCCTGATGGAGTCCAAATCAACACGATGCGATACCTTCCCATCCCCAAAGGCCTGTAGGTTATTTTACTATAGAGCCTTGGCTGGGGAGGAGGGGACAGATCCAACTGAGAGAATTTTCAATTCATTGTATTTTCCCCATGAGTCAGAATTGAGCAACCTTTTATTGCTTGAGGATCAGTGTAGGAAAAATAAAATTCCCAACAGGCTTAAGTGACATGCAGCAGGTCACACAGGAAGCTAGAGATGAAGTCAGACTGATTTTCAGCACCATACATATTCCACCCATGTCATCTCAGTAATTTCTGAGGAGACTTACGATGGTGGCAGCGCTGACAAAGTTAACTCAAAACGGAGCAACAAGACATCCTGAGCCTAAGCATCTGTCTGAATCATTTGGCGCCATTATATAGATAGATGGTTCCTAGAAAAAAAATATGGAATACGTCATGATTTTGTGTGTCATCCCTGGGCAAGGGCCATGCTAATCTCTGCATCGTTCCAATCTTACTACCTGCTCTGCCAAAGTGAGTGCAAGAGGACCTCTTATTGTCGACCCTGACATGAGCTCTCTGCCTTTTTCAGAGAAGGGGCAATTCCAGATTTCAGTGTTTCCCTTCTGAAATAGACGATGGCAAAGAAATAAAATCAATAAAGTGGAAAAGCTGAACTATAGGGAGAGAGAAATAACAGAAACATAAAATTGTTCAGCAATGTGATCAGCTAAAAAAGATCAGAGTAAGACTGTGTCTAAACAAAGGTGGTTAAAGCAGAGGCTAGAGCTGGGTTTCTTCATAACAGGCACTTCTTACAGGCTGAGCGTCCTCTCTGGCTTCATGATGATGCAGAAGACAGACTTGTGGTGAGCTGGAGGAGCCCGTCGTGCATCTCTCTTCCTGGCTCTGCATTTAGTGAAATCAGCTATGGTGGGAGCATTTACACCACAAAATGAGCAAATGCTATAGATCAGGGCTCTTTTCCTCGGAGAACTAGTTGTTAAAGGTTTACCAGCGCATCACTGTGACAAACCACAGTAACCTTTCAAAGGAAAATCCAGAGAATATGAAGCAGTCCTGGCAGAAGTTCAAAAGTATACAAACCCTTCCCCAGCCACTTTGTCTCACTACCCCCTGCCCACTGCAGTCCCTGAAAACCCACCTCCCCAAACACTTTCTTGTTATGCCAAGCAGGAAGCTTCCCTGGGGCTCTTAGAGCAGGCCTGAAAACAGGGTACATTCTCAAGGAGAGGCAAAAGAATGAATGAAAATATGACTCCTGCCATGCACAGGGCATGCCACCTCTGAGCACAAAGTGAAACTTGAACTATCCCTTTGATCTTATAAGGAACATATAAAAGAAATTAAAAGGCCCTTAATGGCACTTGAATTTGTAGAAGAGCAAATCTCACTTCCTTTATACTTTTTCTCCAACATCTGCAGCTCTGTCTTGAATACAATTGCAGATGGTTTTTCATTACCTTTTTTTAAATGTCTGGAGAAACAGCTCAACTTTCCAAGTAGAATTATTGAAAGAATTCAGGGCAGGATGTAAAATCTTTCACTTTTTCTAAGTCGTCAACTCTCCCTGCATTATCATAAGTTCTCTTAAGTGCAGTTACTTTCCTCCCATTTCCTCCCCTCCTGGGCTGTACTTTTGTAATAAAGTAGGCTCAAGGGACATGAGTCCTTCCTCTGATTGGGTTAGAGTAGGATGAAGGCAAGGGGGTGGGGAGAGAGAGTGACTAGGCAGCCACGTGGAAATGACATCGTCTCTTACTGGCAACTTTACATAGTTGTCATTTTTCATGCTGGTGTCTTTAAGTCTTGTATGTATGACTGGCGGTGCTATCTGTAACATCCTTATAAGAACAATTAAAAGCTTAATTTAATGGCTATACAGTGTAGAGAGAAATAAGAAAAAGAATCTCCAGATCCTGAGAAATCTTCAAAAACGATAAACTCTGTACTTTAGTGAAAAATAATGCTTTAATGTTTTCATGATAAAAGCATCCATGCATATTAAAGAAAATTAAGACTATATGGAAGCATATAGCTAAAGCCCAAAATAGCTAAATCCACAGGGTACAGATTTTTTTGTTTTCTAACATGTCGTGTTTTCAGGTCCATTTTGGTTGGATTGTCTCTAACATCTATTGATGTGTGATGTTATTTATTTAGATATTTATTTATTCAGATATAGAGCAGAAGATGTAAATGGGCAGCTTTGGGGCCAAAAAAATATCTGGCATGTTTTATTTGGCCTGTGCAATATATTTATGATTTAAATTCAATTTTAACATGCAAAAATGAAGAGATTTCACATTAAATCCATATTTAGAATTTTTCTTGAAAAATTGAAATTCATTCCCAAATGTCAGGAGCTGAGAAGCGGCAGTCCCCCTCAGAAGGAGCAGGTGCTTGCCAATTTGAAAATTGTCCCAGTGCAGTTTCTTTTCTTTCTTTATGCTGCCTGTTTGGCTCCTGTTGGTATTTAAATTTGATGCTCTTGATGTAGAAGTTTTTGATTTTTTAATCATCGCACTCATTTTTTCCACACAACTTTATGTTCAGTTCTTTTCTCTAAGCAGTATCTCACTAGCCTTTCCATATGTTTTCTGTCTGATTGTACTAGTGCACATGAAATAGTACATATCAAGTGCATAACAGTATAAAGAGCAAGGTAACTATTATTTGTAATATTTTCTTCCCATGTTTTCTATGCAAATATCCTTTTTAATAGTGGGAACCATATTGCACTTACAGTTTCATATCCAGCTTTTTTATGTGCAGCTAAGCTAACTTAGTCTTCCGCACATGGTTACCTATTTAGGTTTTTCTTTTTCTGTCATAATTATGTTATAATAAATATCTTTGTTGCTTGAAAGCTTTTTTCTCTATTGAGGATTCTTCTGCTAGGATATATTCCTAGAAATGGGCTATGCAAAAAAAAAGGAAGTTTAGGCAACAGTCTATGATCCAGACCTCATAGCCAAAGCCCAAAATAGCTATCTCTACAGGATACAGATTTTTCATTTTCTAGCGTGTAGTGTTTTCAGGTCCAAAGTCCTAATGAGGCTGGTAGTCTTGGAGGCCACTTTACATTTTCCGTCACAGGTAATTTCACCATTTCTTTTTCCTTCTCTCCAGTTCATCCTACCACCTTGAAATTCCTCTTGAAAAAGATTTGTCCAGAGCCTACTGTCTGGAATCTGAATCATTTTTTTAACTCACAGAGCTGGGTAACCAAACTAGAAAACAGGTACCACGAAACCTGGACTGTGAGGCTGAATTAAAATCACCTAAGACAGGGGAAGGAGAGGCCAAGGTGGCCGCTCAGACTTCCAAGCCAAGGGCACCGTGGGGAGTGGCTGGCACTCACTGCCTGGAGCTGTTTACTGGGAACGTAGAGTCAAACAGCTTTTCATGTATTTCTTTCTCTGAACACTTCATGAAGCCAAAGTTTGGAGGGAAAGGGGAAATATGAAAATCTGAAACCTCATTTGAATAAATGAATATACTTAGCTAGAGCAATCTGTAATCACACTTGACAGGACCAGTTGTTTCTAGATTGAATTTGAAACTTATTTCATTTAAAGATATTTTTCTTAATTTCTACCTCTGGACTTTAGGATTTGATTCTAGTGATTTTACTGCCCAGGAAACTGAGAGGGGAGAGCATGAAAGTTATAGTTAGTTGTCCCTTGCTCACAGTATGTTAATATAAGTATTGATTTTTGCATCAGGGCTAGCAAAACTTGCCAAATCCTAGCCTTTTGTTCAATCTATGAGCTAAGAAGATTTATTTGTTTGTGTGTTTAATATTAGCTTCTTCCACCAAAATGTTAAGGATAGTGAGTGCATCTTTCTTTTTCATGTGTCCTTCATCTAAGTTCATAGCAAGCAGTTAATAAACTTTTCTTTCATAAGTGATTATCTATTTATGTAATATTTATCAATGTATATGTGATACCGTTTAGAGTAGGCTCAATTACCATGGGCATCTAAAATTTATGAAATATTTTTATTTACTTATATTTTAATGGCTTTTCATAAGAATATATCAAGTAGGCTATCTACCTTTGTATAAAATTAATATAATATATGAGGAAGATAATGGACTTTTTTTTTCTTTTCACAGTTTTATTGAAATATGACTGGCATATAAATTGTATTAGTTTTAGATGTACCACATGATGATTTGATATGTGTGTATATTGTGAAATCATCACCACAATAAGTTTAGTTAACATCCAACACCTCACATAGTTACGAATTTTGTTTTCTTGTGATGAGAACTTCTAAGACCTACTCTCTTAGCACCTTTCATGTATGATACGGTATTGTTAACTTTAGTCACCATGCTGTACTTTACATCTCAGAATTTATTCATCTTATACCTGGAATTTTATATCTTTTGATCACCTTCACTCATTTCCCCCATCCTCAACCCACCACCACCCCCTGGCAACCACCAGTTTATTCTCTGTTTCTATGAGTTTTGTTCTTTTAGATTCCATGTACAAGTAAGATCATACAGTATTTGTCTTTCTCTGAGTTGTTTCACTTAGCATAATGGCCTCAAGTTCCTCCATGTTGTTGCAAATGGCAGAATTTCCTTCTTTTTTATGGCTGAGTGATATTCTATTGTATATATACCATATTTTCTTTATCCATTCATCTGTCAATGGACACTTACATTGTTCCCATGTCTTGGCTATTGTGAATGATGCTGCAGTGACCAACGGGGTGCAGATATCTCTTGGATATGGTGGTTTCATTTCCTTCAGATAAATACCCAAAAGTGGAATTGCTAGATCATATGTAGCTCTATTTTTAATTTTTTTGAGGAACTTCCATACTGCTTTTCACAGTGGCTGCACAAATTTACATTCCCACCAACAGCGTACAAGGGTTCCCTTTTCTCCACATCCTTGACAATGCTTATTATCACTCGTGTTTTTGATGATAGCCATTCTAACAGGTGTAAGGTGATATCTCATTGTGGTTTTGGTTTGCATTTCCCTGATATTTAGTGATGTTGAGCACCTTTTCATGTACCTGTTGGCCATCTGTTTGTCTTCTTTAGAAAAGTGTCTATTCACTTCCTTGGCCTATTTTTTAATTGGATTTTGTTGTTGTTGTTGTTGTTGTTACTGAATTGTATGAGTTCTTTATATATTTTGGGTATTAAACCTTTATCAGATATATATTTAGCTAACTCACAATATGTTAATATAAGTTTTGATCTCTATATTAGGGCTAGCAAACCTTGACAAATCCTAGCCTGCTTTTGTACAGTCTGTGAGCTAAGAAGAGTTTTTAGATGTTTACATGGTCAGGAAAAAAATCAAAATAAAATTTTGTGACATGTGAAAATTATATGAAATTCAGACTTTAGTGTCCATAAATCAAGCTGTATTGGAACACAGCCATGCCTATTTACTTATGTATTGTCAATGACTGCTTTTGTGCTATGAGGGCAGAGTTGAATAGTTGTGACAGAGATTATATGGCCTGCAAGACCTAAAATATTTCCTCTCTGGCCCTTTACAGAAAAAGTTTGCTGACTTGTGCTCTAGTGCATTTAGAGACATAGCCTGACACAATTTAACACCCTTACCGAGGGGTTCTGTCAACAGTATAAGATCTAAGAGAGATGGCCCACATGACTTGAAATCAAGTGTTGGATCTATATTGGCTAAATTTGTAGGTGCCTCTAAATCAGGCAGGATGAAGAAAAAGTTGTTCATTGAATGTCAGAAAAAGAATTAAAAATGAATATGATAAAGGATTATGTTGAAGTGGGCATTTAGGATCTAAAATGAAATACCACAGGTACAAATTGAGGAAGGCCTGAGGGAAAGTATGGCATTAACATTCTGATGAATGTTGGCAAGTGGTAGTGTTAAACAGTAACTCACATTCTCAAGAGAAGCAAACACAGGCAAGCTTTAGTAACAGTGACATTCCTATCAGCTTGAAAACAATGCTTCCCTCAAGCCCAGGAGCTGAGCTTTTTGGTTCTTTGGATCCCCTCACCATGCACTCCATAAAGGCTGTTGACTCATGAGCTGATATATATGCTGGTATCTGGATTTTGGAGCTCCAAACTCTACAAAGACATGGGACTGAGGGTTCTACAAAGATAATTGTAAGTGGGGAGAAATAGATGGATGAAAAATGGCCCCCAAAGCTGGTGTGTTTAAACTGTAGAATGAAGAAGGAATAGCTTTGATGCTGTAGAGCACAGACTGGATGTGAAACAGAAGGCTTGGTCTTCAATGCCTGGCCGTGCCACTTATTAGCCAAGTACTTTAACCTATCTAAGCTTCTTTATCTAGGTTTCCTTATCTATGAAGTAGAACTATCTCCTTAAGTGATTCTTGAAGGAATTAAATGAGATAATGTTAAAAGAACTTTGTAAATTCTAAAGCACAAACAGATGTGGGACACTGTTATTGATAGAAAGAGGGGCTGTGACAGTGATTATCCTCAAGTCCTGAAGAATTATTCCATAAGGTGTTGGATTTGTGCACTGCACAAAGGGTTGCAGCTAAGAAGGCTAAGGGAGCTTGCCAAGCTGCTCTGGCTCAGGAGGACAAGAATGCTTTTCTCACAGTAAGCCATCTTCTGCTTGCCAGGACACACATCCACCCAGAAAATGTATCTTTCCCCTTTCATTCTCATGAAGGTGCTGTGTAGATTTTGCACATTTATATGTAAATATATGACGGCATTGTATATGAAACAGTAGTCAAGGGGATAATGCTAGATAGATGTTTTCCATTTCCTCAGTGAAGATGCAATATTTGCTGAACTTGAAGCAAAGGAGAGCTCAGGCAAAGAGAAGCTCTCTGTTGATCTAAGAGAGCTCAAACATTATTAGACCACTTGAGGGGAGAATAGAATATTCATCTTTGCAAAATCTTTTAAGACAAGATAGAAAATCTTCTAAGTGTCTGCCATCTAAATATCTCCCTGACACTCTTTCTGGTTCTCTGATTCTCACATTATCCTGAGATTAAAAGACTTGAAGACTGCCACGTGGCTTCTCTCTGCTTCACTCACCAGGAAAAAGTATTGTTTCTTTTTCTTAGTTAGATTTGTATTTGTCAAACACCAAACTGTATTGCATGGTACTAATAAATTTTTAAAAACCAGACAGGAAGTATTTGAAACTTTTGGGAGTCTTTTTAAATGTTTTATGTCCCATGCATAGAACTTCTTTTTTCTAACATTTATTGCTTAATCCATTCAACTTTTTAACTTAGTCTGTAAGAAATGCTTCCCATGTAGTGATGCTTCCTCTGCATTAGCAAGAAGCTGAGGTTAGCAGTGCACAATATAGTCTGTAGGCATCAGCAGAGATAATACTGCCTGCTCTGAGCCAGGAGCAGCCCATTTCTGGGCTGAAATAATGGCTTCACCCTCAGGACCACTTTATGCAGAGGACTCTGCTTTCAATATATTTTTGCAAAGCAGTGACCTTTTTATCTTCATAAATTTGTCCCATGAGGACTATCTGTTTTGCTCAGTGATAGCAAACGGCCTACAACATGAATACTGCTTAAAATGCATTCATTGACTGAAGAGTGCTCAAACACTTCTAATATAGAATAGTTTACATTATAAATGCTTTTATATGTTATACAAGCTTTTATAACAGCTCTGAGAGACACAGACAAATATGATCCTTGTTTAACAAGGATGAGGAAATACCGTTGGAAGAAAGTTAAATGTCAGAATCAGAATCACACAAGTCAGTAGCTAAATCAAGTTCACCCCATTAGTCTTGGTCAGGTTCTTTTGGGCTACTCTCTCTGAATAGCAAGCAGAAAAAAAGAAGTTTATTTTTGGCTATTCTGAAAGATAATTAAGGAGACACCACCACCAGATCATACTGGATGTTAAATTATATTTATTCAGCTAACCTCCTTATTGCTGCATTTTATAATGTCACATGGTTTAAAAATTATTTTCAGGGACCTTCTGAGTAGAGCATAGTATAAGATAGGAAGGTCTTGACCTACTTTTTTTTTTTAACATCTTTATTGGAGTATAATTGCTTTACAATGGTGTGTTAGTTTCTGCTTTATAACAAAGTGAATCAGCTATACTTATACATATATCCCCATATCTCTTCCCTCTTGTGTCTCCCTCCCACCCTCCCTATCCCACCCTTCTAGGTGGTCACAAAGCACTGAGCTGATCCCCCTGTGCTATGCAGCTGCTTCCCACTAGCTATCTATTTTACATTTGGTAGTATATGTAAGTCCATGCCACTCTCTCACTTCGTCCCAGCTTACCCTTCCCCAAAACCTCTAGGGGTTATTCTCATTCCATCATCAACCAATAAAACTCCCCATTCATACTGAATACTTGCCCTTGAGAAATTTACAGTTGAGTCAGGGAGGCCGATTATACATATTCAAAATGGAAAATACAAGTGTAATCCCAGTGTCTAAAGCTGGTAAACACAAATGTGATTCCATGAACACACATATCCAAGTCTTCATGGCAATTGACTACAAATCCTATTTCTCCCAGTCTTTCTTCCCAAATAAATCTTGGGGTTCCCAGAGATGCACATTTGGGTCTAAGATCCAGTCTTGGTTATTGAAGCAACAGTGGGTGACAAAGCCAAGGTTCTGCGCTCCTGGTTTTGACAGCCCCTCAGAGGTCTCTCTCTGATAGTGGAACGTGGCTCACCCAGCATGGCAACCGTCAGAGCCATACATGTGGCCACCACCAAGAGGACAGCTGGATTGTCCCTTCCCAGGGTTGAGAATACTTCTATATTGTTCTCCATCTTTGCAGGGGAGGGAAACCTCTTTGCTCAACAAATTCTTGTTGAGCATCTGTTACATGCCAGGCACTATTAAATCTAGGAACTTAGGGGATAGTCCTCTTCTCATGAAACTTATGTTTCTAGTGGGGGAGAGAGACAATAAACAAGCACACAATTTTGTAAGAACAAACTCCTAGAGAAGCAGTTTACCATGAGGGCTTTAGTTGCCTTTTGATGCAGTGTCATCGGTAAAGGGCAGAGAAAGACAAACATGTATGAGAATAATAACAAATATTTTTAAAAATTAGAACTGATTTTGTATTCAATTTTTAGTCAGTCTAGATCCAATCTGGAGAATAAGTCTCAAAGGATTGGTTTGATCAGTTTTAATTAACCAAGTGACTTTTATCTCCTTTCTTGATTAATTGTTTTGTCCTTTTTGATGTATTTACCCAAGCACAGTAAAATACATTAAGTATTATCAGACTCCATCTTGGATGGCCAGGAAATAGTCTAGGGCAATTTTATTTTTTAGAACTATTTTAGGCAACAAATTTATACTAGTTTCTTGAGCAACTCAAGTTTGCATTTTTTTACTTGATAATAAGTCCATTGTCAAGATAAATTATGGAGCTTTTTATTATAGCTCAGGAATCCTTGTGTAAACTAATGAAATCCACTATATTGGACAATTTTTGGTAAGTTGTCATATAAAACTCTTGATAAAATATGAGCAAATGAAGGAATGGCTTTGAATACTCGGAAAGACTCGATTGTCCAAAGAATAGATCACATTTTGGTATGGTAAGGACAAAAAGGCTGTTTCATTAGTCAAGAGGAAGAGATTCAAGAATAGCCCTTGTGTTCTGTTTAATGGGAATAGGTACTAATAAGTTTGATCTTAATTGGTCTAATTGTGGAGGACAAAATCCCTGGGAGAGTTTTAAAAAATCATGCAATGATTCTGCATAGCTTTTTGGGAAAATAATTGGACCAGTTTGCATAATTAGTCATGTGTTTCCTTGTTTTCTGATGTCCTTGGATCCCTTTGAGTTTCTGAGAAATATCAGTAACAGCAGCTAATTGGTAGGTACCTAGAATCCTATTAAAAATATAGATGTGTCAGAGTTTATATATATATCATATATATATATATATATATATAAAATATATATTTTAGTGAGTTTTGAGGCTGTATATCAAAAGTAATATTTAGAAAGTTTGATGGTCACTCCAATTCTTTGAGAAAGGCAAGTTTAGTTCAGAGACATTCATGGGAAAGGAAGAAGTTAAGAGAGCAAAAGAGATTAACACAAAAGAATTGAAGTAAAGAAGAAAGAGACAAACAATAAATTTCAAGTTCAATGATAAGACCTTTGACCCAACCATAAATGTTCATCCAAATGTATTAAAAGGAAACTGTCTATACTTGATGTCACCTTTTTCATCCATCAAGCATTGGGAAGGAAGCTGATAACTTGCAGAAATTGTCAGCTTCTGCAGGCCTTTTAGTGAGCCTAGGGTCAGATATACAGTGGTCTAGATTGGAAGATTCAGATGGGGATCCTAAGTATGTTTATGGGCAAACATGTCTATGATGTATGTGTTGGAACTTAAGAACACTATTTGTGGTCAAGAACACCTGAAATGGGCCTATTCTGTGTAGTTTGAAGGCTGGCTTTCATTGTAGTCTGTTTGAGTATATTTGGTCTCCTAAATCTGTAACATGTGGTGGTGAATTCAGCCAAGTACCTTTTAGAATTGCAGCTCACATCTGTTAGACCTATGACTACATATCAACCTGATCATGTCTGACAAGACCAGAATGTTCCGAATGGAATCTTTTAGAGGGAGGGTCAAGTTGAGTCTCACAGGGCTTTATATAACAATTTTATACAATGAGAATTTATAGGCATTTTGACAGATACCACTAAAATGGAAAATTGAGATAGTTTTTATTATAAAATAACTCATTTTATGTTTCAGGAATGACATGTCAGTGACATGCTTCTTTAACTATTTCTTTAAATATTTTAACTGTAAAGTGACATTTAAAAAAAAATCATCCAGGGCTTCCCTGGTGGCGCAGTGGTTGAGGGTCTGCCTGACGATGCAGGGGACGCGGGTTCGTGCCCCGGTCCGCGGGGATCCCGCGTGCCGCGGAGCGGCCGGGCCCGTGGGCCGTGGCCGCTGAGCCTGCGCGTCCGGAGCCTGTGCTCCGCAGCGGGAGAGGCCGCAGCGGTGAGACGCCCGCGTACCGCAAAAAAAAAAAAAAAAAAAAAAAAAAAAAAATCATCCAGTTCTCCCTGGATTATGATAGTTATAGATAGGGCAAAATTTGATGACCTGTTGAGTCTCTCAGGTAAATTTTTTACCACCCATAATTTTGTAAAGTCTGAGCCAATTTGACCCTCCACTCCCACTTGGGTTTTTTTGTTTGTTTGGTTGGTTTTTTTTGGTGCATAAGTATAAAGGCCTGGAGATGTAGCTTGGAAAGGCATGAAAGGATGTGAGAAAATTTTGAAATAGTATCTTTTTTTTCTAGTGGAGTAAATTGTTATATTTGAGTAAGTCCATTTTATTCAGAAATCAGATTGAACAACTGTCTTTTAATGGTAGTAACATCAATAAGGGCTATTTGTTTTGTAGAATAGTAGGCCAGTGTGTTTTCTTTTAGATGTGCTTCAGTCTGAGTTACTGATTTCCTTTAGATGTTAGATTGTTTACAATAAGTAGATAATTTATTTTTTTAATTTAATTTATTTTTAAAATTTAATTTATTTTTTAAATTTTTTGTTGGAGTGTCCAAAGAAGCTAGAAAAGCCCTTTTAAAAAATGATATGTCAAAATCATGAGCAATGTAAACTTCACCCTGTCTTAATTGTGGCATACTCATGTCAGAGCTCTCTGGGGAGAATAAGCTACTGGTAACCAAATATTTAGAATCTATTATTCATACAGCACTAAATATGCATTGGTTATTCTTAAGATGTAGTGATCACCAAATAATATCATGTTAGGGTTGTCATCAGGGTCAAACATGAGCCAGTCAGAACAGGGTATGCTTAGAGCAGATTTGCTTATATTAGGAAGGAAAGGTAGGGTTACTGGGTTTAGATCAGAGCAGCATTTAGCCACGTGTAGGAAGCAGACAACACAAGAATTTTATAGGTGGTAATCAAATGGCCCAAAGTGTTGCTTATTGTTTGGCTGCCTCTAGCAGATAAACAAGGTGGATAAGCCTTAGATGAGGGGTTGAGAAAAACATAAGTAATGAGCTTATGATAAGCTCCTAGTTTTGAATAAGTACCCTTAAAATGTAACCTTGTCCTGAATGCACAATGCGTGAGAAGAGGTTGGCATAGGTTGAAAGGTTCAAAGTAGGGGTTTAGTCTAGTTTTTGCTTAAGAAAGGAAGAGGTGCATTTGGCATCTGGATTCAGAAAGTGAGCATTGACACAATGGTTCCAGTCACTTGTATAGTTGACAGAGCTAATTAAAATATGAAGAGCATGAACCATGCTTATTATTTTAGTGTTGCTCCTTTCATAAGGTGAAGGGATAGATCTTTTTGGTTACCCAGGGACTATCTGGAAAACCTCAAAGATAATTTAGATGTAAAAAAATATTAACAGTTTTTTAGTAAAATTTGATTTGGGGGTTTAAATTTGGGAAAGACAAGAAAAGGAGTGTATATGTATCAGGTGGTGTGATAGGAATAATGGTGCAGCATTTGTAGGATGATATGGAGTGGAGAGGGTCTGCGGCAGACATATGTTATGAACATATCGCGGTGGTCCAGTCATGAGGTGATGAGGGCACAAACAAGAATCTGTCATTGAGACTGGAGAGGAAGGAACAGACGTGCAGTGGCAAATGCAGTGAGAACTGGCAGAACTTAGTGACTGTCTGTGAGGGGAGGCACAAGAGCAGGTGAAGATGATGTCTAGCTTTTGATCCTGGGTCACTGGGAGAGAGAAGGGAACCCAGGACAGAAATGCATTTGTAGTATGGTGGAGCTGAGATTTAAAAGACAAGGAATTTTTTTTTCTGTTTCTTTAATTTTGTATCTATATGAGATGATGGATGTTCACTAAACGTACTGCGATAATCATTTCATGATGTATGTAAATCAAATCGTTATGCTGTATACTTTAAACTTATACAGTGCTGTCTGTCAATTATATCTCAATAAACCTGGAAGAATAAAAACCTTAGAATTTCCTAAGTGGAAAAAAATAAATTTAAATAAATAAATAAATAAATATAGCAGATTTCCTAATTTTAAAAAAACAGTCCAGGGAAAAGGCAACTGTAACCTTGTAAAGGAAGCAATAGAAGGAAAGATATGTGCTTTCTCATTCATTCATTCATTCTGTCACTTCATGCCACAGTGGATCTGAAACCGTTTGTAAAATTACATAGAATATGAGTAGATGAGGGAACTGGTAGATGAGAGAAACAAGCATAGGAACTATCAAACCCAGGTGTGATATTAGCACATAAGTTTACATACTGTAGACACTACCCTGCATGTTACTAGGTTTATAATGTAAATTTGGCTCTAGACTTCTTAATAACCTGTGCAGGGACAGAAGCACTACAGTAGAAGATTCCCAGTATCCATGAAAATGAATCTACTGTTTAGTAGGAGCACAGCTTTTCATGATACTGACCTGTGACTGTTTTCCTGTTGTTCACAGAAAGAGGACACAGTGATGTAACAGATGATGTAGTCTCCTGCCTGATCCCTACAGGGATTTGTGATGGAGCAAATGCATTAATATATGAATGCTGCTGGCCTTTCCCTCTGCCCTGGTTTAGGGAGTATTTTGGCTTTGTTCGTTCAGTTTCTTTTCCTCATCCACCATGTAAAGACAGTTCTGCCTTTGCAGACTTCTTTTTTTTTTTCTGGATTTTGTGGATGACTAATTGAGAGGAAAGGGAGAGGGATGGGAAGCCAAGGCGTATATGTGAACTAAGGTTGGGAGAGGGACTCTTTAAGGAGTTTCTGGAGGAGAGGTCGGCTTGGAGGAGCCATGAGGCATGAAAGAAGCACAAGGAGAACAAAATGGTTTTAAGAAACATTACTGTTGATTATATATCTCCTTCAAAAGGTTTGAGAAATATTAATCAGGGATTGTTTCATTTTGAAATCACAGCTGGTTGTTGGCATTTCTTCCATGGATGCTGGCACTACTTGGAGACTGGAGGATGTGGATCCTTGTTTCATTATGGAGATATGAGGAGGCTACCAGGTGGGCTGGTGGACCTAAAGTGCTGCACTCCTGCCCTGGGCTAGACTGACCTCACTGCAGATCTGAGCTGAGAGCACAGTGTCTCTCTGACAGTTAGACCAACAGCACAGGTGGCCTTGAAACACTGAAACAGGGGCCAAACTTAAGATTTGATCCACTAAGAGTTGCAAACTAAGGGATAAGGTACTGGTGTGTGTTCACTAAATAAAGGTAGCCTCATCAGTAACAAAACAAGAAGGTTCAAGAAATGGCAACTTGTTGGTTTCCAGGTCAATACAGATGAATGCCTTTCTTAAGACAACTCCAAGAAGAGGTATAGGCCAGATCCACACTCTGCATGGTTAGGATTGTCCCAGTGGCACATATGATTATAGAACATTTCTTTGTGAGGACTGCAAAAAATTAGTATTCCTAGCCTCTCCTTCCTATACCTCCATCCCACCCCATAGAAAATTAGGGCTTTGGCTGATTAGTTTTTCCTCCTTCCCTGTTTTGTAAGCAGGGTCCTGCCTTTGGGAGACCACTTCCTCTGAGGTTTCATAATGAGAATTGATAGGGAAGGGAGTAGGATGGAGAAGGGCTAGGGGTAGGCTGGTCAGGACAAGTCAGGAGTTTTCTACGGATTTGGGAGTTGAGAGACTCTGTAGGAACTGTAGACATGACTGTCGAACATAGGTGGCATTTTTTTCTGGAAGCTTTATTTATTACTTTTTACAACTTTATTCAGGTAGAGTTGACATACAATAAACTGCACATATTTAAAGTGTACTATTTGATGTTTTGATATATGTAGACACCCTTGAAATTATCACCACAATCAAGATAGTGAACTTACAGATGAAATTTTAAGAAATATCCTGTGAATTTTGTCTTGCCTTTGCTCTATTTAAGAAACAAATGTTAAGCGTTTTCATTATTTCAGAGTTACTGTTTAGTTGCCAAACTATGTTTCTGTGACCAGGACTCCACTCAGATTCTGGGCCATTGCTTCAGTAGGGTTATGTATAGTACAGAATTTACATGGCTGTTTCTTTAACATTCTTCGATTGAAAATATAACTTCAAAAAGTAATTTTATGGCTGATGGGTGACTTGGGAGAGGGAAAGAGGCATAACAGTACAGCCATGGTTGCTGGACAGTCTGTTTGAGCCAAGGGCAAAGTTTCTAATCTCTAGTAGAATGATGGATTATGTGTCTTTTGGCAAGCTCCATTCTTGTAGCTGAGCTTTGGATAAGTCCTGGACCACAGAGAGTTGAAACTTACAATATTTAGCCAAAACTTGGAGTTGCGATATTCTGGGTTGCTCTTTAAAACCAAATCCAAATGCCTTGGCAATCAGTAGAGCCAAGGGTAAAATTATGATCTTCTTATTGAAATTAGGGAGACTGACCAGGAGAGTTGTCCGGACAGAACCACAGCAGAATCAAAATCATCCCCAGGAAACAAGTTTGAAGCTACTCTGACTTATAGATGAGCAAGAAAGACTCAGGACTCTGAATTTCTGTGGCATGGAACAGATCATTTTAGATTAGAACATTTTAAAAGAAGATAATATTCATTTCCCACCAAAGTCATAGAAAAATTTAAATAAAATTCTTATACAACTTCTGATTCTAAGCATGTACCTTTCTGGTTTGCTCTCCGGTATAAATTAATTGTACATTGAATTCCCAGCTAAACCACTTAATTTGACTTCCTGCATCAGGATACTTTCAACGGCGAGTAGCAGAGACCCTGACTCAACTGGCCCAAATAATAAAGTTATTATCTCATTTAACAAACCCACAGGTTGAGCAGCTCCAGAGTTGGTTAGTTTAGTGACTAAAAGACATCATCAAGAATCCAGGGTCTGCTGGGGGAGAGTTGGCTATTAAAACAAAATCAGGGTTCTGCTAACAAGGAAGAAGGGGGAGCAACCACATCTGTCATTCAGAATTGTGGATAGACTCTGATTAAAATTGGAAACATACACCAACGTTGATCATTTTTATTAAGATTCATTCTTAAGCCATTATTTCTGGCAAAAATCTATTAGCAAGACTAATAATCTATAAAGACCACTCCTAGTACATTGCACTAAAGCCATATCCTTTGTATAGAGAACATGTGTTTTAATTCTCAATAGCAGGCATTTAATCATTAAAATTAAAGTTAAAAAGAAGGAGACATAGAACAGCTCTCTTTTGCAGTGTTACGATGTTTATCTGATCAATTAGAAGATAAGTCTTATCAACCCTGACCCTCAGGATCTATTAAGGTATGAGTTTTGTGTGAGTATGATTACCTGGACGCTTCGTACTGAGCTCATTCAACCTAGCCCTTTCAGGCTCGTGGCCATAGAACCATGGGCTAAAGAACAATCAAAAGCAACTGCAAGCAACTTTTGTCATTCCTGTCTTTATAAGGAAACAGAGAGCAGGATCAATGTCAATAGCCGTCATATCAGACACCTGCATCAGGCCTTACCTGGTCTTGTTCAAGCCCCCCTGTGGGGACCAGCACTGCTGTGGGCTCAGGCAAACTGCATGCAGGTGCCCCCTGCCAGGACTCCCCCTTCTGTATATGTTGTACCCCTCTTGTCTCCAGCCCCTTAGCTTCCCTACTGATGCTGAGGTGTGGGACAGGCCCTGTTGGGTACTCACACATGCAGACCTGAAAGTGCAGAAGGCAGTAATGCTCCATGGGGCAAACTTTTTTTTTTTTTTTTTTTTTTTGCGGTACGTGGGCCTCTCACTGTTGTGGCCTCTCCCACTGCGAAGCACAATGTGTCCGAGGCTCCGGACACGCAGGCTCAGCAGCCACGGCTCACGGGCCCAGCCGCTCCGCGACATGTGGGATCTTCCCAAACCGGGGCACGAACCCGCGTCCCCTGCATCGGCAGGTGGACTCTCAACCACTGCGCCACCAAGAAAGCCCGACATAATCTTTAATGGATCTACTCATTCTTAGTATGCTGTGATTCACTTCTCTAGGCTTTTCAGAGAGGGGGTCATGGAGAGGCAGGAGCACTGGACAGTGGGAAAAGCCTAGGTCAGTCTCAGTGGTGAATGTTGGAATAAGCAACCAAAGAAAGGGTTCTGAGTAGCAATTAGGACCCAGCTAATGTTGTATGAACACAGCCAGGCCCGGCAACCTGAGATTGTGAATGGAAAAGTCAAGGGCTGGAGAGATCCGGAGAAGGCTGATGATGCTGGGAGGGCTACAGAATCAGACCCTGGGGTCCAGCCTCTGCACGGGACGAAGTGAATCCAGAAGGAGGTCAGTGTTCCTAAAAAATGGAAGAGGAGGGGTATTGCCATGTGGGAATTTGGTTCAAGGTTAGCTTGAAGAAGCAGAATTCCAACAGTCAATTCAGAGGAGGAGACTCGAAGTTTAAGGTCTTGGACTTGAAAAGTTGCAGACTGGGAAAATCGCACTTGGACGGAAGTGAAAAAAATCTGAGCTCTAGACACAGTCAGTTAATAAGCTATGCAACCGTAGAAAAAGGATTTCACCCCTTGGAGTCCTGTCCGTATAGAACAAAGTGCAATTTTAAGGTTCTCTTTGTCTTTCATCTTCCATGGTAATGGGACAGTGGTGGTACAGCTCGTAGTACTGTTGTGCCGGGGAAATTCTATATAGGAATAAAGAGGCAGCTGTCCACAGAAAATCTTGATTTTACCCTGCTAGAGGGGACATGTGTGGGCGTCTGGGCTCTTCCTTCAGCATGGCAAGGAGGACCTCAGGCCCAGGCCCTTCATCCACATGCCTTTGAACCTCAGATTTTTATATTTTGAATATTCCTTTCTCTGGACTCTCTGCATTTGAATATTTGGAAGCCTGCTGCATCTCCAGTTTTTAGCTTTTTTTTTTTTTTTTTTTTTAAACAAGAAGGATGAAAGACTTAAGATAGTCTAAGGAGGAAGATCCTCTTGCTGGTGTTGCATCAGATTCTTTTCTCTGGGGGAGGCCTGCTGTTGAGGCAGCCTGGGGTGGGTTGAAAAGGTTGTAACGTGTTCTGGCTTGGGGCCTAACATTGTTGAAAAATGCTCAGAGGAGACTCAGAGTGCTTAGATTTTTGGCTTTAAAACTGCCTTTGTTTAGATGTTCAAATTTGTTTAAACATTTTCTCAAACAGAGACAACAAAAGAACTTGAATAGAAATTTTTTCCATGAAACAAAGCCTTTCCTAACCTAGGCTGACAGACTCTTTACAACAATAATAACAACCAGTCTCATCTATTTTTTGATGTATAATGTTTGCTAGGTCTTAGGTCCTGTTCTAAGTGTTTCACATACTTTATCTCATTTAATTTTTTCAACAGTCTCCAAACTTAGTACTATTATCCCCATCTCAAAGGTGAGGAAGCAGAGACTCAGATGGCTTGAGTCTACTATATACTAGGGTGAACTAGTAAACTTCAGAGTTTAGGTTTGGCTACAAAGTCAATTTGTTTGACTTAAAGGCCTGGTCTCTATCTGTGGTATGCTGGCGAATGTCCAACAGCCGGCTCCCTGGGAGGGGAGGAGAGGTCTGCTTTATAGTGCTTGCCAGTGTCCTGGAGTGTAAATACCCCCAACCATGGCTGATCTCAAGCTACCTACTTGACCTCATCAAACATGGAGTTAGGAAGAAATACATAAAATCGACTCTTGCTGGTATCAGCCGCCTCCAGCACACCACAGCTTACTTTGTATGTTATACTGTCATCAAACACATTTTGGAGCCTGGAGCAAACTTGTATCACCCACGAATTAGTGACAAGGTCCCCAGTCTCTCTACTCTTCATGTACCCCTACATTTATTCTTGGAGGGGGCCTTCTTGGGACATTGAGACAGAGTACTTACCCTGGCCAGACACTGCCCGAAAGACTTTTCTCACCTAATTTTCCCTTCAGCTATTTTGAGGAGACTGCTGTTGTCTTCCTTATTTCACAAAATGAGGAAACAGATGCTCAGAGTGCTCAAGGAATTTAGTGAAGGTCACACAGCTCACAAGTGAGTGAGGTGTGGCTAGACTAAGGCTAGACCTGAGTCTATGAATCCTGATGAACTTTTAGGGAGGAACGGGGAAATAAATAAGAGGCTGGAGAGAGTAATGTTTGCCAAACAAGGTTGGACATAGATGAAGTTTTATCTATATGATGGGGAAAAAAAAGCTGTCATTCACTGGTATCTGGGTGATAGCAAACATCAGAATGATTGGCTGTATTTTCATTTTTATGATCTGGATAATCTGGGAAAAAGCAATTGTGGTACAGTAAACATATGGAGGAATTGAAGGGTGTTGACTGAGTCCACCTTCAGCCACATCAGCTACATGATCTTGGATGTGTCCCTTGACCCTTCTTAGCTTTGACTGTCTCATTTCTAAAACAGTTGAACGGGCATCAACAGAGACAATGTAAGTGAATGGCGTTTATTATCCAAATGTTTACATAATATTAAGTATGGGGGTTGAACAGACACAGCTGGACAGAAGGAACTTCCTTTTATTCACAGCCTTTGAGCTTTTAGGAAAAATGTTAAAAGTTGAGAATTAGCTAAATTATTGTATAATTTGGGGTTCAGTGATAAAAAGATGATATATAATTTCCTTAATCTTTAAGGGCTTTAAAAAATAGGTCCAAGATAAGTGTATTTTTCATGGAATTAAAAAGTTGTGAACTTATGAATGAATATCCAGAACCAGTCTTCTCCAGGAGAACTGGGTCTAGTTGTGTTATTCTGTTTCTTAGACTGTTTGGTTCTTGCTGATTTTAAGTTTAGGTTAGAAAACCACCTGAATCCAAATGGACTAAATGGTTATTCCTGGTCCCTTCTTAGAGCTGTCACCCTAAATTCAAATTGCATGGTAATAGTAGGTATATCTAGCGAAAGGCTTATGAGAATTTTCTCATACATTGATACGTGCAAGTCACAAGCAGTCTTAGGTTAAGACTGATGCTTAAGGAATTGAATCCTGTACATTCTCCTTTGACCAGAAGGAATGTTGAGAAAGAAAAGTATGGCTCTGTTTCCCCACGTATGCGATAAAGTCTGAGACTTGCAAAAGAGCTTAAGTAGTACAACTTGTGTAAGAAGAATTCTTTGGGTGTAGTTAGTATAAACAGAGGGTCCTTGGCACGAACAGAGCCTAGGCAGCTGCAAAAGATTTGCTTAGAAAACCAAAAGATTAAATACTCTTAGAAGAGAGAGAGGAAATACCCACTAAGGTCTCTGATATTTCCTTTTTCTTTCCTACTTCTCAATAGCTTTCTAAGATTAAATATGCCTATCTATGGCTATTTAAAAAAAAAACCAAAAAACCAAAACAAGAAAACCTCTTCTACTTAAGAATAATCATATTGTCAGCATTTCCCCCTAATTTCCTTAAATATAAACAAGCATGGAGGTCTAAGTTTTAGTCACAAGAAATAAATCATTTACATTCCCTTGCCTTCATATCTATTCTTTATGAAATCATTCATAAAAGGACACTGATAGTAATTTAACCCCCGTGAGAATATTATGAGTTAATAGGAGTGATTGATGCAGAAAGGAAGTGCCTTTAAGTGAAATAATTAGAAGTACATACCAAAATCCGTTTGTTTAATATGGAAAACCGTGGTAAGCAATAATAGAGTATAATAAATTTCTTTGTAGTCTTGCTATTCCCTATGATAGAGCAGCTACCCATATGCCAAGTTTCTTAAGACACAAACATGAAATTAACTGGACCTTGTTTTATATTTCCACATAATTTTTTTCAACTGGTTACATCTTCCTAAAATAGTCCTTATTGCTGCAACAAAGTTCTCAGTTCAAAGCTGGGAAAAGTGTATAATTTCATCAGGAAGTTGGTACAACTTTAAAATTTTACTACAATATAGTAGAAACACTAATTGCTATTATGTTTAAAAATATGGGACTGTCAAAATGTGACTTTCTGGACTTAAAATCAGAAAAAAATTCTATTTTATTAGAAAATATAACACAAGACAATTGAACACCACAATGTGGAAAGCTATCCAGGATTATTATTAAGTTATTAAAAGCAAGTTTTCAAACAGTACGTATAAAATGCCACCATTTTTGCACTTCTATAAATACTGTATATGTTAGTATATACATGGAGGAATATACACTAAGGTGTTAACAGTAGCTATGACTAGAAAGTAAAATTATTAAAGGAAACTTTTGTATTCAATATAACATATTTCTGTAACATTTAAATTTTTTATAACAAGCATGTATCACATTTGAAACCAGGTAAAGACTGTTTTTAAAATCTGTATATACAGATGGCAAATAAGCATATGAAAAGATGCTCAACATTGTTAATAATTAGAGAAATACAAATTAAAACCACAGTGAGCTACCACAGCACATCTATCACAATGGCTAAAGTAAACAGTAGTGGCAACATCAAATGCTGGGAAGGATGAGGAAAACCCGTATCATTTAGACATTGCTGATGGGAATGTAAAATGGTACCACAACTCTGGAGAACAGTTTGACAGTTTGGTATGAAGTTAAATAGACACTTAGCATATGACCCAGAAATGGCACTCCTAGGACAAAAGAATGAAACTTATTTTCACACAAACACCTGTACATGAATGTTTATAGCTGCTTTATTCATAATCAGCAACATCTGGAAACAGCTCAGTGTCCTTCAGCTAGTGAGTGGATAAAGAAACTGCAGTACACCCATAAAATGGACTACTCAGCAGTAAAAACGAATAATGTACAGGTACATGTACCAACATAAATGAATCTGAAATGCATTATGCTAAGTGAAAGAAGTCCAGCTCAAATAGCTCTGTGATTTCATTTATATGACATTTGGAGAACAGATTAGTGGTGTCTAGGGCTGAGAGGTGGGGGGAGGGAAGTGGATGCACTGGGCAATGTTTTAGTGTGATGGAACTTTCTGTCTCTTGATTGTGGTAGTGATCATACAGCTCTAAGCTTTTGTCGAAACTCGTAGAACTGTACACCAAAAAAGCGAAATTTACTGTACGTCCGTTTTAAATTTATTTATTTATTTATTTATTTATTTTTGGTTGTGTTGGGTCTTCGTTTCTGTGCGAGGGCTTTCTCCACTTGCGGCGAGCGGGGGCCACTCTTCATCGCGGTGCGCGGGCCTCTCGCTGTCGCGGCCTCTCCTGTTGCGGAGCACAGCCTCCAGACGCCCAGGTTCAGTAGTTGTGGCTCACGGGCCTAGCTGCTCCGCGGCACGTGAGATCTTCCCGGACTCGGTCACAAACCCGTGTCCCCTGCATCGGCAGGCAGATTCTTAACCATTGCGCCACCAGGGAGGCCCCTGTATGTACGTTTTTTTGTTTGTTTGTTTGTTTTGCGGTACGCGGGCCTCTCACTGTTGTGGCCTCTCCCATTGCAGAGCACAGGCTCCGGACGCGCAGGCTCAGCGGCCATGGCTCACAGGCCCAGCCGCTCCGCGGCATGTGGGATCCTCCCAGACCGGGGCACGAACCCGTGTCCCCTGCATCGGCAGGCAGATTCTCAACCACTGAGCCACCAGGGAAGCCCTGTACGTACGTTTTAAAATAACTTTTAAAACAGAAAAATGTTATTGAAAGAAAAGATCTAATTAGTGTTTTATGAGAAAAATATATATTTCTTTACAAGTCTCTATTCATCCTGTAAATTTTCTGGGTAGAGGTAAGAGAGACTGCTTTTAAATTGACAAAGGCAGTTGCCAAGTGTGAATGAACTGTGATTCTCTTGCTACTTGAGGAGAGATTGGGAGTTCAGAGCCATCACTTGCAAACTCTCTTTATAAATGAAAACTGTGTGAAGTGTAGGTCAGTGCTCAGTTCTTCAGGAGTAGATGATACAGATGTGGAAGACGTACGTCCATTAAGGCTTTAACCCCCTTCACGCCTGAGGGTTGCCTTTCCCCCACCCACCAATTAGATGCAAAAGGTTGTTTCATACTACTTGTCTTAAATTCCTATGCTCCTTCTTCCTTTTATTAAAACCATGAGTATAGAAGTCCCTTAAGGGACACAGTAAGCAAGGTTCTCTCTCCTGTGACAGTTTCATGGACCCTAACTGTGTATGTCTGCCTGGGCTCCAAAACGTACAATGGAATGCTTTGGTGGGCGGCGTGAGAATAATCTCTTTAGCAGTTAGCATGGTATTTGCCAAATACAAAGCAATGTTTTCAATTATATTTTTCCTTTAAGTTTGTGTGTATTATGGAAGGGCAATTTTTAAAAAAATAGGAAAAGAAGGAGGAGGAGAAGGAGAAAACAACACAAGAAAATCTGCTGGCCTGAGGCCGGAAGGCTGAATTTTTCTTGGTTGTGTTCATTTCCCAGCTCAGCGTAGAGATGAAGCCTGTCCTATTCACATGGCTTATTAATGAGTCAGGCTTTGGGTTGTAAACAGAAGGGCCAAAACAGATCATTCTATGTAAGTAAGTCTTTAAAATGACACCGTAAGTAATGGTTAGGATGCACCAGATGTTTTTAGTGAAGTCACCACTTCACAGAACAGCTTACCCAGGAGTCTCAACTGAAGGAAGCACCCTCCCCCAAATGCCTATCATTTTATTTCCCTTCTTGGAATAGAACACCTTTCTCCCCCCACCCACCCCCCCCCACAGCGGAAAATAACATTGGGAAGCTACCATTCTGCTTATGTGATTCTGTTATTCTGTTTACTGTGGCTGCCAGATGCTTCAATTAAGGGCTAAAAGGTGGTCTTTTCAGCCGAAACTACCAAGTGAATGCTTCCACATTGAAGTCAAGGGAACAGGGGTCTATTAAGTCCTTCCCGTATACCTTGTCTTTGAAGAGATCATAGCCAGAGAGTTCAGCAGAGTACATCACCAGCGCTTTGGACTGATCTGAGAGAGGGTGCTTCTTCCCATCATCTCTGTTTATTGCCGGCATTGCATGGGGCAGAAAGGGCTGGAGCTTTGGCTCCATGGTTGCTAGCCTGGGAACTTGAAACTTGATTCTCTTCCTGCTACGATGTGTGAACAAGAGACTGAAATTTTCCGAGTCAGAGTTTTGTCACACTAAAGCAAGGGGATTCGAGTACAGGATTTCTTGGGCCTCTTCCAGTTCTAAAAGGCTATGAGTCTATGAAATAAGAGGGGAAAAACATATGAAACCCAATGAGATCAAATCAGTAATGGAGTTCAAGGATACATAATGCTCAGGACTGTTCCTGAATCATGAACTCACCTGTTTATCAGGATACTGCTCATTGAATATATAGAATAAAAATTAAAGAAGTGGTAAAGGGGTGATGAAGGACCCTATTAAAGGACAATTTAGAAGGATGGAGATGTTGAAAATTCTAGGACACATGGTATAATGATGTTAAATACTCAAGCTTTTGAGGTAGCCTGCCCAGGTTTGAATTTTAGCCTCAGTACTTGGTAGCTGTGTATCCTTAGCTGAATTGCCTTTCTGGGCCTCATCAGAATGTAAAAAATTCATCAGATGTAAAAAGAAATAATAATATTTTCCTCAAAGAGTTGCCATGAGGATTAAATGAAGTAATGCATGCTTGCCTGGATCATGAAACATTTGAAGTAGATTGCCAGTACTACTGCTGCTACTGCTGCTACTACTACATAGAGTATATAGTGAATGATAATACTCCAGAACTACATAGAGCAGTGGATGGTGGTAGTGGGATGGCGCTGGTGGAGTGACTGAGGTACCAGCCTTGGCATACAAAGTCTAGGGTTTTAGTTCAAGATAACACAGAAGCAAAGAACGTGCCCACAGTGGGATAGGGAGGGTGGGAGGGAGACGCAAAAGGGAGGGGATATGGGGATATATGTATATGTATAACTGATTAAATTTGTTATAAAGCAAAAAATAAAAAAATAAAAAAAAAGACTAAAAAAAAAAAAAAAAAGAACGTGCCCACAAACAAATTCCACAGTGTCAGTGACATTGGGCATGTACTACCATTTACTAGCTAGGCAACTTTTGGCCATGTCTCCCGACCTCTCCAAGCCTCGGTCTCCCCTGAAGATACTAATGCTTGCCTCTCAGGATGTTGGAATGAACTGCATGAGATAATGCATGTGAAATCGTGCCCTGTAAACCACAAACTCCTCTGCTAATGTAAGGATTGTTATGACCTAGTAAGATAATGAATGAAAACCTATGACAGAAGTCTTTCTAAAATGATACATCCATTTCTCTGACATGTCTTTGCTTTTTTTTTTTTTTTAACATCTACAGGAACATGTATTACTGATAGATAAAACATTAACTGTCTGTGGCGCTTTATCATTTTTCCCTGCTTTGCATAACCTCCTTTCATTCCCACAACCTGAAAGGTGCGTAAGCTATCTGTCTTCATCCTAACCCTGTGCTTAGTTCTACTCAGCGTCTTCCTCCCCAGCTGCCGTGGTCTGGCCTCTGCTCCCCCCACCTTTTCACTCATGCCATGTAGTTATTATTGCAAGCAGGTGTAAGAATAATATCCAATGCTCCTCTTGAATGGTAGGTCAAGGGAAGCCTTTGAACAAAGAAGGAACATATTCAGGTATTTTAGGAAGCTTACTTAACAGCAGCTGAACTCTGATAGACTGGAACTTGTGGGCTAAGACTGGGTGGATTAGAGTGTTGTTTAATGACAAGGAGAGGTGGTAAGTGCCTGGACTTGAGTGACGGCAGGGAGGATTGGAAGGGGGTAAAAGACTGGAGAACAGCAGGCAGGAAATAAATCTACAGAATTTTATTTGTTCAGTAAATATTTACGAAACATTTACCGTGTGTCAGGTATTACATTAGAGGCAGGGAATATACCAGTGAGCAAAAAAGACAAAATCTTGATCTCTGTGAATCTGTGGTCTGTGGCATTTGTCAAGTAATTGGATGTACATGGAAAGGGAAAGCGAGAAGTCAAATAGAGGTGGCTGAGGTTTCGGCTTGAGTGTCTGGGGACATGGCGTCACAGTTGACAGCAACGGGAGGCAGGAGAAGGACTGGGTTGGTGTGAAAGGTGACACATTCGTTTTCAGCACAATGAACTTGGAGAATTGCTATAGAATTAAAATGCTTTCCTGAAAGGAAATGAGCTCAGGCTTAACTCTTGGGTTCTGTGACTGGCACCATGTGATCTATGTGGAGTTGTACAGTTTAATCAATGTTTGATTCCCAGAGACACCCAGATTAGACTGGAGATACTTACTTATTCCTGGTCCTGAATTTTAGGAGGCATTTTTCTTGTAAACCTTATATGAGAAAATTCATTAAAATAGTATCATTAAATGTAGCTTTATAAAAAGATACTGAAATGTTTATCAAGTTGATTTTTCTCATAAAGACCTTCCATAAAAGTTGAAAGCATAAAATTAAATCTTAACTCAGTCAAGGTATTTTTTGGAAGCAGTAAGATAACATAACCCTACTGCATTGTTTTCTGATGACATAACTTAGTATAGGGAAGGAATGTAGAGAATATATGTCTTGTAGGCTGTGTTTCAAATATCAGATGTATCTGGGAAACTACTGCTGAGGGTGGATTTTGGTTAATTTCGGATCAGATTCTCTGCCTGGTACCTGACACAGCAATGTTCAGTGTGGCAAATCAAAAAAAGCTCTGGAGGCCACAGATATACACTAACAGAGTTGGACTGCCTGGGTTTGAATGCTGGTTTCAACCCTTGCTGGCTAAGTTTTTGGTCAAGTTGCTTAATCCCTCTCGCCTCAGTTTCTTTATCTGCAAAATGGACGTGTACAATGGATTAATGAAATCATTCTTACTCAGTCCTTAACTAGAACCTGGTACATTATCAAGGTTCAATTAAGGCTTGCCATGATTATCTTTGGCTTTATTAGCATTGTTCTGACTCATGCACTAACTTCTAGAGGAAGTGACAATGGCCAGCAGGTCACATGCGGCAGAAACAAGGTGATTCAATTCGGTAAGAAGCACAGGGTGTCTAGGAAAGCAGCACAGATGAAGCCAAGGACAACAGCCTCTGGAAACACGGCCACAGCCACTACCCAATAAGACAGCGCACACTGAGATCACTCCCGGGCAGTCACTCAACTCATTAGAGGTTGACTAGCCCTTATTTATTCAGCATTGTGTTAGACAGCTGTGGGAGTCTTAAAGGAAGTGAAAAGCAGGACCTTTGAGGAACTTACCGTCTGGGTAGGGAGAGAAGTCTTTGTGAAGGAGCTGCATGTTGATGTTATAGTAATTAAATGCTAACTTGTACTTGGGGTAGTCACAGGAGGAAAGGGAGCAGTACTGGCCTTTCTGCACTATTCTTTCTATAGGCATCTAATGCCATCAACCGGAATACCTTCAAATCTAATCAGCGGTGGGAATCTTGTCTACCAACATAAAAGCCATACCTTTTAATTTCTACTTTCCCCGCAACAATCCAGAATATAATTATATGTGAAGAAGCAGGGAGTGAGTTGTTCGGGAAAAAGTACAGGAGTTAAGAAAGATTTATTTACAACAATTTTTCCCCCTTCAAATCAACAGTGGTTTACTAAACAGCCCAGAGGGTTGTAGCAGGTACCGTGCTAGACCCATGAGATTTAGAATATGGGAAGATCCGACCCTGCCCTCGAGCGCTGGTTCACAGTCTAGTGGCCAGGTGGGACTGTCCAGGCCTCTCTTTCTTTCCGTGCTCAGGCTTGTGGTATAAACAGTCTGAAATAGACATTCGAGTGCATAAGACAAAAGAACACAGAAGAGTGCCATTACAGGAAAACTACAACCGAGGCCCTTTCAACCAGATGAAGGGACGGACATAAAAAGGCCATTTCAGTACTTTCGGTGAGGAGCTAAGACAGGAGTGTGCCCGGGTGTCACAGCCACGCAGAGGAGAGGTTCTCTGCGAGAATGTGGGGAGGCTGCCCCTGTGATGTGATGTCTGCACTGAATCGTGAAGGGAAGGGGAGACCATAGGAGATGGGCAGGGTGTTCCAGTCCAGGAACAGCATGACCAGAGGAACACCAGAAGCAAAATACTTGTCTGCACAGGGAACTAGAAACAGTTGGGTGTTGCTAAAGGTGTCAGCAGGAGGGGGCAGGAGATGACAGATGAGGCCAAGCTGCGAGGGCCCTTCCAGATGAAGATTCACCCTAAAGGTGAGGGAGAGCCACCAGAGGGTCTTAGACAGGAATATGTGATGGTCAGATTTGTGTTTTAGATGCACATAGAGGAAAGATTTAGCAAAGTATCTGTTAGGATTCGGTACTGCTGTGTGGAACAGTGCTTAAGCCAACAGGGTTTGTTTTCTAAGTCTGGAGGTAGGCAGTTCCTCACTGGCTAAGACACTCACATCCGTGTTGTCTTTTTGCTTTGCTATCCTGTTGTCCTCACAGTTGTTGCCTCATGGCCAGAAGATGGCCATCTGAGCTCAAAACAACACATCTGTGTTTAAGGAAGCAAGAATAGGGAAAGATGCTACTCTTCCCTTTAATCACCAGTGTAGAAGCCCTCCCAGGGACCACCACTTTGAGGAAACTACTGATGGTCAGGTCAGGACTACACTAGCTGGCCACCTCTAGCTATAAGAGAAGCTGGGAAATCAGTGACCTTCTTATTTATGTAGTAGATTTGGGCAAGGGAGGAGGTTGGGAATAAGTGGTTAGTTATTAGGTATGGTATGTAGCTAACCTGTAGTTTTCGCCACAAAAGCTAGCCGGTGGGAAATAATGAGGACCCAAAACAGGGCAATGGTAATAGAGAGGGAGTGGATACTGTTGCCATTAATTGAAACTGAAAACTCAGAAATTCTGAGTAGTGGATCTCATTCTCTTAGGTGTCGGTCTGAAGTATCATCCCAAGAGGATATTCAGCAGGGAGTTGGATATAAATGAAAGACTCAAGTGAAGACTTAGGGCTTGGGATATATTTGGAGGTCATTCAAATGTAGGGCATCCCACCTACATTGTAATGACCTTCAAATATATCCCAAGCACTAGGAATTTTTAAGTAGTGAATGGTTTTTCATAGGCCTAACATAATTTTCAATCAATCCTGAGTCTGTGGAGATGTTCGAATTTGCACAACTCTATTTTCTCTACCTGCTAGAACACCCAGGCTGGAATTTAATGGAGAGTAAAGTCATGTAGAGAATCACTGTGTGCAACAAGAACCAGAACATTTTCTGCCAAGGCCACCTCCAATGCAAACATGTACACACACCAGTCCGTGCTATACATAGAACTTGGCCTTGAATACTAAAATCTATTTGCCATACCGTGGAGCAAATGTGTTTTCATTCTCTTGATTAAAATAACAGGAAATGTCATCATTCTTGAAGTCATGGTATTTATAACAGAAATATAACCACAAGTGTATATAAATATAAAACTTTTCCGAAGTCTATTGGCAAGGCATCTGGTACCATCCCTGGCTTGGGATAAAAACTCCTGCACTTGAGAATCTTACCTCTCAAGCAATTACTCTGAAGATCCAATCCAAGAGGACTAAAAATGTCTAGAGAAGTCCTCTATAACTTCCAGCCTGGAAGGGCCTCTGCCTCTTTAGCTAGTCTGGCAGGTCATGGAAATTCTACTCTGGAGCTGGGAATACAAGAGAAATATTTTTTTTCAGTATTTACTTTGACCAGTGAAATAGCTATGACAGATTTTTTTCTTTTCACCAAGACCCAAAGTGACATTTTAAAGGAGAAACCACTCTTTGGGTACCATAGAGTCTTTTAAAAACAATATTAGAATAAGAGTTCAAAGGAGTGTCTGCTCAAGCACAGCTGTCCAAAGCTTCATATTTCAAAAAGAATTCGGCCTCTTTAATGCAGACAGACTCAGGACTGCTCATTTCAGCCTCTTCCCTGTTGGATCTACTTTTTCCTATTCAGATAACATCAGATCCAAACTTAGTGACAGCCTCTCAGTTCAAGGGCATTTTTTGCCCGTTTTGCTGTTAAATGCATGCTAAATTGCAGGATTGCTCCTTTTTTCCCCATATTTATGCTTTGTTTTTGCAACTGCTTATGAGATCCATAAGGTCAAGGGTCACATCTTGTGCTCTGTTATTTCTTGCAGAGTTGCGTTTGTCGTGGTAAACTCCCAGGAAATAGTTGCTGAATGGACGAATGAATGAAAGAATGACAAAAACTGGAGAGCAGTGGTAGGTGAGTCGCTAGGCAGCCTGGTAAAGAGGATTACAAAACTCAGGTCAGATCAGCAGGAAAGGTGGTGTAGGGACAAGAATGTTTCATGTGAGCTGTAGACATGGGTCCTAGGCCTAGGTTGCCTTGCTTGGCTTCACTCATTCAACAAATATTTCTTTAAGGGTCTTCCAACAAGCCAGGCTGGAGTTGTAGCAGGCCCTGAATGAGATCAAGTCCCCTTCCTCCAAGTGTTGTAGTGGTAGGGAGGGGGCTATGAGGAGACTAGGGATGGCAGGAGATATGATAATGACAAGCGCTGGGCACATGGAGCAGAGAAGGGGCTTCTATGTTAGACTGGTTTCCAGGAAAGCTTCCTGAAGAGAAGGGTTTTGATTCAAATCTTGAATAAGTTTTTGGCTAGATGAGATTGATTGGAAAAAACATTATAGGTAGAGGGACTAGCATGTGGGGATGTTCCAAACCATATAATAGGAGGTTGCATTTGAGAACTAAAGTCTCAGCTGAAAGGCCAGTGGTGGCCAGAGCTGAAGTTAGAGAGGTAGTCTTGAGGTGCCTTGCAGAGGGCCTTGTGGCAGTGTGGTTTAGAACTAAAGAGCAGAGGTTTAGAAATCAGACAGATCTGAGTTCAAGTCACAGCTCTTGTACTTACTAGCCATGTAGCAGTAACTGTTCTTCTTTTTTTACCCAGAAATCATCTTGATTTCTTTTTTTTTTTTTTTTTGCGGTACGCTGGCCTCTCACTGCTGTGGCCTCTCCCGTTGTGGAGCACAGGCTCCGGATGCGCAGGCTCAGTGGCCATGGCTCACGGGCCCAGCCGCTCCGCGGCACATGGGATCCTCCCGGACCGGGGCACGAACCCGTGTACCCTGAATCGGCAGGCGGACTCTCAACCACTGCGCCACCAGGGAAGCCCAGGTCTTGATTTCTTTAGCACAGTGTCTGTCTAGCTCTATCACTTATCTGTTGCTGCATAACAAATTATTCCAAACCATAACAGCTTAAAACAAAATGGCTTTATTAAATTCTCAAGTATCTGTGGGTCCGGAATCTGAGCCCTGCTTAGTGAGGGTCCTCTGCTTCAGGGTCTCTCACAAGGCTGCAGTCAGAGTGTCAGCCAGAGCTAATGTGCCATCTCAAGACATGATTGGGGAAGGATCCACTTCCAAGCTCACTTACATGATTGTTGGCAGTGCCTTGTGGATGTTGGCCAGAGCCTGCCCTCAGTTCCTTGCTATGTGGGCCTTCCCAGCATAATGGCTTGCTTCATCAAAGCCAGGGAGAGAGAGTCTGCTAGCAAGACAGATTTAGCCTAATCATTGAAATGATTTCTTATCCCTATTGCCACATTCTTTGGTTTAGAAGTTACTAGGCCAGCCTACTACTCCAGGGGAAGAGATTATGCAAGGGAGTGAACATCAGGAACTGGGGATCATTGGGGGCCATCTTAGGGTCTGCCTGACCCACTAACTTATGGCTTATCACCACTAAATAAATGTTAACTATTATTATTCTCACTTGAGAGATTTGCAAAAGCTACAGAAAGCCAGTGAAGGATTTCATATCAAGGAGTAACTTTAGGTGACCTTGGGCAAGTCAAGTCACCTCATGTCTTTGAGCTTCTAATTCCTCCTCAGTACAATGAAAGTATCTGTCTCCAAAAGAAAGAACATGTATGCAAACACAAATACATTTTTGTAACACCAAATATACAAAATCTCCACAGTCTGAGGAAGCAAACTGCTTTGGGGCAATTTTCCATTTTGTGTTGATTCTGTGAGTCTCACAGTCTGATCTTTTCAAAGTTTTCAGGGCTTGTCCCTGTGGGCCAGTAAGGATTTGTATAACTGGAATAAACACCCACAAAAAGAAATCTGTTTTTTGAGCATCTCTTAAGGCATTTCCAAAGGTTTGCTTTTCCCTTCTTTTTAAATACCTTTGCTTCCAAGGACCCCATGGGGGTCCCGAGAGAGAAAACAGTGTATCTGGGAAATATCAAGCTCTTGATAATAAAATTGGTAATAAAATCTCGTCCGGCTCCTGGAGCTTCGCAGCGGGGATGTTTATGGTAGATGGGGTTCCCGAACACCCTCGCAGCTGGTTTGGAGGTTGTGCGATTTCCAGTCCCGCGGAGAGCTCGGGTTACCACCTCCGTGGACGCTGTCAAGGGCAGCTTCCATGCCCGCGGGGAGCGGGCGAGAGACCCGGGGTCCCTCCACCGTGGACCCTGACCCATTTCTGCTTGGTGTCCAAACCGAATGCCTCATTCCATGCCCCAAACAGAGCCGATCACACACTGTCGCGTTTCATGGCCTTCCCGGGTGCGGTTTTCCCCGGGGAAGGTAAACAACGCTCTTGACCCGAACTGGCAGGCATTTCGGCCCGGTGGCCCAGTCCTCCCCGGGCGGTCCAGCTCTCCCGGGAGGCGGCCTTCGGGAGGGGGACGGAATTTAGGAGTCAGTCCCCCGGCTTCATACAAAGGCGCACTTCTCCGCAGCGTCTCTGGGTGGAGCGATGAGGCCGAGGAAGCTGTGGCTGCGACAGTGCCTTTTGCTTCTCGTCCCGAGAGCCTGACCTCGAGGGCGAGGGGCCCCCGGCACCCCAGGGCAGGGCACCATCCTCGCCTTGCCAGCCTGGCGGGGCACTTCGCGCTAGCCAGCAGCTGCACAAAGCTGCCGCGAGGTCCCCCTTGGCGCTGAGGTCATCTCCTGCAGCGCTGCTCCTTCGGACCGTGCGGGCCATTTGGTCCCGGAGGCGGGAGTCGCCGGCACCCCTGGGCAGCCCCGAGAGGAGGGTGAGGGTGACCCCGAGAGGAGGGTTAGGGTGACCCCGCGAGCTCTCGGGGAGCGGAGGCGGAGGCGGAGGAGAAGTGGTTCAGACCACCCCTGGCCGGGATGTTTCACCCCGCCAGCCCCGCCGGTCCGGTGACCACTGCCTTAGAAAACTTAAACGAGAACCAGATGTGGTGGCCGCTGTCGAACTTTCTCAGAACCGGCGATTGGTCCCGGGACCAGGGCCGCAGCCAATCAGCGCTCTGGGAGGGCCCGGAGTCCCGCCCCGCCCGGGACCCCGCCGGGATCCAGGTTGGAGGCCAGCGCGGCTGGGCTAGTGGGCTGGCTGGCGGGGCCACGACGCGCTCTGCCGCGGGGCAGTCCAGGGCCGAGAGAGCATGCGGGGGGACCGGGCGGACGGGCGGCCCGCGCTGCCGCCGCCGCCGCCGCCGCTGCTGCTGCTGCTGCTGCTGCTGTCCCGGGCCACGGCGCTGCACCCGGGCGAGCTCTTCCCCTACGGGCAGTCGCTAGGGGACCAGCTCCTGCAGGAAGGCGACGACGAAAGCTCGGCTGCCGTGAAGCTGGCGCTTCCCCTGCGCTTCTATGAAGCCCAATTCAGCGAACTCTACGTAAGTTTAGCTTCTTCCTGGTGCGGGATTCTGCAGGTTTCTTGCAGCTTCTGAACAGGCGTCAGTGTAGTGCGGCTCTCAGCGAACCCCTGCCTTCCGAAGGGAGGAAATAGTCCGCACAGTCGGCTGTCCCCGAGCGCCCTCGGGGTGGGACCTGGCTTTGCAGCGATGCTGTTGCGGGACCCGCTGCTTTTCCCTGCTTCAGGGGGGCGGGGGGAGGGGGTAAGAATTGTTCGCAGCCGCATAAGAGTCCCAGGCAGAAAAGAAGGTGGGATTGCTAAGCCGGCCAGTGGGGTTTCCAGTTAGGACAGCGAGGAGGCTGTGCACGTCTGCAAAGCTGGGTGTTCCCTCCTCCGACCCGTAGCTTTTTCCAGGGTTGTGCGAGAAGTGAGAAGATAACGTGAACGAGTTTTAGGGCTCCTGGACCTATTGCACCGCGCTTGTGGGGTAGGGGTGACGGGTGGGACGCCGGCTGAAGTTGCGCTGGTCGCCCTGAACCAGGAATCGGGCTCCCAGCCGATGGGGAAGGGAGAGCTTCATGCCCGGAGCGGTTCCCTTCCCTCTTCACGGAGCCAGGGTGGGCGCTCGCGTCCGGACCTGTGGTGGCCCTCCTTGGGCTTCCTGCAACGTACGCGACCGTCACACTTTTGTCCCCCTCGTCCCCCAGGTGGTCACCAACGGCATCATCTCCACCCAGGACTTCCCCAGGGAAACCCAGTATGTGGACGATGATTTCCCCACAGACTTCCCGGCCATCGCCCCTTTCCTGGCCGACATCGACACGAGTCACGGCAGGGGCCGGGTCCTTTACCGCGAGGACACCTCCCCGGCGGTGCTTGGCCTGGCCGCCCGCTACGTGCGCGCAGGCTTCCCGCGCTCCGGCGCGCACTTCACCCCCACCCACGCCTTCCTGGCTACCTGGGAGCAGGTGGGCGCCTACGAGGAGGCCACGCGCTGGGCCCCGCCCTCGGGAGAGGTAAGCGACCAGGGATGCTTGCTTGGCCTCTGTGCCAACCGAGGGATGGGCTTGGATTCTGGGCTGGAACCCAGGGACTGGCTTGAAATTTTTCCGGAGTCTGCTCTCCCGCTAACTCTGATGTATATAGTTTGGCGGCACCAGGGCTGAAGTGGCTCGGAAGTGAAGAAGGCTGTTTTCTCCAAGCTTTCTCTGAGGGTCTGAGAGGTCACTCTTGCAAGGAGAACTGCTTAAGGGATGTGAGTGCCCCAGTGCACATGCAGAAGGGGTTTATGGTTTGATTGTTTTTAGAATCACCTCATATATACAAGAATTATTTCTAATTATATGTTCATTGAAGGAAAAACATCAGAAAATGCTGGCAATTTTAAAAAGAACAACCACTCATTTTCCTGCCACTCAAAGATAACCACTGTTAAACAGTTTCGTGTGCATCTGCCAGAGCTTTTTCCTATCCATATCTGTATCTATCACTGTCTATTAATGATGAGTTCACATTGCACATACGGTTTTGTAATTTTTTTTCACTAATTAGTAAATTGTGAATATGTTTAGCTGTCAGTAAATATACTTCTACAACATCACTGTTAATGTTTGCATATATTCCATCCAGTGGATTTCTCATTGTGCCCAGTGGTCAGCAAGGTTATTTCCAATTTTTCATCATTATAAATTTGTGAAGCACTTTTTCTTTCTTAAGCTAAATCTTTGTACCATGTCACTAGTTGACATTCCAGGAAGCGGAATTGGTGGGCCAGAGTGATGCATTTTTTATAAGGTTTTAATAGCCTTTGCCATATTGCCCTCCAGGTGCCAGTTCACATGCTCCGTACTTTACAGGAGACTGCCCTTGATTCCTTGTATAGTCCCTACCTGAGAAAGTGAAACAGCGTAAGCACCCAGTCATTAGGCTTGGCAGCAACATTTAAGGTACTCCAAATGGACATCAGGTGGCGCCAGGGTGGCTTGGCAAAAGGTGAGCTGCCTCACTCCTGGGGTAGGTAAGGGCTTCCTCTTATGAAATTAGACCTGAATCTAAAATGTCAACTCTAAAGGCTGAAACTCTTTGAGTTTATCTCTATTTTAACTCATCAAAGTGATTCTTAGCTATAGAAAGATGACACATATCCTCCGTAGGTTCAGAGAGATTAACTAGCTTGCCCACTCTCAATGAGTGATTCAAGATGGTGGCCATTCTTATTCTGTGCTCCCTGAGTAAGAGGAATATTTCTTACAGGCTTTACTAAGCAAAGAAGATCTAGAAATAAAAATCATTTGAATTGATTTTTGCCATTCATTTTATTTTGGGTCAGGCAACATCTAGTTTTGTTTATTGCATAATTTTTTAATGCATAGGTTTGACATTTCAGTTATTCAATTCAACAGAGTACATTCAATTCAAACAAATACACTGAGCACCTTTTTTAAAAAATTTTAAATTTTATATTGGAGTATAGCCGATTAACAATGTTGTGATAGTTTCACGTGCACAGCAAAGCAACTCAGCCATACATATAGATGTGTCCATTCTCCCCCAAACTCTCCTCCCATCCAGGCTGCCACATAACATTGAGCAGAGTTCCCTGTGCTGTCCTAGTTGGTTATCCATTTTAAATATAGCAGTGTGTACATGTCAGACTCAAACTCCCTAACTATCCCTTCCCCCCTGGTAACCATAAGCTTGTTCTCTAAGTCATTTATACAATGGAGTATTACTCAGCCATTAAAAAGAATGAAATAATGCCATTTGCGGCAACATGGATGGACCTAGAGATTGTCATACTGAGTGAAGTAAGTCAGAAAGAGAAAGAGAAATATCGTATGCTATCGCTTATATGTGGAATCTAAAAAAAAAGATACAAATGAACTTATTTACAAAACAGGAACAGACTCACAGACTTTGAGCACCTTCTTTGTTCAGGGCATTGGTCTAGGTGGAGGGTTGGAGAAATGAATAAGGTATGTTGCATTCATTAATTCACTTTTGTCCATAAGTTTAAAAAGCATTTAAAGTTTAACATACTTATAATACAAAGTTTAGAAAATAACGTTTATAATTATACTAACCAGAGGTCACCACTGCTAGTATTTTATTGTTTTCTTCCAGTCTTCTTTTCTAAACATATATCTTATATGTGACATATTCATATATGTATATGTATGTAAGTAATTTATATTTAAACATAGTTGAGATTTATTCCTCCAGCAAACTTTTTTGCACTTACTGTATGTTAGGACATGTAGAGACTGTGAAAGGACACATTCTTTACTCCTAAGGATGTCATAGTTTAATAGGGATATTGATTATTATTCAGTATGATAAGTGAAATAGCATCTTGACTTAAGGAGACTAACTCTATCCCTCCCTTGTTAGGGGACCTGATCTGGGAAAGTTTCGGTGAGCAATTGTCTTTGCATCTGAGTTGAGTAGAGTAGAATATTCCCAATAGAAGAGGTAGCATATGACATATCACCCATAGACTATATTGTATAATGTGTTTGGGGCATTCCATGTGGTATCTTAGTACTGAAGAGGAAGGGTGGTGGGACATGAGGCTGGGAAGGCCATGGAGCAGGGGTAGATCATGCTATGCTAGGAGTTTGGACTTGGTTCTTTGGCATTGGGCAGCTTTTGAAGGATTTTAAGCAGAAGTTTTTTGTTGTTATTTTATTTTATTTATTTATTTATTTATTTATTTTTGCGGTACGCGGGCCTCTCACTGTTGTGGCCTCTCCCGTTGCGAACGAAGCACAGGCTCTGGACGCGCAGGTTCAGCGGCCATGGCTCATGGGCCCAGCTGCTCCGTGGCATATGGGATCTTCCTGGACTGGGGCACGAACCCATGTTCCCTGCATCGGCAGGCAGACTCTCAACCACTGCACCACCAGGGAAGCCCTGTTATTTTATTTTTTAAAGAGAGCTCTTTTTGACTGTATTGAGAAGGTAAAGGTTCAATGGAAAGACTGACTACTTAGACAATTATTATATATGTTGTTTATTCAGGATATCTTGTTAATTCTTATAACAACATTTTATCATGCTGTCTTCCCACAACAATGCTGCATGTTTAAGATAAGTACAGCAAGACTTATTGTTTGCTATTACCTAGTAAGTTAAGGCAATTGTCTAGAATTCTGTACGTAGTGAGGCAAAGGCAGGTTTAGAATACAGATTTCTTTTTTTTTTTTTTTTTGAATACAGATTTCTTGATTCTTAGGTTTTTGTTATTGTTGCTTTTACCCAGACTTTTCATGCAGGACCCATTTCCTTGGCACAAATGATGTAGGTAGACACAACAATAGTTGTACCTTTTACAAAGACTTCCAATAAATGAGGTTTTTTTTTTTATTGTCTCGATGTGATCTTTGTACCAGAAGAGTCCTTGGAACCATATTTCATTCAAAGGAAGAATGAATTTGGAATGAAATTTTCCAAGGACACTACCGACTCCTTATTACTTCCAAATTACTATTCCAGTGCTCTTAAGTGAATTCAGCTACATCTATCTTATTTTTTCAACAGAGAAAGACAATGTTGAGGTGAGTGAGAGGAATCGGAGAGATGAGCAGTTGCACAGAATCTGTGGGGTGATGAGGTCACACTAGAGCTTTAGGATTCCAATTTTATCAGGGCTTATTTGAAACTGAAAATTATAATACAGACAAGGTGACTTTAATTACTTTTCTCAGTTTCATCTGCAGCATGGGAATAATGCTTCTGATGTGAAGATAATGACAATAAAAAACATTTTGAAAGAAGTGGTTTATGAAAGGTTATCCAGTGACTTTGGAAGCAATGATCCAGCCTCAGTCTTAGTTTCCTAATCTGTAAAATGAAGTAGCAATGCCTACCTTACAGGACTGTTGTGAGAATTCACTAAAGTGACATTTTAAAGTAGCAATTCCTACCTTACAGTACTGTTGTGAGAATTCACTAAGGTGACATTTTAAAGTAGCCATTATGGTCCCTTAGACTTAGCAAGTGCATATGCTCAGCCAATCTGTGTTCCTGTACATTGGGTTGATGGGACCAGATTCTGGTTCTTTTATTTCTCTATTTCTCTGTCTTGTAAGGATGCTGTGATGTAAGTCCTCTACTTAAGGACTCTTTAAATACAAGCTTTTCTAAATTGCAACTTCTGTCTAGGCCTTTTTATGGTGGGGGCAGAGTGGGGGAAGATTTGTAGAATCCATCATCTCTTACTTTTCTAATTAAAATCAATCTTCAGACATTGCCATATGCTGAGTTGGCTTCAGAATTTGTTTCATTTAGAAAGGAGATATTCTGTTTGGAGAGAGGATGTTTCTTTAATTACCCACATTGAAGTTTCTTCTGAATACTTTGAAGAGCTCTGTGACATGAGTTCTCGTTTTAATAGTTCTTTGGAGATAGATTTTGGCAAGCAATAATCTACTTTGCTTGAAGGACTGTGTGAATTCTACATGGCCTTCTTAAACCTTGGCATACTAACTTCATGTTGCAGAGTTACTGGAAACTTGAAGATATCAGAGGAATGGCATCTTTACCATTTAAAACTATTTCAGATGTTGCCCTTTCTCGCCATGGATGTTTGTGGTGGGTGTGACAGGATGTGGTACCTGATATTGCAGGAGTGTCAAGGTGTTACTGCATCTAAAAACATATCACCAAATGGTGTTTATCAACTCACTCAATCTGAGACTCCTTGAACTGTCATAGGTACTTCACAGAGCAAAGTCACAGTATTGACCTTCAAAGAACTTACGGGCAGGAGACATACTGCCCATATGTTTCCTTTAGCTGTGTTTTTTTTTCGGGGGCGGGGTAGGTGAGACTGTTGTTTTGTTGTTGTTTGAAGGATGAAGGGGGATAGGGAACTGGGCTACATAGATCTGTGTGGTACAGGGAATGCATTGTTGACCTGTATTAAGTTGGGCTGAAAGAATGGATATTGAGAATGGGGCAGCAGGAGATTGTTCTGGCCTAGGGTGTGTCCTGGGAGAAGGCCAAGAGAGCTGAGGCTGGAGAAATGGGTGAAGGCAGGTGTGGGGCAGTAACATAAGATGAGCAGAAGACTTCCCAATGGAGGCTTCACCATGGGGAGTGAGGCATGCTGACTTGTTTCAAGGAATGATAGTCATTGACAGAGAGGGGTGGATCCAGGGAGAAAATGAGAGGTAAAAGCAGGACATTGTTGTAGCTCTTTGAGCTCTGAAGCTGAGGTCCAGAAGAGGGGAGGTCTACAGTCTACCTGAAAGAGTTTAGCCTCTGTCTGAGATATAGCTATGCAGACATAGAGAACAGAGACATATATGGAAATTGGTTAAAGAAATGCTGAAGTTTTGCTAAAGACTAAGTGTCAGGAAGGTTATAATATTAGTGATGTGATAGTACTGAGCATTTATTTTTGAATTTTTGGCAGGATCTGTAGGATTTAGGGAAGAAAAAAATGAACGCGGGAAAATCTTGCATATGACAGTGACCTATAGGTAACGGGAGATGGAGAAATATACTAAGGAATGGAGATTACTGTTCACACCAAACACTGGAGGCCAGAAGTCAACGATGCTATGACTGTAGACAGCATGTGACCCTAGAGAAGACAGGGAAGAGAACTTTGTAACATGTGTAGGAGACACCCTACTTCTTAATTTTCATTGTAGTTTTTGTAAACCACCCTAGGCAAGCCCCTTTGGGACATGGATGGCACTGTTGTGATTTTTTGGCCAGATGGCTGAAATTAATTAAATCAGTTGCAAAAAATCAGGAGCTCCTTGAGGGGCATGTTTCCTATTTATCAGCCTGGCTCTGCCAAGCATCACATCAACACTGATTAGCAATGTCCCACACCTGGGAGGGAGAGCCCAGCACTGCCTGATTTCTGCCGAGGGCTCTGGCTTTTCTCTCTTTCTGATAACAGGATGGCAGATCTTGAAGCTCTGCAGCACTGGCCCTGTTCCCCTTCTCATGGCGCCCCCTCTCTCCTCCCTGGGATACTGAGGGAGTTGGGAACTGGTGACCCTTTTGTGGGGTTTGGCAGCCCATCTGAGGCTTTCCCTTCAGGGACAGAGCATGTGGGGTTCTTGCGAAGACTTTTCTCCAGGAATGTGAAGACCTTTCCGGTCTGGAAGCCTGTCAAGGCATGCTCCTGGGGGAGGAGCCCTGCAGGACATCACGAAGAGGGCACTTTAGCGATTAGATGTAGAATTTTGTGGAACAGAGAGAACTTTAAAAGTGATCATTTGGTATGCGGGTGGTTTTTAAACAGCCAAACTTTTTTGGCCGGTCTCTGGGATCCTATATTCTATTTAAAATGCTTGTATTTGCCTATTTCGGTGGAGACAAGTAGATTAAATAAATGCTTGCCACCTGTAATAAGTGCTTGTCTCAGGATGGCATATAAAAGACATTGAATAAATTTTCATTGAAATGAACTTGTTGACTGGCTGAAAGAATGAATAAAATCAAGTGCTATATACCCAGACCCCACAGTAAAAAGCCAGACTCTCCCCCTGCACAGCTCTGTTTACTTTTTCCCTCCCCTCCCATCCCCTTCAATTCCTTCACAATCTATGGGACCTCCTTATCTTATAGAATTTCTCTAGACTTAGACCCAGGATTCCTCCTATCTGACGTTTATTGTGGGCAATCAATGCCAGGAACTTTGAAAGCTTTGCTTTTTAAAACAGAATCTGCCTTCTTCCTTAAGTACCTTTCTTTCTCTAGTTGAACTTTATTTGGACTAAAGTAAAATTGAAGTTATTGAATCTCCATTCATCGATGAGGTAGTGAATAGCATATACTCTGTATAGACATGATACAGGACAGCCTTTGTTTACATTTGGCAGAAGTTATGGCTTCCGAGCTTTGGGAAATTCTAGAAAACATCCCTTGCCTTTTATTTTTGGAAAAGTCAGGCTTTCCGGATGAAGCGATCAACAACGACAACAGTAACAAATATATGAACACTGCCCCTGCCCCCCATCATTAAGTTTCTGAACTTAAAGATAGAAAGAAAGAAAGAAAAGCAAAAACCCAAGCCAAGCAAGGTGACCTTTTCTGTGTTGGAGACCTAAAAGAAAGTTTGGATAGTATTTTGGTTTTTTTCTGGAAAAGCATTTTAACACCTGAATTTCTTTGTCTTGTAAGCAAACCCTCAAAACTGTACTTTGAAATTAAACATAGGAAAGAAGAATCAACACTAGGAGAGAGCTTGACCACCGTATGGGGAAGGACCCAGGACAGAACAAAATGCAGACCCATGCCTCTTGTTTGCTATTTCATTTAGTAAAATGTGATGTGCTTCTCTCTGCCTAATTTTGTCTGTCTAGCAAAATGGGGAAACCGTGCTACTTATCAGTAAATAACGTTTCTAGGAGCCCCATTATTTAGGAAGTGATGGTATTTATAAATACCTCCCCTGCTGCCTGCTAAATTGTAAAAGGAGTGGGATTTAGTGAGAGGTGTTCTCAGAGACCTTAATACAACATCTTTTTTAAGATACTCGAGCACCATTAACTGATCATTTGGGTGTGGGGAGATAGCTGGATGTAGGTAAAGGCAAAAATGTGTCTTGTTGAAAATACGAGAGTATGTCAAACCTTAAGGAGTGGTTCTATAAGGACCTGGGTGCTGAGTCTGTGGCTAACTCAGGCTCCTGGCCTCTCTTTCTGGTCTGCTTTGGCTTCTGCAGTGTTTATTAATGTTCACAGGCAGCCTCTGCAACGCCTCCCCACCCCAGCCCTTAAGGTGTTGGGCCCACGCCCTCCTCTCTGGCCTCCACTACATCCTCCAGCAATTCTCCTAGAATCCCAGCGGTGGCTGCTTCTCTGTCCTAAGCTCTGAGACTGTCCTGGGCAGCGGCTGTGTCCTTTGTTCCTTGGCCTCTTTGCGCCAAGCATACTGTCGAGTGCTTAATAGGCACCTGGCTGTTTGAAGTAATGTACAAATGAATTAATGAACTGAGTTTACAAACATGTAAGCAGCTAACCAGGCAAAATGAGGTGAGTGCTAACTTGAAACACTAAGATACTGCAGAGGGTCAGAGAACAGCAATAAATCTACAGGGAATCGCCAAACTCCTCAGAGGGGCAGCATTAGAAGGTCAGGAGTGTTCCCAGGCACGGGAAAACGTGAGCATATGTGCAGAAGCATCAAAGTACATGGGGCAAATGGGCAATATTAAATAATCTGGTGGAGATGCAGGGGATCTGAGCCTGAGAAGAGAGTTTGCAGCTTATAAGTCACCTGAGATGGCCGGCCAAGGAGTGGTTGGGACAGCCTGGTGGTGCAGGGCAGGGACCCTGGCCGGCCTGCCACCGCATACTAGTAGCCTGACCTTAGGCAGATCTCTTAGCCCCTATGTCTTTGTTTCCTCATCTGAGAAATAAGGGTAGGGTAACTCTGGTGCTGGTGTCAAAAGGTAGATCGGGCCTTCCCTGGTGGTGCAGTGGTTAAGAATCTGCCTACCAATGCAGGGGACATGGGTTCGAGCCCTGGTCCAGGAAGATCCCACATGCCACGGAGCAACTAAGCCCGTGCACCACAACTACTGAGCCCGCGTGCCACAACTACTGAAGCCCATGTGCCTAGAGTCCATGCTCTGCATGCAACAAGAGAAGCCACTGCAATGAGAAGCCCGCACACTCCAACAAAGAGTAGCCCCCGCTCGCCGCAACTAGAGAAAGCCTGTGTGCAGCAACAAAGACCCAACACAGCCAAAAATAAATAAATAAAATAAATTTATATATATAAAAAAAAAAAAGGTGGATGGAAGAGAATAGAGGGTAAGGCTTTGGGAACAGTAAGGAGACCTTTTGATCAGCCAGTGCCTCATACCACCCCTGCCCATAATGGGAATTCAGTAAATAAGTGAATGATTGAATGAATGAGTGAATGAATGATCCAGATGAGTGCCCAGGGCAGAAAACTAGGGCAGTGGCTGTGGGAATGTACAAGTTAATTTTGCTACTTGCTCTCAGCTCTGAAAGACGTTTGGATGAAAGAAGTTTGAAACCTTAAAAAATAGTTTGATTTTTTTAACCAGTGTTTTTTTTACCTATGCATATTTCAACTATTAATCTAAATTGATAAAAGATGGTTATAACAATAATATAGCTGATGTAATTATGTTTATAACTTGGAGAGGAAATTTAAAAGAATATTATGTGTAAAAACAATTTAGAGAAATCCTGAGAAGGGGGACAACCCTTTGCATTTTATAATGCTTTGGGTTTTTTTGTTTTGTTTTCTGTTTGTTTTATTAAGAATATTTTCTTTTTTTTTTTCACAGCTGAATACTTTCCAAGCAGTTTTGGCATCTGATAAGTCTGACACCTACGCCCTCTTTCTTTATCCTGCCAATGGCCTTCAGTTCTTTGGAACCCGCCCCAAAGAATCTTACAATGTCCAGCTCGAGCTTCCAGCCAGGGTGGGCTTCTGCAGAGGGGAGGTCGATGACCTGAAGAGAGAGGGACCATATTTCAGCTTGACTAGCACTGAACAGTCTGTGAAAAATCTCTACCAGTAAGTAACATAGGGCTTACGCCCTTTCCTGTTGGAATGTAAAGACCCTTAGGAGCTACCTAAACTTGAGTGGCCCTACGCATTAAATATCATCTCCGTGGTTTCTAAGCAAGGGATCAGATCAAAACCAGGAACTAGGCTAGACCCTGGGAGGAGCACATTGACCAAAATATAAACGGTCCTTTATTTTTCCTGCCCTATTGGCTATAGATACCAGAAACAGAACTCTGTGTGTGTGTGTGTGTGTGTGTGTGTGTGCACAGCCACTGAGGCTTGCCATGGAAAACATTGCCCTTGGAACCGCATAAAAATACCCAGTAATACAACTGCCCAGGTTGAGGTTTTTCCAGGTTAATCCTTTCACAGCTGGAGATATTGTGAGTTAGTCTTTTGGACAGATAGGAAGGGGAAGGGTAAGCTGTGACAAAGCGAGAGAGTGGCATGGACATATATACAGTACCAAACGTAAAATAGATAGCTAGTGGGAAGCAGCCGCATGGCACAGGGAGATCAGCTCGGTGCTTTGTGACCACCTAGAGGGGTGGAACAGGGAGGGTGGGAGGGAGGGAGACGCCAGAGGGAAGAGATATGGGAACATATGAATATGTATAACTGATTCACTTTGTTATAAAGCAGAAACTAACACACCATTGTAAAGCAATTATACTCCAATAAAGATGTAAAAAAAAAAAAAGTTAAGAGTAGTGTAATTTGGGAAAAAAAAGGAAAACCAAACAAACAGATTGGTAGATTTTTGGAAGCCTCAGGATTTCTCAGTAGCTTCATTATCTGAAATCGTCCTGAGGGTTTTCCATGCAATGCCTGGGACCAAGCACATTCCTTAGTCCCATCACATAAGCTCACTCTGCTCGTCCACATCGTGCCCAGTAGCTGGGTTGGCACCTGTTGATATTTAATAATTTCCAGGCTCTAAAAAAAAATCTCTGCTTTTATCCCTTCCCTGAATACTGGTCTAGAAGGCAGACAGAATACATTGGTTACCTGGCCTCCTTTGACGCCTCTAAGTTTCGTTACATGAGTCCTGGGTACTGGAACATCTTACACTTTTGCATGCCATCTGCTTTACTCAGAGACCAGAGAGCAGGCCCTACAACCAAATAGGGTTACTCAGAGCTGACATTTATTGAGAGCTTACTGTATGCCAACATTGTGCTATACACTTTCCAGAAGTTCTCTTAATTAAAACTCAACAAGAATCTCAGGGGGTAAGTTCTTCTCTTTTCTCAATGTGACACATGAGCTTAGGGAAGTTAAATTGCCTATAATCTCAAAGTTATGAAGTGGCAAAGCCAAAATTCAACCACAAGTCTGGAGCTCTGAACTACTTATTTTATGCTGAATCCTGGCCTGCTTTCCCCTTCTCATGACTCATGTCGGACATCTTTTGAGCTCCAGCAAGGTTGCCTTTTAGTCTTGACTCTGGAGAAGACTTAGCTCCTTGTTCCCTCTCCCCTGGTTCCACCCTCCTCTTCTACTCTGGAGCCCACAGGTTCTCTGCCTCTCAGACATTATCGAGAGCTCACCATGGGCCAAGAGCTGGAAAGAGAAAGATGTCTAAGGCCCAGGCCCTGCATGCAAGCAACCTGCACTCTCCTAGAGTAGATGGACAAACAACAGTTCCAGAGCATGGGAGTAAGTGCTAACACCTCCTCAGGGTACAGGAGGCAGTGAGGGCCGAAAAGCCGGAGGGAAAAAGCAGACGTGTTCCCCCCACCATAGCCATAACGGCCTCTAAGAACTCACACAGACACACGCACGCACACACAGACACACACGTACACACGTACACACAAACACCACTTCCATTTACCTCCCTCCATGCCTACCTCATCTTTATCTTTCATGCTTCATAGAAACCTCTGAGTTGCTTGATTGAAAGTGGAAGATATGGGGCCAAAATGACCGTCAGAGGAATTTTTCTTTAGTAGAATCTGTACTTAGTATAAAAACTAAAATAAAGTACAAACAATGCCGAGAAACGTGAAATAAAAGTAAAAATTACCCATTCTCACTACTTCAAGTGATAACCATTATTAACAGTCATTCCAGAATTTTAGGTTTATGCAAAACCTTTTTCAAAACCAAAATGGTTCTTTTGTTATACATATGGCATCTTCCCATTTACTGTCTATGGGTGTCTTTCAGTAAGATATCTGTTATATTATTATTTGAATGCTATCAAACATGGCATCATATATAGCCTGTATTATTAAGACAATAACTTATTGATGAACATTTAACTTATTTCTCGTTTTTCCTTTTATAATTATTGTTTCAGTAAACAAAATAATACACATTGCTCAGATGCTCATTTGTCTTAAAGATAAATTCTTGAAAGTAGAATTGCTGAGAAGGGATATATGCAGTGTAACATTTTAATGTATGCTAACCAACTGCCTTTCAGAAACCCTGCACCAACTTACATTCTCACCAGTAAGGAGGGCTGTGATCAACAGTGTCTGTTTCCTACAAGCTTCTAGTCTTTCTAGTATTTGTGAATCTGATAGGTGTAAAATGTTCATATTTTCACTCTAATTTCTTTGATTACTAGTAAAACTGCACACCTTTTCCTATGGTTAATAGCCATTTCTTTGCTATTTTCTATTGAGGTGTTTACAAAGACCTTTAACAAATAAGAAAAAACCTAGTAAAGATATTTCCTCTCAAATGCTGTGAATATTTTTATCTAGTTGTTCATCTTTAAAGTTAGTTATGATCTAGAAGGTATAAGTTTAGGGTTGTCAAAATTATGGTCCTTTTCCTTTATGATTTCAGGTCTTGGTATTATTCTTAGAAAGGCCTTCTCTACCTCCAAATTATAGAAATGTTCCTCAATTTAATCTTCTATTTTACATTTATTTATATATTTATTTATTTATTTGTCTGGTGTGTGTGTGTGTGTGTGTGTGTGTGTGTTTTATTGAAGTATAGTTGATTTACAGTGTTGTATTAGTTTCAGGTGTACAGCAAAGTGATTCAGATTTTTTTTTTCAAATTCTTTGCCATTATAGGGTATTACAAGATACTGAATATAGTTCCCTGTGCCATTCCGTAGGTCCTTATTGGTTATCTATTTTATATATAGTAGTGTGTATATGTTAATCTCAAACTCCTAATTTATCCCTCCCCGCCTTTCCCCTTTGGTAACCATAAGTTTGTTTTCTATGTCTGTGGGTCTGTTTCTGTTTTGTAAATAAGTTTAGTTGTATCTTTTTTTTTTTAAAGATTCCATATATAAGCAATACCATGTGATATTTGTCTTTCTCTGCCTGGCTTACTTCACTTAGTATGATAATCTCTAGGTCCATCCATGTTGCTGCAAATGGCATTATTTCATTCTTTTTTATGGTTGAGTAGTATTCCATTGTATATATGTACCACATCTTCTTTATCCATTCATCTGTCAATGGACATTTATGTTGGTTCAATGTCTTGGCTATTGTAAACAGTGCTGCAATGAACATTGGGGTGCATGTATCTTTTTGAATTATAGTTTTCTCCAAATATATGCCCAGGAGTGAGTGGGATTGCAGGATCATATGGTAACTCTATTTTTAGTTTTTTAAGGAACCTCCATGCTGTTTTCCATAGTGGCTGTTATCAATTTACATTCCCACCAACAGTATAGGAGGGTTCCTTTTTCTCCACACCCTCTCCAGCATTCATTAGTTAAAATTTCAAAAATATGCAGAAAAGTGGAGGGAATCATCTAGATTTACAAGCTGTTGACATTTTGCCATCTTCATCATTTTTTTCTTTTTTGCATAAGTAATTTAAAGTAAGTGACACACAGCATGCCATTCACTCCTCAATGCTTCAGTATGCATCTCTAAAAAATAAAGTTATTCTCCTAGTCAGTGGAATTGTTGTCTTCCTCAAATTTGTCTCATAATTATAAGCTCAGAGGTCATAAATTATATAATTCATAGTGTGTTTGTCATAACTCTTCTTCTGCACATTTAAACATGAATGTACACATTTGTATTTTTTGAGATTATACTTTTCTATCTCCTGGAAGACAGTAGTTACTAAGTACTTATTACATGCAGGGCCCCATGCTGAACATTTTATGTGATTTTCTAACTTAATCCTCCTAACAACCCAGGGAGGAAGGCACCGTCATCTCATTTTGTAGCCTTGTTTTCCTTTCTAGGAAATAAAGTTCTTTCTGTCACTAAGCTTTCCAAATGACCTTGGATTTTAGGATAAACTCAAACTGGCTACTTTCTCATCATGCACAATGACAAAAGCCAGGGTAGTGATTTATATTTAATTAGAAGATTATTTTATTTAGCTTTTATCTGTCATAATTTGTATTTTCCTACTCTTTTAAGCTTTTATAGTTTTCTGTTTCTGACTTCAAGAAGAAATTTCACAGCTGCAACACCTTTGATGCGATAATAAACTCAACATCCTCAGATGTTCAGAGTTCTCTCTTACCTCCTTTAGCACTCCTTGCTTGCTTGCCAAAAAGCACCGGCATTAATTCTTAGAACCTACCAAGTCTACATAGCATACTGCACAAAGGATCACAGTTTTGCTTTCTATGCTCCTGTTTCCCTGAACTAATTACAACAGCAGCAGTGGCAACAACAGCAATATGCAAGGGGGTGGGGATTGACCGATTGATTCTTGGAATTGTGTTAAAAATATTATTGCTGTAGAAATCCACATGAATATGATGGGTACCAACCCAAATGAGCAAAAGTCTCTTGTCCTTATATGACTCAATGAATTTCCTGTTGTTTTATTAGTCATTAACTGACTTCTCATGGACTGACTTTTTGGGGAAATCCCACAGCATGAGAGACTTAGAGCCTGGTGTTTGGGCCATATGCCAGAGAGTACAGAAATGGGTGTATTCAAGCCAGCCAGACCCTTTGTTCCTTCAGGTGTTTTCTTATTTTTTTGAAATTGTGTATGGGGTTATCCTCTTTGGAATGTATCACTGACTAAAGTAATGGATCGCTGGGATATTTGGAAGGCTGAATGGAGCCCGTGTTCTTGTCTAGTGGGGGAAACGCGTGAGCTCCCTGGCTCCAGATTTCTGGATACCTCTCACCTGTGACCTGTTGGCAGTTTGATTAACTTGCTTTCTTATTTTCCCCTTAACTTTGTTCTACATTTGCTCAACAGTTTTGAGACTTAGGCATTTCTATTTCTTTGAATTTTTTGACATGGGTTCACCAGTCTCTGTGAATTAGTTGATTGATTAATCCATGTGACTAAACCGCAAATTGTCTCTAACATTCTGTAATGTGGAGTAAGATAATTAGGATGTGGACTGACCAGTGTATTAGTTTTCTGATGTAACGTGGATGTTCAGAACATGGGCTTTGGTGCTACGTAGTGCTAAGTTCAAGTCCAAGCTCTGTCAGTTATTAATTGTGCAACCTTAAGACGATTAATCTCTCTAAACCTGTTTTCTCCTCTGAAAAATTGGTCATGATCACTGCCCCTACCTTGCAAGTTGTGTTGAAGAATGTTAAACACTGGGCATGTAACTAACTCTCAAATAAAAAATGTTGTTTAAGGGTTTGGCAAAAATGTTTAAGCATGTGTGTTCTTGAGTTTGTTAAAAGTAGAGGAAGGGGGCTTCCCTGGTGGCGCAGTGGTTGAGAGTCCTCCTGCCAATGCAGGGGACACAGGTTCGTGCCCCGGTCTGGGAAGATCCCACATGCCGCGGAGCGGCTGGGCCGGTGAGCCATGGCCGCTGAGCCTGCACGTCCGGAGCCTGTGCTCCGCAACGAGAGAGACCACAACAGTGAGAGGCCCGCGTACCGCAAAAAAAAAAAAAAAAAAAAAAAAAGTAGAGGAAGGATAAAATACTCCCACATTCCCTATTTGTTTTCAAATAGCCATTTAAATAAAACATGTAGAGCAGAATTCTGATTTGAGGGTCTGGCAATTCTGATTTGAGGGTCTGGCATAAAACATGTAGAGCAGAATTCTGATTTGAGGGTCTGGCATTCGGTAGACACATGGCCTTTGAAACCCATTGTTAAATAAGAGGTAGTTTACGTCAAAATTCCAGTATAATCTTTAGTTACCGTGTAAGTTTGGTTTTATTTGGGTTTCCTGCCAGTGAAAACTCTGAATCTGATCTTAATAGTCTTTCAGTTTTAAAATAAATCACTCGCCTTTGTGGGAAGGTGGTGGATGGACACTTCTGTGACAAAGTCCTGTTTCCTTTTTGTTTAGACACAGCAACCTGGGGATTCCTGGAGTGTGGGCTTTTCATATCGGCAGCACCTCCCCATTGGACAATGTCAGGCCAGCGACAGTTGGAGGAGACCTTTCCAAAGCCAACCCTTCAGCTCCCCTGGGACATTCCTTTAGCCGTGCTGCGGCCCTGGAGGGTGACTACACTGAGGACAACTTGGATTATTATGATGAGAACGAGGAGGACGTTGAATACCCCCACGCTGCTGAGCCAGAGGAAGCATCGAATGGCCACAGCACAGTCAATGTTTCCTTCCACTCGAAAGCTGATTCGAGGCCGTTAGGAGGTGCCATCTCTCCGCCAGATTCTGACCTGGCTTCCCCTTTGCCACGTCCAACATCTAGGGATGGGCCTGAAACAGACTCTGCCACCTTGAACCCTCAAACCAAAGAGGGGAGACCTCAGGGGGAGATAGATGCCCCGGATTTTAAAGGCCGAGTTGAGTCTTCTGAACAGCCAGGGACCACAGTCCCTGCCCCACCAGAGACTGGAGATTCACTGGATCCTTCCCAGCAAGCCCCACCTCCCTACCCAGATGGACGGGCACAGCCTGCAGACAGGGATGTTCCTCCAGCCCATCCAGGAGGAGAGGCCGTTCTTGCAAATTACCCCGGGCCGGATCACGCTCCACCCCTGGGTCGCAGGAGGCAAGTGGTCGGAGTGGAGGACGACATCAGTTCCAACACTGAGGGTAAGTGGGTTTGAACCCTGGGTACTAAGAATTCATTGAAAATAATGCTGATATTCCAGAGAGTCGTGAATTTTCTCTCAAGCGAGTTGAGGAAGCGTTTCGCAAAAAGAAGCTTGGGACTGATTTCTAAAACCCATTGTTTCAGGAGATAGAGTATCTTTCCTTTGCCAAAGAAATCTTGGCAGGCAAATTCTGTTTGGAATCTCTTGACCATTACTAATGTTTTATTTATTTATTTATTTATTTTTAAAATGGGCCCCATGAATCCCGTGGGGAAGAACCGGGGTTGCTCGTGCCAGCTGTGCTCTCACGTGGAATGAAGTTATTTCAGTTTGAAAGTTCAGCAAAGGTAAAGCGTTTTGAGGCTTCGCACACATTACGATAATGGAGGGCTTCAGGCTTTAGTTTCAAGCAGCGAGTTGTGCTGGCTCGGATGAACATTCCAGATTCTTCCTCTGTGATGGGATGACCCCGGTGCTCCCCTCGCTTAGAGACATGGCGGTGGGCTGTGGGAGAGGTGAGCCCTGGGGAGAGAAAACTGCAAACCACCTGTGTCTTGTCATTTCTGGTTCACGGCTGTGCAGCTGTGCTAGTCAGCTCCCCCGAGCCTTGCCCTCATTTCATGACTCACTGACCAGAGCGAGGGGCCAGCAGAGAAATGCCCAGGGGAGGTGACGGTTAATTAATACAGACACGGAGCCCATGTCACCTTCTATTGAAGGCGAGACTTGTCATGTCAGCTCTTTCTTCCCAGTCAGGGATGTAAACACCTGAATGGGAAACTGGCCACGGATTCATCCCATTTGTTCCAGGGACTGCTCATCTGACCTCTGACAGGAGGAGAGAGGTCAGAGGTGAAAACGTTCTTTAGGACCTTTGTTTTTTTCCTTCACCTTTTCTGTTTCCCATACTTTTTATGGTAAAACAGGTTGACCTAGCAGAGGGTCTTCCAGGTGGTTCTGCTGTGGTCCTGATCTGCAAGAATTTGCTTGAAGAAGCCCTTCTTTCGGGAGAGGTGAAACTGTTTTGTGACTGAGGCAGCATTGTGTAATGATTACAGGGAGAACGTTGGTGTAGGTTGAATCCTGGCTGTCACGCTGTCTGGGTGACACTTTATGTAGCGCCCAAGCCTCCAGTTTCTCCTAAATTTGTCGAGAGGATTAAAAGAGATCACGAAGTTCTTAGGCTAACGTCTGTACTAGTTGGATCTTAATAAATGCTGGCTGCTGTTACTAATTATAGAGGCTTTAAAGCAGTGGGAATGGGGGTGGGGTAGCAGAGAATGAAGAGCGGGCTTGTTAAATACTTGTGCCTTAATTTGTGCCTAAGGACCACGTTTCTCTCATGTTGAAGATGTGAAGTTTATTGGAAGGCTTCAGAACCTTCACACCCTTCTGATAGTCTCCTGAATTTTCAGCATAAGTGCCGTATATCTAAACAAAATGTAAAGCCAAGTATCAAAGACACTTTGATCACAGAGATTTTGAGGTAAAGATGTGCTCCTATGTGGTCTTTTCATTTGTGGGTTGTGATTCCCTGCTCTGGGAAGAGCTTGGAATATTAGAAAGCAGATCCCTGGAGTGAGTTGTTAAAGGGTTAAGAAGAAGGGGCTGCACATCCTGCTTTGAACTGTGAGGGGCTGGATAAGCTCGGATAGCTGTAGGGGTCTAGGGAACTGGCCATAGAGAAAAACAGGCAGCAGCCAGAACCCTCACGGGGCACGAACTATGATATTTATCAGCTTCTGGATGACGTCTACCACTGACATCTTAGAAATGGCAAAATGCCTTCGAAACAGCTGATTAATACAATGAAACATTTAGGAAAATAAATCTAACTAGAAGTTTTTGAAACTTGAAGAAAAAAAATCAACCACCATATTAGCAGACAGGGAAAGCTTTAAAACTTGAAAGCAGAAAGGGAAAAATAGGTGAACCTTTGGTTTCACCTCAGGCTTTAGGAAGACTTGGTATCCATGGGGAATTTGTTCCAGGATCCCCCCACAGATACCAAAATCTTTGGATGCTCAAGCCCCTTAGTCAGCCCTCCATATCCACGGTTCTGCATCCTCAGGCCCCTCAACTGCGGGTTCCCCTAACCGCAGATCCTTAACATTGCACAGGATCTGCCGTTCCTTGAATCCGCGGAGATACCGGGGAGCTGACTGTATAGAACCATGCAATTGTTAATTACTTGGTATTTCTTGGCAGTGAACTTTGTTTTTTCAAGCAAAACATTGGCATCCCAGAGGTCCATTAGGCAAAAGTGGACTCCCTCTGGGAAAGCCAGTGGGCAGGGTGGTAGAGACTCACACCAAAGAGAGCCTGCTAACTGTCCAGCCTCAAGCCATCTTGCTCAGCTTTTCCTACTGATGCAGTGAAGGAGTGTGGATTTTGGTGTTTGATGGACTTGAGCTTGATTCCCAGCTCTGCCATGTGGTTTGGGATAAGACAATTTCTCTGTTTGACTCTCATTTTCTTCAGCTATAAAATGGAGATCACGTAGACCTCATCAAAGAGTTGTGAGAATTAAAATTGGGCATGGAAGCACCGTGCCCAATAAATTTTAGTTTCCCCTTGAAGCTTCATAGTAGTCGGTAAACCAGGAAATTAAAATTTAAAGCCCTCCCCCAAATATCTCTCCCTTCTCTTTAAAAAAATTTTTTTCCCTCTTAGGGACTCTTTTTATAGACTTTTTATTGAGAAATCTAGATTCTTTTTAGATCATGTCCACACCAGGCAAGAATGTCCCAGTTTCACTCTAGTTCTAGCCTCGAGCATATTATTTGCTTTGTTCTGTTTTCATAGACCACAGAACTGGCAGTAAATTGGATGCACAAGCTTTCTCTGTCTCAGGGGTCTTACTTCTCCAAGCAGCTCTGGAAGATTGTTGTCAAACCAAAAGTTACCTGAGCACCTGCCATGTGCCCTTCTCTGACCGGGGCACTAGTGGAAGTTTTCACTGGTATTTATCAAATGTCCACTCAGACTCTGAGAGGAAACTTTGCTTGGATTGCACTAGCACGGTTAATCCTCAGAATTGCCCTGGGGGGTAGGTGCTATTATCCTTCTCACAGTACAAAGAAGGAAATTGAAGGCTGAAAATACTGAGTGATTTGTCTGCATAAGAGGCAGACCAGTACTGCAGCGAAGCCACGGAAGATTAGAGCAAGCTGTCAGGTAGCACAGCGCAGGGCAGATTCATGTGTGGTGCCATCAGGGAAGTCTTCGTGGAGGAGGGGGGCTTGAGCCAGGCCGTGGGGTCGGAGTCTCAGTTTAGAGAGGGAGAAAGTGGGGCATATTCTGGACAGAGGAGTGACAGGAGTGGAGGTGGTGAGGTGGAAATGGAGAGGGAGTGAGTGAGTGAGTTGGGGGCAGGGGATGTGAGAGGCAGCTGCCATTGAGGCTCCAGACGCCTAGGACCAGAGACTGCCAGTGTTGTGGGCAGCAGGACAAGCTTGATTCACAGGGGTCGTAGAGATTCTTAAACCTGCCCAGGTGATGTAATGGGAAGCTTAATGTGACCTCAGTCTGCATGATGAATTAGAAAGGGGGAGGGACACCTGCCTTTCAGAGACCTCAGATGTTCTCACTCCACCGTGGGATCCTGTTGATTCTACTTAGACAGCATTCACGCAGGGCAGGCCCAGGGTGTGAACAGGGATTTCGCTGTAGCTTCTGGTCCAACTCTACTTCTGGCCTTGGGAGAGGCCTCAGGAATGTGTTGCTCAAGCAGCTTCTACCCTGGAATGAATTCGAACAGGCTCTGCTGCCCAGCCCAGCCTTCCAGGCACAAAAGCCCCTCTCCTAGGTGCACCCTCAGGTTGCTGAGGGACTGTGAAAAAGAGGACCCCCATACCTGTGAAGACACCTGCACGGGAGAGCCTGCTAGTCTCATGATGGTGGATGTAACCCTCCCCCCACAGAAAAACAGGGTCCTAATAACTGTTTGCCCAACGAGCTTCACTATGTACCACACACATACCCCCAAAACAGACGAAAACTGGAGGGAATAGCATACCACTGTTTTTCATTATAAAGTTGGATGTGGTTTTTCTTATTCGTCTATCATCCTGTGAGGTGGGAAACCTAAGAAAAATCTGTCCTGCAGTGAAAGTGTAAGTCCTTTTTCTTGAGGTAACAGGAAGAGCTGTTAAAAGTAAAAGACAGCTCAGCTGCCAAGGGCAGCCCTGCGCAGGAAGCCCTCCGTCCCCGTTTGCATGATGAACCCGGTGTGCTCCGTGGAGCCTGCTGGCCTTCCACGTGGCCGGGCCAGGGCAGAAGACGAGTGCTTAAGTGTTTCTGGAGAAATGAAGACTGAAGGGTGGGTCAGAACAAGTGCACAGGAGTTTTCCATTTGTGTGAAAAACTCCCAATTAGGACAAGTCTCAAGTACCCTGGCAGCACCTTTGCTTCTTTTCCCTTACATAGCCCCCTAGCCCTACCCCATTTTTCTTTCTGCTAAGGATAGGAGAAGAGTGAAAAGCATTAACTGGAAAAAAGAAATGAGATTTTTAAAATCCTCACGTGAAGTTTCCTTTAGCAACGGTCTAACCTCAGTTAACAAAGCTGCTGCAAACTGAGCTCATTCAAACCTGGCTGGCCTCCGCCCTCCTGCTGGGCCCGAGCTGCCAGCAGGCTTGTCCCTATCGTTTTTGACTCTCTGTGACAGGAGCTGCCAGGCAGAGCGTGGGTCCCCGGAGGGTCTGGAAGACAGCCTGCCCCAGTGGGTAAAATTCAGGAGAGAGGAATCTGTGGAATGAAAACTATATTTCTCAAAGTTTGGCTCTAGTCCACTTGTGGCTATTTCTCCCGTGGCCGTGGTTTAAAATGCTGATTCCACACCCTTCCTCCACCTTCTGACCCAGAATCTGCCTTTTTATTTATTTTTTTAACATTTATTTATTTAGGCTGCGCCGGGTCTTAGTTGGGGCACACGGGATCTTCAGTTGCGGCATGTAAACTCTTAGCTGCGGCACGCATGCGGGATCTAGTTCCCTGAGTGGGGATGGAGCCCAAGCTCCCTGCATTGGGAGGGCGGAGTCTTACCCACTGGGCCACCAGGGAAGTCCCCAGAATCTGCCTTTTTAAACCAGGTCCCTGGTGATTCTGAAGCCCATCACACTTGAGTACTGCTGGTGTAATGGAAGGAACGTGGAATTTAGAGCCAGAAGATCATATAATCTTTGTGGGCCTCATTGGTGTCATCTGTAAAGAGGGGATACCACCTCCTCACCAGAATAGGAAGAAGTGTGTGAAAACACATTCAAAACTGTGAGGTACAGAGGCATAGAAATGACCACAGAAAAGGAAAAAGTGCCACTTTGTTTTTTGCATCTGCTCACTGCACATCTCATCCAGCTGGGATTTAGACACGGATTCCCCACCTTCACGGAATTCAGCATCTTTGAATCTACCTGCAGTTCCCATAGAAATTTGAGAGGTCACGTTGGCCAGAAGTCTGGCTTTTCTTCCCTGCTTAGAGAGCCACACGTGGGGTCCCATTTTTAGGTCCTGTTCTCCCCCTTCATCAGGGAAGGGAAATGGCTCCTGGGCTCCCAGCTGCCTCCACTAAGGATCTTCACGTGCCCCGCTTGGGGGTTTGGCCTAAGTGGGCCATAAGCACAGCGTTCCGCTTCTCAGCCAGGCCAGGAATGAATGCTAGAGCATTCCCTGAAATCCCAGCCACCCCAGGAGCTAATTGGTCAGGTGAAATTCATTCACTACATTAATCAGCATTCTCTGGCTCAGAAATGGAAAGTTTGCAAATATCCTGAACACTGTCTCCTCTGGACGTAAGAGTCACCCCAGGAGTGGCTAAGGTACAGACTCGTAGGATCCGCCCATCGAGAGTCTGCATTGGTAGGTCTAAGGTGTGCCCTGGGAATTTGCATTTTTAACTGGCATCCCAGGTGATTCTGATGCAGTGGTTCCCAGAATCCATAGGGAGGAACGCAGCTGTCCCTCTGAATGGTTGAGTAGTGCCGTGCTGAGGGTATAAGTTCCTGTCAGGGGGCGGGGTGAGGCTTCCCAGATGCCTCAAAGGCGTTGCCAGAACTCTTCTGCCACAAACCTGCTCCAGTAACTGGCGCCTCCAGCCTTCCATTCCCACTCCAGGAAACGAACATCCCTGTGGACCCCTCTCTTTCTCCTCTTGTCCTCCCCACCCTGCTCTCCTACCCTCTCTCTACCCTCCTCCGCTTCTCTCCCTCCATCCGATTCATCAGCAAACCCTGGCAGCTCCACCTTCAAAGTACGCCAAATTTGGTCCCTTCTCATCCTCTCCACCAGGACCTCCTCCTCTCAAGGCACCGGCTCATTCCTGAGGTTCCCGTAAGTCAGACCGTGTCACTCTTCTGCTCCCCAGCAGCGTCCCCCCCTCCCTCAGACTAAAGCCCAAATCCTTCCCTTGACCTGTGAGGCCCGACGGGTGAGAACGGGCCAGGAGTACCTCTCCCGCCTTCTCCTGTCTCCCTGCTCCGGTCCTTCCCACGTACCCCGCCAGCCTGACGGGAGCTCTTGCCCCCACTTATCCTCTCCTCCTCCAGGCCTCTGCCCAAAGCTCATCCTCTCCCCAGGCTCTCCGTGGCTGTGTCATTTAGAAGAAGCAAAGTCACCTTCCGTCTCCAGGCCTCTTGTTCCACCCCGATTTAAGCTTCTGCATGGTTCTTGACACCATCTGCCGTACTGAATAATTGACCTGTCTGTTGACTGCTGCCTAAAGGGGGGAATGTAAGCTCCAGGACAGGAATTTTTGTCTCTTCTCAGCTGTATCCCTAATTCCTAGTCCAGTGCCGGGCCCACAGGGAGTGCTCGATAAGTATTTGTTTGAATTACTGAAAGAATGAAAGAAAATTGTAACAGGCATTTACCTTTCATCTAAGCTGACATCGTCAGTGTTACATGTGCACATCTGCATGTGAAGGCAGGCACGGAAAAGGGATCCCTCTGTGTGTTCCTCTGTCTAGGAGTGCACCCATCTTTCCCCAGTGTGACTGGTGTGGGCTGGAAGGCTGAGCTTGTGTTCTTGGCTCAGTAAGTCCCATCCTGGGCATGCAGCTTTCTACACACACACACACACACACACACACACACACACAGCTGAAAAAGATCCCCAAGCCAGCTTACCAATAGTTAATTTAACCCATCGTAATTATAGTTTGTCTCATAATAGCCTTTCATGGGGCCCTGTTATTTTTTGTTAGAAATGTGCGGTCTGTGTGTCCATGAACTTATAAACTTTGTCACAGTTGCATTTGTAAGTTGCTGGCTGCACTGCTGAGCCTCTTTTTACCCATAGAAAAGCTATGCCTCCTCCTAGTATTTTAGTTCAATTAACCCAACTCAACACATCTGTAGTCCTCCAGCTCACCTCTCCCTGTTTCATAATCCTCTCTTAGAAGAGGGATCGGGCGGAAGAACAAGCCTTCACAAAACAACAAATAGAGGGAACACAATACAAACCCATCATTTCTTTAATCTGAGGACAGAACAGTGTTAATGTGGTTTTATTTTTACCTGAATTTCCTGAAAATGACTACCTTTTAGTCCTGCATCAGATTGCCTTTTTACCTTGGTGCTCAGAAGTACACTAAGAAATAACATGATTTCTGGCAATGAGGTGTGAGAAGGGGTGTCATCCTGATTTTGGAGAGGAGGAAACAGACATGGTGCAATTCTGTGGTTTCTGCAGAGACACCGGAGTCAGGCTGCTGTTGGACATCAGAGCTTGGGACCCTCTGCTGCCCCTGCTTGTGTTTCTCGAGGGAGAGTCCTGATGGCAGCCGATGCCATGAACACACTCACAACTGTGCCAGTCCCTCCAGGGGCCACTTCTTTTTTTTTTTTTTTTTTTTTTTTCTTTTTTTCTTTTTTGCGGTATGCGGGCCTCTCACTGTTGTGGCCTCTCCTGTTGCGGAGCACAGGCTCCGGACGCACAGGCTCAGCGGCCATGGCTCACGGGCCCAGCCGTTCCGCGGCACGTGGGATCTTCCCGGACCGGGGCACGAACCCGTGTCCCCTGCATCGGCAGGCAGACTCTCAACCACTGCGCCACCAGGGAAGCCCCAGGGGCCACTTCTTAATACGTGTGACTTTTCAGAGCTGGAGAAACCCAAGATGTTGCCAAGTTACATTCATTTATTTTTACTCAGACTGGAATTTTTCCCCCCTTATCAAACCAATGGTATAGATAATGATACATCGTTTTCTCACAGCAACCTCTTATAATCTTCTTTATTATCCATTCTGTTTTTCTGCCTTGAGTTTTGTGTCACTTTCCTGTTTTAAAAAGTGTTCATGGGGGCTTCCCTGGTGGCGCAGTGGTTGAGAGTCCGCCGGCCAATGCAGGGGACACGGGTTCGTGCCCCCGTCCGGGAAGATCCCACATGCCGTGGAGCAGCTGGGCCTGTGAGCCATGGCCGCTGAGCCTGTGCGTCCGGAGCCTGTGCTCCGCAACGGGAGAGGCCACAACAGTGGGAGGCCCGCATACCGGAAAAAAAAAAAAAAAAAAAGGGGGAAAAAAGTGTTCATGGTGATGCCTAATTTTCTATTTTTATCAAGCTGGAATTTCTCAGCCATGTAGGCCTGGTACCAAATCTTGAGTCACCGACTTCGCTCTCACTCTGTTCCCAGTCAGATATTCCACTTGAGTCAAGATCGTCTGTCCGGCCAACCCTCAGCTCACTTCTTTCTCAAGAATCTGTAAGCAGCAGTCAAATACTGTCCAGAAGTTAATGCTACTGCTGCTACTCAGTTCTCCTACCTGTGCTTTTCTGTCAGCTGTGACAGCCATCTGGACAATCTCTGCTATCTTCTCCCACTAAGCCTGATTTATAAAGTAGGACTCAAACCTGACTGTCCGAAGCCTGTGTTGATTAACCGCAGTCAGCTGAGCAGATCCTTTGCCTGGCTCTCATGATCGATGTCCTTGGGCTCTGCTGGAGGGTGGTTGAGTGCAGCTGTTAAGAATCTGGAGCCAGACTTCATAGGTTCAGATCCCAACTCCACCACCTACTGCCTGTGTGACTTCAGGAGAGTCACCTTAATCTGTGCCCAGCTTGTTTACCTGCAAAACAGGGATTAAAAAAGTCCCTGCTCTTGTGCAAATTAAAAGAGTTAATAAAGTTCCTAGAATAGTACCTGGCATATATTAGGCACTCTTTCAAGGTTCACTTTGTTATAGTCTCACTTGCTGATACAAGTCGACGCTGGCTCCGTTGTTACTTCTATGGTGCTACATTCCCATCCTGCCCCAACGTTGGTTTGTTTTCTGTTCTCCCCGGAGTACTGGGTAAGTACTGATCTTCCCATTTCTTCTTTCCCTTCCCATTTCCTCCTTTTCAGACCTAGATATGGAACACAACTGCCACCCAGGTTTTCCCAAGGGCAGTTTATCTGTCTCCCTCGGGAGCCGGCACCTCACAACAGCACTGGAGTCTAGCACTAGAGTTTTGTGCTATCTTTGCTCAGTCAGCTCCTGGAGTCTCCACCCAACTCCTGCTCCAGGGGATGCAGAGGTGTGCACAGCCACTTTGCCTCCTGGTGGCCGTGCTTGGGATTGGGATCATCCCCCGTGTCCCGGACAAAGCTTTCTCTTATCTGTCAGCAACCCCCAATTCCTTGGCCATTCCGTTCAAGGACAATAGCATCTGCTCCAGTTCCTTTGTTTCTTGGTAGCACAAATGATTCTCTTTCTTTTTTTAATGGACAGAATAAGCGAGAGCTGGAAGGAACAGCTACTGGAGCACTGAGCTTACCCAGGTCCACGTGGCTTCCTAGAGAATGGTGACTATGGCCAGGCTCTCCGCTGCTGCCCTGACATCTGGCTCAGGCCACACCCACCACGAGAAACCCTGCAAAGGCACAGAGCCTTTCGCAGCTGGGCTCCCTGTTTCCTTCCCCTCCATCTCCACCTGCCTCCTATACACTTTCTTTAGGGTGTGTGTGTGTGTATGTGTGTTCTTTCTTCAATGCCCTTCTTCTCTTTCAGAAAAAAAAATTTTTTTCTGGGAAGTAAGACAAGCTATAGGTTATATTCTCTTCAAGTTCAGGGTTACCAAAAGTAAAAGAATGGTTGGACATAAGACCGTGTTCGTTAGTTTCTCTCTTTGGTATTCCTCTCGGGAGCTCATTAATATTAGTTTGAACCGTATAAAATTGCTGACCTTTGGCCATTTTTGACCCAGAAAATGGCAGTTCAACCTAACACGTACTTCCTGGTTGGCTTTCCTGTCACTGCACCGAGGGGCGCAGTCTCAGCCTCGCTCACCAGCTCTGCAGAGAGACCAGATGGGAGCAGTCGGCAGTACTTCTTGCCAGAAGACAAAGCAAGTTAATTCCCCTGAGTTGAATGTCATTTCCGTCTCTTAATCATCAAACCCCCATTTGTTTATTACAATCTAAGTGGATTTTATGGAGCAGATGCTGTGTCCGAGATGAGCCTTGGCAACCATGATACTGGAATCACTTAGTCCTTTACATGCAAGTTTGTTTTACTTTCAGTCTTCATGTACAATGCTGCCAACAAGGAAACCTGCGAACACAACCACGAGCGCTGTTCCCGGCACGCCTTCTGCACTGACTATGCCACGGGCTTCTGCTGCCACTGCCAGTCCAGCTTTTACGGGAACGGGAAGCACTGTCTGCCCAAAGGTGAGGAGTGCTGGCTTGATTGGGGCGGGGGCTGCTCTGGGTCTGTGTCTGTCGCTTGCTGTTTCCAGCTGCCACCGTGAGCTCTGTTTATGGACCTGTCTCTCTACTGCTTGAATCAAAGCCCAAGCAACTTGCAGGTGCTCCGTAAACGTTTGAGGAATGAACACGTTTGGGCTGATTTCCCAACTTGAGGATGAAACAAATGTTTCCTCCCTTTTGGCTAGCTCCTTAGGGTGCAAGTGGACAGGAGAGAGGGAGGATGGGAGAAGTGAGATCAAAGGCAGGTCTGTTTCGTACCTCGATGGGTAGCGGGTGGGTTAGGGAGTCGTGAAAAGGGCTGAAAGTGGAGTGTGGGGAGTTGTCAGTGGGATAGTTTTATCTGTGCATGTGGATGACGGTCAAGGCTGACAGGGTTTGCTGTCTCTCAGGGACACCTCATCGAGTCAATGGGAAGGTGAGTGGGCACCTCCGCGTGGGCCACACGCCCGTGCACTTCACCGACGCGGACCTGCACGCTTATGTGGTGGGCGACGACGGCAGAGCCTACCTGGCCATCGGCCACATCCCGCAGCCCGCTGCCCAGGCCCTTCTCCCACTCACGCCGATCGGAGGCCTCTTTGGCTGGCTCTTTGCTTTAGAAAAACCAGGCTGGGAGAACGGCTTCAGCCTCACAGGTGAGGAGGGCCACAGGTCACCGTGGCTTTGGCGGCGTGGAGCCTTGGGCTTTCATTCAGTAGTCAGTTGTCCAATGTTTCAGATCCAGACAGGTGTAGTTTTTCTGCCCCGAGGTAGTTGGGGATGGTTTGGCCTTGCAGGACTGTTTTTAAAAGACAGTGATTTCTTCTAAAGGTTCTCCAGGTGGTTCTGAGAAATAGGATGATCCCATTTGGAGCATTTGTGCCCTCTTACCCCAGTTTGTTGAAGCTTCTTTGTCAGACTCCATGTAATTCAGTTGTCACTCACAGATGTGCCAAAGAGGGATGCAGGTGGTAGTTCCAGGGCATCTGGAGATGATTTTACTTCATGGGGGAGGGGTGCCTTTCCTCTTTGTCCCCTGATGACTCTGATCTATAATAGTATAGACAGTGCTTCTCAGACTTTAACCCACCTGCACGTCACCTGGGGCCTCGGGAAAGTCCAGGTTCTGATTCAGTAGGTCGGGGGTGGCGGGCCTGGGGTGTCTGTGATCCTGTTTTCCCAGCAAGCTTCCAGGAGATGATAATGCTGGTCTAAGGACCACCCTTTGATAGCGAGGGTGTAGAGAATACTTCCTGGCTTCTCACCTCACTACCCCTTGTTTCCTAGTGGATTTATGTTTATTGCACATAAAGTGTGAGAGAAAAGTTCTTGGCCCACCTCCAGCCGTAGAACTCAATAGGCATTTGTAGGATCTTGCTCTTAATCAAGTTTTGATAAAACCTTGAGTCAAAAGTAGATAAATAAAATACAGTATACCTAGTTACATTTGAATTTCAGATAAACAATTAATAATTGAATAATTTAGGGCTTCCCTGGTGGCACAGTGGTTGACAGTCCTCCTGCCGATGCAAGGGACACAGGTTCGTGCCCCGGTCCAGGAGGATCCCACATGCCACGGAGTGGCTGGGCCCGTGAGCCATGGCCGCTGAGCCTGTGCATCCGGAGCCTGTGCTCCGCAACGGGAGAGGCCACAACAGTGAGAGTCCTGCGTAATGCAAAAAAAAAAAAAAAAAAAATTGAATAATTTAGTATAAGTATGCCCCCAATATTGTATGGGACATACTTATACTAAAAGTGTTTTTTATTCATCTGATATTCAAATGTAAATGGGTGTCCTGGGGATTTTTTATTGTTTTTGTTAAGTCTGACAGCCATAGAAAGAGAAAGGTCAAGGATGTTCCTAGGGGTTTATTTTTCACAGAAAACAAGTTCCTACAAAGAGAAGCAGTGTGAGATGGGATAGAATGGAACCATGCTCTTTAACAGAAAGTTCGGGGAACTGGTGAGATCAACAGCTGAGAGTACTTAACCTTCATTATCAGAGCTCCTTAGGCACCATCCCCAGCAGTAGGAGAAACTGGGAAGTGGAAGTATGCACTGGTGATAATTGCTGGAAGATGCAAGGCCTCCTTTCATCCCTGTGCTGGATTGTTTTCCTCTCCAGGTGCTACCTTTATCCATGACATGGAAGTTACTTTCTACCCAGGAGAGGAAAGGGTTCGAATCACTCAAACTGCTGAGGGGCTGGACCCAGAGAACTATCTGAGCATTCAAACCAACATTCAAGGCCAGGTGCCTTACATCCCAGCAAACTTCACAGCCCACATCGCTCCCTACAAGGAGCTCTACCACTACTCGGACTCAGGTACGTGCAACCAGTTCTCACCTTGTAAAATGGGGATGGTGCGCATCTCACGAGATAGTTGTGAGGATTATGTGAGTGACTACGTGGCATGTCCTTATAGAACAGTGTGTGACACATGAAATGAGCTCAGTGTTGTTTTTATTATTCTTGTTATTTTATTAGTGTGAGAAAAGTGATGGCTGTTGTACACAAGAATATCAACATCCCTACCCAATATTTGCAGATAATAATAACATAATAACAACCTTGTCTATGGGGTGGGGAGGGATGGTATAATTTTGTACAGTTTTTAACCATCCTGCTCTCTTGTTTGTGGAAAAATATTGATTATTGGAATTTATACTTGTTCTGTAACCTTGTTTCAGCCTGCTTTGAAATCAGAGATGCCGTACAGTATTATAAAACTACCACTAGATTTGGAGTCAGAAGACAAGAATTCTTATCATGGATGTGTTTAAAATATGTGGGGAATAAGATCACTTACTGTCTGAGAGCTTATTTTCTCATCTTTAGAATGAGAATAATCACCCCTTTTCTGTCTCTCTTACATGGTTGATATGTGTAAGGTGTGATGTGTTCTGTAAGACACCCCCTGATTTTGAGATGCTGCCCCAATCTCAGTTGCTGTCCTGCAGCACAGGGGTTTGTTTTGAGTTGTGCCTTTGCTTCTCGTGCGGTGTGAGAGCTGGAAGCCAGGCAAGAGGCACAGGGAAGAGGATGGGCAGCAGAGATCTGGCCTGGGCACAGGGTAGCTGATGGCTAGAAAACTGCCTGGCCTCCCAACTCTGCACTCAGGTGGAGATAAAAGACCCCCGCCCCTTTCCCCAGAAGCCTCCAGACTTAAGTGCAAGGTGTTGGAAGTCTTCTGTGCACTGATGGATGGATTGGTTGAAAACTTGGGAGGAGTGGGGTAGAGTCAGGCCAACTTGAGTTCCAGTTCCGGCTCTGCATACCAGCTTTGCTTCTTATTTTAGTTTTTTGCGGTACGTGGGCCTCTCACTGTTGTGGCCTCTCCCGTTGCGGAGCACAGGCTCCGGACGTGCAGGCTCAGCAGCCATGTGCGGCATGTGGGATCTTCCCGGACCAGGACATGAACCCGTGTCCCCTGCATCAGCAGGCGGACTCTCAACCACTGCGCCACCAGGGAAGCCCCCAGTTTTGCTTCTTAGACTACTTAATTAACTCTCTAACCTCTGTGAGACTCTCCACACAAGATGGCAGGGCCCACCTCACTGGCTGTTGTGAGGAATAAATGAGGCACTGCTTATAGAGTGCTGGGTGTGGCTGGCATATAGTAAAGTTTATTCTTTGAGAATATTGACAGCAGTGATTATACCTCTTCCCTCTCAGTGCTTTGGTTTTACATCTACGTGGGTTCTTGGGACTGCCTTGCAGGTTTCCCATATAAACTCAAACTTCCCAAGGGGACATGCTCCAGCAACTACATGAAAAACTGCAGAGAAACTCACCTCACATAAAAAAACCTCTGTATTTAATATTTGTACATTTCCTCATTTGACTGAATAATGTCTATTGCAGCTGTGACCTCCACAAGTTCCAGAGCCTACTCTCTCACGTTGGGTGCCATCAACCAAACACGGTCCTACCGCATCCACCAGAACATCACTTACCAGGCATGCAGACATGGCCCCAGACACTGGACCATCCCCACCACCCAGCAGCTGAATGTGGACCGGGTCTTTGCCTTGTACACGGATGAAGAAAAAGTGCTCAGATTCGCTGTGACCAATCAAATTGGCCCTGTTGAAGGTATGGTTTCCCTTTTTATTGCTGGGCAAAAATTCCATCCAACCTTCTTTCTTTCATGCCTTTTGAGTGGCCTCAGAAAGATTCACATAGGTTACTAAGGGTAACTGAGTGCCAGGCTCTGTTAGGTGCTGGGTGTAAGGATGAATAAAGCAGGGTCCTGTCCTTGAGAGGTAGAAATGGAACTTTTAGAGTAGTGTTCCTGCCAAGATCAGGAATAGAGCATATACATGAGGCTGGTTTGCTGCAACACCCAATTGTGTGTGTTGTCTGTGTTGGGGATACACCTGTGATGAACGAGGTGTGGCCAAGTTAGGGGGGAGATTGATGTATAAGTATTTGTTATGATTGTGATAAGTGCAGGGTGCTGTGAGCCTAGTTTTCACCATCCATTAACCTAAATTTAATACTATCTTTATCCATACTATCTATTATAATTGGAGAGTTATGACATTCTAAAAATCTATTCATTAATTGACGGGCATTTGGGTTGTTTCCACCTTTTGGCTATTATGAAGTTTTCATAAGCTTTTCTTTCTCTTGGTATATAACTAGGAGTAGAATTACTCAGTCAAACAGTAACTTCGTGTTTAACTTTTTTGAGAAACTGCTGTTTTCCACAGTTACACCATTTTACACACATACCAGCAACATGTGAGGGTTTCAGTTTATCCACATGCCCATCAACATGTGCTATTATCCATTTTTTGACTACAGCCACCCACATGCATATAAAGTAGTATTTCATTATGGTTTTGATTTTTGCATTTTCCTGATGATTAATGATGTTGAACATTTTTTCGTGGGCTCATTGGATGTCTTCTTTAGAGAAATACCTATCCAATTTTTTTGCCTATCTTTTAATTAGATTATTTGTCTCATTGAGTTGTAAAAGTTCTTCATCTATTCTAGATACAAGTCTCTTATTAAATATATGATCTGCAAATATTTTCTCCCATTCTGTAGGTTGTATTTCACTTTGTTGATAATGCCCTCTGAAGCACAAAAGTTTTTAATTTTTTTTTTTGGCCATGCTGCTTGGCTTGCAGGATCTTAGTTCCCCAACCAGGGACTGAACCTGGGCCACAGCAGCACTGAATCCTAACAACTGGACCACCAGGGAATTCCCAAAAGTTTTTAATTTTGATGACACCCCATTTATCTATTTTTTTCTTTTGTTGCTTGTACTTTTAGCATAATATCGAAGAAACCATTGCCTAATTCAGGGTCACAAAAGTTCACCCCTAAGTTTATTCTAAAATTTTAATTTAAGTACATTAAGGCCTTTGACCCATTTTCAGTTAATTTTTGTATATGGTGTGAAGTAGAGGTCCATCTTCATTCTTTTTCTAATGAGTAGTATTCAATTTTACTGCAATTCTTATTTGTCTAGAAATAGATTTAACAATACTTCAATATTTTATAATGCTTTACAATTAGGCAAAACGCTTTCAGGTTTGCACATGCAACATCTACATATGCAATTTCATTTTTTAATTGAAGTATAGTTGATTTACATTATATAAGTTTCAGCTGTATAACATAGTGATTCAATATTTTTATAAATCCTACTCCATTTAAAGTTATTATAAACTATTGGCTATATTCCCTGTGCTGTATGGTATATCCTTGTAGGTTATTTTATATATAGTAGTTTGTACCTCTTAATCCCCTACCCTATCTTGTCCCTCCCTCCGTCCCTCTTCCCACTGGTAACCACTAATTTGTTCTCCATATCTGTCTATTTGTTTTGTTATATTCATTTCATTCATGTTTGTTTTTTGGAGTCCACATATAAGTTACAGTATACCGTATTTGTCTTTCCCTGTCTGACTTATCTTACTAAGCATAAAACCCTCCTAGTCCATCATGTTGTTGCAAATGGAATTTTTCATGGCCAAATAGTATTCCTGTGTGTGTGTGTGTGTGTGTGTGTGTGTGTATACCAAGTGTTCTTTATCCATTCATCTGTTGATTGGCACTTGGGTTCTCTTACATGTCTTAGCCATTGTAAATAATTGTGCTATTAACATTGGGGTGCATGTATCTTCTCGAATTTTTTTTCATTTTCAGATACATACCCAGGAATGGAACTGCTGGATCATATGGTAGTTCTATTTTTAGTTTTTTGAGGAACCTCCAAACTGTTTTCCACAGTGGCTGCACAGATTTACATTCCCACCAACAGTGTACAAGGGTTCCCTTTTCTCCACATCCTTGCCAACACATTTATTTGTGTTCTTTTTGATGACAGCACCTCACATCTGTCAGAATAGCTATCTCATTGTGGTTTTTTTTTAATATTTTTTTTCTGCTTTATAACAAATTTAATCAGTTATACATATACATATGTTCCCATATCCCCTCCCTTTTGGATCTCCCTCCCACCCTCCCTATCCCACCCCTCCAGGTGGTCACAAAGCACCGAGCTGATCTCCCTGTGCTATGTGGCTGCTTCCCACTAGCTATCTACCTTACGTTTGGTAGTGTATATATGTCCATGCTGCTCTTTCGCTTTGTCACAGCTTACGCTTCCCCCTCCCCATATCCTCAAGTCCATTCTCTAGTAGGTCTGTGTCTTTATTCCTGTCTTACCCCTATGTTCTTGATGACATTTTTTTCTTAAATTCCATATATATGTGTCAGCATACAGTATTTGTCTTTCTCTTTCTGACTTACTTCACTCTGTATGACAGACTCTAGGTCCATCCACCTCATTACAAATAGCTCAATTTCGTTTCTTTTTATGGCTGAGTAATATTCCATTGTATATATGTGCCACATCTTCTTTATCCATTCATCCGATAATGGACACTTAGGTTGTTTCCATCTCCGGGCTATTGTAAATAGGGCTGCTATCATTGTGGTTTTGATTTGCATTTCCCTGATGATTAGCGATGTTGAGCATCTTTTCATGTACCTATTGGCCATCTGCATTTCCTCTTTGGAAAAATTTCTATTCAGTTCTTCTGCCTATTTTGCAATGAGTTGTTTGGGGGTTTTTTTATGTTGAATTGTATGAGCTATTTATATATGTTGGATATATATGTTGGATATGTTAGCATCTTTTCACGTGCCTGTTGGCCATCTGTATGTCTATTTTGGAAAAATGTCTATTCAGGTCTTCTGTCCAATTTTTAATTGGGTTAGTTTTTGATATTGAGTTTTATAGCTCTTTATAAATGTGTAGGTTTATTTCTGGGATCTCTATTCTGTTCCATTGATTTATTGGTATGTTTTTATAAGAGTACCATACTGTTTTGATTACTGTAGTTTTGTAGTATAGTCTGAGGTCCTGGCACATGATACTTCCAGCTTTCTTCTTTCTTCTCAAGATTGCTGTGGCTATTTGGGGTCTTCTGTGGTTCCATATAAATTTTCAGATTATTTGTTCTAATTCAGATTATCTGTTTTCATTCCTGTGAAAAAAAATGTCCTGGGTATTTTGATAGGGATTGTATTAAATTTGTAGTTTGTTTTTGCTACTATGGACATTTTAACAATATTAATTCTTCCAGTCCATGAACATGCATATCTTTCCATTTCTTTGTATCATCTTCAATTTTCTTCATAAAGGTCTTATACTTTTCAGAGTATGGGTCTTTCACCTCCTTGGCTAAGTTTACCTCGAGGGTACGATGCTCAAAATCATAGGGAAGAAATTGTTAATAATAGTGTTTTTATAATAAAGTTGGTTGTATATAGTTCTAGTATGGGGGGGTTGTGGAATGCTCCTAGAAAGAGGATTGTTGTGAAAATATTTATTATAATGGCATATTCTAAGAAAAATATAATGAATGGGTCTGCTGCATATTCTACGTTGAATCCCGATATGAGTTCAGATTCTCCTTCTCTTGTTAGGTCAAAGGGGGCTCGGTTAGTTTCTGCTAGAGAGGAAATAAATCACAGCTAGGGGTCATGATGGGAAGATTATTCATAAATGTTCTTGTGATGAGGGTTGAGAAAGTAAAAGTTCAATTTACTTAAAGGGCTGATAGAAGAATAATTGCTAGTATTACTTCATATGAAATTGTTTGTGCTACTGCTCGTGGGGCTGCAATTAATACATATTTTGAGTTGGAGGCCCATCTGGATCAGAAGGTGGAATATACGGCGAGGCTTGACATAGCTATTATAAATAACACCCTTAGATTTATACTAATTAGGGGATAAGGTATAGGTAGAGGAATTGATATGATTAGGGCTAGGGTTAGGGCTAGGATTGGTGCAATAATAAATATGGAAATGGAGGATGTAGCTGGTCGTAATGGTGCTTTAATGAATAATTTGTGTCAGCAATAGGTTGTAATAGGCCATATGGTCCAACGATATTTGGTCCTTTTCAAAGTTGCATATAACCTGGGATTTTTCATTCAATTAATGTGAGGAATGCAATGGCTAGGAGAATGGGGATAATGAGTATTAAGATGTTAATTATAAACATTTTGTTAGGGAGAGGATTTGAACCTCCAGTTACAAAGGTTTAAGTTTTACGCAATTAGTGGGCTCTGCCACCTTAACAAACCCTGTTCTTGGGTAATATTTTGTACATATTAATTAAATTAAGATTATATCATTGGGGCCTCCCTGGTGGCGCAGTGGTTGAGAGTCCGCCTGCCGATGCAGGGGATACGGGTTCGTGCCCCGGTCTGGGAGGATCCCATATGCCGCGGAGCGGCTGGGCCCGTGAGCCATGGCCGCTGAGCCTGTGCGTCCGGAGCCTGTGCTCCGCAACGGGAGAGGCCACAACAGTGAGAGGCCCGCGTACAGCAAAAAAAAAAAAAAAAAAAAAAAAAAAAGATTATATCATTAACTGGTTTATCAGGTGCTTTTTAAAAGTGAGCCTGATTTCTCTTGTCCTTTTGAACTGAGGGAAATATATAATAGATAGGAACTGACCTGTATTACTCCGGTCTGAACTTAGATCACGTAGGACTTTAATCATTGAACAAATGAACCTTTAATAGAGGTTACACCATTGGGGTGTCTGGATCCAACATTGAGATCGTAAACCCTATTGTTGATATGAACTCTAGAAGACGATTGAGCTGTTACCCCTAGGCTAACTTGTTCCACTGATAAATTTTTGGATCAAGAAATGATCATATGTTTTGACTAGTAAGTCTAGACTTCAATTATTCAGAGCCTTTTTTGTTCTCTGAGCTCACTCCAACCAAAATTGTCAACCCATATAAAAATGTGTTATCCCTCAGTGGTTTAGTTTTTTGGGGGGTTAACTAAAGCTGCATAGGGTCTTCTCGTCTTATTTTATTATTCCCGCCTCCTCATGGGAAGGTCAGTTTCACTGATTGAAAGTAAGAGACAGTAAAACCCTCATGAGGCCATTCATACGAGTCCTTATTTAGAGAACAAATGATTATGCTACCTTTGCATGGCCAGGATACCATGGCCGTTTAACAGTTGTCACTGGGCCAGCAGTGCCTCTACTGCTAGTTATGCAAGAGGTGATGTTTTTGGTAAACAGGCAGGGTTTATGTTTGCCGAGTTCCTTTTACTTTTTAAAATCTTTTCACGAGTGCATGCCTGTGTTGGATTAACAGCTTGCTAAATAAATAATTTAATGTTGCATTGTGCTCATTTGCTGTTAATTATCAGTATAGTATTAGTTACTGATGTAAGCTTATGCAAGGAGAAATATTTCTTGTTACTCATTATTGTTAACATTATTGCCTCTATTGGTCAATAGATTAGTCCAGTATAAAGCTAGGAGTTGATTTGCTTATTATTGGTATTAAGATAAAGTTATTGTTGGACTTGAACTCTTTATTAATTGGTGGCTGCTTTTAAGCCAACTATGGTATTGTTTTTACTCTCTAGATAAGGTTGTATCATTTCTAAAAAGCTGTACCTTTTAAGATTAACATTTAAAAATACATTAAAATTTATAATTTTTTTGGTAATTTTTAAAGTCGAACTAAGATTCTTTTCCTGGACAACCAGCTATCACCAGGCACGTTAGGCTTGTCAACTCTACTTATAAATCTTCTTATAAATCTTCTTATAATAAATCTACTTATTTTGCTACATAGATGAGTTTGTTCTAATAAACTGTTCATAAGTAGCTCATCTGGTTTCAGGATGTTTAAGTTCTCTTTGTTAAATGTTTACTAGTTAAATCATTATGCAAAATGTACAAGGGGTTAACTGCTTTTTGTTACTTTTAATGTTTCATCATTCCCTTATGGCAGGTTCTCTGTAGTGCCAGAGGATATTTTAAATTCTATCCCCTATACTTTAAATGTTGAGTAAATGTTTTACTTAATTTGCTTATATTAGTAAAACTTGTGGGGGGTTGGCTAGATTTAGTTCAAAGTGTTCATAAACTATGAAATCTCCTAGGGGTAAACTAGGTGCTTTTATGTAAGCTATGCTTTGATTTATCCAAGCACACTTTCCAGTGTGCTTACCTTGTTACGACTTGTCTCCTCTCATATAATTAGTGTTTAGTAATAGATTGTAGGAAGCTATTGTAATACTTGAGGAAGGTGATGGGCAGTGTGTGCTTACTTCATGGCCTTATTCAGTTAAGCACTCTATTCTTAATTTGCTACTAAATCCTCCTTTGGTTTTTAGTTTTCATAAAAACCTGTGTGTAGTGAGAAATACGTTCTTGAGATAGAAAATGTAGCCCGTTTCTTCCCACTCCATAGGTTACACCTTGACCTAATGTTTTTATGTATAATTATGCTTACTTTTATTCCTTTTTTAGGGCTTGCTGAAGACAGCATATAGACTGAATTAGCCAGGGTTGGTGAGGTTTATCAGGGTTTATCGATTATAGAACAGGCTCCTGTAGAAGGGTGTGAAGCACTGCCAAGACCTTTGAGTTTTAAGCTGCTGCTGGTAGTACTCTGGCGAATAATTTTGTTATAATAATTATTTGGGTTTAGGACTAAGCATAGTGGGGTGTCTAATCCCAGTTTGGGTCTTAGCTGTTGTGTAATTAGGAAATACTAAAGTCACTTTCGTAGTCTATTTTTATTTTAGCCATGGCTTTTTACAGCTTAATTAAAATTTAACTTTATGTTACTCTTTAACACGCTTTCCACTGAATTTCTATTAATTTGGGTTAATCGTTTGATCGTGGTGGCTGGCTCAAAATTTACCAACCCTAGTTAATATAACTTAGTTGAACTTTTGTTTATGGCTTAGTTTTAATCACTGCTGTTTCCTGTGGATGTGTGGTTAAGCAAGGTGTTATGAGCTACTAGCATTAGTGTACTTGATGCCAGGTCCTTTGGATGATTTAGAGGGCATTCTCACTGGGGCTCCGATGCTTGCATGTGTAATTTGATTAACAACTAATGGAAAGCCTGGGACCAAACCTCTGTGTTTATCAACTCCATAAACTCATCTAGGCACTTTCAGGGTCTTGCTTTAGGTTTTAAGCTACATTAACAAGTTGTGTTTATATTGTGAAGTAACATGTATATAGTTGTTTTGTATGATTTATGCTAGATTTAGTATTAAAATTTTGATAAAAATGATCCATAGATCTAGGGAGATGCCTGTCTATATAAATGGTAAATATCTAAGTAATTCATTGGTGCGATTAGGGTTTATTTTCTAGGTATATCCTATTTTGAGCATTGTTTATGTTTGTTGGATAGATTAACTAAATTCTATGTATTCATATGTTTTTGCCTTGTTTGGGGGGTTTGGCAGGGCATTATAGGCATATAGAATGTGGGATTTAGTGGGGCGAAAGGAGGGCTTGTTAAACAGGTTATTTACCTGTTCAATGTGTATGTGTATGTAATGTATGTGTGTGTAATTTCCATATGTCCTGTAGCCATTGACTGAATAACACCTTATGGTTGATGATGTTGGTAAATAATATTCAATTAAAGTCCAGCTACAGTTTATTTGACTATGTTAAGACCTCACATGGCCATAGCTGAGTCCCAGCATCCCTATAAAAATTTAAAAATACCAAATGCATAAAACCACAGTTATGTGTGAGCATGGGCTGATTAGTCATTAGTCCATCGAGATGTCTTATTTAAGAGGAAAGAATGGGTAATTTTATAGGTGAGATGGTCCTGAAGTAAGAACCAGATGTCTGATAAAGTTCATTAATAGAAACCCTCACAAGTTATGGGCCCAGAGCAAGAAGAGGGACACCTGCTAAGTGGGGTTGATAGTTTCACACAGCTTGCTGATTGAGCTTGTGATCTAGTGGATATGATATGTATGTTGACTAGAATTGGTTTGACTTAATGTACTGTGTACAATCAATAATATGTACTTTGTAATGTACATGCTTATAAGCATGGGGTAATAATGTACGATTATACACAGCATGTATGATGTATATGTACTTATTAATGTAATACACATTATGCATGAAGTACATGGTAATTTATGGTAAAAAGAGGTTATTTTAATACTAAGATTGTACTTAGTAATCTTGTAAATGTCCCATAACAAATCTTCAGGGAATAGTTTAAATAGAATTTCAGCTTTGGGTGCTGATGGTGGAGCTGGAGCTTCTACCTTGAGTCTTAGGGAGATGTGTTATTCTCCTTTTCTGGTTTACGAGACCAGGGTAATAGATATATTGATACTACAAAGACTCTTCATTTTAGGAAATTATTTTCAATGATGCTAGTTATTGGCATTAGTACTAGAATTTAAAAGAAATATAGGGCTTCCCTGGTGGCGCAGTGGTTGAGAGTCCGCCTGCCAATGCAGGGGACGCCGGTTCGTGCCCCGGTCCGGGAGGGTCCCATATGCCGCGGAGCGGCTGGGCCTGTGAGCCATGGCCGCTGGGCCTGCGCGTCCGGAGCCTGTGCTCCGCAACGGGAAGGCCACAACAGTGAGAGGCCAGCGTACAGCAAAAAAAAAAAAAAAAGATAATTAACTTCTTTAAAAAAAAAAAAAAAAAGAAATATAGAATAGATGCTAGTTGTCAGATAATAATGAAGGGGTGCTCTATGGGTTGTCCTCCAATTCACATTAGTGTTAATAGGTCTGCTGCTAGTACTCAAAATACGCATTGACTGAGAGGTCGAAATGTTATGCTTCATTGTTTGGATGTGTGAAGCATTGGGATAAATGCTAGAATTAAGATTGAAAAGATTAAGGCCATTACTCCTCCTAATTTATTAGGAATTGATCGTAGAATTGCATATGCAAATAGAAAATTATCACTCTGGCTTGATATGAGGTGGTGTGTTGAGAAGGTTTGCTGGGGTGTAGTTGTCTGGGTTCCTAGTAAGTCGGGTGAAAATAGCACTAATATTATTAGTATTAGAATTAGCAGTAAGACATCTAGGATATCTTTGATTGTACAGTAGGGGTGAAATGGGATTTTGTCTATATCAGTTGAGGTTCCAGCGGGGCTATTAGATCCTGTTTTGTGAAGGAATAGTAAGTGGACAGCTGCTAGTGCTGCAATGATAAATGGGAGAATAAAATGGAAGGCGAAGAATCGTGTAAGAGTTGCTTTATCTACTGAAAATCCACCTCAGATTCATTCGATAGGGCTTGTGCCAATATATGGAATTGCTGAAAGGAGATTAGTAATAACTGTTGCCCCTCAGAATGATCTTTGTCCTCAGGGTAAGACATAGCCTATGAATGCTGTAGCTATGACTATAAATAATGATTCCAATGTTTCATGTTTCTAAAAAGGTATAGGATCCATAATATAAGCCTTGTCCTACATGAATAAATAAATAACTAATATGGCGGCTCCATTTGCATGTAGATATTGGATAATTCATCCATAGTTTACATCTCGGCAGACATGTGTTACTTACGAGAAAGTAGTTATTGTGTCTGATGTATAATGTATTGCTAGGAATAAACCTGTCAAGATTTGTAGAACTAAACAAATGCCCAGAAGGGAACCAAAATTTCAACATGATGAAATGTTTGATGGAGCTGGGAGGTCAATAATTGCATTGTTAATCATTTTTATTAATGGGTGTGATTTTCAGATGTTGGTCATTAGTGTTCTTATAGTTGAATTAAAATGATGATTTTTCATTTCATTGGCCATGGTTAGATTCCATGTAAGAATAATGATAATATACATTGTATTTATTTTAAGTACTATTTTTGTAATTAGTTTTGTGGGCTTTTCTTCAAAACCTTCACCTATTTATGGTGGACTTGAATTGATTGTAGGTGGTGGTGTTGGTTGTGGGATTGTGTTGAATTTTGGTGGTTCACTTGGGGGTTTAATAGTATTTTTTATTTATTTAGGGGGAATATTAGTAGTATTTGGTTATATGACAGCTATGGCTACTGAGAAGTATCCTGAAGTTTGAGTCTCTAATAAGACTGTTCTAGGTATATTTCTTTCAGGGTTGATGATAGAATTTTCGATAGTATTCTTTGTTTTAAAGGATGAGGAAGTGGAGATTGTATTTAAATTTAATGGACTAGGGGACTGGGTAATTTATTATACAGGTGATTCTGGTTTTTTTGTGAAGAGCCTATAGGAATTGCAGTGTTGTATAGCTATGGTTCTTAATTGGTAATTGTTATTGGTTGATCATTACTTATTGGTGTTGTGGTTATTATAGAGGTTACTCATGGTAATTAGATAAAATTATGCTTAGGGCAAGGGTAATGAGGAATGAAAGAAAATATAGTTTGATTAGGCCTTTTTGGTCTGACACTAGTATAGAAAATTTTATTTGAATAAGGGAAAGTAGTTTTTGGTAAGATACTTTCTAGTCAGATTAAATCTAGGAGACATGCTGACTTTTGACTTGTTGATAAATTTAAGTATGGTGGGAAGCGGTGTATAATAATGGGCAAATACCTAAGAGGTTGGAAAATTTGCAGAAATTTGAGGGATATTTAAATTTTAAGTTTTGTGTAGTGAGGTTGATTTCAAATGCCAGAACAAAACCTAGGATGGTCACAGCAAAGGCAGTTAGTTTCAAGTAATCAGGTATTGTTATTTGTGGGATTGTCATTGGGGGAATTTTGCTGGAGGTAATGAATCCAGCAAAGATACTTACAGCTAATAAATATTTAACAGAATTGATTAGCAGTGGGTTATTTTCATTAAAGTAGAAAAGCGAGGTTGTCCTAATGGTGCGAAGAAAATAATGCGAGTGCCATAGACAGCTGTAAGGGATGTGGTGACGAGAGTTATTGCTGGGCTCAGGCGTTGGTATACAATGTGTTAGCAGTGTCGATAATTAGTTCTTTAGAGTAGAAACCTGTGAGGAACGGTATTCCTCTCAGTGAGAGACTTCCAATAATGAGGGCCGCTGTGGTAAAAGGTATTGCTTTAAATAAACCTCCTATCTTTCGAATGTCTTGTTCATCATGTAGGCTATGAATAATGGAGCCAGAGCATATAAACAGGATGGCCTTGAAAAAGGCATGTGTGCAAACATGGAGAAATGCTAGATAAGGTTGGTTATTACCAATTGTTACTATTATAAGGCCTAATTGGCTTGAAGTAGAGAAGGCAACGATTTTTTTGATGTCATTTTGGGTGAGAGCACATATTGCTGTAAATAATGTAGTTATGTTTATCCAGACATAATGTTATTGTTTGGGTAAATTTATTCTCTGTTAAAGGGTAAAAGCAGATAAGTAGGAAAATACCTGCTATAACTCTTGTGCTTGAGTGAATAGAGCTGAAACGGGAGGAGGGCCTTCTATTGCTGAGGGAATGGCTGGAGGCCAAATTGGGTGAATTTTCCAGCTGCAGCCAACACAAGTCCTATTAGAGGTAGGTTTGAGTGATTTTGGTTAAGTATAAAGATTTGTTGTATGTCTCATGAGTTTAAATTAAATAGAAATCATGCTGTTGATATAATAAGTCCAATGTCTCCAATGCGATTATATAAAATTGCTTGGAGAGCGGCTTTATTTGCATCTACTTGTCCATATCATCACCTGATAAGTAGAAAAGATATAATTCTGACTCCTCATCCAATGAAAAGTTGTAAAAGATTGTTAACAGTGATAAGAATTAGTACTGTGATAAGAAAAAGGAGTATTTAAAGAATTGATTAATGTTAGGATCGGAGTGCATGTATCACATTGAAAATTCTATAATAGATCATGTGACAAATAATGCTACTGGCACAAATATTGAGAAATAGTCTGTTTTGAAGCTAAGTGATAATTTAAGGGTTTGGATAGTAATTCAATGTCAGTTTAAGATAATTATCTCTTGACCTGTATGAATGAATATTATTGTTGGAATTAAGCTGGTGATAAAAGCATATGAGATAGTGGGTTTTTTTACAAAGGATGGATATGTGTTACTTTTGTAGATATTGGTGTTTGTTATTATAATTGGTATCGTTAGTATAAATAGTGTAACTAGTGTGAAAGAGGTAAATAAGTTTATTACTTTTATTTGGAGTTGCACCAATTTTTTGGTTCCTAAGACCAATGGATAGCTATCCTTTAAAAGTTTGAAAAAGTCATAATGTTAGATATGGAAGCATGAATTAGCAATTCTTGCATACTTTTTCAGTAAATAAAAATATTTAGTCTTCTGTTACTAGGTTCACAATCTAGTGTTTTTTTGAAGCTATATTTACAGTACAAGGGCCCTAAAATGATTTTGGGGTTTAATGATAGGAGTAAGAGATGTAAAATGTGAAGGGGTTATGAGGACATTTTCTCATGTGAATGATGGTGGGTATATTTGCCTCATTGTGTTACGATTAATATGTATAGTGAGGGCTTCCCTGGTGGCGCAGTGGTTGGGAGTCTGCCTGCCGGTGCAGGGGACGTGGGTTTGTGCCCCGGTCCGGGAGGATCCCGCATGCCGCGGAGCGGCTGGGCCCGTGAGCCATGGCCGCTGAGCCTGCACGTCCGGAGCCTGTGCTCCGCGATGGGAGAGGCCACAACAGTGAGAGGCCCGCGTACCCACCCCCCAAAAAAATGTATAGTGAGTATAAGGTGGTAATTACTATGTTAATTCCTATGAGGATAATGGTGATATTTGATCATGAAAAGAATGTTACTACTACAAAGAGTCCTCCAATTAGATTGATAGTTAGGGGATAGAGCTAGGTTTGTTAGGCTTGCTAGTAGTCATCATGTTGGTATTGGGAGGAATGTTTGTAGACCTCGGGCTACAATTATTGTTCTGCTGTAAATTCGTTTGTAATTTGAATTTGCTAGGCAGAATAATATGGATGATGTGAGGCAGTGGGCAATTATTAGAGCAGTGGCTCCAATATAACTTCAAGGTGTTTGGATAAGAATGACTGCAATAACAAGTGCTACGTGACTGACGGAAGAATACGCGATAGGTGATCTTAGATCTGTTTGGCATAAACAAATTGAACTAGTTATGATTATTCCTCATAAGGAGAGTATGAGAAAAGGGTATTTTATGAAATATATTAGTGGGTTTAGTATTGTTGTAATTCGCAATATACCATAGCCTCTGAGTTTTAGTAGTACGGCTGCAAGGACTATGGATCCTGCAATGGGGGCTTCTACATGTGCTTCAGGTAATCAAAGGTGAAGGCCGTTGAGGAGTATTTTTACTATAAAGACTATCATACATGCTAGTCATATGAAAATGTTGGATCAGGAGTTGGCTATTGCTTGTGTTCGATATCGAAGTATTAGAAAATTTAGTGAGCCTGTGACATTTTGAATATGTATTAGTGCTACTAAGAGTGGAAGTGATCCTACTAGTGTATAAAATAAGAAATAAAGTCCTGTGTTAAGACATTCTGTTTGCTTACCCCATCGGGCAATGATAATAAGTGTTGGAACTCGTATTGCTTCAAATAAAATATAAAGTAAGATTAATTCTGTGGCAGTGAATTTTATAATTAGGAATATTTGTAATGTAATTAGCATGGTAATATATAATTTTTTTCGAGTTAATGATTCTTTGAGTAGGTGAAATTGGCTGGCTATTAATTATGGTAAGAGTCATGTTGTTAACATTAATAATGGTGCTAATGAGCTGGGGAAAAGAATTAGTGAAAAGTTGAGGCTATTGTCATTAAATTGATTAAGAAGAAAAAGGCTATGAGACTAATAAGCCATGGACTGTGGTATTAATTCAGATTATGTTGTTCTTTGATAATTATGTTAGTAGTATTAGTATAATTGTAGGACTAATAACTTTTAACATTGGAGGAGATTAAGATTTTGTACATAATCAGTGCCATATGTGTTTGATACTATTACTAGTAGAGATAGTCCGAGTGTGGTTTCTCAAGCTGAGAATACTAGCAGAACAATTGGTATTATGCTGGCTAGGGCAAAATGTGTATTTAGGACTATTAGCGTTGCTATAATGAATAGTGATAATATTATGCCTTCAAGTCATGATAGTGAAGATACTAGGTGAGATCAACATATTAATAATTCTATAAGAGATACTGTAAATGTTATAATAATTATATACACTAAAAGCACTTGGTAATTATGAACTTAATCATAATCTAATGAGTTGAAATCATTTAGTTTAATTACCATATTCAGTTCATTCTAGTCCTTTTTGGGTTCATTCATTAGGCTAGACTTATTGCTAGTAATAAAATTAGGAATAAAGCTATAATGAGTATTGTTTTTAGATTATTTGTCTGAGATGCTCAGGGTAGGGGGTAAAAGAGCAATTTCTAAATCAAAAAGGAGGAATATAATGGCTACCAGGAAGAATTTTATGGAAAAAGGTAGATGTGCTGATCCTATAAGGTCAAATCCGCACTCATAAGGATTTGTTTCTTCTGTGTAAATATTTAATTGGGGAAGTCAGAATGTGATAAATACAAGTAGTGAGGCTAGTGCTATGTTTGTAATTAATGTCAATATTAGAGTTATTCTTTTTCGGATTCTACTGAAGCCAATTGATTGTAAGTCAATTGTACTATTTAATACTAAAATAATAAGATCCTCATCAATAAATGGGTACGTAAAGGAATAGTCATACTCCATTTACAGAATGTCAGTATCAGGCAGTGGCTTTGAAGCCGAAATGGTGGTTAGATGTGAAGTGATTTTTTTTTTTTCTTTTTTTTGCGGTACGCGGGCCTCTCACTGTTGTGGCCTCTCCCATTGCGGAGCACAGGTTCCGGACGCGCAGGCTCAGCGACCATGGCTCACGGGCCCAGCCGCTCTGCGGCATGTGGGATCTTCCCGGACCAGGGCACGAACCCGTGTCCCCTGCATTGGCAGGCGGACTCTCAACCACTGCGCCACCAGGGAAGCCCCGTGAAGTGATATTTTAATTGATGTAAGAAGCAGACGATAGGGAAGAGCTAATAGTTACACGCAGTCTGTGGAATCCTGTAGCTATGAAGAAAGTTGACCTGTATACCCAATCTGAAATTGTAAAGGATGTTTCATAATATTCTGAGGCCTGTAGAAATGTAAAATAAACGCCTGGGGCAACTTTGATGAAAAAGACCTTGGAGTGGGCTTCCCTGGTGGCGCAGTGGTTGAGAGTCCGCCTGCCGATGCAGGGGACACGGGTTCGTGCCCTGGTCCGGGAAGATCCCACACGCCGCAGAGCGGCTGGGCCCATGAGCCATGGCCGCTGAGCCTGCGCGTCCGGAGCCTGTGCTCCGCAACGGGAGAGGCCACAACAGTGAGAGGCCTGTGTACCACACACACAAAAAAAAGACCTTGGAGTATGTTTTTTCAGTTTCCTTCTATGAGGCTGTGGTGAGGTCAGATAGTGGATACCACAGAGGCTAATAATACGGAGGTATTAAGAAGTAGTATTTCTAATGGATTTAGAGGACGGATGCCTATTGGTGGTCAGCATCCCCCTAGTTCAGGTGTAGGGGCAAGGCTTGAGTGGTAGAAGGCTCAAAAAGAAACTGGTAAAAAAAAAAAAAAAAAGAGGACTTCTGAAATAATAAATAGGATTATTCCATATCAAAGTCCTTTTTGAACACTTGGTGTATGATGGCCTTGAAAAGTGCTTTCTCAGATGATGTCATGTCATCACTGATCTATTGATAAGGTATTAGTTAGTAGGCCTAGTGCTAATAATAATGTTGAAGTGAAATCATATAATTAGGTCTGCTGTTATTAGAAGGGCTGAGAGAGCTCCTGTAAGGGGTCAGGGACTGGGATTTACTATGTGATGTGCATGAGTTTGGTGGGACGTTATGTATTGTCATGTAGGTAAAGATTTGCTAGTAAGGTAAATGCATAAACTAGAATGATTACAATGGTGAATTTGAGGATAGTAAGTAAGACAAGGATAGGAAATGTAATGAGAGCTGTGGTGGTGCTAATACTCAGCAATGCTAGAGTCACTCTTCCAACTAAATGAATCAATAGGGGTCCTGCTGTGATGTTAGCTGTTAATAGTATGGCTAAAGCTGTTGGTTGAATGAATAAGCTAATAGTTTTGATGACTGCTAGCACAGGAATAAGAGGAACCAGTGTTCCTTGTGGTAGAAAGTGAGCTAAGCATGCTTTTGTTTTGTGATGAAAGCCTGTAACTACAGTTCCTGCCCATAGAGAAACTGCTGTTCCTAATATTATTATTATTATATTCCTAATATTATAAATTGCTATTAATATTATTGAGAGTTGTGTAGTAGGTATAAATGAATGTGGTAATAGTCCTAATAGATTTGTTGATCGAATAAATAAGTGATGTTAAGTATTAGCGCTCAGGTCTATCCTTTGTGACTGTGAATAACTATTTGTTTCAATGTGAGTTAAACTAATCATTGTTGAATAGAAATTATACAATAGTTAATTAGTTGATTAGGTGTTGGGAATAAAATACCTGGGAATATAATGATTAAGATAACAATAGGAAGTCCTATTATTGTTGGGGCAATGAAAGAGGCAAATAGATTTTCGTTCATTTTGTTTCTCAAGGGGTAGATTGTTTTTGTATTTTGGTAGACATCAACTCGGGATTTGAATAATAAGTATATTTTGAAATTTTTAGTTGGAATATAATAAAGTGGACTAGAATTATTAATAGAATAGTAATAAATCATGTTGATGTGTTAAATTGTGGCATATCATGAAAGGGAGTTTTAACTCCCAGTCTTTAACTTAAAAAGGTGAATGCTATTTAGCTTCTTAAGGAATTTATAATATTGATGAGGATCATTTTTCAAAGTATTTTAGTGGTACTAGTTCAAGGACAATGGGTATAAAGCTGTGATTTGATCCACGAATTTCTGAGCATTGTCTGTAATATAGACGTGGTCGTGGTGATATGAGAATTGTTTGGTTTAGGCATCCTGGAATGGCCTCTGTTTTTATGCCTAGTAAAGGCACAGCTCATGAGTGTAAAATGTCTTCTGAGGAGGTTAGTATTCAGATTGTTATTTCTGTAGGTAAAACTACTCCATTGTCTACTTCTACTAGTCGTAATTCTCCTGTTTTTAGGTCTGATGTTGGAATTATATAGGAGTCAAAATTTAATTCTTCATAGTCTGTATATCATAGCTTCAGTATCATTGGTGTCCTATAGTCTTTACGGTAAGGGAAGGGTTATTTAGTCCAGCATGTAAAGCATTTGTAATGATGGCAGGGCAATTAGAATTAGGATAATGGCTGGTAAGATTGTCCAGACAGTTTCTACTTCTTGTGCATCTATTGTACTTGTATGTGTTAGTTTAGTTGCTAATATGAGTAAAATAATATAGAGGACCAAGGAGCTGATTAAAAGTATGATTATTAACATATGATCATGAAAGTGTAGTAGTTCTTCTATAATGGCTGATGCTGCATCTTGAAAACCTAGGTGGAGAGGATACACCATGGAGACATAAACATAAAACATAAGAAGGAATGAAGCACTGTTACATGGTACAATATGGATGAGCTTTGAAAGCATTATGCTAAGTGAAGGTAATGAGTCATGAAGGATAACATATTACATGATTCTATTTATGCAAAATATCCAGATAGGCAAATCTATGGAGGCAGAAAGTAGATTAGTGGTTGCCTAGGTTGGAGGCATAATAGTGGGATAGGGAGTTGATTGCTAAAAGGTACAAGGTTGCTTTTGGGGGGGGGGATTAAAATTAAAATATTCTAAAATTAATTGTGGTTGATGGTTACACAACTCTATGAATATATTAAAAGCTAATTGCGCACTTGATGTTTTTTCATTTTTTTTCATTTCCATTTGCATGGAATGTGTACTTTAGATGGGTGAATTACATGGTATGTGAACTATATCTCAACTTGAAAAAACAGTTGTGGGGAAAAAACCAAAACTCTAAAGCAGTGGTTCTTATACTTCAATCATCATTAGCCTCACCTGTGAAGCTTGATTAAAAATCTGGATATGGGCTTCCCTGGTGGCGCAGTGGTTGAGAGTCCACCTGCCGATGCAGGGGACACGGGTTCGTGCCCTGGTCCGGGAAGATCCCACATGCCGCGGGGCAGCTAGGCCCGTGAGCCATGGCCGCTGAGCCTGTGCGTCCGGAGCCTGTGCTCCGCAACGGGAGAGGCCACACAGTGAGAGGCCCACGTACCGCAAAAAAAAAAAAAAAAAAAAATCTGGATACAAATGTTCTAGATCAAGGAACTACAGGACATGAGGAACTTTAAGTGCATATTATTAAGTGAAAGAAGCCAGTCTGAAAAGGCTTTGTACTGTGTGATTCTAGACTTTCTAGAAAAGGTAAAACTGTAAAGACAGTAAGTAGATCAGTGGTTGCCAGGGGCTCGGGGGGAGGGAGAGAGGGATGAATAGGTGGAGCACAGGGGATTTTTAGGGCAGTGAAGCTATTCTGTATGATACTATAATGGTGGATACACAGCATTATACATTTGTCAAAACCTGTAGAACTGGACCACACAAGGAGTGTATGCCAATGTAAACTATGGATTTTAGTTAATAACAATATATCAATATTGGTTTATCAGTTATAACAAATGTACCACACTAATACACGATATTAATAACAGGGGAAACTGTGCAAATTGGTAGGAGGTAGCTATGGAAACTGTACTTTCTGCTCAATTTTTTGGTAAACGTAAACCTGTTTTAAAAAAATTAAGTATGTTAATTTTAAAAAAATGTTCTAGGCAAGCCAGAGGATGAGCCTGGGAAGTCAGGGAACTCTACAGATGTGAAATGACCTTGTCAGATCAAGGGAGCATTTTATTTCTGAAAACCAGTAGGCAGTCTTCCCCTAGAAGAGGCACATGAGGAGAAAGAATGTTTCCCTTGTTCAGTTCCGTATTGATACTGCTGAGCCCAGAATCCATACCTCAGAGAGGTGAGTCTGTAACTGGAGAGTCTGTGCTTCACCACTGGAGCTGAGGGCCCCCTAAGCCTCCTTGGGCTCGATGTGCAGCGGTCACTTCAGCAGTATGATAACAGGAGATTAAGGTAAGAGGACAGGGCTCCTCCCTAGGATGTAGAGGTGATTTGAAACGGGAATCCTGAGCTTGTTGGTGGTTGGTTGGTTTGGTTTTAAGAAACTGGGTTGGGGGGCGCAGCCATTGAGTGTCTGAAGAAGGAATTATACGGTAGTGAATTAATAGTATAAAAATGTCAGCTGACTTTACAGGAACACGTACCTCAGAAGGAAGGAAAAGATCTCAAGGAGAGATTTCAACAGAAACACCAGGGGAAAAGGACCTTCACCTTTGATGTCCAGTTCAGCCCTTTGCTGGGTGTAGGCGTCTGATCTGTAAGAAGAGTAGTTTATCAGGAGAGCCTCCCAGCCCTCAAGGTCTCATTCAGACTCTGGAATCAAGTAAGGAAAAGACAGATCTCTGGGTGTATCTTTCCTAGAGACATAACCGAAGGGAGAAGTAGTAAAGGGTCAGAAAGCCAGCAAACTGGCAGGTACCAAGTTGCTAATTTGCCTGTAGAATTGCATGATTTTTCCCTTCTACCCACAGGTCAAATAATAATCAGCAGTAGTAGTAGTGCTACTATTAACTCATTTAATCCCCACCACAGCCCTACCCAGTAAGGGAATTGTTACTCATTTTACAGAGACTGCGGTGTAGACATGAAGTAATCTGCCTGGTCACAGCTAGAAGTGTTGAGCTGGGACTTGAACCCAACGCCAGCTCCAGAGCCCACTGTTTCCCCCTCACGGCACTGCGGCTCCACGTCGACTCCACAGACCCCGGGACTGCCTCGTAATATACACCAAACTTTAAAAGAAGGAACGTGGGGATTTACCCTTTGGGTTTCAACCCTGCTCATCCACCCCTACAGAAAATAGCAATACTGTTCATTCTACCCGAATAGGAGAAAAATGGGGAAGAAAGAAGAAAATTTATTTATTTATCTAGTTAGTTAGTTTTTTCGGTACGTGGGCCTCTCACTGTTGTGGCCTCTCCCGTTGTGGAGCACAGGCTCCGGACGCGCAGGCTCAGCGGCCACGGCTCACGGGCCCAGCCGCTCCACGGCATGTGGGATCTTCCCGGACCGGGGCACGAACCCGCGTCCCCTGCATCGGCAGGCGGACTCTCAACCACTACGCCACCAGGGAAGCCCAAGAAAATTTATTAAAAGGAAAACAAAACACAACCTTTTTTTTTCTTTCCCCTCGCAGTGCATGGCAGTATCGTCTCAAGAGCCTTTGCCTTTTTCTGGAGGGAGCGGTTATCTGGCTGGCATGTGCGCGAAACAGCACAGCTGCCCCACCTGACGTGGGAGCTCCGGGTTCAGCGTCCCGGGTTCTAGAAGCAGTGTCCAGAACCTCCACAACCCTCCAGCCAGCCCCCTGCCCTCCCTGAGGGTTTGAGCTTCCCATGCGGCTTGGCTGGTATTGGTGGGTTCGCAGGGCAGGATCCAGGAATGCTTCCTGCCTTTGCTCTCCCGCTCAGCTCTCCAGCTGAGGAGGCTTTGGGCTCCTTTGCGTTGAAGCTGAACGGACTGTTCCTTTAAGGAAAACCACTCTTTCCCTCTTGATTAAATGGGTAAATTAGTTCCAGATCCTCTGTCAGAGAGTCAAGCTGTTCAAGAGGGTAAGGGTGAAATAGAAAATGTCTTAAGAAGGATACAGCTCTTCTTTATTTACTATAATAGGAGAAAAGCTAACTAGCCATAGAGAACGGATAACCAAATAGTTTTAGAAATGGGTTTTTAATATAGTGTGTTTGGAAACCAAATTCTGAGCACAGGGCCTCAGGCTCAGAGAGGGTTGACACTTGGCTTAAAGCTGTGCTGTCACCACCTTGAAACTTAATAATTTTTGAACAAAGAGTCCCACATTTTCGTTTTGCGCTGGGCTCAGCAAATGATGTGGCCGTGCAGTCAGTGAAGTCTATTTTAAGTCAGCGTGATGTAACTGTGCACACTTTCTCCTCAATTTCAGGTACGCTAGTGTGTCCTGTCCAAGTTTGCCAATCAACTTCTGTGCTGCATGTTTTTTCTTTTAATGCCTCACCGGGTGGTAAACTCCTGACATTACGTATACTCACTAATCTCTGCTGGAGTGTGCCACGGTGACGTTTTGATACTGGAAAGTACTGAACATGATGGCTAAGCCACTAGTGTTTGTAAACGAAAACATTTCAAAGCTCACTTCTTCCTTTGACTGGGTATGTCAGGAATTGGTACAAAACCTTCTCCTAAAATGGAGAGAGAATAATGGGGGGGCAATCAGGTTCTTGTCTCACGTGGGGCCTTCAGTGAGGATGCAACCCTGTCTTTCTCAACTGCAATACACAGGGGACTGACTCAGTACGTTGGGCAATACGATCAAGTCAACCCAAGTCAACCCCGCAACTACAACCCCAGTGCTGTGCTCCCGGGACCGTCTGGCAAGAGAACCAGAGGGGAGGGATGAGGGACGTCCATGGATGTCCGCGTGATTTGGGGAGCGAGGCCTCTGCTGGCGTACTTCAGCGCCTCAGGTTTAAACATGCTAGAGCCACCGTTGGTCCTGTTTTCTTGCAGAGATTCCGTTACTCCAGCCAATGTCACTGAGGTGAACTGAGGGTAAACCCATGGCCCTCCTTATTTTCAGGCCATAATGTGGGAATCCATGATAGGAGAATATTCCGCCGCGAGACCACACATGGTGTTTCTTATAAAGCGATGATGGGAGTTTACCAGAGAGTGAAGGCGTCCCATCAGGGACTCGGCCAAGGCATCCCCATTCACAGCAGACCCATAGAGGAAACTGGAAGAGTCGTAACGTGGGCGGTGGGCTAGCACTGGGGAAGTGGCCAGGCGTCCTAAGGACTGGAGGGAAGTCCATCTGTGAGGCAGGCGACAGCAGCAAGCACTTGGATCTAGACTGAGAATTATGTGGGTGAGGCCCACCCACATGAGGTCGGGGGTGGGGAGAGGTGTGTGAGCTAGAGTGAAAGCAAAGGGAGTCCAGGAGGAGGTGGTCCTGCCAAAGTCTAGGGATGCCAAGCTGCTGGTTTCTAGGGCAGTGAGACAGCTGTAGAGGGCAAGGTAGGCTTGTGCGCCAAGCTGGCTGTCGAGACAGACAGAAACCCGGGGACAGAAGTCTAGTTATCATGACTTAGATGGAGCCCCATTAGGAGCAGGGATGGCTTGAGGTAGAGCCCGGGAGGTTTGGGTGGGGCTCGTGCAATCTTTTGAATCTAAGGTCAGAATTAATTCTCAGGACTGAGATGAAGCTAAAACTTCAAGCGAGAATGAACTCTGCCCAGCTGATGAGGAAGAAGGAACGCAGTCACTGGGGGCTGTGTGCGCTGGCCTGTGGCGGGGTTTCCTTTCACATACATTGAGTTGGGTTTTCTTTATTTTCTTCAGCAGTTCTAGCAGATATAAGCATTATTTTTATTCTCATTTTACACCTGAGGAATCGGAGAAGTAAATGGAAGTGTCCAAAGTTAATGGATTCATCCAGTCTGGGCAACTGGGGCTGTCTCCAGCACCACCATCTCTGTGCTCTTGGCCTCGATTAGATGACTTCATGAAGTTCCTTTGGTGGTAGTTGTAGCACAATGATGGAAAGCATGGGTGGGCTCTGCAGCCAGACTGCCCAGCTTTTTGATGCATCCACCTCTTCTGGCTGTGTGACCTTGGGCAGGTTACTTGACCTCTCTGTGCTGCGGTAAAATGAAGATGATGACGATACCTTCCTCACGTTATAGACATGAGTATTTAATGGAATGGTATATGTATGGGTTTAGAACAGCGCTAGGCACATAAGTGCTTAATACACATTTCTGTTACACTCGATCTAGAAGTAAAGGTCTTTAGGGAAGATTTCAGATGTTAACAGTCATCACTACCCAGTGGATGGATGGAGTCATGGCAAGGTTAATCCTAAGGAGTAAATACTGTGAAAGCCATTCCTATTTATTTGGTCTTATAAATCTTTTTTTTTTAAAAAAGCAAGATTTTCTCATTAATTGAATTTTGACCCATGGAATAGTGCACTTAGTGAGAGACTGCTCAATTAGGAGGCAGAAATTTGGGGTATAAGTCCTTGATGTACCACTTCCTGGCTTTGTGAGCTTGGGCAATTTTTCTAATGTGTCTCGCTTATTTTCCTTATCGGTGAAAACTACCAATAAAAGGAATGACAGCCTGCCTCACAGAATTATCCTGAGAAGATAGAATGAAAGCACTTTTAAATAAAAGGGTGCCATGTGTTGGATATTTTTATTCCCTGACACAAACCTGCTGTAAACAAGAAAAGGTTAGTTGTCTGTAGAGTAGGCAAGGGGAAGCCATTCTGGAATCGAAAACTGCGACGCAGACGATCCGCCCTCGCTTTGGATATTAATAATTTAGTCAGGTCGCCAGGCGGGCCCCAGACAGACAGGTCCACAGCCAGTTCCAAGGACTTGCCGATATTCTTCCTTCTGTGCCATTCTCTTTATGACAGCCAGATTGTGCTTTTGTTTTTTATTTTCTCTCTACCCATGCAGGGGACTCAGATCCCACCCCAGTGAATCCTTGCTATGACGGGAGTCACACATGTGCCGCCACGGCTCGGTGCCATCCGACGACAGGTGTAGACTACACCTGCGAGTGTGCATCTGGGTACCAGGGAGATGGATGGAGTTGCGTGGGTAAGAGCCTGCGCTCTGTGTTCCCTCATGGAGTCCTCCAACATTATGTCCATAGAAGACAGGTGTCTGCTTTGTCATCTCCATGGGTCAACGAGTTTAGCAGCTGTTCATCTAAATACAGCTATTTAAAAACTGAGCATATTCTGGTTAGGTTTAAGAGGGTAGTTTGGAGGTGGGTATTTTTGGCTTGGACTCTGAAAATGGCTATTGTAACTCCTGGATATTTTACATTCTCAAATGTTGTTATTTTAAGACGGAATCAAGTATTTTTTACATTCATTAAAGAGTACATTTTCTGGGCCTCCCTGGTGGCGCAGTGGTTAAGAGTCCGCCTGCCGATGCAGGGGATACGGGTTTGTGCCCCGGTCTGGGAGGATCCCATATGCCGCGGAGCGGCTGGGCCCGTGAGCCATGGCCGCTGGGCCTGCGCATCCGGAGCCTGTGCTCCGCAACGGGAGAGGCCACAACAGTGAGAGGCCCACATACCGCAAAAAGAAAAAAAAAAAAAAAAAAAAAAAAGAGTACATTTTCTGGTTACCTTCAGATTTCAGACATTCACCTATTTCTTTCACTTACTGTATCTCAAAAGCAGTAGTGGAAATTTCTTTACATTTTAAAAGAAAAATCGTTACTTTGTGTGTTTCTCTTCTAAATGTTCAGAATTGTTTAAATGTTTAAAGAATTTGCAGAATATTTGTTCAAAACATATCCCCCTGGGGCTCATACTTGAATGACTTGAAATAAATGCTTATTTTTATGACGATCTGCAACATGCAACCACATCTGGTGCTTAGACAGCGTACATTTCAACCCCTGTTGAGTCTACCAACCATTAGTCCCATTGAAACCTCTTAGGGGTGAGAGAACATTGAGCTTGCAGACCTTCCACTTGTGGGGACTTTGGTTTAAGCAGCCTTTTCTGTTCTTATTCCTTCTTAGATGTAAATGAATGTGCAACTGGCTTCCATCGCTGTGGCCCCAACTCTGTGTGTATCAACTTGCTGGGAAGCTACAGGTGTGAGTGCCGGAGTGGTTATGAGTTTGCAGACGACCGGCACACCTGCGTCTGTGAGTGCCAAAACTGTGCCTCTTTTTGGCCAAAATCATGCTGAACCTTGCTCTTGGACTCATTACTGTTTCCACTTCCGTTATACAGAAGTTTTGTTGGATGGTTTTCTAGCAAACAGACAATTTACATGGAAATAACCCAAAGCTATGGCTCAGTTCCGCCCTGTTTGTTGGGGTTTTGTTTTTGTTTGGGTGTTTTTGTGTTGTTGTGTTGTTGTTTTTCTCTGAATAGATATTTTTGGTGTAAGTTATGGAAGGATGCTCACCTCCGTCAGGACTGCTGTGTATCTTGGTGTTTGGCCCAATCGTGTAACAAGACTATGAACTTCTCTAATACCAACAGGTCTAGATAGAGGTCAAATGTTTCTCAAATTAGAATGAAATGGATTTGTAATTCAAAGAGGCCTGTCCCACTTGACTGGTCAAAGAGCTCCGTCTGTAATAAATATAGCCTTTCTAGAATTCCAGAAAAATACTTGACCAAAGAGTGGATCCAAAAGAACTAGAATTGCAAATTCATCCCACTGTTAGAGCAAGATGATATTAGAGACAACCCACTTTTTAATCCAGTGAGATGAAAAAGTAGCGCTCACAGAGACTCTGTGTGTGTGTGTGTGTGTGAGTGTGAGAGTGTGTACGTACGTACATATGCAGGCATGCAAAGCAGCAGTGCTCTGGGGAGTTATAAACTTTAATCAAGGACAGTTTTTGATGACTGATCTTCATGCCTAGTGTTATAGCCACAAACCATGATCAGCACTTCTCAAATTTTAATATGCATACAAACCATCTAGGGATCTTGTTAAAATTCCTATTCTGATTCACTGGCTCTGCTCTGGAGCCTGAGAACCTGCATTCCTTATAAGCCCCCAGATGTCCTGATGCTGTTGGTGTGCAGGGTTCACCCATTCGCAGGCCTGGGCTCTTGGACATCCTTGCCTTCCTCTCTTTTCAGTGATCGCCCCACCTCCCAACCCCTGTGAGGATGGCCGTCACAACTGTGCTCCCGCCAGCCAGGCCCAGTGCATTCACCACGGAGGCAGCTCGTTCAGCTGCGCCTGCCTGCCTGGTTATGCCGGCGACGGGCACCAGTGCACCGGTGAGTAACTGTGGGCGGCCTCAGCGACCCTGAACATTGCTTTGGATGCACATCCCCTGGGCCTCTCAGAAGCCTCTCCCTTCCTTTGACTCACACCGCTGTGGAACTGCCGAAAGAGAAAGAAAAGGTGTCCTTTGAGTCAGAGAGGCCGAGGGTGATTGCCCTGGGACCAGATTGTTGAGCATGTATGGTTGTCCTTGGAAGAGCCGTGCCTGGAGCAGTGGGGAGACCCTGCCAGCTTGTAACCTTCTGTTCCCTGGAGCTAGTGTAGCCAGGAGAGATGTGGGGAAAGGCATATATCCTCCTGGGAGGAAGTCTCCATCCTTCAGTCTCTCTGGCTAATGGCTTAATTCAGCACTTCCAGTCCTGCCTAATTTTTAGTTGCTATTCCCCTGCGTCAAGTGGTAATTTAAGCAATCTCTAAACATACATACAGTTCTGTGTAATTTATTCCTTCTTCTCTCTCTCTGGAAGGGGAGAGGGAGAGAGAGAGAGAAGAAATAAATCCACAGATATAAAAGGATATTAATACATACCTAAGTACTCAAAGCTTTTCTCCCAGAAATCTAACTATCTTTAAGACTTCATACTGAACTTCATAAAATCACTAAACCAGAAAGCAGGACTAACTGTTGAAATTTAACTTAGAAATGTATGAGGTTGTTACTGAAAAACTAGGCATAATACTGATTATAAATGTTCATGAAACTGGGATTAGTAGTACCTTAATATAGAGATCATTCAGTAAATCTACATAATCACTAAAGATCTTCAAAACATCTGGCAGTAATGCACACAAATAATGGTTAAATGAGACACTGGGAATGAGAGGATGGTGGGAAAAGGGTTGGTTTTAGGAATATAAACCTAAAATGCAGGCTTTCCCTGTCTCATCAAATTGCTTCTTGCCTCTGCCCCCGTACACCTGGGCCCACTGAGCTGATTTGCTAAGAACAGCCTTGTAACTCCTGGGAGCTTCTTAACTGATCGAATAGCTCGGCCCTGACCTCCTCGCTAGATGTTTGATTCTCCTCCTCCTTCCTTTTCCCTTTGGTTTCAGCAGGACAGGCTGAGTGGACCAGCAGCCTGAAGTCATATGTTATTGACAGAACAGACATGTCAGGGCAGCACAGCCCCTCTACTGCTTTCCAGATGTGGGGTTTTTAGGGATTGTCTGAACCTGGCTCTTTTTTTTTTTTTTTTGCGGTACATGGGCCTCTCACTGTTGTGGCCTCTCCCGTTGCGGAGCACAGGCTCCGGACGCACAGGCTCAGCGGCCATGGCTCACGGGCCCAGCCGCTCCACAGCATGTGGGATCCTCCCGGACCGGGGCACGAACCTGTGTCCCCTGCATCGGCAGGTGGACTCTCAACCACTGCGCCACCAGGGAAGCCCTGAACCTGGCTCTTTAATGTTTCCACTTCTGCTGTACAGAAGCTCAGCTGTATGGTTTACTTCTGAAAACATAGTTTATATTGAAATGACCCAAAGCTGTGGCTCAGTTCAACCCTGAGGTTTTTTTTTTTCTCCCTAAAAACACCCCCAGGTTTGTTTGTTTGTTTGTTTATTATTATTATTTTTTAAAGAATCAATTTTATTATTTTTTTTATTTTTGGTTGCGTTGGGTCTTCGTTGCTGCACATGGGTTTTCTGTAGTTGTGGCGAGCGGGGGCTACTCTTCGTTGCGGTGCACAGGCTTCTCATTGTGGTGGCTTCTCTTGTTGTGGAGCACGGGCTCTAGGCACACAGGCTTCAGTAGTTGTGGCACACAAGCTCAGTAGTTGTGGCTCACGGGCTCTAGAGTGCAGGCTCAGTAGTTGTGGCACACGGGCTTAGTTGCTTCATGGCATGTGGGATCTTCCCGGACCAGGGATCGAACCTGTGTCCCTTGCATTGGCAGGCGGATTCTTAACCACTAAGCCACCAGGGAAGTCCCACCCCCAGGTTTAGACAGAGCTCATATGCTTTTCAAGTTAGGATGAGGCAGATTTGTAAGTCACAGATGCTTGTCCCAGTTGACCGGCCAGAGAGCTCCATGTGTAATAGATACTCTGTACAGACAGAGGTACACTCTAGGTCTGGAGGGAGGGGTGTCAGGTGACGCACATAAACTTCTCATGTTTCTGCTAAGCCCCGCAGTGGAAATACTGCTCTTTCCACCTCGTGGGACTCATCATTCAGTTCGATTTCACACACTACTGGCTCTCAGAAACGAGAATGCACAAAGGAAAAAATCTTGTCAGTAGAATTTCATATTTAAACATCTGGCTGCTCAGGTCAGCAGAGATGGTATTTTGAAAGTATTTCATTCCTTAGGGCTTTGGTTTAAAACAAAGAAGTTGAAATTATTGCAGCTTAGATGTGATGAGTGTTAAAATCAGAATGTTAATGTAGGTGAGCTGCTTCTTGTCCTAACCCCTTCTAGAATCATTCTCTTTCCCTTCTTTTAACTTCTGCTTGTCCTGTAGGACTTGGGTTACATTTTGGGGTCATATTAGGATCCTGAAATTAGCTACTTTTCCATGCTGGGAGTTTTTATAGGGTTGTCATTCTTTGTTATTGTTGTCTTCTTGCTGATTTCTGCCATTTTCAGTTGTCCCTGTTTCATCTCTGGTTCTCTATTTTTGAGATTCTATCTGGAACCCACAAACTTAAAAATAGGCCAATCCCATCCATTGCTTCCCCAGTGTATTAGTGATCTACTGCAGCATAACCAATTCCCCCGAAACATAGCAGCTTAAAACAATACACATTATTATTCTCTATATGGTCTAGTCAGGGGGTCTCTGTCAGACCTGGGGCCTCATCTGAAGGCCCAGGTGGGGAAAGAGCCTCACATGGTTATTGGCAGGATTCAGTTCCCCAAGGACTATCAGACTGAGAGCCACGGGTCCCCGCTGGCTGTTGCCTGGAGGTGACCTTCAGCTTCTTGCCACGCGGACCTCTCCTACAAAGTAGCTTCCTTCATCAAAGCCTTCAGCAGGGGGTCTGCCAGCAGGTTGGCAGTGATCACAAAAATGACATCCCCTCAATACTGCTTTAGTGTCTTGGTTGGAAGCAAGTTACTCAAAGGAAGGGGATTACATAAGACACTGACTATCAGGAGGAAGGGATCTTTGGGGACCACCTGAGAGGCTGCCTGCCATAGTTACCCTATGGTTGCCGTCCAAGCTTCCAGACTGTGGGGTAGTAGAGAATGAATAGTCATTTTCCTAAATACCTGTGCTGTGCCTAAATCAGGCTGGGCTAATCATGAAGGAGGCTTGCAGGATAAGTATATAAATGTGTGTGTGTGTGTGTGTGCATTTTTAAAGGCATGTCCCAGTGTGCATGTGTCCCAGTGACCATAGCGATAGAGAAAAAAGAGAAAAATAGAGATGAAGGCTCTATTTTGTGGAAGGTGTGCACACTTGAAACACACATTTGTTTTCACTCCATCAAACTAGCATTAAAAGGGTGTGTGGGTTTTTCTCCAGCCAGTTTGTTAAAAACCAGGTTCCCCGGGGAGGCTGCACTTGGCTTTGGCTTCTTGACCTAGTCTGAGTCACGAAGAGGAATTACTTTTGTGCAACTAGAATGAAATCTTTCCAGCTCCCCTCAGTGGGGATTGATTTCAGCCCTGCATTGGTGTGAGCTGGATATTTCTCAGGCATGTTTGTCCCTGCAGATCTTGATGATGCTGCCGGGTGGAAAAGCAGAATGTTTTGAGCTGGGACCTTTCCTCACGTGTGAGTTGAGGTACTGGGTTACAGATGGCCCATTACCCAGAGAAGGGCTGTGAGGAGAGGTACTTACACTGTCTTCTCTCGTGGTTTCTATTGGAAGCATGTAGATGCTGGGTAAGGTATAGTAAAGTTGGCGTGGCCACAGCAGCAGAGAAGAAGCTGATTATACTCACAGGTCCCAGAGAGCGGGTCACTGCATGCCACGCAGGATCCAAAGGGCACAGCCAGCAGCAGGGTTCTTGCCGAGTAGGTGGGGAGCAAGAACTCATGGGCCGAAGCCTTTGTTGGGGTCTGGAGGCGGGTTGATTTGAGTTGACGCCAGGAAATTTCACTGGGTGGTTCAAAAGCAAAGCAGGGGAGGTAGAGAGGGGGACGCTCGAGTCCAGGGGTTGGGTTTGTTTTGAAGGGATTTCAGCTGGTTTTGGGTGTGGGCTCAGAAGTAAGGCAGGGAGAAGAATGTTGAAGCACCAAAGCATGAACTCAAAAGAGAGAATTTTTAATACAGTTTCCAGACAGGTTTTCTTAGCAGCTTGGCAGAGGACAGAATGGAGAATTACCCTGAGAATCAGCCACCTTGCGTCATCTGACGGGTAAGGGGCTCCACTCTGCCTTGGACCTCGCTGCCTTGACCTCAGTACTCTACCAGTCCTTGAAGAGCCCAACAGCGATGGTTAAGCAGCCCCCGTCCCCAGTGGTGTAACAGGAAGCTCCTCCCTTGCCAAGGGGTTGAAAATCTCTCTGCACTTTCTCTTGACACCTGACCACCTGTGAAATTGGGAAGACTTCTCCTTTACACAAAAGCTCTGGTTTCCCCTGCCTAAGGAGGGGTGTAGCCTGCTCTGTACCCAAGCCCTGGAGTAGCTGGCGAGGCTCCAGTGTCCTGTCACGGTGCAAGGTTCTCCAAAGAGGTGTTGGACACTGTGCTTCAGGGGGTCTTAAACTTCTCCAGCTTTGGGGGACAGGTGTTGCTCACTTGTGATGCTTTCAGTCTCTTCAGAGACTTTCTCCCTGTTGGTCGTTCATCAGTTATTGTCTCCCCATGACTTTGGTATCTGTGGGAGGATGGCTGCTTTTTCGGGTCTGGTCAGAATTCCTAGGCCATAGGCTTTAAGAACATGACTCGGGGGGCTTCCCTGGCGGCGCAGTGGTTGAGAGTCCGCCTGCCGATGCAGGGGACACGGGTTCGTGCCCCGGTCTGGGAAGATCCCACATGCCGCGGAGCGGCTGGGCCCGTGAGCCGTGGCTGCTGAGTCTGCGCATCCGGAGCCTGTGCTCCACAACGAGAGAAGCCACAACAGTGGGAGGCCCATGTACCGCAAAAAAAAAAAAAAAAAAAAAAAAAAAAAAGATCATGACTTGGTACCTCTGGGGAGTCCTCTTTCTCTTAGTTCAAAAATAATCACAAGCAACTGATCCGTGGTTTCTAGAAATAGGCCCTGTATCTCAGGAATTCCTGCTTCCTGCCATTGCCTGGGGTTCCTGTTACCATGAGAAGTACTTTTAGCATATGCATTATGAATAGCTTTAATTTCCTGCATTTGGCTGGACGTTAATTTTTACAGCTTTGGTTTTATAGCATCTTCCAGTCCCAAGGATCTGGATGGGCACCAGCTTCATCCAGCTGGGCATGTGAGTTGTCCTTCTGAAGAGACAGTGGGCCAACCTCAAAGATGATTAAATATGACAATATAGAAGCCATGACGGTTGGATTGGAGATAAGCTTTTTGTTGTTGTAATTATTTTTATTTGGTTTATTTTTGGTTAACTGAGGAGCTAACCAGCAAACCTTGTTTGATTCTAACCTTGCAAATGAATTTGAAACCACTTTGCAGCCTTTGTCAGTGAAAGGAAGGTGACTAGACAGGCCCACTGCTCATCTAGGCAGAGCCTCTCTGGGTGGCATTAAACTTGGTTGTGTCGGGCATTCAAGGGTTTTGGACGTCAGAGTAAACTGATTTACGTGCAGTAAACTCCCTGAGCCTGAGGATAAGCAGTATAAGTAATTACATCGCTAATTACAATGTTAGAGACTCATCTCCCCTGAACAGAAGGCCTGTGTTGTGTATCCAGCACATCCACTTACTGGTACCTGGGAAAGGCCCTTAGTCATGGGAAGGTGGCTCAGTGAAAGCATGGTCACAGCAAGGGTGGCACTGATCGCCCTAGAAGAGACTTCACCTGGGTCCCGGAGGCTGGGCAAGGAGCCACATCTGATTGACATTACATTCAGGGCTGTAAGTCTCTGGCTTCCAGGGTGCGATGTGTCTCTGCACGAGCTGTACGGAATTGATGCAGTTCTCTCCTTCTGGGCCTCCTCTTCTCTAGGTTTTACACCAATCACCCCGTCCCACATTTTTCCCTGTTCACACATTTTAAAAACATTTCTTGGATGTTACCTCAGATGTGACTACTCTGTTTTATTTTCAGTTGAGCCTTGATCAGATCTACACCCTTTATCCTTCTTTTACTCAGGAAGACTTCCTGTCCCTGAAGATGGCTTATCTCAACCACTGGCCATTGGTTTCAACAGTTATATTTTCAGACTTTTATTTATTTATTTTTTGGCAGCAGGGTGGAGCAGGGGTGGTGTCTTGCTATCGTCAGCCTGTGCTGATTTCAGTAAATAAAAGGAATGTGTAAGTCAGCCTTTGTTTGAAGTTCCAGGATGTTGCAGTTTTGAGAAATGTGATAATTAATCCTCATGGTACCATATGGAGAATGTTGGGACCTGAATTGTTTGTACTGATAAGCCAGACAAATTTAGATTTTCTTTTCTATGTGTTGTTTCAAAATCTCTGATAATATTTTTCTTATACTTCTCTATTTCTTCTAAAGGTGGAAAATAAAGAAAATTTCTGATTAATTGGGCATTCTAGGTAGTAGGACTCTCTATGTAAGACTGAATGTGCTTCTAACTTAGTTGAAGAAGTATTTGGAGCCTCAATGGGTTCTTTGCATCTGTAAATCAGTGCTACAGGGAGATGGTGCCAATAAGGAAAGGAAAAAAAAAAAAACTATTGTTACGTATATTTATTATATGGAATACAACGGAAGGGAATGAATGGTTTATGGACTAAAGGCTAGTTCAAAGGTAAAAACTTCCTGGAATTCACTGTAGATGAAAGGTGCCAGGATATATTTCTCTGTGAAGTATATGTTTGATTTCTACACTGAACGTGTCGCTCGACTTTGGACTGTTGAGCTTGCCTTTAAGGTGCCGACGTGTTTCTGCTCATGCCCAAGTTCTTCTGAAGTGGAGCCCTCATGGTTGATCCACGTGCACTAAAGCCACGTGGTGGCATAGATTGTGTGCAGTGAAGTCATGCTCCTTCCTTCCTTCCTTCCCTCCCTCCCTCCCTCCCTCCCTCCCTCCCTCTCTCTCCCTCCCTGACCACTGCAGATGTTGATGAATGCTCGGAAAACAGATGTCACCCCTCAGCCACCTGCTCCAATACTCCTGGCTCCTTCTCCTGCCGTTGCCAACCTGGATATCATGGGGATGGATTTCAGTGCACACCTGGTAAGGTCTGGGGGGCCAGATCAGGCACAGAAAACTCCCGGATCCTTCAGTGCTGTTTTTCTACAGCACCTCAGCCCACTCTTGACTTATCCGGGTCTGAGGCCTGAGTTGGTGGATTTTCCAGGCTCTGGATTTTTTCCTGCATTATTTCTGGCTGCCTAGTTTATTGATAGTTCACTGGTTATTAGCATCCTGGGAGGCCTGATGTATGACCCATCCATGGTCCTACCTAGTAGCAGTTCTGGTTAACTCTCTTGGTGATCTGCTTTGCCTTGATAAGTGCAATTTAGATGAAGCCTTGAGATCAAGCTGACCGACCAGGAGGCACATTCTGTAGCGAGCGGGGAGTTAGCCCCCATGGTGACTGTTCTAGTAGAACGTGGCCAACATGGTGCAGTCTAGCAACTGCCCTTGACTTGGAGTTTCTCAGACTTCAGCTCTGGACCTCAGGAGATGGACACACTTTTAATTGTTTTCTCAGGAGTCTCTTAGGATGTTTGGACAGAAGTCATGGGTTGCTCTTCATTTTACCCAAATAGCAATAGGACCCTGAGTGCTGAGGGGAGAGGCCTGTTTCACTGTATAATCAGCCAGGACTTAACAGGGTAAACTGTGGGAATTAGGGAGAAATTAGGGAGATAGTGGCAGAGCTAAAATAAGAACCCAGGACTCCAAAATTCCGGCGCCTTGCCATTTTTCCCATGTTATCCTGTCTTCCAGTTATAGAAAAAAAGAAACCCTCAGGAGACTTTGAGGCTGGCTGGTAAAAGTGGATGGGTTGCAATGCCTTTTACTCCTCCTTTGTATCTCCTCTGCTCTGGTCCTGGAAGACCCCACCTCTGGACTGAGACCCTGTGAGCACCAGCAGCGTGATGCCCAGGCCCAGCGCACTCATCCTGTCGCCCAGCTCCACATCCCGCAGTGCGATGAGCAGGGCCACTTCCTGCCACTGCAGTGTCACGGCAGCACTGGCTTCTGCTGGTGCGTGGACCCCGACGGTCAGGAAGTCCCTGGCACCCGGACCCCACCCGGCTCCATCCCGCCTCGCTGCGGACCACAAGGTAAGCCAGTCAGGACAGACACCTGGTCCCAGCACAGGCCTGGGGCAGAGCAGCAGAATGGTGCTTACTTGGGGGGTAGATTGTAACCCCGGCCCAGGCCACGCAGACTCAGGGCTGATCATCATCCTTGCGTGTAGCCTCCTTCCTCCTAGGAACACTTGAATGGTGGGCACACACCTATGTGCACGTTCATCTTACAGGGACACAGAGACCCGTGCGTGACATGCATGTTGGACTCCAGCCTCTTAGACAAGTACAAGACTAGAAGTTGAGACTGAGCGTGGAGGTCAGGCTGAGGTCACTGCCCATATCTGTTACTGCAGCTTAGGGAGATCTTAGAGCTTGATGACCTTGCCAGACCAGCCTCTTGTCCAAAAGGAAAACGGCCTTCCCATGTAACTTTGTATCACTTAACTCTGACTTCTGGAGTACAGGAAACAGTCTGAAGGCTGTTTTAGCATCAGTGGGAAAAATAAGTATGACACGGGTAGGTGGATGCAGCTAGTTTGCTCTAAGCAAGTAACCCCAGCCCTCTCTAGCCAGGCTCGCATGTCGATGGGGAATCGCTCTTGCTCCTGTCACCTTTAGAAGAGATGCAGGAACCTGTTTTGTTAGCCTGCGTGATCTGAGATGCAGCACATGAACCTGTCTGTTACCGTCTGAGCACTCCCCACCTGTGTGAGGCGTGGTTCCCAAGCGCTCACAGTTCATGCCAACTGCAGGTTGCCAAGGCAGGTTTCTACGCCTCGCTGAGTTGTTCAAAGATGGGAAGACCTTTTGCTTTTAATACAGAAGAACTTTATTATGAAGAACATAGAATTGGTTTGATATTGTTTTAGCCAAAATAATTCCTGTACATATCCATGAGCTTGCTATTCAAAGATCCTTTTTTTTTTTTTTGCGGTACACGGGCCTCTCACTGTTGTGGCCTCTCCCGTTGCGGAGCACAGGCTCTGGACGCGCAGGCTCAGCGGCCATGGCTCACGGGCCCAGCCGCTCCGCTGCATGTGGGATCTTCCCGGACCGGGGCACGAACCTGTGTCCCCTGCATCGGCAGGCGGACTCTCAACCACTGCGCCACCAGGGAAGCCCCTGAAGATCCATTTTTACTATTGAAAAGGGTTCCATAAGTACTAGTCTTGGCTTTTAATGTATGAGAGTAAGAACTGGAGAATTACTACCAGTTTTGATCCTTTCAATAATATGAATTGTGATGGCCAGGACATTAGTGGTTCTAAGATTCATATTAAGTAAAAAGTGTTAATGCTTGATCTAGATGTATATATACCCTTGCTTCCTCAGTGACACTCCTAGTTCCTCTCTGTCCCTATTTTTAGGAAAATATTTTGCAGGTCCAAAAAAAAAAAAAAAAAGGAATACAGAGAAATTCTGTTTCACTCATGCCTAGTCCTTAAAAAGTCTTGGTTCTAACTCCAGCTGTGGTTTGAAGAAATCAGATGGTTGGGAGGCATCTTAAGGGAATGGTTCAGAATTCTATGAAATTTATTAAGACAGGCATGTGTTAAGAACAGTAATCCAGAAGGGAGCCAAGAGAATGAAAAGTTAATTACTAAAAGAAGAACATGTTCCTTTGTGCAGACTCTTTCCCATGGCCAAGCTTCTCTCTTGGTGCTGGTTTGGCTTCGGTTGCCATTCCTGACCAGTCTCATCTGCATAATGGGGTTAGCTTTGAAGGGAGAGAGAACACTCTGTGCCCAAAATTTAAAAATATTTAAAACCCTGCCAACCAGAAATAGAAATAAATCCATGGTTGGATCAAGAAGTAGCTTGAAATAGTAAGGAATGATTGGGATGCCCACGTGTAGGTGACGTGAGGTGCCCCTTTCCCAGAAGCTGACTGTGCTGTGTGTCGCATTCCAAACAAAGAGATGGGCCTCGTTGGGTGGTCCCCTGAGAATCGATCCTCTGAGTTTGTTATGTGGATCTGGGGCAGTGCTGGGAACTTCTCCAGGGAATCCCACCTTGTGATGGATGGTGAGTGGCTGAGGAAGTGGCATTTCCTTCTCTGGTTCCTTTGAGACACATCTGGGTGAGGAAGTCAGTCTCTCCTTCTCCAAGATGTTTTAAAAAGAGCTTTGCTTCTTGTGGGTCATGAGCTATAGAGACAGCCTGAAGGGCATCCGTTTCCCTCAAATGTCGTGAGTCTTGGAGTTGTGCTCATTGGGTTTGAGCTCTGAAGATTTTATTCACCATCCTTTCCTAGGGGAAGTGTTGGTGCTGGAACCCAAATGTAATGTTTGCAACTGTTCTTTGAAGCCATTGTAGGTTTTGACCAAAGGAGTGACATGAAATGAGTTTTTTTTAAAGGGACTCTTTCTGGCTGCTAGTTGAGTTTACAGTGGGGTGGTGGAAAGGGTGGGCAGGAAAGATGATGGAAGCAGGGAAACCAGTAAGAAGGCTGTCGTAGTAATCCTGGCATAAGATGACAGGGGTGGGTGTGGTGAGATGTGAAGATATACAGCTGACATTTTTTTGACATATCAGACGTGGACAGTGAGAGAAGGGAGTCAGGGATGACTGGGCCTGAGCAATGGAAAGAATGGAGGTGCTGTCTACTGACATGGAAAAGTCTAGGGAAGAGCAGCTTTGATGGGGGAAAGCCCAGTTTTTGTTCTCCTCCGAGATCTCTGTTACACATCCACATGGTGGTATAAGTAGGTACTTGGCTGTATGATTCTACAGACCATAGGCATGAATTGCAGGAATTAATGAAGAAATACCTTCTACTTAAGTTCCTTTAGGTAATCCTATCTTAGGAGGCTGTACAAGTTAAACTGCCTGAAGCAGTCCTCTCAGAGAACCGCCGTGTTTGGGACAGAGCCTTGGCAGCCCTGTGGAAGCAGTCTGGGAAAAAATTGCAGGCAGAGAAACTGCTCTGCAAGGGCAGCTAACAGGAGTTTAAGCATGGTGGTGAGGAAGCGGGGTATGGGCATGGGGGGCAGGGGGAAGGATGGGGAAGGAAGCTGGAGAAAGGAGGAGATAGAGCAACATGGTGGGAAGCTGGAGCCTCCAGAAGGTTCAGCTTTGAGATAAGCCCAGAGCAGGGCGGCCAAAGGACTTCACGGAGCTGGAGTGTCTCATAGTCAGTATCAAGTTGTTTGCCACCAACTTTCCTACGCTCACACATACTAATTACAGTAGGTTTTACTTTTACTCAATATAGTTTTCCAATGGACAGATACTCAGGGCCACGTAAGTAGGGCATTCAGTAATACTTTCTAAGACACGCTGGCCAGTGTCAGCCCTCTCAGACGCAAGTCCTGGAGTTTGAAACAAGAAAGAATAAATATTGGCTTTAAGCATCATGTAGGCCCTGAGTCCCCAAGGACTGTTAGACGCCCCTTCCCAGGCTGAGCGAGCCTTGCACCCCGGATGTTACCTCCTCTTGTTCTTTCCTGATGTGGCTGGGCCTTGATGACAATCCTTCTGGCCTAGGGAGACAGGAGCATCAGGACGACCCCTCCTCCTGATTCCTGTGGAGAACTTCTTAGAGCACTTCGCTACTCTGGGCCAGCATCCAGGGGCTTGGCTGAGGCATCGTTAATGGACACGAGGAGGAAGGCGGCCAGGAGGCCAGGAGTGGGGATCTTGAGCCACATGCTACATTCCGTCCTTGGTTCACAATCAAAGGCTTTTTGTCCCCACCTGCTCAGAGCCCACCCAGAGGCCCCGGACCGTCTGTGAGCGCTGGAGGGAAAGCCTGCTGGAGCACTACGGTGGCACACCAAGGGACGACCAGTACGTGCCCCAGTGCGATGACCTGGGCTACTTCGTGCCCATGCAGTGCCACGGGAAGAGTGACTTCTGCTGGTGTGTGGACCAGGACGGCAGAGAGGTGCCGGGCACCCGCTCCCAGCCAGGCATCACCCCTGCATGTAAGCACCCAGGGGCAGCATCTGAGGTGTCCCTGAAGGAAAGCTGCCAGCTGCGGGTGCAGGTGGGGGAATGAGGGGTGAACAGGTCCAAGAGAAGAAGTCGCTGATAAGCCGTGTTGATTTATAACCTGGTCTGCCCCAGATCCCGATTCAGATTTAGCATTTGGTTTTGTCATTAACAGTTTCTGTAATTAGAACATCTGGAACTAAATTCGATATGCAGTTTCTCCTCCCTTCCCCTACTCTGAGCCCAGGGTGAAAGGGGACACGTGTCACCCTGGGGCCCCAGAGACAAGCTGACACAACACTGGCTCTGGAGTTTTTCCCTTAAAAAAAGAAAAAGAAAACTTTCTCCTTTGTTCTGAGGGGAATGTTTTGTTGTCTTCCTCCCCAGTAATTGGCAGTGATTTACATAATTGATCTTTGGGAAAAAACCCTAGAAATTAGAATTTCTTTTAAGGGACATCTGGAGCACATCTGCCCAGGGTGAAAACTTTTGATGTTTCTGGAGGCTCTGGTATGCGGGAAAGTAACTTCTCTTCCCCTCCCCCCACCCACCCCGTTTCCTTCCCTCTCTGCTACTCATACCCTCCTCTTCCCCACGGCAGGTATTCCCACGCTTGCTCCGCCCACAGCCCGGCCCACGCCCCGACCCGACGTGACCCCTCCACCTGTGGGCACCTTCCTGCTCTATGCCCAGGGCCAGCAGATCGGCCACTTGCCCCTCAATGGTACCAGGCTTCAGAAGGACACAGCCAAGACCCTGCTGTCGCTGCATGTAAAGTGGATTTCTCCCCAGGGGGGCGGGTCTGCATCGGGTTTCCAGATCTGGGCAAGGCCTGAGGTGGAGGGGGATCCTGGAAGGTTTCTGGGCTTCTGTCTTCGGGAGCCTGACACACAGAAGAGGAGGGGGCTCTCTGTGGCTGGGAGTCACGTCTGACTGACCAAGGCCGCTTTCTCCAGTTGGCTCATGGGGTTTCGGATGTGGTAAGGGAATTTCAGAGTTGTCAGCATATTGAGGGGGCATGTGGGGATCCAAGGGAAAATGACAGAAGGTAAACCCAAGTCCCCAGCATTCTCTTTAAGCCATAGACATCTCTGCAGAGATCCTGGAAGCCAACTAATGACGGCCTCATCGCTGCAGCCCTCTGCCCTCCCATTCGGTTCTGTCGACCAGCCTCTTATCTTCTCTGACTCCGTCATAGATGAAACTTTGGGGAGCGTGTGATCATGGAAAGGAACGGACAGGGCTTTCCCCAGGGGATGCTGGCTGCTTCCTGAGCCAGCAGCCTCCCTCTGGTCAAGGCACTCCATTTTGGAGAAGGGATTTCTTCTCTAAAATGTTGAAAAGAGAAGGGAGTTCACCAGAAAGGCACTGACACTTACAATGGAAAATGGCCTAATTCCATTTCTAAACTTCAACGCTCTAGGTATTTGCTCATCTATGAGAAAGAATAATACAGCGTCCACGTTTACATTTACTTCTGTTAATGAATAACCTCTTATCTGGTCCAAAAAAGTTTAGAAGTAGCCGGTGTTCAGAAAACAATGTGGGTTTTTTTTTTTTTTCAAGATGTGAGTTGTGTTTGCGTTTCCAAACACACGCTGCTGTTTTGTAAAGTTTCTCTAAAAGGGAAAATTGTCATCACCTCAAGCTAACTGTCCCTTTATTCTAGCAAAGTCAGGTGGCTTCACTGCATTTCTGAACTTGCCTCTGATGAGGGCAGGGTTGTTGATGGTAATGGTGGTGGAACTGAAAGAGCAATGGAATATGGGTTCTAAGCACATCTTGTGGAAACTTAAACTGGGACTTTTTCCTCCAAGAAACCTTGAAATCATTTACATGAGTTAATGGATCCCATGATTCCCTGGGTTAATGGAGGCCCGTGCACCCGTGCCTGAGACAGATGACTTTAAATTTTAAAATTGTACTTGACCTTCAGATCCTCCCATATAAACTGCCCACTCTTAATCCTGCCTTGTAGTTTCTTGTACTGACTCCTCTCCCAGAGGCATAAGTTCAGGACAGCCCCAGGAGGCTGTGAGGCAAGCAGGGAGCTTGCATGACCTCAGGGACAGCTGGGTGGCCCCTGCATGTTGCCTCTGCACATCTGCCAGGCTTCTCAGAGCAGGACTCTGGGTTGGAAATTGAATGAAGCAACTTCTGTGCAGAGTTTTGGAAAGGAATATCACAGACTCGGCATTTAAAAGAAGACTGCATCATTTATTTAGTAATAAAGGAGGGGAGAGCTCCCTAGCCAGAGGTCAGGTGACCACTATTCCCCAGTTCCTTAACCCATCAAGTTGTATACCTTCTTTGACACAAGAGTACAACTAAATGATTGCCTTGGAGTAAGAGGCAGAGATGGGGGTAAGGGTGACTGCACCTCAGATAGCAGAAAGATCTCACAGGGGAGGGGAGGGGAGGGTAGATTTTGTTATATATTGGCAAATTTTAGAAAGGCTTTTTGAAAAAGTGCTGATAACGTTTGAAAGAGTCACAGTTTTTGTCCAGTGAAATATTAAAAGACTGACTTCGCTGAGACTAGCATTTGTCCTCTAATCACTGAAGGGGCTAATCTTTTCATGAAGTCCCTTCTGTTTTTACCACTAATAGTGCTTATTGAGAGCTTACAGTATATTAATTACTGATTAGGATATTTTATAAGCAATTATGGTATTAATGTTTATAGCAGCCACGTGAAGTAGGTATTGTTATCTTCATTTGGCAAATGAGGAGACAAAGGCATATAGAAGTTCAGTACCAAAGTCACACAGCTAGCAAGTGGCCAAGCCTGGCTCTGCCCCGGGAAGTTGGCCTCCATCACCAACACATCTAACCATTGTGCTTGGCTGCCATAAAACCATGTGATGCAGGGTTGTTCGCTGCAGCCATGCATGAGTGAGGCAGCCGAGCATGAAGTCGGGGGAAATGCAAGGAATCCTAATTCTTCCAATTCTGTGTCTTGGTCACAAAGGGCTCCATAGTCGTGGGAATTGATTACGACTGCCGGGAGAGGATGGTGTACTGGACAGACGTTGCTGGACGGACAATTAGCCGTGCCCGTCTGGAATCGGGAGCAGAGCCCGAGACCATCATTAACTCAGGTCAGCAGCTTCACCCAGAAGACAATTCCCATTCCATTTCGTTCTACCAAGTCCAAGTTATTTGTCTCTTTTATGCCCAAGTCTCCCCTCTACCTTCTTGATAGGACTCTGAATAGAAAGGGCTTGCAGTAAGAATTCAAGGTGTGGCTACAGCTGATGCTGCCTGGCCCCAGCCCTGGGGACGCCTGGTGCCATCAGGCTGGGAGGTCTTGTTAGGCTAGAGGGTACTAGAGGTGGCAGAAAAACTAACGCAGGATCTGTTCCTCTATTGACTCTGTGTGTTTTGACTTAGAAACTCAAGACTTTTTTTCCCCCCAACTATTCAAACACGGTAAGCAGAGCTCTCTGCTTCAGGTTCACCTTTCATAGCTGCAGTTGCTCCAGCCCTGCCTTTGTTTTATTCCAGGTCTGATAAGCCCCGAAGGACTTGCCATCGACCACTTTCGTAGAACGATGTACTGGACAGACAGCGGCCTGGATAAGATAGAGAGGGCCAGGCTGGACGGCTCTGAGCGCAGGGCCCTCTTCCACACGGACCTGGTGAACCCCCGTGCCATCGCTGTGGATCCAATCCGAGGGTCAGCCGGGCTTCCCTATTTCTCCTCTGTTACCTGTAGATCCTCATTTGAAGCCCTTGGGCTCTAAGTATAGTTGTAGGGGAGGGTCTAGAACATGGGCATAGACGTTCAAAATATATTAAGTTAATAGTACTCACTGAGGATCTACTAGGTGTCAGGTACTGTTTAGGCAAAGACAAGGTCTGTCCTTTCGTGGAGTTTATGTTCTACTAGGAGGAAGTAAGACAGTAAACTAATGGATAACAAGGAAATTAGTAGGCCTGTGATGTGATACATAGAGAATTCAGAGTATGTGAGTGAGACTGGGGGCTACTTTGGATCAGACGATCAGGCCAAGCCTGAGACAGCACTTCAACTGGAATGAAGTCGGTCTCCTCCAGCAACACGTTAGGAAATCCCAGTGTTAAACCTGCAGTGAGGTTACCTGCATTAGTTGGTGAGTAAGCAAAACTCAGACACCAGGCATGTTATTTCTCTGGCCTCATTTTCACAGTGGCAACAGTCAAAAGAACAATGTTTCCTGCCTATGATAATTGCTAAGGTCATCAACTGGGACGTATAACTTGGTCCGTGTTTCAGGAGGACTTGCTACAATCAGGGAGGATTTCTATACCTTGAGAAACTCTTGCCATATTTAATGGGGCTTCTACCAAATGAAATTCCAGAGAAACCTTCAAATCAGTAAAGATAACCTTCAGCTTTCATTTTCAGCGAAGTGTTTTTGACTCAGAAATGCTTAGTGAAAAGCCTCAAAGATGGTTCTGAAATTTGGGTTCTATACACTGGGGAAGGTTTATCTTTCTCCATTTAATTTATCCACAGCAACCTGTACTGGACAGATTGGAATCGAGAAGCTCCGAAAATTGAATCGTCATCTTTAGATGGAGAAAATAGAAGAATTCTAGTGAATAAAGACATCGGACTACCCAATGGTTTAACCTTTGACCCCTTCTCCAAATTGCTCTGCTGGGCAGATGCAGGTACTCTACTACTCATGGAATGCAAATATAGAACACTACAATGTTCAGTAAGCATGAGCACTCTAACAGGTTTTACAGTAAAACCAAATCCCACCATTTAGGACTTCTGGCTTACATTTATAAGAGTACAGCAAACGATCTACTCCTTGTAGAGGACACTTTGTGATGCCTCCTGTGATGCATTTCCTGAGGTCCTGGATGTATGTGTTGGAATCAGGTGGTAAGTCTGAGGGCTAGTACTATGTCCAACCTACTTTTGTACTGCTTGCCCTTCCTCTACCTGGGCACTTGGCACACTTTTTAGGTTAAAAATAAATATTACCTACTGTTGGAATCGACAGGCTTAGATAAATGAACAGGAGTTATTTTCCTTTTTTGCCAGTATTGTAACATTTATAAACATCTGTTACTTTAACAGTCAGTATGCTAGTGTGCTGAGGACATTCCGTGAAAAGCGATGTGGCAGGATGGCTCCCTTCAGTAATAAATCTGGGTTGCCTATTCCCAGGTTCTCTCTTTCTGTTGTGTGATTTCATTATTAGCACAACTGAAAAGATGCTGTTTCATTATACTGCATTTATATTTTTAATAAGTATTTGAAATTTAAATCAGGGTTCCATGAGAAATGTGAAACTTGGAGATTCTTGCCTCGTTTAGCTATTTAAAAATTTACATTGAAAAATGGCACTTTTTATTCCTAACTAGAAAATAATACAGTCTTTAAAAAAAAAAAGTTAAGGGTTTTAGTTAAAAGGCAGCCTTGGCTATTATTGTACATTGCTTACAAAGGGCAAGTATTAATAGTTGTCCAAATGTTATGTTTGTAACAATTTAAGAGCTAATACAAACTTTAACACTGATATAATTTCATCTCCAATGTCCTACTTTGGGAGAAACTTAGGCAGATTTCTGTCAATGCAATCCTTTCTTCCAAAAAAGGATTAAGAGTTTAAATACCACTAAAAACTAGAATGCTCTTAAACAAACTGAGGACTGGTAATAGAATAGGAAAATTTTACAGTTTTTAATTTGTATTATTGCAATGGGGATAGAATACTCTAGTTCTACCTTTGTTTCCTTTGAGAATGAATTTACCTGCCACTATTTTTGGTAAAGGATTTTTTTTTCCCATCGCATGAAAGGATCTCTTTTCCATCTTTGATGTTTTAAAAGGAACTAAAAAACTAGAGTGTACACTACCTGATGGAACTGGACGGCGTGTTATTCAAAACAACCTCAACTACCCCTTCAGCATTGTGAGCTATGCAGATCACTTCTACCACACCGACTGGAGAAGGTGAGCCTGACACACTCTGGACAAGCCTGAAAAGGCAAACTGTTTTGGAGGACACACCACTTGTACCAAATGTTAGTAAGCAACTTTAGTTATTAAGCCCTCCTGCTGAAGTTTTCATTTCATTCTCTCTCCATTAGCAGACATCACTCAAGTGTTACTGCTTTTAAAAGCATACTTTTACATCACCCAGAAATTTAATGGTATTGCTCACATGTAGCTTAAAAATGGCAGAGCTATTTGGTAAAAAACTATCCAAAAAGGGAGCACATTACTCTGAATCTGATCTTCAGAGAATAAAAGACTACCTTTAAATGGTACCATGAGGTATCTTACTTAGTTATGTGATTTAAATTGACTTTTAAAATTGTATTCTAGAAGTCTGGCAGAGATTTCTCTTCCTGATAAACTGGCTTTTTCTATCCAACCTTAAATCCTCTGAATTCACTCTTCCTTTCTGTTACCAGGGATGGTGTTATATCAGTAAATAGAGACAGTGGCCAGTTTACTGATGAGTATCTCCCAGAGCAGCGATCTCATCTCTACGGGATAACTGCAGTCTACCCCTACTGCCCAACAGGTAAACGGACATGCTCAGGTGGTTCCTTTGGATCGGCCAGGTAGAGAAAGATCTGGTAACTGACCACACTGGGCCTGCTGCTGCCACCGGTGAGAGCCACTCTGACCTAGAAAAGCTAATGGCCAACACACAGGGGTGACCGTTCTACTACCTTAAGTCTACCTAGCTTAACTATACACAAAGAAAAGGTCTATTAGGATATTTCCTCTTTAAAAGACTTGCTGTGGCAAACTGGATATAAAATACTCACATGCTGTCCCCTCCCTCCACAGGAAGAAAGTAAATATGGTATTATAAAGGACTTGAGAGTTTACAATCGGAATCAGGACCCTGAAGAACATTTACTGCAAACAAAGGTGAAGAACGTGAAAAAGCAATTGGCCATTAGAAGTTCTGGACATATAAGATGAACATTTTCAGTGCAAAAAGACTAAGTATATTTTGTGAAAAGTTTATACCTCAATCTTTACTACTGTATTTTTAAAAACAAAAGTTATTTCAAGTTTAAAAAGGTAACAATTTTGTTGCTTATTAAAGCAACTTTTAATAAACACTTATGTCATATTTAAAAGATCAAATTAATTGAACTAAGAACCAATTAGAGCACGTTAAGACCCTAAATATGACTATTGCTACAGATTCTTCCTGGCCAAGATATTAAAGTACATGTGATCAGTATGAAAATACGATCCTAAAGATCATAAACCTTGACGTAGAGAAGGCTATGCAGAACTGATGGGAAAGAGCCAACTTATTTTTTTTTTTTTACCTCTGCATAAGTGCATTTCTATTTATATTAAAAGGTGCTACAATGTTTCAGTTTGTATTTTCTGATCCTGTAAGTCCCTCTATAGAATTACCCACAGAAATTACTACATTTATATATAAATATCAAAGATGTAACAGTTCTCAAATTTTCTAGATTACTCCAATAAAATATTTTAAGTTTTCCTATGACTTACTTACTTAAGGATCTGTATTGTCTATATGTATAATGAAGTCGGGGGGTGGCATGTACCTAAACCACCAGGGAGGAAGCAGATTAATTAATTATACAAATACATAAACATAACTCATGGTCAAAAACCAAAAAATCACCTTCCCAACTTTATTAAAGAAAATGCAGTGATGGTAAATATCTCTAGAACATAGTCAATTTTCTGGAATTCTTCCCTTGAAGACATGACATTTCCAAACACATGCCAAAGCGTACATGGTTCCCAACTGTACTAAGTAGGTGAGAAGCTGAAATCCTAAAATGTTCATCTTCCAACTTTCCCCAGTCTGTGGTCTGTCTTTGGATCAGCAATAATCGCCTGAACAGCTACTATGGCTTCATTAATCTTTGTCTGTAGCTCTCTGAGCTCCTCTATATGCAGCAGTCGCAGAATTTGAGCAGCTTCATTAAGAACTGCATCTGTTTCATGAGAAACACTGCATTGATCAATAACGTTTGCATATATTCACTCATTTCCCCCAAATATTCACTATTGCTCTAAAAACAGTTTGAATTAAAACAAAATCACTTACCTCCTGTGTCAAAACCAAGAATATGCTTGTCTAAAGCAACAGGCAAGCCCTTTAGGAAAAAAAAGGACAAAAATCAGACTGTATAGTTATACGTTCACATTTTCTCACCTCAAATTGAAAAGCAGCTGGCCATTGTTATTTTAACCCTTTTAGCTGCAGTGGCAAGGTGCCTGAGAATTTTCTCTTTAAATTCGCCTTTTTATGAGTGAGTTTTTTCCTACTACAACTAGTTAGGAAAGAATGGCCTTTACATGTAGCAGGCAGCTAGTCCCGTAACACACCCAATCCTTTAAGACTAGCTCTTTTTTGCAGAAGTGCTGTCACTACTGCTATGGAAGCAAGGTTGAGCAGGGCTGCTACTGTCACCGTTTTAGTTGTAGTAAGCAGCAGTGTACCGGGCAAATAGGACCACTTTTAAGATGATTTTCCTCAAGCAAGTTTACTTTGGAGCACATTAATTTGTCTTTATGAATTGCACAAATCTAAACTATATATAACTTTTTTCTGCAAGCATGATGTTTACCAGATTATCTATATATTAATTTTCAACAGTTCATTTAAAAGTTCCTTTGAAGTCATCTAGGAAAATGAACGGAATCTAAACCATTTAGCTAACCAGTCAGCACCTGCATACAGATGTACCAGAGATGGTGACTAAGGTGGCGCCAACCTGGATAAAGTTCACAATAACTGTCAAATAAAAACGAGGCCAGGCAGTCTAGACTTCCTGCTGGTTATACTGTATAAAATCATGACCAGTTTAAAAAAAAAGTCACTATACTTGCAACGTTACAAATGCTAAGCTGTCACTACTCACTTCTTGCCTAATTATTAATGCAAATCTACCCAGACTCAAAATGCTTTAAAATCACTCGTAATACATTATACACATGAAGAAACAAATGGGTATGAAAATTCTGTGAGCAAAAAACTAGAGTAGAATTGTACTTGAGTAGCTTTCTATGTCAGTCTGGTACCAGAGTTTCTGTTCTCCCTTCATCTGCCAACAGACCACCTAGGAACAGGCACCCCTGAAGATGACCACACACCCCAAATGCTAGTTATGAATGACTGCAAACAAGAACACATAACTATAGAACTCTTCCACTGTATTATTATAGCATAGTATCTTTTGAGATGACATTAAAGTTCAGATTTATTTGGAGCATTGAAAATAAACTGAATTTAACTTTGCAAACAAGAGCAAAGAGATTTGGCTATGGCTTTATTTGCACTGCCTTCCAAACCAAAGGCATAATTTTGCTGAATGATGAATGATTTTATTATGCCAGAACAATTTACTGTCTGTTCTATAGTGTGGGTGAAATAAGCTGATCTTTAATCCAATTTCCAGTGGCCTGATTCATACATAATTAATAAGCCAATAAGAACCTTTAAAAGAAACTGAGTGTCTTTCAGAGGAGACTACACTGCCCCGGCATTAATAACCTTAATACTGTTGGGCTTCGATAAAGATGGGATCAGAGGACAAAAGACATTGGGGAATTGGAGGGTGAGGGAGGCACAATAGAAGGACCAGGGTCCAGAATGTGGACTGTACCCAAGACATTCATCTGTGTAGCAGGAAGGGGCATTATCAGACACCTGCCGCTGCTAACCCCTGAGGACATTCTCTGTACTGACCCATAGTCGAGGACTTCAGGGGCATTTGGGTTTCTTGGAGAGTTCATCTAAAAATATCCTGGATTTATTAACAAGTTACTTTTTTATGATTTATGCTAGGAAATAGAATAAACTGAGATTTCTCTGAAGAAACAAAAGGGTGAAGATAAAGACTTAGATAGAAAAGAAAATGAATTACTAAAAAAGAGAAGGTGTGTCCTGTTTTCTAGCAGTTAGTCAAAATAACCCAGTAAATTTCACAAGTGTAAGTTCTTTTAAATAAACTTTAACTGAGCACATGTGGTGGTTTTGAACTGATAGACTGTGGATATGCTATTGGAGGCTTCTTAAAAGTAATGAAGTGAGATAAACATGAAGTTCATTTTTCACTCAAAAATGACTGGATACAGTTTGCTTCAGAATCAAATTCAATCCCACTGAAGTAAGCTATTCTTTCTCTGGGCAGTTCTAACACAGAATATCTTAAGCATTCTCAGGCAAAGTTCAAACTCATGACAACCAAAAGAAACTTTCAGTAATAATTAATTTAGAAGTTGTTTAAATTAAAAAAACAGCATACCTCTTTTGTTTGATTTGCTTTAGCAACTGCATCCTGTGTCAGGCGCTCCTGGACCAAAATGCGAATTGCCTAAGAAATCCCAAAATAGTATTTTTACTTTTTATCGGCTGTTTGTTATCTTTTCTTCTCTGAGACTACAGAATAAGGATGCCCAATTTGATGAAGTTAGAAATATCTAAATTCATTAAAAAATTCCCCAGCAAATTAAAAATAAAAAAATAGCTACTGTAATCAAAGTTTTCACTTCTAATATTTAATAATGTGGAATGATGTTCATAACAATTACATTTTTTAATAGGTAATTTGTGTGTGCTAAAAAATTTTTTTAAATAAAGAAGGATACATGGCGAAAAAGTATGTCTCCTGTCTACCCAAGCTTCAGCCATACTTTCAGAAAACAATTATTGCTACCAGATCCTTGTGTATACTCACAAGGCCTCTATCAAATTACAAGCATGCTCAGGGATATATGCAAGTGCATGCGCGCCCGCGCGCGCACGCGCGCACACACACACAAACATGCACCTTTGATACAAAGGGTAGCATATCATGCACACTGTCCCTGCTTTCTTCACTTTATTACAGTAAAATGTTTTCAGATCTTTCAAAGGACACATTGTTTTTTTCATTAGCAAGGCATTTTACCACTGCAGACACATGCATGCACGCACCTGCACACACTTAAAAAGATTTTTTAATGGAATTTTAATTAGTGGATGACAGTTGCAACCCCAAGATAAGTGTGAAAATTTGAAAAATTATTTTTAATAAAAACCAAATGCTACATTTGAAAAAGAATTAAACCAATCTAACAGTGATTGCAAATGTATTTACACAGTCCAGTTGCCAAACAGTTAATGTATTGATTCTCGCAGCTGCAATATGGATGTTTTCCATATTGTCATGTATTGTTTGAATGCTTCTTAAAATAACTCAAAAGGACAAACATGCTAGGATTAGAATTTTATAAAGCTTTTGATTATAACTGACTTATATTGTACTTTAGCACCCCAAATATGCTAGCATTGTCTGTTCTCCTCTCACTCAGTTTACGATTAAAGCTGACATAACCACTGTAGAACTGTTCCAAAGCAATTTCTATAATTGCCTGAGTAAGGAACAAGCCTTTGAAAGGGCTAAATTTCACTAAAAACAACTTTTGTCTCTTGGCGTCCAATCTGAGTTGAGAAAATCTGAGTTAACACTCAGATTCAGAATTATAATAATCTAGGAATAGAACAGTATTCCCATATTTCAACTGTCATTTAATAAATACAATTCTAAAAAGGAGAATAAATTATGATCTCTTGTGGGTAGAGTGAAATTATTCAATTTCCTGCAAAGCAGTTTAAAGTAATTTAAAGCTCTTTAATTTCTCATAAAATCAATAATAATTTCTAAAATAACTTCCAAGTCTGGTATCTTAAGTACCACTCCCCTGCCCCTCCCCTTCCCCCCACTAGACTATCATAATTACTTGACATAAATCTTCTGAAGCATGAGTAAATTTTCCCACTCAGAAATAAGAGGCCTCTTTTAGGCCATCAGATTCCCTGCTGTAAGGTATGAACTGAGTGGCCTATCTAGGATGGGGGGCTTGGAGGACAGAAACATTCATTCCTCAAAGAGATTCGGGGGTATGTTTTTGACCAAATTCACCATTACAAATTTGGCATTTTCCACAATCTTAATGAATACAGACCATAAATATTTAAAAGGACTGATTAAACAGAAGTGGGGTGATATAGGAAAAAAAATGGACCAGGACATCCTTGGTAGTCCAGTGGTTAGGACTCTGTGCTTCCAATGCAGGGGGTGTGGGTTCGATCTCTGGTCTGGGAACTAAGATCCCAGATGCCATGCGGCCAAAAAAAAAAAAAAAGGAAGAAAAGAATGGACCATAAGGTCGAGTGCCTAGATTAAAATCCTGACTATCGTTTTCTATGTCAGCTTGAACATTATTTATCTATTATCTTTAAGTTTCAGTTTTTTCATATACATATTTTAAAAAGACACTAGCATCCACCTCTAGGATTGTTGGGAGGACTGAATGAGTCATCTGTGCACAGGATTTAGCACAGTGGCAGGCACACAGTAAACACTCTTTTTTTTTTTTTTTTTCCTGTATGCGGGCCTCTCACTGTTGTGGCCTCTCCCGTTGCAGAGCACAGGCTCCGGACGCGCAGGCTCAGCGGCCATGGCTCACGGGCCCAGCCGCTCGGCGGCATGTGGGATCTTCCCGGACCGGGGCACAAACCCGTGTCCCCTGCATCGGCAGGCGGACTCTCAACCACTGCGCCACCAGGGAAGCCCAGTAAACACTCTTGATATTAGTTAGGTAAGCTAAAACCAATGAATTCAAGAAATCTGCTTTATGTCCCACATTCCTCCAACATTTTCCTCATTCTACCATAGATTTAAATATCAAACACAGTTATTTTTAGAAAACGAAGTTTTTAAAATTATATACAGAGTTTTTGTCAAGAATCAAGAATATGAAGCTGACCTTAAGCATTACCAGGTAATCATCATGACGCTGAATCTGAAGAAGGTTAGCCAAAGCCATTACACCAGCCTTAAAATCAGGATTATTTACTATAAAAGATTAAAAATGGAAACTTACAGCTCTGCAAGCATGTAATTACAAACGTATATGTAAACATATAAACTTAAAAAATATTTTTATTTTCTAGTAACAACAAATCTCTTTAATTTCTAAAATTGCTGACAAAAGCAGTATGGGGTAAATTAGGTAAATTGATGAGATCAATGGTTTTCCTACTAATCAACCAAAGTGAACAATCCAATAAATGACTAAATTAACTCACATGAGGTTTGTTCTGTAACTTTCTCTGCAAGGCCCATTTATGTAACACTATTAATTAACCTTTCTTCCCAAAGCTATTAATTTTAATACACAGATTCCCTTCAATGGACAGTTTTCCCAAAACCTTTTCTCCAAGCAGCAGCTCTAGAGCATCCAAGAAGCTTATTAATTCATAAGGGTAAATCATAAATTACAGGTCACAATCAGTCAGTGAAAGAATATTTAACATTTTATAATCTAAGTAATTAGAATCTTAATACTTTTAAAAGGAGAAAGAATTACTTAAAGACATCTGGGACTTAAAACAATGAAAAATTTTAACACTTGTCTCATACTGCCATTAGATTAGAAAAAATATTTTCTGCACCCAGGAAGGCAAACAATCACCACCATGATTAAATAAAATCAAAACCCCCAAGTTACTATAAGCAGATGAAAGAAGAGCATTTTCAGTTTCAGATATTCAGCTACAAGAGGAGGGAGAAAGCACACTATAACTGACAGTAAAAAACAGCATAGAGAATAAAATATCAACACAAATGTTGTCTACATGAAACATTCTTAATCTACTAAAACCAAATAAACCCAGACTTCATTCTAGGAAGTAAAAAACATTTAAGAAACCAAAAATGTTGATGATCATTTTTATGCATTTATAAACTTACCATCCAAATTGATCAAGGGCTCTGCATTTTTACCTGCATTGTCAGCATTTTTTATATTATCAGGTACCAAGTCCTTGTATTTTTCAGCTGTAAAAATAGGCAAAAATACAATTTGTAGAGCTTCAACTTAAGGTAAAACAAACGTTGCTTATTTACTGAATTTAACTGAGCCAAACTGGTTATAAGCATAAGACAACTCAAGCATTCAAAAAAAAATGCTATAATAAAAAATCTACTAGAAGACAATGTGACTAGCTTTTTAATTAAGCTGAAATGATTATCAGACACAAATATCTTTTCATTAACATTTCTTAGAGTAAAACATTTCAAACACTATCTAAATTTTAGAGAAAGCCTGCTTTTCAGCTTCCTGTCAAACTTGGTAGAAGAATGGGAGAAGGGTAAGTATAGGTCACATGAGGTTAAATACAAACACACTAAGAAGTTTCTTCGCAAATCTTGTGAATGCTGTATACAAAACCAAAAACCTTGCTTTCTAAAAAAATCACTTCAGGGCTTCCCTGGTGGCGCAGTGGTTGAGAGTCCGCCTGCTGATGCGGGGGACACAGGTTTGTACCCCAGTCCGGAAGATCCCACATGCCGTGGAGCGGCTGGGCCCGTGAGCCGTGGCCACTGAGCCTGCGCGTCCGGAGCCTGTGCTCCGCAACGGGAGAGGCCACAACAGTGAGAGGCCCGCGTACCACAAAAAAAAAAAAAAAAAAAAAAAAATCACTTCAAATACACCATCATATACAAACCTAAACTTGTTTTATGGAGACTTAAAATGTAGAATTCCAAAAGGATATTTTATTACTCTTACCTGAAAAAATACTAAATAATAATATTTTAAAAGACTTACAAATCAAAATATTTAATAGTAATTCACCAAACTTAATGCCCAAAATGCCATCTTTGGCTATAGTGCTTATATGATTTGCTAATAAAAAAGAAAAGGGAAAATAAAAGGATTAAAATTTAAATCAGACAGGAGTTAGCTTAAAGGAGCTACTGGCCAAACCTGGAACAATGTAAACATCAAAATACACGATGACAAAAAAGGATTAAGACCCACTGAGTAAAATAAGAATCCACATATCTACACTGATCTGAATAAACAAACAAACATAAACTGGTGAGAAGGGAAAGCTCTTCCTTATAGTAGAAAATGTAAAGGAATGATGGAATTAGAAAAACACCTTCTAGTCATCATAATCAACATAATAATTGACTCAGGCAAAAATCATCAAATGTATACTACAGCTAAGGTTTGAAGAGGAGAAGCATATAGAAATCATCTCGTATCTCTCCACAAGATACGTAATCTTTACACTGAAGAAAGCTTAACCAAGTGATCAGAATAACATGACCAGTATTCAGGCATATCACCAACACATGCCTCCTGATATGATGCACTTAAAAGAACACAACATCACTTCTGTGTTACTCTTAACAAAACTACAAACCCTGAATCTAATCATGAGGAAACATCAGACTCACTCAAACTGAAGGACATTCTACAAAATAAATGTCAGTGTCCTGAAGCATGACGACTGAGTAACTATTCCAGACTGTAGGAGACTAAAGAGACTAAGGGGAATGAATGTAACACATGATCCAGGACTGCTTTGGAGGTTTTTGTTTGCTTGTTTTTGCCATAAGGAACATTGAGACAAATGGTGAAATGTGAATCTCATCTACAGATAACAGTAAAGAATCAAAGTTAATTTTCTGATTTTGATAAATGTACTGTAGCTATGTAAGACAATGACTTTTTTTAGGAAATGCACATAAGGGTAAAAGAGAAATCATTTACAACTTAGTGTCAAATGGTTTAGAAAAAATTAGGAGTAAGTATATATATAGAGAGAGAGAGAGAAGGATAAGGCAAATGAAGTAAAATGTTAATAATATCTGCAGAATCTGAGTATGGAAAAATTCTTTTTACTATTCTTGCAATCTTTCTGTAAATCTAAAATTATGTCAAAAGAGTTAAAAGAATTTAAGTCAGATTTTAATCACCTTAATTGACAAGCTAGCAAAAGGCTTTAAAAAACATTAAGGCACAAACAATAAAAATTCACAATGGTTTTATCAAATAAGAATAAAAATTTTAAATAACTTAAAAGTCAAGAAGAATGCAACTTATTAATGTAAAACCATAAAAGCACAGCAGTGCCTCCTACCGATAAGGGGCAGTGTTTCTCATGCAAACTCAGTTTTTTAATACATTAAAAAAGACCATGCTATCACTGAGAAGTAACTGTACTTAACAGTTACAGTCAACTACAAGGATACACAATCATATGGCATCTACTGTTCTTGGTACAACCTAGGCAACCTAAGTTCAAGTATTATAAAAAATGGGACAAATGGACTAAATAAGGGTAAAATAGAAATAAATTGAGATGCGACTATAATTTTATGTGGGAGTAGCTGAAAAACACTTGAAAAGCTGGAGAATACTTTATTGCAAACTAACAGAGTTCCTACCAACTCAGACCAGAACAGGTAGATTTTGCTAAAGGCTCCATAGTAAAGAAAAAGTCTTTGAGCTTTCCTTAAGATTTCTGCCATAAGGCATCTGAAACTTAAGTTTGAAGAACCAGCAAAAAAAACAGCTGGCTGGTGCTCCACACCAGTATGTATAAACATTCATATATTGAACTTACCAAGCATTTATAGTTGATAAGCACATCTACTGTACACAAGAAACTATGTCAGGTACTGTGGCAGAAAGAATCATGACTGCTCCCTCCCCCGCAAAAAAATGTCCATATTCCAATCCCTGGAACTTATGAATATGGTATCTTACATGGCAAAAGGGACTTTGTGGATGTGATTAAATTAAGGACCTTGAAATTGGGGGTATGGGGGTTATCCTGGATTACCTAGGTGGGCCCAATGTAATCAAAGCATCCTTATAAGAGGGAGGCAGGAAGGTCAGAGTCAGAGAAGATGTGACAATGAAAGCAGAATCACAGAGAGCTTAGAAGATGATATGCTGCTAGATTTGAAGATAAAGGGGCCAGAGTCACAGAATGCAGGCAGCCTCTAGAAGATGGAAAAGACAAAGAAATGGATCTTCCCCTAGAACCTCCAAAAGGAACCAACCCAGTTGACAAATTGACTTCAGTCCTAATACAGATGTTGGACTTCTGACCTCCACAACTGTAAGATAATAAACAGTCTTTTAAGTCACTGAGTTTGTGGTAATTTGTTACAGCAGCAACAGGAAACTAACAGAGGTACCATGTAGGAAACAAAGCTGAGTATCAGCTTACAATTTAGTGGTGCAAGTAAGACATAAGCAAAATGGAAAGTGGCGAATGACTTAAAAAGCTATAGGGTTAAATAGGAAAGCAATGGTTTCTGAATATATAAAAGGAACTATCGTTTGGAAACAAAGTACAGCATTCTAAAACATTTATGTTTCAAAAATTTAGCTTGGTGGGCCATGTGGATGAGACTAGAGGGTGACATAGATCGGAGACTAGTATGAAAGACATTCCAATCATCTCAGGAAAAAGTGGCAAGAGCTTGAATTAGGGCGACAGCAGTGAGGATGGAGAAGGAAAGATATGACAAGGGAAAAACGGATGGAACAGAATGAGAGGAAAAGGGAGAGGCCAAAGACATTAAAAAGGCTTCAAACATAAATGATTAAGAGGACTGGAACTGACAGTCCCATGAAAGAGAACAACATAAATGCAGAGGATGGAGGTAAAGTAAGATAATCAGATATTACATTCAGATGTTAGCAGGCCTTTCAAAATGAAATGGCCTGAGAGAAAACAGTTTATTGGAAAACTATTTTTACTATAGGTACTAACATTCAAAACCTTCCAATGATACAAGTAACTGTAATAAAATAACATTAAACATTAATAATAAATATATTTTGGCCTATAGTGCACATTTGCATTAGATGTATATTTCAGTCTCTTGTGAAATTATCTGCTGCAACCAACACTTGAAATCCTATCAATTCTGGGACAGCAGCAACAAGTGAACTTGAAAGGCTAAGGTACAGACTGAAAGATGGCAAATTCACCAAAGTAATGTGACATTGTGAGAAGACATTCAATTAGCCTTCTTCTTCAGAAGACATCACCTTCAAATTCTAAAAGAAAAATCTAAATACCAATGGAAACCAGTACTTTTAATATCTTATGATAGTAAGGCGACTCTAATTTTAGAAAAGAAAATTCTTTCTTAGACAATTTGGGAGCTGGATACAGAAGAATAATTACAAAAAGTAAATTTTTAAACAGATGCTGTAAAGTGAGATGAGGATGTACAAAACTTAAAATGAACCAAAGGTAAAACAATGTAAGACAAACTGGCAAGTTCCCTACATTTTTACACTCCTTTCCCACCTTTCCTCTCTCTCTCTTGAAAACACACATTCCCCACAAAACATACCATTATCTCCATACTCAAGTCTAACAGCTAAACCAAGAAGCCAGTCGATTGCTTCTGGTCGATCTTGAATCTTGAAAGGACAGTTGACATCTCTGAGATACTGTGAGGGGAATAAAAAGTCTGGTTTCATTATTACTATAAAGTCACAAAATAAAAAAATGGTAGAGTTGAAAGAGACCTTAGTTTGGATCTCTAAGAATTTCTTGTAACATTTACATTACTAAACCTTTGATGCAACTATATAACCCAAAGGAAGGAAACACTTAAGTGTACCACTCAGGGAAAAAAAATGAAGTAGGCCCATCATGCTTTTTGAAACTTTTACTTTTGCAGATTCCAGATAGGGCACCACTGATGTAGAATAACTTCATTTTGTAGATGAGAAAACTGAAGCCTAGAAGTCAACACTTGCTGACAGTTATATGACTTAAATTGGGAAGCTGAATCTAAACTTTCTGATTCTAGGTCTCAATACACATAGAGCAGGTAAATAAAAAGGACTTTAAAAAGGAGGATATACCAAAAACCCCAAACAAAACAAAACAAAACCAATTATTATCTAAACCTTAGCTTTCATATCATGGAAATGCTTCTGAATAGAGTAAGCCATGTGACATACAAGCGTTTGAATAAATGTCAGAAGCTGCATATTCAAATGAGTATGTCCTTAAAATAAGTCTCTTAGGAACTTAAAATCTAATTCCACCAACAATGACGTTACTCAAAACTTCTGGAACTCCTTTTTGGAAATCCTTTGGGGGATAATTAATTAATCAGCACTTTTTAGCCGTAACATACTTTCTAACCAAAAATTTTATCCCCCTGCTTTAAAAAAAAGCACCTCATTCATAAGATTTAGTCATGATGCAAAAAGCAAATCCATGTTCAAAGTATAAAAAAACTTTCAATATTAAGGATATTCAAAAGATGTCTCCTGATCTAAAAGTAATTCCAAAAGAAGTTCCAAATATGCTTTAGGCAATGACATCATCATTCCAAAGAAACCACCTTGAAAGATAATATCAGTGTAAGTTCCAATATATTTATCTTTAGGTTATACTACTTTACTGTCATTTCTGGGTGTTTTTCATCAGAAAGTTTTTTATATTCTTCAATACCCTTCCACATGTGGAACTCTGTATTGTCTTGTACACGTGAGTGGGCCATCATAAGATGTAATATAAGAAATATAAAATCCTAATAATATATTTCAAAGTCTTAAGAAGCCTATCAAAATTTTCAAAAATACCCTTGAAGGGCAAAGGAAAATAATCCAGTAGTAGCAATAATAGTAGTAGAGGCAGGGAAATTAATAAACATATAACACTTGCTATGGGCCAGGCACCTCTGTGAAAAGGTACATAGGTATATTTCAATAACAATACATACCACTGTTATCCCCATTTATTGATAACAATATTGAGCCACAGAATGGTTAATAAACTTGCCCATTGTCAGAGGCAGTATGTAACTTACACAATCCTCTAATTCATAAAACTACAAACTTAGGTACCTAAACACCAGTAAATGAAAATTTAGTCACTTTTCATATTCTTTTTTTATTTAACATTTTTATTGGACTATAACTGCTTTACAATGTTGTGTTAGTTTCTGCTGTATAACAAAGTGAATCAGCTTTACATATACATATATCCCCATATCCCCTCCCTCTTGCGTCTCCCTCCCACCCTCCCTATCCCACCCCTCTAGGTGGTCACAAAGCACCGAGCTGATCTCCCTGTGCTATGCGGCTGTTTCCCACTAGCTATCTACCTTACGTTTGGTAGTGTATATATGTCCATGCCACTCTCTCACTTCGTCCCAGCTTACCCTTCCCCCTCCCCGTGTCCTCAAGTCCATTCTCTACGTCTGTGTCTTTATTCCTGTCCTGCCCCTAGGTTCATCAGAACCTTTTTTTTTTTTTTTTTAGATTCCATATATATGTGTTAGCATATAGTATTTGTTTTTCCCTTTCTGACCTACCGCACTCTGTATGACAGTCTCTAGGTCCATCCACCTCACTACAAATAATTCAATTAAAAATATGGAACACTTCACAAATTTGCGTGTCAGCCTTGCACAGTGGCCATGCTAATCCTCTCTATATCGTTGTTCCAATTTTAGTATATGTGCTGCCGAAGTGACCATTACTTTTCATATTCTTAAAGGAAGAGATCTCATCAAAGTAATAGAGCCAATAAAAATGTTTAATGTAAATAATGATACTGTAAAATGTAATTTTTACTCTAATTTGAAAACAACTCTGTTTTCTGCAAAAACATTACTAAAATTAAACTAGGTCAACAGGAAAGTTATTCCAGCCACAAAAATAAGATAATACACGCAGATCTTTTTAGGATTATTTCTATTGTACATAACTAGGGACAACTGTGTATGTTAAAAATAAGCAAAAACAAGACATAATCTTAGTTTTCAAGCGTGTCAATAATGTCTTATTTTAATATAATACTCTGTTTCTCTGCTATATTTTTAATGTAATGTAAAAATTCTGATTTTTGCCATTTTTAGTATTTAGAGAATATGTGTCACTGTTTATTTAAGAAGTCTCAGTGTTTCTGGACAAAACTATTTCTTCCTTTTTTTTTGAGTGTCTACTTGTGCCATTACCTTCATTAGTTAATAGTCTATAAAGTTAGTTTTCAATGGGCAGCGGGCTAGTCAGGTATAGGGCCCTAAAGGATGTGAATACAGAGTAAGTTTTGCTATAGAGAAAATGCAGAAATGAATATTCATGTATCATTCATTTACATACATACACATATATGTATACAAATAAACACACACAAATATATAAATTCATGAAACAAACAGGTCTCTCTATTGTATGTCAGGCACACATCTAAGTACTGGGGATAAGCGCCTCCTCTCCAGCTACATAAGCTTAAAGCTGACAGTTTCGAGAAACCAGGGATTGGTTGGGAAAGGTGAGGAGTGGGAAGACTAGTCCAGTCATATCACCTAAAACTGCGATACCTCCCCAGTTGGGTCAAGTTCAAACTCTTTATGGCACATGAGCTTTCCTCTCTCCTCAGCCTACCCTATACTCCCCTCCACCCTCATGCCTAATGATTCACCATACTATTTCTATCTAATACTGAATGCTTGGTACGAAGAGATAATACAATCTGCTTTAAAAACAAAAAAGTATGGTAAGAAAAAAGTAAAATCCCTGAAGTCTAGCTTTTCTAACACTGATCATTATTAGTTTTATTTATTTTAAAAGAACACAGTAATTTTAAACCTGCCTGTCTTTATATAATTTTTAGACAAGCTCTCTGTACGTTTTATTTTACTTTCTAATTCATTACCTTTTCAAAGAACTTGGGCCAGTCACTGCTGTGGATGTTTCTTAAATTACCTCTGTCTTCAATCTTGTAGTGTCTGATTTTCTGGTCTTCGAGCCAAACAATAAAGTTTCTAAATTCTGTTTCATCTGCAATAAAAACACCATATAAATCACGAGAAGCACTAGGTAACAGGTAAAACACTTCCTTCACAAACAGTCTTGTGGAATTTTTTTTTTTAACTCCAAAATTATAAGTTACTTGAGCTGCTTGAAGTAGGAGTTGAAAGTGCAGACTTTGGATTAACTTATGTTCATATCCTGGCCTGAATTCAAACTGATTCCAGACATTTAGTGGTTGTGTGAACTTGGGCTAATTACCTAAATTTTCCAGGCCTCAGATTCTTGAGTTACAAAATGGGGAGTAATAGTAAGACTTACCTCATAGGGTTGTTATGAAGATTAAATAAAATATTTAACGATCAAAATAGTGTCTAGCACATAGTTTTGCTATTTAAGTGTCAGTTACTATTCCAGTTCCTATGGGGAAGAGGAGGAGGAAGGACTGGGCCAGGTTAAATTTACAGCAATCATAATGTACAAGAAACTAAATGGCAAACAGAAAGAAGATACTGACTACCATTGTCATTTACTGTTATGGCACATTAAAGGCATTCATGAAAAAGAACAGATGTTGTTTCATTTAATCCTCCCACACCATTTCGAGGTAGGTAATATCCCGATTTTACCAGTGAAAAAACCTGAGGCTCAAAGATTCAAATTCAGATCTAAGCTCTACTACCACTGAACCTTTTTTGTTACATAAAAGGCAAAGCAGAAAAACAAGATTCTATAAATTGACATGCTTCTACAGGAGATCAACAAAACACTGCTATCCTGCTTGGAAATTATTTTCAATTACAAAATTCAAGCTTGAATTCAAATTCAGGCCTCCCTTATGAAGTCTTGAGACTTATACAATGGTCTGAACATCCCAGGTTGTGCTTCATCACTTTCAAACTTATTAGTCTACCACAGGCCAAGAACTCTGGAAGAAAATGAATAGTGGGTAGTAGGTGAGTAGCAGTGGGTAGCAATGTTAATACTTTTTACAATTTTAATGCTGTGAAATCCCAAATACCTTTGTATTTACAATTCAACCGCCCCGCTCGTCTGCTATTAACTTTTTTTGCACGACTCGCACACTGTCATTAGTTCGTTCCTATACGCGCTTGCCCCGACACTGTCAGTCCTGGACTTCGTTCTATCTCGAGCTCAAACTGCCGGATGGGCTCCCACTGCCCCCTCCCCACCCCTTAGTTCCCAAGAGGCAGTGAACGAGTCTTCAAGTTACTCAGCATCTTCCTCGGATTCCAGCACTGTGCTGGCCCACAGCAGGTGCTCACGGTATCGCCCAATCACCCGGGAACCACGGGGCTGAAGGGCTACATCAAAAAGCGAAGACTTTCCCTCTAGAGCGCTGAGGGTGCGGGCGAGGGGGGTAGGCGTGGGGTCTGGAGTTCAGCAAGTGCAGAAAGTGCTGATGCCGAGGCAAGAGCGGGTGACGGGGCTCCGAAGCCGGGGAAGGAAGGCAGAAAGCAGAGGTGCTTGGCGGCCGGGAGGAGAGGAGTCCGGGGGAGACAAGGCCGCGGACGGTCCGGGTGGGGAGCCCAGGTGCCGGCGCTGAGAGAACGGCGGCCGGGCGGCGGGGAAGGGGGGGGGTCACTGACGCGCGGCGGGCCCGGGACCGCCTCCTCACCTTTGCAGTTGAAGCCGGCAGGGTTGTGGTAGTCGAGGGCCGTCAGCTTGCGTCGGAACATGGTGCCCGCTGCTCGCTCCGGTCCCCCGGGCTGCGGCCGGGAGAGGAGAGGCGAGGACGAGCGGGCGGCCCAGATACCGGCGACGCGGCGAGAGGGCGGGCGGGCGCCGGGCGCTCCGAAATGACGGCGGCCTTAGCCAATCGTGGCTTAGGAACGGCCGCCGCTGTCCAATGCCCACCAATCGCGGCTCCGGCTGGGAAGGCGGGGCCACGTCGGGGCACGTTGACGCTCAAATAAACTTTATTGTCAGCCTCCTAGTTGTACAATAGGCAAAAAGCAACTGAGAAGGCAGTTACCTCTTGCTTTCCTCGCCGTCTTGATCATACAAACTGTTTAGTATTTTCAGTGTATTCATTCATTCATTTAATTATTATATGCCTCCTACATAATAGGTGCTCTTCTAACACTGCTAATGCAAAGACTTTTAGCAAGGTTCCTTTACGACTCTTTGGGAGTGATCCACAGGTAAACATACAACGGTAATACTGTGTGATAGTTCCAGACATCACCAGCAGCCACGGAATCTTGAAGCCAGAAACCTGGACTTATCCTTTACTCCCTCTCACTGAAGTTACAACATCCAGTAGTTCATTGATTCCTGCTGTTCTCTCTCATGTCTCTCTCAAATCCCTCATCTTCTCCCAACCCCACTGACGCTGCCTCCAATCAGGCCCTCGTCATTTTTGCTTACTCTAATTGTCTGATTTCTTAGGTCCAGTCTTGCCTTCCCCAATCCATTCCCCCACACAGCAATAATACTGATTTTCTAAAACAAAAACCTGTCCATAACAGTTTAATGCTTAGAATCTTTTAGTGGGTCCTCGTTGCCTTCTAGTAATAATCAAAACTTTTATTTTAACACCCTCTCGGATCCAGTCCCATCTGCTTTCAGACACTGGAGAGACAACAGTGAGCAAGACAGACTAAGCTTCTACTTCATAAAGTTTAAAAGGCCCTTGAGGGAAAACAAGCAATAAACAGACACACAGACACACCCTTTTGCAGTCAAAAGGGTAACTTGTTTTGAGGGAAGAGGATGTACAAAGGCAAGGAGTGAGCAGCAGCACGGCCCAGAGGGGCTAGAGCTTATGGGAGCTGGAGGGTAGGAGAGAATGACAGCTGATGAGACTTGGACAGAGGCAAGGACCTGATCAAGAAAGACCTTTCATGCCACACTAAGGTAAAAAGTGGGGGAAAGCAGCTTTTCAATTTTCTTTTCTGGAATTGACTCTTTAGTGCAAAAAACTAAGTTGTTTGCTCCTAACCATGTCTCTCTATTTCAGGCCCAAAGTTATCAGCCACTTGAAACTCTGGTCATCACCGCCAGGTGTGAGAAGATTGGAAGAGGATTCAGACACAGAGAAGGCTGCAGGGACCCCCAGACTCGAGCAGGGGTTAAAGCTAATTTTGGAAAAGACGTATAGCAGATTATAAGCATTCAACTTCTTTTTTATTTATAAACCATTTTGTCTTTTTTTTCCTGCATTTGAAGGAGTCCTTTGGCTTATCTTGAATGAAGTGTCCAACAAGAAGTGAATCTTAGACAATTCCATTTCTGAAGACTGAGCCCTCTATGTATTTACATCAAGAAGGGGAAGTCGACTTTTATTATCAGATGACCTGAACTCCAATCTAATAGTTGACCAGGGGGTTGATAGGTCATTAATCCATCTGTTTAATTATTCAACAAAGTTGTTCAATATTGCCTGTGTGCCAGGCAGTCTTCTAGGCATTTTGGATGCACCTGAGACTTTTACACAGAAACCTCTGCCCTCGGAGAGCTTGCCATCTGGCAAGGGAAGATGAGCAATATAATTATAAGTAAGTAAATTATTTCATATTTTAGAAGGCAGTAAGTCCTATGGGAAAGTCATAAGATAAGAGGAATAGGAGGGGAGGTAGGGACAGTGGAGGCAGTGGGCAACGATGCAGCTTGCAGTTTTCAACAGGATGGTCAGGTTAGGCCTCATTGAGAAGGTAAATGTAGAGATGTAAGGAGGTAAGGGAGTTAGCCACATGAATAAAAGGGGGAAGACGGTTCTAGTAGAGTACTCAGTGCAAACAAGAGATGGGGAAGGTTTATATATTTTTACATAATTGAAAAATCAAAAGAATATTTCAGGACACATGACAATTATATGAAAATCAAATTTTGTGTCCCTAAATAAAGTGGTATTGGAACACAGCCACACCCATTTGCTTACTGGCTGCTCTGGTGCTATAAACGTAGAGCTGAATGGTTATGACAGAGACACATGGCTCACAGAGCCTAGAATATTTGCAAGAGTTCATAGGGTTTCAGAAATGCAGAAGTGGCAATGTCAACATTATAACCAGGCCAACGCATTATCAAGTCAGACAGCAAATCAAAGATACAGGTTGCTCTTTGAGGTTATTTTCACAACTTGCAACATTTTTTTAAAGCCTTAGCAGTTTTTACTAGACCCCTTTGTTCAAATTATTCTTCCGAAGACAACAGAACAAGTTGGTAACACATAGGTATATCTACAGAAGTCTCTATCGCATAGAAAGACAAGCTTGATATTCTAATGAATGCTATCAATTTAATGCCATTAAATCAGATCTTTTTTAACAAGTTGTAAATGCAGAGAGGTCTTTATTCTTCCTTGGGAGAGAACACCTCCTTCATCTCTTTCTGAGACTCTTCTGTTAATTATGAAGACTTGCGCCTTTTTTTTTTTTTTTTTTTTTAGGTCAGGCTCTGGAATTTCATGATTTCACATTAAAAGCATATGTGAGCCCATAAATTCCTTTGGGTGCTTGATCCAGGTTGGGTTAGGGTTTTGTCACTTATGCTTGAAATAGTCTTAACATGAGGACAGAGGCCAGAGAGAGTTAAAAGAAACAATCCAGAGCTGGTGGGACTCAGCATGGGATAAGCCGGGGATGGCTTAAAGGTGACCTCGGGAATGTCACATGTCAGAGAATTGAAGAATGGTGGATGCAGGCATAGAAACAGGAGCACTGGTACAAATGACCCAGCGGGGGAACATGAGAAATCAAGTTCTGGACCTACTGAGTTTGAGGTGATGGTTGATGTAAATGTGAAGGAAACCAGAATATGTCACCGCAAAATAAGTGTACCTCTTTGACATAAAAATTATTTTGAGCTGAAGGCAATTGAGAAGCAGCAAACCCAGAAAAAGCTCCCCTTTTTTGCCTAAAGGCAGGTTATAAATTCTCCTTTTACTAGAGGTAGACTCTAATCAGCCCAGAGATGCAACAGAGAAATCTGCAAACAAACCTTACACCATTAGTTTCCTCCCATGTATTTATCTTCCCTCCTTAGTTGGCCACCCTTGGAAGACTAAAACTGTCCTGTTATTTCTCTACAAATGTACTGTTCTCTGTCAAAAATGCTCTGTAGGGCTTCCCTGGTGGCGCAGTGGTTGAGAGTCCGCCTGCCGATGCAGGGGACACGGGTTCGTGCCCCGGTCCGGGAAGATCCCACGTGCCGCGGAGCGGCTGGGCCCGTGAGCCATGGCTGCTGAACCTGCGCGTCCGGAGCCTGTGCTCCACAACGGGAGAGGTCACAACAGTGAGAGGCCCGCGTACAGCAAAAAAAAAAAAAAAAAAAGCTCTGTAAGCTGGAATTCTAAGCTGCCATTTTGAGTTACTTTTGGTTTAGGTTCTCCTGCATGATGCATGCTGCATGTGTTAATAACTGGATTGGTTTTCTCTGGTTAATCTGTTTTTTTTGTTGTTGTTGTTACAGGGGTTTCAGCCAAGAACTCAGAGGGTAGAGGGAGAATTATGATGTTTCTTCGCTTACACCTGTGAACGCTCCTGAGATTCAGGAGTGAGCTTGAGTGAGTGGTCCAGGCTAGAGATGTCAGCTGAGGAGCCGTCAGTATAAAGCTGTAGTTGAACCGTGAGGATGGGCTCCCTGAGAAACCATGGAAAGAAAAGAGGGTGCTGGTGACTGCATACTAGGAAAACCCGGTATTCATAGTTAAGTGGGAGTAAGAGGAAAAGTCATGGAAAAGTGACTTTCATGAGAAAAATGGTTGGAAGGAGAAAGAAAACCAGGAATATGTCACATCCCAAAAGGCAGCGAGGAAAGGGTTTGGAGAGGCAACGTTGGGAGCAGGGCAATGGAGATCAACATTTGTGTCGACAGAATTTTGACGAAGCTTCCCCTAAACATTATAGAAGAGCCAATTCTGAATGCTTGAAAGCAGGTAATGAATAAGGCAGAGCTTATGATCTCATATATTAACATATAAATTTAAATAATTTGCTTTCCAGATCTCCTGTGGATACTGTTATTCCCTCTTTCCTCTCCTCGACACCCCAGTGAACTGTCAGGTAGATTTGCTAACTCTCTGAATCACCCACAAAGTCTTAGTCATTTCCCTTTTTTCTAATTTTTTTTTTTTTTTTTTTTTTTTTGTGGTACGCGGGCCTCTCACTGCTGTGGCCTCTCCCGTTGTGGAGCACAGGTTCCGGATGCGCAGGCTCAGCGGCCATGGTTAACGGGCCCAGCCACTCCGCGGCATGTGGGATCCTCCCGGACCGGGGCACGAACCCGTGTCCCCTGCATCAGCAGGCGGACTCTCAACCACTGCGTCACCAGGGAAGTCTCCTCTAATATTTTTAATTATTATTATTTTATTGAGGTGTAGTTGAACTACAATATTATGTTTCAGATGTACAACATAGTGATTCACAATTTTGAAAGATTATACTCCATTTATAGCTATTATTTAATATAGGCTATATTCTCTGTGATGTACACTATATCCCTGTAGCTTATTTATTTTATACATAGTAGTTTGTACCTTTTAGTCCCCTACCCCTATCTTGCCTTTCCCTTCTTCCCTCTCCCCACTGGTAACCACTGGTTTATTCTCTATGAGTCTGTTTCTGTTTTGTTATATTCACTAGTTTGTTTTATTTTTTTAGATTCCACATCTAAGTGATATCATACAATATTTGTCTGTCTCTGTCTGACTTATTTCACTAAGCATAGTACTGGCTAAATCGTCCTTTTTTCAAATTTCTGAGAACTGGTCTTTCTCCAGGATACTAGGAGTTGGGCAGGGGCTGCCACTACAGGGCTCCCTATTGTGTTGGGAAGTCAGGTTTCTCAAAGGCCCTTTGATCATCTTGTAAAGGGCATTGTCCTGACAAGTGGGCTCCAAATGCAGGCTTCACGTTGGAGCCAGACTTCCCAGGGTTCCTCTCTGCAAACCACAGCACTGGAGCTCAGCCTGCAGGCTGTAAAGAAGGGAGGAGATGGGGAACTCCTCCAGACTTGCCCTAATCCTACACTGGCTCTCAGATACGAGGTCATTTTATGTAAAATTTTATTTTGATGCAGGAACACAAGATTCTCTACCTTGTACTTCAAAGTCTCACAGAACTATTCTGTGCTCAAGTGACATGTAAACCCCAAGTAACTCACAGTGGGTCAATCTAGGAGGAAGTCAGACCTGGGTGAGGGTGGAGAGCATTCATTCATTCATTCATTCAGCAGATATTTATTGAGCATCTGTTCTGTATCATGCTAGATACTTGAGATATATTGATGATAAAGACAGATCTGATCTTTATCTTCATGGAACTTATGGCCCAACAAGGAGACAGAAAACAGCAACAAGGCAAAGGAGATAGAGACAAACAGAAAGGTCTCTGATTTAGACAGGGTAGTCAGAAGAGGCCTCTTGAAGATGGTGACCTTTGGGCTGAGTCATAAAGTATGAGCTGTTACTGGATGTCCAAATGAGAAAAAAGGCAGAGAAAATAGCATGAGCCAAAAATCTCTTTGGCAGGAAGGACATGATACTGTGGAACTGAAGACAGAGCAGGGTGGAGGAGGGCATGAGCAAGGTGGGTGGTGGGTATGTTTGTGTTAAGTGGGGAGGGAGTGATGGTAGGGAAAGGGCAGGTGATAAAGATTCTCTTCTCAGCCTACAATGAGGCAGGCTCCTCGGAGCCCTCTCCTCGACTAGGTCTTAAGCTTGATCTATAAAGACTTGAACAACCACTAACATATTTTCTAACAGCTCAAGGCCACATCCTTAAGATAACCCTAGCCCCCCCCACCTTAAAGTACCTACCTAAGAAAACTCAAGGCTGTCAAAAAATTTGCTGTCTGTTCTGGCTATGACCTGAGGATAAGGCCTCTGTCTCTCAGTCTCTATTGGAAGATAGTATCCTAACTTCCATAGTGGCCAGCCAGCAGACACAGCTAGTCTAATTGCACTTATACTAACTAGCGCTTTGTAATCTTGCACTTCCTTGGCAAATCCAGGTTGAATTCCGTTCATGGTGGACTCTTTCTTGTTGCAAAATGTATTGCTGATTAAAATCTGTCCTTACCACTTTAACTAGAGTCTGGCTGTGTTTATCTTTGACACAGGTCAGCAGGGCCTTGGAGGCCAAGAAATCTGGATTTTCTTCTAAGTGCAAAAGAAAGCCATTGATGGTATTAAACAGAGGGTGACAAGCTGTGACTTGGGCTTTATGATCCTCCTGGCTGCTGGGTGGGTGGAGAACAGAATGTAGCTGGTAAAGCATAAGAAACTGGGAGGCCTGTTAGGAGGCTGCTGCAGTGATTAGGGAACAGGGGCGAATTTCAGGGCAGGCTGTCTGGTATATTTTCATGTATATGAGAGGGGATTAGCTATTGCAAATTACCCTTTCCCCTCTTTTCAGCCATGTTTATGGATGATGGAGTGTCATCCCTATAAACTGTTTACCCTCATACCTCCTGTTTATTACTCAGCATTGCTGGAAGAGCTGGAGAGCCATTTGGATTTTTCCTTTATAGTAAAATACATTCTAAAGAGCAAGAGCACATTAGATAGAAAAGGAGAAATACAGCCCCTGTCAGTCAAGACATATTTCTCAGCTCTCCCATTTTGACGCTTAATTCAAACAGATTTTCCTATTTTCCAGTGAGATGCAGGCCCCAATTCCTCTCCTCGGCTCAGGAAAAGCTTTTTCTTTTAAAAAGCTCCCTGGAAAATATGGTAAATGTGCTACCACATTTGGGGTTTAATAATAAAGAGGAAAAATTTTGCTCTTCACTCTCATCCCCACTTAAACACTGTTTCTCTTTATTTTTCATGTTTGCTGCATCATTCTTACTTAGCTTTGGCTGATGAGAGCAGCGGCAGCAGCCTCCTGGGAATTCCATGTTCAGTGCCTAACATCCCATGCTGGGCACGGGTGTTAGCCTCCGGGACGGGCATTCTCTCTCATCCTCTCCTCTCCAGCTGTCATCACGAAATCTCCCCAATGGTGGTGTTGGAACCTGAGACCTGACCTCACTGGTCCCACTAATGACTATGCAGGAATAAATAATTTAGATTGATAATGATGGTTTGAGCTATTTCCCCAATGAACCCAACTTTCTGGCAGCCCTAGTCTTCAGAGTTCAGCAGAGTGTGTGTCTTTAAAAGTGCTGCCTTTTTCACACTCTTTCCTCACAGTCAGGAAGTATTTGGAATTTTTGTTTGTTTTTATAAATTTTATTTATTTATTTTCGGCTCTGTTGGGTCTTCGTTGCTGTGCGCAGGCTTTCTCCAATTGTGGCGAGCGGGGGCTACTCTTAGTTGCAGTGCGCGGGCTTCTCATGGCGGTGGCTTCTCTTGTTGCAGAGCACGGTCTCTAGAGTGCAGGCTCAGTAGTTGTGGTGCATGGGCTTAGTTCCTCCGCGGCATGTGGGATCTTCCTGGACCAGGGCCCAAACCTGTGTCCCCTGCATTGGCAGGCGGATTCTTAACCACTGCACCACCAGAGAAGCCCTGGAATTTTTTTTTTTTTGAAGTACAGATCTGCTTCTGACGATGGGCCTCTTTGATAGCGCTCATGGGAAATAAAGTAGGTGCTAGCCTGTCCAATCCAAGCATTGCTGGAGAAAGTGAAATAAAACAGTTCACAAATGTGAACCGAATTTCTGCTGAACCTCCTTTACACTTGTGGTAGAAGCTCAATCACAGTCAACTTACGATATGATGAGTCCATTATGATCTCGTTTCCAAGGGTTATGCCTGAATTTGGGGGACATTCAGAAATGCCAAGGAATGGGTGGTGGATCAGTGTCCTCACAGACCACCGCCTCCACCCCCAGTACCCCAGGATGTTCTCATTTCTGCCCAGTCTTTGGTTGTAGGTGCACAAGTCACTGCTGGCCCACTTCATGCCCACAGCCGTCTCTAGGTTCTCTGTGCTGTGCTGTCCTCAGTTGTTCTGGAACAACTCACTGCTCTTGCACCATCTAAGTGACAGAACTCCACTTCCATGGCCTCTGGGACCCAGGGGACTGCAGCGCTGATCCTCTGCTGGTGCCTGTTTAACTGAGTAACTCAGCCCCATCTGCCTATGTCAGACTGCAAACCAGTGGCCCACACGTGGTCCTCAGATATGTTTTGTTTCATCTGAACTACTAAAAAATTAAAATTAGATCCAACACTTAGAAGTCAGAAGATTTCACATATTTCAGATCCTCCTCCCATGCTTTCCTGTCTCCTTGCCTTCTCTGAGCCCACCAATAGACTTATATCACCTTTAAAAAGCCATCCCCTGAAATATGCCTCAAAATACCACTTCAAGCTTACTTTTTCCAGTTCTGCTTTACATTCGACACTGTATGGAGCTAGAGACTTGACATTCCCTGAACCCCAGTACTTCTTAAACTATTTGTGGCAAAGGACCAATTAAAAAATTTCCAATTGATTGCAATAGTAAAAAACAAAAGAGTTTAACAGTAAATAAAAAATGAAATAAAAGGACATAAACACAAGCTCAATTTTTTTAAAAGTATTAGTTTGAACAGAAAATTACTCCTTCAAGTTACTATATAAAATTTTTAAATGCTTACTACCAGTTTCTCTACTTAACTCATTGTGGATCAGTAGCAGTTGTAAGCACGGCCCTGAACAACTCCCAGATTTCTCTGCTTCCGTGCCTTTGCTTATGCTGTTCCTCCACCTTGAATGCTGTGCCCATTGCTGTCCACCCTCCCTGCCTTCCCTGGCCTTCAGTACCATGCTCATCTTCTCAAGACCTCCTGATCGTACAAGGTCCTTTCAAATGCCACCTCTGCTAGGAGGCCTCTTTCCTGCTCTTTGAGGCCCCATGGAACACAGATTGACTGTCATCCTTTGGGTGTTGTATTATGATCATGGTGTATTGGTGTCATTATACCCTCGCCTGATATTCCACTTCCTGAGCCTGAGGACTTTCTTTCCCATGGTACTAACACAGAGCCTTGTATCTGGTAAGCTGTCAACACATACTTGCTGATTTGATACTTCAGTTAAAAAAATAAAGATACCAGGACTTCCCTGGTGGATCAGTGGTTAAAAATCTGCCTGCCAAAGCAGGGGACATGGGTTCGGTCCCTGGTCCAGGAAGATCCCACATGCCGTGGAGCAACTAAGCCCATGTGCCACAACTACTGAGCCTGCGCTCTAGAGCCTCCGAGCCACAACTACTGAGCCCATGCACCTAGAGCCCATGCTCCACAACAAGAGAAGCTACCGCAATGAGAAGCCTGCGCACCGCAACAAAGAGTAGACCCCGCTCACCGCAACTAGAGAAAGCCTGCGTGCAGCAACGAAGACCCAGTGCAGCCAAAAATAAATAAAATAAAATTAATTAATTAAAAAACAAAAGACAACAACAAAAAAAACAAAAAACAAAGATGCCACTGGGTTGCTCATGTAGCATTAGTGGCAGAGGTGGGAACAAAACTCAGGCTTTTAGTTTCATTCTCAAGAATTCTCAAAAATATAGCCCTAAAACTTGAGATCTCTATTATAGAGCATCACAGAAAAATCTGATTAACAGAAGAAAACCATAGGTCTATTTATTATTGCCAAATGAAATTTGACAATCTGAATGTCTTACTGAATTTGAATGAAGGCTCAGGCACCTTGAGGAAGCACATGAAAAGGCCCTGGAATTAGAATCCACATGTTCTTTGACCTTGGTTCACGTTCACCCAAGATTTGGTCATTCCTGATTCTCTTTCCAGCTTAAAAAAAGGGGCAGGGGAGGGACTCCAGAGGACTGAGAAATCCAAAAGGGACATTACTAAGGGGGCTACTGGCAGGAGTTCATCCAGCCTCAGAGAGACTGTTCTTGGAAAAGAACACCCTGGAGAGCTGGAACAATGAAGGAACCAGGCAGCTTGGGAGGGATAGCGAGGTTGTGGAAAACCCTGCCTACCCTTTCAGGGCCTCTTTGAAGCTGAGGGAGGTCAGACTATTTCTAGTTTTTGAGGTTTTAGGTATGTTTTTAAAATCAAGGACCACCAAACCTTGCAAAAATTGTGGTATACATTAAATGTCTAATGTACAGCAAATTAACACTTTTTGCACACGTACACACACACACACACACACACACACATACACTCTCACAGATAAGAAGCCTGCATATGTAGCCTCGTGTGGAAATTTAGCTCAAAGTCTGTATGTAAGGCTGTTTGTGAGTATGAGGCCTGGGATGGGGGTTGAGGTTGGTGGTAGGAAGACTCACTTCTGATGGTTTGTGGCTGATTTCCCCTCCTTTCTGCCCCAAAGAGTTCAGATATTTGCCTCCTATTCTACCTTGGGAACCATTTGCAGCCATTTTCTCTCTCTATTCAAACATTCCCTGACCATCTCATTCATTCTTAGGGTTCGAATTGCCATGTTTGCCGACTGACAGATCTATACCCTCAGGTCTGGCCTCTCTCCTGAAGCCCAGATCCTTGTATCCAGTCTTTGTACCCAATGCCCACTGGACATTTCCATCCCTCTTGAAACCTCAAATTCAATGTTTCCAAAAATAAAGCCCACTCTCTCTTCCTTTTCCTTTCGTATTCCCCAATCTCTGATTCTGTGCTCCAGATCCAGTTGACCATGAAAAGGCCCAGCCTGGAACTCCCTCTCACCTTTCCCCTCCATTTCCCTTTGCCCAGTTCCTGCCTATGCAGCCCTAAGATGGCATTTCCCTCACTCCGGAGAGCTGCCGCTAACTCCTTGGAACAGGCTGGGCCCCTGGCCACACACTTTCATCCAACTGACCTGCTATTCTGTTTACTTACCACCATGGTCAGAAGTTAATTAATTGTGGACTTTTTCTTTTTATGACTGTTCCCACTGCTAGCAGATAAGCCCCCTGACTGTATGGATCGTTTCTACCTTGTTCACTGCTCTATTGCCAGGGTCTGGTATATGGTACCCGGAATGCTGTAGGCACTTAATAATTATGTATTGACCGACTGACTGAATAAATGAATCCTGTCTCTCCTCTGCTTAAAACACTTCAAGCTGGCAGTCTTAAAGTCCCATCCGTTCAGCATGGGATCTGAGGCCCTATATGTCCGAAGCCTGTCTACATTCCTTCCCACCCTCATTCTATTGGTTCTGTATAGTCTAGTGGGTAAGAGTTCAAGTTTTATAATCTGATGGCCTGGGTTCAGGGATCCCAGCTGTGCCACTTACTAATAATTTTCCTTGGAATATTACTAATAATTTTACTACTAATATTTTTTCTACTTACTAATAATTTTCCCTGGGAAAATTATTAAAGCTTTCTGTGCCTCAGTGTCCTGTCTTTTTTAAATTATTAATTAATTAATTTGTTGAAAAGTGTAAACAATCAAAATGACTTATAGGCAGGACTTGTATATATATATGTACACATGGGCCAGTGACCCGTGTGGAGGGCCTGGGTCATCCATAGGAGAGGAAGGAGGGCCCAGTGCAGGGCCATGGCACGAAGGAAGAAGCCCCTCTATTTCTGGGGGTGGAGGTTGTGTGGAAGGAACAGCGTTAGCAGAGGAGTATGTCCAGCTTTGCATATGAATATCCTGGGCACATTCTGCTGTTCTTACTTCTGCAATGCTCTATATGCTCTGGTTGTAGCTTTGCTCCTAATTTGGCTGTGATCTTGGGAAACAAATTCTTGAAACTTCAGTTCTCTCATCTATAAAACAGAGACCCAATCAACTGCCCTGACTGGGTTGATATTTATCTGCATTCCCTTCTATGGCAGAACTGACTGATTTGACCATGTTTGTTCTGACTGTGCAGTGTCCATGCCTTTCTATTTGTTAATTTTTGAATATCCACCCTGACCCGTAACTACATAGTATGTATAAATGTATGGTCACCTCCTTTTGATGTTCATATTTACTAAATATTAGTCATTTGCATACCACTTTCTGATTTACCCTGTATTCTCATTTTACCTACACTACTTTTTTGGCTAAGTATTTTTGTTTAAATTTGACTCACTTTTTGCTTATACCCACTTTAGCCTTGTTCTAAACCAGAATACTCTTAAAATCATGAATTTTATAGGCATGTAGTACTTTTTAAATACACACGAAAATATATACACAACTGTTTCAGTGTGTAACATTCCCCTATATACTGTCTACCATCATCTTGGGTAAAGGTATGCACACTACCCTTTGGGGATCTCATAGACCAGTGGTTCTCAAAGAGTGGTCCCTGGACCAGTAGCATCAGCATCCCCTGGGAACTCATTAGAAATGCACATTCTCCAGCCCCACCCCAGACATACTGAATCCGAGTCTCTGAGGGCGAGGCTAGCAATCTGTGTTTTGACAAGCCCTCCAGGCGATGTGCTCAAGGTTGAGAACAGCTGTTGGTGACCTTTCTGGGCTGTCATGAGCTGACGGCTTCTACACAGGAGTCCCTAACTCAGACCCTTTCCTAAGCCTTGGCTCAGCCCTGCCTCCTTCAGGGCTATTCATCAGTCCTTGTTCAACCACTGAGACTGGAACAACCATGAGAGCACACACCTGCTCTTCCTGCAGCTCACACAGCTGGATCCCCACAGAGGCAGCTTCTTTTGGTACAGTTTCCTTCCCATTTCTATTGTTTCCCAACCTTTCAAGCATTGAGCTGATCAACTTCAGAGGAAGGAATAGGTCAAATCCTCTTTTCCATAAAAGCTAATTACCTTCTCTGTCCTCCTCGTTCTGTCCTGTGAGATGTGGGAGTCCTTGTTCCTCTTTGACCCAGCTTGGTCCTCCATGTGGTTGATGGCCTTCTCACCACTGGGCAGGTGGCAGGAGGCCCCCAGATGTCCACAGATGCTCTAAGACACTTTCTTGTCCTTTGACAAGAGACTCCGTCCCTGGAGGGAGAAGTATAGGACCTTGTAAGGATCTGGCTTTGCTCAGCTCCTGACACTACAGCAGAGGTACCACTGTTTCCTTCAGGGTTTTTTCACTTCTGTTCTCCACTTGCACTCTCTTCTTTGCTGACTTCAGCTATTTTGTAGCTTCAGCTGTGAAGCCTAAACCTGTCTGTCCAATCACCTCTCAGAGAAGCTCTAATTCTGCATTTCCCAGGCTAGCCCCATCCTCTGTACCTCATAGCCAGCAACTGCAAAGCTGAACATATCACCTTTGTGGGGAAGGAGAAAACCTCTTGCCTCTAGCCTTCTAAATTCTCAACTGGGGCCCCGTTACAAAAGAGATTGATTAATGAGAGAAACACAAACAAATTTATTCACAGGTATACCTCGTGTATACGTATATGGGAGACACCCAGGAAAAAATGAGTAACTCTCCAAGAGGTGGCTTAGAATTCAGGCTGAAATACCATCTTCGCTAAAAACAAAAAACCGGTGTGGGGAAGGCCAGTCATGGGGGCAATAACCAGGAAAAGCACGGTGGTTTGTTACGCAGATTTAAGTCCCTGCCTTCTCCATGGATAAGAGTGTCTTGTGATTTAGGGTCACCCTTCTCTTCCTGGTACAGAGAGGGAGACACCCTTACAGATGGAGAGTTCCTTTATAAATATAAATTTCCCATATTAAAGGGCAACTTGTACTCTACTTTCAGAGCTTATCTGCTGTCTGCTGTTTTAAAAGACAATCAGCTCAAAATAATCCTTATACCAAAGGGGCACACTGTCTGTGATGAATCCACCTGTTCTCTTGCATTTCCCATCCCAGCTGACGGAACCAAAGTCTACTGTATCACCCAAGCTAGAAAACCTTCTCTCTTCCTCACTCCCACATTGAAGGGATCTTCGAGGCACCGTGATTCTACCTCTTCATCCTGAATCTTTCCTCCTCTCCATCCTGAAGCCACTTTCTTAGTGAAGGCCCTCAATATGTTATTGTTATTACAGCTTGCGGGCTGGAGTGGAATTCTAAATAACAAGTAAAATCATTCGCATATTTAGCACTTTGCTGCTAAAGCTTTTTCAGGGTCTCCTACCACCTCCAGGATCAAGTTCAACACCTTTGCAAATAAGGCCCTCAAGCACCCGGCCCCAGACTTCTTTTCCTGCCTTGATCCCAAAGCACACTGGACATGCTGGGAGCTTTCTGGCCTCCTGGTCTGGGAGACCTTTCCGAAGCCTCTCCTTTCCCACCATCCCTGGAATCCCAGCTCTCATGTCAACCCTGTGCAGGTTCCTTGACTTTTCCCTGCATCCAGCCAAGCCTGGGCCCTGTCCTCGGCACCATCAAGATCTCTTCAGTGAGGGCAGGGTTTCTGCAGAGGGGTGGTCTCTCACTCACCCTGGCTCCCGCAGGGCCCAATGCATATACTCCTGTGAAACCAGCACTCAGCAGCCTACAGAGATCAACCCTCTTCCTGACAGGTGCTGGGAAGGGGAAAGCTTTCCTTGACCCTCTTAGGGTCCCTGAATGGGTCTAAAAATTAAACTGACAAAGGCAGATTAACAGGAGAGAAGCATATGAATTAAAAAAATTTTTTACATGTACGTGAGATTCCTCACAAGAGAATGAAGACTCAAAGAAGTGACCAGAGCAGGAAGATTTTATATTTCTTAGACAAAGAAACAATACATTTGTGAAGAATTGACAAGACAAAGGAGTTTGGGCTAGGGATGGTTCAACTAGGCCAAGGCAGTCCTTATCTTCCTCAACCCTTATCTTCCTTAACAAGGATAAGTGTTAGTTTAATGAGGTTTGTTTACAGATTCCTCTGGTGCCATCTCTGGGCTGATAAGAGTCTATCTCCAGTAAAAGGAGAATTTATTTCCTGCCTTTAGGCAAAAAAAACGGAGAGCTTTTCCTGGGTTTGCTGCTTCTTAATTGCCTTCAGCTCAAAATAATTTTTATGTCAGAGAGGCATATTTTGGGGTGACATAGTCTGGTTTCTCTCACCAGCTCCCCTATAGCTGCAGGGTGCCCACATCCAAACACAAAGAGTTATTAACACAGTTCCATTCACCCCAAACAAATGTGGAAGTCCAGAGCAGGCCCAACATTTTGTCTGAAGTCACCAGGGCACTAAGCAAGCATGCCCACCTCCCATCCACGCTAGACCTCTTAGACAACACTGACCATCTTAAGAAGTGTGAATGAAAAATGCCACCCGCCATATCAGTAAATGAAGGATGTTGCAGCCATCAAGCCAATATAGCCGCCCCAAAAGTGATCCCTGAGGGGACTCAGGGTGGGAAAGAACAGGATAGTGGCCCTACATAGCTAAGGTGCATATCAAAGGAATGATTTCAGTGAGCCCAAGTTCTCACACGTTCCTATACATAGAAAAGTGCTAAATTCATTAACTTGAGGTATCTGTTTTGTTTTGTTTTGTTTGCGGTACGCAGGCCTCTCACTGTTGTGGCGTCTCCCGTTGCGGAGCACAGGCTCCGGACGCGCAGGCTCAGCGGCCATGGCTCACGGGCCCAGGCGCTCCGCGGCATGTGGGATCTTCCCGGACCAGGGCACGAACCCGTGTCCCCTGCATCGGCAGGCGGACTCTCAACCACTGCACCACCAGGGAAGCCCCTGGTTGTTTTTATATTAACAGTAATCTTTTGAAGTTCCAACTGCCTGGTCTTTGTTGCAAAAAATTATCCTGGCTTCTCCCTTACCTCTTTGGAGCAGTCCCTCAGAGCTATCTGAGAGGCTGCGTCCCGGGCTTAAGTCCTCAGTTTTGTCCGCCAAATAAAACATAATTCTTAACTTTTAGGTTATTCATTTTTTTCAGTCGACAGAACCTAGAACCCAAACTAGCATCCCTCCTAACCTCCACAGCTTCCTGTCTACATTATGTCACCTTAATTAGCATAACTTTACTAGTCCAGAGACTCTTACCTTGGAAAAGCAGGTTGCAAATCTTTGTTTCATTGTAGAAATTTCTGGCAGGTCTCAAGTCATCAGTAGACAGTCTGCATTCCTCGACTCTCCTTACCCTGTTGTATCCGCCAATCCTAATCTGTTATACCACAATCCTCTCCCAGTCCTAATCAAGCCTCTCTGATCTGCCTTAAACTAGACCTCAAAGTCTTAATAAATCAGACCTTGCCCTTCCCTTATCAAGACACTATCAGCCTTCCTTAGGGAGGCAAACAATGAACACAGCTTTGCCATAGTAACGGGTGATTTGAAAGCCAGCATTCATTCAACAAGGCTGGGTGTACTCTCCTGACTAACTAGGGATTGTTAGTTTGCATTCAACGAGAGTTTTGTTCCCTCATCAAGTTCAACGATGAATAAGTTCTATATCTTCAGATGCTAACGCCCATGTACTGTGAAAAACTTGGCCAGGCATGGAGACAGTAACCAAAATGCTTTTGTCTCTAGATCAAAACCCGCCTCTGGCTTCTTCCTGGCATCAAAACCCACCTGCAGCTGTAAACGTGATGATAAGGTGCCTTCTGAGAACTGACCAGCAGAGGGTGCTCTTGAGAAAGAAGAATCCTTTGGAAGCTTCTTCCTGTCAGGGACTGGAAAATTCCCACACAGGAGGCACCACTTAATTTTAATTATTGTAATTTATGGTGAATGCAAGCAGAGCTTCCTCAGGACATAAACCAGAACAGCCACGGAGTGATAGAGGTGCCAAAGGTGGGAAACCCAGCAGAAGAACCTACCCAAAGTGGTACTCAGATGAGAATTTGAAGCCTCCAGTAGGGTTTTGCCTTCTTAAAGATTCCTGCAATAACAGGATTTTGTCCCAAGTAATTCTGAAACCTGCCACATTTAGGTCATGCCACGCTGAAGTCCTTTGGAACTACTTACTCTGGGTTCCTGAGAAATTATTCTCAAGATTCAAGCAGAAAGTCACTCGGAGACAAGAGTTGGCAAACTTTTTCTGGTACTAATAAGGATTTTCACTTTTGTAGGCCATATAGTTTCTGTCACAACTTCTCAAATCTGCTGTTGTAGCTCAAAAGCCGGTACAGAAAATACAAAATGAGTGGGCGTGGCTGTATTCTAATGAAACCTAATTTAGGGACCCTGAAATTTGGATTTTATATAATTTTCACAGGTCACAGTTTTTCTTTTGTTTTTTTCAACCGTTTAAAAATGCAAAAAATATTTTTAGCTTATAGGCCATACAAAACCCAGCCGGGTTTATCCCATGGACTGCGGTTTGCCAACTCCCACTCTAAGCCATCTCTCGACACAAACTTTTAACTCCATCTGTAATTTCTATATCTCTTTGAGAGAATATCCTTGTAAATTTTTCTCTCTGGGACCATCTAGAAATATTCAGCCTCCAAGAAAGATGAAGGAACCAAACATCTCTTTGAGGTCCTGCTATGTCTATTACTGAGCAAAGAGCTGTTGAAAATTCAGAAGTTATTAAAAACACACGATTCTCAAGGATCACCACAACTACTTTTTCTGGTGTGAAATGGATTGTAAGAGCCTTTTGAGAGCAGGGTACACACCAAGTTCATCTTTTTCTTACTCAGTTTAGCTCAGTGCTTGGCATCCAAGGGGAGCTCAGTTGTAGGGAAAAACCTGTGCTTCAGGGGAAAGTACACTCCTCTGAGTTATTCAGTTCTGGTTCCTGGGGGGCTCTATCCCTTTCCTTGCCTTTGAGCTACTGTATGACTCTGTGAGTTGTAGATAACTGATAGCACTGTGAAATAGCTCTTGGTTAGACAAGAAACTACGTTCTGTCTAGTGAAGTTTCAATTCGCTTCTCTTCGACTTTGTGAAAGAGGCTAGTTTTACATCCATTTGCAAATCCACTTCAGTATTCCTCATCTGTAAATGTCTCTGCTGTTTGACCTTTGCTTTGTACCTATTGTAACACTTGCCTGGTTTCCTTATCAACAATGAGTTAAATCAAATCTTTGACATGTGTTTATTTTACACCTGTGGGAGAGTCATGATTCTACCTTTTTTTTTTTTTTTTTTTTGGTGGAAAATTATCTCCTAACACGCTGTTTAATTGTGAAATTGAATTCAGGAATGTTTTCCTAGAAGACATTTGAACAGCATCCAAGGGGACAACCTAAAACACTTCTATCTCCCCCTTTTGAATCAAATCATCTTCTCTCCTCAAATTCTACTCATGCCTCTGCCACAAAATAGCTGCATGATTTTAAATGAGCTTAAATTTTCCCACCTGCCAAAGAAGGGGTTGGACTAGAAAACTATTGATAAGGCAGCATTTCTCACACTTTATGGTCTAAGGACTCATTTTCACTTTTAAAAATTATTGATAACCTCCTTGAGTTATGAAGACTTTTGTTTAGGTGGATTGTATCTATTCTATTTACCATATTAGTAATTAAAACTGAAAATTTTTCTTAACATATGCATCTATTAATTCATTGAAAATAACAATAACAACCCCATTACACGTTAACATATATAACTATGTTGTCCAAAACAAAAAATGTATATAATGAGAAGAGTGGCTTTGTTTTACAATTTTGCAAATCTTTTTAGTGATCAGCTTAATAGAAGACTGCTGAATTCTCACGTGTGTTTGCATTCAATCTGTTGTGACATCGATATCATTGTAGCCTCTCAAATCTCCACTCTACACACTCATGAATGAAAGTAGAAGAGGCAACTAACATCCTAGTATTATTATAAAAATAATTTTGACCTAGCAGACCCCCTGAAAGGATCTCAGGGACCCTTAGGAATTCCCGGAACACTCTTTGAGACCTGCTGTTGTAAAGTAAATTGGAGATAACCTGCAGGTGGGAGTAGTGATTTTTTTGGTGATGGGATGTACCAGTACCTCATGCTGACCCCTTTCTTAGGGTGCCAGTTTGCTTTTGCAGGCGTTCTGGAGCAGTAAGCTTTTCCTCCCGTGTGCGTGCGGATGCCAGTGCAGCAACATCTGTTGATCTGTGCTGGGATTCTGCATTCCGAGGTTGAGTGGGATACTGCATATTCTTGGAGTAGGGACAGGAAATGGGTTGGGGGTGGGGGAAGGAAATGAGCACCATTCTCATCCTTTCCCAAAGATGGACTGGGTGAGACCTTGAAGCTACATTTGCAAGAGCCTTTTTCCTGGGCTTCTTCCCTGACCCTTTTCTCCAGTGAAACCCCTGGAAGCCTCCACTGCCACTCAGACCCTGCTTTTGACCCTTGGAGGGTTACTGGGCTCTGAGATCATAGGGGAGCAGTTGCTAGAATGGGAAGGGATTTTCCCCTCCTGAAAGTCCTGAAGGAAAAGAAACACCCCCACCGTCCCTGTTAAAATCACCCTTCTTGGTTTTCCTTGTGCAGGCTTCTCGATACCAGGATATATTTTCTGTGCCAGGTGAATACTTTCTAGGTACAAAATGACTACAGTGAAGAAAAGCTAAATATTGACAATAAAGAGTTCACTGATTTCTTCATTCCAGAGAAGTGATTCAGAGGCTTGAAGTTTACAAACAATCTGCTTATTCTATAGATAAGAGCAGATTCAGAATTTTTTTAATCACCTCCCTCTGATGCACTTGCATTCTAATTTATATTATAAGAGTAACTGGGAGTTAAGTTTTAGAATCAAAGCAGATTTAGGTACATGTCCTCGATTTTCCATTTAATAGCAGTGGGAACTTGGGGAAATGTCAGACGTTCTAAGTTTCAAACTCCTCATCTATAAAATGGGGGTGAATTCATTTGAGTCCCCTGATGCAGAGCCTGAATCAAGGACTTGGATGCAGGTAATTCATTGGGGCTGGTGGTGAGAGTGATCTCAGAAAGCAGAAATGTAGGAGGAAAGAAAATGAAACAGATAAGGAGGAAAAAACCAATATGATATATTATTGGCCTGGTTTCTATTCTGGTCAATTAAGACTCAGGGCTGCCAGAGACCATCCGAGAAATCCTACAAAACGCACCCCTAAATCAGACTCTGCAAGGTGGGCACCTCATCCCTCATTGGCTGAGGATTGTCCCTGAGGGTATTCATTCTCCCCTCCCTGCCCCCCTCTGGGCAAGAATGAGTCTCTGCTGCAGCTATGGCTGAAATCAGAAGTGGGTCACCAGATGTGACATGAGGCAACAAAGATGTTTGCTACACGACAGCACTAACATCCATGTCATAGAGTTATTGTGAGAATTAAATGCAATGACGTCTATGCAATGTTTAGCATCATGCTTGGCACATAGTTAAGTGCTTAATAAGTGTTCACTTTACTGTTGCTGCTGCTGCTGTTATTATTATCATCATCATGATTATTATCACTGTACTTTCTTGAATGAGAGAGACAGGGGTAAGTTTATGGTTTAGAGGACTCTAGGAATGATCATAATCTACAGCCTATCTCTTTCCTACCATGATTTACCATGACCTATGGCCAGTTGTTATGATTATTGTGGATGATTACAGTATTTTTACTTTCTCCCTCGGTGTGTGTATGTGTGTGTGTGTTGTCCAAATTTGGGTACAAGGAGAAGGCATATTCTGTCAGTTGTGTGGGGTGGAAAAAAGTTGCTAACCATTGCTCTGGAGCAGCACTTGCCAATAGAACTTCCTGAGTGAGGGGAATGCCCTATGTCTCTGCCGTCCAATACACTAGTCACTGGCTGCACATGGCTACTGGACACTTGAACTATGGTTAGTGTGGCAGAGGAATGGAAGTTTTAATTTTATTCAGTACTAGTTAATTTGAATCTAAATTTTAAAAGCCACATGGAAACAACAAGGACCTACTGTGTATCACAGGGAACCATACTCAGTATCTTGTAATAACCTACAGTGGAAAAGAAACTGAAAAAGAATATATATATATATATATATATATATATATATATATATATATATATATGTATATGTATAACCAAATCACTTTGCTCTACACTTGAAACTAACACAACGTTGTAAATCAACTATACTTCAATTTTTTTAAAAAGCCACATGTAGACACAGTGGAGGGCAATTAGAGAAAGTGTTCTCAGTGCAGAGTGGAATGGACCCCTCCCTGGGGCTAAAATTAAGGTGATGCAGTTAGCAGTGTTTCCTCTGGCCCCTGGGCCCACAGGGGCCCCCAAATCTCACTTCCAGGTTGGAAAGTGGTGGTATTTTCTAGACCAAGGGGCTGCTAGCTAAAGAGAATGAAGTCATGGGGGCATGGAGCTGGCACCAGTTAGAGAGGAGAGGCCACAGGCACCCTGCGACTTGGTCCATCATTCTGTGCACAGAGCCGACTGCTGACCATCGGGGGTGGGACCTACTGTGGGACCAACGGTTGGGGGTGGAGCTTCATTCTCAGGCTCACAAGACGGCTTTTATAGTTATGCCTCTTCCTTGTCTCATTTCTCTGCAGGCATTTGCCCTGTGCTCAATCCATCAATGATCAGTGCTGAGTACCTCCTGTGTCCTCAGGTGCTGTGCTACACACGGAGGAGGATTAAAGAAAGGCCTGCTCACCTGGTGTTCTCTGCTCCCTAGAAAATGACAGTTTACCCTGGGAGACAAGATTCTCATATAAGAAGCCATTAACTCCAACGTCACCTCCTCTGGCTGGCGATCCACCTCTGCCCTCCTCCCCTCGGCTTCCTGTGTCCTAGAACTTCTCACCGTGACTGATAATTACTGTTTACTTGCATACTTCCTCCCCTAAACCAGGAGCTCCACAAAGACAGGGCCCATGGTGTCTACCTTAGCACAATGCCTCACACTCAGTCAGATACTAGATTTTTTGGTGCCGATGACAAGGGCAACAGCAGTTGAGCGAGGAAAGAGATGAGTATTCCCTGAAGTCATTCACAGACAGCATGGAATTCAGACTGGGCTTGAAACCGAGCGAGGTTTGTTTACTTGAGGAGCTGAGTAATGGCATTCCCGAGGGGGTAACATCATAGGCAAAGGCATGGAGGTAGGGTTGAAGATCTTACATTTACAGGAGACAGGATGAATCAGAGGAGAGTTTAGAAAACAAAGTAGGAATAATCAGGTGGATTTGACCCACCAGGGCCTTGCCAGCCAGTCAGCTGCATGTGGACCTGATGGGTTGATAAGAGCTCTGTGAGCCAGATTACTCTGGGTGGCTGCATGTGGGGAGGTCTGAGTTACATCAGTGAGTCAGGCAGGATGTGGTTGGCACCAGTTATTTTTGCCTTTAACCTTCAATCTCTGATCCTCTAGTGCAAGTACTTCAATTTCCTTGGAACCACTGTTCTGCCTGTGTGGCAGAGTGATCTCTATGCCCAGGTTCAGGGATGGGTGGGCACATGAACCAGATCTAGCCAATAAGAGTCTTAGGAAGTGTTTCGGGGATACAGCCAGGGACTTTTGCTGGAGCTGCCATATCTTTCTTCTGTGATGACTAAACTGGTGGGATGTAAGCCTGGAGCTACAGATACCATCCTGATGCTGCAGGGGAAGAGTCTGTCTGAGAATTAAACCAGCACAAAAGAAAGTAGAGCCAAGGAAATGAGAGAGACATCTGATGACATCATCTGAGCACCTGGATCCAGCTGAGGCTGAATTTGGGATCTGTTTCTGAGCTCTTCGGTTATTAGCCAGTTTCAGCTAGATTTCTGCCACTTACACCCAGAGGACTCCTGATTAATGAATGCTTAGGGGTAAGTGGCATGACAGAGTGGGAGGAGATGAGAGAGTGGCTACACCAGTGGGTGGACATGAGGCATTAAGGGTCTGAACCACAGAGCCCTGGGGTAGAGAGAAAAGGCAGTGAGTCAAAAGGCAAGAAGGAATGATCTAGATTCTTCCTCTCTTCGAAAGTTTTGTGAGCAGGGTCTAGTGATTCTTTATCACCTCTTCCTTCACGATGCACTTTACCTACTCTCTTTCATTTGGCTTAGACAACTGTGTGAGGCAAGTGAATCAGGTACACTGTCCCCATTTTATAGCATGGAGAAGTTAAAGGACTTGGCCAAGGTCACATGGAACCCTGGGGCCTTGTTCCTGTTCTCCAGCTCATGCTGGCTGGGCTCTTGCTTGCCTACAGTATGAACTGAGGTCACCGGGCACCATCTTTCTGTCACCTTGGTGTGGAGGTACACCCCGCCTCTGGGCTTCTTTTATTATGGACATGGAGAAGCAGTAGGAGTTCTTACTGAGGAAGGCCCGGGAGCCCGTGACCCCCTTCATTAAAAATAAATTCTGCCTGAGTCTCCTGGTTCTAAATAGAAGAGAATGTAGATTTGGGGCAGAACCAAAGGGAAAGGGATTTCCCTTGGCAAATTATTTGCAATTTGTGGATTGGAGCTGACCCAGCTCCAATTCCCACGTCATTGTGCTGTGTAAAATGTGAGCAGCTTATTAAAGAACCAGAGCTGGAAGCAATCCTCCCCCGGGGGCTCAACAGAACAGGAGCAGAGTTAAAACCCACCAGCTTCCTCCTCTCTGCGTCTCACGTCTGGGAGCTGCCGAGATTCTCAGTCGCGGGTCACGTGTTCACTCCAGGGCAGCCACTTCCTGCAGCTGTGGGAATAAGAGCCAGCATGTTGACAATTAGTTTGTGCCTTTCGTGAGGCGTTATGAAAAGCCAGCTGTCGTAAGTACTTAAATTAGTGGTCCTCAATAGCATGCAACGGAGTGCACGGTCTTAAGTACCATTGCTAGCAATTCTGAGTTAGTGGGGGGCCCAATGTCTGCCTTTTTCATCGGCATTCCAGGTGATTCTGAAACAGGTGCTCCAGGGATCACAGTCTAAGAAAAAATGATGTAAGTGGACAAATGCACAAACTCCAAGTGGCCCCTTCACTGGAAGTTTAAAGATGCTTTTGTCGCAGGCACGAATCCTGGGAGATCCAGCATCTCCTTACTAACAGGCTCTGTTACTGGCATAATTTGAAGGACATACAGAAGGGTATCTTGACTGAGAAATCTCCAAGAAGCTGTGAATCTAGAGTTCTAAGCGTTTATCTTCTCTAGTACTCCTTTTAAATCATGAGCAGCTTATGGAGAACAGCATGTTTTCTGTTCAATTTTTTCTTTTTGTAGAGGAGGAATCCCCATGTGGCATACCCATAACATGTTCAAGTGTAAATGCATCTCATGTATCTTCACGGTCCAGCCTGCCAGAGCCTGGACTCTTCCGTATCACCTTTCTCTGTCCCCAGGCACTGTACCCAGGGAGAAAGGCTTTTCAAGAGCCTCATGTGAGTTTTTCCCTCTTTAGGTGCCTCTATTAACAAACCCCTAAAGAAAATTCATGAATTCCTATTTCCTCATCCATCTTGTTATGTGTCATCAGCCTTCTCAAATTAACCATAGAATCGATGGGCGAGGTGGTCCATGGGCTTTCACAATAAAATCGACTGCATATGAAATGAATCTGAAAATTCCATTTATTAAAACAAATACATTGTCCATGGGGGGATGAAAATGTACACATCACATTCAGGTTTTTCTGCTTTAACATTTCTGTATTTCCCTCTCTTTGAAAGATACACTCCATAGATCTTATATAGGAAAAATGTGAACAATTCTAGGGCTGGGAAAACATTAATGTATATGTAACAATTCACCATTGCCAAGAGCAGCTAGAAGCAAATATTAAAAAAAAAAAAAAAAGTACAACAATCCCTTAAGACAGCATGCTTCTCAAAATTCCTTTTGTAAATATGAGTATATGGAGAAATGGTTTAAAACTTTTCCTTGGTGAGCAATCTCTTTCAAATATTATTAGCAAAATTAGCCTCAGTTCAAAGTACTAATTCACACACTCTGACTTAAATAGCACTTGGTTTAAAATGGAAAGAAAAAAAAAGAAAACAGATTTAATATTGAGGATGAGGCAAGATTGGTTTTTTCTTAATAGAGTTTGCACTCTAAATATGAGCTTTATTATTACTGTTTAAAGAATTCCATGGCAGATTTTCATTACTACCCAATATATTATATATGTAAATTAGGGCCTTGAATAATTAAGCTAAGTTTTCCTATTAGTTACCCCTTAAGATAAAATTATGCTGGTGAAAATTATTGTTAAATTTCTAAAAGAATTAAAACTCTTTAGAGGCATAAGTAATCAAAAGATTATTTCCCCCTTAACAAGTAAAAATACCAATGAATCAAAACTCATAGAAAAACTCTGGGACTATAATTCCCTTCTGTAGCACATGAAATTATGAAAAAGTCAAAGATTTTTCTTAAATTTAATTTCAGATGGGCTGTGTATTTTCCGCTTTCTTTCTCCTTTGATAAACAAGGTCACATGAAGTTTGGAACTTCCTTAACTTTTAATTACCAGAGCTATATTCCTAAAAGTTTTAATTCCATTTTAATTGCTCCAAAGACCTAGCTTTACATGAAAATATAGAGTCCTTCTGAGAAAAGTAAATGGTGTGGATTATGAAAAGCATCAGGGTCTTATAATGACGCCTTAATCACCACCAAAGAGTGCTTATTCACAGTTGTTTTTATGTGACCACATATTCAATTCATATTTCTGCTCATTTTTAAAATGTGGTTGGGTTTTAGCTGATTCCACAGTATTACTAAGCCAATGGTACAATACTGTAGTTTAATAAATACTCTGCCAGGTTTTTTCCCCTCTAAATCTTCTTCAGTGTCCCACTGACTGTAGCAAAATCCCAAGGTTTGAACAGAAGTATCTGGTTATAGGAGTGCATTCATACATTTCAACATGTCTTAATATTCTCTTCCCCCTCCCCAGGCATGAGTTTTAATTGGATGTATTTATTTTTTTACCATCATGCCCATACAAGGAGCTAAGGAGAATGTTTATCAAGTCTGTTTCAAGATCTGTCCTTGGCATACTACATCTTTTTATCTTCTTTTTTTCCTTCCTTTCCATCTTTTTTTTTTTTAGTGGGAGGAAGAGAATGGAAAGAGAATAAAATTAATTCAGAAATGGTCTTTCGAGATTTCAAAGCAAACAAGGAATTGTAAGAGAGCCCACACCTGCCTGGGAGTCACACAGAAAAAAATGAGACAGACTTCCAGACCTCCCATTACTGGTGGAACCACAAAGAAAAATCACTTTCAATGTAATTTCTTGGGAAGAGAGAGCTCAAGCTGCAAGGAAGTTTGTAAATAAGACTCTAACAAACAAAGCAGAGAACAAAAACAAATAAAAGATGCTATTGAAAATTTTGGTGGGTAAAAAACAAAGGTCATTTCAGAGGCAAAAAGAGACAGAACCCTTTCTGGTGGAGCTGCTGGGGGCAGCAGCTGCCCCCTTCTCCCTAGCCCGTGAGCAGCCAGGTTCTGAGAGTGGGTCTGGTCTGGAGTTGTGGGTTTATTTCTCCTGATACTTAAACAAACAAGGGCCACCTTTTTTCTTGTTAAGAACAGCACAGAAAGGCTTCTTTCAATCTAGAATTTCTGTGATTCAGGGGAAAAGGGAATTTGCTCAGACTCTTCGATAAAAGCACTTTCCAACTCAGGGTGAATCCTTGCCTCTGTCGCTTGGCACTCCCTGTGCTGCCCTGGGTCCTGGATCAAACCAAAATGCTTTGGATTCTGGAAAATATGTTGAAGATGTGTTGACGCCACTGTTAACTAGGAGGTATTTTAGGCATGGCTAAGGCTCTGAAGTAATCTCAATTTTCAAGATACTGAGTTTTTTCCTCCCCAGCTTCCTTTCTCTTTCATTCTTTTTCTAAACTTTATAGTAAAACTTTTTCTTTACTTTATAGTAAAACTGAATGGATGTAACATGGGGACATTTTCATGCAGTATTACTCAAAAATTGTCACAAATATATGAAAGCACCAATCACAACACATGATTTACTTTTACTTGCAGAATCAAAGCTACCATGTACAAATGTTAGGAACAGTGATAAAAGAATACAGACAACCGGCATTTGTTGTTGTTGTTGTTACCATGAGGATAAACCACGGGGAACATCTCCTTAAACCTTTTGGGTGCTCATCCTTCGAGTTCAATCTTACAGACAAATCAAGCCTTATCTCTTTATTACTCTAATGGGGAGGGGTGGAAGGAGGGGTAGGGGAGAAGGGAAAAAGAAAGGCACAAAGACGAAACATCAACGCCATTAAACCGAACCGCACCTACACTGGACGACTCAGCTCGTCAAAGGGTATTCTAAAGGCAATATTCATTCCAAGAAGGTCATACATATCTGAGCTCAGTACAGCTGTCTGTTTTATTTTTTAAATATGAAGCAGAAACATAAGGTTTGGGAGGGATAGCAGGAAAGAAATGACACCGATTTTATCTTTACATACTCCCCTCCTCCAGGCAATTCTGCGGACATCAGATCTCTTAACTCGGGGTGTGGATCAGCTCTCATTCTCATAAAGGGGACCAGTTCTTTAAACATGCATAGCCTGGAGTCTCCAGGATGGTTCTCCTCCCTCTCTTTAAATGCTGTGGACTAGAAAGGTGCCCACTTTGCTAAAAACTCTACATCAGTGTCCCTGGAGCCCCGAGGCTCCTCAGGTTCCTCTTGAAGACTTAAAGGATAGCACAGAAAAACTTCTTCTCCCTAAATGGGTTCTCTGAAGCCGGAACAGGCGTCAGGAGGGGATCTTCCTTGGCATGCGCTTCACAGTAGGCCATCAAGTCTGCAGCTGCCTTGGACACCTGGAAAAGATGACAAAAACAACCAGAACTTGAGATGGGGCGTCGACGAAGGCATTGATGCAGGCGCAACGAGTCAAGGCTCAGGCCTGGGTGTCCAAACTGCCTGGGTTCAAGTGAAGCAAGATACTCGTGACCCATAAACCTCTGTTTCCTCATCTGCGAAGAAAGGAGCTGATGATCTTGACCTTACAGGATTGTTACAAGCAGGTCCGGGATTAGGGTGAGGTGAGGCTCTGAGGGTACAACACTGAAGGAGGCGTTCAGGGTCATGCAAATATCAACCTTGTATTTGTCCAGCCCTGAGAGTGGGTGTCTCCTCAAATTCTGTGCCCCAGGTAGGTTGCTTTCCTTGTCCTAGTCCCAGCCCTGGCTGCAAGGATTAAGTGAGGTAATTCACATAAATCATTTAGTGCCTGGAACATAGGAAGATTTCCACATAGGCTGGCCATCATTATCATTCTGTAGTTGTGTCTCTCTGCTTCAGAAATTGTGCTAGGGATGCCTAAAGCCATGTTGATTTCCTTTTTTAACAAACACATCAGAGATATTATATACTTATACATACACACATAACCTTATATGTTATGCATTTTTATATTTTATATATATTATGTATGATAAGATATTAGTATGTTATAACTTATTACACATTATATATATTCCTTCAGTCAAGCATTGCACCCTTTAGGGAGTCCCACTGGGAGGCTGGTCAGTGATCTCAGTGATGCTGTTGTTTCATAACACTTCTCACAACACTTCTGTAGCTCCTTGTTGGTAGTCTTCTGGAGTACCTTCCTTTGATCAGCTTTGACAGTGGCAAATTTTCACTACTTGAGAGGGGATTTAATTTGGGGTAGTAAACTAAAAGTTATTTGTAACCACATCTGGGGACTAGGTGGATGATGATCCATCTGGGGAATGCCACTGGGGGTCAAAAATCATAAAGTCAAGAGTCAATTTCTTACGTGACCTCATACGTTTGCTCTGGAAATCACTCCAAACATTTTCCACATCACTGTACTACTAAAATAGCCTCTCAAAGTGACTACTGAAAGGATAATCCTCTGTAAGAGTGGAGAGATTATAGTATTTCTGAAAAGATTCACTGCCCCTCCTATATGTGGGTTATACATACCCATACAATGGCATCAGACTTGCTCTGGCCAATGAGACATGAGTAGTAGTGATGTGAGTCACTTTGGGGCAGAAGCTTCAAGAACCAATGCATAGTTTGCCTCTGCCATTTTGTCTAACTGAAATAATTTACTGTAAACCACCTTAATTGATTCAGAGGTTTTAGTAAAACATGGTGGCCATACTCTTGATTTGTTCCTTGTCCCAGGATTGAGTTGATTAGAACTTTGTCACTTAAAGGCTTTTCAATGTTATAGTGTACAGGTTGGAAATGAGAATCAATTTCATCTTCTGATCCCATAAATCTTTGAATGTTTGGACTCTATCTTCCGTTTTTCTCATACCAGATAGAGGCAATATTCCAGGTAGAGGTTGCTTGAAGGTAACATGGTGTGGAGTGGCAGCTATCTGTGATGACATGTGGGTGAGAAGAAGAATGAAAAGTATATCTTTGCTATTGTAGCCTCTAAGAATCAGAGGAGAGAGCCTTTTGTTACTGCAACAAAACCAAGTCTATGCTGACTGATATAAAGAGGTATAGGTACTGATATGTGTGTTAGTTTCCTCTTTCTGGCTAAACAAAACACAATCTAGGTGGCTTAAAATAACAGTAATTTATTCCCTCAGTCAGTGCTAGAGGCTAGAAGGTTGAGGTCAAAGTGTCAGCAGGGTTGGTCCTTACTGGAGGCTCTGATGGAGAAGCATCTGTTCCATGCTTCTCAATCAGTGTCTGGTGGTCGCTGGCACTTGGTGTACCTTGGCTTGTAGATGCATCATTCCACTTTCTGCCTCCACCTTCACATGGTATTCTCTCCTGTGGGTCTCTGTCCTTGCATGGCATTCTCCTCTTTGCCTATGTCCAAATATCCTACACACCAGTCATCAGATTAGGCTCACCCTAATCCAGTATGACCTCAACTTAACTTGATTACATCTATAAACACCCTACTTCCAAATAAAATCACATTCTAAGGTTCTAGGTGGGCATCAATTTTAGGGGATGCTCTTCAACCCAGTATAGCATATTTGTGTAAAAGTCAGTCTCACTATTTTTAAATTGTAAATCATTTTTTTATTTATCTTTATTCTAGCTCCACTGAGATATAATTCACATATAATGTTGTGTGAGTTTAAGGTATACAGTGTAATCATTCAATACACTTCTATATTGTGAAATGATTACCACAGTATGGTTAGTTAACACCCCAACACCTCACATAATTACCTTTTTCTTTAATTGTGGTGAGAACATTTAAGAGTTACTTTCTTAGCAACTTCAAGTATGTAATTCAGTATTGTTAACTACAGTCACCACATTGTACATTAGCTCCCCAGAAGTTATTCTTCTTATAACTGGAAGTTTGTATCCTTTGACTGACATCTCCCCATATCCCTCACCACCCCCAGCCCCTGACAACCACCATTCTACTCTGTTTCTCTGAGTTCAGGTTTTTTAGATTCTACATATAAGTGACGGTATTCATCTTTCTCTGTCTGACGTGTCTCACTAACATAATGCCCTCCGAGTCCACCCAAATGGCAGAATATCCTTCTTTCTCATGGCTGAATAATACTCCACTGTAAATATATAATACATAATACATCTTCTTTCTTCATTCATCCGCAGATGGACTTAAGTTGTTTCCATGTCTTGGCTATTGTGAATAGGGCTGCCATGAATATGCAAGTGCAGATACCTCTTTGAGATCTTGATTGGCCATATATATATATATCAGAAGTAGGATTGCTAGATCCTATGATAGTTCTATTTTTAATTTTTTGAGGAACCTCTGTACTATTTTCCATAGTGGCTGTACCAATTTATGTTCCCATCAATAGTACACAAGGGTTCCCTTTTCTCCACATCCTTGCCAACACTTTTTATTGCTCGTCTTTTTTGGTAATAGCCATTCTAACAAGTGTAAAGTGATATCTCATTGTGGTTTTAATTTGCGTTTCCCTGATTAGTGGTATTGAACATCATTTCACACACTCGTTGGACATTTATATCTTCTTTGGAATAAAGTCTATTCAGTTCCTCTGCCCATTTTTAAATCAGATTGTTTGTTTGCTATTAAGTTGTATGAATTCTTTACATTAACCCTTTATCAGATACAAGGTTTGACATTTTTCTCCCATTCCATAGTTTGCTTTTTCATTTTGTTGACTCTTTCTTTTAATGTGTGGAAGCTTTTTAGTTTCATGTAGTTGCACTTATTTATTTTTGTTTTTCTTGCATGTACTTTTGGTGTCATATCCAAGAAATCATTGCCAAGATCAATGTCAAGGAGCTTACCCTGTATGTTTTCTTCTAGGAGTTTTACAGTTTTAGATCTTATATTGAAGTCTTTGATCCATTTTGAGTTAACTTTTGTGAGTAGGATAAGGCAGGGGTCCAGTTTCACTTTGCTGCCTGTGATTATCGATTTTTCCCAACACCACTTATTGAAGAGACTATCATTTTCCCATCAAGCACTCTGGTTCCTTTGTCAAATATTAGTTGATGGTATATGCTAGGGTTTATTTCTGGGTTCTTGATTCTGTTTCATTGTTTCATTTGTCTATTTTTTATGCCATACTCTTTTTTATTACTATAGCTTTGTAATATAGTTTGAAATCAGGGAGTGTAATGCCTCCAGCTTTGTTCCTCTTTCTCAGAATTGCTTTGGCTATTTGGAGTCTTTTGTGGTTCCATATGAATTTTATGATTTATTTTTTTATTTCTGTGAAAACATCCATTGGAATTTTGATAGAGATTGCATTGAATCTATAGATGGCTTTGGGTAGTATGGACATTTTACAGATGTACAGAAGAAACGTATGGACACCAAGGGGGTAAAGCCACGGGTGGTGGTGGTGGTGGTGTGATGAGTTGGGCAATTGGGATTGACATGTATACAATGATGTGTATAAAACTGATGACTAATAAGAACCTGCTGTATAAAAAAATAAATTAAATTAAATTAAAAATTTTTTTAAATTAATTCTTCTGATCCATGAACACAGGATATCTTTCCATTTATTTATGTCTTAATTTCTTTCATCAGAGTCATAATTTTTAGTGTACAGATCTTTCAACTCCTTGAGTAAATTTATTCCTAAGTATTTTATTTTTGAAGCTATTGTGAATGGGATTTTCTTTATTTCTTTTTCAGTTATTTCATTGTTAGTGTACAGAAACACAATTGATTTTTGTATGTTGATTTTTTATCTGGCTACTTTACTGAGTTCATTGATTAGCTCTAACAGGTTTTTTTGTTTTATTTTTTGGTGAAATTTTTAGGGTTTTCTCTATATAAGATCATCATCTACAGAGACAATTATACTTTTTTTGTTTCTATTTAAATATCTTTTATTTTTTCTTCCCTGACTGTTCTGGCTAGGACTTCCAGTACTATGTTAAATAGAGTCATGAGAGTGGGTAACCTTGTCCTATTTCTGATCTTACAGGAAAAGCTTTTAATCTTTTACCATTGAGTATGATGTCAGCTGTGGGCTTGATATATATATGGATTTTATTATGTTGAGATACATTCCTTCTATACCCAATTTGTTGAGAGTTTTTATCAAGAAAGGGTGTTGTATTTTGTTAAATTTTCTTTCTGCATCTAAATGAGATGATCATATGATTTTTATCTTTCATTCTATTAATGTGATGTATCACATTTATTGACATGCATACATTGCACTATCCTTGTATCACAGGAATAAATCCCACTCGTTTGTGGTATATGATCCTTTTAATGTGCTGTTGAATTCGGTTTGCTAATATTTTGTTGAGAATTTTAGCATTCATATTCATCAGGGATATTGGTTTACAGTTTTCTTTTCTTGTAATGTCCTTATCTGGCTTTGGTATCAGGGTAATGCTGGCCTGTAAAATAGTTTGGAAGTATTCCCTACTCTTCAATTTTTTGGAAGAATTTGAGAAGAACTGGCATTAATTTTTTAAATGTTTGGTAGAATTCACCAGGAAAGCCATCTGGTCCTGAGATTTTCTTTATTGGGAAATTTTTGATTACTGATTCAATCTCCTTACTAGTAACTAGTCTGTTCAGATTTTCTATTTCTTTCTTTTTTTAAAAAATAATTTTAGGGCCTCCCTGGTGGCGCAAGTGGTTGAGAGTCCGCCTGCCGATGCAGGGGATACGGGTTCGTGCCCCGGTCTGGGAGGATCCCATATGCCGCGGAGCGGCTGGGCCCGTGGGCCATGGCCGCTGAGCCTGCGCGTCCGGAGCCTGCGCGTCCGGAGCCTGTGCTCCGCAACGGGGGAGGCCACAGCGGTGAGAGGCCCGCATACCGCAAAAAAATAAAAAAAAAAATAAATAATAATAATAATAATAATAATTTTAGTTATTTATTTTTTAATTTTGGCTGCGTTGGGTCTTCATTGCTGTGTGTGGGCTTCCTCAAGTTGCGGAGAGTGGGAGCTACTCTTCATTGCGGTGCACGGACTTCTCACTGTGGTGGCTTCTCTTTGTTGCAGAGCATGGGCTCTAGGCACGCGGGCTTCAATAGTTGTGGCTCATGGGCTCTAGAGTGCAGGCTCAGCAGTTGTGGCGCACAGGATTAGTTGTTCCGTGGCATGTGGGATCTTCCTGGATCAGGGCTTGAACCCATGTCTCCTGCATTAGCAGGCGGATTCTTAACCACTGTGCCACCAGGGAAGTTCCCAGATTTTCTATTTCTTAATGATTCAGTCTTGGTAGGTTTTGTGTTTCTAAAAACTTATCCATGTCTTTTAGGTTATCCAATTTGTTGCATATGATTGTTCATAAGTAGTCTCAGAATCTTTTGTATTTCTGTGATATCAGTTGTAATGTCTCTTCTTTCATTTCCAGTTTTACTTATTTGAGTCTTTTCTTTTTTTCTTAGTCTAGCTAAAGGTTTTTCAATTTTGTTCCATCTTTTCTAAAAACACAGCCCTTATGTTTGCTGATTTTTTCTGTTGTTTTTCTGGTCTCTATTTCATTTATTTCTGCTCTTTGTGTTTGCTTCCTTCTGGTAATTTTGTGCTTAAGCTATTTTTTTCTTGTTCCTTGAAGTATACAGTTAGGTTGTTTATTTGAAATCATTTTTAGCTTTTTCTTAATGTAGGTGTTAATCACTATAAACTTCCCTCTTAGAACTGCTTTTGCAGCATCCCATATATTTTGGTATGTTTTGTTTCCTCTTTTTGTTTGTTTCAAGATTAAAAAAATTTTTTTTTTGTATTTCTTCTTTGATTCATTGCTGGTTATTCACAAGTGTGTTGTTTAATTTCTGCACATTGGTGAACTTCTCAGTTTTACTCCTGTTATTGATTTCTAGTTTCATACAGTTGTGATTGGAAAAGATTCTTGGTATGATTTCAAGCTTCTTAAATTTGCCAAGACTTGTTTTATGACCTATTATTTGACCTATCCTAGAGAATGTTCCGTGTGCACTTAAGAAGAACGTATATTCTGTGGCTGTTGGATGTGACGTTCTGTATATGTTTGTTAGGTTAACTTGGTCTAAAGTATAGTTCAAGTTCAACATTTCCTTATTGATTTTCTGTCTGGATGATCTATCCATTGTTGAAAGTGAGGTATTAAAGTTCCCAGCTATGATTGTATTGTCTATTTCTCCCTTTAGGTCTGTTAATATTTGCTTAATGGTACTAATGGTTAATATTTGCTAAATAGGTACTCTGATTTTGGGTGTGTATAGATTTATGATTACTGTATCCTTTTAATAAATTAACCTAGTTATCATTATATAATGACTTTCTTTGTCTCTTGTTACAAGTTTTGACTTAAATTCTCACTCTTTAATAGGTATTACATTGCTTATAAAAATATTTTTATTGTGTTTCTATTTTGTTCCAGACATTAAGTTTTCTCTATTGATCTACAAAATAATCCTGAGGTAGGAACTATTATCCTCCTTTTATAGATGAATAATTTAGGCTCAGTACATTGCATGAGTCGTTCAATGTCATATAGCAAAGCACACAGCAGAAGAACTTGAACGTTAATGTTTTGCCATTAAGCCACAGCCATCTACATACAAACTACTCAAATGCAGGGGTAGTTCCAAAGGTTGATTGAAATTCTTTGTGCATCTTTATGAAATGCTATTATGACAGAACAAAAGGAAACAGCCTGTTCTTGTCTTAGCTCCTGTAAATGAAAGCAAAGAACAGACTTTCAGAATCTTAATGACCTCTTTTTGGTTTTGCTTTTTTAATTGTTTGAGCTGTAGTCATTATTATGCCAAATGGGAGCTTAGCTGCAAGCAGCAGAGACTGGAAAATAGTAATATGTAAAACTTACTTGTTAACAAGAGATCCAACAGTATCCCTACTCATCTGCAATGCTCACATACAAATATGTGGCAGGAACTGTCAAAATCTTTTTATGGTACAGGAAGTACTATACTGGGCAAAATTTAATAGCTTAGACTTGCTCATATCTTGTATTTGAACACTTGACTCTGAACAATTTCCTTCTAAAAATATATCATGTGTTTTATCATGTTTCCTCAACTAGATTGCAATCTCCTGTGGGTGATGGTCCAATACAATGTCAGAATCCTAGCAGTGATTAGAACAATTGCTAATATTTGTCTGCCCTTGCTACATGTCAGAACTGTGCTAACCACTTTACATACAGTATTTTATTTAATCCTTACAACAACATTATGGGTCACAAGCTATTATTATTATCCTCATTTTTAATATGTGAAGCTGGGGCTTCATTAGGTAAACATTTGCCCTAGTTCTCACAGCTCGTGAGTACCTGAGTCATGAATCTCAGTGTTCTTGACTTAATCTTTATGAATGCTCTTTCTTTCGAACCCATAGCTTCATCCTTGTTCCTTACTTTTCAGTGAGTCACAGCAACAGTCTGCCTGGCAAATCTTCTTGCTTTCTAACTATCCTTGCTAACAATGTGCATACAGATTCTTTTACGTTTCACATTCCTAGGCCTAGTTCTTCCATGAAGACTTCACCAGTAACTTTAGGTAATCTCTCCCTTTTCCATCCTGTTGATTCTTCCGACAAAAATATCTCAAATTTGGGAGGTGATCAAGATGGCAGAGTAGGAGGACCTGGAACTTACCTACCCCCACAAATACAACAAAAAAAACACCTAAATGTGGAACACTTCTCACTGAAAACTAACCGGAAACTGGCAGAAAACTCCTGAACAACCAAGGCTGAAAGAAAGATCTACACAGAATTGGGTTGGAAGGGAAGAGAAGAAATCAGGTCAGGACCTGTGGCCCAGGGAGGGGACTCAGAAGAAAAGGGAGATTATAGGGGTAGAGATCCTCCCTGGGGAGTGAATGGTTCGAGCTACATATTGTAGGCTCCAGTCCTGGGGTCTGGCACAAGGTAGACAAGCTCCCTTGGCTGATTGGAGGGCTGGGGGGACTAACACAAGGGCTGTGGGAAGCCCGGACTCTGTCTACTTGTGAGGAATGCACATACGTGCTTGATTTCTCCTGAGGCAGAGTGGAGAGGGCTGACTGAAACTGCATGGGTGGCTGACTGGTTTCCCATGACCGCCTGGTGCTCTCCAGCTTGAGGAGTGAATACTCCAGCCCTGTTTACATCATGTCATAGCTCCACACTGGAGTGAACGCTGCCATGACAGAAAGAACTCAGCTAAGAGACACAGAGGTGGCTCAGATCTGAAGCACTGTGTGAGCAGGGTGGGGGCAGCCATTACTGGCACTCACACAGGCAGTGCATCAGAAGCAGCCTGGAACTCTGTGGCTGGACCACTGCAGCTTGTACCCTGTCAGACGCTGAGAGCCCAAGTGGGCCCCTCTTGCTCCAGCACTGCTCCCAAGGGTGCTGGTGCTGGGAGAGGGGAGAGTTCACACTTAAAGGGAACAGAGCCAGATCAAACCTGACCCTCAGAGCTTCTGCTCCAGCAACTTGGGACCTGCCCGAATCCCAATTAGGGCAGTAACAGCCACTGAGCAAACAGGAAGCCCTGGCTCACACCTGGCTCTGGCCCTAGCCTCTCCACCTCCAGCCCCACCTCCTACCAAGGTGATAGCTGCCAGCACACCCTGAGGAAAGACATGACTTGTGTTCACGTCAAATCCAGCTCTCCTACCAAAGCCGTTGAGTACACGCTGACTGTATAGGGATGCTCCCAGAAAAATATCTCAAACTTGTCCCCTTATTGTCACCTCTCTTGCAACTACCCTGGTCCAAGCCTCCACCTTCTTTTCCCACAATTACTGAAATAACCTCTTAAATAAAAAATTCCAAGGGATATTTTATAGCCTGAATGTTTGTGTCCCCACCCCACCCCCAATTCATATGTTGAAATCTAATCCCCAGTGTGATGGTGTTTGGAGTTGGGGCCTTTGTGGGGTGACTAGGTCATAAGAGTAGAGCCCTCATGAATGGAATTAGTACTCTTATAAAAGAGACCCCGGAGAGGTCCCTTGCCCCTTTAACCATGTGAGGTCACAGAGAGAAGGTAGCCTTCTACAAATCAGGAAGCAGGCCCTTACTAGACACCATATCTACTGACACCTTGATCTTGGACTTATAGTCTCAGAACTGTGAGAAATAAATATCTGTTGTTCATAAGCCACCTAGTGTATGGCATTCTGTTATAGTAGCTCAAATGGACTAAGACAGGATCCATGAATAGAATGCAGGGTGTGCTCTGTTAAGTTCAATGATTTAAAAAAATTACATCTTTATTTTCACTAATCTGAAATGGAAATCTAACATTTCTTTCCATTATAGATGTAGACAACACAATTAGCATTAACAGTTTCTGTGACTTAGTCACCAATAAAAATCAGATATTTTCCATCACATTACAGCTACTGCAGATATCTCAACATTTATTTACGTTCTTTTGCTTTATAAGTATAGACCCACTATTACATCCTATATAATCAGTTAATAAAGAAGTATATATATTTAGCTGTACCACAAATGTTTTCTGATAAACTATATTTTAATATAATTGGCTTCCTTTGTAATTTAAAAACATTATTCTGAGAAGGAGACCATATGCTTCGGCAGACAGCCAAACAGGTCTAGGGGCACAAAAGATTTTAAGAATCTCAATTGTAAATAACTTCTCTACTTTTACAAGTGTGCCAGGAGTAGTACTCTCCATACTACAGCTAGAAAGATATTTTTAAAATATAAATGGACTCATATCACTCCCCTAATTAAAACTTTCAAGAGCTTCCCATTGTACTTTGTGGAAAACCAAGACATCATAAAAACAGCCTGTGGGTCCTGCTTACTTTGGGCCTGTCATCTCTCCAATTTCATGTTGTAGCATTTTTTCCTCCCACACAGGTCTCCCCTCTCTAAGTTCGTGAAAGCTCCAAGTTCTTTTCTGCCTCAGAGCTTCACATATACAGTTCCCTGGAACGGTCTTCTCCCCATCTCCTCACCAGGCTGGCTCCTTCTCTTCCTTCAGGGGTGAAATACCATTCTTTGCAGAGTCTTTATTGACTACCTCATCCAATAATGACTTTCCTCATTAGCCTCTTTCAGAGCAACCCATCCTTTTCCTTCACAGAAAAACATTTATTACAATTTATAATTACAAGCATTGTTTGTTTGTTTGATGTTTGATGTTTCCCTTTTGGCATTCTGCTCTATGAAGGCAGCAATCATATCTATTTTATTCACGACTGTGTCATCAGTGCCGGCACATAGGAAACACTCAAATAATTGCTGAAGAAGTTCTCAGATACAATCTTAATCAACAAATACTCCATTCACCTAATATTTACTGAGTACCTAATTGCCAGTCACAGTTCTGGGGGATTGGCATAATCAGGGAACAAAATAAACAAAGCTTCCTGTCCTTGTGGAACGTATGCAGTATTCTAGACTTCCAATTCTGATGATGATGGAGGAACAGCAAACAATTAAACCCTCCTGCTTTAACTTAAAAACTGAAAAAAAAAAAAAGTGAACAAATGTTTTTTAAGTAGTAGAGAACAGGCAGCAGAGGACAGTGATCCCTGAGAGAAGGGAGGCAAGAAAAGCCCCAAGAATGTTTCAGCAGTACTGCTTGAAAATGGTTTCTAGGCCACAGCACAGGGAGGGGCTACCCAAACAGATTTCATGAACCTCCTTGAGTTGAGGAGAGAGTGACAGAGAAGAAAGAGCTACACACATATACAAACAAAGAGAGAGAGAGAGAGAGAGAGAGAGAGAGAGAGAGAGAGAGAGTGAGAGAGAGAGTGAGACAGCATGAGAGAGCAATCTGGAGGCCTCCAGAGGATTCCTTTTGAGTCTTTAGCTAATTACTGATCAGCACATATGTGGGAGAAAACTGCTTGAGGCTGTGCAAAGAATTTCAGAAAGGATCAAGTAAAACAATCCCTGGTGATCACACAGGGCTGGAATAGTTTGTGTTTCTACTGGCTAGAGTACATAGATCTCTTAACACATAGGGGATTAAGCAGAGTCTTAAAAAGGGTATGTTCAGTAGTGGTGCCAAGTAGGCCTTGGTTAAAGGGTATTGTGGACCCACCTATCAAAGTTTAAAAGTAAGCCTTGAACAGATCAAAATGTTTCCAAGTAACTTAATTGGACCTCAGAACAAACCCCCCAAATATTTAAAGAAACAAGAAATTTCATTATGCCACAAAATAAAATTCACAATGTCTGGAATCCAAAAAAAAAAAAAAAATCCAGACATACAAGTAAGTAGGGGGAATAAATCTATCCCATAATGAGGAGAAAAATTAATCCAAATTGATTAATCTCATAATGAGGAGAAAAAGACCCAGAACTGACATAGATGATAAAATTAATAGATAAGGATGCTGTTAAAACAGCTATTGTAAATATTTTCTATATAATCAAGAAAATAAAGGAAAGCAAAACAGGAATAAAAGAGACATGGAAGATATTAAAAAGACCCAAATCAAATTTCTAGAGATACAAAACACACTGAATGGAATTAGCACCTGATTAGACATTGCAGAAGAAAAGATTGGTGAACTTGAAGACAATAATGGGAACTCTCCAAAGTGAAGCACAGAGAGAAAACAGACTGAAAAAACAAACAAACAAAAAAACCCCCCAAATACAGAAAACAACCCCCTGCAAAAAAATCCCAGAACACACTGAGCTAGGAGACAACTTCAAGTGGCCTAATATACATATAATTGGAGTCTCTGAGGAGAGGAGAAAGATGGTGTGTGGAAGAGAGGAAAGAAAAAATATTTGAAGACATAATAACTGAAAATTTCCGAATTTGATAAAAACTACAAACCCACAGGTTTAAGTAACTCAACAAAATCCAAATGAAAAAATATGAATCAAACTACACCAATGCACAGCATAATCAAATTGCTTATATAGTATTTGAGTAGGAGGATGGAGAGAAGAAAATGAAACATAATAAATAGCTATAGAGAATGTGAGATGGTAGTAAGTTTTATAAGAAAATGAAAAGTAGAGAAGGGTAAAAGGGGTTAAGAGTGTATATATGGGTGGGGGGCATGGAAGACAGGTTGCAATAGTTAGGCTTAATTGAGAAGGTAATCAATCTTTGAGTAAAAACTTATACAATAAAATTTATGGTAAGAGAAATGGGGAGCCACTGATGTATTTTAAAGAAGCATTCTGGATGCTGTGTTGAGAATAGGACTCTATGGGAGTAAGGGTAGAAGTGGAGGTTCCTGGAGACTACTGCTGTAATCTAAGTGAGAGGTGACAGTGGTTCAGAACAGAGAAATAGCAGCAGAGGTGGTGATGAGAAGTATAATTCTGGAAAAACAGCATTTCAATCTAGAATCACAGGATTTCAATCTAGAATCACAGGATTTTATGATGGATTAGAGATAGTGTGTGAATAAAAAATAAGAACTAAGGATAACTCTAAGTTTTTGGACTGATCTAATGGAAAGATGGAGTTGCCATCATTTCAGCTGCAGGGAGAGAAGATTTGGGGAGGAAGACTGGGAATTCAGTTTTAGAAAGGTTGACATTGAAACATTTGTTAATGAGATATACAATGCTGGAGTTAGAAGCAAGATTGAGATTAGAGACATAAATTTGGGACTTGAGGCCATATAGATGGTACATAAAGCCTTGGGAATGAGTAAGATCACCAAAGGAGTACATTTAGATAGAAAAGAGAGGAACAAGGGTTGAACCCTGGAACAACTTCAATGTAAGAAGTTGGGGAGCCTGAGAGGAACAGCAAAGGAAATTTAAAAGGAGTAGCTTGTGACAGTGGGGAGTACTGAGAGCCAAATGAAGAAAGTGCTTCAAGACATAAGGAATCATCAACCATGTCAATAGGTCAAGTAAGATGAAAACTGAGAATTGACTACTAGATTTAGTAATTTGAAGTCATTGGTGACCTTGATGAGACAAGCTTCAGTGGAATGGTGGAGTGAAATGGGTGTAGAGCAAATGGGGCCTCCTCCTCCTTCTTCTTTATGAACAATTCAATCTTAAAGGCTTAGGGTAGGACCAAGCAAGGTATTATAGTTTCCACAGTAGGTCAGGGGCCCGTGGTGGGATGTCAGAGCTGGAGCAATGTGAGGAGAGCATCTGTGCAGGGGGCAGCCTGGTGAGGCTTATGGCAGCCCAAGCGGGATGTGAAGGTATCTGCATCAGGCAGAGAGGTTATGGAGTGGGAGCTTGGTTCCATACATGGGAGTTGATCAAATAAGGATAAGAGGAGCCAGGTTTCTCACCAACAGTGAGGGGAGTTACAAATATGGAAAGTAGAAAGCTGGAATGAACCCTGTGGTGTAGGATAGGACCCGGTGGTGTTGATGTGAACTCATGGTTACATATACACATATGTACAGATAAAGAAATATAGATGGAAAAGTGTGTGTGTGCGTGCACACATGCCCTTGTGTGCATGCGTGTGTGAATTCTCTAGCTCTGTCCACTGAGAGGACCCAGGAGCAGCAACTCTTCAGCAATGAGCACACTTAGCATAAGAGATCTAGATTTCTAAATACCATTCTCAAGGGAACTAGTGCTCTTGGAGAAAAGAATGGTTCCAGGGCTGGGCCAGGGAAATAACAAGAGGACCCTAGAGAATCTTTTTGTGCCGAACACTAAAGAAGTACTCAAAGAATGAGGGAGACATTTCAAAGGACACAGTAGCCAATGATTTAGCCTGTGCCAATTTAAACATAAAAAAATTAATGATGACAGTATCAGATTATAAATCATTCAATAAAAGAGGAAACCACAAGTGCATAATAAATTTTAAAAAATAGAATGTTTGATGAGGAATGGGATAGTTATATAGCCTCAAGATCCTTCCCTCAAATTCCAAATATTTCTTAATTACAAAGGAACAAAGAATACCTTTACATGGAGAAACCTGAAAGACACCACCTTAGTCAAGTAATTAAGGTTAATATCACCAGTGACAAGTTGAAATCATGTGCCACTGATAGAATGCAGTGAGATGGACACCCCATCAGCTCTCTGCTATTAATGTTTTGTTACTTTAATTAAATCATAAAGAAACAGCAGACAAACCTAAATTGAGTGACATTCTATAAAATAATGGCCTATAATCTTAAAAAATGTCAAGGTCATAAGAGTCAAGGAAGTCTTCTACGGAACTGTGCCTGACAGGACAGTTAAATGCAACCCATGATTCTGAACTGGGTTCTTTTGCTCAAAGGGACATTATTGGGATGATTTGCAATACTTAAATGGGGTCTGAGGAGTAGAAGGTAGTGATGTATCAATGTTAATTATGCATGATGATTATATTATGATTATGTAGAAGAATGTTTTTACTTGTAGGAAATATTAAAGTATCCAGAGGTGATAGGGCACCTGTTGACAACTTTTCTCAAATGGTTCAGGGAAAAACAAAATTCTTTGCCTTGTATTTGAAACTCTTCTGTACCTCTGAGGTTATTTCTGGAGTAAAAGTATTTTTTTCTAAAGAAAGGGAAAAGAGATATTAGACACAGTGAATATGGACAACTTTCTCAAGAAGTTATGTTGCAAAGCAGAGCAAACAAATGAGGCAGTTGCTGGAGGAGGAAATGGGGGGTTCAAGAGAAGAAATTTAAATTTTATTTAAGATGGAGAAGTAACACTATGTTTGAATAGTTGTTGGAAAGGGTGAAATAGAGAACCAAAACTGGTGATTCAGAATGGGCAGTGAACTGCTGGAGCACGTTCCTGATGAGGGAGATGAGATCTGATGTGCAGTGAAGGAATTTACTTTTGATAAGAGCAAGGATCTCCCTGGATTGACAACTGCTGAAACCCAGCTACCCAGCAACCTCACCAAACTAGACTGGGGCTGAGAACCAGGGAGTAAGGGCTGGGGGACTCTAGACAGTCCCAATAAAAGCCATCAGATTGTGATTTTAGGCTCTGAAAAAATAGGAACCCATTCTAGGCAAATGCCCTGACAGCTTTAAGAAGAAGCAGTTGCCAGTAAGGATAAAAACCAGACCCAAGAATTTAAATGGTGAGTAAGTCTATAGCTCTGTCTTCATTACATCCTGAAATGGAAACACATTTTAAAATTAATGTTGCATAATGCTTGCAAGCCACCAGGCCAACAAGCACTGATAGGTCGTCACTGCCTATGTACGTGGGAAGTTGCCTGTGTGTTAAGGGTATCAGTCATTCAATCACTCCTTCAGTTGAATTGCCTGCACTGATAGAGCCATCAAGGATTGACAACTTTAAATCGATGCTTAAAAGGACTTGAAAGATCACGCTGGGATGAGAAGTTATTGTGAACATCGAACATTGCCTGTCACAAGCCTGGCAAGATAGCTGAAGGCAAAAGAAACTGCCACACCTCTGGGAAGAGATCATAAGATTTTCACACTAGGAGAGATTGACCTGATATTTGTCTAGAAAGATCTTTTTACTCAGGTCAAAAGCTGCTGGCTACTTTAAAGTCTTTATTGTTCTTTGAATCATTAATATGTAATTCAAGTAAGGGAAAATTAAAAAATCTAGTTTGATCCTTAGTAAATGCAGAAGAAACATCTGTATTCTATGCTATGCCTTGGAATTATACTGAAAATACAACAGTTGGAATGGTCAGCAAGATTAGGAATGCCAGAAATGGAAAGCACCATATCACCATGATGTCCCATGTCACCAGGTGCCCGTATCACTGCTGGTGGCCAAAGGTGAGCCTAAAGGATCTCTCCACTATGATTGTGAAAAGCACCCAGGATCAAACTTTGGCTGTGATATAGAGAAAGTATAATTGTATGGATAAATATCTACTATTTTAAATTTGTAAAATAAAGTGAATATTTTAAATTATCTTGCCCTCCCTGTTCCTCCAAGGAGATATTAAACTGATGATACACATCAATAGGATTTTTTTAAAAAAGGAAATAGAAGAATTAATTTTCAAAACAAGCATCAAGAAAAGTACGTGATATTTAATTGATATATCTCAATAAACAAAGAAAAGACATTCAAAATTATCATCCAAAATAGTTATATTTTTTAAGAAGGGAGAACTTCATCTGGCCTGAAAACTAGGCTATTCAGAAAACGACATTTCCTAGGGATTTTGAATTATCAAGGTTTAATAGTACTGCTTCTCTAGCTCCTAGGTATAATGCACAAGGTAAGAATATACTTGGTGCTTAACAAATATCTACTGAATTTTAAAAATTGTATCAACCCTCATAAAAATGAAGTTTTATGCTCAATTATCAATGTATGCCTGGGTTCAAATTAAATTTTTTGCTCCACTTTCAGCAAATCAAATGAATTAGGACTGGATATCTTTGAACACAGCCTTTTCCTCTATAAGTCCTAGACATACTATACCTATTTTATTAACTCTGAAAATACTCTCAATTGGCCTATAAGGAAGGTTGAATCTTACTGTTCCTAATAAGTTGAATGCAAGCATTTTAGGGAAGAGATGTTAAAACTTTCAATTCAGATGCTGGAAAAGTATTTGAAAAGACCCAAACCTAAGATGTCTGTCCACTCTCTAGAAGGAAGCATGATGTCTACCTGGCTTGTTTCTCACTACAGCTTTCCCTGAAGTTCAGTTCCAATGTATTATGAGTCAATTGTCAGAAAGATGGATTACTTATTAGAAATGTTTATATTTGGTTCCATAATTACACATATTTGTCAGTTATGAAAATCAGTCTGTTCTTTTCATGTTGAACTGTTTTCAAAAGAAGGTATACTATAAATGCTGGCTACTTATAATCATACATTTGACATGAAACAATTTACCTGTTTTAAAATGATCAATTATGCCCTTCTTTTTGGTATTTCACTGAATTTTATCCTGTTACAATGAGTTTTATTTGGCCAGTGACATCATGCTTGGAATTTCCCAAACTATAAATGTAATTGGAAATGTCATGCAAAATATAGTTCCTAATGTCTTGTTATATGACACTCTTAGTCCATGAACTTAAAGCTATCCACTAACAAAAATGTTTTCTGACTGCCTGCATATCTCATGACCAAGAAGTAGACAACAAGGTCTTTCACACTGAGGACTGTGTAGTCTAGTTTGAAAAATTATCTGATGAAGGTAAAATTATTTAGTAAATTGACTAGTAAGAATGGAAAAGGAGATTCATGAACAAGTGGGGATGTAAGCTGACCTGTAAGAAAGGAGTAAGATTTGGATAATGCCCTAGTCTAGTTGGGCTGCTGTAATAAAATACCAAAAATGGGTGGATTGTAAACAACAGAAACTGATTTCTCAGAGTTCTGGAGGATGTACAGTCTAAGATCAAGGTGCCGGCAGATTTAGTGTCTGTTGAGGGTCTTGCTTCCTGGTTCATAGATGCCCGTGTTCTTGCTATAACCTCACATGGTAGAAGGGGCAAGGAAGTTCTCTGAGTCTTTATAAGTGCACTGATTCCATTCCGGAGGGCTCTGCCTTCATGACCTAATCACTTCCCAAAGGCCCCACCTCCAAATACTATTACATTGGGTGTTAGGATTTTAACATATGAATTTTGGGAGGGACACGAACATTAGGTCTATAGGACATAGGAAAAGAATAAGAGGAAGGGTGTTCTCAGTGAGGGATCCAGAATAACCAGAGAGATGGGAATCTGCATAGCATATTCTTGAGATAGTGAGAAGAGCCAGTTGGAAAGGTCTATTGGAACCATTTGGGAGAAATGAGAAATAAGCTTGACATTTTTATGTGCAATTTAAAGAGCATCCAACTAGATAAGAAGCAATCATTTCACCAGGCTCCTGGCCTTGGTTTTCTTTTGCACTTACATGTACATTATTCATGATGTCAACAACACCCTCTGTTAAAGGGCATCCTTCTAGCTTACAATGATTCTCACCCCTCCTTAACTATCTGTCCCCTTCCCAACCATATGGGTGGGTTAGTTCCTAGGAGCCATGTTTGTGTAACGTGTTTCAATTCTAGTGTCAGTTGATTGAAGCTGCATGGCTTGTCCTTGGTAGAACAAACATACCACTCTAGGAATATGGGAGTGAGACTAAAAGGGATGATATGAATCTATCTCTTTCTTCATGGAGCTGAAAGTATGACATGTGATCCTCAGAGCCATGGGCAGCCACCTTGTGTCTGCCATATGGAACAGGCAGCTGAGAAATCTATTCCTCCCAGGAAAAGAAAGAGGCAGATATACAGGAAGAAACAGAGGCATATCACAGAGCACTTGCAGTTCCCGCCGGCCTTCTAGCTCTCACTCCCCCTGCTTAATCAACTACATTTCTGCTCTTAGATTCTGAGACTCCCTGTATCTTTCATAATCGATCCCTTCTTTCTGCTTAAGTCAGCTTGGGTTAGGTTTCTATTATTAGAAACCCAGAGTCCTAACATAGTGATGAATAAATAGATTTTACTGAAGTCCTACTGTCCTTTGCTTTTACACATGCTCTCTCGACTTGCGCTCTCAGGACAAACTTTCTTTCACTGGCCTTTGCTCAACAGCAGCGTATCTTGTTGTTTTGTACATCTGAGTGTCAGTTTCCACAACCTCTCTGTGCCCCTTTCCCCAGAGCCCTTCCCAGCTTTCTTTGGTTTCTCTTTCCTTTCTCTCCTTGAATGAAATGCTAACAAAGAAACACAGAGAGGCTGGGAGTATCATTTATATATGCCTGAGGCTTATGAACAGATAATGGGTTCATTAGCCCAAATCTCTTAGGATCTGTGATGCAATGGGATAGGAAACAAGAAGGTTTAAAAATGAATATGCTATTCAGACCCTCTCAAGGTACGCCTCTCCAGGTTATTCTGGAGGCCACAGGGGGGATAAAGCCACCCCCTGCTTAAGGGACCCTTGACAGCTCCAGTGTCAGCTGTGTCCCCTTTACCTTGTTCCTTTTTTTTTTTTTTTTTAATTTATTTATTTTGGCTGCACCGAGTCTTACTTGTGGCACATGGGATTTTTAGCTGCGGACTTCTTGGTTGCGGCATGCATGCAGGATCTAGCTCCCCAACCAGGGATAGACCCTGGGCCCCCTGCATTGGGAGCACAGAGTCTTACCCACTGGACTACCAGGGAAGGCCCTCCTTTTCCTTGTTCCTTGTTGCCTCAGCTGTACTAGGCTCTGCCAGATGGACGTAAAGCCACTGCCACCTTTATAGCTTGAAGAGGTCACTACTCTAATTGGAAAATCAGAAACCTGAGATCTTCAGAGAGAAGCCCCTTCTTGCTGACGGGATCATATACCAAAAGTAGGTGGAGAAGCCTGACCACTCAGAAGGCCGAGAGGGACTCCAAAAGGCAGATAACCAAGCCCTAAACCAGCTAGCTGCTAACAGTGTCAACACAGTCGCAGTTTTACCCAAGAGCTAAACTAAAAATAATCTGACACTTCACCACAGCATGCCTGCCTGGCTCTGATGTGCAGAACAAATGCTGAGATACAGGCTGCCACTGCATTTCCAACAATTTCAGGTCTAATGACCTCAAGAGGAATTCAGAGATATGAAAGTGACGATCATGTAGGAAGGCAGTCACTCATTGTTCAGCTCATTAGGCTAATGCTTCGTCGCTCTAAAACAGATAGTGATTTATTTGGTGTCTTCAGAAGCAGTATTCAAAGGGAATCAGGGTGTGGTGTTGACTTCTTTCTCATGGTATTTGGTAATTATGCTTTTTGGATATCTTATTTGTGTTAATAATAGGTCTTGTTCATTTTTTTTGGTAACTTCTTACCAGACTAGGAGATCCTTGAGAGCAAGAATCATGTCTTCTTTTTCATGTAGCTCTATATCTCTATAGAGATATAGAGATCTAACAAGGCCTGGCAATTTAGAAAGCTCTCAATAAAATATTTATTGGTTAAAGGAATAAATGAATAACCGAAAAATAGCAAAAATCCAACCTAATGATGAAGGTTTGGGAAAGTGTCTTAAAGGATATAATGATTGAGTCTTCAAGGAGTCACTGGAGTTGGTAAAGCAGAAATGTAGAGAGGAGGAGAGTGAATGTTAAAGGCATTTGAAATTGCCATCAAGGGAATTAAAAATGGTTCAATATAGCATGTGGGTGAGAGGAAGGGGATGAAGCTGAAAAGTGGGGCAGGGGCCAGAAGGACCTTGTATGCTTTGCTATAGAGTTTGAATTTCATTTTCCAGGTGATGCGAATCATGAAAAGATCTTCAGTAAGAGAGGAACCTAATGAGGTTTTCCTGTAAAAAGTTGTCTGTGGCCACATGGACAGTAAGCGATGGCAGGGATGGAGATGGGGTTGAGATGGGATTGCAAAGATCAGCTAAGAGCACCTTTCAATCAGTAATTCAGGTGAGAGGTGATGAAGGTCTGACCTATGGCTGAAAAGGTTTGTTTCTGTCCTGTTCTTCACACTGTCAGCTTTTCATCACCACCAACACCATCACACCCTCCTTCAGGATGTGGGCCTGGAGATGCTGAGTAGTAACAGAAAATGCCAACCACAGTAGTGCTTTTCAAACACTTTTTTCTTCGTTGGGCCATGCCAAAAAGCAAGGTGGCATTTTCCAGAAGGTCCATGGGCAGAACTAAAAAAAAAAAAAAAAAAAAAAAAGAACCGAATGACTCTTTTTGGTGCCACAATCTTTGGGCCACCTCACTTCTCTCAGCAGGTACTGTGCACACTTGCCATATTATACTTTTTTTTAAGAAAGGAAATACAAAAAAGAAGAGGCAAAAAAGGAGAAGAGGAAGGTAAAAAAAGCACAAGACAGATGGTGAAGACCCTTTATCTTATTCATAAATAAAGAATTAAAGTTATTGCAAGAAAGAAGAAGCTGTTTACATTTTGTGGTCCATTACCAGGACTTGCATTTTACAAAGGAGATTCAGGATAGATGGAAATTTGCTCAGTTTACTTATGGAGGAAGGCCAGCTCTCCCTTCATGCTCTAGCCCAGACCTGATGGGAGTTATAAGGAGCAAACCCCTTCCTATAGGACCATGGTTCCCAACCTTAACTATATATTGAAATTAACTGATAATTAAAAGAAATACTGCTGCCTGAATCATACCCTAATAGACTCTAATTTAATTGGTCTACAGTGTGGTCTTAGAATTGGTCCTTTTATAAAATTCCCTGGGTGATATGAATATACAGTTGGGCTGAGAACCACTGCTATACATCAGTGTTCAGCAAAGTTTTTCTCTAAAAGGCCAGAGAGTAAAAATTTTAGGCTTTGTGGGCCACAGGGTCTCTGCTGCAACTATTCTACCCTGCTGTTGTAGTGTGAAAGTAGCCACAGACAGTATGTAAATGAATGGGTGGGGCTGTGTTCTAATAAAGCTTTATTGAGAAAAACAGTCAGTGGGCTGGACTTGGCTCATGAGCCATAATTTATTGACTCTTGTTTTAGAAGCGCATTCCAAAGGATGGCTGGATTGTTCAGAATGCTAAGTCAGGTATGGACAAATCTTCCAGTTCAAAAAAAGGCATCTGAAAGAATGTTCTAAGTTTAGTAAAATGAGATATGTTGCTGAGTTCCATTTCATAAAATGCTCAGGTCTTCTGGGAAAGTGAAGCTTTGATAGTTGACATAAATTTACTTTACTACCCTGCAGTAGCTATCTGTGTGGGTTAATTTACATTGAAAATCTGCCAACAAAAGGTTTGGATTTAAAGTCCTGGCTTAATATGTTAGGTCCAACTTAAGGCAAAGCTGTCACGTTAGATCTGGGGAGTGAGAGAAAGAAAGAAGTGGAGTATTAAGTTCCATGAAACCTTTATGCTGTTTGACTTCTCAGGGAGACCACATGTGGTTTTTGCGTTCTGAAGAAAAAAACTCCAGTAAGGTATAAAGAAGAAAAAAAATAACATGCAGTGGTGGATAGAAGGATTAGACATGAAGATAGGCACTAAAAATTAGAACCGACATAAGGACAGAAAATATTAAACCCAAGTGAGAAGGGGGTCTTTACAAGGTCAGAGAAATGAACTGGTAGATTTCTACGTTTTATGGGTTTTCCAAATCCCTTGACTAGAAGGGATCAGCCATGAGCCTAAGTTTTGTTTTGACGTCCACATAGAGAACCAGTTTTAATTTATACTACCATTTTATTCTGGAGAAATCCAGAGGAGGCAAAGACACATTAGAAAAATGAACTTCTGCCTAACCATTAAGTTTCTCTTCCACCATCACTGGTTTCATCACTCTCCATAGAAAAGTAGCCAAATGACACATGGCTGCAAGTCATGCTCCTGACAATCAAGGCTAGCTGAGCTGTGTGGGTTACGCCATCCTTACCTTTATCCTATCGATGTTGGCTTCCATCTTCAGCTGTTCTACCAGTTTCCTGGCTTGAGCTATGCTGGCGGTGTTGTTGCTGGCCATTGGAATGCTGGGTAGGTTTTTCAGACACACTGGGAAAGAAAACAAGGAGGAAAAATGCATCAGAGAATTTTCCAGCTGCCAAATGTGCAGATTCATCATAGCTGGGGGACCCCCCAAAAATGGCTATAGTCAGGCCAGGCTCCTCCAGCCATCTACATCCCCAATCCAGCACTGAGTCTGAGTGGCAGGCAGGCCAGAAGATGAGGTTTGCTTTTCCAACTCCCTACCTCTGCCCTTCCATCCTTCTTTGGGGAAAAAAAAAAAAAAAAAAGAAGAATGTTCATCAAATCAGATAAGGTATGCTGCCACATTAAGAAAGCAAATTATTAAATTTATGTCAATTTATGAAATAAGTTCAAAATGGTAAGGGTGACAGTATGTATAATTACTGTTGTTATTTATTGGGTACTGCTATTGTTAGATACTGTGTTAAGTGCCCTCAGAGGATGAGGAATGAAAGGTGAGCAGAGGCAGGAATGGTAAATTACATAATCCCTAAGGACTAAAAACACTATGTTTACAACGTTCCCTTGATGGGCTCAAATGCTGACTCTCTGGTTAACTGTAAGCACCTCAGTCTATTATACTGCAGAGACACTGCAATAGGACTTGTGGCTTTTTTGTGTTGTTTATCCAGCACAGTCTATTTGAAATATGGCTTGATTCACAACCAATTACTTTACTCATAATTCTTCAGGAAAAATCTATAATGTCAAGGGGTAGGCGTTGCTATGTCTAAATTGTTACTTGCATCGATGAGTAGACCAGTGGTATTCTAAATTAAGTACAACAGACTTAATACTTTTATGAATATGGAATAGAACATAAATGTTTAGAGAGTGGAGTTCTGTCCCTATGTAGATGGTGAGATGGTTTCTTTGTCTCTGGCTCTACCAGACCCACTCCCATCCTTGTCCCCCAATCCCTTCAAGTCCTATCCCAATTTCATTTCTCTTCTAATTATTTCTTGACCCACCATCTCACTTTATTCTTGTTGTTCATCTCAGAAAGTATCCTATTTATTTTCAGTGCCCACTTCCCCCACATTCTCATCAGGTCTTGCTCCATGTCAAGGTGCCATATACTATTTCAGGACCGTCAATGTAAATTTGCCCCTTGAGGTCACTGACACCCAATAGTGAAGGAATGTCTGAGAGCTGCAATTTAACTAGAGTGTATGACCCAAGAAATGAGAAACATTAAACACTGCTTCAGTCACCACCAGTCATACCTTGTTCTGAAGATATTATATCAAAAACCGTGAATTCTACTAGCTTTGGGGAATATTTTTATCTAGGGATAAAGTAGGATCAGGCTACTATCTCAAAAAGGAAAGAGGACACATAGAAAACCTACAGAAAAAAAAATAACCCATAATAAGTTCAGTACATAGGTTTTTACATATCCATGAAAATCAAGAAACAATTTTTATTTTAATTACCAGAAAAGCAAAAGTCTATAAATTATCTTCTTTGGTTCTTATTTCTTGACATTTAACTCTCTGTAAACAAAGAGGTCCCTTCATGGATAGTGTTATTTTATAAAGAATACTGCAAAAGCCAGCCCAACAACATTTATAGTATAAATTGGAGGATAGTAAACTGTTCCCTCAATTTATTTTCAAAGGGTTTGGAGACAATAAAATGGGAAGGAAGACTGAAAGAATTTTGAAGCCACAAAGATCTCTGAACTCTACTTTCAAATGCTTGAAGATCAAGGGAGGGATCCTGCATGCAAAAACAAACAAAAAAAAGGAGGCTTTAACAACTGTGATTTCATCAGCATGGTTAGGGACCTAATCATCTTAGCCCCACAGGGAAATTATGTGCCCCAAATCAAATGGACATCTACCAGCCTTGCAAAACTTCACAGGGCCAAGATGGAGTATTGACTTATCCAGTAGAGTAGCCTAATTCTTCCAGTGATCCAACATGGAAGGAGCCCTGGTCTACAGGCCCCTGGACACTGTTCTGTAAAGTTCATGTTTCCTCCAAACTAGAATTTATCACACTAGAATTTATCACACTAGAATACAGACTATCACAGAATTTCCAAATCCTCATTGGGCCTGAGGGAGCTCTGAGAGTCTGGTCAGCTATTTTTCTGCCCTTTAATCTAAACCAGATAACATAGTAACCTGTGGAAGAAACCACTGCTTGCTTCCAATACCCCTTTTCCTCTTCTTCATTAGTGATAATAATTTTTTTTTCTTTTTAACAGAGACCACAAGAACCTTGAATTTTAGTTGGGGACATTTTGCTGAAAGATGTATTCTCAGGCTCCTTTGCAGCTTGGTGTGGTGATATGACTAAGTTTGGCCAATGAGACATAAGCAGAAGTGTCCTGAAGGGAAGGGATGTGCCCTTTGCCTCCCCTTCTTCCAGTTACTGGCCTAGAAGGTAGTCATATTGACCACAGAGCTCCATCTTGAACATCTGGGCGACACTCCAGGAGGAGCAGGAAGGATCTGGGTCCTTACTGATACTGTAGAGCCACCATGCCAGCTGTGAACTGGCTGCCATCTATGTAAAGAGAAATAAGCACCTATCTTGTTTACACCACTATTATTAAGGGTTTCTCTACTGTTGGCTCACAGATCTGCCATTAACTGATTAAATAACCCATTATTTTTATTTGAGTATCCAGGAAAGTCTATGTCCTAATGCCTGTTAATGTTCCCTGGAAAAAGCTGTAGCTGTCCTGAGGAGGCTGAGATGGAAAGTGTATGAGTTTTCTATTGCTGCTGTAACACCTTACTACAAATTTAGTAGCTTAAAGAATATAAATGTATCTTAATAGTTCTGGAGGTTAGAAGTCTGAAATAGATCCCACTGGGCTAAAGTCAAGATATTGGCAGGGCTTCATTCCTTCTGGAGGTCTAAAGGAAAATGTCTCCTTTCCTTACATAGCTTCTAAAGGTTGCCAGCATTCCTTGGCTCTTGGCTTTTTTCTTCATTTTCAAAACCAACAAATGTGAGTTGACTCCTTCTCACTCTACATCACTCTAACCTCTTCAGTAGCCACCTCTCTCTCTGACTCTCCTCTGCCTCCTTCTTCCACTTTTAGGAACCATTGTAACCACACTGGGTCCACTCTGATAATACAGGATAATCTCTGTATCTTTGGGTCAACTGATTAGCAACCTTAATTCCCTTTGCCACCTTAATTCCCTTTGCCATGTAACATAACAATCTGCAGGTTCCAGGTATGGGGACATGGACATCTTTGGGGGCCTTTATTCTACCTACGATGGAAGGAGACCTCTGTGCAGGTAGAGAAGGAAAGTGGAAACGTGGGATGTTGAGGTGGGAAAGAAGAGGGATGGGGCAGGACGTAAGTTTAGAAATGCTGGGGAGAGAAGAAATAAAACCTAAATGGACTTAAGAAAAAAAAGTAGACAAAGGCTTTGGTTTGTGCTTCTAGCTTTAGGAAGATCCTGTATGTTTTTCTTTTACCATATGACCCAACAAAACCTAGGGCCACTTTCAGAATCACTTAGTGCATTTTCCTCTTTTTCACATCCGGCTGCTTTCTCGTAAAAGCAATGAAGAAATCCCCCTCCTGAAAACTGAAAGAACTGTAGAGTCCTAGACCAGTGTTCCAAAGAAGTATGTGATATTGAGATTTAAAAGAAATATATATTTGGTCTTTGACCTATTCTTGGCACAGAGCTCCTAAAACCCTTAGAATCTCCTGTGGTAAGACCAATAAAGGTCTTTTGTTATGTCAATGAGGCGACTTTTGGAAAGCCCTTAGGCAACCTGAGGATGGGGGAGCTGTTTGCCAGGAGAACCAACCATGTGATTAGAGGTTTGAAACTTTCAGAACTCACCCCCAACTCCAACCTCCTGGAAGGAAAAAAGGGCTGAAGTTTGAATCAATTGCCAGTGGTCAATGATTTAATTAATCACGACTATGTAAAGAAGGCTCCATAAAAACCCAAAAGGACAGGGTTTGGAGAGCTTCCAGGTTGGTGGAACACGTGGAGATGCTGGAAGAGTGGCCCACCTAGAGAGGGTATGGGAACTCTGCACCCTTTCTCCATACCTTGCCCTTTGCATCTCTTCCATCTGGCTGTTCCTGAGTTACACTCCTTTATAATAAACTGGTAACCTAATATGTAAAATGTTTCTCTGAGTTCTGTAATAGTAAATTAATCAAAACCAAGGAAGAGGTCATGGGAATCTCTGATTTATAGCCAGTCAGTCAGAAGTACAGGTAACAACCTGGGCTTGCAATGGGGGGCCTGAATTGTGTTTGTGGGTAGGGGGAGGAGAAGGCAGTCTTGTAAGATCAACCCTTAACCTGTGGAACCTGATGCTATCCCTGGGTAGGCAGTGTCAGAATTAAAGAATTAAGTTAAATTGTAGGGCACTCAACTGGTGTCAGAGGATTGTTTATTGGTATGAAGGGAACTGCCCCCCTCCACACACTGGGATTGGGTTCTGGAGCCCTACGGAAGTATGTATTTTCCTAAAAAGTGACTATGGTAAATAAGAAAAAGTTAGCTTATCTTCTAAGCTTGAAGCATTTGGACAATGCATCACACACACTCACACACACACACACACACACACACACACACACACCTCTTTTCATCTTACAAATCTGAAACTCTGTACCCATTAAACAATAACACCCATTCCTTTCTCCCCCAGCCTGGGAAACCACCATTCTACTTTCCGTCTCTATGATTTTAATTACTCTAGGTACCTCACAGAAGTGGAGTCATACAGTATTTGTCTTTACATGACTGTCCTGTTTCACTTAGCATAATGTCCTCAAGGTTCATTCATGTTGTACCATGTGTCAGAATTTCCTTCCTTTTTAAGGCTGAATAATATTACATTCTATGTATACACCATATTTTATCAATTCATTTGTTGATGGACACTTGAGATGCTTCCACGTTTTACCTACTGTGAGTAATGCTGCTGTGAATATGGGAGTACACATATCTCTTCAAGGCTCTGCTTTCAGCTCTTTTGAGTATATACCCAGAAATGGAGTTGTTGGATCATATAGGGTAAGTCTATTTTTAATTTTTTGAGGGACAGCAATACTGTTTCCCGTAGTAGCTGTACCATTTTACATTATCACTAAAAGTGCACAAGGGTTCCAGTTTCTCCTCATCCTCATGAACACATTATTATTTTTTTCTTTATTTAAAATAGTAGCCATCCTAATGGGTGTGAGGTGGTACCTCACTGCAGTTTGATTTGCATTTCCCAAATGAGTAGTGATGTTGAGCACCTTTTCATGTATTCATTGGCCATTAGGATATCTTTTTTTGGAGAAATGTTTATTCAAGCCTTTTGCCCATTTTAAAATCAGGTTTGGGGCTTCCCTGGTGGTGCAGTGGTTGAGACTCTGCCTGCCAGTGCAGGAGACATGGTTTCGAGCCCTGGTCTGGGAAGATCCCACATGCCACGGAGCAACTGGTCCCGTGAGCCACAACTACTGAGCCTGCACGTCTGGAGCCTGTGCTCCGCAACAAGAGAGGCCGCGACAGTGAGAGGCCAGCGCACCGCGATGAAGAGTGGCCCCCCCGCCACAACTAGAGAAAGCCCTCACACAGAAACGAAGACCCAACACAGCCAAAAAAATTAATTAAATAAATAAATAAATTTATTTTTAAAAAAAAATAAAAAATAATAAAATAAAATCAGGTTTGTTGTTGTTGAGTTTTAGGAATTTTCTATATATTCTGGACACAAACCTCTAATCAGATATATGGTTTGAAAATATTTTCTCCCATTCCATGGATTGCCTTTTCACTCTGTTGATAGTGTACTTTGATGCACAAAAGTTTTTAATTTTCATGAAGTCCAATTTTTTCTATTTTTTTTCTTTTGTTGCCTATGCCTTTGGTGTTAGAGCCAGGAAATCACTGCCAAATCTAAAGTTGTGAATGTTATGCTCCATTATTTTGAAGGAGAAAAGAATATGCCACTCCAAGATATGTCACTATGTCATACTGGTTATTTTGAATTGAAGTTAGTTAAGAAAATAGTCAGTGCAAGAAAAATACTCTCACTCTCTTTGTCCCCCTGAAAGCAGGAAATAAATCTCCTGTGTGAAGGCATCTTCCCTCTACCAGGAAGGTAGAAGGCATCCTTACTGCCAGAGACAGGAAATTCAGGGCTGAGAAGGCTGTATCAACAAACCTTGTTACTTCTTCAGTAATTTGCTATCCCAAGCCCAGGTCCATTCATCTTGTTGATTCTTCACAAACACATTGTTTCCTGTCTAAAAGGTATAAAAGCTGCCTGCTTTGGTCACTTCTTTGAGTCTCATTTCTTTATGGGCTCATGTATATGTACAAAATTAAATTTGTTTTTCTCCTGTTAATCTTATGTCAATTTAATTATTAGTCCAGCCATCTGTTAATCTTATGTCAATTTAATTATTAAACCAGCCAAAGAATCAAAAATGGAAGAAGAGGAAAGTTTTCCTCCTCTCCAGTTTTGGTGCCAAAAGTAGGGCTCTGCCCTGCCTGTACACTGTTTACTCTCGGGCTGCAGCACCTGAGAGACCCTGGGACCTCTGGTGGGTGCTGGCAGGAGGAAAGAATTCGTACCAAATCAGTCTCCCAGATCTCTGCCTGCAAGTTCTCTTAGAAGTGAGAAAGGTAAGAATCCTTTTCTTTTTCTAAATTCAGATTAGTAGGAGAAAATATTTTTATGAATTAGTTCCTTGGATATGGTGACTTGTAAAGATATGTTGTGAGTACTCTTGTTACCTATTTATTCCTTTTCTCCCAGAGATGGTCATTGTTTTCCTTTTTCTCTGACTTTTATGTCATTTCTCATAAGGAGAAAAACCATAGGGCAGAACACAGGCATAGGTTCTAGAAGCCTGTTCTCTGATCGGCTTCACACACTGGTGAGTTCACGGTTCTCAACAGCCTGGCATCTATTTAGACAAACTTTGCTCTGGGTCCTTTAATGTAAAAACTGGGTGAAGTTTTCCTTTCATCTTGTTCTATGTCCTGAAAGCATAATTCTATGACCAGTAAGAATATTCTCTGGTTTCTGCTAGCCGGAGCATGCAAGTAATAGCTTGCACTTGGTGGCCAGTTGAATAGACTGGATTCCAAGACATGAAGTCACAAGCAATGTTCTCTTTGTCCAACTGTGCCAGCTTTCAGGGAAGTTTGTCATAAGGGGTCTTTATCATCTCAGCCTTCGTTGTCTTGCTAGTGCTGGAAAAGTCTCATTCTATTAATGCCTGCCTGGTGTCATAGATTAGTAGGTCTGTGACTAGAGTGGCCTCATGCTCTTGTGAGAGACCAGAGACACTGTTCACACGATACCATTCTTACTACCTATGACAAAACGGTCTTTGCTTTCTTAGGCTAAATCTGGAATGAAGTTTCTGGATCTTCTGAGGACTATGTCTTTTGTATTGTCCTTTGGGATGCCTCTTGCACCCATGGTTAAACTGTAAAAAGACTTACTGGTTTCAGTCTCTATTGAGATTAATGTAAGTTCCTACTCATCAATGGCCAAAGGATCATTTGAACTGGCAATATTTGAAAGAAAGAGATTTTTTAAGGGCGCGCTCATTCTAAATGACTGTCTTACTGGTACCTATGGAAAGACCAAATTAAAAAGAGAACACAAAGGAATATAATGCCTAGCCTTAGGGACCCTCTTAACAAGATGAAAGAACAGACATTAGACTTCGAAAAAAAATTAAAAACCACATCCAACATAAATTCCCCCTTTAAAAAATCTGGCCCCATCTCCTCAGTAAATTCCCTTAGCTCCCCAAACCCCTCCACCTTCCCCTTAAACACCCAGCTGCCTGTTTTAACTTCCCTTTCCCTAAAAGATTTATAGACAGCACTCTGATCTCTAGGCCTCAAGTATACAGGTTACTCATGCAAATGCTGAAAGCCAGGAAGTAAATTTAACAGACATATCCAGGATGGAGAGTAAGGCTTTCTTTGCTATTCCTTACAACTCCTCCTACTTACCAGGGCTCCATAATCAGGCTCTGCCAGCTTCAGGTCTTTCTATACAATGTCCTTTGTAGATGTATCCTGGACCCCTCCACCCAACACCACAAAGAATTCATATCCCCTGGAAAGCAACAAACCTTTTAAATTACAAAGCCCTTTACCTCCACTTTCAGAAGATCCTACCAAATTTAAAGATGTATTTAAAAGATTATTGGCCATTTACAACCCTTCTCCCAGAGGAAACAGATGACCAGAATTTCTACCAGGCCCTCCTATAAAATGGTCAGGAAATGGATCAGCTGGAGGCTGATGTTTAGCAAATATTACATTATATTATATATTATATGCAAAGGTAGAGGATTTCCCACCCAAGGTGAATTGGTCTAAGGTTAAATTGTACACTCAGAAAAAGGAGAACGTCCAAAGGCCTTTATAAAATGCTTTGTACAGACTTTTCAAAGGCATACTGCATTAAGCCCTGAAGCTCCAGAATATAGAAATCTTTTAATTTCCTCCTTAATATGAAAATTTCCCCTAAATTTAAAAAGGCAAATTCAAAATAGTGTGCTTGGGTGGACTAGTCAACCTCTAAGCATTATGATGGAAGCAGCTACCCAATTCTTTGAAGATAGATTGCAGGAGAAAAAAAGGAATTATAATCAACAATACTTGATTTGCAACTTGAATCTTCAGAAAAACAAAAGCATAGCTCTGAGAGCAGCTCAAAGTCCACTCAGACTCTTTCCCATTTGCCTTCAGGCATTTGCAGATATAATTAAAAAATCAAGACATTGGAAGTACAATTGTCCTGACTTAAGAAAAAGAAGGAAAAAATTAAATAGTAATTACCTTAGACTTCTGATAATAGATATACTCCCAAATTCCTACATTATTTCCCTGTCCCTTGAAGATGCAAATCTTATCATGTATTTATAAAGCAAACAGCTCAAGAGGTAAATAGAACACTGCTCAAAATTGCCTGAGACACAAGATAAAAAAAAGGAGGGGGGAGGCTTTTAAAAATACACACTACTATAAACTCACTTGCCTAAATCTAGACCACAGCGTTCATAAGATTACTTGTCAAGGACAAACACAAATCTTAAGTCTCCTGCACAAACATTAGTAAAAAGCTTTAGCCATTTAAGAGAGTAAGCTTAACTTCTTCTGTCCTACAGAGATATAATTTGAATTCAACTGTTATTTATAAACTAGTGAGTGTTATTTTACTGTACCTGATTCATGGCTAAAGTTTTAGAACAAAAGCTATAAAGTCTCTGTGTCTGTATGTTTACATATGTCTATAAATCTATGTTATATATATGTGATATTTTTCTACCTCTGTATGGTATTGCCAAAATCATTTTGTAAATGAGCTCTATTTAACTGGCTTAAACTGAAGCTCTTATGAATTAAGCATTCCTAAAACTCAGAAACATAGAAACTAACTCAAATGTTTTTCAAGATCATGTGATGTGGGATACCCTTTGCTAAATAAATGCTAGTTTAAGTTCGTTGGTTTAATTAAAATAGACATGTCTTCAGAATTATCGGCATTAAATATAATGCAGACATGCAACTTTTACTCTACCTGGGTTTACTAGTCAAGTAAGCTCATGTTATCACTGTTGCAAAATTTGTAAACAAGAAAAATAAAATGATGGCTGGCCACTTTGATGTCTTAGGAAATTTTCATGAGTGATCTAGATATGACTGTTGGGGACAAGTGAATTAAATAAATGTAAGTGGGATAAAAATATTTAAGTGAACTATTTAATAATAATTATGTTTTATGATGTATACTTAAATAATTTCCCAACTCCCTTTGGTAACTTATACCCTTAGAGTTTTGCTAAGTTAAATTAAATGATAGAAATTTATGGAATATCTAGATAATTTCCAAATAAGATAAGACACAGAAACATTAATTATTGAACATGGATTTATCCACTTTTGGTTTCTGGTTACAGAGAAACTAAAGATATTTGGGTCTATTAGTAAATATTATGTACCACATTGAAAGGTTATAATACAAAGAAACATATGTTTTTAGAAGTTATAAAATGTATTCATAAATTTGCCAATTCAAGAATGCTGGTATAATGTACAATTCACAACTGCTTACTTCTTGTTTTTTACTAGAAATTAAGGTTTCTACAAATTAAAAATTCTAATTAATAAATGCAATTGGAACTACTAAAAATAATAAGAAAAACATTTCTGTGCAAGAAAAGTAGGTTGTGTTTAGGGTTAAAAAAGGTATGAGGGGGATTCAGGAGAAGATGGCAGAAGAGTAAGATGCGGAGAAAGACGCGGATATCACCTTTCTCCCCACAGATACATCAGAAATACATCTACACGTGTAACAACTCCTACAGAACAGCTACTGAACGCTGGCAGAAGACCTCAGACCTCCCCAAAGGCAAGAAACTCCCCCACGTACCTGGGTAGGGCAAAAGAAAAAAGAATAAACAGAGACAAAAGGATAGGGACGGGACCTGCACCAGTGGGAGGGAGCCGTGAAGGAGGAAAGGTTTCCACACACTAGGAAGCCCCTTCGTGGGCAGAGACTGTGGGTGGTGGAGGGGGGAAGCTTTGGAGTCTCGGAGGAGATCGCAGCAACAGGGGTGGGGAGGGCAAAGCGGAGAGATTCCCGCACAGAGGATCAGTGCCGACCGGCACTCACCAGCCAGAGAGGCTTGTCTGCTCACCCGCCGGGGCGGGCGGGGCTGGGAGCTGAGGCCCGGGCTTTGGTCGGAGCGCAGGGAGAGGACTGGGGTTGGTGGCGTGAACACAGCCTGCAGGTGGCTAGTGCGCCACAGCTGGCCGGGAGTGAGTCTGGGGAAAAGTCTGGAGCTGCCGAAGAGGCAAGAGACTTTTTCTACCCTCTCTGTTTCCTGGTGCGCGAGGAGAGGGGATTAAGAGCGCTGCTTAAAGGAGCTCCAGAGACTGCATGAGCCGCGGCTATCAGCGCGGACCCCAGAGACGGGCATGAGAGGTTAAGGCTGCTGCTGCTGCTACCAAGAAGCCTGTGTGCGAGCACAGGTCACGCTCCACACCTCCCCTCCCGGGAGCCTGGGCAGCCCGCCACTGCCAGGGTCCCGGGATCCAGGGACAACTTCCCCGGGAGAACACATGGTGCGCCTCAGGCTGGTGCAATGTCACGCCGGCCTCTGCCTCCGCAGGCTCGCCCCGCACTCCGTACCCCTCCCTCCCCCCCGGCCTGAGTGAGCCAGAGCCCACGAATCAGCAGTTCCTTTAACCCTGTACTGTCTGAGCAAAGAACAGACGCCCTCAGGTGACCTACACGCAGAGGCGGGTCCAAATCCAAAGCTGAACCCCAGGAGCTGTGCGAACGAAGAAGAGAAAGGGAAATTTCTCCCAGCAGTGTCAGCAGCAGCGGATTAAAGCTCCACAATCAACTTGATGTACCCTGCATCTGTGGAATACCTGAATAGATAACGAATCATCCCAAATTGAGGAGGTGGACTTTGGGAGCAAGATAGATTATTTTTTCCCCTTTTCCTCTTTTTGTGAGTGTGTATGTGTATGCTTCTGTGTGAGATTTTGTCTGTATAGCTTTGCTGTCACCATTTGCCCTAGGGTTCTGTCCGTCCATTTTTTGTTTGTTTTTACTTTTTAAAAATTTTTTCTTAATAATTATTATTTATTTATTTATTTATTTATTTATTTATTTATTTTTGCGTTACATGGGCCTCTCACTGTTGTGGCCTCTCCCGTTGCAGAGCACAGGCTCCGGACACACAGGCTCAACGGCCATGGCTCACGGGCCCAGCTGCTCCGCGGCATGTGGGATCCTCCCAGACCGGGGCACGAACCCGTGTCCCCTGCATCGGCAGGCGGACTCTCAACCACTGCGCCACCAGGGAAGCCCTATATTTTAATAACTTTATTTTATTTTATCTTTACTTTATTTTATCTTTTCTTTCTTTCTTTCTTTCTTTCTTTCTATTTTTTCTCCCTTTTATTGTGAGCTGTGTGGAGGACAGTCTTTTGGTGCTCCAGCCAGGCGTCAGGGCTGTGTCACTGAGGTAGGAGAGCCAACTTCAGGACACTGGTCCACAAGAGACCTCCCAGCTCCACGTAATATGAAACGGCGAAAATCTCCCAGAGATCTCCATCTCAACACCAACACCGAGCTTCACTCAACGACCAGCAAGCTACAGTGCTGGACACCCTATGCCAAACAACTAGCAAAACAGGAACACAGCCCCATCCATTAGCAGAGAGGCTGCCTAAAATCATAATAAGGCACAGACACCCCGAAACACACCACCAGACGTGGACCTGCCCACCAGAAAGACAAGATCCAGCCTCATCCACCAGAACACAGGCACTAGTCCCCTCCACCAGGAAACCTACACAACCCACTGAATGAACCTTAGCCACTGGGGACAGACACCAAAAACAACGGGAGCTACGAACCTGCAGCCTGCAAAAAGGAGACCCCAAACACAGTAAGATAAGCAAAATGAAAAGACAGAAAAACACACAGCAGCTGAAGGAGCAAGTTAAACCCACCAGACCTAACAAATGAAGAGGAAATAGGCAGTCTACCTGAAAAAGAATTCAGAATAATGATAGTAAAGATGATCCAAAATCTTGGAAATAGAATAGACAAAATGCAAGAAACATTGAACAAGGACCTAGAAGAACTAAAGATGAAACAAGCAATGATGAACAACACAATAAATGAAATTAAAAATACTCTAGAAGGGATCAATAGCAGAGTAACTGAGGCAGAAGAACGGATAAGTGACCTGGAAGATAAAATAGTGGAAATAACTACTGCAGAGCAGAAGAAAGAAAAAAGAATGAAAAGAACTGAGGACAGTCTCAGAGACCTCTGGGACAACATTAAATGCACCAACATTCAAATTTTAGGGGTCCCAGAAGAGGAAGAGAAAAAGAAAGGGACTGAGAAAATATTTGAAGAGACTATAGTTGAAAACTTCCCTAATATGGGAAGGAAATAGTTAATCAAGTCCAGGAAGCACAGAGAGTCCCAAACAGGATAAATCCAAGGAGAAACATGCCAAGACACATATTAATCAAACTATCAAAAATTAAATACAAAGAAAACATATTAAAAGCAGCAAGGGAAAAACAACAAACAACACACAAGGGAATCTGCATAAGGTTAACAGTTGATCTTTCAGCAGAAACCCTGCAAGCCAGAGGGAGTGGAAGAACATATTTAAAGTGATGAAGGAGAAAAACCTACAAACAAGGTTACTCTACCCAGCAAGGATCTCATTCAGATTTGATGGAGAATTTAAAACCTTTACAGTCAAGGAAAAGCTTAGAGAGTTCAGCACCACCAAACCAGCTTTACAACAAATGCTAAAGGAACTTCTCTTGGCAAGAAACACAGGAGGAGGAAAAGACCTACAATAACAAACCCAAAACAACTAAGAAAATGGTCATAGGAACATACATATCGATAATTGCCTTAAACATGAATGGATTAAATGCTCCAACCAAAAGAACCAGGCTTCCTGAATGGATACAAAACAAGACTCATGTATATGCTGTCTACAAGAGTCCCACTTCAGACCTAGGGACACATACAGACTGAAAGTGAGGGGATGGATAAAGATATTCCATGCAAATGGAAATCAAAAGAAAGCTGGAGTAGCAATTCACATATCAGACAAAATAGATTTTAAAATAAAGACTATTACAAAAGACAAAGAAGAACACTACATAATGATGAAGAAGTCGATCCAAGAAGAAGATATAACAATTGTAAATATTTATGCACACAACATAGGAGCACCTCAATACATAAGGCAAATACTAACAGCCAGAAAAGGGGAAATCGACAGTAACACACTCATAGTAGGGGACTTTAACACCCCACTTTCACCAATGGACAGATCATCCAAAATGAAAATAAATAAGGAAACACAAGCTTTAAATGATACATTAAACAAGATGGACTTAATTGATATTTATAGAGCATTCCATCCAAAAACAACAGAATACGTATTTTTCTCAAGTGCTCATGGAACATTCTCCAGGATAGATCATATCGTGGGTCACAAATCAAGCCTTGATAAATTTAAGAAAACTGAAATCATATCAAGTATCTTTTCCAACCACAATGCTATGAGACTATATATCAATTACACGAAAAGATCTGTAAAAAATACAAACACATGGAGGCTAAACAATACACTACTTAATAATGAAGTGATCACTGAAGAAATCAAAGAGGAAATCAAAAAATACCTAGAAACAAATGACAATGGAGACACGATGACCCAAAACCTATGGGATGCAGCAAAAGCAGTTCTAAGAGGGAAGTTTATAGCAATACAATCCCACCTTAAGAAACAGGAAACATCTCAAATAAAGAACCTAACCTTGCACCTAAAGCAATTAGAGAAAGAAGAACAAAAAAACCCTAAGGTTAGCAGACAGAAAGAAATCATAAAGATCAGATCAGAAATAAATGAAAAAGAAATGAAGGAAATGATAGCAAAGATCAATTAAACTAAAAGTTGGTTCTTTCAGAAGATAAACAAAATTGATAAACCATTAGCCAGACTCATCAAGAAAAAAAGGGAGAAGACTCAAATCAATAGAATTAGAAATGAAAAAGGAGAAGTAACAACTGACACTGCAGAAATACAAAGGATCATGAGAGATTACTACAAGCAACTCTATGCCAATAAAATGGACAACCTGGAAGAAATGGACAAATTCTTAGAAATGCACAACCTGCTGAGAGTGAACCAGTAAGAAATGGAAAATATGAGCAGACCAATCACAACCACTGAAATTGAAACTGTGATTAAAAATCTTCCAACAAACAAAAGCCCAGGAGGAGATGGCTTCACAGGCGAATTCTATCAAACATTTAGAGAAGAGCTAACACCTCCCCTTCTCAAGCTCTTCCAAAATATAGCAGACAGAGGAACACTCCCAAACTCATTCTACCATCACTCTGATACCAAAACCAGACAAAGATGTCACAAAGAAAGAAAACTACAGGCCAATATCACTGATGAACATAGATGCAAAAATCCTCAACAAAATACTAGCAAACAGAATCCAATAGCACATTAAAAGGATCATACACCATAATCAAGTGGGGTTTATTCCAGGAATGCAAGGATTCTTCAATATACGCAAATCAATCAATGTGATACACTATATTAACAAATTGAAGGAGAAAAACCATATGATCATGTCAATAGATGCAGAGAAGACTTTCGACAAAATTCAACACCCATTTATGATAAAAACCCTGCAGAAAGTAGGCATAGAGGGAACTTTCCTCAACATAATAAAGGCCATATATGACAAACCCACAGCCAACATTGTCCTCAATGGTGAAAAACTGAAACCATTTCCACTAAGATCAGGAACAAGACAAGGTTGCCCACTCTCACCACTCTTATTCAACCTAGTTTTGGAAGTTTTAGCCACAGCAATCAGAGAAGAAAAGGAAATAAAAGGAATCCAAATCGGAAAAGAAGAAGTAAAGCTGTCATTGTTTGCAGATGACATGATACTATACATAGAGAATCCTAAAGATGCTACCGAAAAACTACTAGAGCTAATCAACGAATTTGGTAAAGTAGCAGGTTACAAAATTAATGTACAGAAATCTCTGGCATTCCTGTACACTAATGATGAAAAATCTGAAAATGAAATCAAGAAAACACTCCCATTTACCATTGCAACAAAAAGAATAAAATATCTAGGAATAAACCTACCTAAGGAGACAAAAGACCTGTATGCAGAAAATTATAAGACACTGATGAAAGAAATTAAAGATGATACAAACAGATGGAGAGATATACCATGCTCCTGGATTGGAAGAATCAATATTGTGAAAATGACTCTACTACCCAAAGCAATCTACAGATTCAATGCAATCCCTATCAAACTACCACTGGCATTTTTCACAGAACTAGAACAAAAAATTTCACAATTTGTTTGGAAAAACAAAAGACCCCGAATAGCCAAAGCAACCTTGAGAACGAAAAAAGGAGCTGGAGGAATCAGGCTCCCTGACTTCAGACTATACTACAAAGCTACAGTAATTAAGACAGTGTGGTACTGGCATAAAAACAGAAAGATAGATCAGTGGATCAGGATAGAAAGCCCAGAGATAAACCCACACACATATGGCCAACTTATCTTTGATAAAGGAGGCAGGAATGTACAGTGGAGAAAGGACAGCCTCTTCAATAAGTGGTGCTGGGAAAACTGGACAGGGACATGTAAAAGTATGAGATTAGATCATTCCCTAACACCATACACAAAAATAAGCTCAAAATGGATTAAAGACTTAAATGTAAGGCCAGAAACTATCAAACTCTTAGAGGAAAACATAGGTAGAACACTCTATGACATAAATCACAGCAAGATCCTTTTGGACCCACCTCCTAGAGAAATGGAAATAAAAACAAAGATAAACAAATGGGACCTAATGAAACTTCAAAGCTTTTGCACAGCAAAGGAAACCATAAACAAGACCAAAAGACAACCCTCAGAATGGGAGAAAATATTTGCAAATGAAGCAACTGACAAAGGATTAATCTCCAAAATTTATAAACAGCTCATGCAGCTCAATAGCAAAAAAACAAACAACCCAATCCAAAAATGGGCAGAAGACTTAAATAGGCATTTCTCCACAGAAGATATACAGACTGCCAACAAACACATGAAAGAATGCTCAACATCATTAATCATTAGAGAAATGCAAATCAAAACTACAATGAGATATCATCTCACACCAGTCAGAATGGCCATCATCAAGAAATCTAGAAACAATAAATGCTGGAGAGGGTGTGGAGAAAAGGGAACACTCTTGCACTGCTGGTGGGAATGTGAATTGGTACAGCCACTATGGAGAACAGTATGGAGGTTCCTTAAAAAACTAAAAATAGAACTACCATATGATCCAGCAATCCCACTACTAGGCATATACCCTGAGAAAACCATAATTCAAAAAGAGACATGTACCAAAATGTTCATTGCAGCTCTATTCACAATAGCCCGGAGCTGGAAACAACCTAAGTGTCCATCATCGGATGAATGGATAAAGAAGATGTGGCACATATATACAATGGAATATTACTCAGCCATAAAAAGAAACGAAACTGAGCTATTTGTAATGAGGTGGATAGACCTAGAGTCTGTCATACAGAGTGAAGTAAGTCAGAAAGAGAAAGACAAATACCGTATGCTAACACATATATATGGAATATAAGAAAAAAAAATGTCATGAAGAACCTAGGGGTAAAACGGGAATAAAGACACAGACCTACTTGAGAATGGACTTGAGGATATGGGGAGGGGGAAGGGTAAGCTGTGACAAAGCGAAAGAGAGGCATGGACATATATACACTACCAAACGTAGGCTAGATAGATAGTGGGAAGCAGCCGCAGAGCACAGGGAGATCAGCTCGGTGCTTTGTGACTGCCTGGAGGGGAGGGATGGGGAGGGTGGGAGGGAGGGAGATGCATGAGGGAGGGGATGTGGGAACAGATGTATATGTATGACTGATTCACTTTGTTATAAAGCAGAAACTAATAAAAAAAATGGAAAAAAAGAAAAAAAAAAAAAAAACCCTGCAGAAGGTAGGCATAGAGGGAACTTTCCTCAACATAATAAAGGCCATATATGTCAAACTACAGCCAACATCGTCCTCAATGGTGAAAAACTGAAACCATTTCCACTAAGATCAGGAACAAGACAAGGTTGCCCACTCTCACCACTCTTATTCAACATAGTTTTGGAAGTTTTAGCCACAGCAATCAGAGAAGAAAAGGAAATAAAAGGAATCCAAATCAGAAAAGAAGAAGTAAAGCTGTCACTGCAGATGACATGATACCCTACATAGAGAATCCTAAAGATGCTACCAGAAAACTACTAGAGCTAATCAATGAATTTGGTAAAGTAGCAGGATACAAAATTAATACACAGAAATCTCTGGCATTCTTATACACCAGTGATGAAAAATCTGAAAGTGAAATTAAGAAAACACTCCCATTTACCACTGCAACAAAAAGAATAAAATATCTAGGAATAAACCTACCTAAGGAGACAAAAGACCTGTATGCAGAAAACTATAAGACACTGATGAAAGAAATTAAAGATAACACAAATAGATGGAGAGATATATCATGTTCTTGGATTGGAAGAATCAACATTGTGAAAATGACTCTACTACCCAAAGCAATTTACAGATTCAATGCAATCCCTATCAAACTACCACTGGCATTTTTCACAGAACTAGAACAAAAATTTTCACAATTTGTATGGAAACACAAAAGACCCCGAATAGCCAAAGAAATCCTGAGAATGAAAAACGGAGCTGGAGGAATCAGGCTCCCTGACTTCAGACTATACTACAAAGCTACAGTAATTAAGACAGTATGGTACTGGCACAAAAACAGAAATATAGATCAATGGAACAGGATAGAAAGCCCAGAGATAAACCCACGGACATATGGTCACCTTATCTTTGATAAAGGAGGCAGGAATGTACAGTGGAGAAAGGACAGTCTCTTCAATAAGTGGTGCTGGGAAAACTGGATAGGGACATGTAAAAGTATGAGATTAGATCACTCCCTAACACCATACACAAAAATAAGCTCAAAATGGATTAAAGACCTAAATGTAAGGCCAGACACTATCAAACTCTTAGAGGAAAACATAGGCAGAACACTCTATGACATAAATCACAGCAAGATACTTTTTTTTTTTTTTAATTTTTTAATTTTTATTTTTTTGCAGTACACGGGCCTCTCACTGTTGTGGCCTCTCCCGTTGCGGGGCACAGGCTCCGGACGCACAGGCTCAGCGGCCATGGCTCACGGGCCCAGATGCTCCGCGGCATGTGGGATCTTCCCAGACCGGGGCACGAACCCGTGTCCCCTGCATTGGCAGGCGGACTCTCAACCACTGCGCCACCAGGGAAGCCCCACAGCAAGATCCTTTTTGACCCACCTCCTAGAGAAATTGAAATAAAAACAAAAATAAACAAATGGGACCTAATGAAACTTCAAAGCTTTTGCACAGCAAAGGAAACCATAAACAAGACCAAAAGATAACCCTCAGAATGGGAGAAAATATTTGCAAATGAAGCAACTGACAAAGGATTAATCTCCAAAACTTACAAGCAGCTCATGCAGCTCAATAACAAAAAAAACAAACAACCCAATCCATAAATGGGCAGAAGACCTAAACAGACATTCCTCCAAAGAAGATATACAGATTGCCAACAAACACACGAAAGAATGCTCAACATCATTAATCGTTAGAGAAATGCAAATCAAAACTACAATGAGATATTGTCTCACACCGGTCAGAATGGCCATCATCAAAAAATCTAGAAACAATAAATGCTGGAGAGGGTGTGGAGAAAAGGGAACACTCCTGCACTGTTGGTGGGAATGTAAATTGATACAGTCACTATGGAGAACCGTACGGAGGTTCCTTAAAAAACTACAAATAGAACTACCATACAACACAGCAATCCCACTACTGGGCATATACCCTGAGAAAACCATAATTCAAAAAGAGTCATGTGCCAAAATGTTCATTGCAGCTCTATTTACAATAGCCAGGACATGGAAGCAACCTAAGTGTCCATTAACAGATGAATGGATAAAGATGTGGCACATATATACAATGGAATATTACTCAGCCATATAAAGAAATGAAATTGAGTTATCTGTAGTGAGGTGGATGGACCTAGAGTCTGTTATACAGAGTGAAGTAAGTCAGAAAGAGAAAAACAAATACCGTATGCTAACACATATATATGGAATCTAAGAGAAAAAAAAATGTCATGAAGAGCCTAGGGTTAAGATGGGAATAAAGACACAGACCTACTAGAGCATGGAGTTGAGGATATGGGGAGGGGGAAGGGTAAGTTGTGACAAAGTGAGAGAGTGGCATAGACATATATACACTACCAAACGAGAAATAGATAGCTAGTGGGAAGTAGCTGCAGAGCACAGGGAGATCAGCTAAGTGGTTTGTGACCACCTAGAGGGGTGGGATAGGGAGGGTGGGAGGGAGGGAGACGCAAGAGGGAAGAGATATGGGAACATATGTATATGTGTAACTGATTCACTTTGTTATAAAGCAGAAACTAACATGCCATTTTAAAGCAATTATATTCCAATAAAGATGTTAAAAAAAAAGTATGAGGTATGAAGATGCATTTTTCTTAAGGGAAATGAAGGTAACTTTATCTTACAGTAAGCCTGGTTATTTCACAATGGGAAAAAGAGAAACAAAGGACAAACTAAGTGAAAATAGAAAGTTGGGATGTGAGAGAGAAAGACAGAATTTTACCTTGGGTAATGGAGCTGGCTAAAATGAATTGTTAATATAAGGGTTTAAAAATAAGCTTTAATATCAACAGTGTGCTTATGTAAAACTAAAGTTTAATTTTCTGCTTAAAAGAGCAAGTTTTATTGAACTCTTGGTCTGCTCCTGATAAGAGATTGTGAAAGGTTTTTCTTTACCTTGTAAGTAATATGCCTAGGAAGCAAAGATTTTATGTTTTACTAAAATAATTTTCTGTACTTCATGTTGTCTTTATCAGGTCTTTGATTACCTAAGTGAGTCTTAATAATAGGAGCTAACTTTTGCTTAAAACTATGTAACCTTCTGTATTTGCCTTTAAAATCTTTTATCATTTTAATTAAATAATTATATATTGTTTCATAATTATCTGTGATCTTATGTAGTCAAGTGCCCAAACCCTTTGATATTTTTGACAAATTTCCCCAAATCAAATTCTAAATGAAATCTTTTGATCTGGAAGTAACTTGAGATTTTCCAGAGGTTCCCTGGAATATCTCAAAAGATTTGTTCTCTCTATTTATTAAAAAAAAGGGAGATGTTTAACTAATTAGGCTTATTTGACATGTTAAATTACATGGGAAGCATTGTCAAATTATAAGTTAATACAAGCATGCTTTATGTTATATTTGTATAGGTATTTAAGTGTTCCAGAAATTATATGAAATTCTTAGAAATCTGATATGTCCAGGTATAATGTTATCACTAGTTATTATCTTAGAATGTATGTCACAGAAATAACCAACTTTCCTTGTTAATAGCATTGTAATGAGCTTTCATTAGATCTTTAACCCTGGACATTTTAAAGTCTTTTGTCATTTATACTTATTGTTTTACTTTGATGACTTTTGCAAATGTGTTTCATCTTTGGAGAAATTCATGGAAAGGACTCTGAGAAGTACTGTGGAATACAAACTTCTGATAACTTTTAGATCATACCACTGAACTGGGTAAGGATTTATAGAACTCTAAGGAAAACTGGATTCACAAAACTGCTAACAAAAGACCAAGATCAACAAGAATTAATTATTATACATGGAACTGAATGAACTGAAGAGGATGATTATAATTTTTATGACTTTTCATTTGAAACTCTGCTGGTTCTTTAATGTTTTGTTTTTCCAGATTTAAGGGAAAAATTTTCCCTTTTCTCTTAAGCTACTCATGACTTAGAGCAATTTGGTAAATTATACCTCTGTGGACAAATATGAAACATTTACTTTTTCTCCCTACTTTGTCCCTCAGGAATTAAGAAACTCTCAGTGAGTATTCTTATTTTCATGGCAATATAATTATTTGCGTAAGTTCAATAAGAATCTGTTTTCCTTGTAACAGGACACAATTGGAAACATTGGTCCAGGGCTTTGACTGGAATGTCGTATTTGAGAGAGACATACATAGACTCAAATATGACCAGAAAGCTTTAAGGAACTAAAGCTGACTTTAAGGAGCCAATAAAGCACCTTGGAAAAATCAGCCAACCCTGTTTACAGGGTTCCTGGCAGCCTTACCAGGTGAGTAAGGAACATCACCTCCTGGCAGGTCTGGGAACCTTAGGATATTTTGCTGATTTCAAAAAGAGAAAAATGCATCCAAATCTATAGGTAGTGCAAGCAAAGTCTGACAGCAAATTCTCTACTTCCCTTCCTAGCCTAGAGAGGCTTTTAAGAGTTTAATCTGAGACTTCTTATAAAAAGTTCCAGCAAAGCAAACTTTGAAAGAGTCTCTATGGTTAATCACTAAATAATCAGGCCAAGTTTATTGAAATTAGACTTAATTTGTGAACAAGTTAGTCTTATTGTGGTTATCTTTGTTAGAAATGGAGGTAATTATAGCAAAAAGTTTTCCTCCCCTACATTTTCTTCTAAGAGTTTTATAGTTTTAGCTCTTATGTTTATGTCTTTGATCCATTTTGAGTTAATTTTTGTTTATGGTGCGAGGTAAGGGTCCAACTCTAATATTATTATTATTATTATTGCATGTGGATATCTAGTTTTCCCAGCACCATTTGTTGAAAAGATTGTTCATTCTCTATTGAATGGTCTTATCACTGTTGTTGAAAATCATTTGACTATATATGCGAGGCTTTATTTCTGGGCTCTCTATTCCATTGGTCTACGTCTATCTTTATGCCTGTATCATAATTTTTTATTACTGTAGCTTTGTAGTGAGGTTTTTTTTTTTTTTTTTTTATGGATGTGTTGGGTCTTCGTTTCTGTGCGAGGGCTTTCTCTAGTTGTGGCAAGTGGGGGCCACTCCCCATCGCGGTGCGCGGGCCTCTCACTATCGTGGCCTCTCCTGTTGCGGAGCACAGGCTCCAGATGCGCAGGCTCAGTAATTGTGGCTCACGGGGCCAGCTGCTCCGTGGCATGTGGGATCTTCCCAGACCAGGGCTTGAACCCGTGTGTCCTGCATTGGCAGGCGGACTCTCAACCACTGCGCCACCAGGGAAGCCCTGTAGTGAGTTTTGAAATTATGAAGAGTGAGTCCTCCAACTTGTTCTTTTTCAAGATTCTTTTTGGCTATTCAGGGCCCTTGACCTTCCACACAAATTTTAGGATCGATTTTTCTATTTCTGCAAAAATTGTTGCTGGAATTTTAATACAGATTACATTGAATCTGTAGATTGCTTTGAGTAATACTGATATTTTAACAATATTAATTCTTCCAATCTATGAACATGGGATGTCTTTCTATTTACTTATGTCTTCTTAAATTTCTTTCAGCAATGTTTTGAAGTTTTTATTGTACAATTCTTTTACCTCCTTAGTTAATTCCTAAGTATTTTATTCTTTTTCATGATATCAGAAATGGAACTGTGTTCTTAATTTCCTTTCCAGCTAGTTTATCATTAGTGCATAGAAATGCTACACCACTGATTATTAATGGGGAAGAGGAAACCTTTTGCCTTCCACCCCTACCTGAGTTGCCTGAGTTGAGAGTAATTGCATGCAATGAGAAGTGTTGTTGAGGAGAGAGGGCATTGTACCTTGTGAACATAATGGGGCCAAGATAAAGTGTTGACAGAATCCTGTTAGATGCACAGGCTGTTTCAACAGGCAAGCACAGATACTCTTTGCTAATGTTTCTGTTTCATTTTACATGTAACCCAAATTGGGCTGAAATTATTTTTCTAAGAGGGAAGGAAATGGTTTAAATACACTGACAACTGAAATAGCTACAAGAAAAAGTAAAATTCTCCTGAAAAGATCATGTAGACAAAACTTTAAAATACACACACATACAGATACAACCCTCTTAAAAATAAACAAACAAAAAAACCCTTTTTAGTTAATAAGAAAGGGTGATTAATTTCTGGACACCACTCCCCCTCACCCCATCAGCCTAGTCTTTAGCCTGCTTTGTGATGCACTGAAGTTTACCTTTGCAGTGGCCCAGACTGGCAACCAAGTTATGGCACAGACTATGAGTGGTTATACATCTCTGAATTTGAATCAGGAGCTATAATGCTGCAGATTAATTCTTTCAGAATCCTACAGCCAATATCTCATCTTAAAATTCTAAAGTCTACTCTCTGGAAATTCCAAATGGGGTTCAATTTATTCTCCAAGCCCCACACTAGAACCACTGGCAGTAGTTCTCAGCCAGGGGAGATATCACCCAATAGGAGCCATTTGGAAATGTGCGGGGGTGGACTGGGTTATGACAATAACTGGGGGGCTACTGACATTTAGCGAGCAGAGGCAGGAACTCTAATGCCCTGCAGAATGCCAGGCAACAATGAATCACGCTGTTCAAAAGGTCCACAGTACCCTCAATGAGAAAGGACACTGAAAAAAATAGCCATAGAGCCGTGAATGAAAAATCTGCTCAAAGAAAGTACTCCATAAGAAAAGGTTCAACTCACTGGGCTTTTATACTTATGTCTTATGATCCCTATTACCTTCCCAGTGATGAATAAGTGTAAGTGCTCATAATTCTCATTAGCATTATTACGCTTTATGGATGTTTAGTCCATGTTCATTTAAAAAAAGAGCATAGTCTCTTTCTTGCAATGTGCTGGTGGAATAAGATTATGCTGAGTTATATCTGCCAGTGAGGGAATTAAAAAATTACAAACAACAAAAACCCCTAGAATAATTACAGAGCTTTTGTGTTAGAGATTGATGGAAGAATGTCCTAATTATCCCACCAATTCCAGCCCATGAATAATAACAGAAGACATTTTATTCTTTTCAACTGATGACACTTGTTCCCCATCCCCAAAAATGAGGGACAGGCCTGTTATAACCATCAGATGAGTTTTCTTTTTCTAAAAACACATCTGGTATTTTAATTTCTTTCAGGAGGAACTTTTCTGTTAAGAAACCATACATTTTCTTGTCATTTAGTGTTGGGAATCAACACACAACCCCTTATTTCTGTGGCACAAAGATAAAGAAATGTTTTGATTGAGGGACCTTTGCCTCAGAGACTGTAGGTTAATTGTGGAGGATTCCATTCTTTTCATACTTTAATGGTGTTTTTAAAGTGTGGATCCAGGCAGGTTTCCCTATGGCCTTTCATTTTAATTACAACCATGTGTTTCTCTGAACTACATTTTGATATTTGCAGTAGGTGCTGAGGGGGTTTGATTTATTTGTTTTGTATGTTTCCAGGTTAGGATTACATTGGCAATACAACAAACAATTTCTAGGTCTAGAAAACAAATTAGAGGTTTAGTCTCCCAGTCACTTGATATCTTTATTATTCTCATTTGTCAGTTAGCCCTAGCATAGGTGATTGGTCAGTAGTTGCTTTTAAATTAGAGGACTCATTCCAAACTATTCCAATTTAGAATTCTTCAGAGTTTCTACAATTAGTCACCTGGAAAAATGTCTTTGTTAACTGTTCAGACACACAACCCAAGTTTGAGCTTGGTCATTCTGCCACTCATTTTTTGATCCCCACTCTAATTTATTCTGCAACAAGTAAGTACATCATCATCAAATGGATTGGATTCTATATAGGGAGGACATTTAATATCCTCTCCTGTGAAGGGCTTTCAGAGTCAGAACACTAGTAAATGTATGAACAGTGGCTACACTGTGAATCAGATAGGAATTGTAAAATAGCCTGCCAGCTTTCAGGGTTGTTTTTTGTCAGGCATTATCCTCTCATACCAGTTGGCCATTTTGACTTGAAAATACCAAAATAGCACATTGCAATCTCTACTCCTCAGCAAACATGAATTTCCTTTTGGTTCTCCAGCCACTAGGGACGTTTAAAATCCATAAGGGATTTATTTGTGAAGCTCGTTGCTTTCCCCTCAACACTTTCAAGGCCCAGGACATCAGGGGTGGAATTCATATTGTTTGCTCATTTTTTTCCCAATCATGTGTTTCAACACCTGGAGACGTCACAAAGATTTCTTTTGGGTGTCACAATGTCGTGGTTTCCTCACTTGCCTTTGCTCATTTTTGAGGAGCAGTGTAGAGGTTAGAGATGGAGAATAAAATGGAGAGATGGGAATAAAATGGAGACATGGAGAGCAAGTTGGGGGAATAGGCAGGGTGTAGGCTAGGGTATGTGCACATAGGCTTAGGAATGGAAGGGCTTGCATAGGATGGAGGCTGTGAAATGATCCCGGAGTCCAGGAAGCACTGGTGAGCATAGCAAGAGGGAGGGGAGCAAGGAAGGAAGCACGGGAAGGTATCCTCCCCAGGGAGCCTCAGGGAGCTCATGGGGGTCGAGAGATTGCAGACAGCCAGACACCACCACCATGCTGGCTAAGCTGATGAATTTGTAAACAAAACCAAACAGGAGCCTTCCAAGTGACTTTCCCCTCCTCCTGTCTCCCCTCCACATCTTTTGAGTGTTTCCCATTTCCCAGAACTCGATTTTCCAGGCCTAAAGCTCTGTTCTTTCAGCAGAGGACCAGGAACTCAGACTAAAACTCAATATCAGCTTATAAATCAAGGGCTTGCCATGTGTCAGGAACTGGGCCAAGCACTTTAAAGAATTATCCTATTTAATCCTCACAACAATTCTAGGGAAGTAAGCACCGCATCCCTGGTTGGAAGAGACTTAGATTAAGTCAGAATGTGAGCAAAAAGGCTGTTTCTGAAGCAAGGTCCCCAGGGAAAGATTTTTTCCTTTAGCCCATCTCAGTGCATGTTTTTAGAGGCAGCAGACTGACCTAACCTGGAGACTATGGTATAGGTTGGCCATTTTCACAAACATAAAAGCAATTTTTACTGTCTGTGTAGCTACAGGGAGAGCTAAGGCGAACGAGGGCTGACGTGGAAGCTGTACCAACCAAAAGTGCTCTGGGGCCAAGGGGGAACAGAATGAACCAAGGGAGCAATCAATCCATTCTGTACTATTTCCATGTGGTTTGCTGGGATGGTGCCACTTACCAAATGGGAGAAAGACAAGATGATGTCTGACTTCCTCAAATCAGCATGGGAGCCGTCTAGGCTGTGTAGGTGGAGAGTAAGACACAACAAGCTTCCCTGTCTCACTTGCTGCCAGAAACCATTCATTGAAATGACAGCTCTCCGCTTTCCAGCAAACCGTTGTTTTCAAAACAACACGTCTCCACAGATACAGCTTCCTCTTGGAAGGGGGATCATCAGTTAGCCGCTTTTAAAGACCTTGACAAACACATAACCCTGGAAGAATGTTGACTCAAAGTCATGGATTTCACGGATTTTGTAAAATGCCACAGGAGTGAATAGGCCGTGTTGCAGCTTAAGAAATGACATGTAAGCTTTTAGTTCTTATCTGAGCCTTGGACAAGGAAATGGCTTGTGTCCACAAATGGGAGCTGGCATTTTTAGATGTTAGATGGGCTTTGTTCACTCCAAGGAAACAAGGTTATTATTTTATATGGCATATGTTGGGTTTTCTTTTTTTCAATATGGAAGCCCAGACCACAAATCAGTAGGGTTCCAACAAAAGAAAAATAATGAGCCTGTTTCCACAGAAATGGCTCTGTGAACCTACTGATGTCTAATACTCCACAACAAGAGGCAAGGCAGATCTGACAGGCAGCAGCCCTCTGCCTCTCTGTAGGAAATTACCTATCAGTTAATTAATTTATTTAAAAAAACCCCACAGCTTTAATCCTAAATCCTTGGTGGATCTCAAGCCTTAGGCAGCCCCTGGAGTCCAGGAAGACTCACCTGCCCGAGCTGCCTCGCCACTGCTCAGATGGCTCCTTAGGTTTACCAAATGGTAACACCAGAAGTCCCTTGGCTGAGTTTCCCAATACAGTCCCCTCAGTAAGAATCGGACCTCCTCCATTCAGGTTAGTTTTTAATCACTGTATTGTCTGGGGATATTCCCAGTGATGCGACTGAGAGATAGTACAAAAGTGGAAAAACAGGTACTAGGAGAAGACCTGGATTCTAGTCTGGGCTGATACTCCCAGCTGTTTACAGCAGGGAAATCATTTAATCGTTCTGGGACTCAGTGGCTCAGCTGTCGAGTGGGGATGACAACTCCCAGACTGCACATGTGTGTCTAACATTTGTGACAGTGTTTTGTAAATTCTGGAGCGCTATACAAGGAGCAGGCATGAATAGAGAGAATGACCACCACCATTCATTGAGCAACTACTAAGCACTGCAACCTGGAAGGAACATGGAAAGGGAATCAGGACTAAGAAAGGCAAAGGGGAAAATCTACGATCATGACTAACTGTGACTATTAATTAAGACCTTAATAATAAGCAAGAACTCAATAAACAATCCAAAGAGCGGGGGAACCTTTTTTTTGGGAGGAGGGAGGATGGGTAATATTTACCCATCTTTACATCCAATTTTGAAATTTCCAATTTGTGTTGACAAGCTTAAAGAGATTTGATTTTTTGAAAATCAACTGTGATACAAAATTAGTTAACAAGGATTTATTGAACGTTTAGTGTGTGTGGCCCAGAAGCAAGTGCACTTGTTACACATAGTAAGTTTCTAAGGAAACCGGCCACTGGGCAGATGTGAGCATGCTGTGGACCACCTCAATAATTCTAGGATGGCACTTTGTTTCATTGGGATCTTCTGGAAGGAAAGGCTCACATCCACATACAGTGTTTGAAAGGTTCTCTGTGGTCACAGAATTAAACTTGCAAGCCTAGTATCTGAGGCCGACGGGCTTCTGCCTCCGCCTCAGTCTGATTTAATTTCCTGTAGGCAAAGCCAGCAGGTGTCCGTGCACACATAGCAACAATTTCCATCAAAATCTCCACTTCCTGCTGCTGCTCCACATCAGCAGCCCTAATCTTCAGCCAAATCAGCCTGTTCTCTGTTCTCCAAACACAGCTCATCCCTCAGCAGCCGTGGCTTTGCCATCTCTCTCGTCCCTCACACACATCTATATTGTATAGCCCAGCCCAAGCCTCTTTTCTGCCAAGGAATGTTCCTCGGCGACTACAGTACCCTCCTCAGCCCCTCAAGGGCACACCAGCCTACGAGCCTGTGCTATAATAATGCAAGCCAGGGCTTCCCTGGTGGAGCAGTGGTTGAGAGTCCGCCTGCCGATGCAGGGGACACGGGTTCATGCCCCGGTCCAGTAAGATCCCACATGCCGTGGAGCGGCTGGGCCCATGAGCCATGGAGCCTGTGCTCCGCAACGGGAGAGGCCACAGCAGTGAGAGGCCCACGTACAGCAAAATAATAATAATAATAATAATGCAAGCCATTTCTCTAGCTTTAGAAAGTACAGCATTCTGACTGGTGTTATTAATTATCTTTATATTATCCAGCCGTTGTTCTCATAAATATTTATTAAACCTGCTATTCTAGCTCCAAAATTGCTCTAAATCTGTCTGTCTTTACTGGCTAAACAGACTCAGCTAGGTTTCATCAAGTACAAGTTTCATTGTACTTGCTGTCTCCCCTGTTTGCAATGCTGCAAGGCCCCCGGGTGGTACGACCCATAGCTGTTACTTTCTCCTTCTGGCCTATATTCAAACACCAAGTCTCCTCTTGATCACACTATCTAAAGGACCCCTGTCCAGCCCTGTCATTCTCCTGCACATCACCCTGCTTATTTTCTTCAATGTATTATAATAATCTGGAATTATCGAATTAATGTATTGATGATCAGCCTCTCTCCTCCTCTATACGTAAGCTCAGAGCAAAGATCTTGTCTGTCGTGTTCATAGTAGGTGCTCAACAAATAACTGTTAAAAGAATGAAAGTCCTCCATAGCACCCCCAGCACCCCCTAGATCCTCAGTAAACATTTTCTGCTTCTAAGGATGAGTACCTGGCACACAGCATCATCCATGCCCCTCACCACAGCCCCACCAAACAGATGCTCCTGGATACAGATTGCTTACACTGGCTTTCGTTTGGTAGCGAATGGGCTTACAAAGCATGTTCCCTGAAAGGGCGCCTCCCAGACTCTTAGCTATATCTCATCTGTTCTTCAAGCATCCCCACATTCTTGGGCCAAAAAAGAAGCTTGAGACCGGTGCACGTCCTTCTCTCTCACCATTTTTTGGTTGTTTTGGGCAACATCTAAATCATCAGTAAATTTTTCCAGGTGCAAAGTTACACACAAACGCAGTTTGAAAGCGTAAACATCAGTCTGATACTGAGCACTCCTTTGTAGCACTGGCCCCTTGACCAATCTGTGACCACTCATCTCAGACAGAATCCCACAGTCCTGAGAACATAAACCAGAAGGGCTCATCTCCTTTTTATTAGTTGAGTTTCAGGGACGGCAGGGAGCAATCCACTTTTTAAAATGTATTTTTTTCTTATAAAAGAAATACATAGCCATTATTGGAAAGCTGAAAAAAACAGAGATTCAGAAAACAAAAATTTACTATAATCCTACCACCAAAAGACAACCAAGTTCACCTTCACAGTAATTTTCAAGTGCCTTTCTCCCACTTGAAATGTTTATTTTTTGGTGTGTAATATCATGCTGGGAAGATATTAACTAATATACATAATCATTTGCTGGGTCCTGCATAAATGCTGACCTTCTGAGATGTTTTCTCATTATCCATTCTGCAAGATGTATCCTTTCCCTCTGCCCCCCACATTCTTAAGAAAATGAAGTTATTTTAATGTTTCCCCATTACTCAAGTGTCAAATTTTATATCACATCTTTTAAGGCTATTACACAGCTCTGATACATAGTACAGAGTCATTTTTTCTTCTTTTAAACAATATTGTTTTTAGAACTACTGCCCTACATGCATAAAATAAATTGCCATACCAATATCCCTTTGATTATATGGAGTGAATAGAAGAAAAATATAAGAAATTAAAGAGAAAGGGACAAGTTTTCCTTTACTTTGTCATGAAGTAAGGGTAACTATTGCCCACACTGGTTCAGAAATACCCTGGGCTGGTGGGGGGTAGAATCAAGAAAGGGACTCTTCTGCCCAGGACAGCTATTTATTTGCCATCTCCAAAGGGTGAAAGGAACTGTCTGAAATGTTGACTTGGGAACTAGTCATCTTATAGATACTATTTTTTTAAGTCAGATTTATCAAGGTATAATTCATACACATTAAAATTCACCCTTTTGGGCCTCCCTGGTGGCGCAGTGGTTGAGAGTCCGCCTGCCAATGCAGGGGATACGGGTTCGTGCCCCGGTCTGGGAGGATCCCATATGCCGCGGAGCGGCTGGGCCCGTGAGCCATGGCCACTGGGCCTGCGCGTCCGGAGCCTGTGCTCTGCAACGGGAGAGGCCACAACAGTGAGAGGCCCGCATACCGCAAAAAAAAAAAAAAAAAAAAAAGAAAAAAGAAAAAAAAAAAAAAAAAAAAATTCACCCTTTTTTCATGTGCTGACAAAAGGGTTTGACAATTGTGTATATATAGTCCTGAAACCACTTCAACTGTAGATACCATTTTTAGGAGCTATTTAACTACCTTGGCCGCTCACTTTATTCCTTTTCTAGCCTGCCCTCAGAATGAACACTTTTGAGACCAGTCCCCAGGTACTAAGAGCAGTTCTGAGAAAGGAAAGGTTGTGAACTTAACTGGCCTTACTTAATATACCATGGAGTTCATGGTGTTATTAAATCTCAGAGTTTAGCAGGACCCAGAAGCTACCTTGCAGAACCCTCTACCCAAAACAGAAATCTGTTTTATAACCACTGAATTAATACACTTTAATCACTGGTGACACATGTTAAGAAAATATCTATAAACATGTGGAACCCGAGTGGCCCTATGTTTTATTTAACAAGTTTGGTCCAGCTTTGGCAGCCCCTGGGGGCTCATAAAAAGGAAGGCCTCTTCAGAATTAGGGTTGAGGATTTTTCTAGGAATGAGCAAGTTAGAAAATGGCCCCTCTGCAAATTTGTTCCACTAACCCTTAAAGACAAGCTAAATATGAGACATTTGAAACCCTCTAAACCAAGACCCTAACTTCACAGATAGAAACAAAACAAAACTTAAGGGCTAGAGTGATGAAATGAATTGCCTTAGAAAAGGTAGCTATAATCCAGTGTCAGAATCAAGGACTTAAAATCTGGGTTTAAGATACCTGGTTAGATGCACTTTTCACTGTTTCTTGAGTATTTCTAACATTCTGTTACCCCCTAAATTGGAAGCATTATTAAGGTTCAGATTTCTTACTAAATTCCACACCTAGCCCACCTACCCTCCCAGGTGTGGTCACCATTAGAGAAACCCTATTAGGAGAATGTGGGAGGGGTCAATGAAATAAAAATAATATCCTACTCTCTCTCCTGACCCCTCAATAACCTATGGTGATCACTACCCAGCAGTGAGACATTTTAATTTATTTAGACTAGAGGAACTCGGCTTGATTTTTCCACCTTAGTTATTTTTTGTACTATTTTTGCAAAGAATGTAAATAGCCAGCAAATGTGATACAAGGGTTCCTTGATTAGTGAGTGAATAGTATTTGCTAAGCAGATCTCTACATTTTAATAAAATAGATTTAATGTTACGTGGAAGGAGAAAGAGATAATTGTGTCGATTTCCAAGGAATTTTTTAGAAGCTATCTTGTTTTAGTAAATGTGTGGTGTCTTTTGATGAAAATGTGAAGGGAAAGACAAAGCGGCATGGAGGTAGCAGAGCCAACAGGATGCTTAATGAGCTGCCAGTCATAGCTCTCCAAGGTACTGAACTGATGTGCATGAAGAAAATGTGAGAATCAGTGGAGGGTATTAAAGAGAGCTGTCAGTTCTGAGGCTGGAGGTCTGGATTCGAGTTTCAACTTGGCTGAGTAATCATAAACAAGTCCTTTCACCCCTCTGGGCCTCAGTCTCCTTTTCCGTAAAATGAGAGGATTGAGGTGGATGACTGTTTGATTCCTTTCTAGTTCTTTTTGCTTGTTGCTCAAGAGATAATAATGTAGTTTCACCCTTGTGAAACTCTACCATTAAATCCCACAGCTCTGGGACTCTCTCAATGTAGTTAAGTTTCAGCCCAAATTCCAAAATTAAATGTCCAAGGGAAGCAGATAAATATGAAGAAAAGCCCTGTGACCAAGTGGACACCAGCTGGTTGAGAGAAGGCTTTCAAGCTTCCCATTCTCTCATGTTCATTTCCTGTCTTTCCAGATTACTCCCACTGCACCCTGATGCTAAGAATTCAGGACACCAATCCATTGAGTCTGCTGCCTTTTCACTGTCTCTCAAGACCCTCATGTCCTCATGTGCCACCTTACCTGGCTTATCTCCCACAGTCCATCATGTGGCCACTCCCTTTAAACAAACGGCAACTCTGCCTCTTTCTCCCTCCATCACACCAGCTGCTAAAATCCCCAACCTTGGTTGAATCCAACTCGCAAGCTACCCTTGAGCAGCTAAGAGTGTTGAGTAAACATATAAGCACAAATTCACAGATATTAACTTCAAGTGGGTCCTTAGTGCTGTCCAGCTTTTCTTCCACATTTCCTTAGTCAACTTCCACTGACTTTTCTCACATCTTCTCCTTTCTCCTTGAGCCTCTAATACCTCTTCTCTCCATCATCATTCTTAGCTGGTGACCTTACTTCTTATTTCACTGAAAAGTTAGCAGCATCCAGAAGAGAACGCCCATATTCTACCATGACCAATCCCATCAACTTATGTGCATGTGCACTTCTATGCTCATAAACTCTGCCTTCTCTTCTCTTGTTATGATGAACTGCTTGTGCCCTGTTGTTTTCTCTGTCCTGGTGAGGAGTCCCTTCACTTCAGCCTGGGATCCCATATTTTCTTATCTATTAAAGGACTTGATCCTTGCCCTTTTTTTCTCATTTTCTCCTGCATCACCAATTTTCCTCTCCTCTTTATTGGAACAATCCCATCAGCATACAAACATGCTAAAATATCTTCCATCTTAAGAAAAACAACAACAACAAAACCTGTCCCTTGACTCCACACACCCTCCCCAGCAAGAAACCCATTTCTTGGCTTTCAGGCCAACAGATGGCCTGGAAAGCTTGTCTGGCCTTGCTGTATCCATTTCTCTTCCTGCATTTCCTTCCTGTGCTCACTCCAAATTGCCTTTCCCCCACCACCCTATAGAAACTACATTTGTCTTGGTCACCAGCAGGTCCAGCTCCCAGCTTGCTGAGTCCCATGGTCATTTCTCAGTCCTCATCTTACTTGACCTTGGTCTTAGTTTGCTATGGTTACTGTAACAAATTAGTTTGCTATGGTTGCTGTAACAAATTACTACCAAATTCATGGCTTAAAACAGCAGAAATTTACTCTCTCCCAGTTCTGGAAGCTAGAAGTTCAAAATCAGTGCCACTCAGTGGAAATCAGGGCCATGATTTACCCTGGACTTTCCAGGAAAGAATCCATTTCTTGCCTCTTGCAGCTTCTGGTGGCTGCTGGCATTCCTTGACTTGTGGCCAAATCACCCCAATGTCTGCCTCTGTGGTTGCAATGCCTCTTCCTCTTCTGTGAGTCACCTCCCTCTGCCTCTCTCTTGTAAAGATACTTATCATTGAATTTAGGACCCACCAGGATAATCTAGGATGATGACTTCATGTCAAGAACCTTAACTTAATCACATCTGCAAAGACTCTTTACCCTTATAAGGTAATATTTGCAGATTCCAGGGATTAGGACTTGATATCTTTGGGGGCCATTATTCAGCAACTATAACATTCTAGCAGCGTTTAACACAGTGCTTTGTTTCCTTTTCCTTAAACACTTTCTTCATTTGACTTCAGGGATGCTGCCCTTTCTTTCTTGATTGATTCATTCAGAATGGTGGTAAAGGGCACATAACAAAATCTACCATTGTAACCATCTTTAAGTGTACAGTTTAGTAGTGTTAGCTATATTCACGTTGTTGTACAACAGATCCTTAGAACTTTTTCATCTTGCAAAACTGCAACTCTATGCCCACTGAACAACTCATTTCCCCCGCCCACTATCCCTTGGCAACCAAAATTTTACTTTCTGTTTCTATGAGTTTGACTACTTTAGACACCCCATGTAAGTGAAATCATACAGTATTTGTCTTTTTGTAACCAGCTTATTTCATTTAGCATAATGTCCTCAAGGTTCATCTATATTGCAGCATGTGGTGGAATTTCTACCTGTTTTAAGGCTAAGTAATATATCACTGTATGTTTATATCACATTTTGTTTATCCATTCATCCACTGATGAACACTGGGGTTGCTTCCAACTCTTGGCTATTGTGAATAATGCCGTTATGAACATGGAAGTACAAATATCTCTTCAAGATCCTGCTTTCAATATGCCCAGAAGTGGGACTGCTGGATCATATGTTCATCCTATTTTTAAAAATTTTTTAAGGGACAATACTTTATTTTTTAATTTTTATTTATCTATTTGTTTTTAAACATCTTTATTGGAGTATAATTGCTTTACAATGGTGTGTTAGTTTCTGCTTTATAACAAAGTGAATCAGTTATACATATACATATGTCCCCATATCTCTTCCCTCTTGCATCTCCCTCCCTCCCACCCTCCCTATCCCACCCCTCTAGGTGGTCACAGAGCACTGAGCTGATCTCCCTGTGCTATGAGGCTGCTTCTCCATACTGTTTTCCATAGCAGATGTACTATTTTACATTCCCACCACCAGTGCAGTGCACAAGGGTTTCAATTTCTCCACGTCCTTGCCAACACTTGTTATTATTATTTTTTTAATTTTAAAGTCTTTTTTGAACTTGTTACAATATTGCTTCTGTTTTATGTTCTTTTTGGTTTTTTGGCTGTGAGGCATGTGGGATCTTAGCTCCCAGACCAGGGATCGGACCCACATCCCCTGCATTGGAAGGTGAAATCTTAACCACTGGACTTCCAGGCAAGTCCCATTTTCTGTCTTTCTTGATTCTTATTTTACTTTACTGTCAGTTCCATCTCAGTCTCCCTTCTTGGTTTTATTCATCTCCTCAATCCCCAGGTCTCAGTATGTTTGCACTTTCTATGTTTACATTCAATAGCCATCGCCACCCTGCCCTGCTAATCTCATTCAGACCCATGGCCGTAAGTATCATTGTTTTGCTTACACCTCTCAAATCTGTATCTCAATTACTAGTTTTGCTCCTGAACTATAGACTAATATATCCAACTACCTACTCAGTCTCTCTACTTGAATGGGCATCTCAGACTTGATATGTCCCAAACCAAATTCTTAATTTTTCTCCCCCAAGACCTGCTCCTCCCACAGTGTTCCTCATGCAGTCAATGGTAGTTCCATTCTTCTGGTTGCTCAGATTAAAAACTTCGAGGACATTCTTGTTGCTTCTTTGTTTCACATCTGACCTCCAATCTCCCAGCAAATCCCTGAACTGTTCCTTCAAAATATATTCAGAATCACCCCTCTCTCCTCCCTTCCACTTCTGCCATACTGGCTTAGCCACCTTTATTTCCTGCTTGAACATTTCAATATCATCCTGATTTTGCCCTTACTCCTTTCAGTCTTCTCTTCATGTAGCAACCAGAGTGTTTTTTAATAAAAGGTATGTCAGAATGATGTCAGTCCTCTGCCTGTAACTCTCCAATGGCTTCCCACCTCGCTCAGAGTAAAAAAGCTCAGTCCTTTACCTGGTCTACAAGAGCTGAATAATAAGCTCCATGGGCATCTCTCTGATTTCATCTTTCATCTTTTCACTCTAATACAGCTACAGTGTCTCCTTGCTGTTTCTTGAATATGGCGAGCCTACTCCTGTCCCAGGGCCTTTGCACCTCCTGACCCCTCTGGAATTCTCTTCTTATAGTTCACCTCCTCACTTTATTCAGGTGTCTGCTCAAATACCAACTTATCAGAGGCCTTCCCTGGCCTTCCTGTCTAAAAAATCACCCCTCCTTCTTACACCTCTCATCCCCCTTACCCAGTTTTATGTTCTTTCTTAGCACTTATCACCATCTGACATATTTTATCTTTATTTATTTCTATGGCTTGTATTGCCTACTAAAATATAAGCTCCTTGAGCACAGGGAATTCATCTGTTTTGATCATTGCTGAATCACTGGTGCCTAGAACAGTGCCTGGCTCACAGGAGGCTTTAAATAGCTATTTGTAGAATGAAGGAATGAATGAGGCAACTATAATACCTTTGTCCAAAAAGTCATTTCCCAGAAAGGGGTTTGCTTTTACTGATCATTTATAGATGGGCTTTGAGAGCTTTGGTATTTTGGAATTAAAAAAAATTACAGGAAGTTAGCTTTAAAGCAGGTTTCCTGATGGACACTCTAAACGTTGCCCTTACCTGAAGGTTAGGGTATTTTATACTAACTTCTAGGTGATATTCCTGAGTCTTATTTGTTCCATTTAATTTTAGGACATCAATATAGAATGATAAATACAATAGTGGAAGCTTACCTTCAAGAACTCATATTGTATTTTCCACTGTTTTGGGGAAACACCTCTGAGGCAAACCAGAACCAGATTTGCAGATGAAGAAATAAAGAGATCAGGTGACCAGATGAAGGTCACAGATGGTGACTACAAGCCAATTCTTTTGTCTCTGAGAACTAGTACTTTCACTAGAAAACCCCAGAAAATAGAATCCCTTTTCTTACTAGGTCTTTCCTATGAAAATGACTAGTTTCTTCCATGAAGCAGGGCCAAGGATGGAGCTCATGTCCAGAACATTTTGTTTATGGTGGTGATGGATGAGTCAGGCTCATGGCTACTGTGTCCCCCCATCACCAAGGAACAGACAGGACAGGGCTGATCAAGCAGTTTGTGGTCCTGAAATAAAGCAAAGCTGATTCTGCTGCAGAGGAATGAAAGTGTTCAGACTGTATTTGTACAGTGTGCTAACCAAACACATCAAAGGAAGTACACACAGAAGAGTCAGAAGAGCAATGCACACCCAGTAGAGCATTATTCTCTTGGCTGAGGGTTATTTACACTGTCATGCAGGTTGAGGCTAAGATAAATGGGCCACTTCACAGACAGGGGTGGTGATTAGTCATCTGTATAGAAACATATTCTGGAATTTCTAGAGATAAATGCTTTCATTACCGGCGAGTTTAAAACTAGGATGACACATTTACTTCTGGCTGGAGAGAACAGATAATATCATCCTAGCAAATAGTTTTCCAGAGGCACTGAAAATCTGCTATGAACACTTTCATTTATCTGTCAAACTGGCATCAGAGCAACCTACTTCACTTACTACTGCCAGCCTCATCTCTCAAAACCAGCCTCATATACATGGAATCTAAGAAAAAAAAAAAGGTCATGAAGAACCTAGGGGTAAGATGGGAATAAAGGCACAGACCTACTAGAGAATGGACTTGAGGATATGGGGAGGGGGAAGGGTAAGCTGGGACAAAGTGAGAGAGTGGTATGGACATATATACACTACCAAACGTAAGGTAGATAGCTAGTGGGAAGCAGCCGCATAGCACAGGGAGATCAGCTCTGTGCTCTGTGACCAGCAGGAGGGGTGGGATAGGGAGGGTGGGAGGGAGGGAGATGCAAGAGGGAAGAGATATGGGGACATATGTATATGTATAACTGATTCACTTTGTTATAAAGCAGAAACTAACACACCATTGTAAAGCAATTATTCTCCAATAAAGATGTTAAAAAAAAAAACAAAAAAACCCAGCCTCACCTCCTCCTTGTGTTTTCCACCCTACCAAGCATAGAAAGATCAAGGGGTTTGGTCTTCTCTCATCCTAAAGAATATTTCCATGAAAATCACACCAAAACTGAGAGAAAAGAGAGGTAGACGTACTTTTAGTTGCAACATGTGGATGTTCATTAACCTCACCCACACTCAATTACTTTGGGCTGTAGCACACAAGGCTTATATTTATGACTAATGCCTGTGTATTCTTTCTTTACCTTTTGTCTTGCTTGGAGAAACAAATTCTGCCAGAGCTCCTAGAGAATTCTGTGGTTTATGGATACTCATTTTCAGAAAGCCTGTGTGTCCTGAAAGGCTGCTTAGTGAGTGACTCTGGATTCTTAGCATCCTCACACCTTTTCATGTCTTCGGCAAATGTTAAATGGGTCCTGCGGATGTGTGCTGCATCCACCATTGGGGTGTAGACAGGAATGGGATGAACAGAAGTGGTCAATGGCCCCATTAGAGCAGCTATTTCAAATAGCTGGAAAAGAAACAACTAGCCCTGTATCTACGCCAGTTTGCTTGCTGGGCCGTCATTCAGGTGAACCCTGATTAGGCAAATGAACCCAATTCATTTTACAGAGGTCTAATTAATACTCTGGCATTACAGATTCATTTGAAATTCCTGGGATTTGGTCCAGAAAACCCTAATATCAGTAATCCCACTTGCTTGTAAAATGCTTCTTATTGTAAATAAAAGTCTGTAAACGTGACTAAAGTTATGGTCTGGTAAGAACAAAGAGAGTACATAAATTATATGAGACTGTGGTTCAGTTCCTACCGTTAACTGTGATGGTACAATGGCTGGCAAAAGCCAAACACCCAGCAGGGACTTCAGAGGAGACTTGGTATTTCCATGAAGTGTTTTGGTGTCATGACAAAACCTTATGAATCCAGTTACACAAGGGGATCGGTTCATTATTTGCTAAGAACGCCGGAAGGTGTAGTTTCAAAATGTCTTCCTTTAAGTAACAGATCATTCTTTCTCAACATCTGGGTGGCCTTATTTAACGTAACTGGGCAACTAAACAGAAATCTTGCCAGCCTTCTGGCACTACTTTCCTTTCAAATCTCAGTATAATCAAGAGATTTCGAGCTTGCCTACTTAACGTGTCAGGCAGTGCTGGGAGCCAGGGGTAGAACAGAGAACCAGACGCAACCCCAGTTTCCAAGAAGCCCACACTCTATAGGTAAAACAGACCCATAAGTAGGTAGTTTCAACATGGTGTCTTGTGTGCTAAGCTAGGAGGAAGCCCAGGGTATAACAGAAGCACCTAGGAAGGGTACCTAACCCATTTCTTTTCCAGAGAGAGAAAGAAAAAAATTAGAGTTTACAGTACTATTGTGAAATATAGTGATGTGTTAAGTAAGAATTTCTCTCTAAGCAGTAAGATGGTGTTTGCCAGGGGTTGGGAGTGAGGGATATGGGGAGATGCCAGTCAAAGGGTACAAACGTCCAGCTACAAGATGAATAAGTTCTGGGAATCTAATGTACAGCATGGTGAATATAGTTCTATAGTTAACAATGCTGTATTATATACTTGAAAGTTGCTAAGAGAGCAGAACTTACGCGTCCTTAGTGCATACATACACACAAAAAGTAAGTATGTGAGGCAATGGATATGTTAACTAACATTATTGTGGTAATACCTTCTAAATATATTGCATCGCACATCTTGAACTTATACAATGTTACATGCTAATTATATCTCAATCAAGCTGGAAAAAAAAAGAGACTCTGATACATAAAGGGTCCCCGTGGAAACAAAATAAGTGCTAATATAAACTTGTTTTGTAATACCTGTGTAAGGAACATTATGATTCAATCTTGAATAATAAAACATTGAAGTACAAAAAATAATAATTTTTCTCTAGCTAATAAATGCAAAGCACTTGAGGGCATGCTCAGTATAGAAGTATATAATTGGTCCAAGTCATATACTTAAAGGTAAACGGAACAGTCCAAGTGACAGTGAGAAAGGCAAGGAACTTAATTTAAGTATGTGACAGAAGCTGACAACAGAAGCAGAAAAGAAAGATGCCAACAGTCTTCTCCAGCTTTGGACAAAAATTGATATTTGATCCTTGGCCACATACATGATCAAGACAAACTGAACCAGTGGAATTGCAATTTGAGCCAATGACACAAAGAATCCAACCCGCCTGACTTCAGAGGCCTGATACCGTTCACTGTTATTTATCCCATGGCAGCTGGGTCTTAATTGAACTAGAGACCCTGACTTACAAAAGAAAATCTGAATATGAGGAATTTTAATGCTATTAAATTGGGAAAAGGGATCAGAGGAAAGAAGAGTGGTGATTATAATTCAACATGACCTCAGCTCCAGATAAGCAATAGACATTTGATCCCAGACAAAATTATTTCCCATGTTGCTGAACTGACTATTCACTCAGATAGAATTATCTTACCAAATGGAACCGCTAATGGTCAGGGGGGACAAAAAATGAGAAGGTCAGCACAGCCCAGGCAGGAGGGAAGCCTCTTCTCTTCATTAAAAGCTCAAGAAAAGGAATCATTGAAGTACGTTTGGCAACCTGCCCCAATTCAGACAGCCGTTATCTGCCCCAACTGGCTGCCTCTTTCTGATTGGAGAAGAGCTTATGAAAGGTGGCCACACACTGAGTTACTGATTGGGCCATGAGTGAAATGAATGAGCCTGAAAATAAAGAAATATAAACATCTGGCACCTATATCCAAGTGTTTTCTCAAACGGATTACTGTCTTTTGGTGACTTTAATACCTAGACTATTATAAATGTTAGTCTATTTCTTATTGACTTAAAAAAATAATAGTTGGTGAAGGATAACAAAAGTAATCTTTCAAAAAATTAGAAATCTCTGACAGGGAGCAGCATTGGAGCCACCATGCTCCTGTGCCAGTGGTCATTTTGGGTCAGTCATGTGCTAGAACATGAAACTTTGGCCTACATTTCTGCCCACTGCACCCCCCTCCCCCAAATTAGTCCAAAGCTCACTCTAGAGTCAGATATAAACCCTCTGTTGTTTTCCTAACATAAGGATCTACTCTTGCCTATAATTTCCATGATTTGTTTAGAAGGGAAGAGATGGGATATTGTTAAAAGTTAAGATCTAAAATCCACTATTTTGCTTTGCTCTTCATGACTTTTCTCTAAATAAACTTAAATGCGTCTCGGTGAAGCAGGGAGTTAGAAGCAAACATAATGTCAAATTGAGGATTTCAGAAGATTTGGAAGACAGCAAAACAAGCCAGTGCCAAGAGCAGATTTGAGAGCTCACTAAATACTAACAGATCACTTTTTTAAAAATGGACATTTTCATTCCCTAAATCTCTGTTCTTCTCAAATCCTTATTCAACTTTGAAAACAGAAGCACAACTGGTCACTTCCTTGGAGACTTTCCCTTTCTGGCTCTACTCTGTCCTCACCTCTCTAAGTATATTTAAGGCTTCAATGTCAAGTCTTGCAGAAGAGAACTTGAGCACCAGGCCCTCAATAAGGGCACGTCCTCTGGTTTTCAGAGGAGCAGACTGCGAGAGCTTCCTGTCTTCTGCACTTGGTCTGCAATGGCTATGCCATCAGTTGGGAGGAAGTACAGGGAGACACAGAATCTATCCAGTTCTATAGACACACTACCACCATTCAGTGGGACCTTCTGCCCTATACGAACTGGTCAAGTTTCTTAACTTGGCCTCAGTTTTGTCAACTGTAAAATGGTAATATTAAAGTATCTAGTTCTTCGGGTTGCTGTGAGGTTAAAATAAGATGGGTCATGTATGCACAGTGCTGGAATAGTGTCCCATACATAGTACATGCTTAGAAACCCCTGGCTGTTATGAGGAGGATGGCCACCAGGGAGGAGACACAGGCTACACCAGACAAGAGCATTGCTTATTTTGAAAGCTAAGTGGGACCAGTGTTGACCTTCAAATATTTGCACTTTGGGCAGATCCTCGCTTTGAGAAATACTATACTTAGAACTCCACAGTCTGTGTCTTGGGGGTTGCCTAACAACTAAAGATAAATGTCATCTATGGATTTTTTCCTTTATAGCAACTTGGGTCATCAGGGGCTGTTTTGACCTCAAGTTCCCTGTGCTGAACCACACAGCAGAACTTTGTTCTGGCATTTACTCACCTCTTTCTTCTTCCTTCTCTCCCCTGACCTGTGACACTTTCAAATACTGAAATCCTTCACTGAAGTAACGCTGTTGGTCTGACCTTCCTAGATATCTATTGGGAGGGCCAAAAAATTCGTTCCGGTTTTTCCTGTTACAGAAAAATCCCGAACGAACTTTTTGGCCAACCCAATATTTCAAAATTACCTCTCCCGACACCATTCTTCTTCATCTGTTGACTAATACATTAGTAAAATGCATTACTAAGCATGATAATGTGCCACTAATCTCAACTAAAATTATTCAGAGGGATGACATATTTACTTTATCATTTACTAGAGGTCTTCCATGTACATTATGTCATTTTTGACTCCATAGCTATTTTCTGATGGCAAAGCAGGTGCTATCATGCCTATTTTCATTTAGGAAACTGGGGCTCAAGTGAATGAACTGATTTGCTCTAGTCCACAAAATTGTTAAGTGACCGTACATTAGGAACTCACAGCTTCTGATTTGGTCTGTGAAGCTAATCAGAACAGAAAGCCAGCTGTTTAAAGTAATTCAACTTAGTAAAACTAAGATGTGAAGGACCAACAGCGTAAATCAAGAGACATGCTTTTAAAAAGAGAGACCTGAAAAGGCTACTGAATTTACAATTACAGAATAAAGGTGGGGGTGGGGGATTTAACTATCTTTGATCGGAGAATCTTTCTGATTTTTGCTGCCCAGTGTCTCAGGGTATCTGCTGAGGCTGAGAGAGGAGAGGAAGTCTGTGCCCCTAGGGAATCTGAGCCTTTCTTTCCACAAGCAACGGTTACATTCCATTTTTGTCTTAAATCCATATCCATTTTGCATTCTATTCCATGTTTAACGTAAAATTTTTAAAAATAAGAAAGAGTGAAACTTTTACCATATTAATCCTGGTACATGGTGCATTCTCCATTTATAAAGATGCTATGAAATTCATTTAGAGTCCCACATACAAATGTCTTTTCATTTAAATCTAAATCATATATATAATATATAAATATATATTTTAAATATTTACATATTTATATATTATAAAATTTATATAAAAATATAAAATATATTTATATAGTTTAAATATGTATACAAAATATATATATTTACCAATGCAGAATGGAAAAATGAAAATGTGTATACATATGTATTATATATGCATGGGGAAAAGTGAAACTAACCATTTGATTTCACAGCTTCAAAAAAAAGTTGTGCATCACTAAACCGACCCTCCCTTTACCTCCACAGTTCCAATTCAAGGTGCGGACTGTGTGATGACCTCTATGTAATTCTAAACTAAGACCGGAGACCGAGAGGGAACTCTCAGAATAGCTCCACCTCTCCGTGGGCACCACCCTGATGGTTGCAACAGGAAACGCCGCAGGCTGGCTTACCAGGGTACCACTTTGCAGGCCTGCCACAGAAAGAAACCTTAGGTTCCAACCATCTTCTACTTAATGCCTATTATTTTCTCTGCTCAGTTGTTATTTTTAAGTAAGGGCATTTGTGAAAAATAAAACCACCCTGTACATGGCAAACCATAAAGAAAGTTACTTGGTAGAAAGGACCGCTCTGCTCAGGAAATGTGCTTTGGTCTGTTTAAAGGCAGAGCTGGTGGCTCTGGGTGACCTGGGAGAGCGTCTGCAGGGCCACGAGCACCCTTTCCTCCCCCTCCCCCTCTCCTCCCCCGCACAGCCTTGGATGGAAATCAGCAGTTGCAGCCTGTGACTGGGCTCCATTGAGCCGTCCCACCCGCGGCTGCTCAGGAAGCACAGACCAGCAAACAGAATGAAAGGGGCCTTTATAAACAGGAGTTGGTTATTTCTTAAGCAGACTCCCACATAAAGACATTTTTGTTTCTTACTCTTTAGGAAAAACTGAGCTCCTTCTGAACAGTCTTTGGAGAGGGAGGAGAAACCAAAGATGGGGAGGAGGCTCAACAGAGATGCTACACGACTGGGGACAACAGAGGGGCAGTGGGAAGCAGCAAAGACTTTTCTGAGTAAAGGGTCCCGGGTTTGGTGGATGATTGGGAGTGGGGTCTGGCTGTGTGGTCAGGGCTAAGAGGTGTTGGCTCTCACAACCACTTGGGGTCTTCTCCCCCAGAAAGGGATCGATCTACGCAAGGACCATTTAGAAGGAATCCTAGTGCCCTGGTCTCCAGAAAAATGTCAGGGAACTATGTTTTCTCTAAGTAGACTTAATTTCTTTTCTCTTTTTTCTCCTTTTCTTTTTATCTAAAAAGCTATATATATATTTTTCTTGCCACGCCACGCGGCATGCACGATCTTAGTTCCCAACCAGGGATGGAACCTGTGCCCCCTACAGTGGAAGCGTGCAATCTTAACCACTGGACCTCCTCGGAAGTCTCTAAAAAGCTACATTTTATATTTTGCAAGATTCACAAACAATTTTCTTCCCATCATACTATCCTAGTTTGTCTCTCTTTTACTAAAGAAGCATAATCTTCTAAACTATTTCAGATATTCCCCAATCTAAGGAGTATGTAGGAAGAGGCTAGAGTTTTACAGTTTGACTTATTTGGCTGTCACATGATTATACACACAAGCACACAGGAAAAAAAAAAAGAAGAAGATATATAGTAAAGTCTCAATTTATTCTTTATTAATTAAACATTTAATAAAAATTCAGGTACCAACCGAATCCAGGGAGTACTATTTATGAAGAAAGTGCTGGGCTTCCCTGGTGGCGCAGTGGTTGAGAGTCTGCCAGCCGATGCAGGGGACACGGGATCGTGCCCTGGTCTGGGAGGATCCCACATGCCGCGGAGCGGCTCGGCCTGTGAGCCATGGCCGCTGAGCCTGTGCGTCCGGAGCCTGTGCTCCACAACGGGAGAGACCACAACAGAGAGGCCCACGTACCGCAAAAAAAAAAAAAAAAGAAAGTGCTAAGGAAACTAATACAAAGAAAAAATGACAGGGTTTTAGAGATTTGGATGCATGAAGAAATGAAGAGAAAATGATGCTGCTTATTACAATTCTTCATTAGCTTCATTAAAACAGAGTCCCTGCAATAGACAGAAGTTAATGCTTATAATATATATATATATATATATTTTTTTAATTTATTATTTATTTATTTTTTTGCAGTATACGGGCCTCTCACTGTTGTGGCCTCTCCCGTTGCGGAGCACAGGCTCCGGACATGCAGGCTCATCAGCCATTGCTCACGGGCCCAGCCGCTCCGCCGCATGTGGGATCCTCCCGGACCGGGGCACAAACCCGTGTCCCCTGCATCGGCTGGCAGACTCTCAACAACTGCACCACCAGGGAAGCCCAATGCTTATAATATTTTAATAAATTTTTTCATGATTTCAGAACTGCTTCCCAAGTTTAATTTATGAGGTCTCATTATGTTGCTTAAAAAGAACAAAAACTCGGGCTTTGTGGTCCTGGCTGCAGATGTGAAAGCATTATGAAGTAAGCACTAGTTTCATATCCTGTACATACCTCATACCCAGAGGCTTAATTACTTGCCTGTGTCCTAAGGAAGAGGAGAGTCCCTGTGGGTATCCAACAGAGCACTCTATGGTTATAGCTCCTCTTCCAGCAATAAGAAGTTGCCCCTTTAAACCATGCTGAAACAAAGGGAAGTGTGATAGGAATTGTGGAAATGTAAAACTTGGTTCCTACACACTGTTCTGTTTATATGTTCGCTCTAGTGTCTTGAGCATTCTGCCTCTGTGGGAGTCCCATCATTTAAGGAGGTAACTTCCTTTCAGAGGATATTAATAATAGCAACACTTAAGTACTTACTATGAGGCAGTGTTTTAAGTTCTTTAATTCATTGAATTCTCACAACACTATGAGGTGGGTACTAATATTATCCTCCATTTTACATTTTTGGAAATGAATGCACAGAGAAGTTAAGAAGCTTACTCTAGGTCATGCAGCCAGTAGGTGATGGAGCTTACAATCTGGTTTCAGAGTCTGTACTTCAGGACTTTGGATCTAAAAGAACCTCAGAAATTATCTCATTTCAATTCTCTCATTTTATAGAAGAAAGAATGAGATTCAATGAAGTTAGAAGACTTGGGACATACAGCAAGTTCTTGGCAAAGTCCAGAGTAGAACCAACATCACTCTAATCCTAATGAAATATGTAAATATTGTCCTCTTCTCTCCCCACCCACCTCCATGACCCTTAGAAGAATTCAGGTCTTCCTGAGGAGATCGGTACCCTTTTCAAGATTCCACATTGCCTTCCATGTTTCCATGACCCCAACGATTGCAATTTATCAAGCCTCTGTAAATTCATTATATCTTGGTTAAGAAAGATCAATATTGGCAGTAACACAGGAAAAATTCATGGTTGGGGCATTCTTGTTATCTTCCACTGTCTAAAAAGGATGAAAGGGAAGAAGAGACTAAGAACCATTCAATGGAGTCTATTCTAAGAGCTCAAAGTCCCTAATGTTCACCTGGACCCTTCCATTTATAAGTTCTATCCAAAGTAAGTCTTCCTATTGTATCTCATGGCAGCCTGTTCCTACCCTTCCGAATACTCCTGTATCATAATTTGTAAATATATATATAGTTGTGTGTTTACTTCCTGTCTCCCCAGCTAGACTGTAAGCTCCATTTCTTTTTTGTTTGCCTATAAAAATCTAGAACCTGGTACATAATAGGTGCTCAATTAATATTTGTTAAATGAACTCACATCAAAAACTCAACAACACAGTGTTAAAAGATAATCTTAGGCTGTTCCATATTTTGCCTAATGGATATCTACGCTTCAGTGCCCATTACCTTTACACAGTCAATGGACCATATCCATTACCAGGGCGGAACATGTTCTAACAGCCAAAGTCTCAAGCAGCAGAAGCCTAGTTGGCTTACAAATCTACCTTTCATTCAGGGTCCAGGAACCCACTGAGTGGGGCTGGCTATACTGTTAAACCTCAATTATCAAACTAAGTAGAAGGAAAAAACAGTCTAAAACATCTAAATTATGGGATATATTGGGAGGAAATGTACAGCTGACCCTTGAACAACTCGGGGGTGGGGGGCACCACCCCTCCTCGCAGTTGAAAAATCCAAGTATAACTTATGGTCACCCCTCCATATACATGGTATCCACTGCTCCGAATCCGAGGATTCAACCAACTACGGATTGTGTAGTACCGTATTATTTACTATCGAAAAAAAATCTGCTTATAAGTGGACCCATGCAGTTTCAACCCGCATTGTTCAAGGGTCAACTGTATTACTTTTAAGTTCCAGGGTAACTTAAAGTACGTGAGCAGAGTTTTCTGCTAGATGCTTCTCTGAAGACCTGCTTAAAAGACCACATAAAATAATTTGTGTTTGGTATGTTCATCCTTTATATGTAAAGAGCTTTTCAAAAGACCTTAAGGATCTTCAAAAACAAATTATGCTTTTAATATTTTAAACATTACTCTTACAAGCTTGTTTACACATTACTGCATTATAATCACTTGCATTATTATCCACAAAGAAGAGGTTTGCTAAGTAAAATTAAATGTCAATCCAGTCACTACCTGAAACAAAACAAACTGGGAATTAATAGAATTTAAATTAACAAAGCTTTTACTCTAGCTGAATTATAAAAAGTTTTCTATTTTCTTAATGATGGTATATTAAAATGACTCCAAAAAATAACATCTTGTCTTTTAACACTTTCAAAATGAAGAAAACAGATTCAAACCAGTAGCATTAATTTTGTGCCTAAGTAACTAATCTGCTTTAGTTTCTATTCTATAGCTGAATACAAGTAAAAGCTGTCTTATTTTTGTGCTATATATGTTAGTGCATTTATTTATTTACTTACTTATTTTGAAAAGCATAAATTATGGGAAAGAGAGCCTACAAACTGCAAGGTGAAGTGCTGTCTCATGGTGACCCTGCCAAAGATGAAGAGTTGCTCTTTTATTTTTAGAAAATACCTCTGATTTGCTGTACAGCAGAAACTAACACAACATTGTAAAGCAACTATACTCCAATAAAAATTAATTTAAAAAATTTTTAAAAATTAAAAAAAATACCTTTCAGTAAGTTGGGATTAGTTATTTTAAAAATTTAGATTGAACCCTTAGCCTTATCTCATCCAGGTGAAACTGAAAAATCTGCTCTCTTTTTAAAATGAAGATAAAAGTCAACTTTGTATTTTTAAAAGTGCTCTCTCTTGGGACTAATGTCTACATAGGAACCATTAAGCAGTAGAACTGGCCAAAAACTGCTCTGTGCAGTGCAGAGATAGTGCAGCTCTTTACCAACGTGCATGACTACATCTCGATGACGTGGCTAAATCTTATTAGGTCTCAACCTTGGCAGCTGCCTTTGACGCTGTCAAATAAATAAGCTTTGGGGATCGTTCCTATCCCACTGTCTCCTGCTGTTTTCCCCCATCACTTCTGGTTCATTACCCTGTAGCTTCAGTCTTTTTCCCTTTTCTGGAGAGAAAAGTGGGGCTTGTTTGTTCATTTTTAATATAATATAGTGTGTCTGATGATTAATAAATGATCAAAGAGGGTTCCCTTTTCTCTCTCCAGCATTTGTACCACAATGTTAATTGCAGCACTATTTACAACAGCCAGGACATAGAAGCAACCTAAGTGTCCATCGACAGATGAATGGATAAAGAAGATGTTGCACATATATACAATGGAATATTACTCAGCCATAAAAAGAAACAAAATTGAGTTATTTGTAGTGAGGTGGATGGACCTAGAGTCTGTCATACAGAATGAAGTAAGTCAGAAAGAGAAAAACAGATATACCTTATGCTAACACACATATGTGGAATCTAAAAAAAAAAAAGATTCTGATGAACCTAGGGGCAGGACAGGAATAAAGATGCAGACATAGAGAATGGACTTGAGGACACGAGGAAGGGGAAGGGGAAGCTGGGATGAAGTGAGAGAGTAGCATTGACATATATACACTACCAAATGTAAAATAGCCAGTGGGAAGCAGCTGAATAACACAGGGAGATCAGCTCTGTGCTTTGTGACCACCTAGAGGGGTGGGATAGGGAGGGTGGGAGGGAGATGGAAGAGGGAGGGGATATAGGGATATGTGTATACATACAGCCATTCACTTTGTTATACAGCAGAAACTAACACAACATTGTAAAGCAACTATACTCCAATAAAAATTAATTTAAAAAATTTTTTAATTAAGAAAAAATACCTTTCAGTAAGTTGGGATGGATAGATGTTTTAAAAATTTAGATTCAACCCATAGCCTCATCTCATCCAGGTGAAACTGAAAAATCTGCAATTATACTCCAATAAAGATGTTAAAAAATAAATAAATAATCAAAGAGTCAGATTTACTTTTGTGATTGAAATAAACATGGCTAAATAGCTCAATGGTATGGTTTTTACTTTTGTTTTAAAGCCTGATTTTTACTTTCAGGGAACAAGAAAACACCCTTGATTAATCCTAGCTACCTTTAATTAGAGGACATCAGTATGTGCAGGATTTATACCATTTGCCGGATATTAAGTAATAAAAAGACATGGCTCTAATAAACTCAGCACCAGGTTAAGTTTCTGGCTCTAACCCCCTAGAGGATGTTGAATCCTGCAAGAAGATTCCAGAGGAGATTGCAGTACGAAGGAAACCAATCACATCATTGCCGTCTGACAAATGGGATGCAATTTTCTTGTGTTTTCCTCCTGGGGCTTAGCAAGTACATCTATGGAAAAATCACCCCTTCTCCGTCACTCTTCCTGGCAGTGGCTGGGTTTTGCTGGGGAGTGTTGTTACTGCTGGTATTTTGACTCCAGAGCATTTGGGGACTGTTTTCACTTTTTTTTTTTTTTTTTTTTCCTTTTCACCGTGCCTCACGGCATGTGGGATCTTAGTCCCCCTACCAGGGATCAAACCCGTGCCCCCTGCAGTCTTAACCACTGGACCGCCAGGAAAGTCCCAGGACTGTTTTCACTTTGGATGGAAGAAATTTCAGAAAGGCGATATCATTTTGAAAGGGAGAGGGATCTGCTGAAGTTGCACTCACATGCCTAAGCACTACCAAAGGTTTAGGGAAAGTCCGTTAGGCCAAGTCTTCCCTAACCCGTCCCTCCTCCTTTCCAGCTACCAGCTGCTTTTTGATTTTTAGAAAATACCTTTGTATAAGTTGGGATGGATAGATATTTTAAAAATCTGCCTTACTTTTGGCAGACTCTGCCCACCTGGTACCCAAGCAACCCTGGACAAACCTAGCAGTGTATATAAAATCAGATCTCCAGCAATGGGTAAGGTCTGAAATAGATTTTGCTTCTTAAGCCTTATGGCCAGGGAACTGGGGAACACCTGGGCACCCAGGTAATGTTCCCTGCATCCTGCCCATTTAGTTGGGCATTCTGCCAGGCCTCAACCCCCGATGGCCAGACCTTCCTTCCTGAATCTTAATAAATGCTATTAGAAGGCAGCATCGAAGCTGGCAGATGAAACCCTGACTCTATTCACTACCTGATATCCTCTGTCCATCATACGGCACCTGGGATACCTACACCAACCCGAGTGTGATCCCAGGCACCCTGCGTTGTCCCCACTGCACTGCAGGCAGCTGGGTCTCCCTGGGTCGCACTCTTCTCCTCCTGGCTGCCTCCCCCTCTTATCGACCACCGCTGATGCTGCACCAGCTACAAATTCTGTTCTCCCAGGAGAATGTGTTTAATTTCATTAATTTCCATTTCTTTTTTTTTTCAGAATTATTTTGGTGGTGAACTTTAAGTACTTTAAGATGTTATAACATTGGTATCCTAGAGACTGAAATATGAAATAACAGCACAGAATAGGTCCTTGTGGGAAGCCAATGTGCAAATTTTCCCACCATGTTCTGCCATCGGTGCACTATTCTCAACTACTCCATACATCTTCAGGGGGCAATTAATGGAGATGTTCCAGCACCCACTCAATCTCTGTATTTTCTTCTGGCTAAAATAACACTAGATCTAAAACATGGCTTTCTATCTAAAATTAGCCCGTGGTTAGACACTATCAGCTACCACTCAACACAAGGAACTTGAATACAGAAATAAAATGATTATGTAGATAGAACGATGCCTGATTTTGTTAATTGAATCAATCATCCTTTACTCATTTGGTGCCTACTCTATGTAGTATGTTGTAAAGTAGGGAACAAAGAAACAAGAAGAGGTCCTGTTCTCAAGGAATTTATCTTTGAGGTTGACTTTTGTAACAGTCCCACTGTATCTTTTGTATTTCTAATGCCTCCCTCTATGAAAAATGACAGTAATTATAGGTTATTCTTACAATAAATATTGTTGTCACTTGTCACCTACTGTCACACTCCCAGGAGAATGAAAAAGCCCAAAGGTGTTTCTACCTGAGAAAAGAGTATACTATTTATTTCCAAAGTTCTAAGCACATGACCTTTAATTTACATATGTAGGCAAAAATGATTATTCCATGCTAAGTACATGCACCTTTCAAAGAACTAATTCAGAGCAATGCTACTTTTTTTAAAAAAATAGCATTCTGTCACAAAACATTTTAGAAAAACATTTTTTTTGTTGTTCAGGAGAAGTTATTTTAAGGGCCTAACATTCATAGAAGAAGTTTTTTTTTTTCAATAGAAGGTCACTTTAATCTGACTGGGGGAAGGTGTTGGCAAGGATTGGGGTTTGCTTGAAGGGTGGTGTGAGCCCTACAGCATACTGACAAGTCTACTACAGAAGAGAACAGGCAGCTGTTAATATATCATATTTACCCATTTCCCCCTAATTTTCCATTTATCCCAAGTTTAATTCATTTTCCTGCTGCTTCTCTAAATCTTCCCATATCCTGAGAGCAGCTTAGGTGTCTTTTATGAATTAATGTATGCTCTTTGTTCTTTTCATTTTATTTGAGGCAGTAACAGTTTACAAGGAACAAAACACATTATATTATAAATCAGTCATAATTATCACACTCAAACGCTTCCTTTTCTCTCATTAATGGAACAAAGGCACATTAAGATAAAACATACATTTCTCAACCAAAATTTGCCATTCTTATCCATAAGCTAGTTAATGGCCTTGATAGGGCTCTTTTCCTGTAAGGATGATGCCTTTATTCTAAGAAAAGAACAAAGGTGAAAGGAAGCATAGGGAACAGATAATTGAACTGATTAATATACTCAATTTCTAAACATGGCCAAAGTTTCTGAATAGCAGAGGCACAACGGTTGAGTACTTTGGGTTACATAATTTTCTGACAAGCTAAAAGCAAAGCAAACTCACAAGTAGAAAGAAATGCCCCTGAAGTTAAACCCAAGGGGGAAATCATGAAGTGACAGGCTCTTTGGCCCTTCTTGATGGCAGAGGGCAAGGCAGTAAGCCACAACAAGAAGCCATGTGTATCTTTTCTCCATTTCCCCTGTCTTATTGAAAGAGCTCCTAATCATATTATCTTCCGGTTTCTTCCAAGACTATGAATATGTGAGTGACTCAGGTCAATATTAAAGACCAATTCGAACCTGTATTACATTTTTAAAAAAACACACACACACATTGTTCAAATAAAGTGTGATCAAGCTAACCAGCCCATGGGAATCTGTCCAACAAGTTTCATCTGCCAAGAGTAACATCTCTCTCTGTTACTGGACCCACCAGATCATGGCTGCAAAGGAGCTCCCTTAAACTCCTTCAGTGAGGTATTTCACTTACAAATGAATGAATGAATTAGTGATAAGCATCCAAAGTACATTACGCACATGGTCTCTTTAAAGCTTTAACTAGATAAAAACTGAGGCCATCTCATTACTCTCAGATAGTGTTACATGGGGCTTAGCACCCAAGATGATTTACCAAACTTCCTGTCAAAACAGTTTCCATTTATTCTAATTTCTTCTTCACTCTGCACCCTTAGCAGGAAGGATTTTTCAAGAAGATTCAGGGAGAAAGGATTAAGCAGGAGTTATGGTCACTGTGGTCAGTGTTTCTTTGGGTCTACCAAAGCTGCCCAAGATGGCAGTCCTCTTCCATTTTACCCTGGTCTGATATCTATTTCTTGTTGCCCAGTGACCCCTATGCAATGATGCTGCCATGTCTGGCAGCCTCTAGCTGGAATAAAAGTGGAGACAGACACAAAGAAGAGAGAAAATGGAACCGCTACATCCTCAAGAAACAGAAGATGATCACAACTTAAGTACCTTCTGCAAAAGTATATAAAAAAGCAAACAAGCAAGCAAACAAAAAACCTTGAACTTTATACTCGATACAGTGACTCCCAGTATTAAGCACGTATTTGGAAATTCCTACCTAAACATGGTTCAAATAGACCTACTAAATATGGCAAATTGGGTAAAAATTTGAAATAAGGCCAGAAAGAATTTTGTGAGTCCTTTATAAAATTCATTCATGCAAATTAAAAAAAATCATTTGGTTATTTGTAGACATAATATGGGCCTAGGGATGAAAATATGTTTGTCAAGAAACTAAATGAATTATTGGCATTGGTCTTTATTGAGGAAACCACTGGGGAGATTCTGATCTGAAAATAATCTTGGGAAAGAGAAATGTGTGAGCAATTAAGTCAAACAGTGGTCAATGCACATAACATTCTCAACCAGACTAACTGCCATCTAGAGAAGTTACCAGGCCAAGATGTTTTTGCTCAAGAGTTTTAAAGAAAGTAAGGTTGAAATTGTGGAGGTACTGGCCAAAGCACTGTTAAAAATCAGTAAATGTGAAAAACTCCTCAAAATTGGGCAAATTACTAAGGTGGTCAAGACTCATAATATTAAAAGTATGAAGAAAGCCATCAAACGTTTATTTATTAACTCCTGTTAAGATATAGGGCAGACTCTCTGGAAATTTCTCACTTTAATTTCTAAATAAAAGAAATACATCCCATTCAATGTGGTAGTTAATAGTGATAAGTATAGAAAACAAGTTACATAGAGATACTACCTATATGACATTTATTTTTCGTATAATACTGACTTTTTCCTGATTATAAAATAATATGTGTCACTTGAAAAAAATCTGGAAAATTCAGAGAGGTAATATGAAAAATATAAAAAGCCTCTGTAATCCCACCAGGTAGAGATAAATTTTTAATGAGGTTCTTTTCATTATTTTTCATATATATGAAATGAAACACATCAAGAAAAAAATATTTCATATATATGTGCAACATTTTTGTTGATGTTGCTGGATCAGTTTCAAGGGAAAATAGGGAGGACCTTGATCTTAACATTAGAGTTAAAAATATAACTTAAAGTTTGTAAACTTCACTCCCACAGTAACTTAGAGTTCTGAAGCAGTATTAACAGCCATGGGATTTATTTCTTTATTTGGAGCACCCCTTTTCCTCTGTTGCCCCTGCCACACACAACCTCTCCAGGTCTCTGCTGGCCCTGTGGATGATGACATGGGAGAAAAGGCCACCAACCCTTCCACTGTACAGACCCCACCAATAGTAACTGTGTTTTTTAACTCTTCCCCATAAACCTTATTTTTAAAATATGTTTATTTTTCCCCAACTTATTGTTTTTAGATTGAAGTATAGTTGCTTTACAATTTTGTATTAGTTTCAGGTATACAGCAGAGTGATTCAGTTATATCTTTTTTTTCCAGATTCTTTTCCCTTATAGATTATTAAAAAATATTGAGTATAGTTCCCTTTGCTATACAGCAGGTCCTTGTTCATTATCTATTTTATATATGGTAGTGTGCATACCATATGTTAATCCCAAAATCCTATTTATCCCTCCCCGCCTTTCCCCTTTGGTAAGCATAAGTTTGTTTTCTATGTCTGTGAGTCTATTTCTGTTTTGTGTGTAAGTTCATTTGTATCATTTTTTTTAAGATTCCACATATAAGCAATATCATATGATATCCCCAACTTATTTTTAAAAATTGGAAACATACAGAAAAGTTGAAAGAATAAAACCATATACCATCCACCTGGATTTAACAGCTGTCACTTCTGCTTTCTCTGTGTCCCCACCCACCGTTCAAAACTAGATAGCAGACATCAGTAGGCTCCATGTCTGAACATTTCAGCAGTAGCATCCCTTTGAAAGCAAAACTATAAGATTACAGGTTAAGCTAACTCCCAGCAGAGTTAATGAACTTTAGCAGTTTTACCTCAATATTTTAGCCTTTCCTAGTCAATCTCCCACCTCAAGGAAATGAAACAAAACCAAGCCAGGCAACTGAGATACGGATTGCAGCATAATATCTGGAGTAAGGATTTTAGAAAGGACTGCTCATATGATGTTCCCCTGTGTGGTGACTTTGGTCTTATATTAGAATTATTGACATATTCGAAGAAAGAATCTAGGCTGGTAACCCTGCAGGGAATAACTCTTCTCTAGAATGTCAGATTTGGTCAATCATACAATTCTGTCCTGAGAATTTCACCCCTGGGGAACTTCTTCTGGTCTGAAGAAGCCCATCAGTAATGAAAGTGGACAGGACTCAATCCACAAGAGGGGCTCTGCCCTGGCCATGGTTGCAGGTATCCCTGGACAGACCCTTGGCAGCCTTCACTAACCTGGGCAGCTGTAGCAACAGCAGGAAGTGACAGTCTCTCCCTCACCTAAGCGGGCTCAGGAGGTTTCAGTGAGGGTGTAACACTCTCAGGTCACACTCTGTATTTAGTCTGACTCACTGGAATTAAGGGATTGGGGGGTAGAGGGTGAAAAGGGCAAGAGGTGGTGAGGGGGTGGAGGGCAGAGAGGCTCACAGTTCTGCCCAAGGTACAGGGAATTCAGCACTCTCATCTTCCTCTCCTGGCCATTTCTACCATATTTCCCCCACCAGTTCTTCCCTCTCTCCCAATAATAACGAAAGCTAACATTAATACATGGCTGAGACGCAGTGTAGGAAAGCGGTTAAGAGCTTGGACCCTGAGCAGTGGTGCCAGGCTCTGAGCTCAGATGGTGGATCTCCCAGGCCACTTTCTTAGCCTTTCAGCTCTGTGGCTTCCCAGGTCAGGACACAGGGACACCAAGGTAATGCTCAGGGACTATTCCATTCTCCAGGGCTGGGGAGCATTCCCTTCCCTGCCCCATAACAGAATTTGCTCATTCACTGTCCCCATCCCAAATACACACACACGCACAGTTTTTATAAAGCCTGACATTAAAGGCATGACACCATGAAAGCAGCACACCAAGCCATAGGATACTTTTTGTTTTGCATGCTTGCAAAAGCTGAAGCTAAGCAGCTTGGTAAGCAGCACGGACAGGCCCCTGGCCCAGTTCCCAAGCGCCTGACCACATTCCCTTCTCACCCCTCAACCGCACCGCTGGACCAACCCTGAAGCTAGGAGCTCTCAACTCTACGTCTCTTTGTTAGATAATGACTCAGAACTGACTTCAGCGGCAGCAACGCATTTCAGAAGTTCAAAAACTAGAGGCCAAAGGGAGGGAAAGTAGGTTGTTCTGGAAGCTCTGCCAGCTAATTCCATGCAGACAGGTGACCCATATTATGTCAATTAAGTGCCGCTTTAGAGGCACGCTGCGCTGGGCTTTTTAAAACATGGAATGTTCTAAGGTAATGTGGAGTTGGATTAAGGTTTGCTGAATGCACTAGGGCCTTTCCTCTGTAATTCAATTAATAGAATCAGAGATGGACTTTTGTTGGAATCCCCCCAGGCTGCTGAAAGGCAAAGTGGGGCACGGACTTTTAAGTCCATGAGGGTAGGAAGGTGGGCCCTGGCAAGGCTGCTCCATCCCTAGAGTGAGTGCCAAATGTAGAACAGGTCCCAACCCGACACCGCTCTGCCCACGAAACCCAGGTAGACAATGAGGGGAAGGACAGATGTGGCTAAGGGAGCTGCTGGGGCCTTCTTACCCAGCCGACATCTCTCCCTTCCAGCCCAATGTCCATCACTTCCCCCTCCCCTCCCTATCTGCCCCTTTGAACATTTCCAGATATGTAGGCCCTGTATGACCTGGCCCCAGGCCCCTTCTCCAGCATCCCCCTGACTATGCCTTCTGCTGGCCACACTGGCTTTCTACAGTTTCTCAGAACAGCCCAATGCCTTCCCACCTCAAAGCCTTTGCAAGCATGCTGTTTGTTGCTTTGTTTTCTGCCTAGCAGAGTCTCCCCTACTGATCTCAACTCATCCTTTAGATTTCCAGTGTCCTGGCTCATTCCTAGACAGAATTAGTTTGTAATTATTTTGGGAATTATTTGATCACTGTCCATCTCCTCCACTAGACTGACGACTCCATGTTGATGCCTGTTTTGGGTGACGATTATATACCCAAGGCCTATGATAGCATCTGGCCCTCAGTGGGTACCCAATCGGTATTTGTTGAATGAACCCATGAACAAGTGAATGAATGGCCTCTTCAACTAATGTGAAATATTAACCTCAGCTTACACATTAGTGGCTGATATCAATACATTACTTTTCTCAGACAGTTTGTGTGCTGTTTAAAGGATCTTGAGTCCAAGGTGTCAGGCAAAGCAACACTGAGGTTTTCAGCAGGAATGGTGCCAGGCCGTCAGGGAGAACTGGCGAAGCTGCTTTCTACAACCCCCTTATCTTCTCGTCTATTCTATTACTGCCTTCACCGATGCACGGACAGACACCTGAAGACATCAGAGTTATCTCGTTAAGGGATACACATCCCCAGTGTTCATACTCAAAGCGGAGAAGCCAAATTTGGGCTCTGGATCTATGTGCAGAAGGGCTTCTGCTACCTGGGGACCAGCCACTCAACGGGCTCCTTTTCACTCTCCCTGATGGTTGCCCTGATCTCACTGCAGACCTTTTCTCCCCTTCTTTTTGTCAGGTTTCTCTGCCAAGTGCAACACCATATGTCTTCCTCAAAATCACAGCAAGCTGTAGCAAAGGGAAATAATGCTGACATTAGAAAGCAGGTGTTTTCAGTGCTTTTGTCATCACTGGAAAGAGTGTAAGTACACTATTTTTAGCAGACAACTCGGTGATATCTAGTAAATTTTTAATGCGCACACCTTTTTTACTCAAGAATTCACTTTGAAAATTTACCCTGAAGAATTCTCAAACAGGATGCAAAGATATGTGTACAAACACGACCCTTATTTTGTCAAAAAATGGGGAAAAACTCAACTGTCTGACAGTAGAAACTGGTTAGATAATCCTGATACAGTTATCCTATTTGGTACAATCATTCAATAGAATATTATGCAGCTAGTAAAAAGAATGCATTTATATCCTGACATTGAAAGAGATCTACAATATACTATTTAGCGAAAAAAGTTTAAATAATTTTTATAGTGATATTTAAATATATTTTATTAACTGTGGTTTAGAGTGTTGTATAAATATATATTGTTAACTGTAGTAGTTTTTAGAATAAATATGTTTTTGTTTTGTTTTTGTTTTTGTTTTGCAGTATGTGGGCCTCTCACTGTTGTGGCCTCTCCCGTTGCGGAGCACAGGCTCCAGACGCGCAGGCTCAGTGGCCGTGGCTCACGGGCCCAGCCGCTCCGTGGCATGTGGGATCTTCCTGGACCGGGACACGAACCCGTGTCCTCTGCATCAGCAGGCGGACTCTCAACCACTGTGCCACCAGGGAAGCCCATAGAATAAATATGTTTTTATAGTGATATATAAATATATATATTATTCACTGTGGTTATAAAGAGTTTAAATGAAACTTTAAACTTCTATATTATACACTATTATCTATTATTTACAGGCTTTATAACCATATTTTACTTAACTATAATAAAAATCAAGTTTACATTTTAAGCCTAGATATAAAATTTGTTTTCAAAATATGATAGATCATTATTATTAACTTGATCAAGCAGCTTTCCTTAGACTTACAAAGAATGCAGCTATCCAATCACGGTTTCTAGAAAAGCTGGTCATTTGGACCTGTGGTAGCCAGCCTCCATGAGGACCTGCCTGCAATAATTCCTGCCTCCTGGTATTCACACCCTTGTGAGACCAACAGAGTGTGGCAGAAATTATGATATGTTACTTCTAAAGTCAGGTTCTAAAAGACTATAGCTTAAGTCTTGGGCTTTCTTCCTCCCAGACCTCTTGCTCCAGGGGAAACCATGTCACGAGCAATTGTACAGAGAGGTCCCTGGGGTGAGGAACTGAGGCATCCTGCCAACAGCTACATGAATGATCCTGGAACCAGATGCTCCCGTCCAGTCAAGACTCAGATGACTGCAGCCCCAGCTGACACCTTAATTGCAGCTTCCTGAGAGCACCTGAGCCACACACATCCAGCTAAGCCACTCCCAGATTCTTGACTCACAGAAACTGTTAGACAATAAACGTTTGTTTTTTGAAGACACTGTGTTTGGGTTAATTTGTTACGTAGTCATAGATAACTAATACAGGACCTGACCAACTATGTAATTTTTAGTGCCTGTTTCTCAATCTACACATACAGCCTTTCAAATTACCATCTTTATGCTCTAAACTTAGTCTCACATTGGTTCCCACTTTGCACCAACCTCAGATTGGTAACAACTGACAACTGAAGTCAGTATCAGGCATTTTGCTCTGTCCTTGGGAGGTCTCCACAATGATGAGGGGAGGGGGACTGAATCCAAGAGAGGTCACCGGAGCCTGGAACTGACTTGGTCTCAAAACTTCAAGTTAAAATCCTGTGCTTTTAAAAAGATTTCTGCCTTTTCAAACCATTACTTTATTGACTCAGGCAGTAATTCAAATGAAATGTCACAAGGGGACACTCCCAACAAAGAGAAAAGGACAGAACAGCTGAAAGAGCTGTCCATTATTTCCTTGTAAGTGAGGGTCTCTGATGAAAGAAATGAACTCCTTTCATACGTGAGTTTAATTCTGCTCAATGTCCAGTGCAGTGAGGGAAATGAGCTTTCACTGCTCTAGTCTTTTCTGCTTTTATTGTTGGTGTGTTTCCACTCAAGACTCTTATTTTCAATGGTTTTTAATCCAGTCATAAGCATCTGTTTAAGTTGTTCTAGGAATGGCTTTTATTTTCTGTTTTTAAATGGTTTGCACTTGTGTATTTCTGCATAACTGAAAAAAAGCATCTGTATGAACCACCACCTCAAAAATCAATGAGAGGTTGGGAAGCATGGCCAGCATGTTCAGGGGGAACCAATCTCTCCCAAGGCACCATCAATTTGCTGCCAGCTTGGGCCAAGGAGACTTGGCAGTGGACACCAGCCTGAGTACAATCCAGGAACTGTCATGCCTGTGCCTCTAGTGTGGCTTAGTAACAAAGTCATGGAGTCCTGCAAGGGGTTCTCCGACAGGCTGCACATAAAATAGATTCTACACGCATGTGCTCTTCCGTTTTCACAAATATACGTAGATGACAGTGTGATACATCAAATGCAAATTCATTTAAAAGCACTCTTCAATTAAGAGCTTTCTTAATGGACATTAAAAGTATACCTTCTATTATATAATATACTGAGATTTGTAAAATTTTATTTAAAAGAAGACTTTTCCAATTGACATGTTGAGAATCATTGTTCTAGAAATGCTACAGAGAGATAAAAAAATTATTGTTCTCCACTGAAATGTAACTGCATTCTCATCGTTTCACCCACTACCTGAATGTGAAAATCTGGTACACTGATTGAAGCAAATCATGCTCCATGCATAAATTTACATTTACAGAATGCACATTTTAGAAAAGAAGAAGAGCAGTTTCATTATAAAGGATGGTATATAAAATGTACCATCATAATGTCATGATTCCTACTGGGTAAAAAATTTTGTATGAAATCGTAAAATAAAGAAGGAAAGAGGAGGAAAGAAGAAACAGAGCAAGGCCTTTGAGGGCCACGTGTAGGAAAGGCAGGGAGTAGAAACTTCTGCCTCATATGGAAGATTCTAGAAACTTCAGTGGACCAGTGACAGCAATAATCCCTTTGCGTGTACTGGCTTAGAAGGTGAAGGAAAATGTGTCTGTATCAGGTCTCTGTCGTATTTGATGGCACCCCCTCTGTAGTTATGGGTGACCCATTTCCATGGCAAGTTCAGCTTCCATTCTTTCTGAGCTTGTCTATAGTTCAAAGTAATTTAAGTGAATCTAATTTCTCTAAATTTATTTTTATTTTATACTTTTAATCTAAAGGTGTGTTCAGAAAAACTCAGCTATACCATGTAGACGAGGAATTTAGGGTGAAAATTTGATTGCAATTTTAACCCAGATAACTAACATTTTTATTTTCAAGCTACCTACCTACTATTGTTTTCAATTATATGATAAATACCCAGAAATGACAACCACAGCTGTGTTAGTAAAAATTCAAAATAGTTAAAAATTGTTCTGCCAAGAAGACTCTTTAAAATGAAATATTATTGAATCTCAAATCTCTAGAAAACAATACCAGAGTTTCCTAAAGATGGGGCCACAGCAAAAAGTAAATAATTATTTTGGACCAACTACTTCCAGTTCCTGGATGATGGAGTGCCAGAAATCACAGAGAGCACAGCCTGCCTACCCCCGCACCCCTTCACACTCATGTAACAAGGAATTTATAGTGAAAGATAGTAAATAGGATGGCAAAAGAAAAACATATAGATGCAGATGTATTTGCTGGCAAGGTCTATCCAAACCATGGTGTTCTGTATGTCCCCAGCTATCTGGGCAATCAAGCAGATGTAGAAACTGTTTGAAGATGTCTTCTATTATCAATGGGCACAAACTGCCTTCTGAAGAATAACTTTTTAAAGAAATAGAGATGATCAAAAACTTGCCAAGACACAAATATGGCCCTGAAAATCGTATTTGAATCTCACAATGGATGCAGAGGTAGAGCCTTTTAGAGCCTGGATTTTGGGCATCATTTGGGAACAGGCATGAGTCAAAAGGCTTGAGATTTGTTTGGTTGTTCTTTAAAAGCGATTTTTTTTAATCCTCCTCTCTCTCCTAACAGTAGAGTGAAAGGGGGGTGTACACAGAGCAGTTTCAGCAGTCCAGCAGCCCAGGCATCCACATGGATCATGCTGGAATAGAGCTGTGGACCAGACAGTGGATAGAGGTGGAACAGAACACAGTTCTCTGAGCTCTGAGTCTTCATTACATCCAGCATGGGCCATCTGATTAGGAGTCAGGTCACAGATACCCTGTCACTATCTGGGTTCTTCCCAACCATAGAATTGGTTGTAGTTGTCAGGTTCTGATCTCATGGGGACATAAAGAGAAATATTGGATACATCTTCTAAGGTTCTTGCCATCTCCTTAGGATTTATTGTGCAGGTCTATGCTACTCAAATAAGACTATTCTTGTTGGTCTTAGAGGGAAAAAAAGGGAATAAGAAAAGCTCTACAGGGCTTCCCTGGTGGCGCAGTGGTTGAGAATCCACCTGCCAATTCAGGGGACACGGGTTCAGGCCCTGGTCCGGGAAGATCCCACATGCCATGGAGCAACTAAGCCCGTGCACCACAACTACTGAGCCTGCGCTCTAGAGCCCGTGAGCCACAACTACTGAGCCCGTGTGCTGCAACTACTGGAGCCCGCTCACCCTAGAGTCTGTGGTCCACGGCAAGAGAGGCCATCGCAATGAGAAGCCCACACACCACAACAAAGAGTAGCCCACGCTCTCCACAACTAGAGAAAGTCCGTGCGCAGAAGCGAAGACCCAACACAGCCAAAAATAAATACATAAAATAAATAAATTCAAAACAAAAAACAAAACAAAAAAACCCCCATAAACATTGGTGGTGTTAAGCTCCTTTTAAAAAAAAGAAAAGAAAAAAGAAAAACTCTACAAACGACTAAAAGCCATGGAGGTCTGGAAAGGTGTGTGCCCACTGCCACGGGGCAGTAAAGATTACAATAACCTAAAAACAGATGTCTTTTTCCATCTTGCCCAAGATTTTGAATATCACTGATGATATCTGACCAGATGTGAACATGTAAGTCTATGCTCCCACTAGAACCACATACAGTCAATTCTTATTATTCATGGCAGTGTGTTCTCTAAGTTGCCACAAACAATAAATGAGCAAACACTGAAGCATTGCATCCAGGGGAAATATAGGGTTAGGTTCCTGGGAGCCTCCGGTTACAACTAGTGGTCAATCGATCAACACGTAACCTTGTTTTATGTGTGTTTCTGTTTATTAAGATGCCTTATCTAATATATATTGTTGATTCATTAACATTGAACTCAGGGGCAACAAAACTGCAATTAATGACTGAAGGAAGCTTATCTAACACATGTATTTTCTCCATAAGTCACATCACAGACGTCTTCCGCTTAGGAATGCCAGACAGCACGTCAGCACTATGCTTTGGGGAACATTTTAAATAGCATGATCACCACCAACAAAAAAAAGGGCACAATAATGTGAAAAACATGGCACTAAATAGACCATGAAAAGAACACTTTGTTTAAAGTATGAGAGCTGAAACAAAAAGGCAGAGTGTCGCTTTGGTTTGGCCTAAGCTGGGAACATATTATACACGCTGAGCAACTCAAATTTTTCCCTCCTCTGCTTATGTCTGTGGATGACTGTGAAAGTGCCATTCAGTTTCGATTGGGGGGTTACAAATAAATTTTAGTAAGTAGGCCAATTCACAAATACGGAATTTGCAAATAGAGGAACAACTGTATACTTTGTTCACAGAAATATTCCTGTGTACCATGAAAGTGCTTTTGAACACTGCTATTACACACCATCCTTTCAAATTTATCTGTCATGAATCTGTGAGGAGCAATATAAATTGCAAAGAGAAAACAATCTTCAGTTTTGAGAAAATTAATTTGGGGCTAAACTTTAATGTGCTAAGAACGATCTGTAGTGATTTCTATATTAGCAATCTATAAGGGAGGTAACCGGTTCTTTAAAATTTCTTGTTCATTCATTAGCAAAGCAGCTTAATAAAAATTACATCCCAACAGCTTTCCATCTAGATGCTCTCCACTGCCCCTCAAATTTTCATTCAATAGATGTTGTTTTGTTTTTAAACATGGCTGCAAACAGAATATGCATATTAGTTAACTTTTCTTCTAAACTTCTATATGTAATATTCACGTGTATCATTTCAAATGAGTGCACAGTATTCCACCAAGCTGTTGGATGTTTTGATTGCTTCCAAGTTTTGTTATTTTAAACAGCTCTACAATAAACATTTTTAAAGAAAAGTTTTCATTTTTTTAAAAAACACTGTTTTCTGAGGATAGCTCCCTAAAATGGGTGAAGAAAGTGAGCATCTCTGATTACTAGTAACTATAAATGAACTAAGTCCTTTCAGAAAGTGGTGACAAGCTTTCCTGTTTCCCCAACGGTTCTTCCGTATTGGTTTTATTCCTTTAATTTGCTAAATTAATTGCTGTGAAATTGTATCTCATGATTGTTTTAGTTTGTATTTACTTAATCACTGGTGAGGATGAAGAGCTTTTTCATATACTGATTCAGTTATTCACTTAGTCAATTAACATTTATCAAGTCCCTACCAGACACAAGGCTTATGTCAGATACTATCCCTGTCCTTGGGGAACCTCCCCTCTACCTGTCTTTACTTTTATACAAAGTTCCTACTAAAATTCAGCCATCTGACTATTGGAGGCTGTGTCATCTTTTAAGCTTTGAATAAACACTTTACTTATTTAAATTCAGACAATAAATCTTTACCTATTATAATGCCAATATCCTCTCAATTAATTTTTTCCTTAGTTTTGATGGTTGAGTTGAATAATTTTGATTTTTAAATAGCCAGAAATGAGTCATATTCAAAATATTTAACAACTGGCAAGATAAAATATTAATACATAAAATAACTCAAAAATATTTAACCAAAACATATTTAACATTCCTTTTAGTTGCTGAATTAACTACATCCTAAAATATTCATAAATGATATGCTGTAGAGAAAATGATTCACCAAAATATTCTAGAAATTTCCAAATCAATTGTTGATTTTTACAAATTGTTGTGGTGATCTTAAGTTGATGTAGCTGTCACCTAGATAAGTGATGCCCCTGTTCAAACCATAGAAGAACCACATCGATGACTTCACCATGATATTGACAGTCACACAACCTCTGGTATCTTTGTTGCAGCTGAACATACTGCAGGCCCTTCACAACAGGCATAGACCAGGATGCCAATGTCTCCCAGAGGGCCTGTGCCAGCTCTGACACCTCTGCAACTCTAGGCAGCCCTGGCCCAGAGGGAGGACACCGTGCCCACCTCCACTATTGCCTTCCAGACCACTCCGTGGCTTCTGGAGCCACAAGTCTCTAGCTGGCACTCCTCCCAGGTCCATTACCACCTCCCTCCATGGCCACTGGTGGGTGACATCATTACATACCTTATAATCTCAATCAAGAGATAATTTCTCTGTACTGATATGAAAACATTGTAGTATATTAACTCTCAATGCAGCTCTACCACAATGTACCAGCTGCTGGTTAGCCCTGACTACCCCATAAGAAATGTTTTACATGAAATTATTATTCAGAAATATAATTCCTGCAGATTTGACACCTGCTTAGATAACAGATCCTAAACGTTCCCAAATACTCTAGACGGTCAACTTGGCAGGATGTAGGAACACATTGGAATCGTCCTTAAACGCTCCACATTTGAACTCTGCATGCACTGGCTGACTATCTAACCCAAATGAACCAAACCCAAAGTCAGCTGACAAGAGCATTTAAATGCCAGGAGGTACATTTACACCATCACTTTTATTCAACTGTGAGTAATGAGTTCCTCTTTCTGGCATTCAGACAACCAATAGGTCCAAATCTCTTTAAGGCCAAGTCCCTCTGGCTGGGAAGAACTTACAACAGTGAAAGTTAAGTGACTAAGAAGTTTCTCTCTGTTCTCCCCTAGACCATCTCCACCCTCTTCCAGAGAACCTGGAAAGAAGGAAACAGGATTGCTCTCTGAGACTAAAACTATTAAGTCTGTTAAGAAAAATCTTCTAAAACTCAGAAATAAGGCAGAATGATTACTGTGTACCCTTCAATGTCACACAAGAGCACTGTCTAACAAGCTCATCCAGCTTCATCTGACACTGCAGGAGAAGGACAGTTTTTTGACTCACTATTGATTAGGGCCTGACTCTGTAAAGCTAGACATTCACGTGTAGAAGCTTGATAAATTACAAATGATTTTTTTCTGGTAGACATGTAAATTAGTTGATTGAAAAAATAACCCCAAAGGTTATTTCTTTATTGCCCTATAGGACATTAACCAGTTTCATATATAACTTGGTAACATTATTTCAGCATTCTTTCTCTCATTGACTATATATACTTCTTTAATCAGTTTTTTCATTTGTTATTTCCTTTAATGAGTTAATTAAATCTTTGACATGTGATCACTATATATTTGGATGAGACTCATGTTTTTAACTTTTTCAAAATTGACTTTGACAATCATAACATAATGGGTTGCAATGGAGATTTGCAAAGACATCATCAAAGAGACAGAATTATATACTTCCAGACAGATCTGACTAGATTGACGGCAGTGACTCGACTGAATTAATTTCATCACCTGTCAGTTAGGAAGGGGAAATGGGTGGACCAGCAGTGGAAGCTTTCTAAGTAAATGTCCACCCATCTAAGCACTGCCCAAGGGAATGTGGGCCACTTGGCAGGTACATCCCTATGTCTTCAGTAGGTAACCAGCCTGATGCCACTAACATACAAACCATATATCGAGCTCCCTTCTTTCCATTTTCATGCTCACTGAGTAACCTATTATAGGATGGTTCCTCAGGCAGGGAAATGACTCACTGGTCAGGCCAGCATGAGTAACCCAGACAGACTGTAGTTTCATTTTTCACTGTAAATTAATAAATTGTCATTGGCATGTGGTTTTAGATTCCAGTTCTTTGTGGAACCTGACAGCGTGTATCTGTGTTGTGACTTCAGTCAACTCTGGTTTGTCAACTAGATCGAGTTTCTAGGCCTGCAAGCTGTGGCCTACCCCAGACCACGTGATTCCACCAAGGGAAATGCCAGTTGGTCAGAACTCTTGTGACAGTGCTTCACAAACTATCTGTGGTTCTGGAGACGTTTTTCGTTCATTTGTTTGTTTTTGATTTCCAGTCCCTGCGGACCAATACTTTTATAAAATTTAATAAAAATACATTACCAGGAAGATGCAATTTTTAAAAAGCCATAGAAAATGAAGGCCCAATTTTTTTAATCACTAGATTCAATAAAATCCAAATTACTCTTCAATATAAAAGTTCCTTTTAAAAGTAGAAAAGTTTCTCAATGTGTGTATTTATCTCAGGTCCAGGGATTTTACTTCATTTGGGAATTTGTTAGAAATGCAAATTCTTGGGCCTCATCCCAGATTTGCTGAAGCAAAAACTCTGGGGTGGTGCCCAGCCATCTGTGTTTTAACAAGACCTGAGGTGACTGTGATGCCTGCTCATTTTTACGAGACTCTCTCACCTAGAATGAACACACATCAGAAACCACAAGCCTAAATGGCAAAGCGGCCAGGCAGGGACAAAAATGAAATTTTGACAAGATGAGGATTATAAGGAAATGTAGAGTCTCTGGCAAACTGTAGCCCCGATGTCCCACATAGAAGCATTCAAATTCAGACACACAGACACACACAGATACATACACACACACACACACACACACACACCCCGCCCTGGTCAAACAAAACTTCTACCGGTAAGTGTCAGACCCCTGTCTATTACCTTTTCTACATGTGGATTTATAGTAATCTCAGTCTTGATAAAATGATGAGTCACTTCTTCCCAATAACTGTTTACACTCAGAGTATTCGATAGTAAATCCTACATATATGAAGCCTTGTTCTTGAGGTCTTTTCTGTCACAATAAACTACGTTTCCATTTTTAATTCTATATCACACTATTTTGAATTGTGAGACATTATAATATGTTTTAAATCATCCTTGACTATTTTTCTTTGATAGTTTGAAAATTAATTCTCACCAATTGGTTTTAAAATAATTTTGTTATAGTCCATAAAGTGTCCTGTCAACATTTCAACTGGAAGTGTTAACTTGGTTAACTATTAGTTAATTATTAGTTCACTTGGTGATGAGTTAGAAAAAAAACAGGCTTTGGGTTCCCATCCCAGCTCTGCTGCTCTGTAACTCTGTGGCTTTAGGCAAGATACTGAGCCTTAGCCTATGAAATGGCAACAGCAATGCCTCCCTCAAAGTCTGCTATAAGAAATCAATAAAACAACATATGCAAATCACCTGCCAATTTGCAGATGCTCCAGAATGTCACTGCCTTTTCCCTTCATCCTATTCTCAAATATGGTAGCCCCCTTCTCTTTCCTATCCGATTAACAGTTTTCTTTATTCCACAGAAGAAACAAAGAATAAACAATCCTGAAAGTGACAGATTTCTCCCTTTGTATTGCCTGTCTATGACCTAATTATTTTATACATAGTATTTTTACTACAAGTATATTTGGGTGAGTTGTACTATGGTCATAAAATATGACATATAAGTTCTAATTTTTTTGTTCTTATTGAAAGTTTCTATGTGTTCAAGTAAATAATACATTTTTATAACTCCCCATATATCTGAGAGAAAAAATATGTATTTTCCATGGCCAACAAAAATAAAAATAGATAAATTGGATTACATCAAAATTTAAAACTTCTGTGCAGCAAAAGACACAATCAACAGAGCAAACAGGCAACACCTAAAATGGAAGAAGACATTTGCAAATCATATAAGGGGTTAATATCCAGAATACATAAAGAACTCCTATAACTCAATAATAACTAACAACCCAACTAAGAAATGGGCAAATGACTTAATATACCTTTCTCCAAAGAAGATATAGAAATTGTCAACAAGTACATGAAAGGATGCTCAGTGTCACTAATATTTGCTTTTGCTTGTGTACTTTTACAGAGAATATAAAATGGTACAGCCGCTGTGGAAAACAGTATGGCTGTTTCACAAAAAATTTAAAATAGATATACCATATGATCTGGCAATTCCACTTCTAAGTATATATCCAAAAGAATTGAAAGTAGAGTCTTGAAGAGATATTTGTACACCCATGCTCATATCAGCCTTATTTACAATAGCCAAGAGGTAGAAGCAAACCAAGTGCCCGTCAGTATATGAATGGATAAACAAATTGTGATACACAAACACACACACACACACACACACACACACACAGTGGAATATTATTCAGACTTAAAAAGAAATTCTGACATGCCACAACATGGATAAACTTTGAGGACATTATGCTAAGTGAAATAAGACAGTCACAAAAAGACAAATACTGTATATAAATACACTGTATATAAATTCTTATATGAGGTACCTAGGATAGTCAAGTTCATAGAGAAAGAAAGTAGAATGGTGGTTGCCAGGGGCTGGGGGCAGGGAGGCATGGAACATTACTGTTTAATGGGTACAGAGCTTCAGTTTTGCAAGATGAAAAGAGTTCTGGAGGTGGATGGTGGTGATGATTACACAATGAGAATGTGCTTAATATCACTGAACTGTACACTTAAAAATGGTTAAGATGGTAAGTTTTATGTTATGTGTATTTTACCACAATTTCAAAATGAGAAACCTCAAAAAAACCCCAAGATGTGTATTTTCCTTTCTCTACCATTAATTTTGTCATAAATCATAATAATTCTGCCTTACTGTTGGTACCATTCTTGCTTTAGTTCCAGCTGAGGCCTGGGCTGAGCATGGCCCAAGCCCCAGGGAAGGGGCTGGTTCAGAGTCTGTGGGTTCAGCCAGAGAATGGCTGGACCTTGGCTGAGGCAAGACCAAGCAAGAGCTGATGGGCAGAAACGTGCTGGGAGAGAGAAAGACAGTGAGTTCCCCCGCAAAGAGCCTAGAAGCAAACTCTTATTTGTCAGCAAGGTGTCAGGGTCAGAAGTATGCTACAAGACAGAGGAAAGTTTCATAAACAACCTAGTCCTTGAAGATCAGTTCTAGAGTAGAGACAGGTTTCCAAAAAGCTGACAAGGCACTGACAGAGATGGAGATTTTATCACAGCTACCCTTCCTCCTCTTTCATTTCCATCTTTCCTCACAGCTGCTGAAGAATCTTAAGGTCTTTCTTAATTAGTAGTCTGGATCACCCTACCTATTTTATTTTCACCAAATCCTCATGATATCGCAGCTAGAACCTAGAAGGCAGAGTTGACAATGTCTAAGTGCTGTAGTGGACTACCAAAGAAGGTAGGAGGAGGGTCCTCAAAAAATTAAAAATAGAAGTACCATATTATCCAGCAATTCCACTTGTGGATATTTACCTGAAGGAAACAAAATATCAACTTGAAAAGATATCTGAACCCGGGCTTCCCTGGTGGCGCAGTGGTTGAGAGTCTGCCTGCCGATGCAGGGGACACGGGTTCATGCCCCGGTCTGGGAAGATCCCATATGCCGCGGAGCGGCTGGGCCCGTGAGCCATGGCTGCTGAACCTGCACATCCAGAGCCTGTGCTTCACAATGGGAGAGGCCACAACAGTGAGAGGCCCGCATACAGCACAAAAAAATAAAATAAAATAAAAGATATCTGCACCCCCATGGTCATAGCAGCATTACTTACAATAGCAAAGACGTGCAAACAACCTAAATGACCATCAGTGAAGAGATAAAGAAAATGTGATACACATACACACACACACACAAAAGCACGTGTATAAAATGGAATATTACTCAGCCATAAAGAAGAAGGAAATCTTGCTATTTACGCCATCATGAATGGACCCCAAGGGCATAAGTGAAACAAGTCAGACAGAGAAGACAAATACCATATGCTCTGGCTTATATGTGGAATCTTAAGACAAAAAAACCCAAAACAACCCCACCACCACCACCAAATTCATAGATGGAACAGACTGGTGATTGCCAGAGGCGGTGGGGTCGGGGGACACTGTGTGAAATGGGTGAAAATGGTCAAAAGGTACAAACTTCCAATTATAGGATAAATAAGTCCTGGGGATGTAATGTATAGCATGGTGACTACACTTAACAATACTGCATTGTGTATTTGACAGTTTCTTTCTTTTATAATTAAATTGATTAACTTATTTATTTATTCATTTTTGGCTGTGTTGAGTCTTTGCTGCTGCACGCGGGCTTTCTCTAGTTGCAGCGAGTGGGGGCTACTCTTCGTTGCAGTGCGCGGGCTTCTTATTGTGGTGGCTTCTCTTGCTGTGGAGCATGGGCTCTAGGCACGCGGGCTTCAGTAGTTGTGGCAGGGGGGCACAGTAGTTGTGGCTCATGGGCTCTAGAGCGCAGGCTCAGTCGTTGTGGTGCATGGGCTTAGTTGCTCTGCAGCATGTGGGATCCTCCTGGACCAGGGCTTGAAACCGTGTCCCCTGCATTGGCAGGCAGATTCTTGCGCCACCAGGGAAGTCCCTATTTGATATTGCTAAAGAGTAGATCTTGGGCTTCCCTGGTGGCGCAGTGGTTGAGAGTCAGCCTGCCCATGCAGCGGACACGGGTTCGTGCCCCGGTCTAGGAAGATCCCACATTCCGCGGAGCGGCTGGGCCCATGAGCCATGGCCGCTGAGCCTGCGCGCGTCTGGAGCCTGTGCTCCGCAACGGGAGAGGCCACAACAGTGAGAGGCCCGCGTACCACAAAAAAAAAAAAGAGTAGATCTTAAAAGTTCTCATCCCAAGAAAAATAAATTTGTAACTGTGTGGTGATAGATGTAAACTAGACTTATCATGGTGACAATTTTGCAATATATACACATATTGAATCATTATGTTGTATGCTGTACCCGCAAAACTAGTGTGTTATATATTAATTATATCTCAATTTAAATAAAAAGAAAAGAAAGCAAGGGACAGTGACTTGGGCCTAGCAACACTTGTCTGGGAAGTGCTTCCCTATAGTGGCAGGGACTGCAAAGTTACAGAGCTGAAGGACTCTGCAATGAAACGAACATTTGTATTCAATGCACCTCCTACCATTTTTTGGTTGTTGTTATTTTTAATTCATACAAAGAAATTTCCCTGGTCCTTTGTGGCTATTTTGTTTGTTCCATTGGGCTTTTGTTAGAGCTATTATTTTCACAGTTTTTTTCTTTCTTTCTTTCTTTGTTTTTTGGCCATGCCACGCAGCATATGGGATCTTAGTTCCCTGACCAGGGATTGAACCCATGTCCCCTGCAGTGGAAGCATGGAGTCCTAACCACTGGACCGCCAGGGTAGTCCCCTCTTTCTTTTTTTAATGAGTGATCTTTTCAGCTTTGTTTCATGTTACTTTCTTGTATTTTTCACTTTTATTAAACAGGAATGAGGAAGCAAGGAAAGAACTCTGAGGACAATCCTTATTCCTGGCCAGGTCTGTGGTATTCCTTGCTATACTTACCCCAACACACATCTACATGAGACCCAGAAAAACCTAAATGCAGGGGCTCTTTCTACCCTTAAAATTGTTCATGCAAGTCATTCAAAAGAACCACTAAGAAAGAAAGAAACTCTCTGTCCTTTCCTGTATAATTTATGTATTTCACTATCATTTGTAAGCAATAATATTAGCCTCAAAGGCTGGAATAATACCACTCCAAATTTTTCAGAATATGAGCTGTATAAACGAGAATCTGTGGTCTCTAACATAGGTAACCACAGTTCAGAGACAATTCACTTGAGAAACCAGGGCCTTGGAGGGAAAATAAAATAAATGGAAAACAATACCCTGAGAGCAAGAACCTTCTAGAGAACACTCAGAGTGTTAAATCCACAGTCAAAGGATTGAGCCCCTTTCATACTGACCTGTCTCCCAACAACCTCATTTCAAGGCAGGACCTGGAAAGACTACTACTATTATGCAGATATTTCCCATGGTCTTCCTTTAAAACATTTTTCTTTCAATACATTGTAGGACATGTGGCTGTTATAACCCTATGGGACCCTGGCCTCAAACATGGCAGGGCCAAGGACATGTTCTGTCTACCTGGCCCCAGTCAGCTCCATCTAGCCTTTCACCAAAGGAGTTCCCTGCCCTCCCAAAAACAGATAAGATGAGCAGGGCCCCAGACTATTTGGTAATCTCCTCAGGGAAATACAGACCATATTACAGACAGGCTTATGTCCCTGGAAAGCAAATTTGATCACTGATTCCCCCACCCAATAAATTTTTCATCAAATTTCTCAATCCATCTCTCCTTCTTGAAGTGACCACTAGAGTTCTGATTCAATTGCAAACTTGGTTCCATCTGTATAACCTGCTCAACTGATACCTCTCAATTCTAACATTATCCTTTTTACATCACAGCTTCATGCTCACAAATCTCCCTGGAGTTGTGAGTGACATAACCCTGCCACATCTATCCTCATTCTTGTTAGCTATAAGAGCCATCAGCTGCAGGGCCTCAGGAAGTCTCTTTCCTCCCCAAGACGATCAAGCCAAGGAAACTTACACATTTCCTAACTATAAGTGAATGAATGGTTTGACTCAACTATATCCACTCCAGATAAGGCTGGATGGTCCAACTCTACTCAGTGTTAGTAAACCAGGAGGTATACAACACTTACTCCCAAATTTCAAAAGGCCAAAGCTTTTCCCTGGCCCTGAGGGCTCCTGGAATATACCCTATGATGTCAACCTTCACTCTTGGAATGATGCCCCCCCAAGGAGAAACCTCACTCTAATATCACCACTTGTACATTTTATCATTATTCACTTGTTCCTTCTGTTTCTAATGGTTTCCCCCTTTATCCATTTTGTTGTGATATTCTCAGATATTATTATTCTCCCTTTCTTTATAATTTGTTTAATTAATATATCATAGTCCTGACTTGTATTTTAATATATGACTTTTTGTTTTAACTATATCTGTTTTATGTGGCATAATTAAATTTATATCTGTTATATTTGGACCATCAGCTATCATTCTTTATTTCATCTTATTTTTGCTCTTTCTTATTTACACTTAATACATGCCATTGGTATTAATTAAACACTGTATATATACTCCTTTCTCCTTTCTTTTGAAATATGTTTGGAAGAAAACATTGAATAAAATTATTTTCACTTAAATCTGTACACCAACACACACACAACCATGATGACAATCATCAAATTCATTTTTCTGTTTTTTTTCTAGTTATAGCCATGATAATAAACATCATATCCTTAGGCTTTTTCTTTTTTTATATGAGTAAAAAAAAATGTGGGTTATTGGCTTCAGCTCTTCCCTATCTTATCTCATTCTTAGTTTTTGGACTGTTATTCTGAAACTTCTACTTTTCTTGGGGGTTCAGAAAGACATGAATTCAAATTCTAACTCTACTACTTACCAAAGGGAGTTCCTTAACTTCTCTGAGACTGTTTTTTCATCTGAAACCAGGGGATCACACCACTAGGGTTTTTTGAAGATTAAATGAAACAATGTATAGTAAAGAACTTGATACACAGCAGTTGCTCTCTAAATATTAGTTCCCTTCCTCTCTTCCTTTTATGCTTTAGATCACAATCCCATTCTGAAATGGGATGATATGGTCAGAAGCATTGATCCCTCCTAGTTGATGTTTTTAGTCTCCCATCTTGAGTTAAGGCAGCCACAATATGAAGAAGTTCTTGTTTTGGATCCAAACTGTCAGTGACAATTTGGGGTTGGTGGGATATGTGAAAATCTTTCTTTACACTTTCCCAAATGAATGACATCTTGCCTGGATCATTTTTGTTTTTTGAAAAAAAGAGCTACAGATGTTGTTTCATTTCCTTGGGGAGTTCATGGTCTCATTTGTGGCTGCATCTGAAATCATTATTTGAATATTATCTGGACTTTCTTTCCAGATGTTTTAAAATTTCTTCCTCACTAAAGACTGAAGATGTTATAAGTAGTAAATATCTTGATATCTTTCTCTTGGTGTTCATTTCCATTTATAGGCCAAGTCTTTAATCAATTCTGAAAACACTTTTACCTTAAATTGTTGATTCTTCAAAATGTATTTATTTTATTGGCTCAAGTACTTACTCTATTATTTTTAAGTTAAAATACTATGCTCAATTTTCTAGAAATGAGTCATTTTGATCCACCACTGTCTATACACATATACTTAAGCCATCTAATTTTGAATTTCGTTCAGTAGTTAATAAGCATATTACTCTAATTAACTATTTAGCAGTTATCAATGTAAACTCTTCACTACTTCTAGAAATGTCCTTATTTATGGTATTGCAATTTCACTACGTGGCTTTTGCTTCATGGCCTTATATCTTCTTTCTTATCATTTAGAGTATATTTGAGTTATCTTTTTTTCTTTTACAATTTTTTTTAAATTTATTTATTTATTTATTTATTTGCTTTTGGCTGCGTTGGGTCTTTGTTGCTGCACATGGGCTTTCTCTAGTTCTGGTGAGCAGGGGCTACTCTTCATTGCAGTGCACGGGCTTCTCATTGCGGTGGCTTCTCTTGTGGTGGAGCACGGGCTCTAGGCGCGCGAGCTTCAGTAGTTGTGGCTCACGGGCTCTAGAGCGCAGGCTCAGTAGTTGTGGTGCACGGGCTCAGTTGCTCTGCGGCATGTGGGATCTTCCTGGACCAGGGCTCGAACCCGTGTCCCCTGCATTGGCAGGTGGATTCTTAACCACTGCACCACCAGGGAAGTCCCTATTTGAGACATTTTTTGAACTCTGACTGAGACTTTTTGGTTGTTCTGTATCAGACAATTTTAAAGTTTATTGTTCTTTTGTAATTTTGTTCTTTGGAATTGCAACATTTAAAATTTAGTTGGGTTATTTTGAAAATTCTTCTTTGATTTGCTTTTTGAATATTGAGGTTATGCTATTGAAGATGTTTGTCTGAGACATTTTCATTGGCATTTGAACGGGTTTAATATGAAGAAGGCTGTCTACACTGCTACTTAGGCTATTGGTTTCCAAGAGGTAAAAATATTTCTACTTGTAAATTCTAGTCTTTAAAAGTAAATACCGGAGCACCGTAGATATTTTTTAAACGGATGATAAATCATTATCCAATAAGTAATATTCCTCATCTATTTCATATCTTGAAGTTTTATCTTCAAATAAGCCTCTATACAGATAAAATTATGCTTCAAAGAAAACTGAAATGTAAATATAGTAATTAGTTTCTTCTAAGATCCCACCTTTAAATACGTCATGTCTAATCCAGAACTAAGAGAAGAAATGACATGCCTAACGACACAAAGCTCAGAGTGCAGCCTTCGCCTGCCCCACGTTAGCAAAGTTGGAATGAGGTCATGTAGCACAGAGCTTTTTTTTTTGTTTTGGCCATGCTGGGTCTTCGTGGCTATGTGCAGTCTTTCTCTAGCTGTGGTGACTACTCTTCGTTGCTGTGTGCGGGCTTCCCATTGTCGTGGGTTCTCTTGTTGCAGAGCATGGGCTCTAGGCGCGTGGGCTTCAGTAGTTGTGGCACATGTGCTCAGTAGTTGTGGCTCATGGGCTCTAGAGCACAGGCTCAGTAGTTGTGGCACACAGGCTTAGTTGTTCCGCAGCATATGGGATCTTCCTGGGCCAGGGATTGAACTCATGTCTCATGCATTGGTAGGTGGACTCTTAACCACTGCGTCACCAGGGAAGCCCCACAAAGCTCTTTTTAACAGTCTTTAAGTCAGCTTATCACATCTGTTCCCCGGGGGATGGGACCTAGGGACTCTTCTGTATTTTAGCCTGAGAACAACTTTTACCCTTAAGAGAAGGAAAGCTATTTATATTTATCTTTTATCTAGCCATTTAACCAAATGTCCAATTCTGAAAGAAAACAAAAACTCTTATATACTGAAGAATACATTTTAAAAGAAAGCTCAGTATTTATTTGAAAACCATTATAAAGTGTTTTTAAAAGATATAAAACAAGACTTGAACAGGGAGCCTTCCTGGATGGAAAAAACTGAATGTAAAAAAAGTTGATCCTTTCCAAATTAATATGTAATTTTAATGCAGTTTTAATCAGAATCTCCACTGAGATTTTAGATTGTAACAAAATGAGTCTAAAATTTATTGGGAAAAAATGCCAAATAACACCAAGAAATATTTTAAAAGAAGAGTAAAATAGGATTCAGTTGCTTTTCTATATACTAAAACCTAAACCAAGATAGTATCATACTGATACAGGAATAGAAAATAGACTCAGGAAATATAATACAAGGTATAGAAATTGATAGAAGTATATGTGGAACAATATATGACTAAGGCAGCATCTCAATTCACAGATAAAGTAAATGGTGTCATCAAACTGGTTATACATTTGAAAGAACATAAATTTACATTCATATCTCATATCATATACAAAATATATTCTAGATGAATTTAATATATATATTTTTAAAATAAATCAATCAAAGTATTAGAAGAAGAGTTAAAAGGATACTGGCTTGGATAGATGAAGCCTTCCTAAGATAGAAACCATAAAGGAAAAGATAGATATATGTGACTAAATATTGGGTTGGCCCAAAAGTTCATACCTTACGGAAAAACCCGAATGAAATTTTTGGCCAGCCCAATATAAAAAATAGTTTGTATGGCAAAAGAGAATATAAACAAAATCAAAGACAAATAGTAGACTGGGAAATATATAACTGCATCATGTAGGACAAACAAAATATTACTATCACTAATAAACTAAGAGCTCCCTACAAATTGAGGCGTCAAATCACCTTCAAGAGGCATGAGAAAAGGATATGAAAACAATTCACAGAAGAAATGCAAAAGAACAATAAAACGTGAAAATATGCTCAACCTCACCAAAATTCAAGGGAATATAAATGAAAATAGAATATATCATTTTTCACCTAGTAGAGTAACAATACTCAATGATGACTACAACATAGAAAACAAGCAGTCTCACATTTGCTAATGGAAGCCTGAACTGGTACATTTTTGGAAAGGAATCTGACAACATACTTTAAAATTTGAGATGCATGTGTCCTTTGACTCAACCCCTTGTCCCCTCCCCTTCCCCACTTTTGGGATTCAACCAGAGTGAAGCACTGGTATATAAGGAGAGGTTAGTGGGAAATGCAAGCACAACCAAGGGAGACAATGTTAATTTCTCTCCACAGGGGTCAGTGGAGTGAACACAATGCAATCATTAACATGAGCCAGTTAGAGCCACACCTATGAGCTGGGTGAATGTCTGTAAAATTTATCATGAAAACACAGCTGCATGGGAACGCTTACATTTGAAAAATCCTCAAAGATAGGATATGTGTGATTGAACTGTACAAAATTGCTGATATTCAACTCTTTTTGATCTAATAAAATGGCAGTCTCATAAATCACAATATAACATAAACTTTTACATATTTATGAGCATGAAAAAAATGTAGAATGATACACCCCCAGCATTAACACTGGTAACCTGCTAGGGGGGTGGGTAAGGGAGGAAAGGAGAAATGAACAACTTCTTCATACATCTTTGCGCTGTTTTACTTGTTAAAAATTTTGTGAATTAAACATATCTAATAAATAAAAATGTAAAGAAAAAATAGAAAAGAAACAAGACTCTCAGGCTGGCTATTACCTGAAAATATATCTAGGGTCAGCATCTATAGTAATGGTCCATTTAACTTTATCGAATGTAGTGAACAAAACCCAATTTATTTCCTTGTCTCTTTCAACAAGATGGTTCAAAATACAAACCCAACCAATTACTTGTTACCTAAAACAAATTTCAGAATTTGCAGTAAGACTAGGAAAAACAAAAATTCAGAGAACATTAATTATTGACAGGTGCAGCAAGAGGACCACTTTTACACAGCTAATGAAGAGTAAATTGATGTAATCACTTTCAAACAACTTGGCATTGCCTAATGAAGTTGAGCATTGCATATTCTATGACCTAGCAACTGAATGCCAAAGTATATGTCCTAGAAAAACTCCTGGATGAGGACGAGGACACATGTACAGTGTGTACTGTGCAGCATTTTCATGAGAGCAAAAAGCTCGAAGCAACCCAAATGCCCCAAATGGGTAGAATGGATAAATAAAGTATGGTATATTTCACACAGAGGAAGAAGAATACTGATGTACTAGTTAATACTAGACAGCAGTGAAAATGAGTGAACTTTAGCTGCACACATCCACCTAGATAATCTCAAAATAAAATATTGGGTAAAAATCTAAGCCAGAGATAAAGTATGATTCCATTTCCAAAAGAGGTGACACTAAACAATTTAAGAAAAAGCAGGGAAATGACAAATAAAAAGTCCAGATTACAGCTTTCTAGGAAGAAGCAGAAAGGAGGAAGGGGTCTGGGAGAAGCAAACAGGAGTCTTTAAAAGTGGTACTCATCAAGGGGCTTCCCCGGTGGTCCAGTGGTAAGGAATCTGCCTGCCTTCCAGTGCAGGGGATGCAGTTTCGATCCCTGGTCGGGGAACTAAGATTTCACATGCTGCTGGGCACCTAAGCCCGTGCACCTCAACTAGAGAGAGAAAGCCAGCATGCCACAACTAGAGAGAAGTCCATGCGCTGCAACGAAGATCCCAAGTGCCGGAACTAAGGCCCATCACGGCCAAAAATTAAAAAAAAAATTTTTAATTAATAAATAAATAAAATAAATATTTTTTAAAAGTGGTACTCATCAATAAAGCTAGAGGGAAAAAAGACAGGGAACGTATGTATGTTTGTTTTACTAACAGTCTTTAGTGTGTATACATGCATATATTCTACGGATGTATGATATGTTTCACTCACGTACACGTGTGCACACACAGAAAGAATCTAGGGCGATGCCTGCTCGTGCCTACAAAGCCTATCCTAGTACTGGAGAAGTCACTTAACCATCTTACAGGTATGCTTTGCATTGTAAGTGCTTAATATATAAATGAATGGATATATTTTAGAGTAATACTCAAAGGAACAACCCTGGAAGCCATGTTCTTCCAGGGCCAGAGTAAAGTGGAAATTTCTCCCATGCAATTTTTTTGTAGTGTACCAGAAGCCGGAGAGAGTATAACAGAAAAATCCAAGATGAACACACACTGACATAAAATTTTTCAAGTCACCTTGGGAAAACTGTATTTGTTAAGTTGCAGCACAAAACAAAGGTAACATTTCTGGGTAGAGTTACATGGGTTTTACTTTCACCCTGGGTTATCCTTTTCATCCACTTTATGATTTAAACTAAATAACACCAAAACTCAAACCTTGGCTGGTAAGATTTTCAAAAGCAGGGGGAAAAAATGCTTTTTCTCGGCTACAAATTGTGAGTACCTAGGAAATACTGATTTATTGGGAGTAGACCAGATGGAGCTCTGTTTCCAGATATTACAATGTCGGTCCTGATTCACTGCAGTGGAGCAGCTAAAAGCCTTCTATATAAGGCGGTGTTTCACCAGGTGAAGGAAGACAGTTAGAAAGGGAGGAAGTCTGTCCTTACTCTCATCCTCCACAGCTGTTGGAAACCAAAGTGTTCCTCTAATTGAATCACTACGAATTCTAAGCTACGGGCTTCTTTCCTTTCCCAAGGATTATTTTGAATATTTGGACGTCTACTTAACTCACTCTGTTCTGTCTACTGCTGTTAGGAGTTTGGTAAATAATCTGATTTAGCTAAGATGCTTTACTGACAGGATATCCTGTATCTGGTTAACTAAGGCTAGAGGAAAGAGTGATTAGACAATGTGAATGCACATTATTTTTAAAAGGAAAGGAAAAGACAAAAAAGTCAAAGTGGCTACAGGCCCTTCATCGTCTCAAGTAAACCAAAACAATATGATGTCAAACTACCTCCCCAAATATGACTTATTTACAGATGCAACATTTTTACTTCCTCATGCTAGAAAGTTCCATTTTGTGCTCATGACCTGGAAATTCAGGTGCAGCATAATCAACGAGGTAAACAGCGCTAAGTTTTCTCTTTAGCAAATGAAAAATGGGAAATTAAATTAATTGCTGTTCTTGAATGCTTTTCCCTAAGCAAAGTTGCACAGATTGCTTTTTTAATATGAGCTTTATTGAAATATAATGCACATAAAATTTTACCCTTTTAAAGTATACACAACTCAGTGATTTTTAGAAAATTCAAAATTGTGCATCCATCACCATTATTGAATTCCAGAGCATTTTCATCACCCCAAAAAGAAAATCCATAGTTTTTAGCAGTCACTCCCCATTTTCCCCTCCCCACTCTGCCCAGTTCCTGCAACTATAAATCTACTCCCTGTTTCTATGGATTTTCCTGTTCTGGACATTTCAATAAATGGAACCATATGTCACATAGCCTGTTGTGCCTGGTTTCTTTCACTTAGCATAATGTTTTCAAGGTTCATCCATATTATAGTATTGAATCAGTACTTCCTTTTTATGGCAAATAATATTCCATTGTATAGATATACCATAATTTTATCCATTCATCAGTCGATGGGCATTTGGCTTGATAATTAATGATAAAGAATAAAAGAAAGTCTAGAAAGCAGAAGGAAATGGTCTTCAGCTCAGAAACTCAACCTAAGCCCCGGACTAAGAGACAATTACTGTGATACCTGCACTTATACCCCATTCTTGTAAACCACGCTATTCCTAGAGATTGTTACTAGAAATATCAGCTGTGGTAACACAGATAAGAAATTTTTTTTCTTATACTACTAGTGAGGGAAGAAGAAGGGAAACAGAACTAAAACATAATTGAGTAATATCCTTCAATAGGTGAGCAGATAAAGAAATTGTGGCATACCAATATTCTAGAATACTACTCAGTAATAAAAGGAATAACATATTGATACATACAACATGGATGCATCTCCATGTAATTCTGCTGAGCAAAAGAGGCCAGACAAAAGTGAATACATAATGTATAACTGCATTTACATAAAACCCTAGAAAATGCAAACTCTTCTAGAGTGACAGAAAGCAGATCAGTGGTTGCCTGAAGATGGGAAAGGGGAAGAAGAGATTGTTATTGGGCATGAGGAAACTTTTGGATGGGTTTGTTCATTATTTTGATTGTGGCTATGCTTTCATGGATGTATGCAGCCAATATTCATCAACTTCATACACGTATCATTTATTGTATGTCCATTATATTTTATGTCAATTATATCTCAATAGAGCTGTAAAGAAACACTGTTTTTTAAAAAGTAAGTATACCTCCCCCAAAAAAGTGTTTGAATATGTGGAAAACACTGCCTTTATTTTGCATATATGGTTTCAATTAATTTTGTAACAAGTTAAATTACTCTTATTTTACACACAAGGAAATTTGAGATTGAGAAAGCACAGAAATTTGCCAAGATGGTCACAGTCAGTACCAGGCTGAGATCTCAAAGTCCATGCCCTTTTCACTACACCACACTGCCTCTCAGTGTTTCTGTTATAGACCCAACTCTTTGTTCTAGAATCCTTGGGTCCCAGCATTTCCCAAGTCAGGGAATTTTCTGGTCCACAGAAGTTTATGCTTTAGGGTGGTATTCCAAGTTTGTTTTCTTTTGCCTATCATTTTATGTTGCCACAAATACCTCTCTAATTAGGGGGATTTATCCGATTCAGTTCATTGATTCATTCTCAGTGGATCACAGTAGTTAATCTGGATTAGATCAAGGCAAGTAATCCTGGTCCCTAGGTCAAAGGAGTGAAAATAATTCGTCTGAGATTAAAAGCAAGCTGGACAAAACTAAAAACTTGTTACTCAACCCACCAGAAGTGGACATTGTACTTCTCTGGGACAATAGTCACTCCTCTGATTATGGGAGGCCCACAAATGTGGACTATTCAGAGTTGCCCTGAGGTATCTAATTACTTTTTACCACCCCTTCCCCTAAACTTGAACTTCAAGTCGAGGTTGCCATACAAGTCTGAGCAGGACAAGCACTAAGGTGGTTTCGTCACCTCTGTACCTCCTCCAGATCGTGCTTCATCACACAAACAAGGGAATGTTCTCCAAATGCTACCAATCGCATTTGGGTCCACTTGAATATGGACCATGAACTTGATTAAATACAATTAATGAAAAAGTGAAAGTTGGTTAAAACAATTTTTTTTTTTATAAGACAACTAGATTTGGGAGAGAAAGGGGTACTATTTCTTTCATGCAAGACTTTCACAATGAAGGTTAACTGTACCGGATACCTTTCATTTGTACCTCCAAACCCATTCTCCATCTTGTTCTACCCAGCTCTACACCCTAGGAGACTGAACTACAGACTCAGAGGCAGGCTTCCTTGTGGCCTTCCAGTTAGGTTTGGTCAATGGGGAGCATAAGCAGATAGAAGGAAAGAGGAGAAGCATTTCAGGGTACTTGTTTCCTGGCATCCCTGCCTTCAGGGTCATTATAAGCTGGCTACAGCCCTTTCCTGGAGGTCACACCTCCACTCAGGAGGGTTCTCTACTCCCAGCCCTCATCCCTTCCAGTCTACAGGTGGTAAAGGAGCCCTGAAAAAGTACACTCTCCCTTTCAGTTTCCCTATACTCTGCTCATGTCCTTGTAAATATTCTCTTTATTAAGCTCTCCTAAAATTAATTGATTTGAGAATGCCAACTGTTTTCAGTACAGTTGACATTTTCTAAGGGTTAAGAGCATGCTTCTTCAGAAAATGAACTTATTCCAAGTCCTCAATTTATATGAAAACACTGACATTCATGGAGTTGATATCAAGCCCAGACAAAGATAAACAATGGCTAGGTGAGGTGTGGAGTGGGGTGGTCAAACAGCACTGATTCAACCTTCCTGTCTCGGTGATTTTGTAAGGCAAAGGTTTAGATTTGCAAGAACAGTGAAAGTGGTGGATATATTTCTCAGATTTTAAAATGTGAGAGATGTAAGATGTTCAGGTTGCTACATCATGCTTCTTTATGCTTACAGATCATGTTTCCATGGTGACTTTGACCTTTTTGCACATGCTATTCTACTTAGATTGAGACTTCAAACCACTTTTTTTTTTAGTTTTAATGATCAAATTTAAAGAAAGATATGTTTGCTACAATAAAAACTGCCTAAATGGCAAATCTAAGAAAAAGAACAAATTTCTGTTCTGTGCCATCTGTTTTCTCTCACTGAGAGATATTATCATATATAGTGAAAAATGCTGTAGAAGTGAAGTGATGCTTCCTGTGTCATGCGTAAGATGTAATTTCAAGTAGATTTTGATTACTTAGAGTTTATATATCAAAGATGTAAGTCCCTTAAGGTAAAAGATGGATTTTGATCCTATCTAAGCCCAAAATAGCTAACCTCCCATCCCAAGAATCACCTCAACTATATCATTCCCAAATGAAGTACTAAAAATAGAATAGCCACTTTAAGGTTGATTTTCTTTGATGATGTCAAAATGTCATTTATAAATCTGTAAAATTCTTTTAAGTGAAAAAGATAAATGTTGAAATATTAATATGATGTGTTTATTTTTGTTTGGTTTGTGTTATTGTGCATATGTTTACCACAGATTAGGACAGGAGATAGAAAAAAGAAACTCTTTGAATTAACCTGAGCCAGTGAGGTAAGATCTATCCCTGTATTTATGATGCGTATCTATTAGAACTTAAGAGTATATGAAAGGGGATACCCAAAGAAAATCTGGGAACTCTGGCACCTTTCATTTACTTCAGCACAATAGCTGATGGCACTTATAAAGCTCTCACTTCCTATTTTCCAAATGAGTGGTAATTTCATTCTTTCAACTTTTCCTAGTTCAATGCAACATATTAATGAATAATACCATCTTGCATTTGTACAGCATTTTACAATGTACAAAGTACTTTCCTATTCATTATCTCAACTCATCTTTACAGTAGTTCAGATATACAGTACTTCAGGGAAAATATTAAAACCCCCATTTTACAGATGAGGAAACTAAGGCCCGAAGATATCACACAAGATTCCTTTAGTAGCAACTTGACTTAGGTTAGGTAAAAAATGGGAATATATTGGCTCACATCAACTGGATTGATTGACTCCAATTCTCACCGTGCTATCTCTTTCCTTCCCTTTATCGCTCTCTCTCTCTCTCTCTTTTGCTCCCCCTTTGTGCGTCAGACTTTACTCTCTCAACAGACTGAAACATGGCCTTACATGATTCTTACTACCTTGAGACTAGAAAGGATGGGACCTCTCCTCCCTCAACTTGAGTTGGAAAACTCCAGAGAAAGAATCTATTGGCCCTTGCTGGGTTGCATGCCCACCCTTCAAACCAACTCCTGTAGCATGGTGATGAAATACTATGGCATCCCCAGCTTGAGTCAAGTCCCCATCCCTCTGGCCAGTACCACCCAAACAAACAGAACAGGAATAGACGTAGCCAGTGAGGAAACTGTGAGGAGGGCATACGGACTGCATTAAACAACTTGCCCAAGGAGCAGAGTCAGAACAACTTCTAACTGGATCTTCAGACTGCAAGCCTCCCCTTCACTTCCAGCCTCCCACTACAGGGACCACAATGGTGTCACCGAGCTCTTCTCTTCCTCATGGTTGCCAGTGTGGTCTGGTTCAAGGCTAAAACTTGGAAAAGACTTGATTCTCCTCCCAATTCTGTCACTCGTTAGCTGTGTTTATGGGCAAGTTACCTAACCTCTGGGAACCACAGCTTCCTCCTTTGTAAAAGAAAGTAAACAATTTCTGTGTCACAGGGTCATCAAAAGGATGAAGGGAGATAATGTACTCCAGATGACTCTGAAAATGATGAAGAACTACCTTAAGGTTTATTACTTACATTCTGTATGTAAATCTTACAGAGGCTAGAATTCACAGTAACAGTCTTCAGTTGTCACCCTCCCTACCACCAGCCCTCTGTTGGCATCACTTTGGTTCTGACATTTTTACTCTTTCAGTTTTAAAAAAGCACATTCCCAAAAAAAGCATCAAATGGTGTCTCAAAATGAAGAGATTTGGTCCAGAAGAGAAATTTATGAACAGACGGTTTAATGGCACTTATCATACTCACATTTCAATACAGATTAACCAGGAGATGGAAAATTTCTAGAGGGCACACAAGATACTATTAACAGTGGTTATCTCTAGGGAGTGGGCTAGGAGTTGATGTTTGGAAAGAAACTTCTCTTTTTCATTTCTTCCTGTGTCTACTACTTGAATTTTTAAAAATCTCACATATACATTCCTTTCATAATTAAAAAAACTAATTAAAAAATTAAAAGCTTAGTTATCACAGAAAAGGAATATAGTATATACCTAGAATAGTGTCTGACACTTAAAAAGCTTTCAATATATTCTGGCTTATTAATCAAACTAGGTATTTCTAGTTACCACCTATCCAGCAAAGTAAAATCAACTTCACTAGAATAAAGGTCACCTCTCATCTCTGTGAATGTACATTTTCCATTAATCACATTGTGAGAAATGCTCATTACCACCTGCTGAGGATATGGTTTTAAACTCTTACACCTTCACACACCAAAACTGAAACCTACCTTCTTAACGCCCAATTATAAAACATGGTACATTTGGCTACCTCTCGACTCTATTATCGCTGTTCTTGTAAGCACATTGATTAACATCAGACAGAGTATGCTGGGGTTCTAGGAACCATTCTCTCTTACAGCTGGGGCTTTGCACGATATTTTCTAAGAAATTAAAGGTTACAAGGCAGCATATGCCAAAGCTAAAAGACAGATTTAAACAGCATTTAAAAAATGATGCAATGGCTATGAAGTTTGGATGCTGTGCACCAGTTAAGTGCTATACTGGTTGCCTAGTTACATCTCTGCAAAAGGCCAAAAAAGTTGTCTCTAAATCTAGAAGTAATTAAAAAACCTTTAAGTTTCACCATTAAACCAATGATTATGTGTGGAACCCTATGCAGTCATCCCTTAAAATAAGTGCCCGTCAGACTTTGATCAGGTGGTAGTCCTTGGGAATGTCCAAGGAGATATTTTAATAAAAGACATTTCTATATATGAAATTTTTTACCATGCTCACATTTCATTAAAGTTACCACATCTGGACTCTTCCTGTTTTGTCATACCCAATTGCAGTTCGCTACTATAGGATATTAAAAAATGTTCTAACCTAGTTGATATAACTTCTATGCCATGAGAGGTGGAAAAAAGTCCAGTGTTTTAAATTGCTAAACTCAAAAAAAATTTTTTTATTGCAATCAGCTTTGCAAATTATAGGCCAGTTTATAATCCAGTAACAAAAACTATGCATCTTAATACTAACAGCTAGTGTCTTAACTCTATGAATTTCCTGATTGGTTCTGCCTGGCAGACACTTCTAAGTCCAAATATCTTCTCCCAGTAATGGGACAGGATGAACAACAATTTTGGTCTAGAAATTTAAAAACATGAGTGTATTAAAATGGATGAGACTTCCTCCAGAATTTGAAGATAGGGAGAAACAGTCTTTTTTTTCTTCCTCTTGAAGTTCAACATTTTTTTTTTGAGGTAAAATTCACAAAACATGAAATTAATCATTAACCACTTTAAAGTGTACAATTCAACAGCATTTAGTACATTTACGATGTCATGTAGCCATCATCCCTATTTAGTTCCAAGACATTTCTATTACCCCCAAAGAAACCCTGCACCAGAGTAGCTTGGATCATTTGGATCTCCTATTTACATTTACTCTGTAATTTCTCTTTGGAAAGGAATAAAAGAATCTGAGTTTAAACAACAGCATAAGGATTTCATCTCCTTTCATTTCTTCTGGAGCTTGTTTGATTCACAAAAAAAAACAGCTGAGGTTCAAAGCTGAAAGGAGGCTAGTCTTAACAAAATGAAACCAGGCAGGATTGAGAGTCTTAGAAGGAAGGAACCCCAAAAAGGGATTGACAAGAATATCAGAATAACTCACAATCTATCCAAGCCCTATCCTCATCAGAAACCCAGACCTTACCTCCAAGACTGATAATGCTCAATCTTTTTTTTGGAAGAAAAAAAAAAAAAGAATTGAAAGAGAATTCCTTGTACCTACCAACTAGAACTGTTTAGAAGATAGTAAATAAACATTAAAAAAAAAAATATATATATATATATATATTGCCAGCTCCTAAAAGTCAAAGCCTATTTTAGGGAAGCTAATGTACTGCCCTTCCAAGTACACTTACAATCTCTTTGTCCCAGTGGCTTAGAGAATAAAAATCTCCAAATGAAGGTCACAGAAATGTAAGAAATGAGGCTCCTTCTGTATTCCTGTTTTCCTAGTCTGGCTTTGCTGTGGGTGAGGGCAGGGCAGAGCGTTATGGAAGCATGGAGGAAGGGCTGAGTAAGAATCTTCACCCAGATGCAGCCACTTACTTACATCAGGGTAAGTAGCTCATGCTCTACCACTGGGAGTCAGAGAGCACCAACCTCTTAGAGCTGGATAAGACTCCAAGACATGATCCTCTCCAATCCCCTCCCCTTGGGCATCAAGATAGTCTTCCTAATACTTATCTATTCTTGAACATTCTGTGCTGTCTCTTAGGGGGGAAAAGTTCAATTCTGTTATACAAAAGGCAGGATTCAAACTAAGAGAGCACCATGCTGCTTTGGCAAACTTGTAACTTCCATACATGCTGACATGCTGAAAAAGATTCAGTGAGGTTCTGTGGTCACCTCAGTAAGAAAGCTATTAAAGCTGTGATCATCAGAGTTGTCAGTAACACTGGGGAATTAAAAGAATGGGCCATGAAATCTAATAACACTTTATAAATGTTGCTGGTTCTTCTGAGTTGGTTTCGGGCAAACATGTATACGTGGATACAGATTTTTCCAGAGTTAGATTCACCCTTATCCTCAGCCCAAACCCTGGAGGTTACTGTCATTATTTCATTCAATCAGATTTTCTATTTTCACAATTCATCAGCATGACAGTCACTCTCCACTAGAGCTGTTTTTAGACATCTAGGCGCCCAACTGTCCCAAATTACCCAGAACTCCAGGAGTTTTAGCACTGAAGCTCCCAAGTCCCAGGTAACCCCCCAGTCTTGGACAAATCAGGATGGTTCGTTACTCTACAGCTAGCCCTAAGTTTGGCCTTCAGATCTGTATTGCTGACCTGTCTTGAAGTGGATAAAAAGGGGACTCGCTACAAAATAGCTGCAACATTTAAAATCTTCATCAAAAATTTCTGGCTAGGGACCTCCCTGGTGGCACAGTGGTTGAGAATCCGCCTGACAATGCAGGGGACACGGGTTCGAGCCCTGGTCCGGGAAGATCCCACATGCTGCAGAGCAACTAAGCCCGTGCGCCACAACTACTGAGCCTGCGTTCTAGACCCCATGAGCCACAACTACTGAGCCCATGTGCCACAACTACTGAAGCCTGTGCGCCTAAAGCCTGTGCTCCACCACAAGAGAAGCCACCACAATGAGAAGCCCGTGCACCGCAACAAAGAGTAGCCCCTGCTCGCCGCAACTAGAGAAAGCCCGCGGGCAGCAATGAAGACCCAACACAGCCAAAAATAAATAAATGAAATATAAATAAAATTTTAAAAAATTCTGGCTATATTCTACCCTGGAGATGGTTTTTAAAAAATAACCCAGTGATCCATTTCATTCACTAGATGCGCAATGGTTTCTTACTTTGTGGGGATGACTTACCTAATGTATAGTGGAAATTAAACCATATTTAGAAATTAGCTATAATAAATACCACTACAGTAAGGTTCTAAAATATTATGTTATTTTTCTCTCCAACTTCCACATGTTAGAGCCTAATAAATAAAGCACAATGTGACAGGCAGACATAACAGCATAAAATAAAAATCTCACATTTCTTTGGTGCCATTGAAAGACCTTGGAACCTGCACACTGTAAGCAAACTCTCTAGAGTTGGAGAAATGCCAAAAGCAGCATGCTCTCCAGAGGCCACACCCATAGTACCAGAAAGTCTGGCCACGGAAGGAACCATTGGACTTCAACCTGTCCACCTGATCCAATGCCAAATACTCCAAGAAAACTAAAAGCCTTCAGTGCCTGTATTTACAAACAGGTTTTGCAGAGTCAAGACAAGAACTTGCTTCATCAACTCGGGAACCCTAAACCTTCTCAACCCTATACAATGAAATGTAAGATAATCCTATCTCTGCTACCTGAGGCACTTCTACCTTTCTGAACAATTAATCTCTTTTACTTTGTAGTAGGCAGAATAATAGCCCCCAAATAGGTCCATGCCCTAATCCTTGGAACCTGTGAATATATAAACTTATGTGGAAAAAGGGACTTTGAAGATATGATTAAATTAAGGACCTTGGGATGGGGAGAGTATCTTGTATTATCTAGGTGTGCCAAATCTTATCACATGGATCCTTAAAGTCAATGAACATTTCCTGGTTCAGTTCAGAGGAATGAATATGGTGGAAAGACACACGGAGATGGAAGGCTGTTGGCTTTGAAAATGGAGGAAAGGGGACTCTAGAATTCTTCCCTAGAGCCTCCAGAAAGGAACACAGCTCTGTCAATACTTTGCCTTTAGACCAGTGAGATCTCTACAGAACCTAACTTGCAGAACTGTAAGATAACATATTTGTATTTGGTGGATTTGTTTTAATCCACCAAGTCTGTTACAATTTGTTACAGCAGAAAACAAGAAAGGAATACATCCTTCATCACTGCTGTTCAATTTGCATAATGCCTTAGTAGTATTTTGCTTTAAATCTCAACATTTGACCATTTCTTGCCTAGTGTTTAATTTGCTTCTCTGTACAGACATAAAAAATAGATTTGGTACTAGAACAAATATGCTCAAAATCCTTCCAACAGTGCAAAACAATATTTTCTTTTACATGTCTATTTTGTTTAGTTTCTTTCTTTAGTTTGTTAGCACAGGGACCACTTACATAAGGAACTACTTTGCATAACTGAAACCAGTAATTTTGCATGAAGCAAAAATGCTTGTAGGTAAGAGTAAAATGACAAACAACCTCTTTAAAGGTGTGTAACGACACAGTAGCTCTCAATGTCTCCTTAGGGCACTCTGGATACCACAATGGCTGGAAGATGCCATTGGCCTTTTGCAAGCCAAGGACAGGGATACCAAAGAATACAAGGAAGAATTGCCCCATTCAACATGTCAGCAACCCGCACCCAGAAACTCTGCTTGGATTGATTTGAAACATTTAAATACAGTGATTAGTATGAAAGAAATCAACACCAACATCAGACAGAGAACATGAAAAACTTATTTTAAAAGCTTTCACTATTAATAATATTTGGTAGAGTGTAGGGATGGCTTAGCCCTCACCTGAAAGATATTAAGTACTTAACTCCAAAAGAACCTCACATGGGGTCGCAAAAGCTATACATGGCATTAAAAGCACACATACACAGAGGCCTTCCTTCTAATAAGCTCTAGACCAGAGATTCTCAATCGTGACTACACATTGTAATCACCTGGGGAGCTCTTATAAACTACAGATATTCAGACCCCTCGCCAAGGGATTCTGACTCAAGTGGTCTGGGTAGGGTTTACATATCAGTGCTTTCAAACACTTCCCTGGAGATTCTGATGTGCACCCAGGACCAAGAATCACTGCTCTGTACCATCCATGAGCAGTCTATTGGACATATCCATCTGGACGTGGCCACTCCACAGATTTGAATCTGTTCCTCTCTTCCTGTATCTGTAGCCCAGTTATCATCACCCACTGAATTTCCCAAAAGAGAAATTGGGGAGTTTTTCTAAATATCCTCCTCTCCTTCATCTTCAGTCAGCAATTTCATCAGTTCTCCCATATCCAGCCCACCATTTGCAAATCCAAGACGTCTACTGGTCTCCCTTCCATTAGTTTTTCTCTATTTTTTCTCCTAAGAAGGTTTTGATACTAGTAAATACTAAATATTGGCTGAATGAGTACATGGATAAATGGCTAGCTTCAGCAAAGTAACTTAGGTTAAAAGCAGGGTTTTTTTAATTTGCATTTTGCTGTAGCCACTAAATAGTTGTATAAACAATTAAAAATCCAACAGCCAAATTCAAGCCATCATCATATAATCCAATGCTCCAATGGGAAAAGAAGAGAAGGGGTGGAGGTATAGATGAAACAAAACTGGTCATGAGTTATAATTGTTAAAACTGAGTGATAGGGATATAGAAGTTCATTATATTATCCTCTCTATTTGGTACATGATTGAAATTTATCAGAATGAAGTTAATTTTAAAATGGAGGAGGAGGACTAGAGAAAGCTCATGCGCAGCAACGAAGACCCAACGCAGCCAAAAAATACATAAATAAATTTATAAATAAATAAATAAATAAAATAAAATGGGGGGAAGTCCACATCAGGACTAAAGGATACTGCATCTCGGCTGGGGAGAGAAAACACATTATCACCTGTCTCAGCAATATGGTGACCTTTCAAGTCTACAGCTAGATTTAAATGGCTTTACTCAGTTTCAAAAGCCAAGTCAGTTTCTTCAAGAAGAAACCCCACCAGTATTAAATTGACCTTTTATTGTGACTGTTGTTGCTGCTGAAAAAGCCCTTATAATGTCTACAACCAATCTGTTAAGAACAGGGTTTACACTTCTCTGGTCTAATCTACTCTGACATCTGTCTTTCACTATCCTCAATGGCTGCCACCAATTAATCATGTTCGGTGCCACAGAGACACATTTTGTTAAGGCAGTGACCTCAAAGGCTTCCAAACTCAGGTTTTTAGAAGAAAATGGGTGAAATCTGAGTGAGAAATCTGATTTTTAACTATCATTAAGGAGAGCCATTGTTTTTTCCTTTAAAACCTAAAGTCATGTCAATATTGCTAAAGACTATGAATGTTTCTTTTTAATCAACATCACATGTTAAATGATTTCATCTCTAGGCTTAAGATTTTTCTCTAACTCTTGAAGTTCTGATTAGATTTAAGATCCTAGAAGAAAATATTTCAGAATTCTTACCTCTTCAGTTCCCAAAGCCTGAGGCTCACTGGCAGATCTGGCTGTTGAGAAAGCAGAGAGGAGAATGTATTGTTTTTGTTTTTGTTTTTAAAAAGAGAAATAACATGATACATAAAAGCTGAACAAGCAAATAAATGTTTCTGTAAATAGGGTTTGGTGGTGATGGCTGAATAGCTCAAGGGGCAGAGGCGCTCACAGGTTTACCTTTCTGAGTCAAGAAACAAACAGTTTGTTAACTCTTTTTCTTTGAAGAAACAGATTTGTGAAAATAGGAGTCCCTTTCTTTGTGAACTTCCCTAACCTGAAAGAAAACATGAAAATACCAAGTTGGCTTGGGAACCTAGGGCAAGCACAGTTCTTGGTGACAGAGGCTGTGTACCGGTGAGATGAATAAGAACAAACTTTCCTCCTGACCTAACTTGATTAGCTCCCAGCAGGACCAAAGTGCCAGATACACTCTTTCTCCAGGTGTTAGGACAGAGGTGGGGCTCCATTCGTGTATATCTAACCCTTTAAGAGGGTAGATTGGACAAGTTAATGGTTAAAAAACATCGTTAGCATCCAAAGCTGAAGGCTGTTTAGAAGTAGAAACACCTATACCCTTAGCCACTAATGACCTTTAGGATGCTGGGCAGAGTTGGCCTAATTCCGCCTAGTGTGAGTGTGGTTCATATCTAAGAAAGTTCCTGTCTTTACTTCTGAAAAGATATCCAGCAGCCAGTTCAAAGGGAGCTGCCTAAGCCTCAGGGAACGCTTTACTATTCATATTTTGCTGTGTCTCAGAACTAAGAGTTACTTAGCATCTAGAGCATTATGACTGACAGTGGAAATCAAATTCACATTGGGTCCTGAGACCAAACGAACATCAGTGTCTCTAGAGATCTCCCATTGCTTAAGACTGGCACGTGTGCTAAAATCTCAGCCCAACTGATTATATTCCCAGATGACTATACGGGACCATATGTTTTTAAATGAGCCAACATTATTAGAAAACTATTATCTCATGATTAATGACAGCAAAGGAAACAAAAACAAGCCAAGGGCAGAAAACAACCTATTTTCAGAGAATAAACCCTAGGGATAACAATGATTAGTGGGACTTGCAAAATAAGCCTTGAAGGGAGCTCTGAGTCCAGCACTCTCATACATTCTTGGGAGAGCATAAATCAACACAATCTCTCTGGAAAGCAGTTGGGCAATATTTATCAAGATCCCAAATATGTTCTCACCCATTGTCTTGGTGATGCAAAAAATGCAAAGTATAGACAAAGAAGTATTACCAAGGTGTTAGAAATAGCCTAAATATTAATAACATAACCCATTAAGTAAAACAGAAAAATTTCACACGATGGAACTTGGAAACAATAAATACAAAAAATTTAAATGATGAGGAAAAATACACATGGAATAAAGTTATGCAAAAAGAGAATACAAAATTATATATAGAGTATGACCTCAGCTAATTTTCTAATATCTATATATTATATATATGCATTTTTTGAATACATTTTCATATTTTTCATACTTAATATTCTAATATATCACATGCAATATTTTCTAGTAAATATTATACATATCTTTCTGATACATATTTTTCTAGAAAAAAGATTGGAAGAAGGTATGTCAAAATGTTAGCAGTGTATTATCTCTTTTGTATAGAAAATGGAAGTACCAGAAATTGCTAGATATGCCCCAGTATCTGCTTTCCTCTTCTTCCATGCTTGTGATAGAATCTAAGCTAGGCACATACATATCAAGAATAACCGCTTTTCCCAGCCTCCCTTGTTGCTAGGTGTATGGCCATGTGACAAAGTTCAAGGGGATTGCTGCAGCAGTGATGGGTGCAACTTCTGGGTCATGCCATCCCCTTTCCAACTTTCTCCCTTCCTACTGATTATAGTGAGGTCCTTATGGTAGGAAGCCACTTAAGACCATAAAGCAAGGAAAATATGCTTGGAATGATGTAACAGTATGATAGAAGGAGGCTGGATACCTGGATGATCTTGTGGAGGAGGGTTACCTTACCAGCCCTGGACCACACACCTCTGGATTGTTATGTGGGAGAGAAATAACTTCTAACTTCTGTAAGCCACTGTGAAATCAGGTCTCTGTTATATGTGGCTCAACCAAAAATCTAATTAATGGAAGGGGTCAGTCTTAATTTTTTTTTTTACACTTTAAGTATTTTCCAAATTTTCAATGATCACCATAAATTACTTTCACCATCAGAAAAACGTTTAAGTTAAGCATTGTTTACTAATCTTAAAAAGATTAAGACAGCATAGAATGAAGTTTGGGTAACATGTGCCTTCTTCCCACATATGAGAGGAAAAATGAAATCCACAGTTTTGAGAAATAGCTTTTACACCATATGCCAGGGCAAAATCGCACACAAACTCCCTGCATTTGCATGATCCTTTAATCAAACTCCACGGCACTTTATTTCAAGCCTTTTGAAAAATAGTTTTAATAAGGAAAAGTTGTAGAAATAAAATCTGCATGAGGAATACTCTAAAAAAAACCTCTAGTCAATGTATTATCCATTTAAAAGGATACCTAGGCTTCTTAAAGTAAATCTTAAATCATTCTTAAAAACCAGTTTTGTAGGTGCACTAACTCATACCTTTAATTTAAGGGTGTTGTTTGTTCTCCATACAGAATCATAATGAATCACTCCTCAGTAATCCCAGTTTGTTGACTGTCCATCAAAAAAGCATGTATGTTGGGATTTCCCTGGTGGTGCAGTGGTTAAGAATCTGTCTGCCAATGCAGGGGACGCAGGTTTGAGCCCTGGTCCAGGAAGATCCCACATGCTGCGGAGCAACTAAGCCCGTACGCCACTATGTCACTATGCCACAGTAGCCCATAGGCTACTGAGCCTGTGCTCTAGAGCCCACGAGCCACAACTGCTGAGCCCACGCACCACAACTACTGAAGCCCACACACCTGGAGCCCGTGCTCCACCACAAGAGAAGCCACCGCAATGAGAGGCCTGCACACAGCAATGAAGAGTAGCCCCTGTTCACCACAACTAGAGAAAGCCCACGTGCAGCAACGAAGACCCAACGCAGCCAAAAAATAAATAAGTAAATGGGGGGAAAAAAAAAGCACGTATGTTGACTTTACTTTCCCCTGGAGTGATGACAGATTTGGCAGAGCTCACATTAACCTCCTTGGTCTCCTCTGTGATCCGGGGGCCTATATTATAAGATGACTGTCCAAGATAAAGGAGTCATATCTACTCCGTAAGACAGAGAAAAGAGACCTGGTCTACTTGGGGATCAGATCTGAAACAATGGCCTCACTAAAACCCGTCTCTAACTGTATTAGAATAATGCACTGGGGAGCATTTAAATCTGTAATAATATTATGCCAGTGGCATTTTGCCACCTTTTAGAGGCTCACTAAAGCCCTGTGCACCTGCACACCAGACACTTACTGGGTAGATCTGAGAGACTTATATGTAATTATATAGCAGATAAAGGACCAATTTTCCCCCCTTCTTCCTGAGAGAATGCCAAATGGCCCTTTCCTCTCCTGTGAATCACAATACCCAACACTAAAATGGCTAACTTATATTCAGTAACAAAGGGAGGATGCCAGAGTTTCTTCACTTCCCTCTCAGGACAACTGTGCCAGTACGTTCTCAAGAAACCCTACACTCTCTCTTGTGATAGTCAAATTAAAGCTCATAGTCAACGCTCTGAATTCTCAGTTTCTCTCCCCCTCTTTCCTTTACAGGAACATAAGCAACCCAACTCCACAGGCCTAATTACCATGGTAACACCATGCACCGTGATTATGAGTGTGTTTGTTTTTTTAAAATGACTCACAGATTGTTCTCCCAGAGGCCCCAGACACACAGGTTTCTGGCTGGTTTATACAATCTATCCAAAGTTCTCTTGCAAATGTTTTGCTCTTCATAGCACAACCAGTGTGATGGCGAGAGAGTCATCAAATCAATATGGCCATCTCCTTAAGGATGAAAAAACCCCACTTGGTTCCTTAAACACTCCAACATTAATCAATTTAAAACTCGGGTTAATAATGAAATTAATTTGAGTTTGTACACTGGAGAAAATTAATCTGTTTCTAATTTAAATAATTAAGATAGTTCATAATGCAGTTTTAGGGACCCAAATAAAATTATCAGGTGAAATAAAATCAGCAGTAAAAATTATCAAATAAAATAGCCTACATTGGTGCATACATGGGCGATCATATGTAAAGTGTTTTAAAAGAAAAAATGTAAGTCCTGTTTTTAAATTAAAAATGCATTTTCTTTTCCTTAACACTGATTGTAACAATATTACTTGATTCTAGGGTAAATGTAAGTCTTAACTCTGAGATGTTTTTAAACTAAGGTCTATAATAAAGAGATTTATTTTTAAAAAGCAAACATGAAAGGGACCAGATATTTGGAAGAACTGTGGACTATTTCCATCTATTTATCAATACGTATTATTTAAGACCCTCTATGTACTAAGCACCACTGTTTATAACTGAAAATTGTAATAGGACTTAGGGAAGACTATTTTCTTACTGGAGACAAAGGTCATGGGCATGGCTTAGTCCCTCATCTTCTCTCAGAAGACCCTTTGTGTCACAAGGCACCATTCTGGATGAGCTTTTAGTGAGAGGGACCATGACCCAGTGATCACATCAGGCCTAGAATTCAGAGTCCTGACTTGGGCATCATGGGTGGCTCTCTCTAAAAAAAACAGATGTTGGTAATTTTGGTATATTGATTTTCCTCTGTATGAAATGGAAATAAACCCTATTTTAAAAGAAATTTAAATGAAAAATTTTATATAAATCTATATAAATTAAAAAGCGAAGTACCCTGATGGTTACTTATGGTACAACATATGATAAGCAGACACACACACATACAAAATTCATTAAAAATGACTATCTCCAGGACTCTGGGAGGGCTCATGACAAGGAGTACTTCCCAGAACTTCTGCTGCCAGTGTCCTTGTCCTCACGGTGAGACACAGCCACACCCTGCCTCTGCAGGAGACCCTCCAACACTAGCAGGGCTGAGGGCAGACAGCAGAAGCAAGAAGAACTACAATCCTGCAGCCTGTGGAACAAAAACCACATTCACAGAAAGATAGACAAGATGAAAAGGCAGAGGGCTATTTACCAGATGAAGGAACAAGACAAAACCCCAGAAAAACAACTAAATGAAGTGGAGATAGGCAACCTTCCAGAAAAAGAATTCAGAATAATGATAGTGAAGATGAGCCAGGACCTCAGAAAAAGAATGGAGGCAAAGATAGAGGAGATGCAAAAAATGTTTAACAAATACCTAGAAGAATTAAAGAACAAACACCTAGAAGAATTAAAGAACAAACAAACAGAGATGAACAGTACAATAACTGAAATGAAAACTACGCTAGAAGGAATCAATAGCAGAATTACTGAGGCAGAAGAAAGGATAAGTAACCTGGAAGACAGAATGGTGGAATTCACTGCTGCAGAACAGAACAAAGAAAAAAGAATGAAAAGAAATGAAGACAACCTAAGAGACCTCTGGGACAACATTAAATGCAACAATATTCGCATTATAGGGGTCCCAGAAGGAGAAGAGAGACAGAAAGGACCAGAGAAAATATTTGAAGAGATTATAGTTGAAAACTTCCCTAACATGGGAAGTAGCCACCCAAGTCCAGGAAGCACAGCGAGTCCCATACAGGAGAAACCCAAGGAGAAACACATTGAGACACATAGTAATCAAACTGGCAAAAATTAAAGACAAAGAAAAATTATTGAAAGCAGCAAGGGAAAAATGACAAATAATATACAAGGGAACTCCCATAAGGTTAACAGCTGATTTCTCAGCAGAAACTCTACAAGCCAGAAGGGAGTGGCATGATATATTTAAAGTGATGAAAGCAAAGAACGTACAACCAAGATTACTCTACCCACAAGGATCTCATTCAGATTTGATAGAGAAATCAAAAGCTTTACAGACAAGCAAAAGCTAAGAGAATTCAGCACTACCAACCAGCACTATAACAAATGCTAAAGGAACTTCTCAAAGTGGGAAACACAAGAAAAGAAAAGGACCTACAAAAACAAACCCAAAACAATTAACAAAATGGTCATAGGAACATACATATATATAAATGCCTTAAACGTGAATGGATTAGATGCTCCAACCAAAAGAACCAGGCTTCCTGAATGGATACAAAACAAGACCCATGTATATGCTATCTACAAGAGACCCACTTCAGACCTAGGGACACATACAGACTGAAAGTGAGGGGATGGAAAAAGATATCCCATGCAAATGGAAATCAAAAGAAAGCTGGAGTAGCAATACTCATATCAGATAAAGTAGACTTTAAAATAAAAAATGTTACAAGAGACAAGGAAGGGCACTACATAATGATCAAGGGATCAATCCAAGAAGAAGATATGACAATTATAAATATATATGCACCCAACATAGGAGCGCCTCAATACATAAGGCAACTGCTAACAGCTATAAAAGAGGAAATCGCCAGTAACACAATAATAGTGGGGGACTTTAACACCCACTTACACCAATGGACAGATCATCCAAAATGAAAATAAATAAGAAAACAGAAGCTTTAAATGACACTATAGACCAGACAGATTTAATTCATATTTATAGGACATTCCATCCCAAAACAGCAGATTACGCTTTCTTCTCAAGTGCACACGGAACATTCTCCAGGATAGATCACATCTTGGGTCACAAATCCAGCCTCAGTAAATTTAAGAAAATTGAAATCATATCAAGCATCTTTTCTGACCACAACATTATGAGATTAGAAATCAATTACATGGAAAAAACTGTAAAAAACACAAACACATGGAGGCTAAACAATATGTTACTAAACAACCAAGAGATCACTGAAGAAATCAAAGAGGAAATCAAAAAATACCTAGAGACAAATGCCAATGAAAACAGGATGATCCAAAAACCTATGGGATGCAGCAAAAGCAGTTCTAAGAGGGAAGTTTATAGATATAGAAGCCTACCTCAAGAAACAAGAAAAATCTCAAATAAACCATCTAACCTTACACCTAAAAGAACTAGAGAAAGAAGAACAAACAAAACACAAAGTTAGCAGAAGGAAAGAAATCATAAAGATAAGAGAAGAAATAAATGAAATAGAAACAAAGAAAACAATAGCAAAGATCAATAAAACTAAAAGGTGGTTCTTTGAGAAGATAAACAAAATTGATAAACCATTAGCCAGACTTATCAAAAAAAAAGAGGGAGAGGACTCAAATCAATAAAATTAGAGATGAAAAAGGAGAAGTTACAACGGACACCGCAGAAATACAAAGCATCCTAAGAGACCACTACAAGCAACTCTATGCCAATAAAATGGACAACCTAGAAGAAATGGACAAATTCTTAGAAAGGTATAACCTTCCAAGACTGAACCAGGAAGACATAGAAAATATGAACAGACCAATCACAACTAATGAAATTGAGACTGCGATTAAAAATCTTCCAACAAGCAAAAGTCCAGGACCAGATGGCTTCACAGGTGAATTCTACCAAACATTTAGAGAAGAGCTAACACCAATCCTTCTCAAACTCTTCCAAAAAATTGCAGAGGAAGAAACACTCCCAAACTCATTTTATGAGGCCACCATCACTCTGATACCAAAACCAAAGATACTACACGAAAAGAAAATTACAGACCAATATCAGCAAAAATCCTCAACAAAATACTAGCAAACAGAATCCGACAACACATTAAAAGGATCATACACGATGATCAAGTGGGATTTATCCCAGGGATGCAAGGATTCTTCAATATATGAAAATCAATAAATGTGATACATCATATTAACCAATTGAAGAATAAAAACCACATGATCATTTCAATAGATGCAGAAAAAGCTTTTGACAAAATTCAACACCAGTTTATGATAAAAACTCTCCAGAAAGTGGGCATAGAGGGAAACTACCTCAACATAATAAAGGCCATATATGACAAACCCACAGCAAACCTCATTCTCAATGGTGAAAAACTGAAAGCATTTCCTCTAAGATCAGGAACAAGACAAGGATGTGCACTCTCACCACTATTATTCAACATAGTTTTGGAAGTCCTAGCAACAGCAATCAGAGAAGAAAAAGAAATAAAAGGAATACAAATTGAAAAAGAAGATGTAAAACTGTCACTGTTTGCAGATGACATGATACTATACATAGAGAATCCTAAAGATGTCACCAGAAAACTACTAGAGCTAATCAATGAATTTGGTAAAGTAGCAGGATACAAAATTAATGCACAGAAATCTCTTGCATTCCTATACACTAATGATGAAAAATCTGAAAGAGAAATTAAGGAAACACTCCCATTTACCATTGCAAGAATAAGAATAAAATACCTAGGAATAAACCTACCTAGGGAGACAAAAGACCTGTATGCAGAAAACTATAAGACACTGATGAAAGAAATTAAAGATGATACCAACAGATGGAGAGATATACCATGATCTTGGATTGGAAGAATCAATATTGCGAAAATGACTATGCTACCCAAAGCAATCTACAGAGTCAATGCAATCCCTACCAAATTACCAATGGCATTTTTTATGGAACTAGAACAAAAAATCTTAAAATTTGTATGGAGACACAAAAGACCCCGAATAGCCAAAGCAGTCTTGAGGGAAAAAAATGGAGCTGGAGGAATCAGACTCCCTGACTTCAGACTATACTACAAAGCTACAGTAATCAAGACAATATGGTGCTGGCACAAAAACAGAAACATAGATCAATGGAACAAGATAGAAAGCCCAGAGATAAACCCATGCACCTATGGTCAACTAATTTATAACAAAGGTGGTAAGGATATACAATGGAGAAAAGACAGTCTCTTCAACAAGTGGTGCTGGGAAAACTGGACAGCTATATGTAAAAGAATGAAATTAGAACACTCCCTAACACCATACACAAAAATAAACTCAAAATGGATTAGAGACCTGCTCTAGATCTCCTAGAGTAATGGAAATAAAAACAAAAATAAACAAATGGGACCTAATGAAACTTCAAAGCTTTTACACAGCAAAGGAAATCATAAACAAGATGAAAAGACAACCCTCAAAATGGGAGAAAATATTTGCAAATGAATCAATGGACAGAGGTTGAATCTCCAAAATATATAAACAGCTCATGAAGCTCAACATTAAAAAAACAAACAACCCAGTCCAAAAATGGGCAGAAGACCTAAATAAACCTTTCTCCCAAGAAGACTTACAGATGGCCAAGAAGCACACGAAAAGTTGCTCAACATCACTAATTATTAGAGAAATGCACATCAAAACTACTATGAGGTATCACCTCACACCAGTTAGAATGGGCATCATCAGGATATCTACAAACAACAAATGCTGGAGAGGGTGTGGAGAAAAGGGAACCCTCTTTCACTGTTGGTGGGAATCTAAATTGATACAGCCACTGTGGAGAACAGTATGGAGGTTCCTTAAAAAATGAAAAATAGAATTACCATATGATCCAGCAATCCCACTACTGGGCATATACCCAGAGAAAACCATAATTCAAAAAGACACATACACCATAATGTTCATTGCAACACTATTTACAATAGCCAGGTCATGGAAGCAAGCTAAATGCCCATCGACAGACGAATGGATAAAGAAGATGTGGTACATATATACAATGGAATATTACTCAGCCATAAAAAGGAACGATATTGGGTCATTTGTTGAGACGTGGATGGATCTAGAGACTGTCATACAGAGTGCAGTAAGTCAGAAAGAGAAAAACAAATATTGTATATTAACACATATATATGGAACCTAGAAAAATGGTACAGATGAACCAGTTTGCAGGGCAGAAATTGAGACACAGATGTAGAGAACAAACGTATGGACACCAAGGGAGGGAAAGCGGCGGGGGGGTGGTGGTGGTGGTGTGATGAATTGGGTGATTGGGATTGACATGTATACACTGATGTGTATAAAATTGATGACTAATAAGAATCTGCTGCATAAAAAAATAAAATTAAATTAAAAAAAATTTTTTTAAATGACTATCTCTAAATTGCTACATTTTTTATGTATTGTTACCAATAACAATTTTTTCTCTAGAGTTTGAAGGGATAACCAGAGTCTATCAGTCAGGATAGGCTAAGGTTATACTGTGGAAACAACCTCCAAATCTTTTAAGACAGAAAAACTCATTTTTCACTCTCACTATGTATCCATTGCAGGTCAGTGGAGAGACCATCTCTGTGTTGTCTTTATTCTAAGACCCAGGCTTAAGAGCTCAGCCACTGTTCCTGTGTTTCCACCACTGTCAATTGCCAAGGAATGTGCTCATATTCTGGTCATTATAAGCTTCCTCTTAGAGGCGACAAACATCACTTCTGCTTTCACTTCACTGGTCAATGCAAGACACATGGCTACACCTAACTAAAGCAGATGAAGACCTGTAAGCCTATCATGAGTTGGGAAGGAAAACCAGAAATATTTTTGCCTGATCACATGCATTGGTGAACAAATAGTGCAAGCCTGAGACTGTCACTTAACCAAGTCAGAACACTGATGTCTGACTATGCCGAGGAAGCAGCCTTCCTCAGGTGATTCCTTACTCCAAGTTCTGAGCACCTGTGGTTCATGTTGGGCCATAATCATTTCTGCTAAAACTGGCTAAGAACCCCATGGCTAGAACTAAAGATCCTCTACACCATCTTTGTGGTAACAATAATAATTATACTAATAAGAGCTACAATTCTGAATAGTTAGTTACTATATGTCAGGCACTATGTTAAATAAACATTTTACATACATTATATAATTTTCCCCTGACAATTTTGTGAAGTAGGATTGTCATTATATCCCAATCTATAGCTAAGGAAACAGAGGCACAGATAGTTTAAGCAACTTGTCCAGGACATTCTGATTCCAAACCAATGTTCGTTAACTACTATGCTCTCCTGTGTATTAAGCCTTAGAATATTATTTTTCTATACTGTAGTATTTTCAGATTATTTTAAAACATAATAAAAAATCATTTTTTTTTTTTTTTGCTTAGAAATTCTCACTTTTTTTAACTTAAGTTTTTTATTAGTTTAATTTTAAAAAAAATTTTGGGACTGTTTGATATCAAGTTTTCTTTTCCCCCAATGGAAAAAAAATAATAAAACTGTCAGCGAAATTACTTTAATGCCTATATACAGTAATGTTCTCTAAACACAACCATCATTCATGAAGTTTAAAAAATAAGGGCAAAGGATCCATTCAATTCTCCAAAGAAAGACTAAAATGACTGTTAATTTTTTTTTTCTGTGTAAATTTTTTCAAAACTTTTCTCATATGGTTCTGTGCAGACCAGATAAATACCCTTCTTAAACACAGCTCTGTTGGCAAAGCTTAGAAATGAACTTTTACTTTCCTGTTTAAAAATGCAAGTATAAGAGTAGGAAGCATTCGATCATTTATTACAGAGAAGGTACCCCTACCATTAGCACTTAATCTGTTACGATGAGAACGCACAGAAATACACCTAGAGGCAAGCAGTCAAAACACTAATGACGGCAGCTTCCCTGCAATTTCCCTCTTTCAGTACTGCTGCCTCACAAGCCCAGCCTCTGAAAGGAAACCTCAGAATGAAAAGTAGGAACCACGAAGACAATGCAACAATAATAGAACTGCATGTTGCCTCTGCAGTTGGAAAGTGGAAAACTATTTTCAAAATAACTCATAATCAGAAATTTCAGAGAATATTCTTGCTTCTCTTACGTATGCTGTAATCAACAAAATGCATACCTCTCTAGAGAAAACGGTGTTTTCCTTTAACTCTGATAGACATCATACACAGAACTCTTGGCCTCTCTTGCTCATTTCTTGGCCCCAGGTGGATTTTATTTAGATCAAATTGATTTAAATGACGAGTCAGGAAGACTCAATTTAATTATGTATATATATATATTTTACAATGCAGAAATGCAGGGCTAGTTGTCTAAATTAAATGCCATTCTTATCACTTACTAGGACCTGATGTAATTTCTTCTGGAATCATTTGTTTAGAAGGTGATTCTTTGCTTCATCTCACAGGAGCCATTTTGTATTTTCTTCCAGGACTCTTTCTCTAGTCTACGTAGATCATCACCATCAACTAAAGCAAGCTTTTCATTTGTGTGTATTTGTGTATGTTTGTTTTTCTGAAAGGAGAATGCATGGAAACACTGTTCAACTCAAAGTTGTATGATCTTGATAAGTTTAACCTTTTGGGCCTTGATATCTTCATATATCGGAATGGAAACAATAATAGTGGCAGACTCTGTTGAACAACCAATAACCATTCACCCCTTCTTCCTTGCTAATAGAGCTAGACCTTTTTTCTGGAGTCTGGTGACCATGTTCTTCACAGAGGCAGGGCTGTGCCATGGCCTCACAGGACACTTGAACTAGCCAATCACAGCAGCTCTGTCTGCCTCACTACTAATAGGGAAGGCACATGAGTTGTGAATGTCATCTCAGAGAGGCCTTCAGGGATTACCCAACAAAGGTAAAATCCCAATGACCACACCATCATACACACAATCTCTATCATTCAATCTGTTTCTATTTTAATCCACCTCAGCACTTATCATTACCTGATATTTTCTTGTATTGTAATTTGTTTCCGTCAATGGGGTCCAATCCTGGCTGATTCTGATCTAATTAGTCTGGGTTGAGGTTGGGCCATAGGTGTTTTTTCAAAGTACCCCTCAGTGATTTCTAATGTGCAGCTAGATCTGTAAACCATTGGTTTATGTGTTTACCAGGTCTCTCTCAATAGAATGTAATTTCCAAGAAAACAAAGAACTGGCCTGTTTTGTTCATCCAAGTGTCCCTGGCCCCTCGAAGGACACGGCACATTGCAGACATTCCATTAAGACTTGTGGACAGACTGACTGTATTGTAATTCTGTCAGTATTTGTCTGTTTTCCCAGTAGTTTATAAGCTCCTAGAATATCTAGTCCACTCTGCATAAAAAAATAAGTCACTCAAGAAAGTTCATTAAACGAATGATAAACAAAGTGCATTTGTGAACCCAAATGTTCTCACCAAAAACAAACAAACAAACAAAACAAAAACAAAAATCCCACAAATATATGTGAGGTGATGTATGTGTTAATTAACTAGATGGGAGGAATCCTTTCACAGTATATATGTATATCCAATCACCATGATGAATGCTTTAAATATCTTATAATTTTATTTGCCAATTACACTTCAATAAAACTGAAATTAGAAACAAACAAAAACCCAAGCTGTATTTGTGTGCTGTAAGGAAGACAAAGATGAAACCGGGTGTGGCTGCTGTCCTCAAAGAGCTTGCAAAAGAAAAAAAAAAAAAAAAAAGCAGATTGCCGTTATACACATGAGAATGCACTATTTGCTGTGATGAAAGAACAAAAAACTTCAGGGGAAGTAAAGATTGCTTTTTATTGGGAAAGGAAGAAACCAAGGAAGACTTCATGGAAGAGACAGCATTTGAACTGAGCCTTACAGGATGAATGGAATTTGGCTACGCAGAGAAGCAAGACTACAGGGGTGAAGTGTGGAAGGAGAAGCGGGAAAGTTCTTCCAGGGAGAGGCAAGAACACAAACAACATATCAGCCCAGCTGGAGGTCAGGAGGGCTAGAACGAAGACACTGGCTATCAACATGGGAAAGATTAGACGGTGTCAAGAAATGTTTCCAGTGACAATGCAAAGGTCTGAGCAACTGACTCCAACTTGGTTGTTTGGTGAGGAAAATAATGAAATTGAGTTTTCCTAATTGAGGGACTGAGAGAATGGGGTGTCATTAATAGTCGTGGAATCAGGTGAGGAGCTGGTTTTGAGTGGGGAAAGGCAATGGCAAGCACTGATTTGGAGTCTCAGTTTCAGTGGGCTGGATGTTCTGGCAAGTCTGCAGGGTGCTCGATGTGCAAGTTTAGAGTAGGTGAGAGATCAGGATGGAGAATCAGATTTGGAACTGCCCCCCACCCCAGTGACAATGACAGAAATCATACAAAAGGGTTTGATAAAGGAAGAGGGAGAAAGTTAGTGGCAGAAGAATCAAATCTTGAGAACACTCATTTGGGGAGCAGAACTTGGAGTTAATGGAGAAGTTGGGAGCCTTCAGAGAGACATGAAGGGTGGCAGAATATGCCACTCCAAAATATGCCTCTTTGGCATAAGGATTATTTCAGGCAAATTATCGTGGGAAACAGGAGACACTGGAGAAATTATGAAAACATACTAGAAGTTACATTTTTATAAGGGAAATTTACATTATAAAGGAAATCTCGATTTGTAAGAGTACCTCCCTCTCTGTTCCAGGAAAAGAAGGAGTGGGACCAACTTAAATATGTATATCAAATCTTATTCTTATTTACCACACTTTTCCCGGCCGCCTCCCCATAACTGCTCTCCTCCACTCCTCCTTCTCACTTTTGTCTTTAGCTCAAGATGGTATTTAAGCCTGAGTTCTAAACCACTTCTGAGAGCTCCTCATTTTTCCCTGGTATCTCCCATGTACACGTGAGATATACAAGTTAATAAATGTCCATTTGTTTTTCTCTTATCAATCTGTCTTTTGTTACAGGCTTCTCAGAACTGAGAAAGGTGGAGGTAAAACTATTTTTCCTCTGCTACAGGTAGGAAGAAAACAAAGTTAGTAGAGGTTACCAAAGTCAAGGGGAAGCTTTGTTGGCAGCCGGTTTCTTTAAATTTATATGTGTAAACTAAGTATGTTTGCAGGCAAAGAGGAAAGGGCCAATAAAAAGAAGAAACCAAATGTGTAAGAAGGAGATAGAATTATTGTCAGAACATAGTCCCCTAGAAAGTAAAAGGAAATACGAGTCCAAATCCAGGCTTGAAAGAAAAGCTGTGCTAATTTGACCCAGGAAGGGAGGAGAAGAAAATGAATGAAGACATGAGAAATTGCGAAGTGGTAAAGAATGAGGTCGAGGAATTCCATAATATATACCTTCTCCAAATAACAGGAGGTGAGGTCACCTGTAATGAATAAAGGGAGTGGGGGCTTGGGTTTAATGGTTTTCATTGAAAATGCAGAGGGGATAGTAAAAAGTGAAATTAAAAAAAAAAAAAAAAAAAGTATTTCCTAAGAACAGCAATGGCCCTGCTGATGTTGCAAGGAATCTGGAGTAGGGCCCATCACTCCAGTTTCCAGACCCACTCCTTCAGCTCTATTGCCAGGTGCCTGGGGCAGAGGATCATGGGAAGGTCTGACCCTGACAACCAGACTGGCAGGGGGACAAGGGAAGGCCAAAGAAATAGGGAGGAAGGGTCAAGTGACTGGTTTTACTAAGTCTTTCCATTAAGAGCTTGACTGTATAACAAGAGATAAAAGGGCTGACCCTGTCTTATATCTTCACTTCTAAGAAACAGGTTATCTCTAGAGTTTGAGAATTGAGCTCTCTCTTTTCTAATGTTTAAGGAAGTCCTCTAGAGATTCTGAACATTGTCTGAACATTGACTCCCATTAAATATAATTGATTTTCTTTAATGTAAGAGTTTTAAGGAACCACATATATCTCTAACGCTCTTACCTGAAAATCTGAATCTCAATTCCACACTGGCATCTTTACATTTGAACAAATTTGAACACAGTAACATAGCATATTAACTTTAAACATTACCCTCTTCTTTTTTTAAACAAAAGAATATGGTCTTCCAAACAATTTTTAAAGTGACAAAGTATAATGACTTTCTCTATCCATTTGCCCTACTGTGGAGAGAAGTAAAATGGAAATTGAATTGGGAGGTAAGGTATTAATCAACTGTGCAGCTCTAGAAAGGTAACAAATTCTGGGCCTATTTTATTATCCGTCATGGAGGGGTTGATACAGGCTAGGTTCGTTCCCAGGTCATTTTTAGCTCTGCAATTCTATGATGTCATAGGCTGGGACAAAGTCTTAACCCAGCTCTGTAATTCCCCTCTCCCACCTGGGTCTAGTAAAGCCAGTCATGGGTCCTCCCAGTAACCACAGAATCAACAGATTTGCAAAATTTAAAAAGTTGGAGGTCATTATCCAATCTCCTAGTACACACACAGAGTGCATTACAAAAAATTAAAATACAGTCTTTTAGGAGCTCTTCAAACCATTCAGGGTCAACATCTGCACCCACACCATAAACCTCAGGTATCACTGCTGTTCAACAGAGTCTTCCCTAACCTTTCTGCCCAGATCACCTCAGCCCCATCCATACCCTGCCTCACTGGTTTTGGAATGGAGAGTGAAATCTGTGGTGGAAAATGAAACACAGGATTCTTACTTTCAAAAGTGAAATTTAGATTAGAATCACATTGCGTTAGTAGAAAATTCTCTCAGAGTCTATTGTTGTTTAACTACTATAGCCCCTTTCCAAGGTTAATCCTCTCCATTATAAAGAGTTTGAGAACAATTTAGTAGGTAGTTTCTCCTCCCTTTTTCTGAACTTGCTACCTATTGGGCACTTTTTCTACTGCAGCTAATGAGTAGAAACTAGAAAGACACTGAAGTGATGGCCCCCTCCTGGGGGCCTGGCCTGCACCTGACCAGCAGGATCACTGGTCTACAATTAGGGTTTGAATTTCACTATCAGGTTCTTGATATCACTAATTATCAGGATCTATGCAGATTTTCTTTCTCCTCTTGTGTTTAAAAGTTACTTTTGAGAGATGTATTTCACTTGGGCAGGGATAATACTGGTGTATGCAAGAGACTGAATACAAATATTATAATCATGATCTTTCTGACACACTATGTTAAGAGATGCTGCCATTTCAAAACATCTCCTCGAAAACAATCCAATTAAAAAATGGGTAAAGGACTTGAATAGACATTTCTCTAAAGGAGACCTACAAATCGCCAACAGGCATGTGAAAAGACATTCAACATCACTAATCCTCAGGGAAATGCAAATTGAAACCACAAAGAGATACCAATTCACACCCACTGGGATAGTTACTGTCAAAAACAAACAAACAAAAAACCCCAGGAAATAACAAATGTTGGTGAGGATGTGGAGAAATTGGGACCCTCGTGTACTGCTGTGGGAATAGAAAATGGTGTAGCGGCTATGGAAAACAGTATGGCCATTCTTCAAAAAATTAAACACAGTTACCATATAATACAGCTATTACACTTCTGGGTACCCCAAAAGAAGTGAAAGCAGGGATATTTGTACACCCATGATCTATTCACAATAGCTAAAACGTGGAAGCGACCCAAGTGTCCATCAACAGATTAATGGATAAAAAACTATAGTATATACGTACAATGGAATATTATTCAGCCTAAAAAAGGAAGGAAATTCCAACATATGCCGTAACATGGATGAACCTTGAAGACATTTTGGTAAGTGAAATAAGCCAGTCACAGAAGGACAAATACTGGGCTTCCCTGGTGGCGCAGTGGTTGAGAGTCCGCCTGCCGATGCAGGGGACACGGGTTCGTGCCCTGGTCCAGGAAGATCCCACATGCTGCAAAGCAGCTGGGCCCGTGAGCCATGGCCGCTGAGCCTGCGGGTCCGGAGCCTGTGCTCCACAATGTGAGAGGCCACAACAGTGAGAGGCCTACGTACCGCAAAAAAAAAAAAAAAAAGAAAAAAAAAAAAGAAAAGAAAAGAAAAGGACAAATACTGTATGATTCCACTTACACACGGTACCTAGAGTAGTCATAGACAGAAGGTAGAATGGTGGTGCCAGGGGCTGGGGGGAGGAGGGAGTGGGGAGTTACTGTTTAATGGGAACAGATTTTCAGTTTGAGAAGATGAAAAAGCTCTGGAGACGGATGGTAGTGGCAGTTGCACAACAATGTCAGTAAACTTAATGCCACAGAATGGCACATTTACAAATAGCTAAAATGGGAAATTTTATGTTATATATATTTCACTACACTTAAAAAAAAATGTCTCCTGAATCTTTGAGACAGTGGCAAAGATCAAGAATACGCTAACTTTTCCCGATGCAGAAGAAAAAACGACATCTGAGTACCTACTATGTACCAGGCAGGCACTCACAAATCACACACAAAAGCAAAAACCAAATAAAACACAACAAACAACAAAATAAATACCCTGATTATGTACTATTAACCCTTCTTTACAGTGAAGAAAGCAAGATTCCTAACAACGTACCAGCTGAAGGAGTAAGAAAACCAGTGGTAGGATTCAAAGGCAGATCTGCCTGACTCTCGAAGCCTGCATTCTTTTCACTCCACCATGCTGTTTTCTGCTACCCACAGTTGTCTCTGAAGAGGCTTTGTGCTTTGACTATAGAGCTTTTATACTTAAAAGTTGAGCCTGCCTTCTGAAGTAGGCTAAAAAAGTCAGTCAACCAAATGCATTCACTACAAGCCCTCCATGAGGCCCGGGACCAACCAGGAGTCGTGTTTCCACTCTGCCGTCGGCCATATGGCAGAAAACACACACACACACACACACACAATTAAAATTTCAGCGTTGGTTGACTCCCTCAAAAGCCTCCGAACACTCTGGACAAAAGCAGTATGTCTTTTAATATTCCATATGGCCAGAAGAAGAGGAAATAGTCCCATTTTACAGGACAGGAGCTTTTTCATCTTTTTCCTAAACCTCCTGCCATCGTAGTTACTGATCTGCTGTTACTCATTCATGTTGTGCTTCAAGCTGGAATTTAATAATTAAGGGAATGTTTGGGGCTGTGCAGAAAATAGGCATCTCTTGTTTGATGTTTTCTGAAAGAGAGCAGGGGGCCTCTGGACTCCCCTCTGCCTATGAGCCACGGTTTCATTTTCTGACTCTTTTGTGAAACACACAGTGAGGAGTAAAACAGATTGTCTACACATCCTCACACAAAGCAGGGTGTTGGCATCATCTAGTGAATCCAGCCCGTAGCTGAGTAAGTACCAGAGCGTGAGCTCCATCCTCGTTCATACAGCCCAGACTCCCAACTTTCCATTTCATTTAATGACAGGCACCTTGATCACAGAGCTCCAGTTAGGGGCATTCAGGATCCAAGATGCACCCGAGATCTCCTCTCTGGGAAGATGATCTTTACATAAGGTTCCAGTTCCCTTATGTCTCATAGACATAAGGGAACTGGAACCATGGAATATGTGGTGTGACTTGTTTTGCCCACAGGTTTGATTAAATTCAATGGATTTGTCAGGGGAGCTCCATGGTTTCAACACCAGCACTATTTCGCCTCTTAGTCATCACACAGGTTTAGTTTCATAAGTATGCTCAGGAAATTTGACCTTTTTTTCTTTAACCTAAAGATTCTTATCTCTGAACATGTGCTGCTACCCCACAAATTTTGAGAAGACAAATCAATTTCATAAGGTGACATTAAAAAAAAAACAAAAACTAGAGCTCTTCACAGTTGAGAATAATGATAAATGAGGAAGCATATACACTTTCCATGGCATATTTAGTGTTTAAAACCTACACTTTAAGAATGAGTGTCTAAATATGACCTTTTAATTATTTTTACTCCTCTATAAGCAGTTCTTTCTTTTGAAAATTACCTCCTTTCATTGTAAAAATGCAAGACAAAACCTTTTATCAACGATCACTTATTGCTTAACAGCATTTTCTGTTGGAGACACAGCTTAATTTTTAAATCAGGCTATGCTAGGATATTAAACCCTCCTACATATCCTGCCAAAGAAATCTCACAATCTCATTTCTAATCCGTTGGACCTATTTACTGCACTTGTATGTGTCATTCACAAATATGAACAAGCCATGGCCACAGACTCTAATAAGAGGACCCATTGCTCAAGGAAATCAAAGAATAAAAATCAAGTTCTGATTTCACTGTTTCGCCCATCCACAGCATAGGCAGGTAAGGAAACAACCTGGCAACACTTTTACATGTTGTCCGTCACTGAGGCTAATATGCACCTTGACCTATAGATGAATAAAATCTATATAAACATAAAACCCATATATACACTGGTATCCGAGTCTAGACAAGTTAAACCCGCCACACTCTTTTGAGAAAGAATGCAACTTTAGGATAAGACCCACTGGTAAATGATAGCTGTTTCTGAGGTTATCCTGAAAGCAGCTGCACAGGGCAGAGGCAGGAAGACACCTTTTTTTTTTTAAATGGTAAATACTGCCCCTCACATACGCAATTCCAGCCTTTGTTGGCAAATTCTGAGTACAAAAGGATTTAACCCCCCAAACAAACAAACAAACAAAAAGCCAAATCACAGTCCTTATGCTGCAAGATAGAAGCTACCCTAGTGCAATGTGTAAGAAAGATAATGCAATTAACATTTTACACCCCTCAAACAAGACTGCAACGTTCAGATGATCAGCCCACAGCTTCACAGCCCCAATTGATTTCAACTGGGCTCTGCTTTCCTTCCAAGAGAACTATGCAAACAGCTTCTTAACATTTAGCGTGTTTTCCTGATGAGTCACCGAAGCTAAGCACTAATGAGGATTATTTTTTTCAAATCAAGGTGTCACGAATTTGGTCCTTCTCAAAATCCATGCTAACACAACCCATCCTGACCATTTCCCCCCATCCCCGGAACAATGTGTCTTTCTTCCCCCTCGAAATCTGCCCTTACAACCGCAGGCGAGGGGCATTTTTCTCACTTAGCGAGGAGCAACACGAAAAGTGTTTCCTTTACCTTGGCTCCCGAGGCTGGTCCGAGACGAGTGGCTTTCCTCCTCCCTCCGAGCCGCTGTGTGCAGGCGAGCTCCGGCGCAGCCCGCCCAGCCCAGCCCAGCCCCGCAGTAGTAGGAGCTGCCCACGGCGCGGCAGCCGCTGTGTGTATGTGTAGCAGCAGCTCCTGCAGCCCAGGGACTAGTCCCCACCCAGCTTTGTCTTCAGTCATCGGTCTTTCTACAGGAAGCAGTGCATCTCCCACTTCCTCCTCTTGCTAGCTGTGAGCTGCTTACTGCTTTCCCTCTCCTTCCATTTCAGGGCTCACGGGAGCCCTTTCCTCTTCTCTTGGGCTACTGACACCAATGTGACTACAATCCCCTTTTCCCCTTTGTTCCAAGACCCTCTGGGGCCGTGTGTTCCTTCCTTCCCCTTATTCCCTCATTCTCTCGGCCCCCTTCCCCACAGAGTCTGCCTTCTCAGCCTGAACTTGGTCTGTTGTTGTTGCTGCTGCTGTTGTTTTGGGGGGTCCACAGCCCCTGGCCAGGTTCTGCCCCTGAGATCCAGCACCAGCCTCCATGGCACCTCCTGATTTACTGTGGTCCCTATCAAGGCAGCGAGCTGGGCGCTTGCAGCTTCTTGCTGCAGCATTTTTCTCTGTGGCCAGCATTCCCGATGCTTCATTTCTCCAAGGTTCCACTACCACTGAGATCTCGCTTAATCCACGTGCTCAGAAAAGAATGGCCCTGATAAGTATTCTTGTGGGGCATAGGAGCTAAACCAAGTCCTGCAATGCTACCCGTGGCCTAATAATGAAGACATATTCCCTGAAAGATTCTCAGTGGTGGGGAGTAGCAAGGTAGAGCTGAACGCTGGATCTTCTCACCCCAGAAACAGAGCCCTCTTCCTCTCCACCCCACACTAGCAGGGCTAAAAGAACCCTCGTCATCCTCTTGTCCTTTCCCTTCACTTTAGGGGGTGGTGCAGTGTTAGGAATAAGGGTAGAGACTGCAGGCCAATCTGCCCACCAGTATTTGAGTCCAAGCGGTCTTTACTGATTTATGAACTTGGGCAAAATAACTTCTACATGCCTCTATTTCCTCATCTGCAAAATGGAGGTGATTATAGTCATACCCCATAGCAGAAATCTGAGGATTAAATGAAATGGTGCACAAAATGATAATAATCATTCCTGAAACATAGGATTCGTTCAATACATATTAGCTCCTATTATTTTTAGAGGACATGGATGCTCAGAGATGGTGAGTGACTTTGGCAGTCAGCAGCCAAACCAGGACCAATACTTGGTTTCCCGATTCCCCACAGTAGGATATTCACCACTAAACCTCAATGCTCTCGGGACTCTGAATTTATTCAGCCTGAGTCATTCTTCCCCACTATGAACACAAGGTGCTTTGGGGAAGCTACAGATTAAACCCAGGCTGAGGGTGGGTCTCGGGGGAATCCTTCTAGTGACCAGGCAACACCATTAAGAAACCTCTCCTCAAGAATCAGTGCCTGGAAAGCTAATCTTCCTGGGCAACGGTTAATTCCCAGCTCTGTTTTTTAATCCAGGCTTGCCTTACCCCTCCAGCAAGTAAACTAACAAGAAATGTTGGAAATCTAAGGCGGATGCAGGATAACTCTATAATCAGGGAAGTCATCAGGTGAGCCTTCCTAACCCACCTTGAGGACTACATCACATTAACCTGGAAGGTACAGAATTTAATTTCTATGGAATGTTCTGAGACAGTCCCTAGGATACTCCTTGTTTCGATTTGATGTTCCATAAACAGAGTTTGCTTATTTCTTCCTAGAAATCTTTTGTCAAAAAGGACCCTGGGGGCTTCCCTGGTGGCGCAGTGGTTAGGAATCTGCCTGCCAATGCAGGGGACATGGGTTCGAGCCCTGGCCTGGGAAGATCCCACATGCCGTGGAGCAACTAAGCCAGTGCGCCACAACTACTGAGTCTGCACTCTAGAGCCCATGAGCCACAACTACTGAGCCCGCATGCCACAACTACTGAAGCCTGCACGCCTAGAGCCCGTGCTCCGCAACGAGAGAAGCCACCGCAATGAGAAGCCTGTGCACCGTAACCAAGAGTAGCCCCCGCTCACCACAACTAGAGAAAGCCCGCGCACAGCAAAGACCCAACGCAGACAAAAATAAATAAATAAAATAAATTTTTTAAAAAAAGGACCCTGATGTTAACTCACTAACATCAAAAAATTACAAAGTGGATTGATTCAAGATTTAAAATGAGGAACTACTTTTGAACCACCAGTAAATAGAATTGTAGTCGTGAAAGAGGATTGGATAACATTCCCACAACCTCCTACAACCCAATGAAGATCAGACATGGATTACCTCCAAATCAGGAATCTTGGTGCCAAAGGTTACTGGAAGTTTTTAAATGAAAATTTAAATATATATGATATCAAGTCTAAGAAAAATGAGAAGCACAATTATGAATGGTTGGAAAGATTTTGGAAACAAATCTTTGGTTAATTTTAAACTAGTGGCAGATTCTGGCATGAACTCTGGATTCAAACAGGTCCTTTCTGTTGTTTAAATCCTCTCTCCCTCCCTTCTCTCTCCCTCAACCATCAGAGAGTGGCTGGTACTTATCTTTATGTCTACATAGGGAAATCTCTTTCAGACACTAAAATCTCTAGGAATTTGGCCTGCTGCCTTCTGATCTGTTCTTCCATCTCTGGCCCTTATAAAACTCTCAGTAGGTTAACCTGCCCATTGCTGGGAAGTATCAACCAACCTCTCTTCAAAGCTAAAAGCTAGATTTTAAAGTGTCCATTTCTTAGGAGATATAATTACATCTCACCATGAACCATTCATGCCATCAGTAACTAAACATGAGTCTATACATAAAACAGAAGCCTGTAAAATGCTTCAACAGTCATCAGTGGTGCTGTTTGTAGGCATTGATACCTGTACTTCTTACATGTACCTGGCAGAGGAGGTCGATGGTAATAGGGAAGCCATCATTTGGGTCTGTTATCTCTCCTGCGTTATTGAGCATTCTAGCTGGATGTTCCTTGGAGTTCTTTGATATCAACAGTCCCCAAATTATACATATTGACATATCCAAAGCTTGCTCTCCTTTCTGTATTCTGAATTTTATTGAGTGAGGAATACAACAAACCAGTTGCCTAGAGCAGGAATATAAGAATAATATCAGAATCATCTGCCTTTGTTACCCCATGTCTGATTTAAAGTTCCTCATCCTTCATACCCGCCATGAAATTAGCTCTTCCACCAAACTCTTCCTCTCCATTACCGTGGCCATGGTCTTATTCCAACAATATTTTGGTTTTCCCTAGATGACTGCAATACTTTCTACTTTGTCCTCCTACCTCAGTCTCTCTTCTAAGCTATGCCCACTAGAAGTCCATCTCTAAAATGAAGAGGTGAGCAAGTCACTGCTCTGCTATAATTTTTCAGAATCTCCCTTCCTCATTGCTTGCAGGATACAAGTCTTAATTCCTCTGCATGGCATGCAAGGCCTTCTGTAACACCACCCACCTACATCCTAAACTTCTTAGCTAACCTGTTGCAACCCTACATCCACCCGTTCTACACCCACCTTCATGGTTTCTCCTGGGGCCATGCTCTTTTCTCCTCTGCATCTTGGCATATGCTCTTCCTTTTGCCAGAAACACCCTTATTCTTTCCTCCATTTTTCTGCTGGTGACCCCCACTTATCCCTTCAGACCCAGCTTCTCTCAAAAACCTCCCCTGACCACGGAAACAGAGGCGAGTCTTCCTTGCCCCATGAGTGCACAGTGCCTTGCCTCTGTCTCCATAGAGGCACTAACTGCAGTGTTTTAACAAGTTGTTAATATGTCCACCTCACTCATCAGTGTCAGCCCTTAAGGCTAGGGCCAGGTTCCATTCATCTTTACTTGTCACATAGCAGGCGCTTAACAGAAGTTTGTGTAATGAAAAAGCATCATTGGCAGAAATTCCAAAACTGCTGTTGTTTTCCTTTGGGTGCCTGGGGAAGGGGAAAAAAGGAAATTTCTGATATGAGAAGTTGGTCATGGGGTAAGGAACAATGATCCCTCTATTTTTTTTTTTTTTTTCAAATCATCTGCAGAAAGCCATGGTACATACATACCAAATTCTGAATATTTGTTCTCTAGGTAACCCTAAACAATCCTGGGGCAACTCCTGGTTTCATTTCTGCAGTGAATTGCTTATAAAGAAGCACAGTCTGGCAACAAAAAGTTATTTAGAAAATAAATTTTTAAACGAAACAGAAAAAAAAAGGAAAGAAAGCTATTCTTTACTTGCATTTCCAGATGCAAGGAGACTTAAAGTACACTAATTTATAAGCCAGAGACTAATTTATAAGCCAGAAACTAATTTATAAGCCAGAGACTAATTAATAAGCCAGAAACCCTTTTCACATTCCCTCCTGAATTCTCTGGTTTTTGCCACCTCACAGCTGTCCCAGAGCCTCTCATGCCAAATCCCCAGACTCTTCCTCTAATCTTGTTAAATACTGTTCCTCCCTCTGTCCTCCCCCCTTGCCTTGCTCAGCTATTTCTTTACTGTTTTGATTGACTTGCCTTCTCTGGCTAAGCCCTCCCTGCTTTTCTGCCCACGTCTCAGTATGGAGTATGGGTCTCCCTCTCCCCTTCCTTATTCTATTGTCTCCGGAAGGAGCCAGCCACCAACCAGCACTGCGGCTCCTTGAGGGCATGTGTGGGCTGCGCTGGAGACGGAATGATGAAATGAGAATAAGAAGGTAAATTCGTATATTAATAAATCCTGTCCACTCATATGCATGAATGATACATTTAATGGCTTGCTTAATTGTTGTGCCAAATAGTCATTGAGAATAAATAAATGGAGGCTTTCCTGGTGGCACAGTGGTTAAGAATCCACCTGCCAATGCAAGGGACATGGGTTCGAGCCCTGGTCCGGGAACATCCCACATGCCATGGAGCAACTAAGCCTGTGCTCCACAACTACCGAGCCTGCGCTCTAGAGCTCGTGTGCCACGACTACTGAAGCCCACGTGACACAACTACTGAAGCCCATGTGCCTAGGGCCCGTGCTCTGCAACAAGAGAAGCCACCTCAATGAAAAGCCCATGCACCGCAACGAAGAGAAGCCCCCGCTCACCGCAACTAGAGAAAGCCCGTGCAGTAACAAAGACCCAACACAGCCAAAAATAAAATTTAATAAATTTTTTTAAAAAGGAATAAATAAATGAATCATTGAGCTGTTATCTTATCACAGAAAATCCAGAATTCCAGGCATTTCTTGGATCAACTAAAAGGAATAGAAGTCTCTCTAAAGACTTCTTTTGAAAAAGAGGCATAGTCATGATCTGATCTCTGTGTCAGCACAATCATTCCCTCCCCTGAGACATCTGAGCCTACCCCCAGCTGTTAGGGAGCCAAAGAGACTGAATCATATTTGGTTTAAAGAGAGTCAGGGGTCAGGGTGGGTAGAACTAATCTTTCTTGAGAGAGAGAGAGAGAGAGAGAGAGAGAGAGAGAGAGAGCGAGCCGCTGACCCTCACAAATGGGAAATGTCAGTCTCTGCTGCATAGCCCAGCACAAAAGTTAATAGGACAAGGGGTTTGCCAAGCCATGGCCACCTCTTCTTCCAGAGAAGCATGAGTTTTCCTTTCCCTTTGCCCTGGGCAGGGCTAACTAGGGGGCTAACTGGATAGTGTGAAGTACCCCAGATTCTTCCCTCACATTGCCTGAAATATCACCACGATTGAACTCATTTGTGTTGTTAACCCAAGTGTATATATATTTGTACTACATACGTAAAGCCCTGGGGAGGTTGCCAATGATCAATGAGTTCAAGAAATTTGCTTTCCTAACAAATACAAGAGTTGATGGGAAGGGAAGGAGGGAGGGTGTGGGCTCAGAGACAAAGGGTAGATGGAAGCCGAGGGGTGCTGGAGGAGGGCTAATCATGAAGCAGGAGGTCTTGGTGAAGACACACCGGGTATGGAGGGACACAGAAAGGACGCACACAGGAGCTGGGGAAGGCAATCGAATCAGAGCTGGAGACAGGCGAGAAAGAGCCATAGAGGCCTGGCTGTGGATCCAAACAGCTGTGCACAGGGAGGGTTTGGCCAGCTTAAGTAGGAACAAAGGCCAGACACTCCGAGTGGACACTGCCTGCTTCATGTCTGAAGTTCTGGTCTTCCCAGAAAATGTTTCAAACCCTCCACCAGTGGAAGGTAGGGCTGGACTGGGTAATGAAAGAGTTTAAACCAAGTGCATTCTTACCATAAAAACAAAGAGCAATTCTGCAAAATACAACATGTCCCCTCTAAAAAGTCTCCGAAGATGCATACAGAAAAGCAGGGACAACAGGAAACAAGAAACAAGATCAAGAAGAGGGAGTCAGCAATGAAGTTTGGCAGAGGTTAGAGAACACTGTACACAAGCAAAGCCTGGGAAAAACAATCCTTTGAAAAGAATGTCAGAATTAAAGGATACGAATCAGTGAGATTAACATCACAGGAGTAAATCATTCTGAAGTGTCTTGAAAGAAAAGCTATACGGTAATAACTCCGGTAATTTGCAGGCAAGGCAGAAAGGCAAGATTTGATTTTCTCTGCCAAATACATTGCCAGAAAGGATGACCTATTTTGATGGTAAATAGGGTGGCAAAAGGCTGGGCAATAAAAGATGTTTGGGGACCTTCTGTCTTCATGTCTTTGGTGATTTCCCTACTGTAAAGAATATTCGTAGGTTTGCTTATGACCTTGATCTCCCCAGCTCTACTTTTCTCATAAGTCTTAAGTTTCTCACTTTGGATTTTCCTGTGATAGAATTTCAGAAACAGAACCATAGGAGCTGGGGAGGGAATTGTGATGTTGAGTGTTGGGTGGTGAATCTGTCTCTACTCCCAAGTCCGCTGGAGTCTAACTAGACTGAGTGCTGTCTGAGGGCAGGGCTGTATCTCTGGTCTCTATATGCTGTGCGTGCTCAGTACATGTTTGTTAACTTTAGGGGAATCTGGACCATTAGGTCCTGTGGAAGAAAGTTATGAGTACTACTGACCCTTTGAAGATACAAGAGCATACATTTTACAGAATTTTAAGAGAAGGAGCAAACAAACCACCAAGGCTGCTTAAAATATGACCCAAAATGTTTTAGGAATCAGAAAATGAGAAGAGAAGGAAAATGTGCTATTGATGCTGAAACAGGAAAAACCTTGAAATGCCAACCAAGTAAGAATATTAAACCAAGAGGCAAAATCTATTATTTACTTAGATGGTAAGGAAGGACCAGTATATGTAGAAAGCTCTTGTGAAGGTTTGTCAGTTGATGGCTCTCCTCACAATCTGTAAACTTGGAAAGTGCATTTTCAGTAATGTGAAATATTTGCTATAACTTCCCATGAAGTGTTACAAAAATGATTCAGGTTACTTTTGTAAGAAGTTATTCAACATTCTTTAAGTATTACTTGCATGATTACACAGGGTAATTTCAGCAGAGAAGATTTGCTGGTGTATAGTAAATGTGAAAATCTCAAATGACTGATTTGGCAAACGTCATCAATAAATAAGATTTCTTAGCAAATTACTACTTTTACTTGTACAGTTTTCTCAAAGGAAATGGCTGGGTTAGTTGTTACCCCCGCTCCTCCACAAATCACCTATTGCTTATCCTGATTACAGCTCTTATCACATTGTATTGTCCTTGTGTGTTTCCCTTTCTCCATCCTCTACCACCTGTGGAATTCTAGAACACATAGGTCATGTCCTACTCAATGCTGTATCTCTGGTACAGTGTGCAGTGCACAGCACATAGTAGGTGTGCAATAAATATTTGTTGCATATATGAATGAAGGCAAAAGCATTTCAAGTGAGGTACAGAGATTAATTTTAGGAGGAAGATTATAAGCCAAACATCTGTAGATTTATTTATAATTAAAAAAAATTACATCCTACAGTATCACGTTAGGAAGCAAATCTGTCATTAGTTTATACATTGTCATTAATGGCTTTGTTTTCAAATGAAAAGAGTGGGTTACTTGCTCAAGACCAGTGATTGTCACTGATTCTTTCCCAGCTCAAAATACTGAAATTCACCCAGACCACAGCCAAGCCATTTGTTTGCTATTAAATATTAACAGACATTCCCCCTAACTCCCCACCACCAAATTTTTGCATCTAGAAAGTAGAGTTATACTAGCTGAAAACTGACAGCATAAATATGACTTTAAAAAATCCCTTTAAACACACGTGGTGCTCTGATATAAGCATGGGAAACTACATGACCTGAATCCTTACTTAAGGATTACATACATCAATGGTTTTATACCTGAAGAAGGTGGCAACAATAACCTCAAATAATGCAGTCAAGAGGGAAAAATGTTGTGCTTGCCCATAACTGAGAGGACTCCACTAGAGAAAAAATAAGATTTCAAGGAAGAAACTAAAGTGTTCAGAATGACTGGATTTGCTTAATCGTTAGCGAGACAGACTCCCATTTTATTCTGGAACAATAGTCTAGGGAAATTCTTCAAAGACCCGCCACTTACAACAATCATCAGATGGGAAAATAAAAACACCTTTCTACCCCTAAATTTCTAGGAAGATAACTGTGTGCTCACCTTGATTAGCCAGGGTCTTGATGGTTCCTGATACATAGTAAGCACTCACTAACTCTTTGTTAAATGAATGAACTTTACAAGAATTACTCATTATTCACATTTATAATACATGTAAATGATGAGGGTTATGAAGTAGCACCACACTCTAACCAACTGAGCTGATGGCCAGGATTAGGTTAGTATTAACAAAAGATAAAAGCTGCTGGCTCTGGTACAGATGGTGAAACTAGGTGTACCACATTACAAAAAGCAGTTACAATGAACGCTACTGTGCAGATGTTGTGTGGAATGATAAGTATGCACACGGGGCATCAAGTCATGTCGTCTCACTACTTTGACAACCAGCTTGTCTCCTCCACTCCGAGGGAAGCTGCTTCATAACATAAGGGATCAGTTTCTCCCACTTCATATCTGCAAAGGTGTTAATGATGCACCCTCTAGGGCTGCTGGAGGAGAAAAAGCATCCTCCACCCACTCTAGATTTGGGTACAGATGTTCCTGGGGCTGCCTTCTTCTTCTCATGGTCAGTCAATAGGGAGAACATCGTGAACGTGGGCTCCACAAGCAATGTTCTCTGCTTGCAATCTGTTCTCTTCTGACCCTCAGTAACCAGAGGTCAGCAATCTCTTTAGTCTCACAGGTGCCACAGAAGTCCCCACAGTTGCCCTTGGCAGGTTTTAGGAAAAAATAGAAGAGGGGAAATAAGAGGGAAGATTAAGAGGGAAGGGTTCATTTTTCTCAGGAGAGCCATTTTGTTAAATAAGACCTCTGGGGACTTCCCTGGTGGTGCAGTGGTTAAGAATCTGCCTGCCAATGCAGGTTCGAGCCCTGGTCGGGGGAGATACCACATGCCGCGGAGCAACTAAGCCCGTGAGCCAGAACTACTGAGCCTGCGCTCTACAACCCGTGAGCCACAACTACTGAGCCCACGTGCCACAACTACTGAAGCCCACATGCCTAGAGCCTGTGCTCCGCAACAAGAGAGGCCACCATAGTGAGAAGCCTGCGCACGGCAGCAAAGAGTAGCCCCCGCTCACCACAACTAGAGAAAGCCCGCGCACAGCGACAAAGACCCAACACAGCCAAAAATAAATAAATTAAATAAATAAATTTATAAAAAATAAATAAGACCTCTGAAAACAGAACTCAACTGAGAGTCAAATAAACAAGAGGCAATGTAACTTACTTTATTTTAAGAGGATAAAAATGAGAACTTGACCTTAAAATGAAGGGAAAAATACCACCACCACCAGATGAAGAGGAAGAAAAGACCAAGAGAAAACTGTGTTGCTTGTAAAACTCCCAGAGGCAAATTCTAATTCACTGAGTAGTAGTATTCTTTTGGGGGCAAAATAAATTTTCACTGGATGGTCACTGGATTGGTCATTTAAAAGCATTTACTTTTCATCTAAAATTGGGTATAATTTATACATTCAGCTACACACTTATTTATTGGAAGCTTATTAGGTGCCAGCAGAAAACAAAATAGTTGAAGTCTCTTATCTGAAGGAGTTTATATGATGGTAGGGGAATCAAAAATAAAATAGTTAACAAATAGATACTTGTTATGTCAAGTAGCATTGTCTTGAGAAGAAAAATAAAGTGGAACAGAGTGGCATACAATATTTTAAGTAGGATGGTCAGGAAGGCTACTGGTTACTCCCTGATTTCCACCTTTTGCCCACTCTTTTCAATTAATTCTCCACCCTCTTTGGTTTGCTCTGGGCCTGATGGTATCTCCAAGATGGCCTCCAATTATTCTTGGCTCCTGCTATTCACAGCTTGTGTGGTCTCATCTCCTAGATGGATCTATATGACTAGTAGAATGCAGCCGAGGTGACAGTGTGTGATTTCCAAGGCTGGTTCATAAAAGACCCTATAGCTTCCACTTGGGCTCTTGGATCACTCACTCTGGGGGGAGGCTGGGTACCATGTTGTATGGACACTCACGTAGCCCTGTGGAGGCCCACCTGGGAGCAGGATTTTAGGCCTCCTACCAAAAACCAGCAACAGCTTGCCAACCATGTTAAGTGAGCCACCTTGGAAATGAATTTTCCACCCCTTCAAAACATGACATATTGACTACTATCTCATGTGAGACCTGGGGCCGGAAACCTCAAGATAAGCTGCTTCCAAATTCCTGACCCACAGAAACTGTAAGAGATAATAAATGTTTATTGTTTCAAGCCGCTGTGTTTTGGGGTAATTTGTGATGCAACAATAGAGAACATGTACAGTACTCAACTGCCTCGGACTCAGGTTTCCAGCTGTGTTTGGCCAACACACCAAAAGTGAAGTCAGTGTGTTTATTCCTACACATTCTGCTCTGGCCCTGGTCTCCTCCCCGCAGCTACCACAGTTCCCTCTGGGCAGCCCCATGGGTCTCCAGGACTGCAGCTTTCTTAGCGCTCCTGCAACGCTATTTCTTCCTTTTGCCCCTTCAAGCCTAGACGTGGCATCAAATCTTGCTGTTGGTTTCCTTAACCGTGCACACACCTCTAACAAGTCCCTTCATTCTTGTAAGAAATGTGTGTCTTCTATTTTCTACCAAGACTCTGGCTGATACAAAGACCTCCTTGTAAGAGCCAACATTTGGAGGCTTGAAGGAAGTGATGTCAGGAAGAACATTCCCACAAGTGCAAAGACCCTGGGATGAGGGAATGCTTGATGTATTCAAAGAACAGCAAAGAGTTCAGCATGGGTAGAGTAGAATGCATGAACAGACAAGTGAAGGGGAGAGGCAGTCAGGGGCCATGTCAGGCAGCATTCTGTGGGTCATGGTTGTGTTCTGAGTGTTAGGTACAGCTGTGGGTGGATGGAGAGTGGTCTGAACAGGGGCGTGGCATGATCTGACTTTCATTATGAGACCAGGATGTAAGTAGATATAATAGAAACTCAGAGACCAGTCAGGAGACTCTTTTAGAATTTACAAAGATAAGGAGGCTTGGGTAGGATGAATAAAGGTTGTGAGAAGAGATTGAATTCAGGATATATTTTGAAACCAGACCTGTAAGAATTTGCTTCTAAATTGAATGTGGGAGAAGGAAGAGTAAGGAAGACTCTAAAGTGAATGATGAAGGCTGGAGCTATTTATTGAGATGAACACAAGGGAGAGTGAGAGTGTGAGTGTGTGTGTGTGTGTGTGTGTGTGTGTGTGTGTGTGTGTGTGTGTAGTGGGGGAGGGGCAATTTGGAGGAAGGAGGGGTGGAAATCAAGAGTCTGCTCATTTCATCTTCAAAAGAGGAAAATAGTAACATTCTGCTGTTAAAAAAAAAAAAAGGAAGATGAGAGATTTTTTTCCTCACTTTGCAAAGAAAAGGATCTACATTCATAGAGTAACCTTCTTATCTCCTGGCCTATTAGGTTATTGCCCTTAGAAGACTTTTAAGATCAAGTAGTGCATTCTCAACTTTAGTTATAAATGTGATTGGTTATAGGTCATTTCTGGCTCCCAAAGATCAGACTAGATAAATATAGGAACCAAGTCTGTTCCTGGACTCCAGGGACCCTGTTGTCTATTATAAAACATAATCTGCCTATCGATTAAGGATCTAGTTATCACGCTTGTAAAAGATAATCTTATTGGTTAGCATCACGTGACATTTTTTAAAAATTTGAAATATGACGACCTTCAGCTCCAGAAGCAGATGTGGCAGGAAACGACTTAACAGACACTTCCGTTTTTCTTGGGACAGCACCTCCTGCCCCACTTCCTCAGTTTGGGGCTTCTTTTACCATAAAAGCAGAGCTGTGTTTCCCACCCACACCGAGATACTCACTGTCCTGCACAACATTGGTTACCTGCGTTTACTTTGCAGACCTGAAGCTTTAAAGAGAAGCTTGGGCAATTCAGTGTGGAGCTGGTGCTCACAGACCTCCCTCTACAGATTTACTAGGCGACCAGGGCAGCACCCTGAGCTCTGAGGGGAGAAGGCAATGTCCTTGGCCTCCTTGTGATGTCTGCCTCATGCTCACCCACACCCTCCTATACAGGATGTTTTGTGATGCCAGGACACAGCTGTCTTGATGCCAAAAAGTATTTTTTTGTTGTTGTTGTGTTCATAATGACCTCTGTCTAAAAATTCTGTAGGCTTCCAGGAAGGGACACAGCCGACTGTGATCAAATGCACTTCTCCTCCCTGCCCCCCTCTGGTTACCATGGCAACTGTGAATGACTGATTTCCTGGTTGCCATGTAAATGCAATGGGATCCCAGCCACTGCACCACACAAAAACGTCAGTAAGAATAGTGAGAAAACAAAAATCATATCTAAAAAGACAAAGGATTTCATCTCAAGCCTTTCTCTCACACAAAGTAGAGGAAAGGAACCAATTGTAATGAGAAATGGTGCTCTTCCTGAGGTAGGAGTGTGTCTCTCCCTCATTGGAGGGAAGACCGGAAAAAAAAAGGGGAAATCCCTCATTTGTCGCCCAAGGAGTTGGCACGGTGACAGGAAGACAGATGCCATTCTCAGGTGCTAGAACCCCTCAGTAATCAGCCTGAATCCCACTGCGAGGAAATCTGAAATATTTAACTGGGGTGGAAGAATTAACTTAGATTGAAAACAAAACAGAAAAAAACAGGTTTCATGGACATTTTTTAGAACCACTCTTATTTGCATAGTTTCATAATTTTAAAATTAAGATTCTAAATGCTCTAATTTATAATATTTGTTGGATTAATTTTTTTTCTATCTAATAACTTTGGAGAAATAAAAAATACAGTTATTTTTTCTCTCTCTTTTTTAATTTGTAACACCCTGATAAAACCACATTCCAAAAACTGATTAATCCAGATTTCTATGGTTTTCATAGCCTGGGTGTTATCTGTGTTTAGTAATATCTAAAAAGAGCACTAGCATATTAAAAAACACATAAAATATATTTTATACAAAAATTAAAATTGTTTACAAAACTAAAATTGTTGATAACTTATTTCCTTGACTTTTATCGCATCTTAGATTCAAATGGTTTAAAAATTAATCTATTGTTCTTTTTAAAAAAATTTTTTTTCTGCTTTTGATAAATGCTTCATATAAAGGTTTTAAAAACCTAATCAGGCAGAATTTTCATGGGTTTGCTGAACACACACAGAGAGCTACTGGTGCTTTACTATTAGTTTTCGGCAGCTGAGCCATTGAAATCATTTTTTTTTTTCTATTTTTAGCCATAAAAAAGCATGAAATCATTTCTGAATGCCTATCTTTCCGAAGGTTAGAGCTGCAATGAGCTGAAGCATGCCATGTTTTACGGATGCCAGAGAAGTAACACCGAGGGGGTTCCGGGGTACAAAGCAGATGGATCCAGGCCCAGTAACTGCCATTTCTTAATACTCTTTCTGGCATTCAACTCTGCCTCATCACAAAAGCCTGTATGTTCCAAACTGGGTCAATAGGTGTCACACAGGTTAAAAAGTTGAGGCAGGAAATTCAGAGCACAAATAATTTTGCAAAATCTTAGGTTCAGTAATGTTAAACAGGTTCATTTATTGCAGAATTTCTCAGAGCTTTTGATATGCCAATATTGACGGTGACTCTGGAGAAAATAAATAGAATATAGAATATAGAATAGAATAGGAGGGGGCTCTAGAGAATATGATGTTTCCCAAATGTATTTGACCACTGAGCCATGTCTTCACAGAACATCTCTGAGTTCTTCAGAGCATACTTTGAGAAATGCTGGGCCTACCTTCTCTAATTGTACTTTAAGGATATATGGATTTTTAGGATTTAAAATTACAAGATTTAAAAAAGTGATTGGCTCCATATGATTCTAATGTAGCCTGTAGCCAGATTCCTAAGAGAGCAAAGAGAAAGAAAAAGAAAAAAAAAAAAGAATTGAAAAAGGATCTACAATAAATTAGGTGACCTTTAGAATATTTACTTTAAACTTGAGCACAAGAGCACATATTTTCCTTCTCAAGATTTTATTGTAGCTTCCATAGGTCTAACAGGTGAAATTCTCTAACAATAAACCCCACAAGAGCTCCCAATTGTTTCAGCAAATTTGTGTCAAAAGACAAAGAGGAATGGACCTCAGGGGGACGTGAGTGATACCTCTAGGGGTGGGGAGTGGAGGGGGGATGGGGGTAGAGCAGGGTCAGCTGGAAGTTGCTGTTGATTCACCTGGGAAGGAACTGCCAATGTTTAGGGTAACTTTTGGGAACTCAGTCCTCTTCAGTGGGATTTTTGGGCTTCCATCTGACCACACTGACTATACAATGATTCCCACCCACCAGCTGTGAGAAACAACGGAGTTGCCCGCAACCTCACCACTGAAGCTAAGTGACAAAGGGAACCTTTTCCTGCTTCCCCTCACTCTGATACCCTATGTAAAAGGGGGACTGTGTCAGAGAGTAGATGCGCTCCCTTCCCTGGTCCAGCCTGTCCAGGGGAGATGGAGAAGTGACTGAAGGATTATAGGATAGAATGAAGTATCATTAAGGGAGCTTGCTGCCCAGAGGAAAGGAGAGCCGGCTGCAACAAAGTAGGTAGAAGCCGTCTGAAAGATAAAACAGATCCATGTTTGTACCTCACCAATTTGAGTGTCTTCAGACTGGTTGAGTAGCTGGGACAGCCTTGTAAACACTGTTAGAACACTGATGGGGGAACCCGAGAAGAGGAAGCGTAGGGAGGAGTTGGATTTATTTTGTCTGGGTTTCCAGGAGAGTCTTTAGAACAGATGTAGCAATGGAGACGGTGCTGAGGGCTGAGTAAGAGAAAGGGAACTTTTCAGGCTGAGGTACCTGCCTGTTCAGAGGCGTGAGGGTGGGACCGAGCCCTGAGGGTTTGGTATCTGGGAGCAGATGGCCAAGGTGTGCTGGTGAAGCCCACTGTGGATTGCAGCAGTGGGCTGGGGTCGGTTTGGGAAGTACACCCGTGACATTTCAACCACTCTGGGAAAAGGAGGAAGCATAGAAGAGTCTGGTCAGAGGACTGATATGATCAGGTTAGAATTTTGGTAAAACCATCCTGTGACAGTGCGGGGCAGGCTTTGAAAAGGGGTAGCGTGAGGGGCTTCCCTGGTGACACAGTGGTTGAGAGTCCGCCTGCCGATGCAGGGGACACGGGTTCGTGCCCCAGTCCGAGAAGATCCCACATGCTGTGGAGTGGCTGGGCCCGTGAGCCATGGCCACTGAGCCTGCGCATCCGGAGCCTGTGCTCCACAACGGGAGAGGCCACAACAGTGAGAGGCCCAAGTACCACAAAAAAAAAAAAGAAAAGAAAAGAAAAGAAAAGGGGTAGCGTGGAAGGCTAGAGTAGACACACAACACGTTTGAGTGGTTTCCATAGCACTAAATGGTCAACTGTCTAGTAAGCCTGGGAGGAGATAAGAGGGAGAGAAAGGCAAGAAAGAGGAGGTGGGGAGAACTCTCAAGTACTCTCAGGGGTAAACAACCAGAGTAGATGGATGTGCCTTCGTCTATCCATTCAACAATTATTTGTTTGCATGAATATAAAAGCAGCATCTCCTCTCTCTTTGCCCTGAAGACCTTCCCTATGATTTGCGGTAAGAATTGTGTTGATTGCAGCACCTGATATAGTTCAGCTAATTATAACTTACTTGGGTTGTTGGCCTCTTCTGCTTTATAACAACATGGGTGGGCCTTTTACTGTAACATCTCAGTTTGCTACTTGAGTGGCACCAAGATTAGCAGCAGAGATCTCCAGAGGAAGAGGAATTTTTTTTTCTGTCTTCAATTCTGGCAAATACCTGTGCTCTGTGAAAAAGGGTCACACGTGGGCCATCCCTCTGGCAGCACAGGCCAAACTGCCATCTTGTTAAATTAATTTTGGACCCTGAAAAGGTCCATGACTCTTCAGGTGGGAACTCAGGAAATGCCAATCCTGTGCTGGGATGGTGAGGGGCTGGCTTCTCAGCATTTCGTTTAGGTGCACAGTGCCCCAGGGGTTGCTGCCAGAAAAAAAAACCTGCCCGCCAATCACAGGGTCAGTTACTGACTTTGACAGCGCTAGAGGATGTAGAGAGAAGAAACACAATTAACTGCTCTGGTGAAGACTGAGCAAGATGTTTGCTCTCTTACCATCTCTACAAAATTAACGCATATTAAAATCAGATTTTTAGAAAACCTGAAGACTTCATCTCCAGACTAAAAACTGTAATTGTACCTTCTTTTGTGAGCCCCTATGTCTAGACTAGATATTATCAATTCAACTGTCTCATATCTGAATAAGCTTTTAGTGTCGTGGCTCTGGAGAGTTTTTTTTTTTTTTTTTTTTTTTTTTTTTTTTACAAGGACCTCAATTTCATTACTGTTTAGGTCAGAAGAGGGCAAATAAGCATGACATCATAGATTAGACAAAAAAGGAGGGCTTTTAGGCAATGGGAAAATAACATACAGTGGAATAAAAATTTCCTTAAGTAGAATGTTCAGAAATCAGCATGTTTCCCTTGATGGGACCTTCTGGGTGCTATGTGTGAAGACTTAATTCATGTTCAACATCATTCTTAAATATATTTGTCACTATTTCATGTATAGTCTACTAGAAATAGTCTACTCTTTTTTTTCGTGACAGAATTTGAATGATCTGGGGGCTGTCATTGAGACCACTGTTGTCCTTGTACTGCCCTGAAGAAAAGCATTTCACCAAATTTGTCCCTAGCTCTGCATGCTGGAAGGTGTGTCTGTTTTTCACAATCATTTCCTAATTCCTATAGAAAGATTTTCTCATTTGCCTCTCACTTCTTCCTATTCTTTTTCTTCCATGGGCCTTAATGTTTTGCTTGCTCCTTGTATTTCCTTTGAATAGCTCTGTTGAAATATTATCATGGTCTCTGAAGCCAGATTACCCAGGTTCAAATCCAGGCTCCACTGCTTATGAGCTGTGCCTCAGTGTTCTCATCTGTAAAATAGGGATAATAATAGTGCCTTCCTTATAGGAACCTTGTGAGACTTATATGAATTCGTAGGGAACTTTGAGGGGCTCTTTCCTGGTGGAGTCTCTTAACATGGGGTTCCCAGACCTGGGCAAATGTCAGATTTCCCTGGGGAAATAGTTTAAAGTATAGATTTCTGGGCCCACCGCCACTGACTCCAGTTTAGTCTGTCTGGAGAGGGTCCTGCCGCAGCTGATTCATATGCCGGCCTTTCAGAACCACCTACTTAATCACACTTTTGGCTACTGTGGTGCTGTTCTGGTCCTTCCCTCCTTTTCTCTTGAGCTTCCCCCATCTCACACTGTCTCCCGTAGCAAATCTCCGAGTTTGTAGAGTTTGGTTGATTTGCCCACCAGTGGTGACCCTCTAGAGCAGGGGTCCCCAACCCCTGGGCCACGGACCGGTACCGGTCTATGGCCTGTTAGGAACCGGGCCGCACAGCAGGAGGTGAGCAGCGGGTGAGTGAGCGAAGCTTCATCCATATTTACAGCCACTCCCATCGCTGGCATTACCGCCTGAGCTCCATGTCCTGTCAGATCAGCAGAGGCGTTAGATTCTCATAGGAGTGGGAACCCTACTGTGAACTGCGCATGTGAGGGATCTAGGTTGTGCGCTCGTTATGAGAATCTAATGCCTGATGATCGGAGGTAGAGCTGAGGTGGCGATGCTAGTGCTGGGGAGCGGCTGCAAATACAGATGATCATTAGCAGAGAGGTTTGACTGCACAGCGACCACAATAACTCAACTGTTTGCAGACTCATATCAAAGCCCTATCAGTGAGTGGCAAGTGAAAACAAGCTCAGGGCTCCCAGTGATTCTGCATTATGGTGAGTTGTATAATTAGTTCATTATATATTACAATGTAAGAATAATAGAAATAAAGTACACAATAAAGGTAATGTGCTTGAATCATCCCGAAACCATCCCCAGTCTGTGGAAAAATTGTCTTCCACAAAACCGGTCCCTGGTGCCAAAAAGGTTGGGGACCGCTGCTCTAGAGAACCACCCATCTTCTACTTCTTAAACTGGTTTCATATTATACATTTGCGATCCCTCCTCCCAGTCTGTCTGTGACCTCTAGGGGAAAAAAAAATGATACATGAGGGCTCCAATTAATCTACATTTGCTGCGGTGGGAGGTGATATGTTCTAGGAGTTATACACGTGTGTGACTGAACCTGGTCTCGGGGCTCCAAATACTGCAACATGGGAAAATCCTCAGCGACTTGTTTATATGATGTAACTTCTATAGAAGAAAGGGAGGTCTCACTTCTAGCTATAAGCATAGGAGTTGTGCTAAAAGGCAGTCATTTATAGTGTGTGGAAAATCAGACTGTTCTCCTGGATGCTTGACCTGGGGCAGAAGGGCTAACACGGCTTTCTTCTCTCTGCATCTACTCACTGGATCCAGGAAAACTCCTGGAATATGGGACAACCCAGGAACAAGGCTGAGGAGAAAAACGAAAGATGCAGAGTGTTTCAAGAGATTGGGACACAAGTGGAAGGGGGAGGACAGAAGAGGGACATCCACGGAGGGGAAAAGTCCCTCAAGAGATTGGGAACTGGGCAGCTCCAGGGGCTGCATCCAGAGTGGGGAACCGAGACTGTGTCCAGTAAGGAGGGGCCACTGAACAGGCTCAAGGAGCTACTAATGAAGGTAGGTTTAGCATTGAAGGTAGACTTATTGTTAAAGGCGGACTTCGTGTTGAAGGCAGATTTTGTGTGGCACATTTATAGGTGTCATAGGGGACATGACAGGTGGAAAGATGCCAACACACAGTGCAGGAACTTGAAGTTTCTTAATGATAAAATAATAAAAGATAAAGAAAGTCTGGAGTCAGGTTAGGCTGAAAACAACGTGGCATGCTCTCAGACTCAGCACCGCCTTCCAAGTTCCTGGGTGACTTACCTATCAAATTTATTTTAACATGATTTTCCCGGTCCAGCATCTCATCCTGAAAATTTCAAGGCTGGACGTTAATTCTTCCTTTAAGCACCCATCAGCAGCAAGACTAATTATTACAAAGTGGTAGGAAAAAGAAAAATACAGTATTCTAGCTAAGATTTTCTACTTTGGTAAGCGTTTACATTTATTTCCAATTCTGAAAGGAAGACACTTTGGAACCATCATAAATTGGGGTCTTTCCCTTATTGGGAAGTTGCAGGTAAGGAGCAGGGGTGGATAATCCTATTTGTTTGCCTGAAAATAGTCCCCCCACCCCAGCCCATTCTCCAAAATGTTTTTGTGTTTAGGTACCTCTGCTTAAGTGTTTGCAGAGAAGCATGGAGCCTGGGGAAGATGACCGGGTTGATATGCCTGAATCATCCTATCTCAAACCAGTGGTGGGTGATGCTCCAGAGCTGTGGGCAGTGAAGAGTACAGCATAAAAACCCCTCTCATTTACCTATATAGCCTTGGACCTCTGAAATATTACACATAAAGAGAACCAGGAGATACGGAGGTCTGAATATAAAAGTAATTTTCCTCCTTCTCAAGATAAAAGAAATGAGGTCAAAAGTTAGGTTTGGAGAGAATAAAAAACCTGAATGCCTAGTCTTTACTTCATATTTTCTGGGGCTTTACAACTCTTATCTGATATATTAGTTCAGTGTTCCTTCCTGCTTCCCATAAGTAATTACTGAATCTCGGCCTCAACTCTTCCCCTCAGCTGAGCCCCAGGGCCATTAATAAACATCAGGTTAGCCTAGAAGCTTTCTCTTGTCTCTTTTGCTCCTGAGTCTTGCTAATAATTCCAGGAGCGAAAGCCTAAATCTACAGAGTTGACCTTCTGTTAATTTGTATTCCACTACTTTGGTGAAGACCTTGCCGACCATCAGAGTTCCCAGCTCTTTTTAGCATGGAATGTATCCTTCCCTGCTTATATACAGTAGCAGGGTGGGCATTTAGGGTATCTTTAAACCAGGCATATAATAAAGAGTTGTATAAAAGGGTTGTATACTCAGAGCATACAGGGAAATGGTTCTCTTTGGACATAGCAGAAAAAAATGGAATGCCCTAAAGGGAATGAAAAAGAAAATCTATTTCTAGAACATTTGCATTCTATTAATGATCACTTCAGGCCATGTACCCAATAACTGCATTCATTACAGCCCTAGTTGTGTTCCCAGAACCCACTTAGGTGACATCCCTTATGCTTTTCTTCTTTCCCATGAAAAGGATGCTCCCAGAAAATTAAAGTGGCTTTAGCAACATCAGTGTTGAGCAGCATGTGTTTTTCCTTACGCACCACCCAGCGGCACTGGCATCTACACAGCACATGAGCACAAAGCCTTCTGCACAAGGCAGGGAAAGCTTTCTTCTGACTTGCTACCCTCTGGAGGGAGTCACATTAGCACCAAGCCAGCCTTTCATCTGCCACCTTTCCTCAGCAATTGACTTTTGTCTCCCAGCTGGTTGACAAGCTCTGTTGTCAGTCACCAGGGAAGGCCTGGCTTCCACATGGCTGTGACCTCAGCAGGGAGCCCAGGGCAGGCAGAAGCCAGGCAAGCCCTGGGATGGAGACCATTACATTGCTGGCAGTCCTGCACTGTTGTGCAAAATCTATATGCTGATTCCGGGCAGGCTCTGGAGGATTTTCTATATATAGAAAAATACATATTTGCATCCTTCCAGCTAATAGAAAGACAAGAATCCTCTGAGCTAATTCCTGCTTTCCTTTCTCCTGTCAGCCCTTAAAACACCTTTCTTCTACCTTCTCCAAAAGCCTCAGTGTGTTATTTATTTAATACACTTTCTGGATGAAGTCAGCATTCTACAGATCTTTGTATCTGACAATTTTTTTTTGTCTCTTCCCATAATTGTCCAGAAAGCAAGGCCATGTTTCTCAGTTGGTATTGCATGATGAGGGGGTCTTAAAGGCATTCTGACACTCACGTTGAGTGGGACTCAAGCCAGCTACTGTAAGCCACTGAAACAGTGTATCCCATACTACCCACACAGCCACCAATATCATTATTAAAAAGGGAAACAATGGTGGGGAAGTAGTGGCAGTACTGATGTGATGGCAAGGAAGGAAACTAAATCACTATGTCAAAGAGATATCTGCACCGCTGAGTTCATAGCAGCGTTATTTATAATAACCAAGACATGGAAACAACCAAAGTGTCCATCAACGGATAAGGAAAATGCAGTATGTACACACACACACACAGAGAGAGAGAGAGAAAAAGGAAATCTTGCCATTTGTACAACATGAATAGATCTTGAGGACATTATGCTAAGTAAAATGTCAGAGAAAGACAAATACTGTATAATCTCACTTATATGTGGAATCTTAAGAAAAAACAAACTCATAGACATGGAGAACAGATTTGTGGTTACCAGAAGTGGGGTTGGGGGAGGGTGAATTGTATGAAGGTGGTCAAAAGGGACACACTTCCAGTAATAAGATAAATAAATACTGGGGATGTAATGTACAACATGCTGACTAGTTAACACCACTGTATGGTATATTAGAAAGTTACTAAGAAAGTAGATCCTAAAAGTTCTCATCACAAAGAAAAAAAATTTTTTGGAACTATATGAGGTGATGGATGTTAACTGATCTTATTGTGATGATCCTTTTGCAATGTACACATATGTCAAACCATTGTGCTGTACACCTTACACAGTGTTGTATGTCAATTATATCTCAACAAAACTGGAAGAAAAAATTAATTACTTTTTGGATGTTAGATTGTGATTTCTTATGTATGTAGCACTATGTTGGCTTTGGCCATGAAGTAATTCAATCATATTAAGGCTTCTCCAGATTTTGTTAAATCTGAGTTTAGGGTAATGTTTGAAGTCCACCTCCCTACAGACCATGAGATGAGAAGGAAAAAGCACCAGGTAATATCTGACTGCTAGCAGGAAATTAGTTTCTCCTTTCCTTCTCTTAGGATTATTTGTTCATGCAACATATTACTCTTTTGTGACCATTTTTACTGCAATACTTCTCCCTGTGGACTGTGGTTTCTGATACTGATAATCTATGTTTTATGGATCAAGGCTGCCCTTGCTGTCCTTATCATCCATATTCATCCATTCACTCAGAGAATATTTATTAGGCACATAATATGTGTTAGAGACTGTTCTAAGGACAACATAGTAATCTAAACAGGTAACAATTCCTATCTAGTCCTCATGGAGATTATACTGGGGAACACATGCAATAAATAAACAAATAAATACAGTATGTTGGATGGTGATTAGGTGCTGGGGGGAAAAAATTTTAAAGCAAAGAGGGATGGGAAGTGCCAGAAAAGAGGATGAGGGGGTAAGTTGAGATATTAAGTACAGTGGTTCCTGGGAATGTGACATTAAAACTGTTGGAGTGAAACAATTTTTGGAGTTGGGGAACTAGCAAAGCAGAGGAAGAGCATTCCAGGCAGAGGAAATAGCAAGTGCAAAGGCCTTGGGGCTGGAACATGCCTGGCACATTTGAGGACGAGCAAGGAGGCCACCGTGTGGCATGAACACAGGGGAGAGTAGTAAGACATGGGTCAGAGGAGAAAAGGGGCAGAGAAACAGAAGGTGTTGTGGAGCCTTGCCAGCATTAAAATTTTTAGTTTTTGCTTTTAATGAAATGGATACTTTGGGGAAGTTTTTTAGAAGGGAGCTTTGCCATCTAATGTTTGAAAAAAATCACTGCTATATTGAAACGACTGGAGGAGGGGCAAAAATGAAAGCAGGGAAACCAATTAAGAAGCTATTGCAATAATTCAGGTAAGAAACATTGTCAGCTTGTACCATAGTAGAAGTAACTGGAGTGATGAGAAGTGGTTAGCTTCTAGATATAAATTGAAGTTTGCTGATGGATTAGACGTAGGGTCTGAGAGTGAAAGGAAGACATAGAGATGGCTCTATGATTTCTGTCTTGAGTAAATGGAAGGATAGAGTTGCTATTTACTGAGCTGGAAGAACTGTAGGAGGAACCACTAGAAGGTAAAAACAGGAGTTCCATTATGAGCATCTTAAATATGAGATGCCTATTATCTATCAAGTGGAGATTTCCAATAGGCAGTTGGCATATGAGAGTGGAATACAGGTGAGATGTCTTTGCTAGAAATATAAAATTGGGAATCATCGAGGCAAAGGTGGTATTTAAAGCCATGAGAAGAGATGAGCTCAGTCAGGGAGTGAGCGTAGATGGAGAAGAGAAGAGGTCCAACCCCTGAGCCCTGAAGTATCTCACTACTTAGAAGTCAGTAAGATGAAAAAGAACCAGCAAAGGAATCTGAGAAGGAATGGCTCATGACAGAGGAGGGAAACCAGGAAAGTGTGAAATCCTGAAAGTCAAAAGAAGAAAATGCTTCAAGAAGAAGGGAGTGATCAGCTATGAAATGCTACCTATCCATCCAGTAAGATGAACGTTGAGAAATGACCACTGGATTTTACAGTGGATGTCTCTGGTGGTCCTGATGAGAGCAGAGTTATTGGAATGGTGGAGGGGAAATCCTGATAGGTGTGAGTTTAACAGAGAATGGGAGGAGAGATTGGAGACAGTGAAGATAGCTCTTTCAAGGGATTTTACTATAAAGGGAAGGAGAGGAATGGGTCAGCGGTTAGAAGGTTGTGTGGGATCAAGGTAGGGTTTTGTTTTTAAGATGGTAGGAAACAGCGGCTATGCAAACATGAGTGTGCACTATGCAACGAGCTGGATTTAACTAGGATGCCCCATGAGTACACTGGAATAAGAGAGAGGCAAGGGGTATGAGAGTGTGAGGGAGTAATAATAATGATGAGTTATGGAATCTGAGCTAGATAAGAAGGAGGGAGGACTAGAGGGTTGGAGGGATAGAGAAAAAATGGTTGGATCAACAGCATGTTGGTGTGTCAAAGAGCTGTTGGAATTAAATTGTTTTTGGATTAGGGGAGTTAAGCTGAAAGGTTAGCAGAGAATGATTGAGTCAGAGAGGAGAAGGGGTCATTGTTGATGGTAATGACCAGCCCAGGATATACACACGGGATGGACAGCTGAGGCGGGAGAGGCCAAGGCCACTGCAGGGCTGAGAGGCTGGGCGGGCAGGATGCAGCTCCGGGGCCAGCACGTACCTTGCTGCTTTACTGAGGTATTTACAGCTGGTGTCTATTCCGACTCATCAATCAGTGCCTTTGCCCTGTGAGTCATTACATATTTTGAGTATTAGTTCTGTGTCCAAGGAATTGCCTGGGGACTGTGATATTCCCAAGAACCGGACAGGGGTATTTGGGGAGCGCAGCAGTGGGCTATGAGTCTCCGGGGAGGGAGGGTCTGTAATGACTGCTCATCAAAACATTAGGCAGAAAAAGGAGGCTGAAGCTCCACGCTGTCCCTTGCCCTGAGCCCCTGGGGATGTTCCCGAAGGGTGAGCACAGGAGTACAGGGAGAGAAAAATCTGAGGAGAAGGATTTCCAGAGAAGGAAAACAGGCCCCAAAACGGAGTACAATCAGAAACAAATTACACCAGCTTCACAATTTAGCCTTGGACCAGCCCAAGCAATTGTATTGATCTGTAAACTAAGCTACATCTTGTGGCCATTACAATGCCTGATTCATACCTGGATATAATTCATTCCAGAATCCCCAGTGTGGCTGTGAGTCAGACAGAAATCATAAGCCAAACTACTTAGCCCAGCAAAAAGGACCTGTTCTCTTCCGCTTTTGTTAACATCTCCTTGATTGATTCCTTCCTCCTTTCTCCTCCTGCCTCACTTATCAGTCAGAGCCAGGATAAGTACTATCTAAAAGTTTTCAAGGTTCTCCTCGTCCTGCTTTCCTTTATGATAACAATTGGGCCCTGGAGCCATTTTCAGGCAGGCACATCCTGCTGGGGTGAACATCCAGAGCTCTGGGGAGGGGGAAAGTTGCCCAGGTGAAAGAGCTCATCCCATACCAGGCCCCTCTACCCCCATCCACCTGGAGGCGGCTTCCCGAGGCCTATGGCTGCTCCGCCTGACACAAAGCAGCCTTGTGAAAGACTGCGGCTTTCACAAGGTGACTGAGCTCCCTGAGAGATGGGGATAGGACTGCCTGGGGCCATCAACCACAAAGGCACCAAATAATTCACGTTGAGAAAGCCAGTCATTTCTCCCAAGTACTTTCATACCAATGATCCATGGCCACTGCCCCAAAGGCAAGTGGTACCTGCCCTCCTCCCCAGCGGTTTTTTGTTGTTGTTGTTGTTGTTGTTTTGCGGTACGCGGGCCTCTCACTGTTGTGGCCTCTCCCGTTGCGGAGCACAGGCTCCGGACGCGCAGGCTCAGCAGCCATGGCTCACGGGCCCAGCCGCTCCGCGGCAAGTAGGATCCTCCCGGACCGGGGCAGGAACCCGCGTTCCCTGCATCTGCAGGCGGACTCTCAACCACTGCGCCACCAGGGAAGCCCCCTCTCCCCAGCGTTTTATGCCCAAACATCAAGCTTGTATTTACCTTTGGCAGCTTTATGCTCCCTTCTGCCCCTCCCACTCTCAGTCCCTCACTCCAAACCCTTCACCCATTTCCATCACGCCCTCTGAAGCCACCATTTCAGACAATAAGTGTTTCAATATTTTCTTCTCTACAGTGTTTTTCCACCATCATCAATTGAAGCCTACCTTCTCCCAAAGGTGCGCGTTTCCTTGCTTCCATCTCCAGTGGAGGCTGCCGTTTCTCCCACACACCCTGAGACAGGAGGCAGGGCTTGGGGTCAGGATTCACCCGTCTTCCTGGTGCCGCTTTTCCATGCTGTGTAAACCCCATCAAAGCTTACGCCACTTGAGGGTACCATTTTCTCTCCTCTATAAACACTGAAGATCCAGACGTGGGTTGTAGATCATAAGTTTTCTCACCATGCCAAGTCCTGATATAATTCTGAGCTGTTTAAACCTATCTGTGGATGACCATCCAACAGAGTAGTGTTTAGTTCCTTGAACGTTTCAAGTCTCAAAGCTGAGCTAGTTATGGTCTGGAAATGTTTAACATCAAAGGAGACCAGACCTTCAAGCTCCCTCACTATGCCTGCTCTTCAAGAGAAAACCAAGACCAAGATTCCTCTCTTTTCTGCTAATTCAGTGCTTGTTAAGTTTTAACAAGCATCAGAATCACCTGGAAGGCTTGTTAAGCCACCGCCTGCTGAACTCCAACCCCAGATTTTCTGATTCGGTGGGTATGGGGGAGGGCTCAGGAATCTGCCTCTCTAACAAGTACCAGGGTGATGCCGATGTTGCTGGTTTGGGGACCACGCTTTGAGAACCACTGTCCTAACGTATATGCCCAGTGGTTCCCAAATTATCTTCATGTTAGAATTACCTCGAGGAGCTTCAAAAAGTATGGATGCCTGTGCTTGCATCCCACGCACCAGGATTGTGATGTAATTCACCTGGAATGTGGCTTGGGCTTTGGAGTTTCTAAGAGATCCTCAGGTGATTCTAGGTACAGATAATTTGGAAATTACTGGTATCAACATCTTCTAGCCTCCCTACCACTCCTACCCATCCTGGAAGATATGGTTAATCATCTAAACTATACTTCCCACCTGGATATTCCCTCTGTATCCTTGTGTCAGCCTTCTCCCCCAAGGAACCTCAAACGTGTGTCAGTCCATTTTCCCGCTCCTCCTAAATACCAGCCATCATGTGTGGCTGGCGAAAACCACATAGCCCTCTCGTTCTCTGGCTTATCCTAACTGTCCTCATTCACTGATCTTTTAACTTAACCTTGGTTCTCTCTAGTCTCCATCTCCCTCACCTGATAATCCCAAAATTTCACATGCTAATGCCCCTACTTGAACACTTCAGATGACTTCATCTCCTACTTCATCAAGTAAAATTGCTTTCATCAGGCACACTCTCTTTCCATTGTATACTCCACCCAAATGACACATTTATCTGTAGCCATTTTCTTTTTATCCCTTCATCTCAGAGGAGGATGCATTCCTACTCCAGTTCAAGGTCAATGCCTCCACCCTCCCACACAAATCGCCACATTTTGCTGGCATGTAGCATGATTAACAAGGTGCTCTTTCCATACACATTCAACCATCCCCTTCTCTGCTGGCTCTGGACCCTCTGCTTCAACTCTGACTCTCCCCAGGCTCCGACTCTCCCTCTTTTCTTTGCTGCTCTCTCATACACAATCCCAGCTCCCATTCATCAGCTCTTTGCTTCCCAGTAATGGCTGACTCAGGAAGAGGAGTAAATTCTTCCAGATGCCTCCTGTAAAGGGTTTTGAATTTCGTATTCAGAATTCTTTATTTTTCTTTTTTTCCTCCTGCCTTGCCATGTGAAAAGGGGGATCTGCTTGCACAGTCAAGACCACACTTCTCTTTATTTCTGTAACTTAACTTCTTTGCTAAGTATTCTAGACACTAATGAGAAGGCTGCCTCGGAAGCATAAAGCATTATATTAATGATATTTTTGCTTCCAGTATGTATTTAATGTTCAACAAAAGGCAGGCACATAGCTCCTGTTAGCACAAGGAAGAAACAAACCCAGCAACCCTTTGGGAATCCAATTCACATGGTGACAACTCCAGCAGAGGCAGGGGGCAGAAAATGAAGGAAAATGACAAAAACACACAAAGGAAGCACAGTCCAGGAAATCAACAAGGCAACAGAAGAGTGTCTGTATGTTTTGTTTGCTCGACTATTACAGTTAAGTCAAGCTGGGTTTAGGAAGTGTTCTTGCATTGGCACTGTGGCCCAGGTGACAGATTGGGTATCCAGGTCTGGGTGATACACAGTGGATATCTCTCACTGTGGCTTTGAAAAACCTTAACACTAATTTATAACAGAGTACTATTGTTGCTTCTATTCTAAATACAAAGCAGGTCAGGAGGGATAACAGAGAAATCTTTGGTACTAATTTCCCTCTTAACATATATTTGAAATAATGTTAAACATTATATTTACATAAAATTACATATTTTGCATATAATGTTAAATATATTTATACAAAAATTTTAATTTTAACATAATATAAAAATGGTTGACATCAAAAGTATGATACTTAAAGAAAAAAATTGCTAAATTAGACCTTATCAAAATTAAATACTTTTGTACTTCAAAAGACACCATTTAGAAAATGAAAAGATAGGCCATGGACTGGGAAAAAATATTTACAGGGCTTCCCTGGTGGCACAGTGGCTGAGAGTCTGCCTGCCGATGCAGGGGACACAGGTTCGTGCCCCGGTCCAGGAAGATCCCACATGCTGCGGAGCGGCTGGGCCCATGAGCCATGGCCGCTGAGCCTGCGCGTCCGGAGCCTGTGCTCCACAACAGGAGAGGCCACAACAGTGAGAGGCCCGTGTACCCCCCCACCAAATCATAGATATGTAAAGGACTTGTAACCAGAATATGTAAAGAACTCTTATAATTCAATGTAAAGAACAAAATCCAATTTCTTTAATGGGCAAAAGATTTAAATAGACATTTTATCAAAGAAGATGAATGAATGGTAATCAGAACATGAAAAGATGTTCACCATCATTGATCACAAGGGTAATGCAAATTTAAGCCAGAAAGAGATACAATTACAAACCCACTAGAATGACTAGAATCAAAAAGACAGATAATACCATGTGTTAGTATGGATGTGGAGAAATTGAAACTTTTATGCATTGCTGGTTGGAATGTAAAATGATACAGCCACTTTGGAAAACAGTTTGGCAGTTCCTTAAAAAGTTAAACATAAACTTGCCATACAATCTAGCAATCCACTCCTGGGAATCTTTACAAGAGAAATGAAAACATGTGTCCACATAAAGACACAGATGTGAATGTTCATAGGTGCATTATTCATAACCACCCAAACTGGAAACTTAAAATATCCATCAACTGGTGACTATGGTAAATATTCACGAACAAAATATGGTAAATCCATAAAATGGAATAATATTCAACAATTAAAATGAAAGAACTACTGATTCATGCTACAACATGGATGAACTTCTAAAACATTATTCTAAGTGATAGAGGCCAGACACAGAAGACTGTATATTATACCAGCACAGAAGACTGTGTATTATATGTCTGATTCCATTTATATGAAGTGTTTAGAAAAGGCAAATTTATAGAAACAGAAACAGCTCTGTGGTTGCCTAGGGCTAGAGTTGGGAGCTGTGATGCCTGTAAATGGTCATGAGGAAACTTTTTGAGGTGATAGAAATGCTCAAAAACTAGATTATTTTAATTATACATTGATAAAGCTAACTTTCAAAAAAGCTAACAATATATAATTCTTTAAATTACCAGTGAACCAAATTTTTATTTTTAATTCCTAGAAATAAAACATGAGTAAAGACTTTCAAAGATGGTATAAGAAACAATCACCCCTTCCCCCAACCCTTGATTGTCATTTACTACGCACAGAGAAAAGGCTTCCAAGAGCTGCGTTGGACCAGAATGATACGAGCAACTGGCATCTACACCCAGACTGAAAAGTCTTCATCCCTCTATCCTCATTTATCCTTAGAAAGGAGAGGAGAGCCAGAGGCCCAGACAATCCACAACTTGGATCATCATTCTTGAATAATAAGGTAGCTAACTCATTTTTTGCCAGATGCCAGTTATTTTTGCCATCATCATATATTAACTATGGTTAAAGCTTGTCTTGTTCATCCTTAAAGGCCATCAAACAACATGAGCTAGATGTACCAGAGGTATTTTCTTGTCTGGGATTGTACCGAAAGGTGTAGGTGAAGCACCAGGATCATCTTCCACGCTCCCTGAGCATCCTTCATGCACAAGACACTGGCGAGCCACACAACAAAGTGCAGCCTCTGCACTCAAAAAATCTGGAAGCTGGCTGGGAAAGAGAGCTAAGAAATAGTTATTAGTTAACAATTAGTAAATGATAAAGAGAATATTTTAAAACCAAGTTGAAAACCTCAAAATGTAAGACAAGGAAGTTGCACTCCTTCCTTGTTGCAACTTGAACATTCGACCACTTTTTTAGAGAAAAAGCTGGATAGCTGGTATATAGGCTGTGGCTGGGTGACTTAAGGAGTTGCTGTGCTTCTGTGACAACTACTTATTTAATGATGGTTTGGGGTCTGTTTTTAAATTGTGTGAATGACAAAATTGTTTCATTTCCAAGCCAAGATCTCATCAGTAAAGCTGAACCAGATGTGTGTGTGTGTGTGTGTGTGTGTGCAGCTGCAAAATTTTCTTTCTCTCTCTTTTTTGCTGATGCACTCAGTTCTGCAAAATGACAATGCTGATATTATAAAGTCTTTCTGTTATGATGACAAAAAGGGGCACAAGCCAAATTTCCCAGTACTGTGCATGGGCACATTAGCTTACCTTGCCCTACTAAACCAACCAGAGGCCCTTGGTGCTAGGTGCTGAACTTGAGTTTCTAACCAAAACCCGGATCTATAAACTGAAGGCAGACCACCATCATGTGTACTGACCCTCTTGATCCACACTGTGGTGGAAGGAATGGCTTCATGAGTGATTCGTTTCTTATTGGAAAGTCACCCTGACTTTTGAATAAATATATGAATTGTACACATTAATGACGGCAGCCTAGGTTTCTGCAGACCAGTTTGCATTCAGCTTATATAGTGTTCCTATGGTCTTTAAAATATTTGGCAACGTGTGGAGATATGAGTCATTGTTTAACACGGGGTCAGGACTGAGGTTTGTATGAAGTGATGCAAATTAAAAAGAATATCTTCTCCATCTGCTCTCTCTTCCTCCCATCTTATTGTATTCATAGACCTCTATAGAAATGGAAGTGGCAACATCATACCTAGGCATTACTAAACCAATCCTTTGTGCATGTGAATGCTCCTGGTGTTAAGGGGTCCTTAAGCATATTCTTGCTTTTTCTATTTGCACATGCACCAGTCTAAAAGATACCCCCAGAAATGGGAGTCTTCCTTGTTTCCAAGACCTAACTCATACTTGGCCCTATCCTGCCTCTACCTCCTGGAATGTCATACACTTAACTCATGTTCCAAATTACATGATGAGGTTTATTTCATCTGAAACATTATCCAGACTTCCTTTTAGCAATCTTGTCCTGAAATACAATACAATGTAAAATATAATCTTATTAAAAATTATGCTTACCCAACTGCTTAACTCTGAGGAGAAAAAGAACAAGTTAGACCTTTATTTTATATGACATGCAAAAATAAATTCAAGTGGATAAAAGCATTAGACATAACAGTCCATCAAAACATAAAAATCCTAGGAGGAAAGATGGCTAAATATTTGTCTGAATTATGGATAGGAAAGCCCTTTCTAAGGTTGTAATCAGTTGAAGAAATCACAAAGGAAAATAGTGGATTGACTACATAGACAGCAAAATCTCTATATAAGTAAAATTATTAATAAAATTAAAGAGTAAACAATATATATATATATATATAATGGAATATTATTCAGTCATAAAAAAGAAAAATCCTGCCATTTGCAACAACATAGATGGATCTTGAGGGCATTATACTTAGTGAAATAAGTCAGACAGAGAAAGACAAATACCATTATGATCTCATCTATATGTAGAATCTGAAAGAGCCAAACTCATAAAAACAAAGCAGAATGGTGATTACCAGGGGCTGGGGGAGTAGGGGAAGTGGTGAGATGTTGGTCAAAGGGTACAAACTTACAGTTAGAAGATGAGTAAGTTCTGGAGATCTAATGTACAAAGACTTTAGTTAATAATACTGTATTGTACACTTGGAAGTTGCTAAGAGCTTCTTAAATATTCTCACCACACACACAAAAAGATAATTATAAGATGACAGAGGTGTTAACTATTATTGTGGTAATCGTTTCACAATACATATGTATATTAAATCATCATGTTGTATACCTTAAATTTACACAATGTCATATGTCAATTATATCTCAATAAAGCTGGAAAAAATATTTAACAATATGAAAAATATTTATTTGTAGTAGAAAAGCAGGATTCAAAATTACAAGTGCAGTATGATTATACTTAGGTAAAAATAAATCTTACCCATAGAAGTAAAGATAAGAAAATACACCCAAGTGTGACTATAGTTCAGTTGGGTGATGGGACTGTCAGTGGCTTTTTTCTCTTCTTTTCTATGTGGACCAAAATGTATCAGGGAACTTTTATAGTATAAAACTATACTATAGTTTTGTCAGTCTTTTGTTGAATAATTCATGCAACAAACACTGATTTTGTAACTACTGTGTGCCAGGCCCTATGTATGCTGTTTGTTGGAGATTTCAAAACTGTTATGATAGAGTCGTCCTGGAGGAAATCACAGCCTAGTATAGGAGAGGAAGAAGGAAACACATGATTAAAATATTTATTCATAAGTTCTACAGTAGAAGAAGGGGCTGAGGGCTATTGGTGCTATTGGGTCCCAGAGGCAGGGCAACTCACTCAGGCTGGCTTGGAGGGGAAGAGGCATGAGGGGTACCGAACAATGACACACTGTGATGGAAGGTTTGAAGAAAGGGTTAAGTATGTCACATATTCAGATGGCAACATCTTAGTAATGGTGACTGTCACATAAGATGTATACCCAGAGGATTCTAGGATGACTTGCAGGTTTCTGGCTTATAGATGCTGGTGTTCTTTAGAAAGAGAGGAATCCCATTTGGAGCTTGTCCCCAGTCTTGGCCCCGTTGAGTTCAGTGTACCTGTGGGCTGGGCTGGTGGAGTTATATAATATGTGGAGTTTGGGAGAGAGAGCTGGGCTGGAGACAGAAGCAGAGGTTGTAGTTGTAAATTTGGATGAAGGATCCAGGCAGGACATGGAGAGTAAGAAATAAAGCAGAGAGCCCTGGACAGGGCTCGGAGGGAAACAGACATTTAAAGAGTCATCTGAGAAGAATCTCTCAAGGAACCAAGCCCAGGAGAGAGTGAGTTCCAGAAGCCAAGGGAGAGAGAGCTGCAGTTCATGGTGCTGAGTGCTGTGGAAAGGGCTGGAGAATAAGATCTGAAGGGCCACTTCAGGAGTCAGAACTTCTATCCAATCTGTGTATGGAGGGGAAGCAAGGCAGGAAGAGAAGCTGGAGATGGGGAAGAAGATGAAGTTCGGGGAGGGTGAGGGGGTAGTGGTTACATTAGGGTATTGTAAGATCCTGGAGTGTGTTCCTAAAGGCAAGAGGAAGCCACATTACCCTAACCTCTGTTAGGGTAATGGCATAAAGACAAGCAAGACATAGATTCCCTGGGCTTCCCCAATTTAAGATGTTATGGGGACACAGGCAACACCCAAGTGACTGACTAAAGTATAACTGCTTTTCTTAACCTTCTTCCAAACTTACCTCATGGTTACAGAATGTAATCTGTCAACTGGCTGGCTGCCAGCCAGAGGTGCCTGGCCATCTGAAACTTGAGCTGAGAGCCCACCCAAGCTCAGATAATGTCATCGCCAAAGAAGTCCTCGTCCCCTGTTACATTCAGCCACACCTCGACTGCTCTGCTGCCAGACCCATTAAATGCTCTCTCTTCCCAGCCACCCTGGACCCCTGCCAGGACAATATTATCATCCAAGAGCCTCTGATACATTTATCTGCCTTCCCAACAGAAAAAGCAGTGTCTATTTAAAGGACAAGTAGACAGAGATCTGCTCACTTCAGGTGTGCAGGCCATGATTTCTGGAAGCTTGCCTGGAGCTGAAGCAAGGCCCGTAATACAGCAGGACTGTGACACGGTGGGTGGGGGCAACCAGATGTTGGGGGTGGGGCTGGCAGCCCTGATGCCCACTCAGTTACTCCTGAAGAGTTGTTTGCAACCTTCTCTTGGTACTGACATTGTGTTGTGGTTCCTAAGGTGTGTTTTGTCTCCATGTGTAAATTGTAGTCCCTTATAAGACAGGGCGATTAAATCTACTTTTTCATAAATTCCAGGACACAGTACTTCTTACAGCCCATACCCTTTCCCCCTTTCTCCCTGTATTGCGTCCAGACTTGATGTATGGAACTTGAGTGGCCATCTTGGGGTCAAAAAGTTATAAACATGGGGGAGGAAAAGGTCAAGAGCATCACCCAGTTTCTATCCATGACATCACCAAGCTGCTGAATCAATGCCAGCAGCCAATTAATGCAGTCCTTTAAGTTATGAAAGAAAAATAATTTTTTGGCCTAAGTCCCTTGTAAGTTAGGTTTTCTGAAACTAAATGTAATTTACCCAGTATCCATTCCCCCACTTTCTCACTCAGAGACTCCCAACTTTGTTCAGATATCCATCCTTCCTCCACACAGCTAGGTGCCCCAGGTGATGCTGATTCCATCTCCAGTTCCAAGGATGGCATTCATTGGCCAAGTGTAATTCCATTTCCCTTGCCAGTGTTGAGTTAAGGAGCCAATGAGACATAGGGGCTGAAATCTGTTGGGACTTCTGGGGAAACGTTCCCATGATACAGCAGCAAGAAGATCTGTCTCTCTCTCCTTCTTGTGAATATTGCTATTGCTATGTCCAGGTTTTGTACCTGAACTGTTGTAATCAGCTTGCCTCTCCCCTGAGGATGATGCCAACACAGAATATGGTGAGTGAAGAGACAAAAATAACCTGGATCCTCATAGACATTGTAGCTCTGCTGAATCAACCGGCCTTGAAGGCTGCCTGGCCCTTGCACTTCCTGTGCTGCCACAGTGTAATTCTTTATTCTTTAATGCAGTTTGAATTAGGGGTTTTGTTACTTTCTCCTGAAAGCATCTTTACAGATAATGAGGGTATTTTTTAAAGTTTTGTTTGTGATTATCTAACTCAAGCTTTTTATAAGAAAAGGTAGATGAAGCATCAGCCTGTTTATTGAGCATTTTTCCAATGTTGAATATGATGATATTTCTTCCATCTTAAAGGTTTAGATACAGAGAATGGTTTAGATCAAAACGTATCCTGAAGCAAATGTTAATTTTATCCTGGTCAACCTGACCCAGCCAGAAGTATGCTCAGATTTATTAAACTTGTGTCCCTAACGAAGATAGAGAAATTGAGCCAATAATAATAGATTATCTTCTCACTGGTGGGGCCTTAGGGAACAATGAGCCAGTGAGAAATAACATACTCACTTCTGTTGAGACTTGAGGAAGACAGAACAGTGATTCGTTCCTCATAGGAGCTGGAACTGCTGCAGTTGGTATTTCCCTGATCCCCAATCCTCTCCCAGTCCCCTCTGGGACCATAAACATGGGGACCCCTGCGAATGATCTGTGGTTGGTACAATTAATACTAATCAATTAATACTAATAATTAATTCTGGATCTCAGAGTCATTTCATCCCAAGGAGAGGAATGCCTTGAAACCTGCCAGGTTAATATACTTCACACAGTGCCTGGCACAGAAAAGGCACTCAAAACTGTGTGTTTATTGGATGAGTGAGGGAGGCCAGGCAAGTGGTACCACTTCTATATCCTCCTCTCCCCCACCTGTTAATCCAATAAATTGTCTTCTCTTTGTTTAAATGTTCATTGCTAAATATAGTCGAACAATGCAGGTGGTTTAGGGAGACTTGACGTGGCCTGTCTGAGGTCACTGAATTATTCCAGAAACATTCTGCAGCATAACGCCTCAACCCCTGAGCCAAAACTTGAAGCCAAGGACATTTTTAGAAGCTGTGAGCTAGAGCTATTGCTTCGGGACCCAGAATTTAAACACACAATGTTTAGCCTCTAGCCTCTAATTCTGTCATGCTCTCAGAGACAACTGCATGAGTCTCTCACCTTTGCCCTGACAAATCCTTCCAAAAGGACCTGGAAACATTTCAGGGACATAGCCATGTCCCTCCTACTCGTGGTGAGATAGTCTGGAGAGTGTGGTCCCAGATAAAGCTATCAAATGCCCACCTTGCCTTTGAGGCTCTCTGCAAGATGTGTCCTCTTAAAGGGCTTAAATCTTTCACTTATTCTAATTTGACACTTGCTTAATAAGCAGCATTTCCAGACATGTATTCCCACTTTCAACCCTGAACATCATCACTTGAATACTTTCTCCTTTTCTCAGATATGTTCACCTTCGATGGATGCCCAGGATCCAGCACAGTGAAGCATAATAAAGTGCTCAATACATGTTTGTGAAATTAATGAATAAATTGCATGGATAACTAGAGTGGGAGTAGACATAGGAGACTCCTAATATATAATTACCTCACACTTAATGCAATGTATCTGACAGAGATTCTAACTTACAAATTTGATTAAAAAACTGCAATGCGAGGGAGGATCTGAAAGCTGAAACTGGGATGGTGTTTAATCTTCAATATATGATCATAAATATAAATACTGCTATTTGTTGTTTATTCTACGTACTTGAATTGCTGGCATGGTATTAGGTGCTATATATATGGCATTGCATTTCATTCTTACAATGACCTTATATAGTAAATATTATTGTTGTAATTCCTGTTCTAAAGATGAGGAAATTTAGGACCCAGAGGATTAAGTAATTTTCCTCTGGTCATGCAGCTAGAAGTGGTCTATGCATGCGTTTGACTTCTTTATAACCCTGTTAGGGTGAGCAGGGGTCACCTGTTAGGGTAACTCTAAGACCCTTATCAGATCTGAAAGAGGAAATAAGAGTAGAGGAAACTTGGAATCAGGTAGACGCTGAGAAGACTTCAAAGCTGTAAAAATCTCTTTAGGCACTATGAAATCCACATGAGCATGGGTTTGGCTAACATTTTGTCCACTTTCCAACGAGAAGTTTTCAACTCTTTCCCTATTAAAAATACCTCTAATGCTTTGAGCCAAGTCAACATAAATGATAGATCTGTGTATGACAAAGAAGAAGGACGGAAGGTAACTGCTTCCCCTGCACTACAGTGCTATCATGAGAGCAAGCTTGTTTAATCTTCACACAGAAATACTCAACAGCTCAGCAGCTTCGCTCAATAGAACTTGTGCGTTCCAACTTTTGTGCTAGCATTTTGTCTTGCTCCCAGAATGTCCCTTAATCCCACCACCATCGGCCTAAATCCTGCTCTTCCATTAATGTTAGCTCAAATCCAATTCACCATTCTAGCTTGCAGTGATAATTCTAAGAGTTGGCATTTATTGAGCCCTTACTATATTCCAGATCCTGTGCTAAACACTTTAATTATAACTGAATTGCCACAATAGTGCTGTGTAGGAGGAACTACTACTAATCTATAGACAAGAAAACTAAGTCACAAAGCAATTAAATAACATTCCCACCAGCATATAACAAGGAATAAGTAGAAGAAGAGTCATCTCTTTTTATTTGTTGGTCAATCATATTTTTAAAAAATTGATTCAAATTTGGGGGCACTTAAAATAGATCCCTTGGTGTTTCATTTATCAGGTGGTCGTCTTAAAGACATGAAAAGTACCTAGATTCAAGGAAATTTATCCACTCACAGTAACTAGTACAGAAAAACTCACATGAATATATTGTCTTTTGGAAATTTCTGTTTTCAAGGGATGTCTTCATTTCATGGCATTATTACTTTTTTCATACTCAGCTAATGCCCTAATTCCTCAGTGAAGCTTTACGATGCAGCTTAGCAGCCATGGAATGGTTTTAGTTTTATCACAATAGGTAGGTGTGATGCCTGGGAAAGATTCAAACACTTTAAGACATAGTTTCTGGTACAAAAAGATTAAAATCATGATTTTGAAGACTATCTAATGACATGGATATAGTTGATTAAAAAAAAGTACAGTACAAAATATACAGTAGCAAGCCATAATTTAAATTTAAAATATCCACTTTAGATATATATTTTAAAAACCATGGAAATAAGTACAATAAATGTTAAGAGTGGTTAGTTCTAAATAGTAGAGTAATATGTGGTTTTCATTTTCTTTTTTTATACTTTCTTTTATTTTCTAATTTTTCTACAATGAGCATGTAGTGCTTTTATAACCAGAAAACAACAAAAAATCGCTCCCCAGTAAAAAGAACTAAGGTTCTTTGGGGGAAATGGCTGAGCCCATGTCTAAGGCAGGAAAAGTACAAGGTGAGCCTTGACACATTGTTGTTTCAGAAAGTAAGGAAACGCTCAAAGACTAATGGGATTGTGTCAGAAGGTTCTAGAAACTGGCTCAGAGGGCTCCCACTGGCTAAATTTAGAACAATGAGAGTATCAAAAATAATGATGGGTGTAACTAATGGCAACACACTAAATTACTATGATAGAGGAAAAAAGGAAAGAAAACATGCTGGATAAGAAATGTTGATATAATGATAGTTAGAAAACTAACCATTTTGCAACTCCTAATGTAATATTTGATTAAAGCAAGAACAATCAATGGATGATAAAACTATCAGGTGAAAGGTTGCTGAGAGACTAGATAATATCATTGTACAGACAGAGTATTTATTGCAAAGAAAAAAGATGCTCCTTTAATGAGACATTTGGCAGACCTTACCTTAGCCAAGTAATCAAACTTAACATCAGTAAGAGTGTGGCAGTCTGACAGCATGTTCTCCTGATATGATGCAACACAAAGTTCACAACATCTCTGAAGTATTCTTGTCAAAAATATTTAACCTGAATCCAATCAAGCCTTGAGACCTAGCTTTGTCTAGATCACAGGGAATTGAGGAGAAAGGGAAGTTAATAACATCATGAGCAAACAATAAGACAAATTCAGAATGCAATATACTCTATAAGGTAATTAATTTTCTCAGATTCTTCAAAAAGTCAAAGTAGGGCTTCCCTGGTGGCGCAGTGGTTGAGAGTCTGCCTGCCTATGCAGGGGACACGGGTTCGTGCCCCAGTCTGGGAAGATCCCACATGCTGCGGAGCGGCTGGGCCCGTGAGCCATGGCCGCTGAGCCTACGCGTCCAGAGCCTGTGTTCCGCAACGGGAGAGGCCACAACAGTGAGAGGCCTGTGTACCGCAAGAAAAAATAAAAAATAAATAAAAATTTTAAAAAGTCAAAGTAATAAAAAGAGCAGAAGTATTCTTTTTTTAATTTAGTATACTTTATTTTATAGAGAAGTTTTAGGTTTGCAGAAAATTTGAACAGAAAGCACAGAATTCCCACATACCATCTTCCAATCCCTGTAATTTCTCCTATTATTAACATCTTGCATTAATTTTATATTTGTTACAATTGATGAACCCATACTCATACATTATTATTAACTAAAGGCTATAGTTTACATTAGGGTTTACTATTTTCATATTTGCATTGTACATTCTATGGGTTTTGACAAGTGTATAATATCATGTATCCACCATTACAGAATCATACTGAATAGTTTCACTGCCCCCCCAAAATCCTCTGTGTTCCACCTATTCATCCTTCAATCCACTCCCTAAACCCATGGCAACCACTGATCTTTTTACTGTCTCCATTGTTTTGCCTTTTCCAGAATGTCATAGAGTTGGAATCATACAGTATGTAGCCTTTTCAGATTGATTATTTTACTTAGCAATATGCACTTAAGGTGGATTACTCTTAAAAGTGACCAAATATAGTAATGCATGAACTTAGATTTGATCATGATTTTTTAAATGGATATAAAAGACATTCTGGGGACAACTTGGGGAATTTGAATATGAACAGGATATTAGAAAATATAAGAGAATTAGTAATAATTTCTCAGACATGATCATGGTGTTTTGGTTAGGTAGAAAAATGTCCTTAGTCTTAGGAGAGGCTGCTGAAGTATTTAACATTAAGTATCATGATGTCTGCACTTACCTTCAAGTGCTACAACAAATATATGTGTGTTTGTATGTGGGGCAGGGCGGGGGAGGCTGAGAGAGAAAATATGGCAAAATATTACAATTACTGAAACTAGAAGGATATGCAGGTACTCAATGTAATATTACTTTGACTTTTGTATTTGTTTGAAATTTACCCCTTAAATATTATACTAAAGACTGCTTGTCTTTGGTAAAGTCCCTTTTGGGTCAGTTCTACCAGAATCATTAACTGTGTTCCTCAATGTGACTCTAAGTTAAGGAGAGCTCCTCACTTAGTAAGGGTTCGATGCTCAGATAGGACAATTAGAAGAAACACACTGATAGTAGCCCCAGGGATTTCACAGATGTTACATTTTAGTATACTATATAAATCAATCAATGAAAATGTTGAATGAAACTGAGAATTTCTTTGTACTTAAATTAAGTTCCCCAATAAAATCTCCTACCTGTACAATTGCTAACCAGTTAGATTTAAAAAGCATCACATAAATGCCCCAAGTCACAATCTGACCCTTTGTTTTTCTTCACAGCATTAACCTCACCTGCCATATTATATACTTATTTGCTTACTGTCTCTCTCTTCCCATTAGAGTGTAAGCTTCCTGAGGGGTCAATAATCTTAATTCCTACATTTAACTTTTCAGCAACCACTTTTGATATATCAACCACTATATTACCAATATTTGGGATGGTACCTAGTACATAAATAGCATTCAATAAGTATATTCGTGGATATTCAGTTGTTTCCAATTTCTCACTATTATAAAATAAGGTAGTAATAATAATTCTTGTACATATGTTCTTAGGCATTTGTGTAAGAGTTTCTCTAACATATATTCCTAAGAGTTGCATTGCTGGATGAAAGTTATGTACATCTTCAAACTTACTGGATATTGCCAAAGAGTTCTCTAGAGAAAGCTAATTTTCATCTCCTATTTCTTTTCCATCATTCATTCTTTCATGCATTTATTCATTCAACAAGCTTTTATTGGGTACCTACTATATACCAGATACTATCACAGGTACTGAAGATAGAGTAGCAAACAAAACACAGCCTTCAATGAGCTTATGTTTTAAGAGTGGTAGTTCATCTTCTTTGGAGAAATGTCCATTTAGGTCTTCTGCCCATTTTTGGATTGGGTTGTTTGTTTTTTTGATATTGAGCTGCATGAGCTGCTTGTATATTTTGGAGATTAATCCTTTGTCAGTTGCTTTGTTTGCAAATATTTTCTCCCATTCTGATAGACATTTCTCCAAAGAAGATATACAGATTGACAACAAACACATGAAGGGATGCTCAACATCACTAATCATTAGAGAAATGAAAATCAAAACTACAATGAGGTATCACCTCACACCGGTCAGAATGGCCATCATCAAAAAATCTAGAAGCAATAAATGCTGGAGAGGGTGTGGAGAAAAGGGAACCCTCTTGCACTGTTGGTGGGAATGTGAACTGGTACAGCCACTATGAAGGACAGTATGGAGGTTCCTTAAAAAACTAAAAATAGAACTACCATATGACCCAGCAATCCCACTACTGGGCATATACCCTGAGAAAACCATAATTCAAAAGGAGTCATGTACCATAATGTTCACTGCAGCACTATTTACAATAGCCAGGACAGGGAAGCAGCCTAAGTGTCTATCGACAGATGAATGGATAAAGAAGATGTGGCACATATACAATGGAATATTACTCAACCATAAAAAGAAACGAAATTGAGTTATTTGTAATGAGGTGGATGGACCTAGAGTCTGTCATACAGAGTGAACTAAGTCAGAAAGAGAAAAACAAATACCATATGCTAACACATATATATGGAATCTTAAAAAAAATGGTTCTGAAGAAGCTAGGGGCAGGACAGGAATAAAGACACAGACATAGAGAATGGACTTGAGGACACAGGGATGGGGAACAGTAAGCTGTGACGAAGTGAGAGAGTGACATGGACATATATACACTACCAAATGTAAAATAGATAGCTAGTGGGAAGCAGCTGCATAGCACAGGGAGATCAACTCAGTGCTTTGTGACCACCTAGAGGGGTGGGATAGGGAGGGTGGGAGGGAGGCGCAAGAGGGAAGAGATATGGGGATATATGTATTCATAGAGCTGAATCATTTTGTGAAATTTATAAAAATTCACTTTGTTATACAGCAGAAACACACCATTGTAAAGCAATTATACTCCAATAAGAATGTTAAAAAAAAATAGCGGTAGTTAAGGGAGGAGGAAGACAGACAATAAACAAATAAATATGTATGTCAGGTGGTTACAAGTATTACCAAGGAAGAGAAGGCAGCGTAAGACAGAAAGGGACTAGGAGTGCTAGTTTAGGTAGGCTGGTGTAATAATCTTGGCCCCAGGGCCAGAGCCACAGGCCCAAGTTGAGCCACAGATGATTATTCCCAGGCCTTGAAAGCTAATGGAATGTGCTTTCCTGGATTTATTATTGCTTAGGACATGTGATTCCTTTCTACCTTCTGTTTTCTCTGTTTTGTAGTAAATGTCTATAACCACTACCCTATGCCTGTCCCACCACTGGATTTTGGAAGCAGTTAACTATTCTTGTTTCACCAGTCTACATGGAGAGGAATTTTGGGCCAGGAATGATCGTCCCAGAGTCTCTCCCATCCCTTTAGATGATTTAGATGATGAGATATAGGACTTCTGAGCTGATACAATTTAGATGAAATTTTGGTCTTGAACTGATGATTTAATGGGTTGAGACTTTTGTGAATATTAGAATGAGGTGAATGCAAGTTATCAACATAGTGATAGTATTGAACACCTTGGAACTGATTGAGATCAGCTAAGCAGTGGGTGAAGGTAAAGAGGAAAAGATGTCTAGAAACTCAGCCCTGAGATATGCCAACACTAGAGGTCATTAAGAAGAAGAGGAACTGGCAAAAAAAAAAAAAAAAAGAAAAGAAAAGCCAGTGAAGCAGGAAGAGAAGGAAGAGAAGTATTCTGAAGTAAAAGACAAGGGACCAGTGCCTGAATACGTCTCAGGAAAATGATTTTCAAACTGGAATTCTCCCTCTAGCTAATTGATGCATCAAATTTGAGGATAGATAAATCCTCAAAGATTTGCCTATCTTCCACCCTTTCTCAGGAAGCTATTGGAAAATCTGCAAGGGAGTTAACCATGAAAGAGGACAATAGGAAACCCAGGAAAAGGAGATTCATCACAGGAGAGAAGCAGAGGAAGTTCCTAAGATAACAGTGAAGGGAGAAGATGGAAATCTCTGGGAGAAAGCTGTTTTCCATAGGGGAAAATGGAATTGACAGTTATCAGATACACTCGATCAGATTTAATTAGGGAAGTGAAAAAGCGTGTGTGTATGTGTTTGTGCGTGAGCATTTGGTGTAGGGGAGACGGGGGCATGAGCCAAGTTTTCATCCTCTCTATTCTGCTGAGAAGTCAGGAGATAATATTAATTTAATATCAATTTAAAATTGATAAGTCAAACAATAGCAATTTAAGAATATTATTCACTTAAATATTGGAAGAAAGAGCTAAAGAGTTAAAAGTGGTTGCCACTGAGAAACAGGAATCAGGAGAGGTGAAGAATGGGACAATGGGCCTTAGTGTTTTATTTATAAGCCTTTAAGCGCTTATATATATACATTATATATATATTAGTAGATCTATATTCCTTTTCAGATTCTTTTCCATTAGAGGTTATTACAAGATATTGAATATGGTTCCCTGTGCTATACAGTAGGTCCTAGTTGTTTATCTATTTTATATATAGTAGTGTGTATATGTTAATCCCAAACTCCTAATTTATCTCTTTTAAAAAGCTAATTTAAAAAAGAACGAGATAAATATTCTGTAGATCAAGTGAACAAAAATTTTTTTTTAATAGTGTTTATTTTTACTTGTTGACAGTTTGCTTTATTTATTTATTTATTTATTTATTTATTTATTTATTTATTTTTGGCTGTGTTGGGTCTTCGTTTCTGTGCGAGGGCTTTCTCTAGTTGTGGAGAGCGGGGGCCACTCTTCATCGCGGTGCGTGGGCCTCTCACTATCGCGGCCTCTCTTGTTGCGGAGCACAGGCTCCAGACACGCAAGCTCAGTAATTTTGGCTCACGGGCCCAGTTGCTCTGCGGCATGTGGGATCTTCCCAGACCGGGGCACGAACCCGTGTCCCCTGCATCGGCAGGCAGACTCTTAACCACTGCGTCACCAGGGAAGCCCCCCAAATTTCTTGAGAATAGTAAAATCAAGTTAGCTGAGGCCCAAGCATTGAACAGTGGGTTCCTCAAAGGGCAGGTTATCAGACATTGGTAAGCGTTGGTTTGGAAGAATAGGAGGAGGGGAAGCCTGAATAAAGTTCAAGAAAGAATGGGAGAAGAGGAAATGGACATGGCTTGTGCTTTTACAGTTTTAATGGGCTTTGATGCACAGAAGTTTTCATTCCAGTTCAGTCAAACTTACCCATTTCCTTTGTGGTTTGTACTTATTTTGTGTCCTTTTAAAGAAAGCATTCCTACATTTTCTTCCAAAAGTTATTGTCTGTGCTTTCCTATTACTTTAAAGACATAAATTTATTAAAGTGAGAAACTTTATTTTAAAATAAAAAATGATGACACGAACTTTCTTTTCCCACAGTTTTCTAACTTCCTTGGACAAAAGGTCAAATCATTTTTCCTCAAAAAGAGGATAGCAACTAAATGTTCCTCTTTGGGGGATGTCTCATGGCATAATTTGAAACAGCCCTCTAGCAAGTTTAAGATATGGAAGTGTTGGTTGTGTTTTTATGGGGAGATGGTCCCCTTGAAGGAAAAACCAAGAAAGTATATCAGTATAGATTATCAAAAATCTTTACCCATGGAACTACTGAATTGTAACGTAGTGTTGCAGAACTTAGTATGGTTGCTTTACCCCTTGCTACTTGAATTGTGGTCCATGAACCAGTAGGTCAGCCTTGCCTGGGAATTTGTTAGAAACACAGAATCTCAGGCCCCACCTCCAACCTGCTGAATTAGAGTCTGCATTTTTTTTAATAAATGTATTTATCTTTTTATTTTTGGCTGCGTTGGGTCTTCATTGCTGCACACAGGCTTTCTCTAGTTGCGGTGAGTGGGGGCTGGTGGCTTCTCTTGTTGCAGAGCATGGGCTCTAGGTGCATGGGCTTCAGTAGTTGTGGCACATGGGCTCAGTAGTTGTGGCTCGCGGGCTCTAGAGCACAGGCTCAGTAGTTGTGGCACACAGGCTTGGTTGCTCCACGGCATGTGGGATCTTCCCAGACCAGGGCTCGAACCCATGTCCTCTGCATTGTCAGGCGGATTCTTAATCACTGCACCACCAGAGAAGTCCCAGAGTCTACATTTTAACAAGGACTCCAAGTGACTCCTATGCTCGTGGAAGCTTGAGAAGTGTAGTCTTAAACCATGAGACATAGAAGTGTGCGAAGATATATCCCCAATAATTTTCCTCTTCTGAGTGTGGTGGTTCTCAAACTTTCCTGCATGTTGAAATCACCTGGAGAGCTTTAAACACTACTGGTGCCTGAGTCCCACTCCCAGAAATTCTGATGTGATTGGTCTGGAGTAGAGTCTGGACATTGACATTTTTTTTTTTTTTTTGTGGTACGCAGACCTCTCCCGTTGCGGAGCACAGGCTCCGGACGCACAGGCTCAGCGGCCATGGCTCACGGGCCCAGCCGCTCTGTGGCACGTGGGATCTTCCCGGACCAGGGCACGAACCCGTGTCCCCTGCATCAGCAGGTGGACTCCCAACCACCGCGCCACCAGGGAAGCCCTGGACATTGAAATTTTTAAAGCTCCCCAGGTGAGTCTAGCATGCACACAAAGTTGAGAAGCATAGCCCCAGAGAACCTGTAATTTAGAAAAGCTTTTGGCTGCAAGTAATAGCAAGCCTGAGCAGTGGTGGCTTAAGCCAGTGGTTCTCAGACTTTGTTGCACATTAGAGTCACTTGAGGAGATATAAAAGTCCTGATGCCCAGGCTGCACCCCAAAAGATGCTGACTTAATTGTCCTGGGTGCAGTCTGGTGGTAGATATTGTCAGGATGGTTGGGTAGCTCGGTCAGGTTAACTAGTTACCCAGCTCTCTCTCCCCTCTCTCTTCCATTGAATAGAATTGTAGATGGGACTTGCCAGCCCTCTTTGTAGCCTGGGTAGCCACATGCCTGTGTTCTTGCCAACGGAATGTGAGTAGAAGCATGTGTCACTTCTGGGCTGGCACCATACAACTTCCTATATGTGCCCCTCCATACTCATCCCCCTCACTCCTGGTTGGAAAGGTCATGCCCAGAATAACCTTGGAAGGCATGTGTTGAAAATGGCTCTTACCAAGAGTTCCTACATGGAGATAGGAAGAGCCACCCACCCACCTGACACTCCCAACAGGGACTGTTCTGTGAAAGAGGCACAATCATCAGAGTCTTTGCATTATGTAGGCATTTTAGCTATTTACCAAAATCAGACATCATCTTTTCTTATCTTTGTAATACCCAAGTGAGGCAAGTATAACTATGCCCATTTTACATATGAGAAAGCTAAGACATAGTCACATAGCTAGAAGGTGGCAGAAAATAGTCTTCAAACCAAGTTTTTGTTAAACAAAACCCAGGCTCTCAATCCCATATCATATATTTTCCCATGGATTTCTAAAAGCAAGAACTTTTAGAGTTGGAAAAAATGTAGTCAATAGAGTCTGTAGTTAAAGAAAAAAACATCTGTGCTTTAAAAACTGAATGATTGATTCTACATTTGGTGACTTGTTCAGTAATTTTTAACTGCGTATTTTTGGCTCAGCTATCCCGTCCCCCTGGCTGCTTCTTTTTCACATGTGTTCTATATGTTCACATGTCTGTTCTATATGCTGCCACTATGTTAGTCTCCCTAAAAAATGACCTTCTCATGTCACCTCCTTTTACTTCCATCTTCAGAAACTACCAGCCAAAGTTCAAATTCCTCATCCAGTCCTAACCATACTCCTCCTACATAGGCACTCTGCTCCAGCCACATTTGCCTATCTCACTTTACCAATTCACAAACTTTCATGGGAAGAAGGAACTTTAAGATCAGGTAATTCAACAACCATCTGCATCAGCTAACTATTGCTGTGTAACAAATCTAAAACTTACTGCCTTAAAACAATGATTTCTTATTTCTCACCATTCGGTGAGTTGACCGTGTGGTTTTTCTGTTGGTCTCACTTGTGTTCACTCACATGATTCCATTTGGCTGGCAGGGAAGTTGGACTGGAAGTTCCTTAAGGCCTCTCTCACATGACTAGGGGCTGTGTGCTGTCAGCTAGGGCACCTCCAGGCTCCTCCATGTGGCCTCTACAACAGGATACTCTGGACTTCCTTATATCTGGCTTCCAACTGGAGAAAGGCAGAAACTACTGGACTTTTCCAAACTTAGGCCTGTATCCTACACAATGTCACTTCTGCTACATTCTATTGGTCAAAACAAGTCATGGGGCAGCCCAGATGGACTCCATCTCCTGAAGGGAAGAGTGGCAAAGAATCTGCGGCTATCTTTAATTCACTGTGCAGCCTCATTCCTTCTACATACCTCCTCCCCTCCTCTACCCAATATTCCTTCTCAGCAAAGCCACATTACAGTGTTTCAGGAGTGGGCCCCAGGGCTGGACTTGCCTATGTTTGAATCCCAACTCTACGACCTACCTACTCTGTGAACTTGAGCAAGTTACCACACCTCTCTGTGCCTCAATTTGTTCAACCATAAATTTGGGAGGTAGGGTTGGGTGTGGATATAAATCCTACATTTAGGGCAGTTGTGAGAATTAAATGAGTGAATGCAAAGTGCTAGAACAGTGCCTGGCTTTGGTAAGTGCTTCATAAATGTTATCTATTGCTAGTAATTCGTTGATGTAGTTTTTCTTAGTTGGTGCAGGACACAAAGGGGTCAGGCTGGGCCTGGGGTTTAGGCTCCAGGGCAGAGGGTGCTAGAGGAAGGGATATATACAATCCCTGAGACACCATCCTTGCACCAAAATGCCTTGACTTAGTTGATTATGTGAGGAGTATTTTAGGCAGAGGAGGGCGTCTATGTGCTTCTTTCTCAGCTTCTGAAAGTGTTCCCCTAAGATAGAACCCCTATGTCTGTAAAGCTGAATCACACATCTAATGCCCTAAAAAGTAACCTCAAAATCATCTAAAGTTCAGCTTTCCTGGTTTAATAGTGCTTCAACTTCATCCTAGCAAACTTTGGAAACCCCCAGTACTTAAATAACTTGTTTTTCACAAGGGCACTTTTCAGATCCAAAGGAGAAGCCTACAGCAGAAGCTTGTCTGCAGGATTTGGGATACTGGCAATTCCGATCTTGGCACACAGCACACTCGGCCCTGAGTAGCCATGATTTATAGCAGCAGAGTCTGGGCAGGAAATCCAGCAGCTCCCACTAAACATGACAGAAAACAGAGCCCAAAGCACACAGACCATGTGGCGAGGGGAGTGGGGCAGAGCTAGGGGAAGGAACTGGGAGCCCAGGGCAGATCTCTGTGGGCATTGCTAGCCCCTCTCTCTGACCATCAGTCGTATTCTGTGCCTGTGAGTCTTAATTTTCCATTCCCATTCTTTCGCAAACGGGTTAATCATTGCTCTTACTAAGAGAGAGAGGAGGGGAAAAAATGATTTAAATTCACTCAGAGGCTGAGGGTAATCATACTAATGCATTAGTTCAGATGTTATTTCAGGACAAGATTGCTATTAGTCTGCCGTAATTCATCTGAAAGTTCTGTAATAAGCCTTCCTGCCATTATTTGTTTTACAGCACAAAATATGCAAAGTGTAGTCTGAGAGATGAAAATCATATATAGAGCTTAGGCCTAAAATTCTGAAATAAATTTATTTTGCATGCTTATTGTCTTTAAGCTATATTTTTGAAGCGTCAAGTATGGACATAGCACCGTGCTAGGCACTGGGAGGGGTGGGACACAGGAAAAGAGAATTAGATGTTTATTGAGTCCATAACTCTGGTCAGGCACCCTGACAATATTGGATTTCTAATGGGCCCTGGAAATCATAGGCTGTCCTCAATAGCTTATAATGTAGAAGTGGAGATGGCATGCACACACATGAATGGTAACATATTCATGTTACTCGTATTTCTTTCCAGCTTTATAGAAACATAATTAAGAAATGAAAAATTGTATGTATTTAAGGTCTACAACATGATGTTTTGACATATGTATACATTTCAAAATGTTTACTACAATCAAGCTAATTGACATATCCATCACTTCATAGTTACTGTTTTGTTTTTTTTTTTTTTTGGTAAGAATGATTAAAATCTACTCTCAGCAAATTTCCAGTATACAATACACTATTGTTAACTATAGTCATGATGCTGTACATTAGCTTTCTATAACTCTTTCATCCTGCATATCTGAAACTTTCTATCCTTTGACCAACATTTTCCCATATTCTCCATCCCTCAGTCCCTGGAAACCACCATTCTACTCTGCTTCTAAGAGTTTGACTTCTTTAGATTCTACATATAAGTGACATCATACAGTATTTGTCTTTCTGTGTCTGGCCTATTTCACTTAGCATCATGTCCACCAGGTTCATCCATGTTGTCACAAATGACACATTTTCCTTCTTTTTAAAGGCTGAATAATAGTAGAGCATATATATATACACACACAACATTTTCTTTATCCATTCTTCCGTTGATAGTTACATAGGTTGTTCCCATATCTTGGCATACTGAATAATGCTGCAATGAAATGGAAGTGCAGATATCTCTTCAAAATACTGATTTCATTTCCTTTGGATATATACCCAGAAGTGAAATTGCTGAATCTATGGCAGTTCTATTTTTAACTTTTTTTTTTTTTTTGCAGTACGCGGGCCTCTCACCATTGTGGCCTCTCCCATTGCGGAGCACAGGCTCCGGACGCGCAGGCTCAGCGGCCATGGCTCACGGGCCCAGCTGCTCCACGGCATGTGGGATCCTCCCAGACCGGGGCACGAACCCGTGTCCCCTGCATCGGCAGGTGGACTCTCAACCAGTGCGCCACCAGGGTAAGCCCTATTTTTAACTTTTTGAGGAACCTCCACACTGTTTTCCATAATGGCTGTACCAATGTATATTCCTACCAACAGTGCACAAACGTTCCCTTTTCACAACATCCTCAATACTTATCTTTTGCCTTGTTGATAATAGCTATCCTAATGTGTGTGGTGACGTCTCATAATTTTAATTTGCATATCCCTGTTGATTAGCTATGTTGAGTAGTTTTCATGTACCTGTTGTCCATTTGCATGTCTTCTTTTGAGAAATGTCTATCCAGGTCGTTTAACCATTTTAAAATCAGGTTATCTATTTTCTTGCTTTGAGCTGAATTCCTTATATATTTTGGATATTAACTCCTTAGGTACAGTAGGTACAGTTTTCAAATATTTTCTCCCATTTCATAGGTTTTCTCTTCACTCTGTTGATTATTTCCTTTGTTGTGTAGCTTTTTAGTTTGATGCACTCCTATTTGTCTATTTTTGTTTTTGTTGCCTTTGCTTTTGGGATAATATCCAAAAAAATAATTGGTCAGACCAATGTCAAGAAGCTTTTTCCCTATGCTTTCTCCTAGTAGTCTTAGGTCTTGTGTTTAGGTCTTTAATCCATTTTGAGTTGACTTTTGCATATGGTGTAAGATAAGGGTACAGTTTCATTCTTCTCTATGTGGATACCCAGTTTTCCCAACACCATTTGTTGAAGAGATCATCCTTTCCCAATTGTGTATTCTTGGCACCTTTGTCAAAAATCAGTCAATGGTATATTCATGGCTTTATTTCTGTGCTCCCTATTCTGTTTCAGGGGTCTAAATATCTGCTGTTATGCCTGTACCATACTCTTTTGATTACTATAGATTTGTAGTATGTTTTGAAACGAGGGCATAGGATGCCTCCAGCTTTGTTCTTCCTGCTCAGGATTGCTTTGGTTTAAGGCAAGAGATTAACATAAAGAAATACTTTGAGACTAACTGAATATGGATTGTAAGTGTGAGCTCCTGTGGTAATGGGAGACTTTCTCAAGGAGCAGCACCATGTCCTTCAATTTCTAGATTATTAATCTAGAGGTTGAAGAGCATGAACTCAGAGTCCTGATTCAGGGTCTGCCTTTCCCATATACCAGCAGTGTGAATCAGTCCAAGCTACTTGGCTCCTCTGTGTTTTGGTTTCTTCATCCATAAAATGACATGAATTACATCTACCTCACAAAGTGGTTGTGAAAATTAAATGAAGATAAAATACTGAGACTAACCATATCATTAGTATCATCCAAGTGCTGGTTATTAGTAATTTTTTAAAATTGTTTTGATGGGCAGAGGAGAAGGAGGTGCAATAATGTCAGTCTCATGGTAGAGGATGACATAAGCCATCTGCTATAGGACAAGAGTAGTTAGCACAGTGTTGGCACGGCCTCTTTCACTCTCCATCCTTTCGCTTGCTTGGCTCTTAGAGTCAGAGAGTGTGGGAAATAGAAATGGAGGGGACACGGGATTTACTCTAGTCAATCTCGTGTATTCTCTTTGACATTTTTCAAGAGGTTGCATAGGGCTTGCATGGCTTTTCAGCTACTCTTGCCCTCTGACTGCTCTTTGTTTAGATGTACCATGAGACAGAGACTGGCAAGAGGGGATTCTGGTCATTTCCTCCTAATCTGAAGTGATCCAGCCATATCTGAACCCTTGGGGCACTTTGTCTGAACTACTATTTTTGTGTTTTAACCCGTGCCTAGTCTGTACCATAGTGTGTTTACTTTTGCACATGTCACACGACCCTGATGAACCCCATGAGGGTTCAGGCTGGGCCTTACTTGCTTTGTATTCTGACCACAGTGCTTTAAACAGAATAGCTGCTATAAGTATTGCTGAAATAAGGAAAGGGTATTTTCTAGGGTGTGTGATAAGCCCACTACTTGAAAAAAAGATTCCAACCTTAAATAGTGGAGGTTTTAAGAATTTCATAATCCCGATCTTGAACAAGATTTCTGTTCATTCCAGGAACTGGGAGGGCATCTTCAATTTGAAGGTAAAATGTGACCACTTGTTTTCATGTCAGATACTGTCATCAGAGAGAAAAGCCTTGGCCAGCCTTGGGCATGGAACAACAGCACCATGCTGGTTCCCTCCTGAAGTACAGCACTTTATCAATAATGTGCCAGGGCTGGGGCTGTAATGCTATGAATGAAATTTGCATCCTAGTCAGATAGCTGTGAGCATAATTTGAAGGCAGAAACAGATATTTTAAGATCAATTGCACTTTCAGCCAATGATGCTAAGAAACCTCTTCACTGTATAATATTTAAAAGGAAACTCATCATCCATATTGTAGTTTAGAAAATAATCACAGGAGAGGAAAATATCCAGATAAATTTTGGTTTTCAGCTATCTCTTCCAGTGGTATCACTGTATAAGAAATTCTTATAATTCAAAATAGAAGTTTAGAGAAGTAGTTGGATATTTACAGCATTTAATTCACTCCTTCCCACTAGCCCCAGGCCAGTGGGGATTAATACATGAGAAGGCAAGTTTCAGTGGGGTCATTTGAAAGGATTTCAGAGAAATAAGAGGTACAAGGTAAATACCATCAACAAAGCAGAGTGTGACCTATTTGTTAAATGCTGTTTTGAGGCTGGAGGTTTTCAATCCTGGCTGTACATTAGAGTCATTATTTTTTTCCTGTTTGTTTTTATTTTTACTTTTTATTGAAATATGTTCTGTGAAGTGTACTAATCTTAAGTGGAAAGCTTAATGAATTTTTACAAGGGCACCTACCTGTGTACACTGTCAGGTAGGATATAGAACATTTCTAACACCCTAGAAGCCTCCCTAGGAGTAATCGCTCTCCTGACTTCTATCACCATGGACAAATTTTGCCCATTCTCAAACTTCATATAAATAAGATCATACAATATACATTCTTATGCACTTTTTTTTACTGAATATAATGTCTATGTGATTCATCAATGGTATGTGTACTTATATGTTGTATGTATATTATATATGCTCTTTAGTGTTCTAATATATGAATATATCACAGTTTATTTATTCTACTGTTTGACTTCTTTTCAGGGTAAAGCGAATGGATCTGTTTATACATGAATGGAATATCTCTGGAAAAATTTGACAGTTCCTCTGGGAAGGGAAACTGAGTGACTACAGGGCAAGAATGAGACAGAAATTCACTGTCTACATACAACTCTTGTAGCTCTTGATTTTGTACAATGTATTTGCTATATATAATACATCTAAATTAAACATTTATTTAAAATTAAGCCCTTCAGGACTTCCTTGGTGGCACAGTGGTTAAGAATCCACCTGCCAATGTAGTGGATACAGGTTTGAGCCCTGGTCCAGAAAGATCCTACATGCTGAAGAGCAACTAAGCCCATGTGCCACAACTACTGAGCCTGCGCACTAGAGCTGTGAGTCACAACTACTGAGCCCACATGCCACAACTACTGAAGCCCACGCACCTAGAACCCATGCTCCACAGCAAGAGAAGCCACCATAATGAGAAGCCTGCACACCACAACGAAGAGTAGCCCCCGCTCGCCCCAACTAGAGAAAGCCTGCATGTAGTAACGAAGACCCAACACAGCCAAAAATAAATAAATAAATAAATAAATAAATGAATAACTAACTAAATAAATATTTTTTAAAAATAACAATAAAAAGTAAAATAAAATTAAGTCTTTCTTACTTAAATATAAAACATGATACTATAAAACTCCTAGAAGAGAACATAGGCAAAACATTCTCTGACATAAATCATACCAATGTTTTCTTAGGTCAGTCTACCAAGGCAATAGAAATAAAAGCAAAAATAAACAAATGGGACCTAATCAAACTTACAAAGCTTTTGCACAGCAAAGGAAACCATAAACAAGACAAAAAGACAACCTATGGACTGGGAGAAGATATTTGGAAATGATGAGACCAACAAGGGTTTAATTTCCAAAATATACAGACAGCTCATACAACTCAATAACAACAACAACAAAAAACCCCAAAAAAACAAACAACCCAATCAAAAATTGGGCATAAGACCTAGATAGACATTTATCCAAAGAAGACATACAGATGGCCAATAGGCAAATGAAAAGATGCTCAACGTCACAAATTATTAGAGAAATGCAAATCAAAACTACAATGAGGTACCACCTCACACAGGTCAGAATGGACATCATTAAAAAGTCTACAAATAACAAATGCTGGAGAAGGTGTGGAGAAAAAGGAACACTATTGGTGTTCTACACTATTGGTGAGAATGTAAATTGGTGTAGCCACTATGAAGAACAGTATGGAGGTTCCTCAAAAAACTAAAAATAGGGCCTCCCTGGTGGCGCAGTGGTTAAGAGTCCGCCTGCCGATGCAGGGGATACGGGTTCGTGCCCCGGTCTGGGAGGATCCCATATGCCGCGGAGCGGCTGGGCCCGTGAGCCATGGCCGCTGGGCCTGCGCATCCGGAGCCTGTGCTCCGCAACGGGAGAGGCCACAACAGTGAGAGGCCCACATACCGCAAAAAGAAAAAAAAAAAAAAAAACTAAAAATAGAGTTGCCAGATGATCCAGCAATCCCACTCCTGGGCATATATCTAGAGAAAACTATAATTCAAAAAGATACACGTACCCCTATGTTCACAGCAACACTACTTACAATAGCCAAGACATGGAAACAACCTAAATGTCCATAGACAGATGAATGGATAAAGAAGATGTGGTATATATATACAATGGAATATTACTCAGCCATAAAAAAGAATTAAAGAATGCCATTTGCCACCACATGGAAGGACCCAGAGATTATCATACTAAACGAAGTAAGTTAGAAAGAGAAAGACAAACACCACATGATATCGCTTATATGTAGAATCTAAAATATGACACAAATGGATTTATCTATGAAACAGAAACAGACTCACAGAGAGAACAGATTTGTGGTTGCCAAGGGGGAAGGGGGGTGGGGGAGGGTTGGATCGGGAGTTTGGGACTAGCAGATGCAAATTATTGTATATAGAATGGATAAACAACAAGGTCCTATGGTATAGCACAGGGAACTATACTAAATATCCTGTAATAAACCATAATGGAAAAGAATATGAAAAAGAATATCTATGTCTATACCTGAATCACTTTGCTGTACATGAGAAGCTAACACACATTGTAAGTCAAGTATACTTTAAAAAAAAAAACTAAAAAAATTTAAGTGTTTCTTGTGTCTTGACTCTGGAAATTCATTCATCTATTGACGAACACTTGGATTGCTTCCAGTTTTTGCCTATTATGAAAAAAGCTTCTGTGAATAACCTCGTACATGTCTTTTGGTGCCAAATTCTCTTGGGCACATACCTAAGCGTGGAATTGCTGGATCATAAGGAAAGTATATATTTAGCTTTAGTAGATACTGTCCAACATTTTCCAAGATGGCTATATTAATTTATATTCCTACCAGCAGTGTATGAGAGTTCCAGTTGCTCTATGTCTTCTCCAGCAGTTGGTATTATCCAATTTAAAAAATTATAGCTTAGGGAGCACTATAAGGTACCATCCCCAGAGAGCCTTGTGTGATTTTTCTGGGGCAGGACTCATGCATTGGTACTTTTGGAAGTTCTCCCAGCTTATTCCAATGTTCAGCCAGGGCTGAGAACCACGCACTAGAATGATGTCCTAAGGTGTCTGGATTTCAGAATCAGCTAGAGAAATTGGAAAGGTGTAGGTTCTTGGGTCTTACCCCAGACCTACTGAATCAGATTTTCCAGAGGAGAACCTATGATTTTAACTAGTTCCTGGAGGTGATTTGGATGCAACTAGCCTTAAGTTAGGAAACCAAAGATTTAAGACATGTTTAGTAAAAATTTTAGCAACCATTTTTTCCAATTCAAAAAGTAAAAAGCAAACAAAAAATAAAAACAGTTCATTTATATAGCAATGGAAAGTAGGTCTTTCTTTCCTAACTTAGACTCCCAGTGATTCTCCATAGAGGCAACTGTATTGTTGAGTTTCATGTTTTGTGCATATCATTCTAAAAATTTTCTGAACATATTGTATTTCTTAGGACCATTTATGTTGCAAGTGGTCAAAAACTCTTTGCGTACTGGCTTAAATTTTAAAAGGAAAACTTGGAGAGAATTGCCGTGTATAACTGAATCGTCCAAATTTAGCCCTGGCTTCAGGTACAGTGAGATCCAGAGACTCAAACTCACAGTCTTGGTTTTTCACACGTTTTGGCTTTTTCTTTATCATCATGCCCATTCCCTTCATGGCAGCAAAATGGCTACAGCAGTTTTTGACCTCAGAACTTCACTTCTATTCTGAATGGTCAACATACATACTAGTAATCCCCCACTTAAGACTCACGAACAACTCTAAAATTGGAAGATTTGTATAAGCAATCCTAAAAATGGTTTCCTTCCTATTTCTGTTTACCATTTGTGGCTGGTAAAATAGATATTGTCTAAAACTAGAGCAGAAGTTTTACTAGTTTAAATGGATTAGTAACAGTTTTTGGAGGGTGGTAACAATATTGGAAACTCGTGTATACCCCATTTTCCTTATATACACTTTATATTACCTGACCATTTTTGTATCATAATGCTTTTGACAGACATAACTTATTCCAGCTGACTCTACCACTACAATTATTACTATTATTATAAAGTTGTTTAGTTTTTTTCTACCTTAACAGTGGGAATCCTCTTCTTTTTCTTTTCAAACACTAATCTAGAGCTTTCCAAAAGTATTCTTGCTTTCTGATAGTTTCAAAATGTTTTCAGCCTCTCTTGCTTTCCTTTTTAGACAGGTTCCAACATCCTCCAAGGAACTCTGGCTCCTTTTAGTGGAAAAAAATGAGATGGGTCAGAAGGTAGAGTCAGTGCTGCACTCTGGATGTGACTTTGACTTTGGCTGCAGGAGTGACAGCACCAAAGCAGCAACATACCATAGAGCATGGTTCTCAACGTGGGTGAATTTGTCCCGCAGGAGGCTTTTATCCAGGGACATTTTTACTTGTCATGACTTGACTGGCGCTGGGGGTGTTTACTACTGGCATCTAATGCATAGAGGCCAGGGTTGCTACCAAATATCCTCCAATACAGAGAACAGCCACCTCCACAGAGAATTATCTGGCTCCAAATGTCAATAGCGTTGAGGCTGGGAAACTTTGCCTAGAGCATTAGCTCATGTTGATGCTTTCAATGTACCTGCTCTTGTTCCTTCCCTTTGTTTTTATAATATTTTGTTACATACATAGGTAACTTTCCAACCCTTTTGTATATACTTATATGTACATATACATGATTTGTATATATTCCTATCAAATTTGACATTTTATGTTACATGGTATCACACCAAATCCTATATTTGAATTACAGTGCTGATGGCTTCATTTTAGGTTTTAGGGTGACTAATATGATTTACAAACAGAATACATAGTGGAAACTTCATGGGAAAGTGTGGTGGTCATGTTTTTCTTTTTCCTTCTTTCGCCCTTCCTTCTTGACCCTCAGTTCAGATGTCCAGAAATTAAATCCAAACAGTGCAGAGTCTATGACCTACTGGTTGGTATTATCCAAGAGTAGCACCAGCTATCAGAAAAGGAAAACAAAACCCAACCTCTACGGTCCACCCTCCCGGGGCACCACGGTAATCTTTAGGGCTGGCAGCCCTAGAATGACAAGAAGAGCCCCTGTTATGGAACCCATTTTTATACTTTCCTGTTAATAGTGCTATTTTTTCATTCCCTCCTTATTTTTCAAACATTTTTGAAATATACTATACATACAGGAGAGTACACATAAGTGTGTAACTCGATGAACTTTAAAAACCTGATTACATCTATGCAGCTAGCGTCTAGACTGAGACCATGACTAACAACCAGAAATCCCCTTGCATTCCCTTTCAGTCTCTACCCCACACCCCCAAGCAAGAGTCTAGTAACTTCTAACAGCATAGATAAGTTTTACCAATTTTTATAGTTTCAATAAATGCAATCATACAGGATGTACTCCTTTGTGTCTGGTTTCTGGCACCCAACATTATATTTGTGAATTCATTCACATTGCTGCTTGTTAGCTGATAGATCCCTCACTCTTGGTGCTGTACGAATATACCACACTATCTGTCCCATTAATGAACATCTGTGCAGTTTCCACTTGGGGGCTACTTCAAATAGTGCTGTTATAAACATTTTTTTGGTTGTTGTTATAAATATTTTTGTAAATGTCTTTTGGTGAACATGTGTAACACATGTATGCATTGCTGTTGGCTCCTAGGAGTGGAATTTCTGCGTCATAAATAAGCATATGCTTCACTTCAGTATATAATGCCAAACAGGTTTCCAAAGCAGTTGTGCCAACTTACACACCCCTCATTAATGTCAAAGAGTTCCATTTGCTCTCTATTATCACCAACACTTGATATTTTCCATCTTTTTCTTTTTAGCCATCATGGTGGGGTTATCATGGTATTGCCCCATGGTTTCGATTTGTATTTTCCTTATGATGAATGCAACTGAACATTTTTTCATATAGTGCTTGGCCACTTAGATATCATCTTTTGTAAGACGTCAATTCCCTATCTTTTATTTTAAAAATCTTACGGTGTTTTCTCCTTCATTCTTTTATATTTTCCTTGCTGTATAAAGACTTCCTCTTTCTTCCTGCTCTGACCCCTAGGGAGTCTTTATAACATCTGAATTTTTAGGGTAACATTCTTTCATTTTATTTTTGAGCCTGTACTAATTCACCCTTGGTTCCTTTTTTTTTTTTAATGAGGAGTATTTTATTTTAATGATCAGTTGCTAGGGCACTAAAGATATAAGATAAAGGACTTCTTTTTTTCTTCAGAAACTTAAAATGTAGAAGTATGACCTACTAGGCAAAGCAAATCCTGCTCACAAGGTTTTCTTTTTGGCAGATAGATTAATTTGAAATGTGATAAAATGCATATAAAGATTTTTTAGTGAGTGCATACAAGATTATGGAATACAAGGCTACTTTCTTACTCAGAAAGCTTACATAGAATGATAGACTCATAGAACAGATTAGTAGTGCTAGAGGTGTGGGGTAGGGAGGAGAAATAGATGAAAGGGGTTAAAAGGTACAAACCTCCAGTTAAAAGACAAATAACTTGGGCTTCCCTGGTGGCGCAGTGGTTGAAAGTCTGCCTGCCTATGCAGGGGACACGGGTTCGTGCCCGGGTCCAGGAAGATCCCACGTGCCGCGGAGCGGCTAGGCCCGTGAGCCATGGCCGCTAAGCCTGCGCGTCCGGAGCCTGTGCTCCGCATACGGGAGAGGCCACAACAGTGAGAGGCCGTGTACCGCAAAAAAAAAAAAAAAAAACCAAATAACTTCTGGGAAATAAAGTACAAACATGGTGACTATAGTTAAAAACACTGAACTGTATACAGTATTTGAAAGTTGCTAAGGAAGTAGATCTTAAAAGTCCTCATCACAAGAAAAAAACAAGTTGTAACTGTGTGTAGCAATGGATGTTAATTAAACTTGTCTGTCATAAACTAACACAATGTTACATGTCAATTACATTGCGGCTTAAAAAGAAAGAAAAGAAAAATCTCTCAACTGAAATATGACATATTTTTAAATTGTTAGAATACTTGTTTTACTGACTTTTAATTTTTAAGTCAATAAAAGCTTCAAAATTAGTGAATACGTTCATTAAAAAAGAGAAACAACAAAAAAAAAAACCACACACAAAAAAAATAAAAATAAAAAAAAGAGAAACAAACTGTTACTCTTCCCCTGCCCACATTATAGCCCAACAGGAAAAAGCACTGAGTTCAGGCCAAAATCATAAAAACTTTCAATTAAACTAATAATTGCTGGCATGTTTCCGTTTAAATTTCCTTGCCTCATTATCTCTGATTGCTTTTCACACCGTTAGGTCACTAAAGCCTGCTTTTGAGACAAAAACTATTCCTTCCCCAAAAGTCAGGGGAACAATTAATGATAAGGATGTAAGTTAATTAACACAATCATTTTGGCTTAATTATTTAAAGTCCAGTTTTATTCCTCCAGCACACCTGTCCCCTAGCTTTCAGAACCATACTGAGATCTGTAATTTTTCATTGATGAATTTATAGCTTTCACATACACAAAGAGAAGAAATAGAATCTTAAAGGCAATGCACACAAAAATTATTGTGTCAACACATACACGCCAACTTTTACACACACACACCCCTACATATTTTTAAAAGATGTCTTCTTTAATATTAACAATGGGATTTTTGTTTCCAACTAAGCAATTTTAGTAATTCTTTTGAGAAACCTTTACTAATCATTTTTTTAACTTTATACTCTTTGAATACTGTAATTTTGTTTTTACCATTTTAACCATTTTTAAGTGTACGACTCAGTGACATTAAGTACATTCACACTGCTGTGTGACCATTACCACCATCCATCTCCAGAATTCTTTCATCTTCCTAAACTAAAACTCTGTTCCCATTAAACAGTGACCTCCCAATACCTCCTTCTCCCACCATTCTATTCTACTTCTGTTTCTGTGTGTTTGACTACTCTAGGTACCTCATATAAGTGGAATCATACAGTATTTGTCCTTTTGTAGCTGGCTAAATTCACTGAGCATAATGTCTTCAAGTTTCACCCCTGTTGTAGTGTGTGTCAGAATTTCCTTCCCTTTTTTAGCTAATATTCCATTGGATGTATATACCACATTTTTTTTTTTTTTTTCTTTTTGCGGTATGCGGGCCTCTCACTGTTGTGGCCTCTCCCGTTGCGGAGCACAGGCTCCGGACGCGCAGGCTCAGCGGCCATGGCTCACGGGCCCAGCCGCTCCGCGGCATATGGGATCCTCCCAGACCGGGGCACGAACCCGTATCCCCTGCATCGGCAGGCAGACTCTTAACCACTGCGCCACCAGGGAGGCCCTATACCACATTTTTTAATCCATTCATCTGTTGATGGACATTTAGATTGCCTCTACCTTTTGGCTATTGTGAATATTGTTGCTATGCACATGGATGTACAAATATATGTTTGAATCCCCGCTTTCATTTCTTTTGAAAGAAGTGAAAAGAATCCCAGAAGTGGAATTGCTGAATCCTATAGTAATACTATGTTTAATTTTTTTGAGGAACTGCTGTGGTGTTTTCCACAGGGGCTAAACACTTTACATTCCCACTAGTAATGCACAAGGTAAACACTGTATTTTATTTGTATTTTAAATCTATGAACTCTGAATAGCTTTTGTACACATCCTATGACCCGAAGACCAGCAGTTGTCTGTCTGTCTGTAGATCTATCTACATAGATATTTAGAATGGAAAAATTAATTTGCAACTGGTAGAAGCACCCTGAGTCAAGAAGCAGTTTTGATTGGTGTACCTAACTGGGCCCTCTCTTGCTGGGGGTCTCTTATTCTTCTGGGTATCTGAGGGAGGTTGGGATGGGCAGATAGATCCCCCTACCCAGCTCTGTAGCCAGAGGGGCAAGTCCTGGTGACACACTTAATTGCCCTGGGTGACAGAGATCTGGTCTCTCCCAGAGGGCTTTTTTATGGGTTTATAACAGTATTCTAGAGGTGGTCTCCAAACAGCACTGCCGGGAATGGCTCTTTATTTGCAATTTACTTCATCTTTGACAATCTAGTTGAATTCTCCTGTTTTTCCCCGTTTAGCCTTCTAATTAATTCAATCATTTGTCTTTTAGTATTTTTGCCAATACTAGTCTGGGAATTTGCCCACTGGGTTTCCTTGTACCCAGACCTTTTACACCCTAGGCAGGAAGCTGCTTTCTGAAAAACTTCCAGAAGGTGACCTGCATTTTGATGAGTATTTGTTAGTTACAATTGTTTTGCCCATGGGAACGGCAAGAGGGTTTTTTATACCTGAAATATCTGGGCTGACAGACTTGCTTATGTTTGGTGTGTAGAACTGACTTTTGTCACTTGGGGTTGGGGAGAGGTGCAGGTAGCACAGGGGTTTATCTCACTGGAGGGAGTGGTTCTTTGGAGTGGAGCCCTCGTATTTCTTTGAACGGTTACAGCCTGAGGATTCTCCTGTGGATGTTTCTGTAGCTTCCCTATACCTTCTGATAAGACCTTCTTCCAAATAGGACTGTGGCTTCTGTGAGGGATCCCCTTCTTCACAGCCTCTACATGGTTGGGGTCCCCTGGCACTCTTAGACATCTTCTCCGGTCCATTTACATTCATTCCCTAGGTGATTTCTACCAGGCCCATGCATTAAATAAATCTGTAGGCTAATAACGTCCAGATATATATCTCCAGTCTTGCCCTTTCCCCAAAACTCTATATTTGTTTATCCAACTGCCTATATAGCATCTCAGATTGGTTGTCTGAGAAGAATGTTGCACTGAACATACCTAAAACCAAACTCTTTATTTTTTCCACTCGAGTAAATGTTCACCTTCTTTCTTTTCTAGTTCAGTAAATGGTTCCATCTTTTATCCAGTCGCTCAGGCCAAAAGTCTCGTTGTAATCTTTCACTCTCAACTGTTAGGTCGAATTCAATCTGCAAATCCTGCCACTTTTACTTTCAAAATACATCCTAAAGCCTACCACTTCCCCTTCTCGCCACCTTCACTGCTCACAACCTTCCCCTGTGGCCATCGGCTCCTTCCTGGATTCCTGCAATGGCCTTCTAACTGGTCACTTTGCTTCCATGCTTGCCCTTCTATAGGCTAATCTCCATAGGGTTCCCAAGATGGATCTTTAAAAAATAGTATTCAGATCATACCACCTCTGCTCTCATACTTCTAAGGGCTTCTCATTTTATTCCCAGAATACAACTCAAAGTCTTTGTCACAACGTGTAGGTCATGTAAGACCCTATGTGAATTGTCTCTGTCTCTGGCTGTCTCTGACATCTTACCTCTTACTGTTCTTTGCCTCCACACCTCTATTGGATCCACACTGGGCCTCTGGATGTTCCTGACACAGACCCAGCATCCCTCAAAATCTTATAACTTGCTTTTCCCTTATAACTTCCCTTATAACCTCAAAATCTTGTAACTTGCTTTCCCCTTATAACTTTCTGGAACACTCTTCCCACGGTTTTTACATGGCTTGTTCCCTCACTGTGTCCAGGTTTCTACTCATATGTCAGCTTCTCTGAGAGGCCTTTTCTCACAACCTTACATAGAATCTCACCCTCCCAACAGTACTGCAGATGGCACTATATGAAACTGCCTTTCTTGTAGGTCAAAAATGGTAGAATATTGTCAATTTCAATAGCTTTAGTGCATACATATAACATTATTGGACTTACCTGTCATCCTTTGTATATTTACAGGTTTATTGTTTATTTATTGGCTTGTTTATTTATTACACTTCCTCCCCAGAAGTGTAAGTATACAGAAGGCAGTGACTTGGGTTGCTCCTCTCTAGACAGTACCTGGAACAAAGAGGCGTTCGCAGATCATCAGCTGTACACTTCTTCCATCTTTTGCCCTTTGATATGTTAAGCTCGTCAAACTGCTCTCTGTGCAGGCACACTGGTGTTTTTGGAGGCCAATCCCTTTCACTCCTCATCAAGAGCCACACTCTTACATCCTTAGAATTTTATTTTTGAGATCCTGTCATCCTCTTATACAGTTTTCTCTTTCTGATTGTCTGGTTATGGGACTAGACTACACTTTCCTCTGAGCTTCTGAGAGCTGTATACTGACATTTAGGATTCATGTCAGAGCCTCTCCAGAATCGCTTTTCTTGGGCATTTTAATCTCCCATGTGAAAGACACTCCCTGATTCCCAGCCCTAGAGGTTCCTGTATTCCTGCTTCAATAACCAGTTCTTCCTGGGAGGTCAGAATTAAATCTAGGAGGAAAGTTCTTTTTGTTTCTTCCTCTTCCTCTGCAAAATGCAATTATCACCAAGACAAGGTCAAAAATACATCATATGTTCTGCTTTTATAGAAATGAGATTTCCAGTCAAAACTCAGAGCTGGGGGCTTCCCTGGTGGCACAGTGGTTGAGCGTCCACCTGCCGATGCAGGGGACATGGGTTCGTGCCCTGGTCCTGGAGGATCCCACATGCCACGGAGTGGCTGGGCCCATGAGCCATGGCCGCTGAGCCTGTGCGTCCGGAGCCTGTGCTCCGCAACAGGAGAGGCCACAACAGTGAGGGGCCCGTGTACCGCAGAAAAAAGGAAAGAAAAAAAAAAAACCCTCAGAGCTGGTAAATTCCCATTTTGCTATGACTTGCAATGTGTCAATTCTGTGATCTTTTTAGGAATATATTAATCAGTGCTCCATCTTACTTAGCTGAGGCTATCATATTCACTTATGGTAGGGCAGGTGCTTTCCAAACCACTTAACAGTGAGTGGAATCTTCAATAATCAATTCAGTAATGTTTAGGACTTTCCCCAAAAAATGTACCGAAAGACTGTAACTTGAGTTCCTAGTGACACTTGATTCAAACTGATTTTCAAGTGTCCATGTTAATGAGAATAATATTTAATGACACTTGTTAAAGATGGTAAGGTTGACTTTATTCAGGACCATCGTGAGGGTACAGGGACCACGGCAATGGGATTTTACAGTGGGAGAGAGAGACTGGGCTCAAGGCAAACGGGATTTGTAGCCAAGGAGCAGGAAGCAGGGGGTCAGTGGATGGAAAATTATCTCTAAGAGGAAGTATTAGGGATAAAGGGGGTTCTGGCTAAACTGACCTAAAAGGATTCTTGCTGAAAGCAAGCCAGGGTGATCAGACATCGCTTGGCGGGACATCACTGATCAGATATCCAGGGTGATCAGATATCAAGGGGAGTGGAGGAATCTGGTTAAACTAACTCAGCAGGGTTCTTGGTAAAACCAGGCAGCGCACTGATGGCCTAGGAGAAGTTTCAGGAGCTTGAATAAAGTTTGATCAAGCAAAGAATATTTGTCACCAGCTTGCAAATGGGGGTGGACATGGAGGGGAATAGCACAGAACAAAAATCAAGGGCCTGCATTTGGACTCAGACATACTTGTTTCTGAATCTTATTACTCCTATGTGTCGTAGTCAGAAACCAAACCAATAATTTTAACAGAAAAGAATTTAATAGTGGGAATGGGTTAAAAGGGTATCAGGGACCTGAAAAGGTAAAAGGAGATATTGGGGCACCAGAAAGATAGTAACTTTAGGAAGCAGTTCCTGCCCCCAAGGCTAGTGGCAGAAAGAGAAGAGGATAAGGTTATTAGAACCCCGAAGCTCGGAGTAGAGGCCTTTATAACTGCAACCCAGACCTCTGGGAAGGGCGTGCCAGTTAACTGATGTTGGTATTTCTTTTTTTTTTTTTTTTTTTTTGCAGTACGCAGGCCTCTCACTGTTGTGGCCTCTCCCGTTGTGGAGCACAGGCTCCAGACGTGCAGGCTCAGCGGCCATGGCTCATGGGCCCAGACGCTCCACAGCATGTGGGATCCTCCCGGACCGGGGCACAAACCCGTGTCCCCTGCATCGGCAGGCGGACGCTCAACCACTGTGCCACTGGAGAAGCCCCGATGTTGGTATTTCTGAGGGGCTGGTTCTAGGAATGTGGAAAATTACTGCTGCTGAGGTGAAAAACCATTACTGGGCTGATGCTGACAGTACCAGGAAGCAAGCAGGGAGAAGAAAGTCCCTTCTTCCTCATCTAGCCTTAGACTGTCCTTCTCACATGCCAAGAAAGAGCCACAGGCAAAGCAGAAATGTGATTTGCAGAGCCCTAGCCTCAGCATCACAGAACAGAGCAGAGAAGAGAGGTTTTGAAACAGAAAGAAATTGCATAATCACGAGTTTAATGGTTTTAAAGAAATGACATAACCTCTTTAAGCCACAATTCCTCTACCTATGTAATGGGGAGATATGCCTCCTCTTAAGGTTCTTGTAAGGATTAAATGAGTGATGGATACAGATGACTCAAGTGCATTGCCAGTAGCTTCAGATCTGGCTATGTCCCTGACACCTCATCTTCAACCTCACTCCAGCATCCATAGGGTGACAAGGAAAAGGAGAAGGAAAGATGGAAAGAGGAGAGAAGAAAGAAGATGAGAAAAGAAGAAGGGGGAGGGGAGGATGGCAGAAATGTGACCAGTATGCTGGGCATGTGTAGCCACTTGTACAAGTGGTTTACCACCACCAGCGAGAAGGGCCAAAGCCCTGTGGACTATCCCTGGGCTGCTTGGGAAAGCTTTTCCCACTTTGAACAAATGACATGCTCCAGAGCTTTTAATGATTCCTAGGGGTGGGCGTTATGATTTCTGCAAAATCATGGAAACTAATAACAGTAGCTGGAGGCATGTGATCATTTTCTAAAAAGTGAAGCCTCAGCGGCTTGGCAAAGGATGACAGCAGGAGGTCTTAATGAGTTAGACCACAAATTAATCCTGCCTTATTTTTCCTTTAACTGTTTTTTTTTTTCCCCCGCTGTGTCTTTGGCTAGCTCCAGCAGCTGTTCTGTGTAATCAAGTCATTTCTAGGAAAGCTGAGCAGCTGGGTCAGTACTATATGTTCTAGTGATCATTGGCTGTCAGGTTGAAGCTTAAATTAATATTCTGAACAGTTATCGAATTTCGGCTGCCCCATCTTCACAGAAGCCAGCAACTGGAAATGTTACTGGTACTCAGGTTTCTACTTTCATCAACACATTCAAGGAGGGATAAAATCCAGAGCCAGCCTGATACCGCCAATAATATTTCTTAGAGTTGCTGTTGATGTGAAAAATAGATAATACTAAATTGGGTCCAAGGAACTGAAAATTTACCATTCACTATGTCTGCCTGAGCTGAGCAGGACGACTGTCATCCCACCATGCTGAGCTGTCTCCCTTGCCTTTAGGTCTCATTTCCTTCCTGGATAATAAACATAAAATCCCTATAATGAGACCTAAATAGACATTTCTCCAAAGAAGATATACAGATTGCCAACAAACGCATGAAAGAATGCTCAACATCACTAATCATTAGAGAAATCCAAATCCAAACTACAATGAGGTATCACCTCACACCGGTCAGAAGGGCCATCATCAAAAAATCTACAAACAGTAAATGCTGGAGAGGGTGTGGAGAAAAGTGAACCCTCTTGCACTGTTGGTGGGAATGTAAATTGATACAGCCACTATGGAGAACAGTATGGAGGTTCCTTAAAAAGCTAAAAATAGGGTCTTCCCTGGTGGCACACTGGTTGAGAATCTGCCTGCCGATGCAGGGGACATGGGTTCGAGCCCTGGTCTGGGAAGATCCCACATGCTGTGGAGCAACTAGGCCCATGAGCCACAACTACTGAGCCTGCACATCTGGAGCCTGTGCTCCACGACAAGAGAGGCCATGATAGTGAGAGGCCTGCGCACCACGATGAAGGGTGGCCCCTGCTTGCCACAACTGGAGAAAGCCCTCGCACAGAAACGAAGACCCAACACAGCCAAAAATAAATAATTAATTAATTAAAATAAAACTAAAAATAGAACTACCATATGACCCAGCAAGCCCACTACTGGGCATATACCCTGAGAAAACCATACTTCAAAAAGAGTCATGTACCACAATGTTCATTGCAGCTCTATTTACAATAGCCAAGACATGGAAGCAACCTAAGTGTCCATCGACAGATGAATGGATAAAGAAGATGTGGCACATAAGGGACCTAGAGTCTGTCATACAGAGTGAAGTAAGTCAGAAAGAGAAAAACAAATACTGTATGCTGACACATATATATGGAATCTAAAAAAAAAAGGTTATGAAGAACCTGGGGGCAGGGCAGGAATAAAGACACAGACACAGAGAATGGACCTGAGGACATGGGGAGGGGGAAGGGTAAGCTGGGATGAAGTGAGAGTGGCATGGACATATATACACTACCAAATGTAAAATAGGTAGCTAGTGGGAAGCAGCCACATAGCACAGGGAGATCAGCTCAGTACTTTGTGACCACCTAGAGGGGTGGGATAGGGAGGGTGGGAGAGAGACACAAGAGGGAGGAGATATGGGGATATATGTATATGTATAGCTGATTCACTTTGTTATAAAGCAGAAACTAACACACCATTGCAAAGCAATTATACTCCAATAAAGTTTTTTTTTTAAAAAATCCCTATAATGGGGACTTCCCTGGTGGTACAGTGGTTAAGAATCTGCCTGCCAATGCAGGGGACACAGGTTCGAGCCCTGGTCCGGGAAGATCCCACATGCTGCAGAGCAACTAAGCCCGTGCGCCACAACTACAGAGCCTGTGCTCTAAAGCCCATGAGCCACAACTACTGAGCCCACATGCCACAACTACTGAAGCCCGTGCACCTAGAGCCCATGCTCTGCAACAAGAGAAGCCACCGCAATGAGAAGCCCGTGCACTGCAACGGAGAGTTGCTGCCAGCACGCAGCAACAAAGACCCAATGCAGCCAAATAAATACATTTATTTTTTAAAAAGAAAAAATATCCCTATAATGCAAAAGCACCACTTTCGAGAAGTGTAAATGGAAATATGTTGGTTGTATAAACTTGTGAAATTAGTTTTGCTGGTGTAAGAAATCTTAATTAAAGGGCTGTTTTGAAATAAGGAAGAGTAATAAAGCATTTTTCATTGTGTTCGCCTTGGCACCAGCCACATTCACTTTAATGATCTAATTTCCATTTTTCTTATTTAATGGATGACATTAGATTAGCTTTCCCAGCACATTCATTTCCAAAAAGTTAATGAAGTGAAGCTAAGTATATATGGTAAATCATTAGTATTTCTGTTTAGAGCCACCAATATCCCACAGTCCTGGATTCTACTTTCTGTTTGGGGACAAGATAAGATTTATCAGAAAAATTTGTACTTTTCACACTAAATGGCTAATGTCATTGATTAGGAAATCAATGAAATATCAGAACTACAGAGGAAACAGTACCTTTTCCATCACCTCCAAATGAGTAAACTTGGCATGAGATTAATTTTTGTGACTTTCCATAATAAAGAACTGAACCGAAGTAATAGATTTGATGTATGAGAATCAAAACTTGGGAATTTAAAATTTGATGTATAGGAACCACTCAACAAGGAGTGAGGGACGGGGTTTTAAGCATTTATTGAAACAATTTTTCATGAAATCTTTTTTTTTTAATGGGAGATTTTACCTACTCTCTCTTACATCAGGCTTCTTAAGGAAACAGCACAGCTTTGGGGGTCAAAGACCTTGGTTAGTTAATCTGCCATTTCCAGTCAAGATGAAATAACAGAGACTAGATTTACAATTCCTGCCTAAAGCAACCAAAAAACTAGAAAAAAAGAAAAACAACAGTGGTTTTCAAAATATGAGCATTAGGGCTGTGACACTTGAGAGACAAACAACCCAATTTTTAAAATGGGCAAAAGATTTGAATAGACACCTCACTAAAGAAGATATATGAATGGCTAGTAAGCACATGAAAAGATATTTATCATCATTAGTCATCAAGGAAATGCAAGTTAAAACCACAATGAGATATTACTACATACTTATCAGAATGTATAAAATGGGAGAGACCGACCATACCAAGTGTTGTCAAGGATGTGGAGAAACTGGAACTCTCATATGATGTTGATCTGTAAAATGTACAACCACTGTGGGAAGCAGTTTCCCTGCTTCTTAAAAACTTAAACATACACCTATCACAGAACCCAGATATTCCATTTCTGGGTATTTACCTAAAAGAAATGAAAGGCTATGTCCACTACAAGGACTGGCACGTCAATGTTCTCAGCGGCTTTATTCATAATAGCCCCCAAATAGAAATAATCCAAATTTCCATCACCAAGGGAATAAATAGATTGTGGTATATCCATATAAGGGACTATTCTTCAACAATAAAAAAAGAATGAACTAGTTAGTTTCAGACGTACAGCAAAGTGATTCGGTTATACGTATATATACTCTTTTTCAGATTTTTTTCCATTATAGATTATAGGATATTGATTATAGTTCCCTGTGCTATACAGTAGGTCCTTGTTATTTATCTATTTTATATATAGTATCAAACACATTTCTTAATCTCTCTGAACCCAAATTCCCTCAGGGGTCAAATGGAGACTCTGACGACAAGCCCCTCGCAAGCACAGGGAGTTGTTGTATCAGGTGAGACCCTGTAGTGACAGCCCTTAGAGAAGCAGTAAGTACATCAGGCAGGGAGAGCATCTTGTCCTCTCCATAGAAGACTTCATTTTCCTATTAATCCCGCAGACAGTGTTCTCTCTTGAGGTTGTATCTTTTATCTTCAGTAATCAAAGGATATGCTTTTTGAAGCTAAGGTGGCTCAATCTCTTAAAACGCCTTTAGAAACAAAGTCAGATGGGGAGAAGTGAGAATACATGGGGGATTAAAAAGTAACAGCCCAGCATCTGTAGCTTTGTCGAACACTCAGGTGGAAACTGGGCTTGCCCTGTTATCAAGGGACACAATATATTCAAGCTATCGGGCCTACGTGTGACCCTCCAACCCCGCCTCACATTCACGTAACAAAAATTATAAAAAGAAAATACATTTAAAATGTAAAGACCATATGCTTTGGACTCACACCTGACTCATCGCTCCCTGGGTCTGTGACTCCCTCTTGCTGAGCCTCACTTTCCTCACGTGTAGACCCACTATCCCACAGGATGACCATGAGGAAGAAATAGGAAAAGCACCTTGGCAGCACTTGACACAGGGGAGGTGCTCAGTACAACAGTTTCCCCAGGGTAACACATTGGATTGTGGTAGCGCTTGAGTAGGAAGCTCCTGGCCCTCATTCCATTCCCTTTTCACTGTTCTCTGTTGCTAGCTCGCCTGGCTGGTCTGTGATGGGAGGCGATTAGACACCAGAGGGCTTAGCTCAGCCTGGGTTCTTGCCACTGTGCAAGAACACCATCATGGATCATAATTCATTTATCAATTAGGGAAAATGGCACCAAAAGATAAAATCATATTGGTTGGCAGATCAGGAAAAATCTCTTTGGACCCTACTCCAATGCTATTCATGACCAGCTCAGCCCCCAGCGTCTCTCCACGGGTACATTCTCTGACTGCTATGGGCCCTGACCCAGAACCCTTTCCAGAGCTGTACATCTGGTAACCCCGGTGCCGGACTGGGCAGGATGCTGTGGGTGCATTGTTGTTGCTGTGGCAGCCCTCCACCACAAGATGGCACACAACTCTCTTCTTTCAGAAGAGAAAGGCTAGCAAAGCAGTGGAAGTCTGAAACCAGGCATATTTCAAATCAGACGAAAATGCATTCATTTAAAAAAGTTGCCTCCCTCACCCTTAAAATGGTAAGGACAAACCAAAGAGCATGAAAGGAGTTCTGATAAGGCATTAAAGATGATGGGAGAAGGGGAGACTGCAGTGGGAGTGCTTAGAAGCTGAAGGACTTGCCTTCTTGGAGTCTGTACTTGGTCTTGTCACCTCCCTTTTTGTCCATATTCTCGTCGAGCTCATAACTCCAAAATGGGCTATACTTGGGGTCTCCATCCTTGATCGAGGGTCTATTTGAGCCTTGACTAGACTTTAAAAATCCTGGATTCCTCTTCTACTCATACGAAGATGCAAGTGTGTTTCTTATTTCTTTTCCCATAATGACAAGGGCATGTTTTTCACAGTTGCCCCCATGTTCTCTGCTACTGCATACCTTTCACTTCAGACATTGTGCATTGTCGTTGTTATACCGATACAGGGTTATGGGAGCCGATTTTAATCTCCAGCTCACCTTGGATACACCTGGCCTGGGCTGCAGCGGTCCCTCCTATCCTCCAAGCCACGGCTCTATGTCGCCCTCTGCTGGTAGGGCGATCATCTTCTTTCCACGTCCTTCCAGCTCTCACGGCTTGTGAAAGGCATGTATGGAGCCTAAAGCGTTGCCCTACCTCCTCAGTAGCTCATAAATCTCACTTAGCAAGCAAGAGAGTATTTTGATTGCTTAAAGTAATTCAAAGACCTGAACTTAAATCTGGTATCATCATCCCTTCTATTACATTTTGAGGAAACGTGCTATAGGCACATAGACAAATAATTGCAGTGTAAACAGGAGGGGTGGAGAGGGTAGGTGAAAGATGGTTCCCAAAGACCAAGCAGGAGTAGCTAAGTCTAGATGGGTGGGGGAGTGGGGCTGGGATGAGGAAAGACACTCTCCTTGGACAGCACTGTCTGACAGGCGGGAGGGAGGAACAGCAAAGCACAAGCAACACCCACAGGCAGTCCTGTCATGCTGGAGAGTGAAATGCATTGAAAAACAGCCCCTGAAATAGGCAGTTGCTAGATAGAGGGGCCTGTGTGCCATGTTAAAAGGCTGGGGTTCTGCCTCTAAGTGATGGACTGAACCACTACAGAGTTTGATGAAGGAAGTTCATATTTTAAATAGATTGCTCCACCCTTAAGGTGGAGGACAGATTTAGGAAGGATTTCCCTGTGTGGAGGGAAACCAGTTCAGATGCTATGGCAGTAATTTAGGTGGAGATTATGGTGCCCTGAACCAGGACAGTGGTGAAAGGTATAGACATGAGCATTTAGGCCCACTCAAGAGGACCCCATCAACCAACTGAATTTGTGTGATCAAGGGGGATTCCTAAGTTTCTAGCTTATAGGAGGAAGAGTTGATCTAGAAGGAAGGTGATAAAGGTTTCGTGCACATTGATTCTGAAGTGCTCAGAGGACATTTGGGTGAGATGACCGCAGGCTGGTGGATAGACGTAGCCAAAGCTTGAGGAAGGGCCTAGGCTAGCGATACTGATTTGGGAGACAGCAACGGGTAAGTGCAGTAAAAACCAAGAGAGTGGATGAGATTGTTTTGGAATAGAGTGAAGAGGAAGAAAAGCAGCGGGTCAAGGAGTGGGTCAGTGTCAATCCCTTAACATTGATATTTAAGGGATAAGGGGCAGAAGACAAGCTACTGGAAAGAGAAGTCCACAAAGGAGACGGAGAAGGAATATTGGTCAGAGAGGCGTAAGGACGAGCAGAAAAGTGCATTGCCATAGACACCAAATGATTAGAGGCCACCCCCCGCCCCCAAGGAGGGAAGATACAATGGTTTCAGAAGCAGAAGAAAGGCCCAAGCATAAAGACTGCAAACTCTCCACAGTATCTGGCAATGGGGAGGTTGCAGAAGTCACATGGCAGAGGACTGGAGAGTGAATGGAAGGTGAGGATGTGGAGACAGTGAGGGCAGGTTACCTTCTGGATGGTCCTGGGTGAGAAGAGGAGGAGAGGGATGGGGTGATGGCCCATGGGCTGGGGACCCAGCAGGGCTGAACTGGATATAGGGTAAAGGAAGCTTTGGGATTTTGTTTGTTTGTGTTTTAAGTACATGTATTTTAAAAAAGTTTTTGTAGATTTAAAGAAAGTTGCAAAAACTTTCAAGTACAGAGAGGTCCCATGTATCCATCACTCAGCTTCCCCCAGTAGTAATGTCTTAGATTTCTGTAGTATATATTTTCAAAGCCAGGACATTGACATTGCTACAAGCTACAGACCTTATTCAAATTTCAACAGTTTTTGCATGCACTTATACGTGTGTATGAATAGTTCTACACAACTTTATCATCTGCATGGATTTGTGTAACCACCATCACAGTTAAATACAGAACTGTTCCAACACCAGAAAGAGCTCCCTCATGCCCCAACCCTTGGCGACATGCGTCTGTTCACCATCCCTGTAATTCTGTTATTTTGAAAACATTATACAAATGGTACCATATAGTGTGTAACATTTAAGCCTGGCTTTTTTTCATTCCATTTTTTCCCCACGACATCAGCATCGCTAGAAGTATCAAGAGCTTGTTTCTCTTTATTACTGAGGAATATTTCATCATATGAATATACCACAGTTAGTTTAGCCATTCACTCCCTGAAACACACTAGGGTTATTCCCAGTTTGGAGGTATTAGAAATAAAGCTTCAATGAACATCATGTAGACATTTTTGTGACATGAGTTCACATTTCTCTGGCATATATGCCTAGGAATGCAACTGCTATATCACCTGGTAAGCATATGTTTCATTTTATAAGAAACTACCAAACTATCTTCCAGAAGACTGTACCATTTTGCTTTTCCAACAGCAATTTACAAGAGATCCAGTTTTTCCATATTCTCACCAGCATTTGGTATTGTCACTATTTTTTTTTTTTTTTTGCTGTACGCGGGCCTCTCACTGCTGTGGCCTCTCCCGTTGCGGAGCACAGGCTCCGGACACACAGGCCCCGCGGCCATGGCTCGCGGGCCCAGCCGCTCCGCGGCATGTGGGATCCTCCGGGATCGGGGCACGAACCCGCGTCCCCTGCATCGGCAGGCGGACTCTCAACCACTGCGCCACCAGGGAGGCCCTGTCACTATTTTTTATTTGAGCTGTTCTAATAGGTGTATGATATAGGAAGCTTTTGTTGTGGTGTGTTTTATTTGTTTGTGGGTTTGTTTAGTGAAGGAGAGCCTTTGACACGTTCATGGGCTGAGGGGAAGGAACGAGCGGAGATGATGAATTGAGGGTGCAGGAGAAAGGAGGTGAGTGGACAGAGTCCGAAGGGCTGGAGGAGAAGGAGTAGAGTGGTGAATGGGCTTCCACGGCTGCGTGCCTTATCCTTGGAGACGGGAGGAAAGGATGTTAGGGTGGGTGAGTGCGGAGAGAGAAGTGTAAGTGAGATGTGAGAAGTGGACTCTAGCAAGAGAGCGGCAGAAACACGATTAGAGGAGGAGGCCCGGGAGGACACTGTCACCTGCTGGGTGACAACGGGTTCTGGAGTCAGGCTGATGCCAGCTCCCACAGTTTCCAGCTATTTGACCTTGGGCACGTTATCTAATCTAAGGACTCAGTTTCCTCATTTATAAAATGGGGATAATAATAAATACGGGTAGGATTATGGTGAGAATTAAATAAAATTCTATGCGCTCGGTGAATGAGTGACAGCAATGATGATCACGTAGCGAATCAAAGAGCTAAACATGCCAGATACATTCATAGTCCAAATAGTTTGATCAGTTTTGGCTTATGCGTCTTTCCACTGCCTTCTGCAAGACTGAAAATAACTTGAGGGTAGGAGCCAGATGCCTTACTTTTTTCTGTCTTCCTAGCATCCAGCTCAGTGCTTTCCTCATAGGGGCTCTCAGTCATGTGTATTAAACCCCTGAATAACCCGACGGCACGCGGTCAACCCCGCAGCAGCTCAGGGTGCTGCCTCTCAGGCCACTTTCCTTCCACTGACTCTCTCGGTTGAAATTTCTCCTCTCTGCGTTTGCTCCCCTTGTTACACTCACTCATCTTGCTTTGAGGTCACTGGCCGAAAGAATCATAGCTCCCTGATTTGGGCTCTATATTTCCGTTCTGGTAACGCAAAGCACGTTATTATTTATCACTAAAGTCAGGTGATCTCTTTCTGTTGGTTATAAATGCCCAAGAATTAAAAAGGAAAAGGAGAGGGCAATATATCACTGGAGAGACTTCTTTAAATTACCTCTTTTTATGACCACTTGCATCCTGGGCCTGAGCTTCAGCAAGTTGACGGGATCAGTGTCCGGACGCTGAGCGAGCCACTCCTAGACCCCGAGGGACAGAGGAAGGGCTGCCGCAGCGGTGCAGCCATTTTGCCGTCTTGCTCCGTCCTCAGTGGGTTCAGGTGCGCCTGCCAGGTGAGAGGCAGAGTGGGGCCTGGGCTAATGAGGAAAAGGCAGCGGCACGCATAACCGCAGCCACAGGCACACCTGTGTCTGGTTGTCAGTTTGCTAACCTTGGCCACGCCCCCAACCTTAAAAAGAAGAATGTATTGTGAAAACACCCAACTTCTTGTCCTTTTCTCTCCCCCTCTCCTCCCTCCAAGGAGATGCAGAAATGCAGCTAAAATGCCGCCTAGAGATGTCTGGGGAGGGACGCCGACAAGATGAGTCAACGATGGAGGCAAAACAAGGAATTTAGAAAATCCATAACTTGCGCATCACCCCTCCTCAAATCATCCCAGTCTTGGCAATCCCACCTCTTGCAAGCAGAGGTGGAGTTTGTTATAACTTTTCCTGGCATTGCAAATAGCCAAATGCTCCGGGTCCCTCCTACCAAACCTCTAGCTCTGACCACCAGGGGTCAGGCTGCAGCCAGGAACACACAGCGAACACCCCAGAGCCGAGCTCCATTCAGTTCCCCCCAGGCCCTGCCCTGCCTGCCCGCCTAGGAGCTCACCAGACGCATCCAACAGTGGCCTGTGGGATTCCGTTCCCATTTGTAATCGAAGCTGCCTGGAGTTGGGATAGGTCCCCAGGTGAATCAGATCATTCCCTCATTTGCATTTGTTAAGTTTGAGAGCCACTCACCTAAAGAATCATGTTGGGGGGTGGGGGACAGTCGGAGGGTCGGGGGGAGCTTATGAAAAAGCGGATTCTGGGGCCTGCTTCTGGAGGCCCATTCTGGGGTGGAGGGGTTGCCTCCCGAGCATCTGCCTATTATGCAAACTCTTTGATTGGTTCTGACACAGACGCTGCAGAACCACACTTTGGCAGGATGCTTGAAGCCGTTGTTCCAAGCCAAGAAGTCCCTAAGCGGAGCCTTCACCTTTGTGCCATGCCCAGGACTCCAGCAGGCAGAGGACTGCCCACGTGCCCTGCCACCCCAGTGCTGTAGGCCATCACATGTATGGTCTCTGGCACACCTGAGGCGACACAGCTACTCCTGGCACATTAATAAACACCTAAGGTGGGATGAAGGCGGCAGGAGAGGAAGGACAGTTCATACTGCCCAGCACCTGAGGAAGACCACTGCCAGCCCACCCTGCCCTCTCCTGATGCCCTTTGTGCTCTTCATTCCTTCCAGCTATTTCTCAGCACTGGTTTCCTTATTTTATGCCCTTTGATGTGCCTCCCTCCTCCTCATTGCTCAGCAAAAGCATGCTAGATTTAGAGGCAGCTAAGCTAGAGAGCTCAGGATAATGCTTGGTGTCCTTCACTGATGCTAAGACATGGTTTATAACATGAGCACCCTGATGTGCTAACAGCTTTTCAGGAAGGATGGGAGTAAACGGAAACATCACATACGTACATCGGTTGTAAGATGCAGCACAGGTCCAGAATCAATAAAACGTGTGTCGTAGAACGGAGAAAAGTGTCTCTCTTGTTCTCATAATGTAATACTGCTTTGTTCATTCGACTCGAATTCATGGAGTGCCTGCCTACTGGGCCAAGAACCTGTTCCAGGTGCTGTGGGTGGAGAGTTCAGCCGTGCTGATATTATGGTGTAGGAAGCAGGTAATCAAATAAGAATAATAAACGAGTTAGGGAATCAGAGAGTTGGAGATCGTGACGTTTGTTATTAGAGAACTAAATAGGGTCACGGGGTAGAGATGTGATGGAAAGGCCAACTTCAGACAGGGTGTTCAGGGACCATTTCTGAGGAGGGGTCATGGAGCTGAGGTTGGAATGAAGAGAAAGACCAGAGGAAGACCTTTCCAGGTGGAGAGGAAAGACCAGAATTTCATGTGGTTCTGCCAAGCCCACCTGGCACTCTGGCCTGTGGCTGCAGACCTTCCACTCATTGCTGAACTTGGCATTTATCAAGCACCTTTTCTAGGCCAGGTGATGCTGGTCCTTCAGGCTGCAGTTGTGAGCAAGAAAGACGTGGTTTCCACTCTCAAGAAGTTTATAACTTGGTGCAGTTTATAAAGATAAGGTTCAGCTGACCCTGAATTTCTACATTTACCATTTATCTTCTTCATCATAGAAAATCTGTTTTAGATTTGGGATTAGGATGGCCTTGATGGGGAGGGCTTTGTGACCACAAACACTAAAATCCAATGGGGAAACCATCAAGAGCCTGAACACAGCATCTGGTGGCTCAGATAAAAAAATAAATCCAGCCACCATTCCCAGTTTTGGCGCTTTGCTCTCAGTGTTCTCCTCATATTATCCCAGGACTGTGTGATCTGGGTGAGAAGACACGGGTTCCAAAAGCAGAGCTCACATCTTCCAGAACTGAAGTTAGCCCATTCCTGTACCATCTTTGTTTCCCGAGCACTACTTGGTGCCGAGCACTACTCAGACCTTGGAGGCTGTCAAAGGGGAAAGAAATACTTGTCTTTGAACCTCTCAGTTGCCTTTCAGAGGTTCTCACTGAAGATGAAGGATGGGAATAAAAATGGCAACAGTCTAAAGGAGAGCTTTGCTCCTGTGTCTCCCAGGAAGCACCTGCTTCTCCTAGAGCACAAATTCATAACTGACAGATGCTGTCAAACCCCTGCAAAAAGCAGATTCCCCCCCACTGCCCCCCTGGGTTTCGGAGAGTTTCTTTTGCATCTGAACAGCTAGTAAAGAAGAAAGAAGAGAAACAGCTCAAATAGAGCGAGGACTGCCTTGGAGTCATGGGCAGGAGTGGTCTGGAACCAGCTTGCACGTGGGCTCCCAGGGGTGGTGAGAAGAATGCACGTGTGCATAAAAATCCTGGGCCTTACCCCTGGAGGTTCTGATGAGCAGGTGTGATGTGAGGCCTGGAAATATATCTATCTTTCAAAAATGTCTCTTTGAGTCTTTCTGAGTATCACTGAGGTTCGTGAACCCTTGAACTAGGGAACAGATGGATCAACAGTCTCCTCGTTAGCTCTCCTCCCATCCTCATATACTCTGTGTCTCCCCCCCTCCCTCAAAACCAGGCCTCGGGTTCAATCTTCTGCCCCGCTTTCGGACATTAGCCCCCAGGGGCCTGTGGCTGAAACCTGAGTCAGCCCCAGCCCCCGGCCAGGGGGAGCAATTGACTTGGGCCTGTTCAGTAGAGGCTTTGGGTTACCAGACACCCATCTGCTGGCTGTTCTCACTAAGGAAATGGGAGCCAGATCACTTTCACTGGGCATCAACCCCACGCCTCCCAGTCTGCAGGGAGGAAGGGAGACCCACCCGCCTTCTGGTGTCTTCACTACAAACGGCTCAGCTCCCATGTGACTCCCCCAAACCATTTTCATTTACATCTCAACACCTCCCAGAATAGCCTGCATGCATTATCAGGAAGAGCCCGTGTCTGAGAACAACGGTCCCCTCTCCCATTCCACCTCCTGGGCTTGGCACTCAGGTCTCTGTTCATTCGAGACAAACTCATAGCCCAGTCCTCAAAACAAAGATTGACCTCCACGCCACTGGAGTCCATTTGCCAGTCCTGTACTCTTTAGGGTCTCTGGGAACCCAGGGTTCTATGCTAGTGACTGAAATTAGTTTTATCTCCTTAAAAAGAATTAAAAAGGAATTTTAAAATAATACATTTACATAATTTGACAGTCTAATGTACTATAAAGCCTCTAACAAAAAATAGCCCCTGGGCTTCCCTGGTGGCGCAGTGGTTGAGAATCCACCTGCCAATGCAGGGGACATGGGTTCGAGCCCTGGTCTGGGAGGATCCCACATGTCTCAGAGCAACTAGGCACATGAGCCACAACTACTGAGCCTGCGCATCTAGAGCCTGTGCTCCGCAACAAGAGAGGCTGCAATAGTGAGAGGCCCGCGCACCGCGATGAAGAGTGGCTCCTGCTTGCCACAACTAGAGAAAACCCTCGCACAGAAACGAAGACCCAACACAGCCATAAATAAATAATAAATTAAAATTTGCAGCCTCCCTAAAAAAAAAAATAAATAAATAAATAAATAGCCCCTCCTTCGCTCCCTAAATGCTAATACTTCCAACTCTTGAGGTGGTTTTAGAAGAAAAATATTTACCTTCATATTTCTAAGTAACATTCTTATAATACATGTATGCTGCTTTTCCAATTTGGAATATTATCTGTCAACTTCCTATCATGGAAGATAGGAGAAAGCACTTTTATACACATTCACTCTGTCCCACCACCCCACCTAGAATCTCCCTCTCCTCCCAATAGTTATGTCACATTTTTGGTTAAATCAGTATTATACAATGTTTACTTTATGCTTATGCAAGGGTTCATTGTTAAGCCAGTTGTAGAATATTATGATGATATATTTTTCTTCAATATTTTTTTCTCAGAGTTAATTTCCTCTTTTTGTTTGCTCAGTTATTCTATATGTGTATCAAATTTTCCCACATTCCTCACAGAACTATGAAGCCCCTCTCAATATCCTGTTCTACTTGGTCAAATACATTGAGTGAGCTGTCAGTTTTATTTTCCCTCTGGAGACGCCTCTCCTAGAACCCTCCATTTTCCTGTTTCTACATGGACTGGCTGCTCCCTGAGTCTGCTGTATGGCTGACAACCTATGCCTTCCCTTTGCTTCTCTCCTGTGATGGGTCCCATGTTTCCTGGATCTCACATCTATCTTCCTCTTAATTGACTCACTACCCCATCCTGTGGGAGCACATCCTTCAGTAGCTTTCCGAGTATGAAGATATGGGAGATAATCTTTAAAAGACTTTAATGTCTTTATTGTACTTTCATACTTGATTAATTTATTCTACAATCCTAGGTTGAAAAACATTTCCCTCAATTTTTAAAGTATTGTTCATTGTCTTCCAGTTTCCTGTGTTACTGTTGAAAACACTAATTCCATTCTGTGCCCTGCTTCTTATATATGACTATTTTCTTTTTCTCTCTCTTGTTCTCTCCTTCCCCCTTTCTCCCTCCCTCCCTTCCTTCCTTCCATCCATCTTTCTTTCCATCCTTTTTCTAAAAAAATCTATAATGTGTGGGGGCAGAGGGTATATGGGAAATCTCTGTACCTTCCCCGTAATTTTTCTGTTAACCTAAAACTGCCCCTCCCCACTCCCCAAATAAAGTCTTAAAAAAAATTCAACCAGGGGTTAGGGAGGGAATATATGGACGCTTTTAGGATCTTTTCTTTATCCCTAGTTTTTAAAATGTTATGATGATATGTTCCTGGATTGGTCTTTATTACTTATTTTATGGGCATTCTTTGCATTTTTTCCAGTTTGGAAATGCATATCTTTCAGTTCTGAAAATTTTTCTTGTAAGATTTTCCCTTCATTTCATGTATGTACATAAGCTATCTATTGGTATGTATGCATGTATGTTAACATCTACCATTGCTGTTTTCGTTCTGCATTCTGAGAAATTTACTTTATCTTCCAACTTCCCCACTGGAACATTTATTTTGGCTATCATATTTTGAAGAGCTCTTGTAATTCTCTACATCTCTATCCATATAGCAGTCTTCTCCAATTGTCTGAGTGCACTATTTTCTATCTCTCTGAGAATATTAACAATAGGTTGTTTTTTCCAAAGTTTTTTTTTTACTCCCTGCGATATGTCTGTTTGTTTTTTCTAAGAAGAATATGGACTTAAAACAAACAAAAGAAGGTAAGTCCCCTTTCCTACCTTGCCTTTAATCACTCTCCTCTTCAGAGTTACCCATAGTTTAGTTTGTTGGATGTCCTTCAAGGTCATTTTTCATGCACTTACTTACATTTAAACGTACACATATAATTACATACCTTGTTTTTTTGGTGCTACACTAATGTGCTGCATTGTGCCTTTGTTTTCATACTTAACAGCATATGCTGAAGATCTTTTAATGTCAGTACATCTAAACTACTTATTATTTTAACCTGCTGCATACTATGCCAAAATAAGACTGTGCCAGTATTTACTTGACATTTAGATCATATTACATACTTCTCTTTTCAAATCAATACTTAAGTCTTATTTTAAAATATGTTTTTATTTCTGTAGGATAAGCATCTAGAAATAAATGGCTGGGTTGTAAGTCAGTTTATTCAAAATTGTCCTATAATGCTAGTTTATACTCCTGTAAAAAATTATGAAAATCTATTTCTTCACAGTTGTACAAACACTGGATATTATCAATTGTTTTATTTTTTGATTTGGTTGGCCAATTTGCCAATAGGCAAAAAAAAATTTTAATGGTATATTAATGTTGGTTTACTTTGTTACTGGTGAAGTTGAACAGCTTTTCATGTATTTATTAGCTATTTTTTAAAATTTCTCCTTCTGTGAATTGCCCAATAATATTTTCCCCCATATTTCTACTGTGTTGTTGTTTTCTTATTGATTTATAGAAGCTCTTATATACTATAGATACCAATTATTTGTTTGTTTTAGAAGTTTCAGATATTTTCTCCCTGTGTGTCTCCTACCTTTAGGTGACATCTACTTTTAGACAGTATACAGGAAAGTTTAAAAAAATTTTTTGTACTCAAATTTATCAACTTTTTTTTTGTGACTTGCGACTATAGTGTTTACTTTAGGAAATGCTTCCCCCCACCCCAAGTTTATAAATACATTTTTCTCCACTGCCCTCTACTTTTATAGTTACATTTTTTAATGTTTAGCTCTTTAACTTATTTTTGTGAATGATACAAAGTTGATTCTAATTTTATTTTTCAAAAGAAACAAGCTAATTTTTCTTGCACTAACTGCTGAATAATCCACTCTTCCCCCTATGATTTGAAATGCCACCTATTTCATATACTATGTTCCTTTTTACATGTTGGTCCACTTCTAGCCTCTTTGTCTATTACACTGTTCTAGATCAGGACTGGCAAACCACAGCCTGTGGGCTAAATCCAGCCTGCTGCCTGTTTTGTAAATGAAGTTTTACTGGAACTCAGCCATGTTCATTTGTTACATATTGTCCGTGGCTGCTTTCACACTACAATGGCAGAGTTGAGAAGTTGCAACACAGACCATATGGCCCACAAAGCCTAAAGTATTTATTTGGCTCCTTACAGAAAAAAGTTGCCAATCCTTGCATCAGCATTATCAATAGTGTGTTTTGCAGCTGGAAAAGTAAATATGTTCTTGCTGGGTCTATATTTCAAAAAATTCTTCACTATTCCTTGTAAATGTCTTTGGGTGAATTTTACATTTAATTGATTGTTGATATGGTTGGGTTGAAATGTACCAGCTTTCTATTTGTTTTTTACTTGTCCTAGTACTTCTTTGTCTCTTTTTTCCTATTTATCTGCCTTCTTTTGGGTTTAGTAATTTTTATTATTCTATTTTACCTCTCATGCTTTTATTTTAGTGGTTGCTTTAGAGTTTATAGGATATGCCTTTAGGCTACCATAATCCATCTTTAAATAATATTATACCACTTCAAATATAGTATAAGAAACTTACAACAGTATACTTTCATTCTTCTTTCCTGGTCTTTTTGCTATTATGGTCATACAATTTACCTTTTACATATGTTATAAACCCCATAACACATTGTTTTTAACTTTGCCTCAAATGGTCAATTATTTTCAAAATTTTCAATTAGCAATTATTTTCAATTATCTTTTTAGGTCTAAAATATGAAAAAAAATTGTGTTTAATATTTACCCATATACTTTTCTGGGGCTCTTCAGTGCCTGAAAGACTTCTGATAACATTTCTTATGCAGATCTGCTGGTGTTGAATTCTTTCAGCTTCTGTAAGCCTGAAAAAATTTTAATTTCATCTTTGTTTTTGAAAGAGACTTTTGCTGGGTACAGAATTCTAACTTGACCACACTTTTCTTTCAAAATTGAAAAAGGCTTACTTTTTACACTTTGTTAGGCAGGACTAGAACAAACTTTAGTCTTGGAAAATACCCTTCTGAGTACTTTACGAGATGCCCCATGTATCACAAGGTTTTTTCACTCTCACTGGTGGGAACACAAACTATTTCTGGCCCTACATAAGCTCCGGGGATGGTTTTGCCCCTTTCTCGTGGTTCTCTTCCCAACCCCAGGGGCTTTCCTCAGATGTACATGCTGATTAAGTGCTCAGCTGAAAACCTGTGGGGAACCTTCTGCAGATCTCCAGAGAACGCTCTCTCCTCCCCGCCCCCTGCTCTGTGCAGCTCTCTCTTCTCTGGTACTCTGTCCCTTGAACTCTAGTTACCTTGGCATCCCCAAATTCTCCACTCTGCCTTCTCAGGGAGACCATTCCCCCCTCCTTTGGGCCTGGAAACACTCTCCAGGCAGTAAGCTGGGGCAGTGATAAGTCTCATCTATTTCTCTCCTTTTGGGGCTTACACTACTGCATTACCTGTTGTTGAATGTATAAGAAACATTTTCATGCATATTTTTGGGTTTTTAGCTGTTTAAGGTGAGAGGGTAAAACTGGTTCTGATTACCCCCTCATGGTTAAAATGTTTCATTTGGGATTTTGATTGGAACTAATGGGAAAAATTGACACATTATTGAGTCTTTCCTTTTAGGAACATGGTATATTTATTTAGGCTATTTAATTTCTCCAGTGGATTTTATGGTCTTCCACATTTATATTGATGTTGCATTTAAAGGCCCCAGTATAGGTTCCTTATATTCTCTCTTATAGCACCTTATTTATACCCTGTAGCAAATCAGGGATAGAATCTAAGACCCTGGGGCTTCTGTTTGCCGGGAAGCTCTTACACCGATCCACTTCCTCCCATCCCTGTAGATCAGGAGAGGGCCTCTGACTTGATCTTAGGTGTTGGCTTCATTCCAGCTGACTCTTTCATGATGGCAGAGCGGGTTGAGCAGCTCTGAACTAGGGCCTGGGGTGTGCCTGAGAAAACACTAAAAGCACCCTTCGTGGAACCTCAAGGTAGAAACTGGCTTAGAGCTGCTTCATTTTGGCATGGTTTGCCTGAAGCTTTGTTTCCACGTTTATGTATAGCTGGGCATGAATGTACTCTGAGAAGAACCTGAAGACTGAACTATTGGTCTACTGGGGGGCGCTATCATCTCCATGTGTTTGTGGGGTCACTCCATCTACCTTATTTATACACTGGGCCTCTTCCTTGATAGATAATTACTAATGCACAGAAAAAAATCATCTCTAATAATCTCTATGGGATAAACAGGCATTTGTGGGCTAGTTAGGGAAGTTTGGGATGTGTATTTTAAATATTAAACAACCAATTTAGGAGCAAACTTGGAACATAATTCCTTCCTAAGCTGGCAGAATTCCACCTCTTGCCATAATGACAGTAATAAATTGAAGAGACCTTAACTGACTACAATTGACACCAGATGGGTAAACACCCATCCTAAGTAATGAGTTGGTTAATTATACCAGTGCCATGTTTATAGACCTTCAATTATTATTATTATTTTTTTTTCGGTACGCAGGCCTCTCACTGTTGTGGCCTCTCCCGTTGCGGAGCACAAGCTCCGGACACGCAGGCCCAGCGGCCATGGCTCACGGGCTCAGCCGCTCCGCGGCATGTGGGATCCTCCTGGACTGGGGCACGAACCCGTGTCCCCTGCATCGGCAGGACTCTCAACCACTGCGCCACCAGGGAAGCCCTAGATCTTCAATTAATCTCTTGAGAGTATATGACTCCATCACCTACAATGGCTCATACCATCTAAGCAGGACTTTTCAGAGCTCAGGCTCCTCCATTAAGTCAAAATGTGTCTTAAGAATCAAAGGGTTGGGTGGAATTTAGCTTACTATTTTCATTACACCTCTGTGTAGGGATCAACTTGTATGAAGCATCAGAGAAATGATGAGGCTGAGGCAAATCAAACAGTGACAGGGAGGAGATTTTAAAATATTTTACTGGTACTCACATAACCTCCACCCTCATACTTAGCCAGGCTTGGTCATATTTATGTAACACCCAGGTCTCTAGTATGTGGGTGCATTCAGACTTTCTGAAACAGTGAGTTCAGTGCCTCACTCTCTGACAGCTATGTTGGCGAAAAGAAAACAATGCCACTCTCACAAAGCAATGCACCTAGACACTCTGGAGACCCAACCCATCCCATGTGTGGATCACTCTAGCTCAGGAGCAGATATGGTCCATATTGCTTGGGCTCACCTATAGACCACTAGGTTATAACCCTGATGCACGTAAGCATCACTTGCAGAACTTTTACTGGCACCATGGCCACTGCAGACAAAATAGATCAGCAGCTCTGGTCTGGGCCCCAGGCATTTTTCTCTAGGTCATTCTAATGTGCAGCCAGGGTTGAGAAACACTGCTGGAGACTAGAGTAGTTGAAGCCATTGTGCCAATTTTCAAAGTATTCATGCAGAGTATATTTTAATTCATAATATAAAGCAGTAATGAACTCTCTAGTTCTCTCAAGATTATTGCCAAGTATGGCAAAATTGCCTATTTCTCCAGTTTTTAGCTTTGGAGGTGACAACGGTGTGTGTGTGTGCGTACGTCTGTGAGACAATCCTGCTATTCTGCTTCCTATATAGCTTTTGCATCTGCTGCCACATCCTTAGTTCAAATCTTCATCTCTCTTGCTGCTCCCTCCCCACCCCTACCTGCACTGTTCCCATTATTTCTCTCGAACTCCAAACACATCTCTCCTCTTATAACCCTCTTCAATGGCTCCCTGCTGTCCAGACACTCAGTGTCTTCACCTGGGCATCCAAAGCCTCTCGTGAGTAGGCTGGGGGGATCATTACTTGAACCAAAGGGTCCCTCGCAGGTCCTGAATGAGCACTGTTGTCCCCAGCTTCTAAGCCCCTGCCTGGACAGCTTGTACCTCACCCATCCTGCCAGAAGTCCCCATTCAAGGCTCTTCTGAATAAAACCATCTCTGATCTTGCCACCTCCCACTCCCAGCTCCTAGGTCTTCACTGCCTATGTCAAAGCAACATCTGATTACGCCTTGTGTCTGGCAGATAGTGGGTGCTCCAAAAAAAATAGTGTGTGAACAAATAAACTCCATTTATCACAGTATCAAAACTGTAAGTTTGTCTTTCCTATTAGATACTGAGCTTTCTCTGAGAACACTGGGTAACATGGTGTATACAGTAGAAAAAGCAAAGCTTTTGGAGACGAATTTATGTTGAAAACTCTGCTCTATCGCTTACTAGTGACAGGATCTTGGGCAAGTTGAACTGCTTCCTCAGCTGCAAAATGAGGGTGACGACACCTTGAAGGGCTGTGAGGATTAGCCGTGACTTGTATGGTACCAGACACATAGTAGGTGCCCATATATTTCCTCCCCTTGCCTCCAACTGACACAACTTACCAGATACTCTGCAAAATTCATGAACAACACCCTGCTAGAAAGCTTCTGCTTTGTATGTTATGCTTCCAAATGACTCAATTCTATAAAAGTTAAATGTTTGTTAGAAGACTTGAGAACCCTCTTCTCTCCCACCCTAGTCATCAGGGGCATATTATACCAATTACCTTATTTAATCCCCAACAGTCCTTTGAATTATTCCTGTTTTACAGCTGAGAAAGCTGGAGCAAAGACAAGACAATGGATTCTCCTTTAGGAGCAGGGCTCTATACTTTATGCCATGTTGCTCTCACATTTGGTCTTGTGAATGCATGCTTTTAAATGCAATCACTCATTTTTCTGAAATTAGAACCAATATTCCAATAATGTCTGTTGAATGGGTAAAAGTTAAAGTAGCTATTTTAATTTAAAAAATGAAAAATATTATTATATTTTAAGAAGGAGAGTCCTTTCAGCCCCACACTTTGGGACTGAATAGTAGCTGACTGCCACACCCTCTCAGACTGCGCCTCTTGGAGCCTTGATTCCTTCATCCCTAACTTGAGAAGAATAATAGTACCTGCCTTATGGGAATACAAGGATTCAATGAGTTAACACATGAGCTTCTAACACACGTGGAGCAGGATGTGGCACATGGCAGGGCTCAGCATCAGCTATTAGCATCATCTCCACAAGGGCCATTTTGCTCAGAATTCTACCAGGTTGTCCTTTAATGTGCTCTATTATAGGAAAGAAGAACAAAAAGAGAACATTCACTGTTGCATAACTGAGAACTCAATTTAAAAAAGGCACTTTAAAGACAAATAAAAAGTAACTTTATTGACTGCTAATCTTACCATGAAATTCCTATAAGAATAATTACAAAATAATGCATTTTTTTTCACACACTTTTGGTATCATTTGATATGATGATCCTTTCACAGAAAGGATTATTTACAGTTTATGTAGATATAAAGTTCATTGTTGCAAATACAAATGTAGATGTATAGAGGCAATATATACCAAATCGGTATACTGACTAGCAATGGATATTAACAAATGCAGAATAAATAACAGCTTTATACTTCTCCTTTTTTATTTTTAAAACAATTTCCAAATACAAAAAGGTAGATATTCAAAATGGATTTTCACATACATATATATAATTCTGCTGCAAACAGTGGATCAAAAAGCAAAAATGTCCTTAGCATGTTTCATTTTTGAAAACCCACAAGACTATTCATAAATGCAATTAGAAAGAGGGTGTGCAAAACCACCAACGATGCTGGAAAAACCCTAAAGACCTGATTCTGTTTGAAGTAGAGAGAAAATAAAGTATAAAGCACTATGTACTTAATTAAATATATTTTTTCTTAATGTTTAAACAAGAAACACTAGGAGCTAAGGAAATGTACCACATTATGAGCTGGGCTCTTTAGAGTCAAACTTCATTAGGATTTGTCTCTTAAGCATCTGTAAGAAATGGTGGATTATTTAATGACATAAGTAAAATGGTCATTAGATGATCCTTTCATACTTTCACCTTTTTATACACAGATTGAGATACTTTTATACATTCTGATACCTGAAACTTTGGTTCTTTCAAACATTTCATAAAAGCAAAATCATTTCATGACTATAGAATGTCATAGAATTTTTTTCCTTTTAAAGTGTCAAGTTAAGCCAATTTGACCAGGCTTGTGTGTACACACTGCCCTGTTACGTCCACGGCAGGGGCGTGCTAGGGACAGTATAGGTGGAGTTTGTTCTCATTCTCCATGTGTTTATAATACTGACTCCCATCCATGGGGAACACTGCAGGTGCTGCCGTACCCTAAGTCTACTTCTTTGTTACCTGAAAGCTTAATTTTGTATAAAAATATGACTGTTTCTTTAGAAAATAATATAGTTTTTTTAATAAAACCTGGTAGATAGAAAAAATGGTATATCAAAATATGGTAAACAAATGTTGTAAAATATGAAATCATTAAAAACATCTCATAGAAAGACATTGTGCTAAAGTACTTTCCTGAAGTGTGAGCAACACTGTTACTGTACATCTAAAGGTTACTTAATTCAATCTCTTGACTTGGTTTCATTATATATCCTAACAGCAGTGGCAGTAACTGTCTTAAAAATAGTTCTTTCTCAAACACTAACATTTTCTGTATACTTCAAAATTAATGAAAAAGATATCCTCTGGATCGGTGGTTTTCAATCCTGTTACATACTAGCTCCATCTGGAAACTTTAAAAGAAGAGGCAATTCAATTCCACCTGGGTCTCACCGCAAGAGACTGATTTAATTCATCCAAGGTGGGACCCAGACATTGTTATTTTTTTAAAGCGTCCCAGATAATTCTATGATGCAACCAGGGCTGAGAACTATGGCAAAAGACACATGAGAAAACAGTCGTTCTTAACTCTGTATCTATCAACTGATTGTCTGTAGGCATCATTCATTTGATGACGTATCCTCTGTACCAAACAAGAAAGACCATGTATATGAGATAGTCATGGGAGCCAAAATGAAAAGTTAGTAAGCTTTAAATACATATAAACACACACAGTCTCATATATTTACATATGTATAACATGTACGTATAGTTAGGGTATTTTGGTTAAGCAGAAACCAGCATGACCATACTTTGCTGTTGATTAAAAAAAGAAAAAATCCACCCAGTACAGACATATTTTAAGACATTTCCACAGTTTTAACAGAAACAGGTTTTGGAAACTCCACAAAATTCATTATGGCATGAACACAACTGATCCGTTACTTGGACAAGGGGCTCAGCTGAGTCCTAGAGCTTTCTGGAAGAGCAGGAGGATGACGTGGCACTGACCAGGTGTAAAGGAATCACAAAGCATCATGGCGTGCACAGTCTTTTGGTTATTGCTTGACTCACATCTTCTTGGCCCTGGGCTGCCCTTCTGGTGGAGGCATCTTTGGCATGCTGGATTTTGACTGCTTCATTTGTGTTCACTTTGGTACAGCCCCAGTGGGGTGGCAATGGCAATGAGTAGGTGATGGTCTCTCTATTAAAAAATGAGAGCCTCTTCTCTCTCTCTTCCCTCCAACCACCGGCATTTCATGAGGGAGTGGTAAGAAAAAAAAAATGTACAAGCAAACAAAGGAACCCAACAACATCTTTCACATGATAAAAAAAAAAAGTGTTACACATAACTGAACTGGGAAACAAAACAATGAACAAACACACCACAGTTGGATATTCTGAAGGCTTGGTAACCAGTAAAGCACATTTCCTTCCAAAGGATCAGTGAACTTCTGGGCACTTGTCTTGGTGTACATTCTCTATAGTCCTTTTACTTCTATGTAATACTTAAAGTGCAACTGTCCCTCAGCTTTTATTTCTGTCGCAAATATTATAAAGAAAGAGCTATGTTTGGGGTGAAGAAAATATGGCACAGTAATAGGTAAAGAAAGAACCCATGGCTTTCACAGCCTCTAGCGAACAGCAGGCTGTCTGTACAGCTGCACATAGACGTCCTTTATACAACAAACTCTGGAACTTCATCGTGGGTGAGATCCAGAGAAAAGTATTTGCTGGTTCTTTTGACTGGAAAAGCATCTTGGATGTTGACACACTGCTGAGCCAAGCAGCTGCTGCAATAGAGCCCTTCCTCATCCAGTTCATGGCCGCACCCAAAGGTATAACTCTGAGCAGTGTCCTGACACAGCCCTGCAATACGCAAAAAGTCTTTCTGATACAGTCTGATGTCATCGAGGCTCAAGCTATGTCGATCGGTGGAGGTCTTTGGTTTTCGACATATAGTCTATAAGACAAGAGAAGGTTGAAACAACTTTAAGAGCATAGACTAAAGCTAAAGTTTAGCACTATTTGCCTTGTACAGAGAGAAGCTGCAAAATCATAAAAGATTAAGGAATCCTTATATGTTAGGAAGTGGTTTCCAATCTGTGGTCTGTGGGCCCTGAGGCCCTGTGGGGCAAAACGTCACTACCACCGCCACCAATAATAGCAGCTAGCATTTACTGAGCCCTTAATATGTGCTAGACCCTAGAATTCATTCAATCTTCCCATCAGTCTGTGAGCCAGGTGCTATTATTCTCCCTCCTCTACAGATGAATAACCCAAGGCACAGGGAAGTCAGTGCAATGTGAATCCAATTGTCTCTAGCATCTCAGAAACCAAGCAGTTATCTTAAAATCAGGTTGCAGAGGTAAAGATACTGTTTCTCGGTTTTTCCATGAGGATATGGCAATTCAGCACGGCAACACTCTCATGCTGAGGTCTGTTATTCTTTTAATAAGAAATGGGAAAACAAACCAATTATTACTCAAGAAAAACAGTTTAAAAAACTATTTTTTCAAAAGCCAGAATTCTTGGGTAGAAAAATAACATGAAGTGCTCTTGGTATAGCAAATGTTGTGAGACAGCCCCAGGATAAAGAGGTGGGCTCCCGAACACGGCAAGAGGTCACACTCTGACAAATGCTCCACACAGCAGGTAGCAGACTTTTAGAACTCATTATCCCAAGAGGTGGTTCCAGCTGAAAATATAAGTAGGTTAAAAAATGGTTCCAATAATTACATGAATGGAAGATCCTTAATGGTTACTTAATGAAACGAGGCATTACAGTTCTAATCCACTTTTGCGGCTGAAACCACAAAGGCCAGCCTTGTTAGAGTAAGATATCACTTTTGCTGGAGGCAAAAGTACCAGGAAGAAAGAACAGAGCCTGAGCTCAACAACATTTTACTTGGAAGGGTCAGGTCTGAGAGCCTCCTGAAGATGACGATCCTTGTACTGACGTCTTCTGAGGCTCCACCGAAACTTCACATAGAATTCATCAGGTCATCACCACAAAGCATCAAGGCAGGCACGCGAATGCTCTTCCCATCTGGTAGATGTGGAAGCTGATCCTTCGCTGTGCCCCACAAACGTTCATGTACAGTAAGAGCTAACGCTGACTGGCAGGGCTGGGGCGCAAACCCAGTCAGTTTGACCCTGGAGCTTGTAGCCCTAATCATCAGCTACATGTACTGCAATAAATATCACTCATTGGAGTTCCCAGAAGAATATTTAATAAAATGTCATGTTCACATTATGGTTACTTAAATGGAAAAGAAAAAAAGGACAAATGAGAAAAAAGGGAAGAAAGAGAGAAAAATATAGGAGGCAAAGATTGCCAGAATACAAGAGAAAGAAAGAAAAGAGGAACACATGTAGAAGGAAAAAAACAAGAGACAGAGAGCACCCAAGTGCTTCCCTGGAGACAGAGGTGAATATCAGCAGTAGATTATATCGAAATGCTGCAATGGTGTATTTTAATTTATCTACATCTTCTGATAGTTTAATAGTCTAACCAGTGATCATGGGTTATCAAATGCTCTAGCTTAGCATAGTTTGAAAATTCAATCTGAATGGAATAATTAGAGTGTGGAAACATTTCTACCACAACACACCTGACGAGAAAATTAGCCTCCCAGTTGTTGAGATCAACACACACACACATACACACACCAGAATTAACCTGAAGCCTGAAGACTAGAGGCTTCCCACCCACATAAAGTATGAAACAAAGTACATAGTTTATCCAGATAAAAACCCAACTCAAAGATAAACAGAACTAGAAAATAAATGGACATAAATTCAGACTAAAACTAGAATGTATGTATCTACTAGGAATCATTTCATTAAGGTTTTAAATTTCTGCTCATTTATGTAATTATAAATGTAAGTTCCTATTTAAAATTTTCTATACCTTCAGCTGCTGATTTAAAATTTCAATCCTTTCCATACCTGTGGGAGAGAATCAGTGCTCTGGCCTCGAAGTTTGACCACCGTCTCGGAGGAGCTGGAGGTGGAAGAACCAATTTCTTTCACAATCAACCCTAAAGTGAAACGCAGAGGAAAACCAGTGAAGACTTCAAACTATTCATCCCTCTTGCCACTCATCTGACATATACTGCTACCAAGAAGGAAGGGGCAACTATTAACCACTGCCCACACATCTCACTGTGGCCCTTTGGCAGCAGACGACCAGGGGGGGATCACATTCTCTCCTTGTGCTGCAGTGAACAGGAGGAGTGAGATATATGCGGGGTTAGAGCACAGGACGGAGGTTAGAAACTGCATTTCCTAAAATAAACTTTTAATTAAGCTATTTATGATGCAGTTAGGAATGAACACAAACGCTGAAGGTGCAAAGCAATCTCTTTACTGTATCTCCTAAAGCTCCCCCCACTCTCCACACAACACTGACTTTGAATTTAACCTGGACACAGCTCTAGGTCTGGTTCTACTTAGACGAGCAGTGGGTAAGTGCGGGGCTCGGGCCTCCTGTGGAGTCACACAGATCTGGGTGGGAACTGGGTTCAGGTAAGTTAAGGAGCTGTGTGTCCTGGCCAGTGTCTGTGTGTCCTTGTGTCTGTCTGCTCCTTAAAATGGCGCTGAGCCTAGCACCCATCCAACTAAAGAGCAAACGCTCACAAAGGGCTAGGTCCAGGACCAGCATATGGAACACACTGTGTTCCGGAGGCTCCTCTTGGCCAGCGGGAACACCGTGGCACAGGCCTCCTGCAGCAGATCCCACCATGAGACACCAAAATGGGAGGCCACAGTGAGAAGTCAGTTCTGGGGCTCTGAGGTCAACGGAGCTCCTCATCACCCCAGTGCTCGGGGAAACTGATAATTCAGAAACAGAAATCCAGGGGCTGACACTTCCCTAAGTGACTGTGGCATGGGAATAAAGCACCCAGGAAAAATGTTTCGAAGGTAAAATTGTCAATGAGAACTGGAGATGTAAGTGAAGACCACTCATATTTTTCTTGCAAACAGATGGAGCAAGTGAATAGGTCAGGGCCCAGAGCCCTAAGGCTAAATGGCTTAAGCACATTTCCACCTGATAAAAAAAGAACCTTGAGTAAGTAAGGTGATTTTTATTCAGCCACTGCTAGTAACCTACAGAAATGACTTTTCGTATTCTATCTCTTTAGAAGGGTCTCATAATAATTCAGTGTCTAGAGTGTATTGTTTGATGATTAGTTCAATTAAAAAATGATATATGTACATTCTTGGTTTACATGTAGACAGTTTAAATTATTCTCAGATGACACTCATGTTTTGGGGGTTGGTACAAAGTGCTTGAGTAGAAGATCTTTCTCTAGAAAGCTCCTTATCTTCTAAAAAGCCTTAAACTTTTGAGTCAATCTTCATAGGAAGAAGATGTGGACTAGTGCACTGGTTGGCACTGGGTATGGTTCCTTTTGAATTTCCTTGTAAATGTGCCCTTTTCTGCCTGTAAATAATTTGCTCCAAAACCCAGAACCAGCCCTAGAAAACTCAGTATCAAGCCTGGTGCTCAGAACACTGAACAGACTCCTGCCAAACTTCCATAAGAATGAAGGATAGAGCAGTACACTACGTCACTACTCAATCTTAGCTCCATGGTTTTAAAACAATGGGCTCAAACTGTAGAGATTTTGGCAAACTAGGATGATGCAAAGAAGAAAATAAAAACATCCATAACCCCATCATCCGGAGAAAAGGCTATTAATATTTTTATGTATATTTTGTTATATACATGTAAACATTTTTATAATTTGAGATCATACTATCTAAACAATTTGTACTGTTTTTCTTACCTAGGTTTCTTACATTATTAAGTATCCTCTGAACCCACTAGCTAAGGAGAGGACCTTCCCGAGGGAGCTCACCAGAGTGTCCATTCAGCTTCCGAGACAGGAGCATGTCCTCTGTGATGTAGATGCACATGTCTGGGCTGACTTCCAGGGGCTCTTCGTTCATCCTCTCCAGGTCCCTGGGGTCGTCAACCAACATCTCTATTTCTGACACAGAAGAAAGAAAAGACATTTAGTGACATAAGGGGAAATGGCCACTGTAATTCATAGCCACTCCTTGAGGGAGGTTATTTAATTATTCATATTTAAAAATAAATCTGCTAATGAGACTCCACAACAGGAAACCCTAGCGACAACTCTCAACTAGATGCTGCTTCTCTTCTTCACAGGACTGCTGTGTTATCTTCATGTCTGCTAATGCCATGATTTGACTGTCAATTATTCTTTCTCTCTAAGAAAAGAGAAAAGCTGTACTAGCATGCTGTAATAACGAAGGGCCCAAGGAGACTGATGGGTCGTTTGCCTCATGCCAAAGCAGACTGTCGACGAGGACAGAATGAGTAGTGCAGGAAGCTCCCCATCACCCACAGCTGACTTCTCTCAGCATTTAGCGACTTGACTTGATATCCACGTGAATTCTAGAGTAAGCACACGTATGTTCTGCAGTTTTTCTTAAATGGAATCCCAAACCTGAATGCTATAGCGATTATTTGAAACAGAAAAATTAAAAAAGATGCACACAAGTACTAAGTTTGGCTGATACAGGCTATAGGTCTGATCGTATCTCCTTAACACAGGGTTAAGCAGCCAAATGCTGTGTTCCTTTCTTCTCTATTACTACATCAATTCTACAGAAACAATAATGCAAAAAAACTGGAAGAGAAAAAGCAGAGCATCCCAGGCGACAGGTCAGCACTGTTAGCTCAGAGGGCCTCGGGGGCAGGTTACCATCGTCCTGCAAATCCTCCTCCAGCCGGTCCTTGCCGCCACTCTCCACCCCGGAGGTGTGGGAGCTGCCGTGGCTGGTCATGGAGCTGCAGGTTTTCAGCTTGCGGTGGATGGCGCTGCCAGGGTAGGCATCTTCGGGGCCCGCGTCCCGGGCCTTGGTGTCGGCCTCGATGCCTGAGGTGTGAGAACTGCTGTGGCTGGCGGTGGAGTGACGGGACAGGCGCTTATGCTTCATGCTGCCCGCGCTGCTCCCGCTGGCCCGGGACCGCTTCTCCAGCTGGTCCATGTCGAGGTCCAGGTTGTCGCTGATGTAAGATTCCCGGTACTGCTTCTTCTCTGTGTGGTGAGGAAGACAGCTCGTCATTATATTCAACCAAGGCAGAAGGAACAGCTGATTAGTTGGGGTCAAGCCAAGAACAAGTACAATTTCACATTCAGAAGTGAGTGGAAAGTGCTCATAATTCTGATAGGAGCTCAATTTAAGAAGACTGCAAAATGAATAAAAACCAGTACCATAGATATGAGGCGAGTATTTAACTACTCAAAGTTTTAAAGCTTCAAACACCATAGAAGAATGCTACTCAAAGTGTAAGATGGCAGATCACTTCTTGTCTGCAAACTGTTATTGGTCCACAGTGGAATAAGTTCAGGAATTGAGAATAAACATTTAGAAACTTTCAAAGTGATCTGACATTGCCAGGACATCCACAAATGTGATTTTGAACTTTGCAAAAGTATCAGTCCACAGTGGATTAGAAGTTTTTAAAAATCTGGTCCTTCCCCACAGATAATTTCAAAATGACTGCTACAGAAATGGTTCAATAAATATACTTATGCTAATTGCCTTTCATTTGATTTGTTCATCTGTTCAATTTGGGCCATTGTTAGCTTAGCTCTAACTGTTGAAGACAATTTAAAATAAAATTATTCTTCTGAGAATTCCTTTCAAAAAATTCTAGAATTTAGATTTTCATGGATGAAGATTGCTTTTCTCCATTTAGGCTGAGTCAGTGAGGTTTTACCATCTATTAAGAACACATAGTAATCACTACTGGTTTGATAATTTATACTCATGTAGCCTCTGATTGATAAAACTGTTCTTTGATTTAACGTGTCAGTACACCTCTTTAAGGTAGCAAAGATACAATAGTGGAAAGTCCCTTTTATCCAATGCTAAACTAACCATTACATAAAGGCACAAAGTTACAACTGAGCTACAGGTGTACAACTGATACAATCATACTATTTTTGTGCTTCAGGTCAGAAATTTAAAACAAAGAAAGAGTTAAACTGCCTTGTATCTTTAATACTGATGAGAAATAACACATTAGAACAATGTTAAAAATGGAGAGTGCATTTGGGGAATGTTAAATTGATATTATTTCAGAAACTGCTGACTACTAGACTAATTGGGTTCTCAAGGGCCTGTTAATGGATTTAATTGTACTGTGTCTTCGTTAAGTAAAAATACTTGCACTCTTGATGTTTGAATCCAGCTCTGAAGTATAATCACCACAGGCTTCCCCAGAGAGGGAATGAACATCAGCAGGAAGAAAAAATATGCATTCCAGGATGCAAAATGGAAAAAATGCTTGGAGAAGGCTGTGTGTACATTTCTGGGCTTCAGCCCTTTCATGTCAATTCTAAGGAATCGAGCTGAAACACATAAAGGTGAGTGTGTGTAGCCACACAGAGGCAGACTGGAACCAGACATCAGAGCCTAACACACACCTCACTGCAACCAAAGTACATCCATCTACAGCCCATTTTTTAGGGTTAGACTGGGTTCTAATGATTCCTATTTTCTGAAGGCAACAGGAGTTAAGATGAAGATGAAGAACTAAAGGGGTCTGCAAAATTCTCATACTTTCTATTCACTTTAGTTTCAATACAATAGCCATGTGGCCCTTGGAAGGGTGGAAAGTGAAGAGAAAAAGTAAAAAAAAAAAGTCCTATATGGTGTTCGAGTTCTAAGACAATTGAGAATTGTGGATCTAATAATTTAAAAGCTTTTCTATCTCTTTACAAATAGCCCTTTTATTCCCAAATTTCTGGTAGATTTGGAATCAACTACAGTTATTCTATACTCACAAGCATAGTCACTAGAAGACAAGCACTTTGCCAACTTGTTTTCTATCTAATAGGAGCCTAGCATGAATTAGTTCCTGTCAATGTGTCAGCGCAGCCTTGGTGTTCCATGTGCTGTCTTCTATTCCTGTCATCGTGCTTTATCTCTTAGACCCTCTGCAAACATTTAAGAAGCTTCACACCAATCAGTTACAAAATGAAGAAAACAAGGGCTTCCCTGGTGTCGCAGTGGTTGAGAGTCTGCCTGCCGATGCAGGAGACACGGGTTCGTGCCCCGGTCCGGGAAGATCCCACATGCCGCGGAGCGGCTGGGCCTGTGAGCCATGGCCGCTGCTGAGCCTGCGCGTCCAGAGCCTGTGCTCCGCAACGGGAGAGGCCACAACAGTGAGAGGCCCGTGTACCGCAAAAAAAAAAAAAAAAAAATGAAGGAAACGCTGAAATAATTCTGAAATTTATTCTAAGAGATGCAAAATGCAACCTCTCACCCCCTAGTAATAACAGGGCAAATCATCAATGTGTCAGTGTTCTATTTATTCCCTCTACTGTAAAAGCCCACAGACCACCAAGTTTTTCATATGTTATTTTATAATATAATGCAGTCAATGTGCCCTCTTGACACAGACCTAAGAATAAGCCCTAGCTATTGAATAAAGCTGAGGTGAAAAAAATTTTTAATGACAGAAAGCATTTTTTATCCATCTGTTCTAAATACCGTAAGATTCTTGTGAACATTTTTACTATAAAATGAGAAAACAGTGTTTCAGACAAGGTGACTCTAGATGAAATTTAATTAATAAAATATAAATTCTTCTCATGCTGTGATTTTGGCTAATGTTAATAGCTTTTTTTGTTTAAAATGATGGAGTCCTTAAGTGTGGGTGAGATAACTGGATTCAGGCCAAGGTAAGTCCAAAGAAACTGTTTCAGGTTTTCTTCAGATCTGGAGGGATTTCTAAGCAGAGAAAACTAAAGATGTAAAGGAAAAAAAGCCATCCCTGCAAAATCTATCTATATGTATCCATGTAAAAGATCCAATCTGCACCTTTATCATTCCCTCACTGCCCCTACTCACATAAGCTCCCAAATGCACTTGGTGCTATGCCTGATAACAGACAAAGCCCTCCCCTCTTAACTCCACATTCTATGTAATTTTGCTTTAGAACCTGTAGGCGACGTTCGTTAATTCTTTCAAGCTCTAAGGGGCTCCCATTAAGGTCACCTAAGCAAGAATTTACTAAAATGCTGCTGGCAGCTGCTGGAATAAGTGAATTTCTCAAGGTGCCAAGTTGGCCATTTAGGAATGAAGCCAACTTGGCAAAATGATGGGCTCCGCACCTAAGTTACCTATTCTCACACGCTTTCTTGGCGCTTCTGTCCTGTTTAAATTCCTAATCTTCACATCAGCGTCAGAGAGGTATATGCATTTATTATACTGATGAGTCATCATGGGAAAGAACTGGCAGTCTAGCAGCAGGGGAAGCCAATACACTCTCCGAAGACAGATGCAGTTTGGTGGCAGACAGTGGAAAATGATTCACATTCCAACTACTACTTAAATTACAATGGCTTCTCCAAACTGGGTCTCATTTAAATTGACAGACAGCTTTTGAGAGAAATCAATCAGATGCAAACCTCTATAAGGTTTTTGTTTGTTAAGAGAGAAAATGGTACAGATGAACCTGTCTGCAAGGCACAAATAGAGACACAGATGTAGAGAACAAACATATGGACCCCAAGGGGGGGAAAAGGGGGGTGGGATGAACTGGGAGATTAGGATTGACATATATACACTAATATGTATAAAACAGATAACTAATGAGAACCTGCTGTATAGCACAGGGAACTCTACTCAATGCTCTGTGGTGACCTAAATGGGAAGGAAATCCAAAAAAGAGGGGATATGTGTATCCACATAGCTGATTCACTTCGCTGTACAGCAGAAACTAACACAACATTGTTAAGCAACTATACTCCAATTAGGAAAAAAAAAAAAAAAAGAGGACAGGTACTTGTCTCACTTCTATAAGAAAAGTGAGGTCTGAGAGGTTGAAATCTGTTTCCGATATGGACCTAAGATATGAATCTGCCTCCTAATGTTCATGCAAATACCCCAAATCGAATCCGATCGAATTACCAAGAATTACTACAAAATGAGTTTGCAAAAAAATCGAAGACATTAAAAAACCAAATATGCAAAGTAGCATTTTTGGGGATTAGAAGCTGGAGTGTGCCCAACAGGGTAATCACAGGAGATAAAGAGTTAACCATTAGGTTAATACTGTGAAGTTGAAGTCTGCTGCTAGAAGTCCCTATCCCTGTCTTCCTCTCTTCACCATGACTTGACCCCACTTTCAGGGCCTGGAACTCTGAAGCCCCAAAGGCACTGCTCTATTCTGTGTCTCAGCAAAGCTCCCACAGGACTGGCTGACAAGATCCTCAATTGTAAACTTCTCTCTCCTTTGTTTGTCTTTCTTGCTCAGCCAGACGTGGGGCCTCCTAGCAGTCAACAAGAGGCTGGAGACATTCTGTGACCCACCTTTATTGCCACTCTAACCTAAGGAATAATCACACTGGAAGGAATTCCAGATAGCCTGTGGATAACAGCACCAAGGTGGATCAGTGTATAAACAAAGCTCTGAGATGCAGATAAAAGCTGATATGCACATAAACCCTGGCCTGCACCTTCATGTGGTGGCTTTCTGCAAGAATTCTCAAGCCAAGTGTGGGGAAACCTTACAGAGACTGTTCTCGAAGGTAGCTAAATGGCAGAGATAATCTCGGATATGCTGACTAGCACTGTGGGCCTTCCGGGACAGTGCTGAGATGAAACAGGAATACTGCTGGGGATCTGGAGACACCGGTCCCCAGGTCCCACTCTTCAGAAGACTAAAGCCCCAGTTCTTGGCAGCTGTAGGGTAGGGGGCCCCCGGTGGCAAAAGCACCATCTGCTTCCCGCCCGAGACCCTGCAGGACCTTCGTTTTCCTCCAGCTTCCGGATGTGGCGCAGGACAGGCTGCAGGTTCATGTAGAGGCGGTGGCTGTTACTCAGGAGCTGCAGAAGGTGTCTGGAGCGCATGGGGCACCCCGTGTAGTAGATGAGCTTCCTGGCTGAGGGCAAGCCATCTGGCAAAATCTCAAACTTCTTCCCCTGTGGAGGGAAGGCATGAATCAGATCAGGAAGAAAAGTGTCCGATGTGCCAAGCTCCCCTTCATTTTCTCGTTAGTAAGGAAAACTACAGACTCAGAAATAGATGTATAAAGCTCCATCCAAAATTCCCAGAGCATAAATTACCGTTTTCCCTTTCAAAAACGTCACAGGACAGAGGATTACCAAAAATTCAGGGAAGTGCCTAGCCAGGGTCTTGTGGTTCCATCTTTGGTTTCTCTGGCTGGCCAGGCCATTTACATAATGGAGAAGAGAAGGGCCCATCACAAAAGCATCCTTAAATGTAATCCCAACACCCTAACTCAGTAAACAAGACAACAAATTCTAGAAGGGTAATGCATTCAACTATCTGTTGAACACTTACAATGTACCAAACACTTTGCTAGGCCCTGAGAAAATAACAGCGCAGAGGACAAAGTCCCTACCCCTATGTCACTACATTCTGGTGGGAGAGATGGTAAATAAACACATAAAATAATTGCAGCTTATGATAAATTCTGGGAAGGAAATAAACAAGGAGTTATGATAGTGAACAATAAAGGATATCTATTTAGGGTTTAGGAAAAATGAAAAACTCTCTAGTTGGATAAAAGAGGGAGCTGGAAGCCAGAAGGACAGTTAGAGGGATGAGACAGGAAGGAGAAATAAGAGATGGAAGTAGCCTAAGTATCTTTCTGTCAGTAGAGGAATCTCATTCATTAGGTTTGGGATCATTAACATAAAGTTCTAAGTTGAGGGTGAGGGTCTGGCAAAGTTCCTTACAGTTATGGAATGTTATTAACTCCTTTAACTTTCCTGACAATGAACAGGGCAGCAGGACTACAGAAAGGAATATTCCAGGCACAGTGATTCTCAGCTGGAGAGGAGAGATAAAGCAAAAAGTCACTTTGCACTTAAAGTCAGGGCAAAGCAATATGGGTTTGTGTAACTCAGACATGGATGGAATTTTTTACCTCTTGACTTTCCATTTTAAAAGGAACCAACACTGGATCTCAATGCTGGAATGCTTATAACTTACACTTAATGAGCACTAAGCATGTATTAACTCACTTAATCCTCACAAGTCTATGGGGTAGGGGGGTACAGTCAATTATCCCCATTTTGGAATGAAGAAACCAAGGCACAGAGATGTTAAGTGATTTGCCCAGGGTCACACAACCAGGCAGGGCTGGGCTGGCTGCAAGAAGAATCATCTGGGAAGTTTGCCAAAATAGATTCCTGGTCTCCACCCCAGACCAACTGAATCAAAAATCTCTTAGGTGAGGATGATGAGGCCCGGAAATCTAAATAAGCCCCTCAGATGCGAGTGATACACAACTAGATTCAGGAACCACTGGGTGCAGGGCCCTTAAGGAATTCAATTTCTATAAATGTATTTTATTACTTCTTAATTGGGGACATGAAGGGGGCAAGTGGGGTAATAATTTGCTCATTTACAAATAGCTCCACTCCTTTCCCAAAGAGCTTGAATGAGAAAGAGCCAGTGAGTAGGAGGCAGGTCAGGCCCCATTTAATGTATGAGTGAAGTGAAATCAGATTGGACTGTGCCCAATGTAAAGTCAGAAACAGGTCTTTTAACTCCCAGGGCAATGTGGAGTCAGTGCCCAAATGCTATTTGGCAACAGAGCCCTTTATTTATATAGGCCATCTTCCTGATGGAAAGAAAGAAGCACATGTGTCCTAATCCTTATCTTCCTCCTTTCTTTGTGTATTTTTTCCAATAATTTCTGAACAAAGTGAAATTATGAATTTTAACGACCACTAGAAATACATATAATTAACTGTAATTCTTTGAACCCTCCCCCAAATGGATACAGCTGACAAAACAGTGAAACAGCTGGGAAAAATCAAGAATTTGCTCCAACAAAAGAAAGTGTATCATTCTCAATAATCTAAAAGTAAAAGTACTTTTCCCGTTAAGAATTGCAGTCCTTTCTTTATAATGATGAGTTTCAACAGACAGATATTAATAGAAACATCTTTTTATATCACTCTTTATTCTTTGCTCAAGAGAAGTTAGCTTCCACAAGAACTGGCCAACCCCCATGCTAAGAGTAATTTACCCTCTGATTACAGCTTTCTGTTTTCTAATCCCTCTGCTGTACATTTTAAAAAACAATTCTGTTTGATGAATTCATCTTGAATTTTTCCCATCACATTTCTTCTGAAACTAGAATAACTTAGGGTAGGGTGGTGGGGACCAGATACACAAATTAAAATTAGGAATTTCTTTTGCTATAAGACTCTGTGTTTTAGGTTCACTACTGAAAAGTGGCAAGGATTATAATTATAGCACATGCATAAGAATATAAGACAGCTAACTATTTTCATCTTCAATTTTGAGAAAATATCAAGTTTTGTGCCTGAAACAATATTTTGTTTAAGAAAACAAAACAAAAAACAATACAAGTCCACAAAAACAAAAAACTGAGTACTTTAAGTCAGTTATTTTAAACTCACCACAAACACCAACTTTCCAACATTGGTCCAAGGGAAATCATAAAGTAATTGTTTCTCTTCATCTAAATTCTGTGGAAAGAATTATAAGAGTTACTTATAACTCTTACAAGTAATGCAGAGAGAGTTACTGAGGAAACTGACAGCTATTCTAAAACAGCTCTAACTTCTTTCCCAGAAAACTAAAATACAATAATTAAAATCTGAAAGAGGTCCCCAACTCTCTTTGGAGATATGCAGACAGTAATTAAAAGAGGAGTGATACAATTCTGTCGCTTTTGGCTCCTCAGTGACTGTGTTAACCTGCCCTTTTAAGGCAATCTTTTCCCTTCTGGCCTATCCCTAAATTTAAATAAAAAGTCCAGAAGACTCAGGCATTCAAGAGATGAGATAAGGCACTCAGACTTTCATAACTGGATATTTTGCCTATATCGAAGATAAGGCATCCTTATATTCTCCCAGGTCTCACAGAGGGAGGCATCTCTCTCCCTTGTTGATGGCTGTAGCATAAAACCATCCCACCTGCAAAAGGATGATGGTAACTACTTACTCAAGGGACAGGTTTTATCAGAAAATTGTAACGGAAATTGAAATGTCTGGTCAGTCACTGTATTAAAAAGTCATTTTTCTTTCCACAGTTATAGATGCACCAGATGATAAAAAATAATAATAAAAATTAATGACACACAAAGAAAAATGTCTGGATATTAATGATCTGTGAGTGATGAACTGCAGCCAATCTTTGGTTTGTTGTTTTCTGTTCTAGAGGACTTATTAGTGTCAAGGATCAGACTGCTTTACTTCGTCTATCCCACATTATCTACATCTGTGCTAGACAAATAGGAAGTAATGACCAATCAATGACTGGAAATGGACCAGTGAACCTATCGCAGGACCAGGCAGGCACACTGCCAGAGTAAGACATAGTGGATGCCATTTGACACTTACTTCCCATTAACTAACCTGAAAAATCTGTATTCCCCGCATGGTCAATCCAAGGGTCAGAGAAGCTTCAATTTCCCTTTTATCCTATAGGGATAAAATTGTATGAAAAAGTATATTTTTCTTCTATAATGAACAATTCAGCACCAAAGAAAAGAACCAAAGATAAATTTCAGGATTAGAAAGCTTTTGACTTAAAATAACTTTGCCTTTCTGCATCCCTTGTTTTCTATAAGATTTAAGAAAATCATGGGTACATATTAAATCAGTAATGATATTTTCTACTTTCTAAATCCCTGCGATTTCAAAGTTTTAGTGTGTTTACTATATTATATACACTTTCATATCTGACAATATTCTAAATATTTGTTACTGAGAACTCTAGTAAGACTATTTTGCTGCTTTTACATCATTTTTTAAATCTTCTCTCTTATGCTTAATCTTTTTTCAGAGGTTAGAATCTTGAATATAAGGTTGTAGTTATATTCTGAGGTGTACTAGACTTTATGTGTCTAAAACTGGTTAAATCTCCCAACTCTGAAAACAAAGTCAGAGGCAAGCCTGAATAGTTAATGCTCTTTCATGAAGATAGCTAATAAAGCTATAAAAGCTTTACATTCAGTTAGTCTTGAAAGAAAATACTTATGCTTAAAAAGTTCAATTATCACTTGCCAATATGATATACATTCTACCAGCTAAACCATAAACTAAAAAAAAAAAAAAACTACAACAAGTATAAGAGAAAAAATTGTACAATTAAGAATGTATTCTGAACTTGGCCACATCTTCTAAGTGCTCATCTGTAACAAGTGGATATAAGGTATGAAGTTCAAAATAGAAAACAAAATTGCTGAGTAACTAAAATATTTTCATTATGAGATTTCTCAATAAAAACAATAAATGAGTACATGCAGATCTTTATTACATTTACTGCCAGTTTTTGCATGATCATGGAAAGGAATATTTTTAGAAAATGCATCCTTACCTGGCATAGTAAAGAGAAGCCACAGCCTATTTTCACTATTGGGGCTGTTTTTTCCCACTAATACTCTTTTTTTTTTGCGATAAGCAGGCCTCTCACTGTTGTGGCCTCTCCCGTTGCGGAGCACAGGCTCCGGACGCGCAGGCTCAGCGGCCATGGCTCACGGGCCCAGCCACTCCGCGGCATGTGGGATCTTCCCGGACCGGGGCACGAACCCGTGTCCCCTGCATCGGCAGGCGGTCTCTCAACCGCTGTGCCACCAGGGAAGCCCCCCCACTAATACTCTTTACGTCAAGAAAGGCACACACAGTACAGGTTTAACAGGAGAAACCAATCCATCACTATGCGCTTAGGCCAATTTCCCTTTCAAGGCTGTTCTGATTGCTTCCTGAAATAAGATTGTGCGCATAAAAATGCTGGTAGTGCGGGTATGAGGTGCGTATTACTGGGAAAGAGGCACAGAGGTTTTTTGTTGTTGTTGTTGTTCTTGTTGTTTTAAGTTTCCTGTCTTCTATCTCCATTTTATTAACAGGCCTTAAATGAAGCAGTTTTAATGGCGGCCACGTGATTTCTTTAAAGAATGAAAATTCTGCCTATAAGGAAAACATATCTACTTCCCCACCTCATTCAGTTCATTAGTATTAGTTATCTTGTTTTAAGCAGACCAGAGTGATTTTCTATGACACATAAAAGTAGTGCACTTTAAGCAAGCTGAAAGATTAATTTTTACATGAAAGATAAATTGGAGATATCTACTTCACTAAAGGATTCCTAATAGGATCTTAATAGGATTCTTTAAAATACCAAAGCTTCCCTACAAAATAAAAAGCAACCAATATTTACTGAGCATTCACTAATGTGCCAGGCACTCCATCTGGTTATTTCAGATTCACCATCTTGTTGAATCTTCCCAACCTGTGATATGTATAGGATCTTTCCCACTTAACAGATGCCCAGGATTGTAGCAACAGTTGCCTAGGATCCCAGCAAGAGTGAATGCTGACGGAGGGTTTATAAAGCCACAGTCTTTCTGATATATCATTCATACTTCTAATACATTTAAAAATATAAATTTATTGTCAAAAAATGTCATTTATTTGCATCTTCTCATATAAATTGAGGTGTCACAATGAACCCCCTTAAAAGAAAAAAAAGGACTCAGTCTTCCAGGAATTTAGCTGAAGAGATCTTGTGGAACTCTATGCCTTTGAAAGATGACAGGTCATTAACAATGCATCTCTTGCGCATGAAAGGAAAAATAACATCCTTTGCTCTCTTTTTAAGTCTTTTGAACCAGCCAGGAAAATTACCCAGCAATATATCCAAACTACGGTCTAGTCTCCAACTGTCTAGTTATGTTAATCTTACCACAAAGGATGTAGGAGAGATAACAAACCTAACAATAACAATGATAATGGTAAAGGCAACACGTTTAATTTCATGCCTAACACGTGCTGGGTACTGTTTTAAGCACTTTTCACCCACTAATTCCTTTAGTCTCCAATAAACCTCAGAGTTTATTGGGTATGTTACCATCCCCATTTATCTATGGGGAAACTAAAGCACAGAGAGGATAAGTAACATGCCTAAGGTTACACAGTAAGGGGTGAAGCTGGGATTTAATCCCAGCAAGGTAGGCCCAACAGACCACACTCTGAACCACTGCATCCTATTTGGTTGGAGAATAAATATACCTTTGAATACTTAAGTGGGAATTCAAGGGTTCTTGCCATGGAAGTGATACTTGTGAAATAGGGAGAGGAGTGGGAAGGAGAAGCAGGAGAGAAGACAGAACGTGATAAATAGTATTGCCAGTGATTCCCTGCAGAGCCCGCCCCAGTTATTATTTGGGTCTGTGACCTCTGACCCAGGATGGAAAAATGAGGCTAGAGACACAAGAACACAAAACACAAGGACACAGGAGAAAGGCAGTAACAAACTTTAGAGTGACAGCACAGAGTCAGTGGTTTAAGCACACAGGCTCTTGTCAAGTAGACCTGGGTTGAATCCTGGCTCTTACTAGTTTTGTGATCTTTGGTGTGTATCCTGATCTGTAAAATGAAGATTACAGTCCTATCTTATAGTTATGAGGATTTTTAAAAGAGGATAAATATAAAGTGGCCCCATAAACACAATATTCAATAAACATTAGCTATTGTGGTAATGTTCTTATTACTAATGGATACATGCAGGTATGGCTTCACTTCAAGGAGTATTAAAAATTACTGATCGAACAAGTTGCAAATGTTACTCCCCAAGGCAGAAATGCAGATTTGGGAAGGAGAAAAATAACTATTTCATAATCACTGAAAAGCCAGATGCACAATTTACAGCCACTTGTTATCTCAATACTAGGACCATTAAAAAGACTCCATTCTGCTCCCAGGACTGAGGAAAAGCATCACTGACTCCAAGACTGACCAATGATGACAAACAGCAGTTGAAATGAAACTCTTTTAAAAGCCCATTAAAAAAAATTAAAATGACAACTTTAAATAAAAGCTTCTCCTGATCAAGGAGGTATGGCTGCAGACCTACTGCAGTTTTGTACCTTATACAATCTGTAGTAATGAACGGCAACATCATCCAGTCGGACGGCCTCTTTGATATATTTAAGATGAGCCTCAGAAGCTGTCAGTGCGAACTGATCTTTGTGCATGTTTGGAATGTGCTTCAGGATGTAGTCCTTCCCTCTCTTGGAAACAACCTGTTGGAATACAATGGGAGCGCAATGCAACATTTGTTGGAGGGATGCAAATACTACCCTCATCCCCCAAATGATGAAAGGATGAGAACCGAAAATAGGCCATGTAAATTGGCTGATTTCCATTAGAAAATTCCCACGCTTATTCTTTTTTGATCATCTGTTATATGACCTGGCTGAATCAGCTAATACTAGAAGCTAGAGTCAATTTAGCTGTAGTACTCCATATCTAAGAAGAAAAATCACAAGAAATGGGAAAAATATGTTCTCTTGGTTTTAAAATCACCAACAAAGAAAAACCATGCAAACTTGCACAATTTTGTCCACCTCACTGCTTATACTTGCAGAATTATTGGTACCATGAAATGCAGCCACTGTCAGCACATCTTCAGGTTCCGGATCCTACTTAACTCTTCTAAAATTACATCCACAGAGTGGGAGGTTCTAAATGTTAATCCGAAGAAAGCAGGGGACTGCGAGGAATTCTCAGAAACATTTCTGGTTTTTGCATAAGAGGCTGATATGAACACTCTACTCAAATGCTTATGAGAAAACAGTTTCACTCAAATATTCATTATAATTCACTGCGACTTCAGTTTTCATCAGACAGTAGTCAAAGCTTTTAGATATCAAAAATATATAGTATCCAGTAGCTGCAGGTTCAAAGAAAGGTGTTGATAAGTTAAAAGTCTCAGCTGATTTCACGAAGATAATAAAATATGGAAAGAATTATGCAAAGTAAACAAAAAGCATTTTAGTGCTTAAAATGACCAGGATTTGAAAATTAGAGAATTTTTAGTTTTATCATTGTTTTTATAGTTACTGATGTTTTGTTTCTTCCTATGAATATTTTAAGGAGAATTAAACATGATGAGTTATTGGCCAATAATCAAGTTTTGCTGAGAACTCAAGTTACAGATTTTTCTTTCTAGGTTTCTTTTACATGGAGATCACCTAAATCAGTACTTGTCAACCTTTTTCAGGTCAAAGAACCCCTAGAAAATAATATCTGTAAGGGCAATGAAGTAGATGATTTTGGTGATCGCAAGGGTTGAGGAAGCTGGTATCTCGGCACCCTGGGTGCCATAGCACACTAATGGGAAGCTCTGCTTTAAAGACCAAGGGTCATTGAGTACCTGATGATAACTAGAGAATGTAAATACAGGTTAATTTTGGCCCAACAGACATTGCTATGCAATAGCCTGACATCTTTTGTGGGTTTTCTTGAACAACTGAAGCACTGTCAGCCAGTGAACAAAAGCTTATATTGAGCACCGTGATGTGAAATGCTGAAGAAACAGAAAAGGTTAAGTTTATGCCTGTCCTTTAGAATATGCTAAGAAACACTTAGATCACTGGGTGCAAGAGACAGAGCATTTGAAAATAAAATACTTATGTTCAGGGTCTTATTGAGCCCAGAGGAGGGGCACTGGGCACCTAGACAGTCTGCCCAGGGAACCACACCTGAGCTGATGAGCAGGAGTAAAACAGGGAGGGGGCCTCACCAGCTAAAGGAGCTTCAGACAGAAAGGCCCAATGTGTGAAACACCACAGTAGGTGTGGAGACACAGAAATTACTGGGTGTTGCTACAACACAACACACAAGGTGCAGGACAATCAGAAAGGAAGCTAGAAAGGCTGGCAGGGACCACATGCTGGGAAGTTCCTAGGTCATGCTTGGGAGCCTGGGCTTCACTCCGCAGATGAAGGTTTAAATCAGAAGCAAAATCAACTCCTCTGCAAGCTGTGAGTAAAGCCTGAAGCAGGGACAAGCATCTGCAGGAGTGCTGATGAGAGCTGGAGCCTGGGAAACATGAAGAACCACGACGGGGAGGACACGTGGTAATGTTTAGGAAGTTAAGAGCAACAAAAATACAAGCGAATCTTATTTCTTAAGCTGGGTGATGCGGAATCAAGGGTTTATGTTAGAGGATGTTTTCGTTGACTGGATGGCACAGGGAGAAAGAAGGGTGATAAGAAAGAGCGCCGAGTGACTCAAGTTTCTAAGTGATCAGGTGGATGGCAGTGCCACTGGCTGAGGTTAGGAACACAGGGGTAGGAACACAGGGAATTGAGGTGGTAAGAAGAAGAATTTGATTTGGGACATTCTGAGTGTGAGGTGCCTATGGGTAACCAGCTGTCTTACAGATATCGGGGAGAGAAACAGACTCAGGAGGTGCCAGCACATAGGTGGTTGTAAAAAGCATTAATTTGGAGGAGATCTCCTGGGATGTGAGTGACTAAGTGTCAAATGCAGCAGAGAAATTCAGGAAAAGAAGTGACAAGTGTCCACCGGATTTGGCAATTTAAAGGTCACTGCTGGCTTTAAGGACAGCACCATGAGTGGAGGGGGTGGTGAGGAAAGAAGGCAGATGGATGTGGGTTGAGGATTACACGTCGAAGTAAAGAAGCTAAAAAATCAAATATACGTAGTCACTTTTTCAAGAAGCTTTACTGAGAAGGGAAGGCGAGATTGGTAGGTCTTCTTTCCCTCCCTCCTTTCTTCCCTGAGGATGGGGAGGTGTGAAGCAAACAAAGTATGTTCTGACTTAAGAAGAGTTAATTGGGGTAGAGGCTGAAGATACAGGAGAGAGAGACGTCTCAGCAGAGACCTAGAGGAAGAATGGGAAGCGATATCAACAGGGTGGGGATGGAGAAAGGACCTCTGAGACAGTCAGTGCTCAAATAACCTAAGTTTTCTTGCTGAAGTAAGGGGGTTACTCCTCTTTTGTGAGTGAAGGAGATGGTGGTCAGATCAAGCAGCTTACTTATATTTGTTTCCTCAACACACGAGAAGCTGTGAATGATCTCACCTTTTAAAGAGTAATGTTTTTCTCCCTTCGAAGGGAAAAAGTGTTGCTTGACTTAAGAGTAAATAAGAAGGTCAAGGCCATATAAATGCCAAAAGAAGGCTGGCAAATTCCAAGTTCCACCATCTTTAGGATGGATAGCAATCCTCTTCCTCATAAGCCATAAGCAGATTGAGTCCATCGAGAGACTGTATGTGCCACGCTCTCAAGTATGAAATGTGTATCTGGGTGTCATGGAGGGTGTACTGGCCATCAAACATCTGGGTTCCCAGTTCTTGTAGCAGCATGACTACCCACACAATGAACTAGAAATGTGCTAGAGAAAACACTTTAGAATTTGAAAACAGTGCCTACCCAAGATGGGAAGTAAGCCTCGGGCTCAAAGTATTTTCCATAGTGCTTATTCCTTTTGAAGTTCCCAAGATCAGCCTGCAGAGCGAAGGCTGCCAGCAGGAAGTAGGCCTCCTCTCGGAGCACACACTGGGAATGAAGAACTTGTTTTCTCAGGTGCCAGTAATAATAGTATCTTGCTGCCCTGTCACTAGGAAAATAAAACAGAACTCACATTTTGATGGAACAATCTAAAGGCATGTAAACAACCCGAATCCTGCTATCCATCTGGTGACAAGAGCTCTTCTGTTCCTGCTCCCTCCTCCCCCCTCCCTCCTCACTCACTGAAAAGGGGGAGGTTGTAGCTAATACTGGATTGCTGCCTAACTGCTGCTTCACCAAGGTTGCAGGGTGTCAGGACCCCAAGTCAGACTACCCAGACTGCAAAAATAACACTTCCTATGGCCAACAGCATTTGATTCATTCAGAGAATGGAAAACAGATCTGAATCATTCCACTCCAATGTGGGATATACTACATTGAACAAGTATTAGAATAGAAGCCTAGGCATCTGTTGTCTGTATTAAAATAATTTTGCTACAATAATGCTGCACACATGACACAAATAAGGACAAATCTGAGGAGACGATCCTGGCTTGAATGTTATGCTGTCCTTTTTTGTTTTGTTTTTCATCTGAGCACATTACAAATACACTAAGGCCCTTTTCAAAATATTTCTGTTTATATGCCCTACTAGAAAAGAATTTGCCTAACTATGAAGAGTCTTTTTTTCCTCTAAGAATGAATAAACTGAAAACTCTCCTTAAATCTTCTTTTTTTTTAATTAAGTGGCTGTTACTTTATGGGTGTGATTTTATAGGCACATGTTGTAAGAATCATGATAGTTGTCACAAATGGAAATACTAATAGTGCACTCGTTACAATCCATTGAGGTCAGAAATAAATACAGTCCCCATTAAATACACTGAGTAAGAAGTGCTGATTGGGGAAAAATATGGTCAAGCTCCAAAAAATGTCACAGGCAAACAGGACGCCTCTGTGATCAAAGTAAAAATGCAAGAAAAATGTGTGTGTGTGTGTGTGTGTGTGTGTGTGTGTGTGTGTGTGTGTGTATGTATTTAATGAGTATTTGTCTCCCTATTACTTTAGGTTGAATGTTCACCTGAGATTAATAGCTCATTAGTTGACGATAATAAAAACATACGGGTTTACTTTAACCAAGACTGTGTTTAAAAATGAAAAGTTTAAAATTTAAAAATAAAGCATTTATGTAATTTTTTTTTCCCTTATGACTTTTCCGAGCACTTCTTTTTATAATGTTGAGTACACAGTGTTTGGACTAGCTCATCACTGGGGAAAAGGGCAGAAGTATGGGGATCAATTAAACATTCATTAGTCCCAGGGGGCTAATTAGTGGCTAAATAATATATTTTCCTTCTTTCCAGCACATTCCATTCCAATTAAGTAAACTGAGTAAAAGTTTATATAAACTGAGAATAACTAGAAAAGTTTCTCTGCTTTAAAAACATTCTTTACAGGCTAATACTTTTTACTTTTTAATTTGCATGTGGCAGTAACATAAATATTAAGAGCAAATCTCAGATACAACTCATTAGCCACAGGTATCTTTGTCCCTTTTACATGGGTTTTCTCAAAATTTAAAAATAAATAAGTAAAACACAGAGTTCACATTTCTAGTATTTTCTATCAGCCAACAAAATCACCTCTGAAAGTCTTCCAGCACTGAATCCTCCTATACAAATAATAAACTGAGCTTCTAAACTGGGGAATTCTGAGTCTGTATCATGAGCACAGTATTATTCATGCACCTGCCTCCAGGAAAAGAATCAATTACCTGCCCTTGCCAAACTGCATCTAAGATTCTCACAGGATACCTCCACTGGGCGTAATCTTAGCTTTAAAGCTACTGCCAAGAACAGAAGCAAGACCCCAAAAGTGAAAAGAAAACCAGGCTATATAAACACCCATGCATTTTTATAGGACAGAGCTCCTGCTGCTGTTCCACTCCCCACACCACCACCAGAAAAGAATATAATCCATTAACCAACTTTCCAACTTTACATGAGTGCTAGTTCTTTCTTAAAGGAAGTATCTTTTTGGTGACTGATTTGTTATTGAAAATGTGGAGTAGAGAAAATGTGAGCTGATGAGATGGTTAACATTTTCAATGAGAGTCTAACATTATCACTCATTCATTCAACAAATGTTTATTGAGTGTCTACTGTACCTCTGTTTTAGGGACTGAAGATACATGCGTGTGTAAAAAAATTTTTTTTAAATCCCTGCTCTTTTATATTCTAGCAGGTGGAGACAAACAATAAACACAAGTACTTTATCTGATATGTTAGAGGATGAGTACTGTAGAAAAATAACGGTTCGGAATTTCTCCCTGTCCTCATACCTGATCAATCGGCCATTTTCCACATAGTACTGCACGCGGAAGTGGATGATCATAGGGGGTCCAAACTGGTCAATACCCTAAACAAAGACATGCGTAAAAATCAGGCTGTTTCTAGTTACTTCAAAAGTGGGTTTCAAAAACAACAAATACCATTATTTACAAGTTACTTTGTAAACACTGAAAGGTTTGATCTACTTCTAATGAGTAGGGGCTTGCAGCGGATAGACAGTTGTCTCAGTTGCCCTAGATGGATACCACGTTTATGCGAAAACGGGAAGTTTTATAACTATATCTGATACTCATTCACTGTAATGCCAATGACAACATACGGGAAGATAAAAATAAATGCCAGTGGAAATTTCTAGCTGAGATCCAGCTCCTCTCTCAGCTCTGTCCCCTGTGGTGACCATTTGCTCCTCATTACAATGTTCTGTTCGTCTGACATTCCACATACCAAATGCTAACATGCTGTTTGTTTATTTAGACATTCATGTTCCTTACTTTGTAGTTGGCTTTGAAGTAGCCTTCCAGTTTACTCCAAGAATTCTTAAATACAAATTGGAGGATCAAGGATTAGACACTGGGGATTATTACTGATTTGCGAGGGGGTGATCTTGAAAACACTAGGTAAATTCCCAGTGAATGCTCCCCTATGCAAATGGAAGGCACCGGTTCAATAAAGTAACAAAATATCAAATGTAAGGATAGTAAAAGTGGATTTTAAAATGACTAATAATTTCTAGACCATCAGTTTTGACAACTAACATGGCCAAAGAATAGGAACAAGTACTTTTTCCATGCTTTTCATTTCAAAACATTATCCCAAGATTACTAAAAAGTTATTATCCAATATTATTTTAGCAGATATTCAAAATATATTGCTACATGCTATAAGCTATTAATACTTCACTAATGTGATATTTTAGAACTTATAATTCATTTCCCTTTCCCAATCTTTACTGTATAAAGTGTTAAGATATTTTTCTAATGTATAATAATTAAAATAAACCTTTTAAAAAATCAAAAGAATTTTGCTCATAAATGTAATCTCACCCAAGTGACTTCGTATTGTCGTACCTTGCTGGCCTCTTTCTTCCATTCTTTTGGACAATACTTATAAAGTTTTTGTGACAACTCCATATACACATGTTCATTATCTGCACATTAAAAAAAAAAGGAGACAAGGTGATAAAGGATAGATTTTTTTAAAAGAAAAGAAATGGGTTTTTCAAAAAAGCCTCAAGATTTGTGAATGTACTCTGAATTCACATATTACCAAGAAAACTCAACAGGATATTAAAAGATAAAAGGTTCTGTGGGATAGACATTAATGACAATCTTTATGAATTATTTTACTTTTGCAATAGAGAACACGTCTCATTAAAAATATGTTAACATTTAGAAGAAATATTAGATTCCAACCCTTACTTTTACTTAGTTTCTGGGGTCGTTATAACTTACAGTTTAACTTCCAACACTGTGGGTGTTACTCGGTTTTAGAAAAACATGCTCTTGTTTGGCTGACAGAGGACTCATCTCATAAGTGCAAAGTAATGAAACAGGGCAGAAACACCGCCTTAATTGTTATGTAAGAAATTAGAAAACATTGATGAGAACCAACCCATTTCCAACCCATGTGTCTTGTGAAGAATAGTCTTTAAGACCCATGTGCTTTGTGAAGAGAAGTCTTTTAGACTATTCCTTCTCTGTCTCCTCCACATAAAACAGCATGAAGAAATGATAAAGCATTACTCGCACTGCCTTTGGGATTGACCTTGTGGGAAGAGGAGAAGAATCTTATGCAAAACAAGAATGAATGTCAAAATATTTCTTCAAGGGAATAATGTTCTTAAGATGAACAGAACATAAGACTGCTAAAAAACCCATGTAAAAATGATCTAAACATGTGAAAACAAGCTGGTAAAAAATGTAAAAATTTTCCGATTTCCCAAACGGACTCTTTTAAAGAGAGAGATATTTCATATGAAAAGCCTTCCTATCTTGTACAGTTTTCAATCTTTTTAAAAAAGCTCCTTCCTTTTCCTCTAACCATCACTATGGGGGCATGCTCTTGGAAAGCCCTGGATACAAATGTACTCATTCTGGAAGAGAAGTGTGTCTCTTTGACTACTTCAAGGATAACACACTTGACCACACTGTCACTCATGACTGAATGTTGGAGTTTGACTGGAAAAGCATCATAAGAGAACAGGAAGGGTAAAGCTACTTTTTGTCTATGAATGGCATATTAAGTCAACCAGTTTGGACAAAACGGGTAAGGAAGAGGTCCCCAAAACAAGAGGACGCTACTAAAATCCACTTATCACGACAACTAAAACTATCTCCCATCTCTCTTATGTTACCAATTAAACATGAAATGGACAAGATCAGACAACCTTCCTGTTGAATCTGATTTGTATTTGGCTTGCGTTCCTGTCTGAAGAAGCAACATAATGAATAGAACAGACTGTTCACCATAATGGCACATACATATTTTTTTAAACTATCACTGTGTCTCTACCATCTGACAGTTTGACCAGAGTTCTGTACTTCAGGAATTCTCAAGCACACATCAATTCTGAAAACAGGTGGAACAGTGATTTCCATTTGACCTGAGAGAAAGCTGCAATGGAGAGAAGGCACGGGATATGTCTAAAGCCACACGGCTAGCTAGTGGTAGAACCAAAATCAGAACCAGGTCATCTGATTCCTGTTCCAATGTTTTTTTGCCATCCTGCAGTCTCCCTTTTAAAAAGGACATCTGAAAAACTCTTATTTTGAAACCTAAGGAAGCTGTAAACTGGTTTTATGAGATTGACTTGTTCAACAACAAAGATCAACAGTGGGGCTGTAGTAAGAAGAATTAACTCTGAGTACAAAATAAAAGTAAGGTTATTTAGAATCTGTAGGGCATCTTATACCCCCAGACCGTTCCTTGAAAGAATGACTGAGATGTGTACTAATACAAGGATAGAGGTGAGCATTTGTGTTTTTATTGCTTTCACTACCACAGGAAGAAACTGAAGAGCAAATGGTTGGTTCCTCACTTCCTGCTCCATGCTCTCTGGCCTCTCCAGAGCTGTCTTTTTAGACAACTGAAAACAGCTCACATTTTGGAGCCAAACTTGTTGATCAGTTGATCATGATATACTTTCCAACACGGCAGACCTAAGCATTTTATGGTACTAACCAGATTCTCAAGGTATCATAAGCCTTTAAATTGAAACCAATTCTAGTAGTAGAAAATAATTCATATCCAAATATAAAATATAGATAAATTTCACAAAAAAAGGTCTCCTTGGAAAACTGAGCAAAGATTTGAAAGGTTTTTGGCATCTAGAAGACTAACTTAGAGAAATCTTAAAATATGATTTGAAAGAACGTTTTAAGGAATGGCTGCACTTAAACTCTGGGAACTTAACTCTGACTAAGGTGTTATTGGCAGAGAAAGCTTATATGGAGCCCTTTGCTTGAAAATCTTTTCCACATAAAGTATACAGAAGAAACTGATCCCATATCTCCAAGTCATGTGTTCTGACTGGAAAAAAGAGAAGGGGTAAGGAAGGAAAAACAGAAAATAAAGAGTAAATTAATAGATCACTTTGTTATATTATATATTCAACAGCAAGAGAACCTGAATAGAGGAAAGTCAGTTTTATTATGCCTAAATGTCTTTTAATGTTAAAAATTATTAAACAATTTAAATTAAATTAAATTCCTACTAGCGCCAGCTGCTCCCTGAGTGCAAAGAAACAAAAATCAAGCTTAGTTCATTAAAACATAAAAGAGCAAGCACAGAAAACCCAGACCCCTAAAGAGGAACAAATTTTTAAGTTCAAACCATAATAAATTCATGACCTAAAATTCTAAACTTGTAAGAAATACAGAACAGTACTCATATTAAAATATGAGTACTAGATTAAAAATCATGATCAGTTTATGGGTATTTTGACAATCATAATTACATAACAATATGCTCAATTTAAGTTACAGCTATAAAATGTCATTTCCTCAGGGACAGTTGGCTAACTCCATCAGAGATGGGATTGAGACTTACTTTGTATAACACTGAGTCCAAAGAGATGACAGTCCTTTAGCCTGAGTAGGTCACACACCTGGACCAGCAACTGGTGACACAGAATTTTAACCTATAGGAAAAAAGACAAAAACAAACACACATTTAAGATAACAATTCAGCCAAGTCCATACAGTGAGCCACAATCAGGCAATGTAATGCATCCCAAATACATGCCTTGAAGGGACAAGCTGACACTAGCCAAACAACAGTTGGTTTATGGAAATCACTTTAATCTGCAGCTGTGTTTCAATAATAATGATCACAATTCAAATTTCTACAACCTGGTAATAAAGTACCACTGCAATCTTGTACAAGACTCATAAATCTTAGGATACATAGACAAGGCCTTACTCTATAGCCGTGGTGCATGATAAATATGTATTTCAGAAGGAACCCCAAATAGCCTAATCAGATTATCAAAATTATTAATTTGGCAAGTATCTTTACAAGGAAAGTTTTCCTCTTGATGGTCTAAACAAAATGCTCACATACTGCACAATGAGTGAATACCTACCTTTTATTTACTTTAATAATTGACACATCTTGTAAGTACCTAAACCAGGTTCTTTTTCTGAGTCCTAGTATAATTCAAACATAATAAAACCATATTAATTTGGAACTCTGGGGTTAAGTTATTCTGAAAAGTCACATGTTGAACGATAACAGTCTTTAAAAGATACAGTTCTAATGACTTTTCAAATGTTTAATGAAGTGTTTTGGGAGACAATAATTCTAATGGGTCTGCCTTGTTGAATTCAGAACCACTAAAGCTTATTAGTGTTGGGATTGACACTAAGAGACCACGTGGGTCAATTTCTTCATCTGATAGGAGTAGAAAAGAAAACCCAGACAGCTTGCAGTCATGTAGCTAGTAGTGGCAGAGGCAGCAACTCACACCTTTGCTCATTTGTGTATTACAATATTTCTGTATGTGTATATTAATAAAATATGTGCAACATGACAGTTTATCATTCTAGGTACATATATTATGTGGCATTTCCCCTCGTATTTGTAATATTAACTTGCAACTTCTTTCTTCAACAATGATGACAGTTACAGTTTTAATGATTACAAATTCTAAATTAGTTAACTCTGAATTAATGACTTCTTATCATACCTTAATACGTAACTCAGAAAATAAAAACATGTTGAGATCTCTTGACAATTGAAAGCCAAATAATTCAAAATGGTGACAATGTCAACTGGAGTAAGAAAAATAGGTTTACAGCACTTTTCCACATTCACTGTTAAATGGCAAATAATCTGAAGCACCTTATCCACTAGAAAGTGCAAAAAGTATTTATGTAAGGCCAGAGAGTACCACTTAGGCTGTTTTAGAAGTTACACGAACTCACTGAAGCTGGGACAGTGTCTTATTTTATATTCAGGATATACAGCAGGCACTCAGTAAATGTCTGATGAATGAAAGCCAGGGATCTGATTTTCCTGTGGGCTCCTCACCTTCCTTCTGTTCCATGACTACAGACTACTCTTTGACCCATTGAGCAGATCATTTAGTAATGTGCCACGTAAGAATTTAGGGAAAATGTATCAATACACATCCACCAACACCACTGGGGGAATACATTTGCCAATAGGAAATCAGTATCATCTTCGTTCACTAAAAAGACTTCGGATTTGAGTTCTATATTACTGTGATTCCACTTTACAAATAAGCTTAAATAAAGAAAATGATAAAGGTAATGGAAAAAGTGTCTAATGTTAAATAAAATTGAATTAGATACTACAAATTTGAGACTTCAGATGTCATATAGTCTAGGACTTCTTTAATCTTTAGTTTTGACTGTATTTTAAAATGTCATGGGACTTCCCTGGTGGCGCAGTGGTTAAGAATCTGCCTGCCAATGCAGGGGACATGGGTTCGAGCCCTGGTCTGGGAAGATTCCACATGTCGCAGAGCAACTAAGCCCGTGTGCCACAACTACTGAGCCTGCGCTCTAGAGGCTGTGAACCACAACTACTGAGCCCACGTGCCACAACTACTGAAGCCCGCGTGCCTAGAGCCTGTGCTCCACAACAAGAGAAGCCACCGCAATGAGAAGCCCGCACACGGCAATGAAGAGTAGCCCCCGCTCGATGCAACTAGAAAAAGCCCGCACGCAGCAACGAAGACCCAATGCAGCCAAAAATAAATAAATTAACTAATTAATTAAAAAAATAAAATAAAAAAATAAAATGTCATATACAAAGCACTCTGGGTAAAACGTGATAAAACGTTAAAAGAAAAATTCCAAACCACATGGTGTATGCAAAATGAACTATGTTGTAACTTTGTGTAACTGCTGTTCAAATAATGCTGTGCATTTCCTCCACACATCCTATATAATTATTATTGTTCCGCTAGTTTAAATCAAGTATTTGGAGCCTAACTGATAAAGCTCTTTAACAACTATTAAGGAAATAACAATGTTCTTGTTTAAAAACTGTAATTAAGTAAGGCTGTGACTCTGAAGTCTTACCTGCTGTGAGAACAAGCTTGAGTTTTTCGCATTTGCATATTATGAGTCTTTAAGGCTACATTTTGGCTGATTGTGAAATTTTTCAAGTTCTTTAATCTTCAGGAGCAATGGGAACTTTAAAAAGTGCCATAGAGTATGAGGTATTAAGAATAAGAATGAAAGCATTATCTAAAAATATACTTTATATGAAACTTTCTAATAAAAACAGCATTTGATTCTCAATGTCAATGGTTTGATATTGAGCAAGAATGTTTAACATATGCTCCAGAAAAAGAACGGTTCACTCACTTCTCAGTGAAGAGGTGTAACCTCTTACCCATAATTTATATCACTCAAAAATTTTGTGGCTCCTACATTTACCATCATTTGATTTCCAAAAATTTCCAAGTTCCCATATTTATTAACTGATGATGAAAATCATTTAGAACAGTCCCTATTAGTTCAACTCATGGAGAATTAAAAATGACCAAAACACTAAATTTACCCCACATGCAGAAAGGCAACATTCTATCAACTACATTTGTCAGGGAACAAACTTTCTTTGTTCAAAAAAATGTTTAGAAATGATTTTAAAAATGAGACCATTAATGAAATAGTTTTGTTACAGTTAATTTGTTCTACCACAACTCTACAAATATCAGCTGCTATTTTCCAAAGACAAAAATAACACTTTGTAGAACACGACAGGCTTTTGGCAGCCCTGAGTTGGCTTTCTAGCGAGGAGGGGCCTCCATACTACTTAACCCAGTTCCTCCTCCTCCCTCCTTTGGTCCAACAGCTTGCTTGCTAATGAGGAGTCGGGACATGGCAGGGCCATCTACAGACCCTGGAATAAGAACAGGTCTACATGGGATTCAGACTCCACAGCTGAGTTTCATTAACAGTGAGACCACAGCTCAAAGAAATGAAAACAAGTGCTACTCTATTAAGTGCTCATTCACTGAGCAATTCCCAGGTACCAGGCACTGCAATAAGCATTTATGCATGTTATGTCTTTATATCCTCACAATGTACCTGTGAGGAGAGTAAGATGATCTCCACTTTATAGAAGAGGAAACCGAAGCAAAAAAACTAACTTGCCCAGGGTTGCAGAGTAAATTGTGAAGTACAGATTTCCACCTACATCCCCGCGTCCTCCTACCCTAGACTTACTAGATCAGCATCTCCAAGGAGTGGAGTCCAATAGTCTGGGTATTTAACAAGCTCTCCAGGTAATTCTGATGGACATCAAGTTGTAAAATCACTGATCTACAGGAATGAATGGACTGGCTATCTGCCAGTCTGTTCTCTGTAATTATCTTCCTCAGCTAAGATTTTAGTACAAATTAATTTCTTAGAAAATTATAGTCAGCTCCTAGTATTCCTCATGAAGTCAGATTAGTCTTCCTTCTAACTTACCTGAGATCAGTAAGGTTTTGTCCCATATCCTGTATATGTGCATACACACACATGAACACATGTATACACATTCCACCAGGTGAAAAGACAGAAATGGAACGGAGAGAAGTTTAAGTGCTTATGCTTATATTTATGTATATTTAAAAAATTTAATTGATATCTTTTTATATAACTGCATAAAAGAACTCAAACAGCATATTCATGTATACATGTAAATTACATTTTGATATATTCTGACAGTGCCCATACTGACAAAGAATGATAATGTTGCCAAAAATAACAGCCTATCACTTCACAAAACCAAAACAACTTCAGGTACCCTGAGTAGAAATGTAGCTAATCAATAGAAATTTATATCAAACGGATTGATAAAGTTCATTCAACAGGCAGGTTTGATGCTCAGACAATTCCTGTGAGCAAAAACAAGGTTACATTAGTAAATCAAGAAACTGTGGTGACTGACAGAATAAAACCAAAATAATTATGGTAATAAGCAGAACCTTTTCCTATTTAAACTTTTAATGGAGCTATTTAAATGTCATATAGCTTCATTATAACATTTAGAAATATTCTTTTATACAGCAATTGGGTTAAATATAGTCACATATAGCAAAGAAAACTAATTCAAGGCATGCACTAAGGCAATTTTTCCCTTAATTCCATCAGAATACAATCAGTGAAAGAATATGAAAGTTGATAATAGGGAGAGGGGTTGAAAAATGCTAAGCATGATTGTGGTTACATAAAACTGTTTGGCAGTCTCTACCGAAGCTAAACATATGTGTACTTCATGATTCACAATACACTGTTGGGTATAAGCTCAGAAATGTATACATATGTGCATATACATTAAATGTTCCAAATAGTTTCATTTGTAACAGCCCCAAACTTAAAATAACCCAATATCCATCAATAATAGTTGGAAAAGAAACTGGGCATATTCATACAATGAAATATTATACAATAATGAAAAAGGAATTACTGTCACATGTGATAGAATGGATGACTTTCACAGGCCAAATGTTGAGTACATAAAATATACCCAGATATAAAAGTGAGCATATCACATAATTTTAGCTGCATGAAGTTCAGAAACAAGAAAATTACTCCATGGTGATAGAGGTGGGAATAGTTATTACCCTTGAGTGGAGATTACTGACTAGGAGGGATCACAAAAGGTTTTTCTGGGGTACTAGAAATCTACTATATCTCAAGCTGGATGATGGTTACATGGATGTATACACTTGTAAAAATTCACTGAGCTGCACACTTAAGATTCCTATACTTCGCTGTAAGTAAACTATAAGTCAACTTTAAAAGTAAAAAATAAAAAAAAGTATCATATTCCTCAATGTCCATGTTAACTGAAAGAGTTAGCTCCGACTCATGAACCATAAGCAACAGTTTAGTACTCAAATACACAGCCTATTCTTGAAATTGGCTAGACTTAGGCTACAGGTTACTATTAAAACAATGATCAAGCGCATGTTAAAAAGCTAGCAATTATGTATTACCATTTCACGTGCGTAGGTGACAACTCAAAAGTATTTAAAAAGCAAACTCAGATATCCATAAAAATTATATTTCAATAAAGGTTTAAAAATAGCAAAGTGTTCATGTTTCTATAATATAATAACCAAAATTCTCTTATTTTACCAGACAAGAGAATGCTGAAAGCAGCATTAAGCCATAATTCAAAGTTTGAACAAAGTTGAACTTAAGCCACAATTCAAAGTTTATACCTATGTAGACCACTTTAATACCCCAATTCTCCCACATTATTAATGGTCTCATTCTGTAATGATTTCATCCTTAGCCAAGTCATAATTTGAATGTGGTCACTGTTGGGAACATCATCATTTACACATTTCTAAAGTGGGATCTACTCACATTTATGATGATGTTCAGAGATTCATCATTGGGAAGGAAAATGCACACACTCCGGCGGTCTTGCATGACTCTGTTGTTATGGAAGTTCAATTTGTTCATTGTGTTGTGGGCTCTCTAGTGATCAGGGCTGGGCTCTGAGTCCTCGGCAATTCCTCTGGTTCCGAGCACTCTAAAGCCAAACTCTGCTCCTCATCACACGCCCTACAGAAGAAGCATCATGACGTTCTACTACGTGGGTTTCATAGCTGTAAAAAAAGCCCAAAAGGAGGCTGTGAATAAAGGCGGTAAGGTTGGTGAGGAGAGAGACGAGGAGAGGAGCAGCAGCACGACTAGTCTCGTTGGTGCAGGTACAGCACGTCTCACAGTGAGGGCTCCCTCACTTAATCAATGAGAATGCACAGAAACGTACTCTGTGCTTTGCCCACGATCAAGTGTTTTAAAACATTCAGGGACTTCCCTGGGGGTCCAGTGGTAAAGAATCCGCCTTCCAATGCAGGGGATGCAGGTTCGATCCCTGGTCAGGGAACTAAGGTCCCATATGCCACAGGGCAACTAAGCTCACGCGCCCCAACTACTGAGCTCACATGCCTCAACGAGAGAGCCCGCGTACTGCAAACTACAGAGCCCACGTGCCCTGGAGCCGGCGTGCCTCAACTACAGAGCCCACGCACCCTGCAGCTGGCATGCCACAGCTAGAGAGAGAAAACCCGCAGGACACAACTAGAGAGAAGGCTGAGCGCCATAATGAAAGACCCCAAATGTCTCAGTGAAGATCCCGTGTGCTGCAACTAAGACCCAATGCAACCAAAAAAAAAAAAAAAAAAAAAAAGGAAAATAAATAAATAACTATTAAAAAAAAAACTTTCATTCAGTCATGAATTAAACATAAACCCTCTACATTTAAGGCAGTACTGTGTACTACAGGGCTCACAGAAGCAGAAGCCTGCCTTTGAGAAGTTTCCAGTCTCACATGGGAGAAAATGAAGGGTTCTGGAATAAACAAACAAAATGACAAAATTGCAACAACAACAAAATTATCAATCTCTTTCTTTTTTTCTTCCATTACAATCAAACTCAAATAAATGTCCATATTCCTTCTTCAACCACTGAGGTCTGGCTTCCACTTCCTTCTCTTCACCAGCATGGCTTTGCTACAGGAAGCCAGTGATCTCTAGACCATCAAGAGAATCCATAGGATTCTTTTTTTTTTTTTTTCGGTACACGGGCCTCTCACTGTTGCAGCCTCTCCTCTTGCGGAGCACAGGCTCCGGACTTGCAGGCTCAGTGGCCATGGCTCACGGACCTAGCCACTCCGCGGCATGTGGGATCTTCCTGGACCAGGGCACGAACCCGTGTCCCCTACATCAGCAGGCGGACTCTCAACCACTGCGCCACCTGGGAAGCCCCACAGGATTCATTTTGATTGATCTCTCTATGTACAACACTTACTGAGGTTGTTAAGCCCTCCTTACAACTTTTTTCTTCCTGAGTTTTTATGGTGCTGCTCTCTTCTGATTCTCTAACCTGACAATGCAAACTTAATTTTTCTATATGTTATTTCACCAACCAGTTAATACATAGAAATAACATGACTGTATAAACTATATTTGTATACCGTGGATTTTGGATACCTCTCATATGTAATCAGTTTATTTTTTTATTTTTATTTTTTTTGCGGTATGCGGGCCTCTCACTGTTGTGGCCTCCCCCGTTGCGGAGCACAGGCTCCGGACGCGCAGGCTCCGGACGCGCAGGCTCAGCGGCCATGGCCCACGGGCCCAGCCGCTTCCGCGGCATATGGGATCCTCCCAGACCGGGGCACGAACCCGCATCCCCTGCATCGGCAGGCGGACTCCCAACCACTTGCGCCACCAGGGAGGCCCTGTAATCAGTTTATTAAACCATGTCATTTTATTTTTTAACTTCTCTCAGATTTTCAGTGTATAGAATTTTGTTTGCAAGTAATGAAGACTTTATCTCCAATTTTCAATAATCACACTTTTATTTCTGTTTCATGTCTCACTGCATTGGCAAGACCTTGAAGAAAAATTTTAAAACAATGGTAGATATTTCCTATTTTTAATAAATGTGCTTAGTGTTTCATATATTATTGCTAATATAACACTATTCAACCAAGGTATGTTAAAACTATTTGTCTGTCAAACCATTAGTAATTATTTATATTGTTCCTTTCCAGCTACATTTGTAGGATATGTAGGAATCTCCAGGCAGAAAGTATAATCATACAGTTTTAACAGAATAGCTATTATCACTGCTGACATAAATCAAAGCATACATGAGGCTTATTTGCTTGAGGTTCAAAGTCCATCTGTTATCAGCATGAAGACGGGACAGAATATATTCTTAGATGGCACCGTGAGTAAATATAAACTAGTATTTCTTTTTAAAGTATGAATGAAATACCATCCACAAGGGAGCTACTCAAACTAAGTAAAAACATATACAGTAAGTATTTCCTTATTAGGAAGGTGACCAAAAGCTCCTTAGTATTCTGCTTTTCTATTTTTTTTTTACAACTTTATTGGAGTATAATTGCTTCACAATGGTGTAATAGTTTCTGCTTTATAACAAAGTGAATCAGTTATACATATACATCTGTTCCCATATCCCTTCCCTCTTGAGTCTCCCTCCCTCCCACCCTCCCTATCCCACCCTCCCTATCCCACCCCTCCAGGCGGTCACTGATCTGATCTCCCTGTGCTATGCAGCTGCTTCCCACTAGCTATCCTATCCACCGTATGCTTGGTAGTGTATATATGTCCATGCCTCTCTCTCGCTTTGTCACAGCTTACCCTTCCCCCTCCCCATATCCTCAAGTGCATTCTCAAGTAGGTCTGTGTCTTTATTCCTGTTTTACCCCTAGGTTCTTCATGACATTTTTTTTTCTTAAATTCCATATATATGTGTTAGCATACGGTATTTGTCTTCCTCTTTCTGACTTACTTCACTCTGTATGACAGACTCTAGGTCTATCCACCTCATTACAAATAGCTCAATTTCGTTAAAGCATAATAGCAATTGTCTCACATTAGGTTGTAGCCAGTACATCACCCTACAGGGTCACCAGAGGTCAGTGCTATAGTTCTCTCCAGTATGGAATGGTTAGCCCACGTGTTCTATGACCACAAACTAACTGCACTCCAAATCCAATCTTTTAGTTTAACAGTTCCAACGCACCAATTGGAGGACCAGTGTCGGCTGTATCACAATCACCTAGGTGTTTGTAATAAATACAGAATCCTGAGCACAGTGACATTGCTACTGACTCATAATCTCCAGGGTCAGGGCCCAGGAATCTTAATCTTTTAAAAAAGCTCCCCAAGTATTTCTGATATGCAGTCACATATGGAAACAACACTTTAGCTAACAGAAAGAAGTTGCTGAGCAGAGGGTTGGATATAACACCTTCATAGAAGACACTGGGAAAATATCTTGAGGTACAGAATTAGGGATAAGCAACTATGTGAAATATAGCACACATCATCACTATAACTAAAAAAAAAAGTGCTCAACATTTTCAAAGGTATGAATTCCTAAATCAGGTCAAATTTGTGTACTCAGAATGTTCTCCTAAAAAATGTAACTAGGTGAGGAAACAGGATATCCTGTATACCCTCTCTTAGCAATTCAGAAAGCACTGAAGGCTCTGAGAAGTCCTACGGGCAACTTCTTAAATTTAACTTAATAATTCTCAAACTTACTTGGGCACAGAATATTTCCCCCCTCCCCGCAAGAAAAATCTATTAAGGTCCTGTAGAATAATATTCTCAGGCATACCACCTGAGAAATACAGTTCTGAAACAATTTCATTGTCAAATATTATATTTCATGGCAAAATTTTTCCCTATGAATTGATATATTCCAACATTTGGCCTCCTCTCTGACATTAAAATCTTTTCAAGAAATTATAAGCTATGATTAAATGTAACTTGTTTAAATTCAAACCCTTAAATGATATTAATCTCAGTATAATTATTCAAATCTATACTTCAAATTGAGTTACTCATATAATTTTCCATTTCTAATTAAAGGGGGATAACTCTACTGACCTAATTTCTAGAATTTAAAAAATAAACTAGGGAAAAATATCTTCTGAGTTTTGGGATGTTTCCAGAGCCTCATTAAAATAATTTAAAAATTTAACGGATATGATTTTTATTTACTAGTTTGTTTATGGTTCAGATAGTGCAGTATTTTAAAAAAAGACTAGAAGAGGATTATTGAAGAAAATTTAATAAAAGCAGAGTCTTTAAGAAGCGGTGCTGCTTCATTGCTGCTTTTTCTGCTTTGAGGATAGCAAACTAGAAAAGCCCTGAAAGAGAGATAGTATTAAGATTTTACTTTACCCAGGCCTGCATTAAAGCTGGTTAAAAGGTTCCACTGAAATAGCAAAATACCCGTATCTCTAATGTGCTTCAGTATAAGATTTAATCTTAAGTTGGAGAGTCCTGGGGGAAAGAATTCGACTAAATGTAAACTAATTTTAATCATAGAATTTAGCCTCTGAGCCATTGGCTACTTATTCTGTATCCTAAGCTAAATCCCAACTCAGTCCCAGGAGGGCACATTTCCTCCAGGGCAGCCCTTGTCTGTTCAATCATCTTGGGATAGATTATCTATGAAGAACAAACCATGTTATAGTACCATATTTCCCAGACAACAACAAAACAGCTTAGATACTGATCAAACCCCATCCCGCCATCTTTACAAACACCCAACTTACAAATAAAATGTTACGCTCTAAGATTTCCCCACTTGAATTTTAAACCCACATTATTGTAAATTCCTTACTTTCTGATAAGCCCCATTGGTTACAAAGTTACTTCATTTCTTTTAAGAATCAGGAAGCTACCACCTAGTATGGACATTCAATATTGATTTTCATTTTTTAGAAATTATTGGATGTAGCCTTTAAAACTGGGTCACCCTGGAATAAAAGTATGGGCTTTAGTTCATTATAATGTATCAATGCTGGTTCACTACAAATGTTCCACACTTATGTAAGAGGTTAACAACAGGGAAAGTGGGTACCTGTGGGGTATAGAGGAACTCTGTGCTATCTTTGTAACTCCTGTATATCTAAACGTATTCTAAAGTTAAAAAGTTTATTTAAAAAATCCCTAGGTCACCAGAAACTTCCTACCCATACAATATGTATAGTCTCACTTTGAATGGAGGCAAAGGAGGATTCTCAATTCTGAGATTGTCGCCCTAAAAAACGTGAACAGGTGGTTAATTTGATAAGACAATTACTATAATGCAAGCATGGCTAATAGGCATATTTCAACAGACAATAAGGTATCTCTATTACCTAACAAAAATAAGGCAAACATTATCTTGAAAAACTGGATTGCAGAGAGCCCTATCTTTTAATTTAATCACTACACATTAATGAAACTCAAGTTATACACACAGCACTGTAGTATTTACTTGGTGAAAAGCAGAACACAAAAGCAATAGAAGATGTGCCCCAATACACATGAATTCACCATCTAGTTAGGGATATAACAGGGCCAAGATGCTTAAGATGATGACATTGTCCCTGCTTCCCAAGAGCACACAGACTCCAATGGGCATTTCTTATGAAAAGACATAACAGATGACAGCATTAGGTATATGAATACTGTAGCTAAGATCATTTTGGAAAAAAAAGGACATGGTCTCTTAATGAATGGTATCCTAAAAGTGATACCAAAATGCCTTTGGTAAAATAAGTTGGATTGTTGTTGTTCACTTATTCATTCATTCATTCAGCATATATGCATTAAACACCTACTATGTGTCACGTGTTTTTGTAAGTGCTGAGTACACGGCAATGAACAAAACAAATATTCCACTCTAATGGAGACAGACAATATAACGTAGATGGTGACATGTACTATGAAGAAAAATAAACCCAGAGTAGGTGACAGAGTTGATGAAGATAATGTGGTAGTGTGGACTGCTATTTCATACACGGTAACCAGGGGAAGCATCTCTGACAAGTTGATGTTTTAGCAGATACCAGAACTAAGAGAGGGATGTAATTTATTCCCTCCCTCCCTTCCTCCTTTCCTTCCTTATTTCCTTTCATCCATCCATCCATCCCAGGGAAGAGTTTTCCAAGTAGAGGGACAGTAAATGCCAAGGCTCACTTACTCTTCAGAAAAGGTAAAATAATAGCACTAATTATAGCTAACATTTACTTACCATGTGCCAAGTGCTGATGTTTAGTACTTATGGTATATTAAAGAAAACGGAAAACTCTTTGTCATGCTTCCCATGGAGAGGCGGGATCTGTTTCCCCTTCTCTTGAATCTGAGCTGACCCTGGACTAGTTCATGCTCCATTAAAGTTCTGCCTCATGGATGACTAAGTAACTTGTAGTTGTTATTTTTCTTGTCTATCTCCTCTATTCAGATCTTCTTAGAGCAGGGTCACTAGCTATGTGTGTATGTGTGTGTGAGAGTGTGTGTGTGTGTTTTTAATCTCCAATGGCAGGCATATAGTACATGCTCATTAAAAGTGGGTTGTTTGGCTTACTACATACATGTCCTTGGACAAGGAATATTATACAGCAGCGTTTCTTAACCTTGGCACTATTGACATTATGGGGCCAAATACTCATTGTAGTGAGGGGCTGTCCTGTGCATTACAGGATGCTCAGCAGCATCTCTAGTCCCTACTCACTAAATGTAGGGAGAATCCCCCCACCCTCCAGTTGTGACAACATAAAATATCACCAGACATTGCCAAATGTCAACTCGTGGGCAAAATCACCCATTGTTGAGAACTAATTGTTGAGAACAAGTTTCCTTATTGAGTCACTATGGGCTACTTTTACCATCCAGCTATTTTTTAAGCAGTAGTATAATTCTTACCAAATAAACATTTTCCAACTAAAGGTCAGCAACTAAGTTCCAAACTCAGAAATCTGGATTGAACCTTGAAGTCAAATTTTTCAACGTCTTGAATGTCTAATGGCCTCTAGCTTCAGAACCACTTTGAAGTTTAGCCTTCTTGAAACTTCAATTTTTAATGGAGTATATTGCCAAGCTTCTCATGTAAGTAGACTTCCATTATTACTTGTTGCTGGCGAGTCATATATATATATATATATATATATTTTTTTTTTTTTTTTGCGGTATGCGGGCCTCTCACTGTTGTGGCCTCTCCCGTTGCAGAACACAGGCTCCGGACGCGCAGGCTCAGCGGCCATGACTCATGGACCCAGCTGCTCCACGGCATGTGGGATCTTCCCGGACCGGGGCATGAAACCGTATCCCCTGCATCGGCAGGCGGACTCTCAACCACTGTGCCACCAGGGAAGCCCGAGTCCTATATTTTGATCCCAGTATCTAGAAATATAAAAACTGACCTGGAAACAAGTGATACCTGATTTTCAATTTGTCTGTATGCTCTCTGTATTACAAGAATATTTTCTTTCTTAAGTAAGAGTCATTTGTTTACAAGGGTCATTTTGGATCCACAGAATTATTTTCCTCATATAATTTTAAGAGTAAGTAGGGCTTCCCTGGTGGCACAGTAGTTAAAAATCCGCCTGCCAATGCAAGGGACATGGGTTCGATCCCTGGCCCAGGAAAATCCCACATGCCGTGGAGCAACTAAGCCCGTGCATCACAACTACTGAGCTTGCACTCTAGAGCCTATGAGCCACAACTACTGAGCCCGCGTTCTACAACTACTGAATCCTGCACGCCTAGAGCCCATGCTCCGTAACAAGAGAAGCCATGACAATGAGAATCCCGCGCACTGCAACAAAGAGCGGCCCCCCACTCGCCGCAACTAGAGAAAGCCTGCACGCAGCAACAAAGACCCAACACAGCCAAAAATAAAAAATAAATTTTTTTTTAAAAAAGAGTAAGTAAATTGTACATTTTATGGCCTCTTTTGCAGTTACTGTTTTATCTAAAAAACAAAGTAGCTGACATCTATCAGCTATCTGGAGCCAAACCCTCTGGAAAGAACATCAGACTCTTTTGTTGCTGTCTCTTTCCCACCTCTAACCATTGTTCTAGTAGATAAAGGAGGGACTGAAAAGCTGAAGATCACCTCCCATACGGTTGAACATCAGATGTTTAGAGACAATATGGACAGAATACTGATTAAGAAGACAGACTTAACCTCCCCAGTCAGACAAACCTGAATCCTACCTAGATTCTACAATAAGAGCTGTATGCACTCGGGCAAGGAACCTAATCTGTGAGCCTGACTCTTCATCTGTAAAATATGTACTACTGGCCTACTAGGATTATTGGTCAGATTAAATGAGACAATGGACATAAAGTACTAGATATCAGGTTGTTGGGGGGATGCTCGTAAAAATAACCGTCATGAGTTGCCAGCTCATGAGAAGACACATCTACAACTGATTGACAAAAATACGTATCACCTAGAGATCTAGAGTTTAGAGCCAGAGGCAGCATCAGGGCTAAACTTTGGGGTGTCTCTTTGGGGTGGGGAAGTTAAGTCTACTGTTGGTTGTAAATGGGACAGCTGTGTTATATAAGGTGGTAATTCCTCTGAAATTTTATGTATTGAAGAAGAGAAAGTATGTATGAGTGTATAGGTTCAAATGTGTGTGCTTGTTGACTGAAGGATGGAATGTAAAAAAACATGTTTTCATCTGCTTGGTACCATCTCTCCACTGGGGAGTGTCCCTCTCCCATCCCAGATATTTCCAGTGGAGCTATCAATCACAGTGTATACTCTACTCTGGAAGGGTAGGGATGTGACTCAAGGCTGGCCAAACTGGGTATGTCATCTTCAGCCACAGTGCTTGGTCTAAAGGAAGAACATATAACTCAAGCAAGGCCAGAATTCCTCCATAAAAAAGTATACAAATGGAGAAGGCTGCTCCTCTCTTTGGATTGTTATTTGTGAGAATGATACAAGCCTGGAGCTGCTGGCAATCATCTTTACATGGTAAGAACTTTCCTGAAGAAGGAAGACATCACAGATGAAAGAGAAGCTCAGAAAGCATCCTCATTACATCATTTGAGCTGCTACAACCAGCTGTGTCTGAAGCCAGAAACTACCCCTAGGAATTTCCATATGTGAGTGAATAAATTATTTGTTCTCTTCAGCTAATTCTGCCACTTGCAACTGAATGAGTCTTTTTGAATACAGCCCATCCAAACAAGCTGATATACTGCTTGATACATTCATTCATTAATTCACTGAATGCCTACTATCACTGGCTACCCACATCAATGTTTACTTGAAAAAAACATTGCCCTAAGTTTTAAAGTTTTTCTTGATTCTAAAACAAAGGAGAATATTCTCTAAGATGAATATTCACCATTAGCAGAGAAGACCTGGGAGGCAGGAAAAAAATCTGAGTAGATGAAAAGTTTAGGTGGTTGAGTTGCCGGTCAGATACCATCATTCTCTAAGATCATTACATACAGCAAGTGATTTATGGGTATAATGCATAAATTCATTCAAGGCAAACAAGGTCTACAGGGCAATTAATTCATAACAGTAATTTTCAGCAACAAGAGAATATCTTATCTGGAATACTAATTTGTGGGTGAATAATCCTCTCTTATTAAAGACCACTATGTGTTTTTACAGAATTGTGCTGAATATGCTTTTATTATGTTTTTCACTTATAATAAATTACAGTAGCTGCAGAAAATGCTTTTTCTGCAAACAAAATAGCTAGAAAGCATCGTTGATATATAATTTCGGAATTGGTCAGTTTATAGTACAGTTGTAGCAATTTTTCAAAAATTGGTAAGGGGAAAATCATTAAGCTAATTACCAAATGCAATCAAGTAGGGACTATAACCTGACTGTAACATTATTACACTATACACACTATATAAGTAGCTGTGTATGTCACTTGAAATGCAGTTATTATAATATAGTTATTATATGAAAAGTTTGCAGATATGTAAATATATGTATTTATTTTAAATATGTAAGTATACGTATATATTTTTACATAAATAGCATATGTATGTAAATATGTACATATAATACAAGTGATAACTACACGTGAAATGTAGCTATTGAATCAATAGAAAGTTTAAGTTAGGAAAAAGGCAATATAATGTGCTGCTTAAGCTTGGACTCTGGAGCCTGACTGCTCCGATTTGGATGCCAGCTCTGACACCTGCCACTTGGATGCCCTTGGGCAAGTCTCTTCACTTCCTTGTGTCCATTTTTCTCACCTCTGAAATGGAATTGTTGGGAAGATTATTAATTGGGTTACTCATTTACTACTAGGTAATGTTACTGATTTCCTAACATGGAAAGCAAGTGGAGGAATTGCTTTTTGGTAATATGTGTTGGTTCTAATCTATCTATTCTGTCATTAATCATATCTTGAATTTTGCAAGACATAGTATTTTTCTCCTATTAGTAGCTAATAAATTATTTCATTTTTGTATTTAACCAATGAGATTTGCTGCACCTTGAGGCTGGGAATGGAAAAGAACCTTCCAATTAAAGTGGAATTGAATTGGTGCCAAGTAATGCTTATCATACTCTAATGAATAAAATTATATGGCTAGTCCTTGGTTATAGACAAGGGAGAATATAAGAAAGATAGGCAAGGAAGCTTTGTATTGCAATAAGGAGAAAAATGAGTGAAATGGATGTACTCATAAGCTGTAGTTAGCATTGTAAATCACTGTGACCAACATGACTCTAGTAGGAAGCATAAAAATGTTCATACCTTTCGACCCAGTAAGCCAACCTTGGGAAATGTATAAGAAAGAAATAATTCAAACAGAGCACCACACTTTTGATCAAATGTACTTAAGGAACCATTATCCATCAGAGTAAAAACTGGAAAAAAAAATCTAAATAGTCTAACAACAGCAATGGATTAGTAAACTATTTTATATCAAAAATAACATCAATAATAAAAAACACCAGGCTTCCCTGGTGGTGCAGTGGTTGAGAGTCCGCCTGCCAATGCAGGGGACATGGGTTCGTGCCGCGGTCCGGGAAGATCCCACATGCCGCGGAGTGGCTGGGCCTGTGAGCCATGGCCACTGAGCCTGCGCGTCCAGAGCCTGTGCTCCGCAACAGGAGAGGCCACAACAGTGAGAGGCCCGCGTACCGCAAAAACAAACAAACAAACAAACAAAAAACACCATTTACTGAGTACATTCCCCCCAAATCACAAATACCCACTACAGCCAAAAATTACCCTGTTTCACTATATGTTTTTAGAACAGAACTTGCAGGAATAAAGAAGTAAAGAAAGCCTCTTAAATCTAAGAGGTAGGGAGAAAAAGAAAGAAAGAAAAAGACTGCATGTATTCTGTTAGTCCATGAACAATCATAAGCCAACTGGCATTTGAGTCCTATAACAGTTTGTTAAAGTTTACTACTTTTTGTCTCTCATACCATTTCTAAGTTCTGGCCCTTAGAGACCTTATAATCTCTCTGAAGAGCTGAAATTAACAGTAGAAACAATAGAAAGTAATACAATTGTATTTTAAGTTAAATGTTAAACTGCACGATAACATAATGGCTGCGGGATTTGAGAAAAGACTAAGACCTGAGCGGAGTGCAGCATTCAGGCCAATTTCATGGAGGGAAAGGAATGACTTGTATGCGGTTGGGAGAAGAAGGAAGAACTGCAAGGGTGGAAAGCAACATAGTTAAGGCCCCGGGAGGGGAGGCAGGAGAGAGGCCTGCCCACCTACCACCCCAGCAAAGGCCAGATGGATGACATCAGGTCTTGGAGCTCCCCTGCATCTTAAGGCACTTTCTTCAGTACCCTGAGAGGCTTCTGGCTCATTAGGACATCATACAGTTGGTCGTTTTCTTCAAAGTTGTGTTCTAAGTTAACGCAACCAATCACCTCCTCTAGCTCTGGCAATGGTTTTGCACACTGTGGTATTCTGACTCCCAGACCTTTGAATTTTCCCCTTCTTTGACATTATTTTCTATGACCATACTCACTTTATTCACTCAGTTATAGAGGCAAAGCAAAGGGTAATGATAACAGTGATACCTGGGGAAATAAAACCACCACTTTTTTTTTTAAACACTTGAGATTAAAAACATATTTCTGCAAAGCACCATTCTGGTATACTCTCCCTAAACAGAACAGTTACAAGCATAATTCTTTTAATCAACAATTACAATGGCTTCCCTCCTGGAGTTCATAAAAGAAGTAATGGGAATCTTTAGTTATTTTAAATATTTCAAAAAGTCTAATAAAATTGGCATATGTACCCATGGCGATATCTCAAGGGAAGTTAAAAGAGCATTCACTTAAGTAACTTTAATATCATTTTTAAGTGCTTATTTTCATAGCACAATTAGTTTTACCTGCCAGATTAAAAAAGTGAAAACAAATGACTTAAATTTATTTTGATAGACAATTCTTCCAAATCTAAAGCCAAGGAAGGTGGGAGAGAAGGATAACAAGTGGTCCTCAATGGTTGAAAGGTTGGGATAGATTTAGTTGCTATACATACATTTAAAAAATAACCTTAGTAAGGAAAAAAAAAAACCCTTCCTTCTGTCTAGTCTATCATTCTAGTGGCTTTCTCCCCTGCCATACCTCCTCATTGTGTTCTCACTTGGATTTCTAAATGTTCTGTCTTGTCTCATTCTTTAAATCTACCACCCCCGCAATGCTGCCAGGGTGACCTCATTAAACTGTACATCCGATCTTGCATATCACACCCCAGCTCACATTCTTCAGGGCCACAGCACCTCCACAGGATAGCATCTGAACTCTGAGGCACAGCAATCTTTCACCATCAGGTCCCCTCCTTCCTCAGTGTGGCCATTCTCCAACTCACGTTTTATATTATTGAAATTCTTTTCCTTATGGTTCCCTGAACAAGTCTTGCTCTCATATTTCCATGCTTTTGACCATGGTGTTTCCTCTGCCTATAATATCCTCCCTTGCCTATTATTCCACCCACCTCCAAAAGAACAAAAGCAAAGAATCTTCATTCTCCCTGGAAAACTCAAGACACTGGTCTGTGAAGCACGTCTCCACATCAGTAGGCAGCTGAGGGGTGTTTCTCCTGCACTTTTATCACCTTTGTACTTGTTGGCAAGTCTGTCTCCCCAAATAGCACTGGAACCTCCTCAAGGATAGCCTCTGTCAGCATCTCTATGTTTCTAATGCCTGGAGTAGTACTGGGTCTGTAACAGGCACCCAGTAAGGTATGTTGACTAAATTATTTAGAAAGTCACCAGAAAGGTGAATGAATTTCCTAGCAATTAAGATTAAAATTAGGTTCTTCAAGAAGCACTCCCCTCACCCCAGCAATGGGAGTCAGTATTGGTCACAGCTTCCTGAATATTTTTTGTATGTTAATTATAGGTGAAAGAGGGCACCTTTTTTCTTGTCTTTAAATTTAGTGGACAAATGTAATGTCAATACTGTCAACAAAGTACAGTTTTTAGGAAAGTCTCCATGTGTATCAGGTTAAGCCAACTTTCTCCATGTGTATCAGGTTAAGCAAACATATATAAAGATACGTTGGTTGGGATACACTAAGTTGCAAGTACCCAAGATATCCAAATTGAACTTGGACTCTGAAGCCACATTGCCTGGGTTGGACTCTTTGACTATTTACTAGCTGTATGACCTTGGACAAGTCCCTTCACCTCGCTACATCTCAGCTTCCATATCTTTAGAATGGAAATAATAACTGTATCTACTTTAAAGGGAGTTATAAGGCATATGGTAGACACTATATAAGTGTTAACTACTGATAGTCAAACTAGTTAAATGATATAAGGGGAATTTATAAAAATTAAAGTAACTGGAAGCCTAGAAGTAGGATGGGTAAGCTTGTGGCTGGTTTGATGCAGTAGTTTAACATGTCATCCAGGACCTAGTTTCTTCCTGGTGCCTTGGAATCACTCCACTTCAGGGCTGGCATCTCTCAGAGTAGCCAAATCAACCAGAATGTAGAGGCAAACAAGAGTACTGATACTCACTCTGACTGGATGTCTTAGGCTACAAGCCCCCTATCACTGGGCAGGGGCATGGAATAGTTAGATTAGCTGAAGCCTCCCAGGGCCCACCTCCAGAGCTAGAGGTGGGATCAACTTCCCCTGAAGTACATGGACATCAAAACAAAAACATGGAAAGTTGGGAGATGAAGGTAGATGCTAGATAAGCAACCAACAAGAAGAACAAAGGCAATGGTAAAAATTCATTAATTTTAAACCACTGAAACTTCATTTTTTCATAGCCATCTGTATTCAAAAGTCATATCGGTTTAACAACTAGGACAAAAATTCCTTTCAACCAAGATGAATTTCTAGCATGACATCGCCAACAAAAAGTGCTGTTCTCAGGGAAAATCCTCCAACTTAGAAGCATCTGCTTCTAATTTCCACAATGAAATCTCTGAGTCCTTCATTCATGGGAGTTGCATTCAATTCTCTCTGACACAGAACTGCAGCTTTCTAGATAATAATTTTGCTGTAAAATTCTCATTATCTGGTGGTAATATATGGAGCCCTTTAAAGACTGAATTAAGCATTTGGGAAGCTGCTAGCTTTCTTATAACACTGCAAAAGGATCTTACATGTCATGAAATGGTTCTTAATAACAAGAATGAAATAAACATACAAACTGGAAATGCAAAAGTCCACTGGCAGTGGATAGGTAAATAAAGTACGGTACATTAACACAATTCAGCACCGAACATTAATGAACTACAGCTACACATTAACAAGTATGAATCTCAAAAAACAGTGTTGAACAAAAAAAGCCAAGTTGCCGAAGACTATATATGCTATGATTCTTTTCTATGAATAGCAAGTTCAAAAACGGGCAACCAAACAATGATTCATTTAGGGATACATACATATGCGGTGAGACTATAAAGAAAGGCAAATGAACAATTAACCTCAAAATTGTAATAGTGGTACTAAGGGGTGGGGGAGGCTGAGGTAGGGAATGTCTTCAGGAAAGGGTCAGGGACTTCAAAGGTGCTACAGAAATAGTCTTTTTCTTAAGCTTCGTGGTAAATACAATGGTGTTCTTTTATAACTATTACTGTTTAAAATGCACATAGACATTATAAACACTCCTCTATGTGTATATTTCGCAATTTAGAAAAGTTAAAGTCGGAGGTACTGATGTTAAAATGCTGTGAATAATCACATACCACTGATTAAACTTTAAAAAGATATGTAACAACCAGTTATACAAGGGTTAAGTCACAACCCACGTAGTCACTAACCAACAATGCATCTTGAAAGGAATTCAGGATGAAAAAACAGGATGAGGCATTCTGTGCTTTAGATAAACAAGCTCCTAAATAGTTAGATGCAAATCTCAGGAAGAATTTCAAAGACCCCAGCTTCTTGCATCTTCCCATGCATAGAAAAGCACTAGAATCATTAACCTGTGATACCTGTTCTTTGTGATTGTAGTAATCTTTTACCAAGATGTATGCTTGACTATCTGTATTTCCTAGCCCCCAAATTCATATACATACTGGCTCCTCGCCTACCTCTTCAGAGCAGTTAACTCAGAGCTACTGAGTGGCTGTTTCCTGGGCTATATATAGTCCCCAGTGAGAATAAAACTTAACTGAATAAAACTTAAACTCACAACTCTCATGTTGTGTGTTTTCCTTTAAGTCGACAGTGGATTATGCATGGGTTTCTATCTACTACTAAGTGAAAAAGTAATGCAATAAAGTACAATCAAATGTAAACCTCACCACTGAATCAGATGTTCAAGATGGTTTAGTCCAAATCCTTAATTTTATAGGTTAAGAAACTGACACTTAGAGAGAAATGACTGGGCCAAGATGATACCAGGTAGTTTTAGGCAGCTGGTGTGTTTTCCTTCCAGAATTTTTCTTCTCTAAGTTCTATTTAAAAATTCCCATGGGGGCCTCCCTGGTGGCGCAAGTGGTTGACAGTCCGCCTGCCGATGCAGGGGATACGGGTTCGTGCCCCGGTCTGGGAGGGTCCCATATGCCGCGGAGCGGCTGGGCTCGTGAGCCATGGCCGCTGAGCCTGCGCGTCCGGAGCCTGCGCGTCCGGAGCCTGTGCTCCGCAACGGGGGAGGCCACAACAGTGAGAGGCCCGCATAACGCAAAAAAAAAAAAAAAAAAAAAAAAAAAAAAAAATTCCCATGGGTAGAAAACAATTTAGTTTAAACTAGTCTCTTTTCAGAGTTCATATTTCATATATTTAAATAGAAAGTTAAGAAACATGTTAAAATGATTCACTAAAGTAAACATACCCAAATGCTAGTAAAACCTGCCTTTTATCCTAATAGTTGTAGAATTATATGTAAAAATTAAAAAGTTTATGAAGCCAGAAAAAGATTTTGAAATGCTAAGAATCCAATTTTTACACTTATACATATAAATTATGGGCTGAAATTGTTTTAACCGGACACACCCAAATGAGCAGCATTACCTGGACACACCCTCACACACACACACATACTGTGCATGTGTCAAACGTGCAGAATGGTGTGAAGTGAGACTCACAGAGCCAGGCACCCTCTACAGTAAAAGATCAAAAGCACAATCTACAGACTTTCGAGTAAAAGATTCCTCTGGACATTCTAACACGGCTTTATAGTGCTACAAAAGTCTTATTTAACATTCCTTTAGGGGTTTGCTGTGAATGTGTAAGTTAGAAACAAAACTGTCACATAAATATAAAAGACATCTGAAAATATCAATTCAAAAAGTCAGAGAAAAACAATGATTATTTTAATCATTAAAAACCCTCCTTAGAACTCTGATATACAGTTTGAAAAATCCTTAAGGGAAATGATAAATGTTTGTTTTATATATGGCTTCTTTTTTTTAAACGGAAGTACGTATAGTTGATTTACCATTTTGTGATAGTTGCAGGTATACAGCAAAGTGATTCAGTTATTTTTATATATATATTCTTTTTCAGATTCTTTTCCAGTATAGGTTATTACAAGATACTGAATATACTTCCCATTGCTATATAGTAAATCCTTGTTGTTTATCTATTTTATATATAGTAGTGTGTATCTATTAATCCCAAACTCCTAATTTATCCCTCCCCTTTCCCCTTCGGTAACCATGGTTTCATTTTCTATGTCTGTGAATCTGTTTCTGCTTTGTAAATAAGTTATTTGTACCATTTTTTTTAGATTCCACATATAGTTGATATTATATCATATTTGTCTTTCTCTGTCTGACTTACTTCACTTAGTATGATAATCTCTAGGTCCATCCATTTTGCTGGAAAAGGCATTATCTCATTCTTTTTTATGGCTGAGTAATATTCCATTGTGTGTGTATGTACGTGTGTGTGTGTATACCACATCTTCTTTATCCATTCATATGTTAATGGATGCTTATAGGTTGCTTCCATGGCTTGACTACTGTAAATAGTGCTGCTATGAACATTGGGGTGCATGTATCTTTTTGAATTAGTTTTTGTCTTTTTTAGATATATGTATGACTTCTTTATTATAGCTTTACAAAATATTTACCATTGCTATTGTCATGCAGGGATACATCTCCAACACATTAAAAGACACTCATTCCTAACAAAGCTTTCAGTTACCATTAACCAGAGACTAACAGTCTAAACTTTAAAAACATCTCGCCACCCACTTCCACCCCCCCAACCCCAATCCTCTGGGGCATCATCAAATCATTAGCCAATCTACTCTAAGGAGAGAGAAGTGGCTTGTGTCATTCTGGAGAAACATGAATCCAAGACTGTTAAGATTGCTATGGGGAACTTCACTGGGAGCCAGGGCTGCGGCCTTAGGTTTTTCCCAAGAGAATCGTCAATCAGAAGCTGGCTCTCCTTTACCTGCCATCCAGTGTTTAATTCCCTTAGCTTCTGGAAGACAACTACCATGAATTGGCCAGTTCTATCAAGTGTGCAATCTGATTTTCCAGTGGTATTTACCTATGTACTAACATTCTATTTCCCATATACCAATACACAGGCCTTATTTCTGGAACTCTTCTCAACTAGCGTTTGAAATAAGATAAAAACCAAGCTCTACTCAATTATTACCCACATATTTCAAAGGGAATAGAAATAAAAGCCACTTAACAGTGAATCTCTGGGCTCCTTGGTGTGTAAAGTCAACAAAACCCAATAGTAAGTCACTAAATAGCCCGTTTGACTTACCTGTTCATTGGATTTTCTGGTTCTGTGCTGTGCATTCCCCCTGCACATTGCCAAAAGAGAGCACTCCTTCTTACAGTAATCATAATCTAATGCTGTGAGAAAGACTTCAAGTATGGTTTTTAAAGGGTGTGGAGGAAGGAAATCAGAATTACACCTTGCCCTACACTAACAGGGTTAATCCTCCATGAAAAATGGAACCACAGCTCAGCCTTGAAGGTTAGAGTTAAAAACAAACAAGCAAACCAATCAAACAAACAAAAAACAGAAACCACCCTACCTCTGCTCAGGACTGATTTTTTTTATATGGCTCTAATCATGCTGGAAAGGCAACTAGCTCTGAGGCTGACCTATAGACTTTTGTCCTGGAGAAACCAGATGAGCAGCCTATTACAAGGTCTCAGCCATCACTCCTGACGAGACAGCTGTGTAAAACCAGTAGTGCATCACTGCCATTTTACTCCCTTAACCCTACCAAAAAAAGGCTATATTTTGCCAACAATTGCCTTGGAATCATCTCATCTTAGATCCAGAGGCAAAACTATTCAAGTATTCAAAAAGTCATTAGGAGAGAAGTGCCTCTTTCCCTTCATGACTTTCTCATTTGGAAGAGTGAATTAAGAAAACATGGTGGGTGGCGGCCAAAGGGCGCAGGGAGATCAGTGTTTTGTGACCACCTGGAGGGGTGGGATGGGGAGGGTGGGAGGGAGGGAGATGCATGAGGGAAGGGATGTGGGAACAGATGTATATGTATGACTGATTCACTTTGTTATAAAGCAGAAACTAATAAAAAAAAAAAAAGAAAGAAAACATGGTGTTGGTCCTAGTCATGGGCTTTCTATGGAAAGCTGGATGAGAATTCTTTTTCAGATATAAGATTTGGAAAGTTGTAAGTTATCTACTGGCTTTGTAACTTCAGTAAAAGTCTCAGGGAATTCAGGAGATAAAATCCTGAAATTCCCTCTAAAGAGTCTTTCAAAAACATCTTCCAATTGAATTAATCTGTCTACAATGTGGAAATTATTTGCTCCAAGAGTGTAAGAAGTCATGACAGTTTATGAAAAGTCTACAGCTAATATTATACTTAATGGTGAAAGACTGAATGGTTTTCCCCTAATATTGGAAACAAGGAAAGGATGTCTGCTCTCACTACTCACATTCAAAGTTGGAGGACTTACTAGCTGACTGTCAGCCTTATTATAAGGCATATGAACAGTAATCAAAACAGTATAATATTGGCCTAGAGACAGACATATAAATCAATGGAATAGGACATATGATCAATGGAATAGGACAAATAGTCCAGAAATTGAGCCATACATAAAAAGTCATTTGATTTTTGACAAAGGCACCAAGGCAATTCAGTGAGAGAATGAACTCTCAATAAGTGGTGCTGGAATAATTAGATATCCTTAAGGGAAAAAAACGACCTCAACGCATATGTAAAAATTACTTTGAAAGGATCACAGATCCAAATGTAAAAGCTAAAACTATAAAACTTACAGAAACTTCTAGAAGAAGATCTCTGTGATCTTGGGTTTCTTAGGGCACAAAAAACCATGACACATTAAAAAATAAATTGAACTTCTTTGTAATTAAAAATTCTCCTCTTTGAAAATCATGTAAAAATGACAAGGCAACCCTCAGACTGAGAAAACTATTTTTAAAACACTTATCTGATTAAAAACATAAATCCAGAATACATAAGTAGCTCTTATAACTAACAGAAGACAACTCTCTTAAAAATATGGTCGAAAGATTTAAATAGCCACTTCTCCAAAGAAGATATACAAAGGGCAAATGAGCATTTGAAATGATACTCCACATTATTAGTCATTAGGAAAGTGTAAACAAAAACCACAGTGAGATACCACTACACACTCACAAGAATGGTTAAAATTAAAAAGAATGAATACCAAGTCTTGCTGAGAATTTGGAGCAACTAGAACTCTTAGACACCGCTGGTGGGAATGTTAAATGATACAGTCACCTTGGAAAACAGTTTGACAATTTCTCATAAAATTAAGTTGATTTACCATGCAACTCAGGTATCTCACTCTTAGATATTTGCCCTAGAGAAATGAAAAGATAGTCACCAAAGACTTACACATGAATGTTCATAGTAACTTCATTCATAACAGGTCCAAACTGGAAACAATCCAAATATCCATTAATAACAGATGAATGAATAAACATATTGTAACAACTGAATAATATCCAACAATAAAAAGGGACTACTGATACAGGCAACAAAATGGATGAATCCAAAAAGCATTTTGCTAAGTGAAAGAAGTCAGATATAAAAGCAAGGCAGAAAAAACTAGATGCCATATGATTCCATTTATATGAAATTATATAAAAGGCAAAACTAAAGATGAGTAGCTGTCAGGGATGGGGAGGTAAGGGGAAAAGGCAGAGAAGAGAGGAAGTGGTGGAGGGGGAGAGGCTAAAAGATGGCTGTAAAAAACTTTTTGGCAGGACAAAAATGATCTTTATCTTGATCGTGACACTGGTAACATGATTATATACATTTGTCAAAAGTCATCAAATTATCTACTTAAAATTTGTGAACTTCATTTTTATTGTATGTAATTTATATCATTAAAAAATGCTCGGCTTCCCTGGTGGCGCAGTGGTTGAGAGTCCGCCTGCCAATGCAGGGGACACGGGTTCGTGCCCCAGTCCGGGAAGATCCCACATGCTGCGGAGCGGCTGGGCCCGTGAGCCATGGCTGCTGAGCCTGCGCGGCCGGAGCCTGTGCTCCGCAACGGGAGAGGCCACAACAGTGAGAGGCCCTCGTATCACAACAAAAAAAAAAAAAAAAAAAATGCTTATTTAAAAAATTTTAATGAATCTACACGTTCATTAAAGTGCCTTACATGTTAAGTAATACATCACCTCAAACCCTTCACTGCATGACACAGAGCATAAACAATAGTGAAACAATATATTAGGTAAACTGGCTAAATCCATGGCTTCAAAAAGTTTAAACCAGACCTTAGAATTAAAATGTAGGAAGTCACGGTGATTTGGAAATAGACTATAATTTTAAAGGATACTAAGTAAAAACAAAGGTTGACCTTTTATGTTTATCAAAGGTTACCATCCAGCAAGGATTCTGGAGAGGCAAAAGAAAATTTCTTGTTAAAAATTGCAATAGCAGAGTTTTTAATAGGTAGTATTTCACTTATCACATGGTATAACTGTTCATTTGTTTGTCTGTCTCCCCTCATCAACCAGGCTCTAACTTCTAGAGGACAGGTCCATGCATTGTTCATCACTGAATTTCTAGCAAACTGCTTGGCACATAAATGATTGTTGAATGAAAGAATGAACTGCAGATGGTCTCATGCTAAATTAGGTTTCTTCTCCAAAGTCCACATGTAAGTAAAACTTCCTGCAGGAGGGCATATGGTAGATGCACTTCCATAAAACATTAGCACTATTTTATTCAAGCTTCAG